>NC_081840.1:91192394-92445386 GCF_963259705.1 Myotis daubentonii
GAAAAGATCCCCCCCCCCAGCTAATTTGTATAAATTTACAAATTGACAAATATTTAAAAGCTTTGCAAGTCCCCAATAGCCAACCCTCATTTTGGAAAAAGAGATACTGGTTTCAGTATTGGTCTGCATGGGGTTCTCCACTACAGAAGAAATCAGCATAGACATTGAAAAGAGAGTTTGGAAGATTGTATGTGCATGAAACCTATGCAAAAAGAAAGAATCTTTTATATTCATAACCAAGCAACCATTCCATTGGATATTTCTTGACTGTCTCTAAGCAGAGGGTATACTCATTTTTTTTCTCCCACTGTTCAGGGTTGAGTGACTTTTTTTTGCCAGTTTCCCACCTTTAGTGAGAATTTCAATTCTTTTACTTTGTACTCTTCAATACTAGCCAGAAAATTTAATAGTCCCCACATTCCCACCCAAACACTTTAGCTCAATATTTCCTTGATTTCATAATTGCAAAATTCTTTATCACCACCTCAATGTAGCAGCCTGTTCCCAAGGCTTGGGTGTTTCATCACCTGGAATTGAGACACTTTGAGACACCAAGTGTCACCAGCACTTTTTCTATCTTCACCCTGCCCCTCTCATTGCCTTGGTTCAATAATATCAGCCTTTAACTTGCTCCTTTCATTTTTCCTACTAATCTCAGTCTGTTAGAACTCCTCATGAATTACCATCTTTCCTTATTCTTGGTAATTGTTTTTTTGCAATCACACTCAATCCATCAATTCTTAAAAATTTCTATTCATGGTGTTTTGTTTTTTTCTCCTATCCTCATGACCTGAAGTTTGGTGCCTAATATCAACTAGGAGCTCAAAATTACTCTTGACAATTCTGCTGTGAGTTCCTGGTCTTTTTTCTATTCTCACAGGGTCTATTTCTAACCCTCACACCACTTTTCTCAAGTTCCCTCTCCATTTTCAGTAGATAATCTTGCTTTCTAATTCACAGAGTAAATAGTGGTTATCAGGGAGGATATCTGTCAAAATTTAGCTCCCCAACTTCAGATCTATTCAACTTCACAATCTTGTCTCAGAGAAATAGAGATACTTCCTCCTGTTAGAGTATATTCCTCTAAGCAACATCTTCAGCTCATGCCTCCTCAGAGGTTTGATCTGTCAACTATTCCCTTTCTTGCATGAAATCTAGCTTAAGTCCCTCTCATCTAAACAAAACAAATCAATAACACCAGACTTCTATAGTGGGTTGACTAGTGGTCTCAAAAAGATATGTCCAAATCCTAATTCCTGATACCTGTGAATGTGACTTATGTGAAAATAGGGCCTTTGCAGATATAATTAAAGGATGTTGCAATGAGATCATCTTGGATTAAACTGGGACCTAAATCCAATGACGGTGTTCTTATAAAAGACAGGAACGGAGAAAACACACAGAGAAGGTCATGTGAAGATGGAGGTAGAGGCTGGAGTTGTTCTTCCACAAGCTAAGAAACACCAAGGATTGCCAGCAGCTGCCCAGGAACTAGGAGAGGGGCATGAGATGGATTCCCCTCCAGAGCATCTAGAAGGTACCAACTCTATGATTTAGACACCTTGATTTGGGACTTCTAGCTTTTAGACTATGAGCAAATAAATTTATGATGTTTTAAGTCATGTGGGTTGAGCTGATTGTTATAGCAGCCCTAGGAAACTAATACACTCCACAAGCCTCTCTACTTCTGAATAATTTCATCATTTTTTATTCCTTTTTAAGACAGTCTATACTCATTATATTCTGTCTTTTACCCTGACTGTGACTCTGAAACTATGAATCCAAAGTCATCATCTTCTAATATCCACATTGAATGGAATTTCATTCCTTCAGGGAGCTCTCAGCTGTATTCACACTGATGGTGCTTCCTTGTTCTTTACAACTCTCTTCTCCTCTGACTTCCCCTGGGGTACTTCCTACCTCTCTAATTGCTCCTTCAAGGTCCCTTCAGTGAACTCACTTCTCTCCTTTTGTCTTAGATTTCAGCATAACCAGGCTTATTCCTTGGCCTTCTTCTCATTCAACAAGGTATTTTGACTCCATCTCCCACACATATGTCACATCCCCTCTTCCCTCCCCATTCCTATAGTAAGTATTACAGTCAGAGTAGGATGGTGTGTAGGAAGATAAATTGAATACTTATAAATCTCTCTGAGCTTCAGTTTCCTTCTTAATGTTATGATGAGACCATCAACTTATAAGGTTGCATACAAGATATGAAAAGTACGTAGTACAATGACTACTCTACATATATTTGTTCCTTCCTCTTTCCCATCTGCTTAGTTCGAATATTCATTCATTCATTCACTTCAGACATATTTATTGAGCACTACCATGAACAGGCCGATTCTACGTACACTAGACAGATAAAATAGTTTACATTCTAGTGAAAGAAAAAGAAAATGAACACGTAAATACAGGAGAACATTTCAGACAGTGATAAGTTCTAGAAAGGAAAAGCAAATAGACTGATGTCATAGAGAATGATCAGAATGGTCAGGGAATAACTCTTTGAAAAAGCTAAATGAATACTGAATAATGAGAAGCCAGCCCTGCACAGAGCTAAGAGTTAGGAGAAAGAACATTCTGGATAGAAGAAATTGCAAGTGCAGAGGAATAAGTGAGCTTGGTGGGGCTGAGAATAGAAAAAAGGCCACTGTATCTGGGACACAGTGAACAGGGAAAGGCCACAATCTTTCATCTGGATGGTTGCAATTGCTTCCTAAAGGAGCTGTTCTTGCAGATCTCTTTCCACTTTGAAACCTTACTATTATTGCCAGAGTTATTTTATTAAAATAATAATAAGCAAGCCAGTGTGGCTCAGTGGTTGAGCATTGACCCCTGAACCATGGTTCAATTTCCGGCCAGGGCACATGCCCAGGTTTTGAGCTCAATCCCCTATAGAGGGCATGTAAGAAGCAGCCAGTAGATGTTTCCCTCTTTCATTGATGTTTCTATCTCTCTTTCCTTTCCTTTCTTTGAAATCAATAAAAACATATTTAAAAATAATAATAGGTAACATTTATGGAGTATATTAAAAGTATAAGATACTGAGAGCTTTACACATGTCTAGCAATTTAATCACATCTCAGCAACCCTCTGAGGTAGGTATTATTAACTACTAGAGGCCCAGTGTGCAAAAATTTGTGCACTTGGGGGGAGGGGATCCCTCAGCCCAGCCTGTGCCCTCTCGCAGCCTGGGACCCCTTGGGGGTGACCACTTGCTGGCTTAGGCCTGCTCCCCGGGGGATTGGACCTAAGATAGCAATCAGACATCCCTCTGGCAGCCCGGCAGCCCTCGGGGGATGTCCACTTGCCAAAGGGGAGCAGGCCTAAACTGCAGTCAGACATCCTTAGTGCTGCTGAGACAGGAGAGGCTCCGACCACCACCGCTGTACTGGCAGCCATCAGCCTGGCTTGTGGCTGAGCTGAGCTCCCCCATGTGGGAGCGCACTGACCACCAGAGGGCAGCTCCTGCATTGAGCGTCTGCCCCCTGGTGGTCAGTGTGTGTCATAGTGACCAGTCATTCCCAGTCTTTCTGCTGTTAGGGTCAGTTTGCATATTACCCTTTTAATATATAGGGTGGAGGCCGGGTGCATGGGTGGGGGCCGGCTGGTTTGCCCTGAAGGGTGTCCCGGATCAGGGTGGGGGTCCCGCTTGGGTGCCGGGCCAGCTTGGATGACAGGCTGATAGCTGTTTGCAGCTGCTAACACCCCCTTCAGGGTTGGGGTCCCCACTGGGGTGCCTGGCCAGTCTGGGTGAGGGGCTGAGGGCCGTTTTCAGGCTTGTGGGCAACTGAAGCTCCCAGCCTCTCCTTTCTCTCTCTCTCTCTCTCTCTCTCTCTCTTTTTTTAAATTCTGGGATTTATTTACCTTCTATAGCTGTCACTGGAGCTGAGAGCTGGCTCCAGCTCTGAGGCTGCGGCTGGCTGAAAGCAGGTATCTGGGTTTGTTTAGCTTCTATAATTGAAACTCTGTTGCCATCACTGGCCCTCTAAGCTCTGAGGCCATGGCCGGCTGAAAGCAGGTATCTGGGGTTTGTTTAGCTTCTATAATTGCAACATTGTTGCTTCCAGAGCTCAGAGCTGGCCCATGACAGGCGGGGAACCTTGGCTTCCTCCATCACTGGAGCAAGCAAGCCTCATGTTCGCTTGAGCTGTGTGGCTGCCGGCCACCATCTTTGTTGGCAGTTAATATGCATATCCTGCTGATTAGCCAATGGGAAGCGTAGCGAAGGTATGGTCAATTACCATGTTAGTCTATTATTAGATAGGATTATCTCCACTTAACAGATGGAAAATGACATCAAGAGATTAAGTACATGATCACAAAGATGGTATGTGATGGAGCTAGGACCAATAAATCTGGAAGTGTCTCTGCCTTCAATTCCTCAGGAGCTCCCCAGGACTTTTAGGGTCAGAGTGTGAGCTATTTCACCATCTGCCTGTTTCCATTCCCAGTGCAGACTCCCCCACATGCACCATGTATTCTGCACACACCAGATCACTTACTGTCCTAGAAAATGCCATGTTCTCATGTATCACACCTTAGCATGTGGCTGTCCTTTGCCTAGAACACTCTTTTTCTTTTCCTCACCTGGCTGTTTCTACCATTTGGTTAAGACGCAGTTTAGGTGTCATTTACTTTTATTTTATTTTTTAATGCAACAAGGAAAAAGTTTATTTAGTTATTTATTTTTACTCTAATTCTCCACAATTTATTTTTTAAATTATTTTTAAATTTTATTTCATTGTTTAAAGTATTACAAACAGTAGTACATACATCTCCTTTTTCCCCCCCATTGACCTCCCCCTGGCCTCCCCTATCCCCCAGCACATGCCCACCCCCTCTCCCCCCAGTGTCTTGCGTCCATTGGTTATGCTTATATGCATGCATACAAGCCCTTTGGTTGATCTCTTACCCCCCCCCCCCAATCCTCCGCTGCCTTCCCCCTGTAGTTTGACAGTCTGATGCTTCTTTGCCTCTGTATCTATTTTTGTTCATCAGTTTATAATGTTCTTTATATTCCACAAATGAGTGAGATCATGTGGTATTTATCTTTCACTGACTGGCTTATTTTACTTAGCATAATGCTCTCCAGTTCCATCCATGCTACTGCAAATGGTAAGAATTCCTTCTTTTTTACAGCAGCATAGTATTCTATTGTGTAGATATACCACAGTTTTCTAATCCATTCATTTGCTGATGGGCATTTAGGCTGTTTCCAAATCTTAGCTATTGTAAATTGTGCTGCTATGAACATAGGGGTGCATATATCCTTTTTGATTGGTGTTTCTGTTTTCTTGGGATATATTCCTAGAAGTGGCATAACTGGGTCAAATGGCAGTTCCATTTTTAAATTTTTAAGGAAACACCATACTGTTCTCCACAGTGGCTGCACCAGTCTGCATTCCCACCAGCAGTGCACAAGGGTTCCTTTTTCTCCACATCCTCTCCAGCATTTGTCGTTTGTTGATTTGTTGATGATAGTCATTCTGGCAGGTGTGAGATGGTGCCTCATTGTTGTTTTGATTTGCATCTCTCGGATGATTAGTGACTTGGAGCATGTTTTCATATGTCTCTTGGCTTTCTGAATGTCCTCTTTCAAAAAGTGTCTATTTAGATCCTTTGCTCATTTTTTGATTGGATTGTTTACCTTCCTTTTGTTAAGTAGTATGAGTTCCCTATAAATTTGGAGAATAAACACTTATCAGAGATAACATTGGCAAATATGTTTTCCCATGCACTGGGCTTTCTTGTTGTTTTGTTGATGGTTTCTTTTGCTGCACAGAAGCTTTTAATTTGATGTAGTCCCATTTGTTTATTTTCTCCTTAGTTTCCATTGCCCTAGGAGTTGTATCGGTAAAGATATTGCTATGACAAATGTTTGCTATTTTGCTGCCTATGGCTTCTTCTAAGATTTTTATGGTTTCCCGTCTTACATTTAAGTCCTTTATTCCATTTCGAGTCTATTTTTGTGTATGGTGTAAGTTGGTGGTCTAGTTTCATTTTTTGCAAGTATCTGTCCTATTTTCCCAACACCATTTATTGAAGGGACTGTCTTGAGTCCATTGTATGTTCTTGCCTCCTTTGTCAAATATTAATTGAGCCTAATGACTTGTGTCAATTTCTAGGTTCTCTGTTCTGTTCCACTGGTCTATATGTCTGTTCTTGTGCCAGTACCACACAGTTTTGAGAACAGTTGCTTTGTAGTTTAGCTTGATATCTGGTATTGTGATCCCTCCAACATTGTTCTTCTTTCTCAAGATTACTGCAGCTATTCAGGGTCTTTTTTTTATTCCAGATAAATTTTTGGAGAGTTTGTTCTAGGTCTTTGAAGTACGCCATTGGTATTTTAATGAGTATTGCATTGAATTTATAGATTGCTTTGGGTAGTATGGTCATTTTAATTATGCTGATTCTACCACTCCATGAACATCGTATATTCTTCCATTTGTTCTTCTATCTCTTTTTTCAGCGTCCTGAAATTTTCTGAGTACAGATCCTTTATCTCTTTGGTTAAATTTATTCTTAGGTATATTATTTTTTTTATTGCAATGATAAATGGGATTGCTTTTACAGTTTCTCTTTCTGTGAGTTCATTATTGATATATAGAAAAGCCATAGACTTCTAGGTGTTAATTTTGTATCCTGCTACATTGCTGAATTCATTTATTAAGTCTAGTAGTTTTTTTATGGAGTCTTTGGGGTTTTCTACGTACAATATCATGTCATCTGTGAATAAGGACAGTTTTACTTCTTCTTTTCCAATTTGGATGTCTTTTATTTCTTCTTCTTGTCTGATCACAATGGCTAGTACTTCCAGTACTATATAGAATAGGAGTGGTGAGAGTTGGCATCCCTGTCTTGTTCCTGTTCTTAGGGGAAATGGTTTTAGGTTTTGCCCATTTAGTATGACATTGGCTCTGGGTTTGTCATATATGGCTTTTATTATGTTGAGGTATGATACTTCTATTCCCACCTTGCTGAGAGTTTTTATCAAGAAAGGATGTTAGGTTTTGTCAATGCTTTTTCTGCATCAATGGATATGATTATATTGTTTTTATCTCTCAGTTTGTTTATATGGTGTATTACGTTTATTGATTTGCAGACATTGTACCATCCTTGCATCCCCGGAATAAATCCTACTTGGTCATGGTGTATGATCTTTCTAATGTAATGCTGGATTCAATTTGCTAGAATTTATTTGAGAATTTTGGTGTCTGTGTTCATGAGGGATATTGGCCTGTAATTCTCTTTATTGGTATTGTCTTTGTCTGGTTTTGGGATTAGGGTAATGCTAGCTTCATAGAAAGAGCTTGAAAGTGTTCCTTCCTCTTGAATTTTTTGGAATAGTCTGTGGAAGATAGGTTTTATTTCTTCGTTGAATGTTTGATAAAACTCTGCTGTGAAGCCGTCTGGTCCAGGGCTATTGTTTGTTGGAAGTTTTTTGATTACTGCTTCAATTTCCTCCATAGTTATCAGCCTATTCAGATTTTTTGTTTCCTCCTGGTTGAGTTTTGGAAGGTTGTATTTTTCTAGGAATATGTCCATTTCTTCTAGGTTGACTAGTTTGTTGGAATAGAGTTGCTCATAGTATTTTTTTTAATGATTCTTCATATTTCTGTGGGATCTGTTGTTATTTTGCCTCTTTTGTTTCTGATTTTATTTATTTGGGTCCTCTCTTTTTGCTTCTTGGTGAGCCTGGCTAGAGGTTCATCAATCTTGTTTATCCTTTCAAAGAACAAGCTCTTAATTTCATTGATCTTTTTTTTTTTTAAATATATTTTATTGAGTTTTTACAGAGAGGAAAGGAGAGAGATAGAGAGCTAGAAACATCGATGAGAGAGAAACATCAACCAGCTGCCTCCTGCACACCCCCCACTGGGGATGTGCCCGCAACCAAGGCACACGCCCCTGACCAGAATCGAACCCGGGACCCTCCAGTCCGCAGGCCGACGCTCTATCCACTGAGCCAAACCGGCTTCGGCCCATTGATCTTTTTTATTGTTTTGTTTGTTTGTTTGTTTTTGGTCTCTATGTCATTTATTTCTACTCTGATGCCTATTATTTCCTGCCTTCTGCTCACTCTGGGCTTTTCTTGTTGCTCTCTTTCTAATTCTTCAAGTTGCAGAGATAGATGGTTTTTCTTGTTTTTTGAGGTAAGCCTGTAATGCTATGAACTTCCCTCCCAGGACTGCTTTCACTGTGTTCTAAAGATTTTGGATTGTTGTGTTTTCATTGTCATTTTTTTCCAGGATTTTTTTTTCTTCTTTGATCTCTTTGGTAACCTACTCATTGTTTAATAGTATGCTATTCATCCTCCAAGTGTTTGAATTTTTGTGATTGTTTTTATTGTAGTTGATTTCTAATTTTATGCCATTGTGACCTGAGAAGTGCTTGATATGATTTCAATCTTCTTGAATTTGGAGAGAATTTGCCTGTGTCCCAATATGTGGCCTATCTTTGAAAATGTCCCATGTGCGCTGGAGAAGAATGTATATTCTGTAGTTTTGGGGTGGAATGTTCTAAAGGTGTTGATTAAGTCCATTTGATCTAGTGAGTCATTTAGGATTGCTGTTTCTTTGCTAATTTTTTTGTCTAGAGCAGCAGTTCTCAACCTGTGGGTCATGACCCCTTTGTGGGTCAAACAACCCTTTCACAGGGGTTGCCTAAGACCATCGGAAAACACATATATAATTACATATTGTTGACAGTAGCAAAATTACAGTTATGAAGTAGCAACGAAAATAATTTTATGGTTGGGGGGTCACTACAACATGAGGAACTGTATTAAAGGGTCGCAGCATTAGGAAGGTTGAGAACCACCTGTCTAGAGGATTTATCCAGTGATGCTTATGGGGTATTAAAGTCTCCTACTATGATCATATTGCTGTAAATCTCTCCCCTGATATCTTCCAGAAGTTTTTTTTATGTATTTGTGTGCTCCTGCATTGGGTGCATATATGTTTACCAGAGTTATATCCTCTTGTTGATTGATCCCTTTAGAATTATGAAGTGGCCTTCCTTGTCTTTTGTTATGGTCTTCACTTTGAGGTATATTTTGTCAGATATAAGTATTGCTACCCCAGCTTTTTTTTTTTCATTTCCAATTGCCTGATAGATATTTTTCCACCCCTTCACTTTCAGTCTGTGCGAGTCCCTTGTTTTGAGGTGGGTCTCCTGTAGACAGCATATGTACAGGTCATGTTTTCTTATCCATTTAGTCACTCGATGTCTTTTGATTGGAACATTTAATCCATTTATGTTTAATATTATTGATAGTACTTGTTTGTAGCCATTTCTGTACTTTATGCCTGTGTTCCTTTCTCCCTTTCTATTTCTTCTTTTTGCAGCATTTCTTGCATTGCTGGCTTGGTAGTGATAAACTCCCTTAGCATTTTTTTTGTGTGTGTGTGGTATGTGAAGCTCCTGATTTCCCCTTCAATTTGATTGATAGTCTTGCTGGGTAGAGTATTCTTGGATTCAGTCCTTTGCTTTGTATCATTTTGTATACTTCTCTCCATTCCCTTCTAGCTTGTTGTGTTTCTGTTGAGAAATCATTTGATAATCTGATGGGGGATCCTTTGTAGGTAACTCTCTGTCTCTCTCTTGCAGCCTTTAAGATTCTCTCTTTGTCGTTAACATTTGCCATTGTAATTATGACGTATCTTGGTGTGGGTTTTTTAGGATTCATCTTCTTTGGGACTCTCTGTACTTGTGTGAGTTCTTTCTTCCCCATATCAGGGAAGTTTTCTGTCATTATTTCTTCAAATATATTCTCTAATCCTTGCTGCTCTTCTTGTCCTTCTGTCACCCTTATTATATGTATTTTACTTCGTTTCATGTTGTCCCAAAGCTCCCTTAGGCTCTCCTCCTGTTTTTAAATTTTTTTCTCCTGTTGGTGATCAGATTGGGCTTGTTTCTCTACCTTATCTTCTAACTCTCTAATTCAGTCCTCCGCTTCTTCTAGTCTACTGTTGAACCCTTCCATAGCGTTTTAGGTTGTAGCTATATAACTTTTGATTTCTTCCTGATTTTTGCATAGGTTGTTGATTTTCTTGTCCATCTAGTTTATGAACTGTATGACCATTACTCTGAATTCTTTTTCTGTCATATTGCATGCCTCCGTTTCACTTATTTCCTTTCTTAGTGATCCATTTTTTTTCTTTCCTCTGGGGATTGTTTCATTGTCTCTCCATTTTAATTATCACCAGAAGATCCAAATGCAGAGTTGCGGGGGCCTGGGCCATGTGCAGTGGGAGTGTCACGCCACCCAAGTGTCACTGAAGAGCTCTGACACCGAGATGTGTGACTGCCATGAGTTGGTGGGAGCCACACACGCTGAGAATCAGAGTCACCAGCACTCAGTGTGGCCTCATGTGCACACCTAAAATTGGGGACCCTGCATGCGCCGTGCTGAAAAACAAGTCCCCGTGGTCATGTGCTGAAAATCAGAGTCCCCTAGAGCGTGCCAGGCATCAGAGTCCTCGTGTGCACATGCTGAAAATTGATTATTGGAGTCTCTGTTTCTGGTTTGGCCTCATGCCGATAATCAGGGTGCCTGTGTGCGCCTGTGCTGAGAATTAGAGTCACAGGTACTCATGTGTGTGCACCGAGAATCGGGGATCCCTTCCGCGCACGATGAGAATCAAAGTCCCTGCGTGTGCACACCAAGAGTCAAGTCACTGGTCCTCAGTGCTGCCTCTCGTGCAGAAAATCAGGGTACCGGGTCTGCTTGGAGGGCCGGGTTGCACAGCCGCCCTGTGTCTGGAGGAGGCCCACTCCTGTGCCACGGGAAACAGACTCCCATGTGCATGCACTCAGAGTCAAAGTCAGGTGGCACAGCTGCCCTATGTTGGCGAACCTATGACACTGACACGTGAACTCATTTTTTGGGTTGATTTTTCTTTGTTAAGTGGCGTTTAAATATATAAAATAAATATCAAAAATATAAATCTTTGTTATACTATGGTTGCAAAGATCAAAAAATTTCTATATGTGACACGGCACCAGAGTTAAGTTAGGGTTTTACAAAATGCTGATACGCTGCACTCAAAAGGTTCGCCATCACTGGCATAGAGAATATAGTCAATAATATTATGATAACTATGCCTGCTGGCATATGGGTACTAAAATTATCAGGGTAATCAATTTGTAAGTTATATAAATGTCTAATCACTCTGTTGTACAACTGAAATTAATATAATACTGTACATAAATTGCAATTGAAAAATTAAAGAAAAAAACACGGTTGAATGAATGAGTGAGGAGCCTGTCATATTTTGAACACTTACTTCATGCCAGGGACTGAGCTAAGCTATTTACATACTATTATGAAGTGAATGTTCATGTTCCCCAAAAATTCATATGTTGAAGTCCTATGCCCCAATGTAATGATATTTAAAAATATGTATTTAGAGAGGTAAATTAAAGTTAAATGAGATCATAAGCGTGGGACCCTAATGCAAGAGATTGGTGTCCTTATAAGAGAAGTAGGAAATACCAGGGAGCTCAATTTCTGTGTGTACACAGAGGAGAGGCCATGTGAGGACATGAGAAAGTGGCTATCTACAAGCCCAGAAGAGAGCTCTCACCAGAAACTGACCATACTGGCACTATTATCTCAGACATCCAGCCTCCAGAACTGTGAGAAAAATGAATTTCTGTTGTTTAGGCCATCCAATCTGTAATATTTGTTAATGGCAGCTCAAGCATATAAAGACACATATACTTTTCAATTTTTTAAAAAATTTTGTATTTATTTATTTATTTTAATATTTTTTTATTGTCTAAAATTTTACACGTCTCCTTTTTCCTCAATCGACCCCCCCCCCAATACTCTTCAATTTGATGTTCACAGTTGCCTGCTAAGATAGATACCACCTATGTTCAGAGAGAGAGAAATGGTGGCTTAGAGAGAATACATGCATTTGGTTTCACGAAGTGGTACAGCCATGTTTTAAACCTGAATGACCTGAACCCAACACCCAGGAACAAGAAAAGCAGGTGTCTGTCCTCCAAGGCCTCAACAATTACTAGAGGCATGACTGAAACACCTGAACAAGACCATGTAGGCAATGCTCAAGTCTCTCAATGTCTTGTTCTCTGCTGATGACCTAGGAACATATCCATTTTGATGTTTCCTTTCTCCTTTTAACTCAATCCAACACCCTCTCTTCCAAAAGCTTTCTTTGCTTTCAGATGCCAACATATTTCTCTTCATCACCCCTATAGAAGCTCTTTGGATCACACAGATGACTTTTTTCTGTCTTTTATCACTACATGCCTGTTACCTCCACCCCTGCTTGAGTTCCATAATTTCTTCCTTTCTCATCAAGCACCTCCCCTCCATTTCCCCAGCACCTGCACCCATCACAGCCCACATAACCTCTTCCCTGGGTTACTGCAAAAGTCTTCAAACTTGTAGCTTTGCCTTTAGTTCCACCCAATCAAGTACTTGACAAAAACTATATTCTGTTTTTCCATGTGAAGTTAAGTTTAGTTCTCATTAAGACCACAATAACATTGGGGGCAGCCGCAGCACCCTAACATTTCCTTTATATCTCCTAACATCAATAGCCTTGTATTTTTCCCTCCTGTCAAGGACTCTTTTGAGAATCAATGAAGACTACATATTCTTCCCAGAAAAACACATGTCTACACAAAAACTGGCTGATGGTGTCATACCTCCAGAGGTCTACGGACCCTAAGGTAAGATTCCAGGACTCTGAACATTGATTACCAGACTGGAAAGTCAGTATGTGTGCACCCCACTTCCTGCTCTCAAACCCGTGAATGTTACTGAAAAGGTACTTTTCAGTGTATGAAGGTTAGTGAGGGTGGAAGATGTTTGACAAGGCTCAGTTAAGGTGGGGCTTGATCTAGATTTTCAGGTATAGGTAGGATTGCACAAGTAGAAGAGGGAAAAAGTTATTCAAGGAAGGAGAAAAAGCTTGAGTAAAGGTATGATGTGAAGGTCATGGAAGAGACCCACTGGAAGAGATGGAAGAGGATGCTTGGGGGGAGTGAAAGTATGTAGGAGTGTAAAGTAGTATCAAACCTGACTTGGCACAGAGGGCAATAAGGAGCCTGTATATCTTTCTGAGCAGAGGAAAGGCATGATGATAGTGATGTTGAGACAAGTAGACACAGGAGAGAAGGGGAAGGAAACAGAAAGGCTGGTTAAAACAGCTACAACAGCAGCAGTGGGAATGGAGAGGCAGAAAGACCCAAAGGAATGTTCCAGAAGAAGAACCAAGAATTGGTGAGGGATGGACTAAGGGATCTAGAATTGGAAAGAGTCTGGGAGATAGAAAGACTAATGGAGCAGGGGCAGACCCATCGGTGGCATCTTGCTCATAGGTTGGTGTGCCCTGCATCACACTAAAACAAGCACAGTGGGTCCCTTTACCAACTTACAGTCTAAACCAGACACCAGTGGATCCAACAGACTTCTCAGAAAACCTGCAGTCAGTTCTAACAAATTCTGTTAAGTGAAATAAATACATGAGTAATGTTTCCAGGATGTATATCAAAATGCCCACATGGAAAACATCTCAGAAAACAGTGCCCTGTACAGAACCTGCTTTTAATGCGACAGCATCTAATCAGTCATGTTTTCATTCTGCTGTCTACAGCATGCCCAACAATAGTGGCATTGATAACGCCCACTAGCATTTGTATTGGATTTACACAGCTTCACTTCATTTTCTAAAGAAGGCATGCCCAGGGATTTTGATCTTGGCACCATCTAAATATGCACAGTTTTCATCTAAGGAAACTGTCACTTGTCACAAACCTTTGCATAGGCACAGAAGTGTGTTCAAACATCTCTGCTCACGCAGGTTCTCCACACACAACAAAACTGCACTCCAGGGCCAAGCTCTGTGTAAATGTGCATGGTAACAGTTGCAAGTAGAAACTAAGTGATTAGGTAACTTTATTGACTTTGGGATGATGCAAACTATGAAAAGTATCTAAAACATTCTCCATTGTGCTCAATCATCTTAAGTTGAATTGGGCATGAATTTAAATTTGTAGCATGGGTGGATGGGGAGATCAACTCACCCTCACTTTGTTGCTTAGAATAATGAGTTCTAGTTGTTCAAAGGAAGACCAGGTTCAATAAAGACACATTCAAACCACCATGGAAGGGCTGCAGTCTTACCATTAGAATGGAGGCCGAAGGGTGTCCAGAGCTGGCACTGAGCTGGAAATGGAGTCACTGTGAATTAATGCAAATCAGGAACTACATCCTGGGTTTTGTTCCCCCTTCTATCCCAAAGCCTTCACCAGTGAGGCACACTGCCCAAAATCATATTTTGTTTCTGGGATGAGAATTTTTTTTTAAATAAAAAATATATATATGAAAGAAAATTTAAGGACTTGCGCATTCTTTTTCTTTTTTGTTGAAAGTCTCCCTGCACCACCAAAAATGATTACTCAGGTTGTCATATACTTTGTTGATGAAAGTTATTATTTTTAGCAGAGAAGCCCAGGCACCACAGATGAGTTCTTACTGACAGATTTGGGGAATGTTTAAACCAAGTTGTGGGTTTGGGCATTTTCCAGCACAGAATTCAGACACATCTGACCAGCTTGACTATTAGATAGGAGATAGTGCTTTAAATCAGGCTTGTTATGCAAGCCGTTCAATAGTTCCCAACAGAAACTTACACATTCACACAGTCTGCTACCAGAATGCTGGCCCTGGTTGCACTTACTCTCTGGGCTGGAGAGATCTCGAGAGTGAGTTCATGGGTGGCAATGGCTCTATCTGAGAGTGGCCTGAGACCACACCACACAGTCTAGAACTACCCCCACTTCCCAAATTTTAGCTTTAAAGCCAAGCTTAATCTCTTTCAGGGTTTGAGAGAGCTAGCCTGGGCTGGGGCAGAAACCTCCGGTATCCACATCCTTTCCTTCTGGGAACAGACCTGCAAGCTAAGGCCAACCAGACAACTTCTAGACATAAGAGTGGGAGTAGCAGGAGGAAGGGACCAAACTAGATGGCTTCAGCTTTGTCTCTCTCTTCCCTCCACAAAGTGGAGGAAGGGTGGGAATGAAAACATGTCTTGAGCATTTATCACGTGCCCTTGCTATCTAATGCCACAAGCCAGCTATCATGAATCTATGTAAACATATGGAAACAGAGCTTTAGGGTTCTGGAAGCTTCCTATACTATATGCTTTTGGCAGTTTGCTTTTTGAAAATATTTTCTATTGAAAGCAAAGAGGTACAACATTAGAACTGATAGCTAAAATGACTTATGTGGATGCTCTGTAAGTCATCTCTCCTCACTACCCCTTGGCCTGAGGGATTCTCAGGAAGGGTGGTTGCCAGGGAAAGATGGTCTAACACAGTGTCTCAATGACTCACTGTGCCCTCATGGGGTACAACATTAGCCCAAGAAGACGTGGTCAATCCTCCTACAGGAGTGGGTCAGGGAAATCCATCCCAGACCTGACCATCCCTCCTTGGCATGAAGGTGGGGAGCTACTACATGGCCAGAGTGAGGCATATGCGCCTGGGCTGCTTCTTTCTTTCCCATGGAATTCTGATTCTGTTTGCATCTTGGGCTTGCCAACAAAACCAGCTAACCAAACTAACTAGCAAACAAACGAACAAACATGTTTGTTGGATTCATCAACACATATTTAATAGTCTGACATACCCCTCCGCCAGTTATCTAGAAAGTAACTCCGCCATGCCTGACCTGCATGTGACAAGTGGAGATGTATATTTTTCACTTCATCTACCCTAGAGGGATGGGGAGGGGATTACTGAGACAACAGCCATAAAGCTATTTGAGCTTCTTACCGAAAGGTGTTCCTGGAATACAAATTATTATCAGCATTACCATTGTTTTGTGGTTTAAAGCTACAATATGAAGAGCAGGGTATATAGATCAGTGTGTCAGCATCCTACGTAATTTAAGTTCAATTTGAAGTTGGCTGTCTTTGCACACTCGGGCCCTACAGTAAAGCATTCTTTTGATGAAAGCACATTCAAGGGGCCAGATGTAGTCACCCTGCGAAAAGAATAATGAAGGGGCAAGAACAGACATGCACAGGTAACACCTGTGAAAATGGATGTTTGAGCTTTCATTTCTGTAAATGCATGTTTATATTACAAAGTCCCACCGCGGTGAAGTGGGGGGACTCTTATAAGTCTTTATTAAGTGCTTAATGTACAGATTATGTGACCTGAGACCAGCTAGAAATAGACACTGAAATTTTGCTTTGATAAGTGAAGCATTTTGATAGAAACTAAAAATGTGGTATCACTGAACATTCCTGGGGACAAGTGGGATACTTCTGGTTATTTAAGACCCTGCCCGTGGGTTTGATCCTTGGGAGGCACCCTGGTGCACAGGCGGGAGCATGGGCTCTGGAGTCAGACACGCCTGGACCTATTTATTAGCTGTGGGACCTCAGGCACCTTGGTTTCCACCTATAAAATGGGGACAATAAAATCTACCTCAAAGGTTGTTGTGAAGATCACACAATGTAATGTGTGTAAAGAACCCAGCACCAGAGTAGGCACTCATTAAAGATTATTCTTGTTCCCTGCTGCTTGGCACGTTTCAAACCTCTATATTGTTCTTCAAATACAATCGTATGCTGCTGGCAGTTAAAAAAACAACCATCCATTTTTTAAAAGGCGAAAGATTTATGCGATTTGAAGAGAAACCAGAGTATTACCCATTTTTTAAATAGTTGAATCTAAATGCCGGGCAATCCAGGGTGACTTTCTTTTCTATGAATAGATCACTAAAAAGATATTCTGAAGTATTTCCCCAATTAGGACAGGCCCATTCAGAGGAGGCCAATTAGAACAGCTCCATTGGAAAACCAATCATGAGAATCATCACTAACTGAATTCCAGAATATTCCTGATTTGTGTCTAAATTCCCAGGGATGTCATTTTGCAGGCAGGACAGACATTCTTAGGCAGTTTAATCCCTCCAACCATGTCTCTGCGAAGTCCTTCCTCAGAGCCCTGAGATCATGCTAGTTCTCTCCTTTTAGAACCCAGAGGTCCTGTGCAATCTGCTGCTCCCTTTATCCTCTGCATGTCCTTGCACTTTAAAACGCCTGTTAAGGACCATCTACAAAAGGAGAAGAAATGGGGTGGGGAAACTTTGAAAGAGTTTGGCATATCGCCCTGCACCCCAGGCCCCAGCCTCTGCACAGGAAATGTTTTGAGCCATGCCTCAGCCTCGGTAGAGGCCCACTGGCTTTCACAGCAATTAGAACTGATGGAGGTGAGGCCCCGCACCACTCTGGCAATTATGAGCCTGTGGTAATAAAATAAACACACACAGCCACTGTCCTCCACCAGTTTTCTTGCTTGAGGGTTGCAGAATCAACACTGAGAGCCTTGATAATGAAAGCTGGAGGGTCGGGGCAGGGACTGGGGTGGTGTTCTGAAACATTTACACAGCGGCCCTGGATGAGCTGAATTCCTGCATAATGTGCAGACACCTGCTCTCCTGACTGGAAGGAGTTTTGCATTATTTGGCAAGAACAAAGGAGAGGAGGAAAGAAGGAGAAAGGTGATCAAGAGAGAGCCAATGAAGTGCCTCTTCAGATGTACTCTATTTAGAATGTCCTGAGAAACCATGGAAACTATGGGGGTGGGGTATGGAGCAGGCATTTATTCTAATCTTAGATGGGGTCCTGTTTTATTATATACCTAAGGACTATCACTACTAATTTTCCTTTTCTTTAAAAAGGGGCCAATGGGATTATTATTATTTTAAAATATATTTTTATTGATTTCAGAGAGGAAGGGAGAGGGAGAGAGATAGAAACATCAGTGATGAGAATTACTGATCAGCTGCCTCCTGCATGCCCTTCACTGGGGATTGAGCCCGCAACCCGGGTATGTGCTCCTGACTGGGAATCAAACCATGACCTCCTGGTTCATAGGTCGATGCTCAACCACTGAGCCATGCTGGCCGGAATTATTATTTTTAGTGACAAAAACAATAGATGAAATTCAAATAGTTTTAACACATACTTAGCATTCCAGTTCCTGATTTTAACTTCTGGATGTCTTAAAAAAAAAAAAAAGACAAACTTTCTTGAAGAATACAAAAATTAATGTTGGAATGTCATTAATATAGAAAAAATGAAAAGAGTGAACATACAGCTCATTGCATACTAAGTGGAATTAATAATGCTCCAGATAAATGCATAAGTATGTTAATAAAGCAGATGCAAATGTTATGTATGAAATAATATTAAGTAGAATATCATGTTCTAGGAACTATCTCTTATGGAATATATCAAGAAGTCTTGAAAAATGATTTATTCTTCCTGTGATGCAGAAACATGTCTGGTTAACAGACATAGCTAAGATGGAGAATTGCTTTGGACTCATGCTACTTTTAACACCTACACTCTCTGTGTGGGGTTTTTTCATGCGGGAACAAATGGTCTCTTTGAATAGTTCTTTGCAAGCATGCCTGTTTTAATCAGTATGCTGTGCAACGCATAAACTTAGCTGTATCAAACCAAGGCAAAACATGGTGTAGATACTCCAAGAATGATTTGTTTGATGTGAATCCTATGCAACTAGAAACACTAACTTAAAGCACATGGCTCCATACTTCGAAAGGAAAAGACTAGCATTTATGGGGCACTCTGCGTTTATTTCTCTAAAAATGGAAGAAATAAAGCGACCACTTTTGTATTTAGACATATTTACAGCATTGCTTTATTTTCTTAAAGCATAACAGCATCCATTCATCACTTGAGAGTAACAAAGCAGTAACCTGATATATGACAAATATTATGAGCTTAAAGGCTGATGTCCATTACTGATGGGTCCCGTTCACTCTCTGGAGGAGATTGGCACTGAAGGATTACTGAGCAAACAGAGCACCTGAAAAAACTTGCACTCCACAGGCTGTCATCAGGGCTCTGATCGAGGGCATTACCTGAGAACGGCGGCTCTTATCTGAAGCTGCAAATTGCTGCCACTGCCAAAAATTCTCAACAAAGAGCAGCGGTCATGGAAGGATGAGCCACCGAGGCAGGCGCCGGGGACGCTGCCTCTCCACAGCCCACCCTTCATGGATCACCTGAGCCCGGCACCACATCACCCTTAACCCTGGATGACCACAGAGCTGAGGAGAGACAGCTGTATATGTTGGGGGGAAAAAGGCTCCAGACATTCTCTTGTGATACTATAAAATTATAGCATTTAAATTGCATCTTTCCTTTCACAACCAACTAAGGAATGTGTCTGTGCATATGTTTAAAATTCTGATGAAAATCTTTGGATTCTACTAATATTGAAAATATGTGTTTTGCTGTCATCTATCTTTCTTCTCCTTTCCTAAGAAGACTTCATATTCCTGAGAAGCTAAACTTGTCTTACTGGTTTGGCCCTCATGAAAAGTAAGTCGTCGCTTTTTCTCTGTAGTTATTTTACTTAGAAAAAGATCAGTTTCCCAGCCATAAGAGGTTATGGCTTAATGGACTTGTCAAATTTATAAATTCCAGGTGAAAATGGGATTTTTTTTTTTAGATTTGTTTTTACTCATTTTACTGTGTCTGCAACCAAATAAGATATCTACAGATTTCTTAGAAAAAAATATATTTAACTAATGTTTCTTTGTTGTTTTTGTACATGTATTTTATTTCAATTACGTATTAACATTTGACTTACTTGCTAATATACACTTAATTTCATTTATGGGCTGATAAGTATAATACATACAACTATTAACTTTATGACAGAAATAAAACACTTTACAGGAAGTTTCATTATTTTGCGTTAATGCTGACATTGCATTACTATGATAATCTCTCATAGTTAAATTCAATGAAATGAAGAGTAGAATGATTTGGTGTTTGAAGTTCTACTGTTTTCCTTAAAGTATTTCACAGTTGTTGTTTTTGCTGGGAGGGGGGGGTGGTGGTTTGGAGGTGGGGAAGTATCTTCAGGGAAGAAAGGACAGGGATTAGCCTGAAGAAAGAAGATGCAATTTATTGTTTAAAAAAACTATTGGGAGTTTGATATACACATGCTTTTAAAGTAGTCATTATGCTTTCATTTTGCTAGCTCCTTTCCCTCCTGAAAAAAAAAAATGAATTCTATTGATCCTCATTCAAGAATCCAGGCAGCATTCACTATATGCTATGCCCGTCATCAGGAATAACTTCATTTATAGGCAGAGATGGATAAATATAAAATGTTTAAGGAAATATATAGAAAACTAGAAGTAAGCTTAAAAAATGTTAATCTTGCCCATATAAAATTCATCTTTTTACTATAGTTAGATTTCAGGTTTTTTTTTCCTAATGAAGAAGAGTACTTGCAGCCAAATCAATAGTTGATAAAAAGAGAAAGGTTGAGACAAGGTACTGTTTGGAGCTTCCAAGATGAGATCGAAGCTTCATGGAGAGGCATTTCACATCCATTGGCCCCACTGTTTAGAAGTGTTTTGTTAAGGTTACATTTTCTTTCTGAAGTGTGGTGGCATCTTAGGATATAAATATACTTATAGTAATAATTCAAAAGCAGTAAGTGGAATAATACTTGTTAACTAGCTCAAAGGAAACGGCCAAAGCAAAATAAATCACCATCATCAAAGATTTCAGATCTGTGTAACATTTTCAATTCTTTCCAAAGCTAATTTTTGAGAGTTGGTGCATTATTCCATTTAAATCTGTTAAATCATCTCTATCTCTCTTTCTGCCTTTGAAGTTCTGCCATCTGCTCTTGCCAGGTAAATGCTGAATGTATTCTGCTTGAGCTCATAAACTCCCTCACACCCCCCCCCCAAAAAAAAAACCAAAACAAAAAACAACACAAAGCACAAAAACCACTATGGAGTAAGCATTCTTAATTTACAAAATTATTTTGCACGTGAACCTATATTGGATATTCAAAATGGTCTCGGTTCTGCTCATATTTAAACAGATAATTCACTCAATTATGAATTATTGAGAATTTGCATTCTCCAAAAAGCCTGCAACACTTTTGAGGGTGTAAAAATAAGTCCTCTGTTAGAAAAACCACAAAATAATGGGATTGAGGAAATCTGCTTTAAGATGAAAGGTTAGCTAGCACACACAATTGCACGGTGATGATTGCCCTACATTTTGAAAAATAAACTTTTCAAAGCAGGAATTTTGGAAGGTTGGACTATTATAAAGCTACATATGTCATAGCATCACAGCACTGTAAGTAAGGGGATCTGTATAGCCAAAATCTATATTATATTTTCCAAAGATAGTATTTCAGTAATAAAAGAAACATGTTATATATCAATTTTCATTTAATAATAGAGTTCAGAATTAAATGCAGCAAGATATACCACCAAACGACCAGTTCTTTTTTTAAAAAAATTACAAAATAAATAGCAAGAAATAGTGAACATGAGCAAACGACTACAACTTTAAAACTATTGTCTATATTAATATTAAATAGTTAATCTAATTGAACTGTAGTATATTTCCTAAAGAACCCTCCCAGAATAATTTAAATCTAAACATTTTTAGAGAAAAAAAACTTATGCCATAAGTCGCTAATTAATAAGGAAGCATCTTTTTCAAAGTAAATTATTCCTATTAGGCAACACTTAATAACACATGTATTACTTTGAATTTAACTTAAAACTAACACCACTAACTCACCTTTCTCAGGGAAACAGTCTGCTCTTTACAGTAATATTCTTGCTCATTTCTTATTGACTTCCTCTATCTAAACAAAAACACGTTACCTGCCTTTTAAAGTCTAGAAATCTCTTTTGCAAATCATAGAAAACCTCCAGGTCTTAGTAACTAATGTCTATGAAGAAAAACTGGCTTAATTATAGATCTTAGCTCCACCAGCAGCCATTTTAAACAGAAAACTGGTTTAGTTGTGTTGACAATCACATTTTAAACTGATTCTTTCCAGATGAAAAGATACTTTTTCAAACAATGTAATAAAAATGTAAACTCAGCTGTTTCACAGACATAAAAGTGATTTATATCACATGTACTGTGCTCATGGAGTTTTTCTCCTTACACAATGGAAGTTTTATTTTAAGGAAAAGTTAATAATTAACAGCTAGAAAAATCCCACAATGCAAAGAAGTCAGCCATAGGGGATTAACCACCCCCCTTTGCTCTCCCACAAAAAGCAGCCAATAAACCTGGTGAGAAAACGATGGGATATTTGAAAATTAAAAAGAGTCAACATTGGGATGGTCCTTCCCTTTGGTGGGGGTGGGGTGTGATAGGGAGTGGAGAGAGGCATCAGGAGGATTCTGGGAGCTGAAAATATTCTGGTTTTTGACCTGAGTGCAGTATACAGGGGTATCTAGCTTGTGAAAATTCACTAGAACTGTAAACTTATGTGTACTTCCTGCATTATACTTCAATAAAACTGTTTAAAAGGAGATTGCATACTGTTTTGTTAATGATAGTATGAGAAATTTTTGTGTGACTAGATGAGTACTCTCTCTTTTATAAATGCTCTGAGGTACAGTTAAGACCATTGACAAGTCCCCCACAGAACTATGTTACCAGAGAACTAAGAATTATGCCAGTGGCTCACGGACGAATCCCAGGCTAGTTCTAAGGAGGCAGAGATTTTACATTTTAGGAAAGAGAAACGTGTGTGTATGAGAGAGTGTGTATCTGCGATCTCATATCCGAAATCTTCACAAAAACATGATCTTTTTGAAGAAACTTTAAAAGAAGTCTGTAAAAATTCATATTTCTAACAGAAATTTTAGATGGCTGTGAATCTGTTTTCTGTACATCCAGTTCCCAATTATTCCTGTTAATGGGAGGCAGACCACACGAGTAATTGAAAACCCACAGCCACAAGCTGGAACATACTCCTCCCCCATCAAAATGGGGACCTGAGTATTAAATAAATAGAAAAATTGGTCTGTGTTTTAGTTGCTAATAAACTGTGAAATGTCCAAAGTGTAGGCAAGTGCAGAGCAAGCAAAGAACACCATCCAGCTAATGATCCCCTGAAAAATATAGCACTGGACGCGTCAGTGGATTCCTTTATGTAGCAAAAACTTAATTTGTACATTTGCGCTGTGAATTTCGGTATTTGAAAGTCTAAAGTTTAATCCATTGGCACAAAAACAATTACCACTTCCATTTCCCCAATATATAGGGTGAGACAATTGTAGGTGTATGCACAATTGTGAATACACAAAACACAGTTTATCCTTGTATTTTATTTATTAATTATAGTATTATTTCCCATGCAAACAACTTTTGCCCCACCCTGTAATATTTATTCTCTCATTTAAAAGAGAATGTATAGGATTAATTTTTGGTATCATGCATTCTGAAAATAGTACTCAGTTGTCCATCACCACAAGGATTTCCATCAAGGTAAACATTTTTACCACTATCACAGACCCTACCATTTCTTACTCTCCATATCTTAAAGGCAGTTCTCTCCACTTCTCTCTTCATAAAATTCCTCTTTTATGTTCTTATTTGTTAATCCTTGCCCTCCTGTAGTGCCCTCATCCCCTGAAATGAGGTCTTATACAGGCTTTATTTTTCTGTTTTCCCAAAAATATGAGTAACATGAAAATATTATCTTTAAGCATACACATATGTACAAATGTTTAGCTTAAACAAAATTAAAAGGTCTGGATGTAAACAGACAACATATAGGAAAAGATACTGTGATCTGGTCACCTCTCTATACTGTGAAGGGAATGCAAAAGGAGAATCTCATAATTTGAAATCTCCTAATCAGCTACTTCCTGAGGGAAAATAGAGAGGTTGGGTGTGGGGGGAATGAGGATAAAAGAGATATATAGGCAAATGGCTTTTGGTCCTGACAAAGTCACTAATAGAAACATCTGAATACATGGACTAAGTGGCAGAACCTCTAAGCAGCGAGGAAGCGAACATGTCATTCTGTACCCCACAATCATCATGAAGAAGCCTCTTCCCACACCTCTTTACCCTCTGCCCCTCCTGCCCCCAAAGACACACACAAAATCCCCAGGCACGAATACCATGATGGTCTCGTACATGTCATGTTATTTGCAGTTAGGTTAAGAAGAAGGACAAGCGTAAGTATGTGATGAACCCAAAGTTAATGGACCAACTGTTTTCAGAGTTACTTGTGTACATCCCGAGGGTCAAATTCAATCCTCAGAAATCCACGTGCAGTCTCCATAGAAATAACTATAAACACCAAGCCGGGGAGAATAGCTGCAGTCAGTCTTTTCTCTGTATTGACATATGGCCTTTATTCTCTCCTGGCTTTCTCTTGTGAATGGCAAGTTTTGGCTTGGTTTTATTTATACAATGGAACCTCATCAGCTCACACACACCTTCAAGAGACCCAGAGTAAAATACTCATTGTGGGGCTCAGTAAAGAAGTAGAAAAAACTTGGCAAGAAGAAGCAAATCAAAGAAGTTCAGGAAACACATTTATTTTATTGGGCTATGAAAAAAATACAGACTTGGAAGGTGAACATGATGTTACCTCAAAGGAAAATAAATAGTTAATAGAGACGAAGGTGTCAATCAGCAAGAATCAAGACAAATGCATAAAAAAAAGGTTGGTGTCCAAGGCTAGTGCGGATAAAATACCACACAGGCAATGAACACACAATCAGGGTTGGTGCATGGGGGGTTGGCAGGGGAGTAGGAATCGATAACAAGTTGTTTCCTAGTTTGTGATGTTTACTTTTCCATTTCTCTCTAAAAGTGTTTTCATTTCCTCAAAAAAAGAAAGGAGAAAAAAATTAAAATAACCCTCACTTTCAATGAGGTTTTAATAAAATGAATCGTAATATCTTTTAACAGACACACAACACTGATATGTAATATGCTTATTCAGACTGATACAGGATTAAAAATATGATTATATAATGAATCAAAAATTTAATTATATAGCTGCTTATCAATAGTGTATTTAAACATCCTAGTAAAATAAAACTCTTGTCCAAGCAATAAAAACTAAAGGTTTGTTTATGTCACTGGATCATGCATAAAGTTGACTCAAAAACCGACAACATGAAAATCTCATAAATTGCAAATGGTCCAAATTTTGCTTGCAGCATAAAGGTATGCATTTGCTGCCGTTGTTTTTCCCATACGCCATGCTTATATTATTGGAGGCGACTAGACCGTTCTGGTGAAAGCTTTATTTATTATGACTTTGTGAATCAAGGGGAAATGAGGGAATTCTCAGGCCACCTATATAACTATAGCTTATTATAACAACTTTAAAGATACAGTAAATTCATCTATTTAAATTGCTCTTTCTGTTATGGGGGCTTTGGGAGAAACTGCTTTAAAAAAACAAAATTAGCACATGATTTTAAAATGCTGCTGAGCAGTATACAGCTTCGAAAACGCTTCATTATGAAGTCCTAAGGATCATAAATAAAGTGGTCAGCTTGGTCCATTTAAGTTATAAGTAAGCCAATCAATTGTGATAAAGATTTTGCTCCAGACAGTTTTGTGAGCTACATGATTCCTAGGTTGATTTCGGGAGACCAGCTTCGTGAGCTGAGACTGTAGGTACCCGGCACCGCAGATCTGTTATTCTAACAAAGTTCCAGCATCAGTTCTTCTTGGGACGACCGGCAGTGGCTGACTGTTTGCCATGCGGAGATTCTTGGGACCAACCCAGAGGAGAAACCAGGAGCCAAGCTCCCGGAATGACTCACAGAGCCAGGCAATGGCTGAGCTGCGCCTGAGCACTAATAGGCAGCTCATGGAGACCGGCTTGGAGGGCGCGGCGCGCATGGGGGAGAGGAGCAGAACTCAGCCTGCAGCACGGCAGGTCCACAACCGCCTCAGAACAGTAGAACCTCCTGCCCAGGAGTTCTCCCAGGGCAGCAGTCCGGGAAAAACGATAAAGGACAACTTCCCTCGCTTATTAATTAAGGAAAGTGTTGTGCTACATAAATCAGAAGGGCCCACAAGCTCTAAGTCAGTTAACTCTCAGAAGAGCTAACAAGTTGATGCTCTAGGAACAAAATAAAAATGCCCTAATTACCAATTCACAAGCAATCTCTGCATGACGAAACATTAAAACACTTTAAAATATAGGCAATCATTGCTGCCATGGATGTGATGCAGAAAGGAATTAAGAATAAACGGAATCTACGGGGGAATAAATTATGTGTTCCACTTACTAAACAAAAAAATTAGTATTTTCCTTTTTTTTTTTTAAAAAAAAAAATGGACCAATTCTATTTAAACAGAGTTAAATTTTTAAGTACAGTTTAGTTGAGTTCAACCCACCTTTGTCAAGTTCCATCTGTGATTCGGGCATTGTGTTAGGGGCCAGGGTCACTAAGATGGGAGCTGTAGGATCTTGACCCTAGAATAGCTCACTACTGCCTGGTGGTGACATGCTAATCAGTTTTAGGTGCATATTTAGTATATGATTCCTTGGAAAAGCCACCTCTCAGCTGCTGCAAAGATCCTGACACCCCCGGCCTCTCTCTGGTCTGTTCACATCGTATGCATGATCCATAGCACACTTACACAAAACCTGCCTGTATCCATGGGCTCAGTTAGTCCCAGTGATGAAATTGAAAACCGAGCTAGTTGAGTGTTCACATATCAGCTTTGTGAGGAGATACACATTTTTTCAAGGGAAGGAGCCAATGAACTTTACTTAACTGCCTCGGGCTCTGAATTTGGCTAGTAAACCTGGTTTCCATTTCTGGCTCTGTAGTCACCCCTTAGCAACTTTAACAAGTTGCTTACATTTCTTCTCCCATTTACTTAACTCAAAGCAAAATAGGATCAGGTGTGTGTGTGTGTGTGTGTGTGTGTGTGTGTGTGTGTGTGTGTGTGTAATGATAAAGAGGAGTAAATAGCAATACCTGACCTGAACACTGCTATTTATTAGATAAATATAAAATGCTTCTTTATTTTTTGGAGGAAAGATGTTAGGAAAAGAGTAATAGAGGCAGTTTTAATTAATATCATGTTAAAAATTAAAGCTAGGCATTGTTAATCTAACAATAGTTTAATGAACTACTTTAATAGATTATTCCAGGATGAGAATATTTCCACTTATAGAAAGAATAGCTTATTTTTTAAACCTTTACAATGTCTCATTTAAAAAAAAACACAACAATCGAATGCTGTTGATACTTGGCTAAAGGCGAAACTGAAAACACACAACTCCATAATAGTTTAAAACTAGTTTTAAAAGTTTTAAAGCACTTTCTGTTCATCTTCCTCACCAACAATAAGTAACAGTAACAAAACAAAACACAAAACCAAAATATTTAAGAGTTTTTACTATATGTAAGGTATAGAAAACAGTAGAAAAAATAGTTTATGTTACAAGTAATGTGGTTTGGCTTTTGCTTTGCTGTTACCGAGAAAGTTTGCATGGCCCATGTAAATTCTACAGCAATGAATTTCTGCATGGTAGCATCTTCCTTTTCAAGGTTTTACTTACTTCAAAAGCCCTGCCATAAACATAACTCAGGGTAGTGAAGTGGAGGGGGTGTAGGCAGTGGGACAAATGAAGGGTGGAGCCTTAAAGAAATCGACACAAGAAGTTTTAATGTAGTTGATTCCAAACCTTATTTGAGAGGCCTGAACAGGATGAAAAGGTTTTCTCTATTCAGTAGTTTCACTTAATCCTCAGTCCAAACATTTGCCCCAATAAACATTAGATTATTTTTATGTTAGCTATAAAGCTGTCAGTCCTCAATAAACAGATACACTCCTGGTGGTTTTACCCTTGCTGTCAAAGAATTGTCAATATGCACACTGGCTCTTAAATTAAAACAAACACACAGGAAAAGAAATGTAAAATAGAATCCCACAGCAGAGTGTAACGGGAGGCTGTTGAAACCCTAAATAAATGATGGTCCGGATAGTCGATGGTGATTAGTTCAATATACTGTGATGTAAAGTAGTCAATGCGTTGTTAGCACCTTACTGTCTCCTTCATGGAATGCTGTAACCTCTCCTATGCAGGTAAGCCAGGCCTTTACTTTAGTGTGTCTCAATTAAATTTTATGTCTGATGTGTCCATCTGTCGTAGGGAAAGCAACAAGTTCACCGAAAGGGACACTTTGAAGATTTTTATTGCCCTATGGCGACAGTTTACTTCTGTCTGGAAAGTCCCTTCATAGTTTTTGTGGCTCTTTCTCCTGTGGTTGAGAAAGGCTCTATAAGAGATGTGAAGGTTATTTTCCAACTGGTTGGATCTCTACCCTCTTTGCAGTTGGTTTCAGAAGCTGTCTCCCCCCGCCCCCCCATATTCTGTGTGTTGCCTAACGGAGGACTGTGTACACATGGACAGCCACTAAGCATCATGCGCTTGCTGAGTTATGTGTTCTTCTAAGACTGGTAAAGACACAGTGTAAATTTAGAAAATATGTAGATATCTGTTTTTATCTGTTCTTAGCTGGAATAATGCTGTTGTTTGCCTGTCACCTCCTGTATCAAAAAGCTTTGGAAACTGTAGGGAATTGGGTCTCACACCAGAGAGAAATTAAGAAATACTTAATAATGTGACTGTCCACTATCACAAAAGGAAATATTCTTTTAATTTTGTTTTAAAATAAACAAATTAAAATTTCTGTCTGATATAAGTAGCTCTTTTTCTTTTGTGTGTGTGTGTGTGTGTGTGTGTGTGTGAGAGAGAGAGAGAGAGAGAGAGAGAGAGAGAGAGAGAGAGAGAGAGTCTTTTATATTGCAGGGTCCAAAATAAGAGAATAAAATAGGATGTGGGACACTTGAAATGTAACCTGGATGAATAAATACTTTGAGGACGAGAGAGCTGAAGGCAAATATACTGGGAATCTTAAAGTCCTGATGAATACTCCTTTTGTTCTGTGTAATACATGTATGATCTTCCCTGCCAAGGCTGAAAGAAAATGGATTTCCCCAAGGAATGTCCCATCACTGGAGAAGAAATCGGTCATCAAAAGCCATCATGTTCTGAGGAGGTGTAGCAAAAAGATGAAACATTTAAGACAGGTGAAGAGGCAGGGGAAGGCATGGAGACAGGGATGTAGGAAAGGTAAAATGTCAGCATCCTGAAAATGAGATCTACACACATGAGAGGAGGAAATGAAAGTGTCAACTTTAAACCCCTGGTTTGTATTTTGTGGCCCTGAGCAATTTGGAGTTTAAGGAGAAAGAAGGAACATTCTGTTCATTGTGGTGGTGTTTCTATGTGCCAAACACGCATAAAAGAGCCTATGCCAAAATATATTAAGTAGTGCCTCACTGTCCAGAAGGAAGATGTGAAAAACCTAAAGGTCACATTGAGAGAAGATTTTAGTACCCTAGCAGATGTGACAAAGCAATTTGGTTTCTTAATTTTCCATTTATATTCTAAAATTTGCAACTAGCCAGTCAGCCCAAGCAGAACAACTTCTATTTCTTCAATTTCCTTAAAAATAATGTAGAGGTAAAGATCTGAAGCCAGATTACCTGAATTCAAATTCCTACAGCAATGTAACATTAGACAAGTTACATAAACATTTTTGAAGTTGGTTGATGCATTGATAAAACTGGAAGAATGATGGTTCCTCCCCCATAGATTGTTGTGAGAACTAACTGAGTTAATGTATGTAAAGCACATAGCAAAGTGACCAGCACCTGGTAAATTTTTTTAGTTGCTTAAAATGAGATTTAAAAATTTTTATCATTTCTCTCATCAAAAGATACTTATTATTATTATTATTATTATTATTATTATTACTGTCCTTGTTCAATCAAACAATTACAATATTGACTACCCACTACTGCAGAGTAGTAGGATAAAATTTGGTCCCTAATATTTAAGAACTTACAAAACAACATATTACATGCTGACAACATAATATGTGGGTTAAAACCCCACCTGTTTAGAGTACTATGCTAAGCAAAATAAGCCAGTCAGAGAAAGTTAGGTATCACTTGATCTCACTCAGATGTGTACTCTAATGAACAAAATAAACTGATGAGCAAAACAGATCCAGAGTCATAGAAACATAGAACAGACTGACAAATTTCAGAGAATAGGCAGGGGTGGGGGTGTGTGTGGCGAGAGATTAATCGGGAATTTATATGCATAGGTGCATAGCCCATGGACACAGACAATAGTGTGGTGAAGTCTTGAGAGGGCTGGGGACATCTGTAATACTTTCAATCTTAAATATAAAAAACCCACCTGTTGAATTCTTATTTTCTGGTATAGTATTTTTCAAGATTCACATTTGATTGATTTTTTTAAAACAGATTTCATATATCTGGTGAAATTCCCCTTGTTTTATTTTATTTTTTAAAACATATTTATTATATCTTTTAAAAGAATTCCCTGTCTGTTAAACGTACCATCATCATATGATCCAGCAATTCCATTTCTTCATATATACCCAAAATAATTGAAAGCAGGGATTGAAAGAAACTTTTGTACATGTATGTCCATAGCCAAAAGGTGAAAAACACCCACATGAAATATAAATGGATAAACAAAATGTGGTATATACACACAATGGGATATTAGCCTTTCAAAGGAAGGAAATTCTGACACATGGTACAACATGAATGAATCTTAAAGACATTCTTCAAGTGAAATAAGCCAGTCACATATAAAAACAAATACTGTATGATTCCCCTTATAGGAGGTAGCTGGAGTAGTGAAATGCATAGAGATACAGAAAGTAGTATAGAGGCTGCCAGGGGCTCAGGGGAGAAACCAGGAGTTATTGTTTAATGGATACAGAGTTCAATTTGGTAAGATGAAAACATTCTGAAGATGAATGGTGGGGATGGTTTCACAACAAAATGAATGTACTTAATGCCACTGAGCTGTACACTTAAGCATGGCTAAAATGGTAAATTTTATATTATGTCTATTTACCATGATGAAAATTAAATTAAAAAGTTCCTGTATGACAATCTAAAATTTTGAGTTACTTATTATATTTGTTTCTCTTTATATTTGGTTATTTGGTGTTTTTCCCCATAAAGCCCTGCAATTTTTTTATTGAATGAGGACACTGTGCATAAAGGAAAAAATCAGAGCCTCTGATTAACATCTTCCTCCAAAGAGGAATAAACTTTCTCCCAGCAAGCACATGGAGTATAGCAGGTCACCTTTGTCTTGTTGGGGATTGGATTTAGGCTTTGCTAGGCCTAAACAATGTGTTTATGTTTTTCCAAGATTTCTAGGGCAGAGCTCTTACTCTTGGGAGTGAACATCAGAGGTCTCCACTGAAAACCTGGAGTGTTTACCAGAATTCTTCTGTCTGGCTGGGCTTGAACTCCAACCTTTGTCTCCTCGGCATCATGGGGCTGCTGAAATGCAGCTTAAAAAGTGGCAAGTGCCTCGAGAGGAAATCACATATAGATCATTGGGTTCACTCTCTGCAGTTTCCCCTTCTCTGGAATCTTTGATCCTCAGGTCCCAGCCATTTGGTAACCTTGAATGCCAACTCTAATTCCTTTCCTCAACTTGATCTCAACTCCCTCCCCAACCTTTCTCACAAGATTTGCCAGAGCCTTTAGGGAAAAAAGCCTGGGTGAATGTAGAACTCACTGAGGTGGGCTTCTTGCCCTCTGGTTTTGTAGCCCCTCATGAGTTCTATCTACTTTGTTACCTCTCCAATGTCTTCAAAAAGTAGTTTTGTGTAGTTTGTATAATATTTATGGTTGTTTTCAGCAAGATGGTTGTTTTGAAACAAGGTACTTTGTGGTTGCTGGGATCAAAAGTGTGTTAACATTGGCTTTCAACCAAAGAACTTGTATAGAATATATGTACAACCCATGGCCACAGACAATATTGTGGTGAAGGCCTGGGGTGGGCTAGAAGGAGTCAATGAGGGAAATAAGGGGATATTTGTGATACTTTCAACAACAAATATTTTTTTTAAGTCTAACTCTTGATTTGTCTTTATCCTATTTTAAGATACATTTGTTTTTACTCTATTTCATATTTTTATTGATCAGAATATAGGTCTTTATTTATACTGTTTTGGGTCACTGTGCTTATTAAACTCTAGGCAGGCAAGGCAGTGTCTTAAGTACAGCAGTGAAGACAAAACATGTTCTAAGCAATGGAGGTAGATTGTTTGCCTTTCACTTCAGTCTTCATCATCCCTTCCAGTTTCCCCAACAAAAGCCCCTAAAAACCATCCAGCAACACTTGTCGACGGTAAGTCCTCTCAATCTAAAAAACTATATGCCAAAATCCAAGCCTCTACCTGCAGAAACCTGCACGGCCATTAATAATATTTGACTGTCTTCTTGAAACTGTTATAAAAATGCTATTCTTGGAGATAGAGACAAATTATTATCTCTAGAATCTTGGTCTTAAAGATATCACAGAGGTAATAAATTTTTCTTCATATGAATTTTGATTTGACCACATTTATTGTCTGTATTAATGTGGCTAGAATAGCTGAATATATGAAACCACCAATCATTCAATTAAATTCAGCAAACCTTAATCAGGTGATGATTATATACAAAGAACTGTGTGATACACTCTAGGAGCCCCAAAGATGATTTCATCAAAGTTCCACTTGTAGTTATGAATAACTACACTATTTATGTACTCATTTACATACCATGCAACATAATCAAGTAGGTGTTATCTCCATATTACAAATGAAGAAATTGAAGTATAATGAGACCAAATAATTTGCCCAAGGTTCCAAAAGTTATATGTGGGATTCTAATCCAGGTATACCTGAGTGCAAAGAGAAATGTTATCATGGAGGATCAAATTGCCATAAAAGAACATATGGAGAAAAATTATTTCCATTTTGGGTTATGAGAGAAGGTATCAAAGAGAAGATAGCATATGACCGGAATTTCCATAGCTGAACAAAAGGGGAAATACCGTTCTTGGCTGATGAACATGCACAGAAAAATTGTTTAAGGAGTTATAATTGATCCAGAAGGGCTTGAAAGTAAGATACATGGGATGACTCTACTTCAGATAAAGCTTGAAAGATTCAAATCAGATATCATGGGCCCCCAATAAATATGTTAAGTGTTTCAGATTTGCTCTTGTGTATTATATTACCTAACTACTTCTGTGTAACAAATTTTCTGAACACTTAGTGGCAAAATTGTATTAGCACACAATTTATGTGCATCAGGAAATTGGGCATGGTTTAGCATGTGCCCCTGAATTAAGATTTTCCCATGCGATTACAGTCAACTACAGGCTGGACCTGAGGTCTTATCTGAAGGCTTGGTGGTGGAGGGTTCACCTCCAAGGTCACTCATGCAGTTGTTGGCAGGATCCAGTTCCTTCCGGTTATTGTTGGCCTGAGGGCCTCACTCCTCATTGGCTATTGGTCAGAGCTACCTTCAGTTCTTTGCCACGTGAGTTTCTCCATAGGAGAGCTTCCTTCAAAGGGATGAAAAAGCCAAAGACCAAAAGAGCAAGAAGAGTAAGACAGGGCCACCAAGATGAAAACCAGTCTTTGATATAGTTATCTTAAAAGGTGACATCTCATCACTTCTGTCATATTCTCTTCATTGGAAGGGAATCAATAAGCCTAGTTCATGCTCAAAAGCAGGGGATTATACAGAGCATAAACACAAGGAGGTGCGGATCACTGGGGTGATAGCGGTGGCAGCCTAGCAGAGGGATCAATGGGAAATCATCAAAGGTCTCTGAATGTGCAAGTGGCATAATTTGTCCATCACCAGACATATATGCCCCAAACTAGAAATTCATTTGAAATTTCTCCTCACTCAAACCTATATCCATTGTTGAATAGTTCCAAGGAGTTTGTCATCATATTTTCTAATGACACATAAAATAATAGCTTATCTTACAATCTTCAGTGTCTCAGATTTTATGCAAAAGAATAAGAGGCCTGTGGTGGCTTCTGAGAGAGCAGTTTGCAAATATGGGAGTAGACAAAAGCCAGATCATGGGGATTAAGGAGTGAAACATTGTTGAAGTTTAACACATGTTTTATTTTACACATGAAGCCAGATCTTTAGTTACTGATACAGTAGTGCTTTCCACATCTCCAGTTACCCATGATCAACCATGTCTATAATATTAAATGGACAATTCCAGAAATAAAAATTCCTGAGTTTTAAATTGCACCATTCTGAGTAGTGTGACGAAATCTGACAACATCCCACTCCATCCCACCTGGGACATGAATCATCCCTTTTTCCAGGGCACCCATACTGCATATGCTACTGCCCACTGCTCACTTAGTAACCCTTTTGGTTATCAGGTTGATTGTCATGGTATGGCAGTGATGATGTTCAAAGAGCCCTCATTTTACTTAAGAACAGCCCGAAAGCACAAGAGTAGTGATACTGGCAATTCAGATATGTCAAAGAGAAGCCATAAAGTGCTTCCTTTAAGTGAAAAGGTGAAAGTCCTTGACTTAATAAGGAAAGAAAAAAATCCTATGTTGACATTGCTAAGGCCTATGGTAAGAACGAATCTTCCATTTGTGAAATTACCTAATCTATAGATTAAACTTTATCATAATTATGTATGTATAGGAGAAAACAGTATTGATAAGGCTCAATACTATCCATAGTTTCAGGCATACATTGTTACTATATGTCCTATTGCTTAATGGATTACATTGAATACTCTTTTAACTTCGGTTCCTTTATAAATAGTTTCAACTTCTGGGAATTTTGTTATTTACATTATATAATGCACATTGACCTGTTCACTGAAAATTTAAAGGATACAAAATGGTAATGACACTACAGCACATTATTTTTGTTCGTTGGTTTGTTTTAATAGGTCTTTATTGATTTTAGAGATAGACAAAGGGAGAGGGAGAGAGAAACATCTATGTGAGAGAGAAATATCAATTGGTTGCCTTCTGTATGCACCCCTACTGCCCTTACCACCTTTACCAGGGCTTGAACTGCAACCTGGGTACATGCCCTGATCAGGAGTCGAACCGATAACCTTTTGGTGCATGGGTCGATGCTCAACCAACTGAGCCACCCTGGCCAGGCCCAGAGCACACTTTTTCTTTCATTTGGTTCTTAAGTCTTCTAATTTAAGAAGGCTTCATGTAAAGAAATCAAAGAACTCATTAATCTAACACAAACTTACAAAATCTCGTTAAGAGTTTTCAGAGCTCATCTCACACTGTATCTCATTTTTGTTACCACTGAGACTGTGTCTGCATTAGAATTTCTTGTACTGGGGCTTTGTTTTCCTATGAGTTCTCTATAGTCAGATAGGAGAATTATGGACATAGTATATATAAGCAGGAGAACAAGGCCACTGCAAATAGCAGGCATCTGCTTTAAGTATTAGTGCCCACATATTTCAACATATATTGCAATTAAAAGATAGTTTTCACCATTTCTGACAATTCATCCAAGAATTTTGGTTAAATGCCTTATTTTATTTTACTTTATTTTTAAATGCCTTATTTTATATTTCATGAGGTTTTCCTGGTTATTACCCAATGCTCAAGTTGAGTTAGGCAAAGATACCGACAGGGCAAATAACTGAGTTTAGCTTATTCATTGAGCCTTAACCTTAAACTGAATCCTGTAACTTCCTTTTAGAGTCAGCTCTCCTAAGGATCATGAGCCTCTACCTTGGTCTCATGGGATGATGGTGCCACACTTCAAAACACATTTTAGTCCAACTTCATTCGCTCAAGATACCATTAAAAATGATATCTTTGGCATCGGCTGGTGTGGCTCAGTTGGTTGGGTGTTGTCCCATGTACCAGGAGGTTGCCAGTCTAATTTCTGGTCAAGAGCACATGCTGGTGGTAGCGTGTCCCTGGTGGTAGCGTGCTGGAGGCAGCTGATTGATGTTGTGCTCTCATATCGGCGTGTCTCCCTCTCTCCCTCACCCTTCCTCTCTCTCTCTAAAAATCAATAAACGATTCTTTAAGAAAAAGATGATAGCTTTGTATTATGTGAGTGCTTATCTTAGAATCCCATCTATTATTCTGGGGAGCTCACTAAACTCCTTTCTGCTAAAGTTTTCTGGTTTGTTGAATGTAACCAGCCATACCATCTCCTCCTTACCTCCTCTAAATGCTACTCAGCCAAGTGAGATGAGATATGTGATTGCTTTGAATCCACAATAATGGAAACAGTGTAAATCTCAGGCGTTGCTTCTATTATTACTAATATCACCATTTTAAGTTATTGATAGAGTAGGGAGCATGGAATAGGAGCAGAAGATTTCAGATGATTCCCCATACCAACAAATAACAGCTGTGAGATGATGGGAAAGTCCCTTAACATTTTATCAGTTTCTTGACTAGAAAACTAGAATCCATACTTCCTTCCCACATTCCTACCTGCCAGTATGAAGTGAGGTAACACATGTGGACACATTCCATAAAGAGTAAAGTCAGTTTGCAGCTCCGTGGAACCATAAAAGACACACTCAGGGGGCAGACTCAGTGAGCACCAAAGCCCCATCAAAGCAAGTCTAGCCCCAGAGGGGTGTCTCCAGCACAGAACTTCTCCTATTGCAGACACAGCTGATTCTCACAGCCAATTGGCCTGGAGGTCAATTCCTCACAGTGATAACTACAACAATCAAGGCTTAACTACAACAAGACTGTGCACAAAGCCCACAAGAGGGTGCACCAAGAGTGTCTACCTCAGGTAATTGGGACACTTAGCACAGAAAGGCACTTTATCGACACAGCGAAGTATAAAAAATGCCGAGACAAAGAAACAGGACACAAACAACAGAATTGGAGGAAAGCAAACTGTTGGATACAGAGTTCAAAACCACACTTTTAAGGTCTTTAAAGAACTGTCTAGAAGCCGCCGATAAATTTAATAAGGCCCTCGAAAAGACTGGTGAGACCGCCGATAAATGTAGTGAGATCCTCAGGAAATCTAATGAGACCCTTGATGTTGTGATAAAGAACCAACTAGAAATTAAGCATACACTGACTGAAATAAAGAATATTATACAGACTCCCAACAACAGACCAGAGGGTCGCAAGAATCAAGTCAAAGATTTGAAATACTAAGAAGCAAAAAACACCCAACTGGAAAAGCAAAATGAAAAAAGAATCCAAAAATACGAAGACAGTGTAAGGAGCCTCTGGGACAGCTTCAAGTGTACTAACATCCGAATTATAGGGGTGCCAGAAGATGAGAGAGAGCAAGATATTGAAAATTTATTTGAAGAAATAATGACAGAAAACTTCCCCCACCTGGTGAAAGAAATAGACTTACAGGTCCAGGAAGCACGGAGAACCCCAAACAAAAGGAATCCAAAGAGGACCACACCAAGACACATCATAATTAAAATTCCAAGAGCAAAAGACAAAGAGAGAATCTTAAAAGCAGCAAGAGAAAGAAACTCAGTTACCTACAAGGGAATACCCATACGACTGTCAGCTGATTTCTCAACAGAAACTTTGCAGGCCAGAAGGGAGTGGCAAGAAATATTCAAAGTGATGAATACCAAGAACCTACAACCAAGACTACTTTATCCAGCAAAGCTATCATTCAGAACGGAAGGTCAGATAAAGAGCTTCACAGATAAGAAAAAGCTAAAGGAGTTCATCACCACCAAACCAGTATTATATGAAATGCTGAAAGGTATCCTTTAAGAAGAGGAAGAGGAAGAAAAAGGTAAAGATCCAAATTATGAACAACAAATACACATCTATCAGCAAGTGAATCTAAAAATCAAGTGAATAAATAATCTGATGAACAGTATGAACTGGTGATTGTAATAGAATCAGGGACATAGAAAGGGAATGGACTGACTGTTCTTGGGGGGGGGAGGGGTGTGGGTGTGAGGGAAGAGATTGGACAATAATCGTGCACCTATGGATGAGGACAGTGGGTGGGGAGTGAGGGTTGAGGGTGGGGTGGGAACTGGGTGGAGGGGAGTTATGGTGGGAAAAAAGAGTAACTAATGTAATAATCTGAACAATAAAGATTTAATTGAAAAAAAAAGAAAAAAAAGAGTAAAGGGCTAACATGGTAACAAGTTCTGAATATAATCACTATTATATCAATAATGTCTGCCAAAACCGGTTTGGCTCAGTGGATAGAGCGTCGGCCTGCGGACTGAAGGGTCCCAGGTTCGATTCCGGTCAAGGGCATGTACCTGGGTTGCGGGCACGTTCCCAGTAGGAGATGTGCAGGAGGCAGCTGATCGATGTTTCTCTCTCATCGATGTTTCTAACTCTCTATCTCTCTCCCTTCCTCTCTGTAAAAAATCAATAAAATATATTTAAAAAAAATAATGTCTGAATTTCCTCCTTTCCTCCAGTTTCAAGCTCCCTGAAAGACCCAGAGGCAAGGTAAAGCTAAAACTATGAGACTAGACAAAAAATAATGGACCAGTGATGAAAGCAATGTAATTGGGTGATGAAACAGATTCCTAAGCAGGAACTGAATAAAAGCCTATCACAATTAATTCTCATGGATTATCCAATGGCACCTGACTCATGGGACTTACAGAGAAAATGTAGCAATCTAATCCATAAGCAATTCAATTATAATTAAATACATGTATGTGTGTATATATAACTTCTTATGTTACCTTTTATTTCTGAGGAAAGTAAACTGAGATCAAATTTGCCTATGACCAGGAATAGAAGATCCTACCAAAAAGATAGTATATTGAATGGTGTAATTCCACAAAATCAGAGACACTAGACGAAATCAATGATGAAGATAAAAATATCAACTCCTTTAACCTTGTCTATGGTATTTCAAATAATGCCTATGTTACTTTCTACAATAAGAGAATCAGAAAAGGGTAGAAGAATTTTTAGATTTTCTTTCTCATTCGCATCTGGAAATGTTCAGTTTAACCACCACTAGAAAAAGAATTTTGCTTTTGGTAAAGATATTCTTTTTCCCGAGGTGACTATGATTCAGCCCATCAGAAATCCAGAACAACTCAAGATATTTCCAGTGGGATATCTCCCATTGACGACGGAATCTCCTCGCCTCCCATTAACACTCTATAAAACATGGGGACTATCTGCTCAGGCTCTGGACGGAGACACACACCTTCCCGAAAGACAACTGCTTCCACCCAAACAACTGGTCCTCCTGTCCTCCTTGTCAGCACCGAGAGCCGAGAGGGGCTGTGTTTGGTCTCTTAATCAGGCCTTGCTGACGGGCTGACATCCCTGCAAACGTTTTCACTTACTCCTTGGCAACAGTTAAATCCTTGCCAAAGGCCAGTCAGTAATTCAGAAAACACTGTTAGCAAGAGGCTGGGGGAGTCAGAGTGTGACTGTCAGCTAGCAATCTGTGGTGATGACAGGAGGGAAATCTAGGAGCTGAAACCATTTTAAAGGTCACTCTGTGGGCAGAACTGAAGACCTCTGATTTAGAAAAGGAAACAGAAACCTGGGACATTGAAGTGCTGAGGATGCGGCTTTCTGAGCACTCTGAAAAGTCATTATCCACTCCTGACCGTAAAAACTGCTTTACAGCCTAATACAGCTTAATTAACAACTATTTACCTTAGTGCTGGTGTAAAATAATCTGGTAAAATAGAAATGTCAAATAATGTACCAATAGTTTAATTGCCCAGCTTTTAAAAAAATATTGAAATAAGCTACTGTCTATGTTTCTTCAATATTTTTCCTCCTGATCCTTTATCCTTTCATTTTCAACATTGTATTGCTAAATATCCAGAGTTTAAAATTCTTAGTAACACAGCATAAGCTTTCTGTGAAAAACAATTATATATATATATAATTTATGACTGCAAATTTATGAGGATAATATACTAAAATATTTATAAATCATTTTTAAAAGGAACACAGATTATTCAAGAAAAATAATAGTAGGCCCATGCTTGAATTTAGATCACCTATTTTCTCTCTTTCCAAAAAGGAGAAGACTTGGAAGAAGAAATGGCTTCAGTCTACTGGGTGCCATACATATTCTGGACCAGGGTCCCTCACTTATAAGACCTGCCAGACAGATTTGTTACAGTTTATTCTCCAAACTCTCACATTCTGTGTTATTTTTTTTTTCTGGTTTCATTTTTTCCCCTAGATGAAGAGGACACTTGCACCATCATTCAGAAGCTCAGGCAAGCAGGGCTGAACTCTGTAATGTGGCAGCAAGAGCAGCTGGAACTTCCTGGTCTCCTCCTCCTACTCACATAACAAAGGAGCAGAGATGCAAAGAATAGCATGGTGACTATAGTTACCAGTACTTTACTGTATACTTGAAAATTGCCAAGAGAGTAGATCTTAAATGTGCTCGCCACACACAAAAATACAGCAATTATGTGAGGTGATGGAGGTGTTAACCAACCCTATTATGGTAATCATTTCTCAATATACATGCATGTATCAAACCAGCACATTATACACCTTAAACTCACGCAATGTTACATGTCAAATATATCTCAATAAAGCTGGAAACAAAACAAGGGAGCACTCAAGGGAGGTCCAGTGGGTTCCAAGAAGGGCCTCTTTAGTAAAACAAAAAGGAAGGGAGATAAGGCACTCAAGGCACCAGGAAACTTATCACAGAAGCCCTAGTGCACATCTGGAGCCTGCCGAACTATGGATTCACTTGGGCAAACCCAGTCAATGCCCAGTGATCCACACACACTTGATCTGCACTGCAAATTATCCGTTGAGGTGCCTGGGGTACATTCTGTAATTATTCATCGGAGTGAAAACTGCACTGGTTAAGGGGCAGTGAATCCACAGTGACCCATGACTCAGCTGTATGTGAACGCCACTGGATCTGTAGGCAGAGAAGAGGGACCGGCCCCAGGATCTGGGGAACAGTAACGCCAAGAACCACTGGCTTGTTCCTGTTTGGCAATGCTGGGTAGATGAGTTGGTTTCTATTGGGTGATGAAGGGGAAGAGAGAAAAAGCAACAGCACCTACTGGGCCTTGTGAAGTTGGAACTTGGTTTAGGTGGTGAAGCCACTGATTGCTCAAATAACCAATATTCCTGGCTATGGGTTAGGTTTAGCTCCTCCCCTGTCTCTTCACAACCATGGTTCTCTTCACTGCCATGTGACATTGAGGGGCAGTTTCCAGAGACTACCTTACTCAGGGCAGTTGCTATAGGGGTAGGTTTCTCTGTTTTCAGAGGTCTTTTCTATTTTCAGAGTGGTTTTCACAGTCGTCACCTGGCCACGTTAGATTACATGTGTCACTTTTTAAAAAGTAGAGCCACCAAGACACCAAAGTAAGCCAATAATTTTGGGGGGTGATTTCACCTGTAAAAAGAATGTCCAAATCTTACCCGGTTGTTGTTGATTTTGAATTGTAGACACCCCACTTCCTTTGTCTGTGTCAAAAGCCACTCATTCCCTTTCTTAATGAAAACAAGAGGGAGTGATTATACCTCCTGGGGCTGTGCCATTTATGCTGTCTGAAAGGCACTTGAATGAGTGGCACATTATCTCACACATCTGGAGTTTACCAAATTAGCCAATTATGCTGGAGCTCATAAAACAAGGCCTTAAATGTCATTTAACTAGAAAATATTATAATCACCAAGTGGTCTGATTGTAAGATGATACTTGGGGCAGCATCAGTGGTTACAGAAAACAAATCATGAAACAAAACACAGTTCAAATGCCCCCCAAATGCAACCACATATTTTCTACTTTCTGAAGAATACTGTATTTCTGAAGGCACCAGCAATCAACATGTTTCTCATTTGAAACTAAGTTTAATCTGAACTAGTTGTTTCCTAGCTATTTGCCTTGGGCAAACCAATGCCTGAGAATTTTTCTCATAAGAAAACTAAGGAGCATGCAGGATGAGAATAGACTGATGGAAAACCATGCATTTTTCAGAGAGAGAGAGGGAGCTATCTGCAAGGGATGGGGCAATGATGGGATTAAGTGTTGAGTTGTTAGAGATTTGTGGTGCTGCCTCAGAATCAACAAGATTTGGTTGACTGAACATATACTGGCCTCTCATAGCTTGCAGACTGCACTTGAAGAAGGAGATTAAAGCTATTCTAAATTGCTATGTGATTTGAGGGAGGGTATATACCAAAGGTATTTAAAAGTTGAGTTTTATAGCCACTACTTCCACACTATCTTCTTTACATTCAATAAATACCAACAAAACTTGATGTTTAGTGAAAAGTGACAGATAGAGTGTAAATAAAAAAACCATGGTATGCCACTAACACCTGGGTGACTTCAGGCAAGTTATTTATTTCTCAGATCTTCAGCTACTTCATACAAAAGACAGACATAATGATGCTGTGTTGAGTTGAGAACGTTGCATTGTTGAGAATCATGAATAGAAAGTCCCTAGCATAGTGCCTGCACATTGAAGAAAATAAGCACTCTTTTTTGTCTTTACTTATGTCACCAGAATATCTTAAGTTCTGTTTAACACGTGTTTTTTTTTTTTCCTCTCTTTATTTCAGGAGGAATGGCCACTAGGCACTTCCAGAGGAGGGAGAGTAAGGAGGTAGGCAGTCCCAGGTGGTTTTTGTTTGTTTGTTTGTTTTTAGCATCTCAATCACTTGCTTTAGAGGAAGGACAAGTATGAAAGAAACTAGAAAAACATCCATGAGAGACTCTGGAACAACTGGAAGTGAGGCATGGTGCATGAACTCACGGTAAACAGAGACACCAGCCACTTTTGGCAGGAGAGTACAAAACAAACCTTATTGGTTTTAAAGGCACCTAATCAACTAAGCTAAATCTTTGTGTCTCTCTGGGCTCACAATTAGAGTAGATGGACTAGCTATTTATTTTTGTTAAACCAGAGAAAGATGAAGGATCATGGTGACAAAGGAGGTACTCTCAACAGTGACAAATTCCTTTCCTCTGAGTTCTCTCTTCTTTTTTAGATAAAACAGTGATGGCCTCTTTGGTAAAAATCTAACTAAACATGATGATTTCATATTATGGAAATCCTTACTCAGAATTTGGAAGGTATTTTTTTTTACTTAAATTATTTTCACCTCTGTAAAGCTGGGTTGAAAAAACTATGTCTTTAATAGAAGTACTATATATCTATGATTTTATGAAGAAAAAGGATATCAGAAACCATAAAGGGTTTTGGACCTGGTGACTGAGCTATTGTCTCTAGGAAATGTGAATTCTGGGCAGAGAGGTGCAGAATTGCATCCCTAAGACCCACTACTTCACTTTCTTACAGAAGGGAGATGGGATATATGTGCAGATTCTAAGTGTCTTAACAGAGTATAATGTTTTCTAGCGACATAAAAGGACTAGTTTTCAAAACCTTGAATTGGAGGGAGATAGGAAAACCAAGGAGACAGGAATTCTCCTAAATGTGCTAATAGTCAAATGGACTAGTGCTTCCTCCTTGAGGACCACAGACCAAACTGGTCTCCATGTACCTGAGTGACAAGAACATCTTTGAAAGCTCAGTGCACTCTGAAAGCTAAGTAAGAAAATCAAAAGGAACTGCTTTTGCTAGCAAAAAAATTCAACACGGTGTGTGTTTAAAGGCTTTCTTTTCTTTTCTTTTTAACCTTAGGCAATGAAATGCTCTTACTCTGTATCAAACATAACAGGCAGCTTTTTCTCTTACAAATATTTCCATCTCTAAGAGAGGAGTGTTCTGGCTTTTGGCTAACAGCATGCCCATATCTAACGGCAGTACAGACAGAATGCCAATTTGCTGTAGAAGCAATTATACATACAGACTAGGAAAAGGCCAATTTCACTGTGCAAGGACCACACATACTGTATGTTTGTTATATTATTTGATATCAAAGCAAAAACATCAAATTCTTCCTAAAACACACATGAAATGAAGAGCCTGGCTAAGGAACTCCCACATCTAATTCAGAGATATCTGTTACAGCTTATAGAACTTGGCAATGCTGACACTACTGTTTTACTGGAAAGAGACACGTTTATTGATTCCATAATACACTATGACTTCTTTACATATATCTTGGGTAAAATGAGCATAATTTTGATACTAATTACTATAAAACAGGTACACTATCAACGTATGACACTTAGGTATCACATCACCAGTGTAACAGCAAGAACTTGCCAATCCTATGTCACTAAGTACCTCATAATATTTAATCAGGCATCAAGATTATTATCATAACTTAAGAGGGGTGGTCTATAGTAAGAATTATCATCTCTGTTTCACTTTGAAACATTACGATGTTGGTGTGATTCATTCATTTGTTCATTGTGCAATTACTATATCTACTCACTGCCAAATACAGGCCTCAGGGATACAGAGCTAAATGAGACATGTCCTTTAGGGAAATACATTCTTGAGGTGGGAGAGAGGAAACAGAAAATGAACACAATAAATCAGGGCAATGCATAGTATATTTTATATAGCATATGTAAATAAAGACTCATAGAGAAAGCGTGTGGTAGAGAAAAGACGGTCAGAGAAAGTGAAACTGAGGACACCCTGGAATGAGGAGCTGAAGTTTCTTGTGTGGATTAGGGGGTTGGTCCTTCAGGAATAGGGAATAGCATGCAAAGTGTGAGAGTGTGAGAGAGTAGGGGGCTGAAATGTTTGCTATTCCTGGAGCAAATGTGTGAATGAGAAATGAGCCTGGAGAAGAAGGGGTGCCACATTGGAAGGGCTCTGCACACCATGATGAAGAGGGCATATTTTCACACATTCCCAGATACTCTAGATAAAATAAAGAAAACAGTATGATACTGGCATAGAGATAGATAAATTAATAAGACAGAGCAGGAAGTGGAGAAACAGAATAGGAAAATTAGATGACATGTGAAAGTTTAACAGTGAGTAAAGGATGGATTTTTCAACAAGTGGTGTTTGGACAATAGTCAATTATTAGTCAAACCACTTGAAAATAAAATTTAATTCCTATCTACCACACTGCACATGAAAAAATATTCTTATATGGATGAAAGATTTAAATGTAAAGTATCAGAAGAAAATGTTTATAATCTTGGGATTAGGGGATGACCTTCTTTTTATATGTAAATTTGACATCAAAATGGCAAAGCAAATTTTACAAAGCAAAACAGACAGATATAATCACAATCTTCCAAAAATACAAACTTTTGAAAGGTGTAAGACACTATAGTTGTAAGATAAATGACAAGTTAGGAAAAATATTCGCATTATATGTAATAGCCAAAAGATTAGCACCTACAATAATATGCTGAGCTCCTACAAATCAATAAAAAAAATCACCTAACAGAAACGGGCAAAGGACACAGATAAGCAATTCATGAAAGAAATGATACTTTGTGATACAAAAGTATGCTCAATTCCCATTACATCAAAGGAATACTATAGTTTTACTTTTCACCTGTTAGATAATAAGCAAGAGATGCATGTGAGGGACAGATATGCCAAATAATGGTTATAATGCCCAGGGTTTGAAAAATGAGAATTCAAACACTGAAGCTACGAAATCATTATGTCCTTTTTGCAAGATAATATGGTAACATCTGATCCTGTAAATCCATATCTTCATTTTATAGAAATATATACATAAGTATACACATATGCAAAACTCGTTTTTTGCATACGCAAAACAACCAAGAATATTTACTGCACTGCTGTTCATAAGAATGAAAATCTGAAAACAACCTAATGGTCCACAAAAAGGATTAATTTAATAAATTGCAGCAGGTAGATAAATAAATTACTATGCTGTTGCTGAAAATAATATACTGGCATGGAAAGATGTTCATGATATATATTTAACTGAAATAAACAATTAGCAGAACAGTATCTACAGGACAAGCTGCCAAGAGAGATAGTGAACTATAGCAGTTAGCAGCATGGGTGTTGGGCTCAAGTAGCCCTAGATTTGAGTCCCAGCTCCACTGCTTACCGGATATGTGAAAATTACTAACTTCTCTGAGTCTTGGTTTCATTTGTCCACCTGGAATGGATTCTAATAGGACTTACCTCTCAGAGTTATAAGGAGAATTTCTAGTACATAGTGAGGCTAAATATACTAGTTATTAGTACTACCGTTACCACTTTTCTATAATTATTTTCAACCAATTCTCTTATGAAAACAACTTCAAAAAATGCAATCTAGTATCCTTTTGGAAGATTATGCTGGATAAAGTCTTTAACTGAATTTATACATCAAAGACAATTTTAGCTTATATAACCAAAATATTGTATTATTTGTTCAACTAACAGGCTAATGAATTTGACACATCAATTTCTGATGTAGGTCAGTTTTGATCGAATATTTGTAAACCACAATAAAAACAAGGACCATGTTTGAGCAATATATTTAAGAATAAAAATCAGGAACTGTTAAGTTTACATAGGCCCAGTTATTGAGAACTCTAAAAAGGCTTCATGGCACAAATTAGAAATTGTCCTCTAGTCATCAAACATCAAACTGATGTTTTTATGGTCATTTCTATTGTATACCTCTTCTTTTTATGGTAATTCCTATTGTACACATATTTAATTTTCAATCATATTATCAAGAACAACATCAAAAAGTAGGAAGACACTCCTTTACACATTTTCCCCTAATAAGACTAGGAAAATATCCCATTAAAATGAGAAAATGTTATGTAGTAATATATTTAATTGCCTAAATATATAACATAGAGTCTATATATGAAGAACCATACATACCCTTCTGTTCGGAAAATTGTTCGAAAGCTGTCTCCTAAGCTTTTGTAACTGTTTGGATCAGTTGAACTTCTCTGAATCTGGAACCTAAAAACAAAATTAAATACACACAAAAATCCAAGTTAAAGATTTTGCCAAATGTTTTTTCTCATTTTTCATCTTAGGAAACTCAGCCTTTTCAGATTAACCCAAAAATATTATTTTTTTGCTATAGAGTTTATTGATTTATTTTTATATACCATTTACCTTATTTTTGTAACCTTTAAATTATTGTATTTCTCTGTACTTTAATAGAAACTGTAGAAAGAGGTTTTTTCCCATCTGTTGCTCAGCCAGACAGATGCACCCTGAGGCATGTATGCTTTTCTCTTTTGTGAAAAACATACACAGATGTCATCGATTGCTTTAATGGATAATTCAGAAATCTGAAGATGAATGTGAAATAAAGAAGTAGCTCTATTTCTTATCTTAATTAGTGCTCATTGATGGTAAGTTAAGACAAAGGTTAACAATACAGAGCAGCTAATGTGGCCTAACTTGGATCCTGACTGTGAATTTGGAATTCATTCTGGCAGATAGGGAGGGGTCTGTGCTTAGAGTGAGAGTTGGCACTGCAGTGTGATACAGTTGACGCTCACTCCTTCATGATGGAGCAATTGGTCATTGTGGATAGTTCAGGCTACCTGGATCTTTACAGAAGTGCAATGCTCTGCATACAATTGGTGCTCAAAAAAGTGTCCCATTTTGCAATGCTAGATTCTTTTTTCTCCTTCTCTTTGGGTATGATCATGCATCTTGGAACTCTAACCTTCAAAATATGGACGTTTTCAGTATGAGGGTAATTTTGTATTTTACCCTGGGGTTTGTTTCTAAAGAAGAAATTTATGACAAGTGTTTTCATTTCCTGACACCCCAGTTGTTCTGTTGTCAGGCTTCTTTAGCCTGCCTACTCCTTGTGTTTAACTTCCTTGTCCCAATTCTGAATTAAGGCCCGTATCCCTTCTGTACTTTCCTCCATCATTTTAGCAAGCATTTTAAAAATTTTGCAAAAGCACCTCTTATATTCTCTAATTTGAGATGTGTTTCTCAGATTGTTGCATTTATGATAGGACCACAACTTCTACTTCTCTAAGAGTGACTTATTTTGTATTTCTAGACCCCAGGGAATTATGTTGAAAACTGATACATGTATCACAGAAAAGTGTGAATAATTACTCTGATTGAAGAGGTTGAGCATATGAACAAAACAAGTATATGATAAGATTGGAAAGGATTTTTTAAAGTGGAGAGTTGTTGAACGTGATTGTTTAGGAGACTAGCCATTCTGAAATGAGGGAATTAAGCCTTCATCAGAGTGCTTGGCACATATAAATCCATAAAAATAGTTATTGCTTCATTGGGTGAACTAGAAAGAGAGCATGGAGGGCAGAACATGAAAGCAACACAATAGTCTAGGTGAAGATAAGAATGTCAGAATATGAATGGTGGCAACAGAAATGTAATAAAAGGGATGAATTTGTTGGGTAATCCTTTTTCTTTTAAAATAATTTTCCTTTTTAAAATAATATATTCAACATGACCCTTTTTAATCCCCCTCAACCTGGCAAGTAATATTCCACAGCCCTAGCTCTAGACCTACCATTGTCAAAGTTTAAAATGCCTTAGATACTCATCTTCATAAAGGTTTTGCTTGCCAAACTTATAAGATTACTAGCATGAAAATTTTAAAAGGTTTGTTTCTAGGCAAGAACCATATCTATACAATTTAAATTGCATGAAGCTTATCAGAAGATAGTGGACCAGGACAGCTAAGTCATTTAAATTAGTCTGGATCCAGATATGCATCTGGTGTGTGTATAACCACTGGCCTAGAAGACTCAGTAAGCCGTTCTGCCTAGAATCAAGAACATGGTCTGGTGTTCAAATAGATGGACCATGTTTGGTATTTCTGAACTACTGCATGTAGATGATAGAACAGAATCTCCATTTCTGATTTGCATATTTGTAACCTATATTCATTGCTGAGTGTGAAACATTTCCTTATGTCCAGTTGGGAAGTCTAAGACTCTTCTCTAATTGTTCTTTTGTTTGTTTAAATAAACTTTTATTGATTTCAGAGAGGGAGGAAGCAGTAGAGAGAGCTAGAAACATCAATGATGAGAAACATTGACCGGCTGCTTCCTGCACACCCCTACTGAGGATCAAGCCCGCACCTGGGCATGTGCTCTAACGGGAATTGAACTGTGACCTCCTGGTTCATAGCTTAATGCTCAACCACTGAGCAAAACTGGTTGGGCTAACTACTCTTTTAAGAAAACAACTTGAAAATATTTTGTATATTATAAAAGTATGACATGCTCATAGATTTTTCTCATCAACACTAATAAAAGAGAAAAATGGTAATTGGCGTACGAGCTACCCTTTTCATTGGCTAATCAGGGCTATATGCAAATTAACTGCCAACTAAGATTGGCAGTTAACTGCCAACAAGATGGCGGTTAATTTGCATATGTAGGCACAATGCAGGGAGGCGAAAGGGAAAGCAGGAAGAAGCCCCCTGCCACTGACAGTGATCGGAAACCCAGGGGGGAGCTAAGAACTGGGGGGCAGGGCAAAGGTGGCCCTGGGGCCGCCTTTGCCCTGCCCCCCAGCCATGATCGGAGAATCGGGTGCCTTTTCCACCCTGGCCAGCGATAGCAGGAAGTAGGGGTGGAGCCAGCGATGGGAGCTGGGCACGGTCGAAGCTGGCAGTCCCAGGAGCTAGGGGTCCCTTGCCTGGGCCTAAAGCGAAGCCCACGATTGTGGGGCCGCTGCAGCTGCAGGTCCCCGCTGCCCGGGCCAGACACCTCAGCCAGAGGCATCCTGCAGGGGCAGGGGCGGAGCCCCGCGCGATCGCGGCGCCCCCCGCTGCCACTGCAGGTCCCCGCTGCCCTGGCCGGACGCGTAGGCCAGAGGCGTCAGGCCTGGACAAGGGGCCGATCCTGTGATTGGAGGGTGATGGGGGTCAATGCCTGAGGGCTCCCAGTATGTGAGAGGGAGCAGGCTGGGCTGAGGGACACCCCCCCCCCCACACACACACCCAGTGCACGAATTTCGTGCACCGGGCCCCTAGTTTATAATAATTTTTATTGTGTGTTTACCTCTGTCAAATTCTTTTCTAGATGCTTCTCTTTCAAATGACCAAGTATTTTTAAAAATTTCTATATGCTACAGATTTTATTTTTCAAGAAGCACAATAAACAAACACAGGAGAAAAAATAATTAGCAGTATATCCAAAATGTCAAGTAGCATCAGTACCATGTGCCCAGGTGTTCATCAGAGGGAGCAATTACCACTTCCTGAGGAGGAACAAAAAGGATTTCAAGAAGGAGAAAGGATTTGAGCTGGCCCTGTAGGATTCAGAGAAGTGAAAGAGCAAGCTAGGAGAAAGCATGTCAGGTGGTGGGGGCGAGGAACAAAAGCCAGTGAGGAAAAGACCTTTCAAGAGAAATGAGGGAAAAGATCCCATCACAGCAACTGGCAACTGCTGGCTTCCTTCAGGGCAGGTGCTACAGCAGCTGCTGGTGGCATTCAGTTGCTCAGGGTGGGTGGAGAGCTGAGAGGGGTAGAGGAGGGTATTTAGGAGATAAAAGTCAAAGTCTGATACAGGTCATTTGAATGTTTCCTGCTCCTTAGCTGAGCACTTCAGCTAACTCTGCAGGGCCACTTCACAGTTGTGTGCCTCTGGCCCCAGAAGGGACTGTGAGAGTCAGCAGAGGGCAGAGGCAATGCCTGAAAAGTGTCCTGCCGGGCAGAGGCATCAGCTTAGTCTATGATGTCGCGCTTGGGTAAGGCAGGCCTTCTGTTGGCTTAAGCAAAGACAAACACAGTACTACAGTTATTTCACAATTAACTAGTTATCTAATCTGGCCATTGGAAGTCTAAGCACTTCACTCACTAGTTTCAATTTCTTTCTTTTTTCAGAATCCAACAGATGGTATTTCCAATCCACTATTTATTAAGTTGATAAGAGTTCTTGAACATTTACTATGTATTAGGCATTCCATTATTTGAGGCATTATAAAGAAGTAAGACATAATCCTGCCCTCTATTATTATTATTTTTAAAAATTTATCTTTATTGTTGAAAATACTACAGATGCCCTTCCCCTTTCGCCCCCCCCCCCACTAACTCCCTCCACTCTGCTCCCATCCCCCACCCCCAGGTCTTCACTGCACTATTGTCTGTGTCCGTGGATTATCCTATATAATAAGAGGTTAATCTGCAAATTGTCTCCTCAACTGGGAGTTCGACTGGGAGTTCAACCAGGGGGCAGGCTGGCCAGCCAACCACCTGCAGTCCCTCCCCCCAGCCAGCCCCACCCCCAATCACTTCCCCCGACCCTGATCGGGGGAAGGCCAGCTGGATCCCACCTGTGCACAAATTCATGCACCAGGCCTCTAATGCATCCTATATAATAAAAGCCTAATATGCAAATTGACCAAATGGCAGAATGACTGGTGGAATGACCAGTTGCTATGATGCACACTGACCACCAAGGGGCAGATGCTCTATGAAGGAGCTGCCCCCAGCCCACAGGCCAGCCAAGGCGGGTGCCAGTGGGTGCCTCCCTGATTGCCCTGCAGGTCACCCCACAGAGGAAGGCCACTGGCGGTGGCAGCAGGGGGTGGGGCCGGCGAGTAGGTAGTGCCAGGCCAGCCAAGGCATGTGCCAGTGGGAGACCCTCAATCACCCTACTGGTTGCCCCACAAATCAGCCCTGATCGCTGGCCAGGCCTAAGGACCCTACTTGTGCACAAATTTCATGCAGCGGGCCTCTAGTGTGTGTGTGTATATATATATATATATAATTTTTTTTTTTTTTTGGTTAATCTCTTTTTGCCCTCCTTACCCTGCTCCCCTCTGAGTTTCGTTAGTCTGTCCCATGCTTCCATTTCTCTAAACTTATAGGTAAGGTGAAGGAGTTAGGTGCAAATAGATGATTACTATATGCAAGGAATAATGTTTAGGAATAGTGTTTTGGAATATCAGATGTCAGCCAATGAGTTTTATTGATACTGAATTAACACTAGTATCACTCTTATTGGAGATGATCAATGGGTGGACTGTGGCTGACAGAAAACAATATGACATAGAGACACTGGACTAACGAGGAAAAACAGGAAGGTTATCTTTGGGCTAAATATCTGTGATTAAACTTTCCCCACCCACATTAGAGCAGGCAGCAAAGACAGTCAGTGGAATCCTTGAGGAGGATTCCATTTAGAAGCTGACTGTCTGATGAGTGATGCTATGCTAATTACAAACAGGAGTGGCAACATCAAAGCAACATTACATGAGGAGCATCCACAACAGCCTTGTTGAGCAATGCAAGAGGCATGGTAAATACTAATTCCTCAGTAAGGTCTATGCACCACTCTTTACTGCTAAAGCAGCTGGAGGTCCCATTAAACAGGCCAAGGCAAGAATAGCTGTCTCTTCTATTGCACATTTCACATACTGCGTGTCTACACTCTTCAGAGAAAGTACATGCAGTATTTAGTTCCACTGCACATGGCTTATTGTGATCACAGAGTTATCAGTTCTCCTAAGGAATCTGTTTCAAGTTGATATAATTACAGTGCATTTTGGTCAATCATGTAAAACAGCAATTTTCTTCTTCCTCTCCACTACATTTCAGCAACTTAAAAGGTCTCTCTCTTGGACTGAAGTTTTACATCAGCATGCTCCAAGCTGCATTCTGTGCTAACAAATTCTCTCTATGCTTGAGGAGACAAATTTCCAGTTACGTAATCCAACTGTTTGTAAAATTACAAAGGCAAAGTCACACCACACTTGATTATAGTTAGAAGAAAAGGTTGGACCTTTCCCTGGTCCTAAGAAAAGCAGTTTAGACATATCTGGAACCTCCATATGACTAACTTCTTCTATTAGAAGGAAAAATTGCTGCCAAACTGGCAAATTGGACCATGAAGTATAACACTTGAGAAATGTTCAGTGCCTAACATCGGTCAGAACAAAACACAAGGGAAGGAGTGTGGCTCAAAGCCTCCGTCCCATTGCCCAAGAGCCAGCAATCCCACCGGCTGCCACGCCAGGGCACACAGTACTGCACACCCTACAAATGGGAGGGAGCTGCCCTATCAGGGCAAGGAAAGGCTGCTCAACATTAACAAAAGCATATTTTCAAAACCAAAGAATGATCTCGCTTACTAAAAGGATTTTCTCTAAGCTGGTCAAGAATCATGACTACAGCATTTCCCACTGACTTAACTGTGTGCTTAGTCAGTGGTAGCAAATTTTAAACTAGTCTGTTGTTGATTCTCAGCACAGTTAGAAGTGCCACTTTAGGCCAGCTTGGTAGAGCACTTCTTAAGATATGACCATAAGAAAGGCATGTATGTAAGAAGTAAAATGGCTTTGCTGCCTTAGTAGCCATAGGATGAGGTTGTCTGAAAATTCCCAAATTAAAAGTAATTTTGTAATCTGTCATCTTCTTAAAAAATACTGATGATGTCAGATGGAGTCCATTCTTGGCTTTAGGACACACACACACACACACACACACACACACACACACACACACATATGTATATATACATGTACATGTAATTTATAGATTTGTATGAAGAGCAGCAATTGAGTTGCAAAAAGTCAGATTAGGGTAGGTGATGAGATTTGTCCTGAAGCTATTTTTGCATGGCATGTACTCTGCTTTTTACTTAGTGTGTAGGATTAACTGTGGAGCTTTAGGGTAGGGAACTGATGGAGATTTGGGAGGCGGGGCTGGTCCAAGCCATCCCCTGATACTGCCATTAATCCTGAGCAAAGCAACGAGATAGGTGAAGTTTATCTCTAGATCATTCCCAAATCATTTTCCAATTCAAGAGTATTTTTGTGCCCTGTCCTACCTTCCCCTATTCAACCCTGCACTCAGAAAAGCATTCCCATCAATCATTTATCCTTCTGTGGCTTTTAATTTGATAGACTGTTTCTCAGAACTCATCCCGTTAAAGGGATTTCAGCTAACAAACACAAGGTAGGAAGATTTGGTTTTGTTTAGGATGGGGATGAAAGGGACCTTTACCACCCAAGGCCCTAAAAGCATTTTTTTTCCTGAGTGGAATTTTATGTTACCATCATGCACTGGGCTTCATAAAAATAACACCTTTGTGTCAAAGGAGGTGAGGCACTTTGGGGACCTGAAACACAGACTAGGAGTCACCGGCTATAATTCCAATGTTGCCACCAATAAATAGTAAACACTGGTGAGATTGTAATTTAATCTCATTGCCTTTCTCCTAGCAGTAAAATGGGACAGCAGACATTAGAGGACACTTAGATTTTGAAGGGACAGGGACACACAGACTTAATATTTGAGTTTGTTAGCCATAAGAGAGAAGAGAGACATTTTATTTTGTCTTGTAAAGTCCAAAGGTCCATATTTTATAGGGGTGGAGCATGCTAATAAAAACTGTACACTGACAATAAGTGGTGATGAACCTAATGAAACTCCCTGCAGAGATCTTTGTAAATGTGTACGAACAAAGATTATTAGTAATTACCAGAATGTTACACGTGCTCCTTAATAAACACTTAAGAAACCCACTAATGAGTCAGAGATTAACAGACTAAAGGTTTGCAATTACAGACACATTAAAAGGATCACTGTAGGAAGATTAAATAAAGATTTTAATTCACTATAATTAGCCTATCTTACCAAATAAGATGCTACTCCTAAGGGGTATGTTTGTTTTCTTGCTGGTTGATTGAGCATGGCCTAAGTCAGGCTGAACGTGCAAATACATGCCCGAGATTGGGAAACTTAGGTGCACACCCCTAGCTGACAAACTTTGGGGAAAGGCCCTGGAAAGCACACCTTTAGAAAAATTCCCACCATGTTTATCTGTTTCCTGAACTCTGAAGGGTAACCAGTGAGGCTTCCCCAAAGGAAGAAACCCCTGTCCCCACGAAGGCAGCCTGCTGCCCGCTGCCCGGCAGGGGCTGGGCCTCTGCGTCTGCCAGCCCTGCAGAAAGAGCACTCACATGGTGGGGCGGTGGGGCGCTGATTTTAGAGGCGATTCTGTCAGTTTTTTTCAGTAAGTGCTAGAAAGGAAGATTTCCTTCCAAGTTTTCTCTACGTCCACCGTTTTATTGTTCCAGTGTTAAGTACCCGGTGATTGTGAATGGTAATTAGAAAAACAAAACAGTTAGCTGGTATTTGTTTTATTTCAGACTGATACTAAGCCATGACATTGCCTTAGCAACGGCGAGCACGAGTCCTTTCATCACATTGGAAGGGCGTGGTTTACAGTGCCAGACAGATCTCTGCCTCCACACTTCCTGAGTGACCCTCTGCAGGCAGAGTGAGGCTAAGAGTTCTGGGGACCCAGATCTTGCCCCCTAGAAGGGAACAAACATGTGAGGGGCAGGGAGGAGTTAGTAAGCAATTATAAAATAAGGCAGAATACAAATATTAAATAGAGATCCCAGGAACTTGGTTCACCTGCGACTTAAGCATTGCCTTCACAGTCTGGGTCTGCTGGGTTCACAGTCTGGGCCTGGCATAAGTTACCACCACAAAACAATGCTAACAAACCTACAAGCATCTTGAGTTTGGCTGTGCCCTGGCAGTGAGCGCTGACTGAAGTTCTAAGCTGTACTCAGACAGGGTTGGCTGTTTATCAAATTATTCTAAAAATCCAGGGAAAAGAAAAAGACTTTTCCTGATTGTTGCTCAGTCATCTTCCTAGAAGCATCTCTTTATAAAAGAAACAGAAACCTATACCTGGAAATAAGTAATAAATAAATAGATGTCCTTTGCCTGTTTAAAGTGTGAGTGTCTTTACTCGGTGTAGGCAGGGCTAGGTGGGTTGGGCTATGCTTTGACTTAGTGTTTATGATATTGTAAAGGAGACCAATAAATTTCTCTCCATGATTATAAAACAGTTTATAATTTGAAGAACTATGTAACCTGGAGTGCTCTGTCAGCCTAGATAATTACTACAGATAAAGTAACAACATCTTGGCAAGGCCACAAAAGCAAGAGAAATCTGTACCATGTAATTTTGAACAAGTTTTTTAACAAAGCCTCAAACATATTATCTCTCTGAAATATCAGATCAACCCAGATAGACTAATTACACTTTAAGTAATTTCCTGTGATCCTAGACACATCTAATTGCAGTCTCATTTCATAAGCCAAGGAGATTTAAAGTCTGCTATTCTGTCACTGTACATTTCACAATTTATACCTTAACAGTATTTAAATAAAACTATAGATGGCCCATCATTTTGCTAACCAAAATTTTGTGACAATAGACATTTACCTATTTGTCCCTGATTATTGTGATAAAATAGGTCTAGTTTTGTGCACCTTACATAATTATAAGACATATAGTACTTCTAGTATTTGAATCTGCATAAAATTTGACGTTGTAAAGTGAATCATGATAAGAGACATTATCCTACCATCTGGCACAAGTTCTTCCAGTTGTGTATATTACTTGTGGGATAATAACTAAGTGTACTGACATATAATTTTAAAATCTATTTTAATAGCAATATGCTAGTTAACAAGTTAGAGACAAATGATCATTAGAGATTACAACCTAAATCTAATAATGTTAAACCGCAAGTAATAAAATAGGCTAATTGAAATAGTTGTATAATTAAAATGCTCCAAGCATAAACTGGTTTCAATTAAACAAAAGCTTGACTGGCATGACTCTCAGACATTTTGTTTTGTGAAATGAATGTGACATTATAAACCTATACTTAATATTAGATGAGAGTGCTGCCACTCTTTGAATATACACATATGTACTATATATAATTCAATTAAATTTACATTTAATGTCAACAAATGACCTCACAGCCAGATGCAGCCACCTACATTTTCCCAAGTGCACTGGGATATGGCTGGCGATTGCAGTGGTTCATTAGTATGAAACCAACTTGTGTGTGGGAATGAGGGAAGGATGGCTCACATATCGGAAATGAAACCCATTATCTAGGCAATGAGAACAGAGAGAGCTACATCAACTTCATCAATCAAATGTTAAAATTATAATAGTCATGACAAGTATCAAAGTTTTCCCACATTCCCCAAATAATTAGTTTTTAAAAACTTGAACTTCTCCCCCAAAAGAGAAAAGTTAGCTCTATTCTTGCTCTCTCTGATCCTCCTCACCTACCTCCTTGGGTGCTAGCATTCACCAACAGCACGTATTGCCCGGTGACAGAGAACCACACAATATCATTCTTACCCGTTCAACATCAGCCCATTGCTCAGGATGAGACTGAAGTTCTTGATTTCTGGCCTCCATAAAAGATTTCCAGGGTATTAGAAAGCAGAACCCTCTTACTGGCCCTGGGAACTCGGCCACTTCACAGGAATTAATTCTGCACTAGAAACCCTAGTCCAGGGTCCCGGTAAGGAAGCTGTCAGAGAGCATAGAGTCTCTGGAGACCTACTGTACCATTCGACGTTTTCACTGCTCAAATATGCCTGTTTTATGGCTCAGCACTAATAAGGAACGGTACTTTCAATGATGTCAAAGAAAGGACAACTAAAAAGTGAGTTGTTTCTTTGTATTTTTAAGCATAAAAGTGAAAGTAAATAAACTTGTCTAATAAGGAAGAAGACATGCTTAAGTCTATCATAGTTGAGGGAAATTTCAAGGAACGTTTTCATTGTTATATCATGATTGACCTCATATGTTACCAAGATTTGGATGAGTCGTTGTCAGTTTTAAATATGGACACAGTTTTCAAAAGTATTTCATAGGTGGCCAGAACCCCCAATGACAAAGAAATGGTAACCATCTTGCTTAGTTGTAAATCACTTTTAACTTTGAGAGTAGTTTTACACAGATGATCTCATCTCAGGTTCCCCTTAGTTTCACAGTTCCTTATATTTGTAGGGCTAGAATCACTTGAAAAAGAAAAAGAGGAAAAGCATCAGATTGAAGTTAGAAAGGCATGAGATAGAGGGAGTAGGTTTACTGAAGTCTCTCAGCTGTACTGCAGATTTGTCTCTCTAGTTCAGTCAATGACCAGCAAAGTTGGTTCTTATCAATCCCAGCTTTTTTAGTTGTCAAAAAGGGAGTATGTTACTTGCACATCAGGCAACTAACCTTTGAGGTTTATCCCTGGAACTCTAAGGAAATCAGCCCTGGATGAATTGTGCTGGAGGGAGCCAGGTTTCAGAGATGCACCAATGGTGTCCATTTACTTTGAGCTGTCACCGGCAGGAGTATAGACTGTGGATGGAGAGAGATCTCTTCATGGGGAGGCGGGATGGACATCTTTGTAGAAGAGTTTCGATGCCCTCTTATTTGAAGAGCAAAAGACCTCATGTGATTCCTTTCAGCCCTCTCATTGCAGACACTGGGTTGATACATTCTAGACCTTTCCAAAAATATATTTCTATATTTATCTAGCACCTATTTTATGGGTTTATTTATTTCCAAATGTTTAAATACCTACTGTGTGACTAGGGAACGTCCTCAAGGCCAATATCAACTAATGAGCTTTATAAATTTCTCTGTCTCTGTCTCTCTCTCTCTCCTTCTCCCTCTCCCTCCCTCCCTTTCTCTTTCTCTCCACTAAATATTTTGATAATGAGTATTCCATTATGTCATGAACCCATGCTCAAAAGAGCCCCAGCAGAAGGGTGTGTTTTCCTTATTATCATCAAATAACATACTAAAAATAATTAAAAGTCACTTAGAACACTGGCAACCGAAGAGATGTGTGAATTATTCCCACCCAGGAGCAGGCTTAACTTGTCTTCAGAACTTGTACAGAAGACTATGCTTTGATAATCAACCAAATGTTTAATAAAAAAAAACCTGATATTTTTGGCAGAATTACAGGTGGGTACTTTGGCAGGTAGCAAAGCACTATAAGACAGTTCAAGTCATTTAATTTTATAAAATGCTGATCTTAATCCAACTACCAGCTTTTATCTGAATGTAACCTTGCATTTTAGGATGCAGTTACCATAAAAACAAACAAACACAAAACCCTCTTTGTTCTACTAATTAAGATGCAGATATTTGGATATCTTGGTTAATCCAGGTTACCTAAAATCTTAAAAACTAAACGTAAGGCATTCATTTAAAATGAGACTCAAGTAAGACTCAAGTAGTGAATACATAAGATTGAACCTCCTCCTCCAAACTATTGCTAGAAGAGTTTCGGTTGTGTCCAATAAAACTCAGTGCACTCTCATTCAATTAGTCATCAAATAAGTATGAAGGTTAGATTTAAACCTTTGGAGATTTATCCTCTCCCTTCACAAGTAAAACCTTATCATTGAGTATAAAAGAACAAAACACGTTTCGAAACAGTGGAATTTACAGAGAACTCAAACCAATTACTATTTGAGTGGCTACTCTGTACGGGCACTTAGGTTTTACACTCTGCTTTATGAAGACATCAACCCTCTCCCAGGAGTTTGCATTCTAATAGGAGACAAACAGGTAGCATTCCAGCATTAAAAACAGGCAATTCTTCCCAGATTTGTCATATTCTTGCTTGTCTCCTTAGATAGTACACAGGGAACCCAAAATAGCATTTTTATAGTGCCTGAGGTTGGTAGGGACCTTCTGAATGGTAGTTATCCTCCTGTGTTATTGTTACACAGCTATCTCCTGGGGCCTGGCAAGGCTTGGGCAGGCCACTCCATACTTTAATGGCCTCACAGTGTTTTGCTGATTGCTTTCTCTGTATGGTTTTGTCCTCCATGCCCCTAAGCCACTTTCCCTGCTTCCCTCACCTCTTCCCACTCTTTCCTGCATTCCTCCTATGACCTGTAATCAGTCTCTCATGACCAGCAGTGAACTGAGGACCAGACAACCAGCTTGGTCATGGCTCTTAGTGAGGGCTTGAGGGGCCTACTATGAATCAGGTCCATGGACATTAGTGTTTGGCCTTTGCAACATCGATTTTGGTTGTTCAGAGACCGTCTATGCATATGTTTTGTTTCTCAGTTCTGTGCCTGAGAGCTGAGGTTCTGAGAAAAGTGGTCTGGCTGAGTTTGAACTTTCTCTGAGAATGAGCTGTTCTGAGAGAAGGGAAGGGCAGCCAGCCTCCTTTTCCCTGGTGTCTTCTCCCCTGGGCTCTGTGGTCCTGCTCAGGTACAGCTCCTCAGGCAGGTGGAAGGATGGCCCTGCGTATGTGCTGCTATCCCTTCAGGATCTCTCCACTTCGAGGGCTTAATAAAGAGTCCTTTATTAAGAACTAGTTTATAACTTAGGATGAGGGTAAGGATGATGCCGCAAAGCACAGCTGTCGCCAGCCATGACGATCCCTTCTTCATTGTGTCCCACTATTTGTTTAGTGCATTCCGTTTCTGTTTGATTCTGCAAACAAAACGCCTTTCCATGTTTTGGTGTTTGTTTTCTTCCCCATGGACTGCATGGTGTCTATTATTTAGATTCTCATAGATGCATGTTTAGTTTGAAAATTTGAGAAAAATGTGAAAATGACTCTTGGAAAATCTAAATATTTCTAGAATTGTGACTATATCACTGTGGTTTTCTGTTGGTTCTGTTATTATCCATTTTGGGTGGAGGGGAGAGAGAGAGAGAGAGAGAGAGAGAGAGAGAGAGAGAGAGAGAGAGAGAGAACGACTGCAAAGGATTCTACTTCCCAGTAAAAATACTTTTGGAACTGCTAAGCCCACTCTTACTCATGTGCATTAGGTCAAATTTTGGCAGAAATCATGGAACAGCTGCAATTCCATACTTTGAATTGTCTCTTTAAAAAAATCTTCATATAATTTATAGAATTGTTGGCATGTATTCCCTATTTTTTCATTCCCTTGAATGTAGACAACTTGGGGAAAAAGGATTGGAGAAATAAGTATTTTTATGGTTTAGTCATTATATTCACAACTTTAAATATGCAATACCAAGAGAGATTGCTGCAATTAAGATAGATTTAAATAGATATTTTTAGTAATATTACTTGTGTCAGATTGAGTTTCAAGAGAATTAAAATGCTATGCAATTTCTGAATGTTTTTATGACTTAAGAAAATATTTTGCCATAGGTAAACAAGTATACAATTAAAGATACCAGACTTTCAGATACAAATAAGATAAAGAATTTTTTTAAATCCCTAATTTGAATATTCTAGAAATATGAGGCATAAACAGATACCCTTTTTGCTATATTGCAATACCTACCTTTAGCTTCACCAAGGGCTTTAATTGCTACAACTTATATGTCTCAAGGTGATACAGACTGGAGGGAGGGAGGGGGCTATTAGAGAGACCCTGTGTGGCAAGGAGGTATAATGAGTTCTCCTGGGACTGGCGCAGGGGAAATCCACCAGAGACTGTGGTGGAAGCGATAAGTCCACCTCAAGCCTCCTGATCCCTTTTCCGTTATGTGAAGTTGATGCTGGGAGATACCTGCACAACCAGGTAGTGAGTAGATCCCCAGCCCCCATACACCCAAGTGTAGGTAATAGTTTCTTTCAATGGAATCTAACTGAAGTAGTGTATGTCATTTCTAGACTGAGGCTTTTAAGAAGTAAGTGGGGCTTCTCCATTCCCTCTCTTGTTCTACCTGCAAGATGAACTTTGTAAGGTACATTTTACATCAAAACTAGCTACTTATCACATCAGCTCTGCATCACCTGCAATAAGGAAGCTCTAGTGGGTACAAGTCACAAGATGAAAGGAACCTAAATCACACACTGAGGAAAACTTCCTACCCTGGAAATACTCACATTGGACTACTATGTGAGTATATTTTATTGGGGTAAACCACTGCAACTTAGGGGGTTATTTGTTACTGCATCTGGATTTGCCTTAACTGATCCAAGAATCAAGAATGTCCTGTCTCGGCCACTCTCTGCAGACCAGTTCCTTCTAGTCACTTGGCTTCCTCACCTCCCTTCTCCCCCACCGCCCCCCACACAACACTGACTTTGACAGAGTAACCAGCCTCAGTGTAATATGACACAAACCTAATATCCACCATTTATTCCTTTCTGCCACCACGCGTGCCAAATAGCTTCCATTTGCTCCTCGAGATTCTCTCTCTCCTCTTTCCCACCCTGTTCACTGCCCTGAGAGGTGATCTGAACGGATTACATCAAAAGACACCTGTGTTCTCTGCCTTCCAGTTAGAAGTGGTCAATGAAAAGCCCTGGCAGGTGACAGGAACACGTGACAAAAATGAGTATGTGTATTATTTGTCTGGCTCCTTCCTGTGAGGCTTCCTCAGGCTTGTCTTTGTCCCCAGAAGTTCACTGCTCCTCTTACGCAGCCCTTCTCTTCACGACTTTGATCTTTCAAGTTCTGGTAACCTTTCCCTTCACACATGCATTTGAACTTAGAGGTACTGGCAGCTTTATCTCCTGCTGCTGGTAGCCCCAGAATCCTTAGTTCTTCCTTCCTATTTCCTTACACCCTGCCCATACCTACCTTTGTAATAAACCCATTTATATACACTCTTCAAATCATCTTAATTTGAGAGTGTCCCCTATTTTCTGTAGGTTTGCTCACTAAAAACCCATATCGCAGTTAAAATTCTTTAGGGAGTCAGCTGTCTCCCACTGGCACACTTAGTCATGCTCAGGGGATGGAGTTCTTGTGCGAACGTGGCCAGCAAGCCCACCCCTTCAGGCCAGACTGTGAGTCATGGCAACTTACACAGACGGAGGCCATTTGCAGGCACCTCAAACCTTGCCTACCAAAAAATACACCTTCATTTTTCCTGGTAAAGTTTCCTTTCTTTCACTCCTCATCTCTCTGATGGCTATCATCTGCTTTTGTGTCCTTTCCCCCAATGGTTTGCTTCACCACAGAGAGAGAACATTATTGCTTTCTACAGGACTGTGCATTGTATACAGTGCATAATTCTTCTATACCATGTAGAGTCCAAGTCTTTACATTTAGAAATAGGAATGTTCACAAAAACAAAAAGAGAGAAATAAACATAGAATCATGTTTTTGCTGTGTTATTTCTTTGGGGGGGGGTACATATTTGTGCCTATCTGGATATGCCATGGATATGTCATATAGTATTTGCATTCAAAGAACTAATCACAAAGTTCTCTTTTTTTATTGCTACAAAGTTCTCTTTAACATTTATTTGATATTATTCACATTGTTTTTACTGCCATTAGTCCCCCCCAAAAAAGATGCTACATAAGCACCCAGATGTATGAAAATTATTATTATACCAAACATCTCAACACCTTCACTCAGTGTGGAAAGTGTCTCACACATGGGGGCCAGGCAGTTTTGACAAAGTGTCTAACCTGAGGCATTATAAAGATTGTCTGTGTGAATATCCAGGTACAGAGTTCAAGAATCCCATTTTTTAAGGGTTTATTGTCTCTAAGTATTTTTCCTAGTATATTAGAAAGTCTTTGGTAATAACTGTTGACCCTTTTTCTTATTTCAGAAAAAGGGGAACTAGAAAACACATTCATCCCCTAGGAGAAGATAAAATGAGGGGAAAATATATTTTTACTGTTTAGTTTTAAAATTTCATGTTTTATATAAGCTATAATAAGCTTAAGATAGAAAGTTATTTTTCCAAATTAATATATTCGTAAGGAATATTACCATTGCCCTTCACCATACATAGGAAACCCACACCAACCCCTTTTCAATATCCCTCATCATCAATGTAATGACTTGGGATATATGCAACAGCTTAAACTTACCAGGACTTCATGATGAGATTCAAAGAGGAGGGTGGTATCTGGTTTTGGGGTGTTTTTTGTTGTTGTTGTTTTAGTCAGAGCTTGTTCAATTAGCCATGTTCTCCTCTCTCCCACGCTTCTGCTCTTTCCCTATCAAGCCTCCCAGCACACACACGTGCACAGCTAAAACCAGGGAAATAAGTGCACTTAGAATCAGTCCAATGACTGGTACAGCCACTGTGAAAAACAGTCTGGCAGTGCCTTAAAAAATTGAGAATAGAGTTACCATATGGCCCAGCAATCCCTCTCCTGGGTATCTACCTGAAAAACGTGAAAACATTTATTCACAAAGATATATGCACCCCTGTGTTCACTGAATCATTATTCACAGTGGCTAAAGTGTCCTTCGATAGAGGATTGGATAAAGAAGATGTGGTAAGTATACACACTTGAATACTACTCATCCATAAGAAAAGATAAAATACTGCCATTCGTGACAACATGGATGGACCTTGAGAATAATATGCTAAGTGAAATAAGTCAGAAAAAGCTAAGAACCATATGATTTCACTCATATGTGGGTATAAAACTGAAACTCATAGATACAGACAACAGTAGGGTGGTTATCAGAAGGAAGGGGTTGGGGAGTGAGGTTAAGTAAAGGGGGACAAATATATGGTGATGGAAGGTGATTTGACTTTGGGTGGTGGGTACACAATACAATATACAGATTATGCATCATAGAACTCTACACTTGAAACCTATATGATCCTAATAACCAATGTCACCCCAATAAATGTAATAAAAATAAAAGGTTAAAAATACACACCAACTATTTAAATAAATAATATTTTAATTTTATGTTGATATTCAAAAGAAGAAAAAGAAATCAGTCCAGCACAGAAGCAATTTCTTTACTCTGATTTCTACCGCATCAGTAGAAAGCAATTTATCTTTATTTTATCACATTTCTTCTAAACAATAACTACATACAGAAAGACTATTAAAATAGCACTAGAGCTTTGTGTGGAATCCACAAAAGCTTAAAACTGCACCGTCCAGTATGGTAGTCACTAGTCACATGTGGTTAGTGAGTAGTTGAAATGTAGCTAGAGCAACTAAGGTAATAAATTTATTTTAATTAATTTAGATTTAATTTAAAAGCTCAAGAAGTGTAAAACCTTTCCCCATTAAACCTAACTTCATCATTTTGCTAGGACTAAACTTTAATCCTTGCAATCCATAAGAAGTATTTGAGTAAGTATGGACTTTTTTACTTTTAAAAAATGTGGCTAATAGCATATATGGCTCACAATATGTTTCTATTGGAAAGCTCTGGCTTAAAAAGCTATTTTTTTTTGTATACAGTTGCAACCTATGTACCATTAACAGAATTTGTGGGGAAACATCTCTAGTACATAGAGTAGGTACAAGAGTTAGGAAAATATTTTGAATTTCAAAATCAGTTCTCCTCTTATAAGCCTAGTGCTATTGTATAGTTCCTCATTATTTGAATTACTTATATGTTTAAAATAAGTTTCCACCACAAGATAATTTTATCATGCTGGTTTTCAACTAGGTATGTCTTTCTTTCTTTTTCTTTTTTCTTTTCTTTGAATCCTTACCTGAAGATATGTTTTTATTGATTTTAAAGAAAGAGGAAGGTAGGGGGGAAGAGGGAGAGGGAGAAGGAGAGAGAGAGAGAGAAACATTGATGTGAGAGAAACATTCATCCAGTACTGGGGATCAAACCCTCAACCTAGGTATGTGCCCTGACCGGGAATTTGTGTAAGGGAGGAAGCTCCAACCAACTGAGCAACTGGGCTGGGGCTCCTTGGTGTTTCTTGAACAATTTTTGTTGTTGCTGCTAATCCTCATCTGAGAATATTTTCCCATTGATTTTTAGAGAGAGTGGAAAGGAAGAGGAGAGAGAGAGAGAGAGAGAGAGAGAGAGAGAGAGAGAGAGAGAGAGAGAGAGAAAGAGAGAGATGGAGCCCACAACTGAGGTTTGTGCCCTTGACCAAAATCGAACCGATGCTCTGTCCACTGAGCTAAACCCACTAGGGCTCTTGAACAATCCTTATGAGATGTATCAACTCCTAGAATGAAGCAACAGTGCCTATAAGGCAAAAAGTTTTCTGAGAAATTCAAAATGGATTCTACTGAATTAGATTTCAAACCAAATTAAGAACATTAAAATACACAACATTCTTTTCCTTCAAGCTATTTGAGTTGCAGCTGGAGATACCAGTGTACTCTTTTCTAAGTATAAATTTTGAGAAAGATAAATGCATAGATATGCTCAAGTCATTTCCATGCCCTCTTTTCTAGTTTGATAAGAATTAAATAAAATCTTCCAAACATAAGGGATATGTCTCCTAAAAGATCGCAGTATAGTCTTTAAAAAAACCAAATGCCTCACAGAAAACAGAAAAAGTCAGTTTCTCAGGGCAATGCTGGGGAGAAGTTGAAGCTGTTTATGGAGAGATAGTTACTTGAAGATCACAAAAGTGTGATGAAAATTAAAAAGTGCTTTTCTTGCCAATCAACCTAATGATTTCATAAAATAATATACATATCTTCATTATAATAAGTCATAACTATGAGCTGAGATCTTCCCATTTAAATTTATGCCTCTGTTTTTCCTTAGACAGGACAAGAGACAAAAACTGGAAAGTTTGGGTCATATGGATCATGGCAGCACTGCTATGTCTGGAATTTTCTTATAAATATCCTATTGCTTTGAGGCTCACAGGCCTGGCTAAAACAGCAGGGACAATCTCATTTGCACTTTTATAGTTGTAGAGGGATTTTCAAGAGTTAAAACAATTTTCCATAATATTCGGTATTAACTCAACGGAGCTGAAGTGTGATTATTACACCTTTTCATGCTTTTCTGCAGGCTGACAATTTGGAAGTAATTTTAAAAAAACAAACAAAATTATAAACAAATGCCAACAGGAGGGCATACTTGGGTATTCAAAAGAATCTACTTTGCAACAAATTTTTACTGCCTGTTTGCAGCTTTATGCCTTTTTAAGATTATTTTTTTAAACACTATAAATGACTGTTTCTGCCCTTGTGAAAGTCATTACTTCAAAGGAGCATTCTGTGGCACTCTATAATGACTAAACAAATCTCAGAAAACAAAGTGGATACCACCCTTTCTTGTGTGGTTAATCAGCAAAAAACATTGTATCAGAACCTAATTTTACTTTATTAAAATAAATGCTCATTGTTTACCAGAGTCTGAGTAATTTACTTTGCTTAAACTAGAAAATTTACTAATTTCATTAAAATGTAAAACTTCCATCTAAGCCTATTAAAGTTAATTTTTCAATCCCTCTATAAAGTACATAGTAAACTCTACCAGACATAAGGATACTAAAAAAGTTGACATACAAGGAAGTTTAAAAATCAGAGTCAATGAGAAGGGAATTCAAAGTAAATATACAGTACTATTAAAATAAATTTTATATACACACACAGAAAATAAATAAGTGCCTAAAGGAGATAGAATATACAAGTCGAGTTGATGGGCTGGAGAATAGATGGGGTTAAATGGAGAAAGCTTATCTGAAGCAGTTAACTGGTGATGCCAAGAGGGACAGTTCTGGGGCAGTGAACAGAAGGCTTTCATGGGTGGATGGGATGTGAAACCAGCACAGAAAAAAGCCTTGTTACAGTTTTAAACGGAGATATGTATATATCAGAATGGGCCAATAATATTTTCCTAAGAATTAACATGATTTTTTAAAGTTTAGGAGGAATGTTCTAGTAGTTTAGAAAAAAAGGTACATGTAGAGTCAAAAAACAGGCAAAAATAAGAGCAAATTATCAAGTAGTTGATTTGTATCTATTGAGGAAAGGGCATTGGCTTCCACTGAACTTGGCTTTGTGAAGGGAAAATTGTGCCAGACCAATTTAATTTCCTCTCATAGAATAGTGACAGGCAATGTCAACCAACAGGAAGCAATAGTAAATAAGGATGTTAAAATAGCCCAGGCATGAGAGAACCAAACTCTGGAATGCAAATTTGATAATGGGTTTGGCAATGTAGGGATGTACACAGGTACAGCTGTCATTGTTTTAAAAGTCCACTTTCTCTGTGGAAACATCATTTAAATGGGATAAGGTGGATAGCAAAGCCGTAGCAGACTTCTAAGAAATGTGCATTTGCTGAATTAAAGCAGCACATCAGATGTATTTCTTAAATTTAGAAGACGTTCAATTTCTTTAAAATATCTAGGGATAAAGAATTCTGTAAATTCTAGGGCATGCTTGCTTATCCCCCACCCTTGGCCTTTTCTGCATTTATCTCACAACCATCTTTTAAAGTGCTGTGAGTGAAGGTATGGATTAATTTTGTAATAATGCAGTATATAGAACTGCAAGCAACCTAAGAATATGGTAAAAACAAGTCATCATGTTGCATAAAGAGAAAATACAATTTAGCTCAGAGGAACATTAATATTCCAAACTGCAACCAGGTAAACTTCAAGGACCTCTAGCATTTGGGGTGGGTGGGGGGAAGAGAGAGTTTCAATCAGGCAAGATTTCATTGATTTTTCAAACCATTTAACTTCTCTCAGGATCAGGTTCTGTGCTACAGTGGAAACAGAAAAGGCTCTGGAGCCAGACAAACCTGCGTTCAAATCCTGACTATGCCACTTGCCCAAGGCACACACGTGGACAGCAAACTTAAACGTTTTGCTTCTTTATCTGAAAAAGTGATACCTACTTGGCCGTTTGCAGTGAGGATTAAGTAAAAACAATTTGTGTAAAATGCTTGGTATGTATATTTCTCGGTAAATATTGGCTTTCTTCCACCCCTTCTCAATCCTAACCTGTCCACCCTTCTCTCTCCCTTACTGCCCAGGCATCTCGGAAAGAAGGAGACATGGAAAGGCTAAGAATAAGCCCGGTCTTGTGAAACAGGACAAGGGACACAGCCTCACTTCCTTTTACTCTTAAACCTTTCTTAAAGGCCTCCTGACTCTACAAGGAGCCATTCACACCCAACTGGCGTTCTCAAGGTGCTTCCCAGCTTTTCCACCTCAAATGTCCATAAGCTGAGCGAAAGAGCCTCCATGTCAGGGATAATTTTTATGAAAATTCTTCATTATTTTATGTATTAGGTAAAATGCAATACGAGTATGATCACCAACAAATGGTAACCCTATTAATGTTTAAAAAACAGTCATCCCACAATGTCAACCTTGAAATAAGAAATCAGTCTCTTTGTTCTTATAGATTTGTTCAGCTTTCTCAAGTAAACAAAAATCAATTTCCTAGTAGGCACTATAACCTCTCGATAACAATTTAGCACCTATGCAAAAAGAGTCAAGGATTATAAAATCACTAAGAATGTACTATTTCTAGACTGAGCAGACATAAGTCTTTGAGGATTAATTTCATGCTGAGGGTTAAATTTCACTTTCACGATAGGCTAACCATTGCCTGGGGCTGCACAGATAATGAACCTGCCAAGGGATTAGCAAGGAAACACTTGTGTTATTATAAATCGGGTACACTTCCCTTTCTAACCAAGTTCATCCTACATGACATTAACAAATTACTCCTGCTTTCTGCCCACATTTCAATATAATGTGAGCGGCAAGTGACCCTGAACCAATAGAGACACGAGATAAGATCTTCTCAGTGCCTGAATAGCTATTAAACTCGTCTGAGAGAGCTCGACCTCCTGCGGGAAACACAGGCATTTTATCTCCAGAGGGAGAGGGCCCCTGCCTCCACTGCTGAAACCTTTCTTTGGTCATAAAGCCTCTAAATGGATACAATGCCAAGAGGTAGAAACACCTTAATACTATTACTTAGCCAAACACACCACACACACACACACACACACACACACACACACACACACACACACACCACTTTCCAGAAAACACAAATGATACAATTCATTTTTGACAAATTCACAAGGACCTAATATTTCCTAAATAAGAATTTAATGACTTAGCATTTGTTAAAATACATGTTCAGAGATATTTCTGTTTTATTTTTAGGTCAAAGTGTCCTTTTGTCAATAACCTTTCTTAAATAGCAGCTGTATTCATAGGGGTCAAATCTGTTGGCTTTTTATCAGTCTTCATTCTCAGAGGACCATCTTCTCTAGCTGGGGGCCAGAGTGCAGCCCCTCTCCCACATAGTTCCTCCCTCCTCCGAGTGGCATTCACCACCATTTTCTCCCATAAGTTGTGATCTCCAGCTATTTGTCTTGTTTCTACTACTTGAGTGTAAGCTCCCCGAGGGAAGGGGCTCATCTCACCTTACATTTGCATCCCCTCTGGAGTCTGACCAAATATCTTCACAGAGTGGACACTGCTACTGTTGGCAAAACGAACCTAACCAGTCTCTGCAGTTGACCATATCCTGATTCTTTGTACAATGAATGTTTAGAGCAAAGAAAATCCAATGGATGTGCAGAATATGTGTCTTCTGTCCTCTATGAAGTTATACTTTGGGAGAATTTAGTATAGGTTAGGAGTGCTTTTGTTAAGACCTTTTCTGACAAAGTGAGATCTGAAAATTCTAGAACTTGCTAATAATAAGCAGTCAGAGGAGAAAATGTGTAATATTTAGGACAGGGGTCCTCAAAATTTTAAACAGGGGGTCAGTTCACTGTCCCTCAGACTGTTGGAGGGCCGGACTATAGTTTAAAAAAACAACAACTATCAACAAATTCCTATGCACACGGCACACATCTTATTTTGAAGTAAAAAAAACAAAATGGGAACAAATACAATATTTGTATTTGCATGTGGCCCGCGGGCCATAGTTTGAGGACCCCTGGTTTAGGACATCCATTGGTATTTGCTACAATTCAATTTGGTTCAAACCACTATGGGAAAACACAACGTAGTTTTCTTATGATGTATTAGTGCAACTCTGTTCAAATGTTGTCTTGTAAACCAGAAGATACTGTTTCTAAAAATTCACATTCTCATTTGCAAGTTTGAAGGCTTTAGAAGTAGGCCCATTGGGATCTTGTTGCATTTCATCTGTATTCCCAGACTAATAGAATATGTAGCTCTTAAACCAGAGGTGTTGGATGGTAAGATGGAAACATTTTGTAATGAAGGTGGAGGGATCTAAGCTTTGAGCTCTGGCTCTGCTACACGAAAGCACTGCATTATTCCATATTTGAGAGGGCAGTTTCAGTAGACTGGGGGCGGTGGGCATTGGAATACCTGGGTATGGAAAAGAGGAGGTGGCAGAGAAAATGGATGTGGACAGAAAATATTCTTCATCAACAAGTTTGGAAATTAAGAAAAGGGGTGGAAAGACAATAAAAAGGAATTGTATGGCCAGGGTTGCTCAAATGGTTGAGCGTTTACCCATGAACGAAGCAGACACTGGTTCCATTCCTGTTCTGGGCACATGCCCAATTGTGGGCTCAATCCCTGATAGGGGGTGTGCAGGAGGCAACTGATCGATGTTTCTTTCCCTCTCCCTTCCTCTCTCTCTAAAACAGTGGTTCTCAACCTTCTAGCCCTTTAAATACAGTTCCTCATGTTGTGACCCAACCATGAAATTATTTTTGTTGCTACTTCATAACTGTAATGTTGCTACTGTTATGAATCATAATGTAAATATCTGATACGCAGGATGGTGTTAGGCGACCCCTATGAAAGGGTTGTTTGACTGCCAAAGGGGTCGCAACCCACAGGTTGAGAACCGCTGCTCTAAAAAAATCAATAAAAAATATTTTTACCAAAAAGAACAATGGCAAAGGTAAGTGAGGACAGTGCCAGCCTTGTGCACATTGAGAAGAGGACAGTCTCTTCCGGAGGGCTATGAGGGTACTGGAGAGTCAGGTAAAGTGGGGGAAGGAGGGGGTGAGCCATGCCTGATGAGAAGGCGATGGGCTAGTGAGCAGTAGCTAGAGATGGAGCAAATTTAGGGAGACCTGGGGCTGACCGAGTGTTGGATCAGAGGGCATGAGGCAGCAGTGGATACCCTGGCTTTGCGGTCCCTTCGTTTTCTCAGCTCTGTGACCTATCTCCACATTATATTTCCAAGATTCACCCACATAGCTAAAGCCTGACTGCATCACACTGGAAAACTTCCCAAGACCTTGCTCTCAAACTTTAACTTGTCCTCCCAATTTTTCTGGTGATTGAGCTCTTCAGTCCTGTGACCCAGTGTCCATTACATCTCCACGGCTCTCTCCCAGGGCAACAAGGCCTGTGGCTGGGCTGCAGATCTCAATTAGCAATCAGCACTGGGAACTGAGGTGTCACCCCAGAGTCAGTGGAAGAGATTATAGGCACAGGTGTGCCACAACTGTCCACATGGAAAGTGGACAGAAGTAAGTGGTTTTATGATTGTGGTCCCAAACCAAACTAGTGTCACAAACACCAAGAGCAATCACAGAGGGAATTAAGTCAGAGTCATATGAGGAAACAGAGATGGCCGGAGGTGAGCCAAGTGCTCACAGCTGTCAAGACCCTGACTCTGCTTTCTCCTCTGGGTGAGACTGTGGGTTTACTGACATGGAGTTCAGCTGGAAAACAGAAGATCCCAGACATCTGTAAAGATGTCTTACCTTCTTCCTAAAGAATGAAATTAGTGAAAATTTTTAAAGTGCTATCGTGCGGCATAACGGTATCTTCTTAAACACAGGTACTGGTGGCTGTGCCTGTTGGGGTCTTTGGGAAGCCACACGGGACAACAGCACCTGCACCTCTTCTGGGTGGACACCTAGCATCTACTAAGATTGTGTAGCTTTTGCTAAAAATATGAGGACTGTGATACAGACTTTACAAAGTATGACTGCAGGGGGTTCCTGCCAAGCTGTAGTCTACTCAAGGTATTGTGACTGGGGTGTAAGGAACAGGATGGGACATCATAAGCCTGACACCCTAGAAAGAGGGCCTTGTCTGGAGCAGAGTAAATGTCAGGGAGGCTGGAAGATGGGAAACGATTTCCTTACTTTGACTGGTACTCTAGGCTACAGGTTCAGGGAAATATTGTTCAGCACATTAGTCAGCATTCCTGCTCATGGTAGCATGAAGCAGTGATGCTTATCTATAGAGTTGAGGGAGAAGTCATTCATTTGTTAGTAGTCACTAGCTGCCAGAAGAAACACACCTTTCCCTTTTAATAAGCACCTTAGTTGGTTAAGTACATTAAACCAGTACATCTATTCATCTCTAAGTGGACATTTCAAGTTGCTACAAGGTTAATGCTTTTTTCAATATCTCACTTGCTGTGGAATGTGCACTCTCTAATCTGCCAAAATGCATTCAGTTGAATGAAGTTCTTTAATCCACATAATTGCTATATAAAATATAGTTATGGTATTTTTACTTGATGTTTCCTTTAAAGGAGTCACAGACGTTTATCCAAGATCACTTATGGTAATTCTCCATTTTCCATATGAAGGTTATTAAACCATAATTAAAGTGCATTTACAGTCAACCGTGAGAGGCTCTCATTCAAATTATATTGACAAATTGTATTATAAGTCCCCATGGTCTTAACACATTAACTCCTCTTTCAAACCGAATTGCAGAACAGAGAGCATTTGCATCTGTATGTACTAGGGGGGATATAATAAACATTCAGTCAGTATCTGCTGAGAGGTGTATATTTTCCCCAAAGAACCCAGAACTGGAAATGCAAAGAGCTAGTTTGTTTAAATAATGACTGCATTTTGGCTGATAAATCATGTCCATAGCTTAAATGGAACTGGCAAAAGGGAACTAAATTTAACTTTCTTATAGCTCCATTTAGTAAAAGGCCACACTGTACATAACACTAAATGACACCCTTCAGTACTGAGGAATTAATTCAACATATCCGAAGTGAATTCCCCTGTTTGTCCTTGGATCCAGTCAAAATGACAAATACAACTGGGACAAACATTCCGATGCAAAGAAATGGCCTTTGGAGATTCAGAAGATCAGTTCGCTTCTGGGAGATGGTCAACAGTTGGTGAGAAATGGACTGTGATGTGAAGGGAAAGACATGACTGAAGCCCTATCCATCCCCGCATCTGCACACAGAAGTGACCTTCCAGAGAAAAACGAGCTCAAAGAGCTAACTTCATGAGAACATTATTTGACAGGTTTCATTGTCACATGTCAGAGTAAAACTGAAGTCATGGTCAAGAATAAAAACACAAGTTTTAAAAGAAAAATTATTATTCAGAAGTGACTGGGGAAAACCAACGAGAGTCAGTCCCTCTGTACGTAATTAAGGACAAGAAACTTTTCTAATGGGTAACAGAAGGAAGAGTTTATTTCAACCACAAATATATTTGTTTGTCTTTATCTTTTGAAATTCCGAAACAAAATAACTATGTTACTCCTATCTGCAATTATCTTTTATCTACCAAATATTTCAGTGTTTTCAACATCATTAAAAAAATAAAGTTCTCCAAATGGGTAACCTGAGAAAATTCCTTACTAGCCCCACTAATGAGAATGGACAAATCAGCTTGTTTTGGACAGACTTGACTCATATAAAATTTCTGGAAATGCATTGTCTTTCAAATGGCCTGATAACATCGATTGCCTTAGACTAGGCTCTGAACAACCAAATATCTATCCAAAAGTTTCCTCACTTAATATTGAAAGATAGCATTACATGATACACCAGGTTTTCAAAGTCTTTCTAAAATTCAATGAGCTGTGAGTTCCAAAAATTGTATCTGAATAATTTTTCATTAGATCTGATATCCGATGAGCCAGGAAGAAAGGAGAAAGAAGCAAGCAGGATAGCACAGAACAGTGACAGCTTTGACATTAGTCCTTTGGGTTTGAAGGCTAGCTGTGTAACCAAGGACGCACTTGCTCTGATTACAAAAATATTGAGGGATGAAGTATGTATGGCAATGAATTTGATATAAAGCAAACACCAATTAAATGCTAATTCTTTTCCTTTTAGGAACTTCGAGTAAATAAAATTATCTTTTCTTATGAAGCCTGCGTTTCTTGTATCAAGTCCTTAGTTTGTCTATTATATTTGGTACATAAATATTTCTAAAATATCAGTTGTCTCATAAAGACATCTTTTAAAAAAAACTAGGGGGCACCTTTTATCTAAAAAATGCACATAGCTAAACACACAAAAGCATCACTCATGTCTCAATTAACTCAGTAATAATAACGTCAGGGCTTTCACTTCTATAAAATTACAAATGACTTTTGTGATATCTTTTATACCCACTCTTCACAGTTTTTCCTCAAATGTACAAAGTCCTCCGGAATTCATAACTATCCACTTTGCCCAAAGGCTCTACTATTCTCCCAGGCCAGAAACCTCAGAATCATCCTGTATTTTTTCCTTTCCTTGCATTCCCTGATCATCAAATTTTATTTCGAACGTCTTTCAGATTTCAGTCCTTTCCTCTCCGTTTCCACTGATCTCCTAATACAGAGTCTACGTTAACTCATTTATGTGCCCATTTATTAATTCCAGCATCTTTGCAAACTGCTACTTTTAAAAAACAGTCTTCCTATAATACCACAATACCCTGCTCAAGAACTGACAATGGCTCCCTGTTGCCTAGTTCATCAGGATCAAACGCTGTACCTACTCCACTTGTCATTTAAGTTTCTGCTCTTCTCCAAACCATTCCTCCCATCCACGTAAGTGAGGATAGGGCACTGGCCCAGACCATTCATTTTCTGTATGTTTTATTTGTGCTGTTTCTTCCCCTTGGAAAATTCTCTTACCATATCTGTTATCTAAATCTTATGCGTAGTCAGAAACCCTGACTGAAGACTTTGATATTCTCTCTCTCTCTCTCTCTCTCTCTCTCTCTCTCTCTCTCTCTCTCTCTCTTTCTCTCCCTCCCTCCCTCCCTTCTCTAAGTTTCAATTAAATTAGCATCAAATTTTCTTCTAATTTTCCACATATTTGGCCTCCTTAAATAAATTTTAAGTTGCTGAGGGAGATGTCTCCTAGTTTTCACACATTACCCCTCAGCCTATAGTCTTTACTTAAGTATTTGATGTATGAACAGATGCTGCAGCACCAGATTGCTAGCTGCCTAGCCAGGGCTCTTTCTCCTCTTCTGCGTAATAAATTGCCTGTATTTATCTGGGGCAACATAGTTCTCAGCCTCCCATGCAACTTGGCGAGGTGCTGGCAGAAATTATTAGGCGAGGCTCCCAAGGAGATCCCTCTGAGGGTGGCTGGTTCAGCTGGCTAGCATATTCTTTCGCCTGGATGCGGGACCCACAGGTGAAGTCCTGGCAGCCATTTTGCACTATGAAGTGACTTTGCAGGACAGAAGCCACAGATGAAGAACAGAGAAGTCATAAGACAGATGGAACCTGGGTCTCAGATGAAATTGCAGGATTACACTCCTGATTTATTTAGAAAGGAGGGCTCCTTAATCTTTACACAATTACCTAACTTATATTGGTGCCAATTAAAAGAAAAAGAACCTTGGGTGTAAAGTGGCATAAAGTGAGGAGGAAATCACAATATTTGGTATAAGCAGGAAAAGAACAAAGTAGGAAAGGTGTAAAAACATGTTGTGTCAAGAGGTGCACCCTCCTGGCACGCCTATCACAGTGCAATAGAAGCAGAAACCTGAGCAGGGGAGGCAGGAAGAGTGGAACCGGGGACAGGTGCACCACGATCTATTATTCTCAGGGGGCTGGCCCTGAATAAGAGGAAAGAAATTGCTGGGGGACATGTTTGGCACCATATGGACTGGGGCCTGGCTAATACCATACAGAAATCCTTGGTTAAAAAATGTATATGTTAAGTAAGAATAGTCACACTAGGTGTCAATTCACCTTAAAATCCTAAGCAGGGAGGACATGGCATAGCCAAAACTCCGTGGCTGACCTGAGGAAGCCAAAGCTGTCACACCACGAGCAGGAACGCACATTGACACAAACAGTGTGCTAGACACTTTGCTTCTGTAATTGTATTTTAATTATTAAAATAGTTTGCTGAGATAACTATTATAAATATCATTGGTAAAACTCACCTACAGTCATCAGTTTTTAACATTTTGCCACACAGTTTTTCTTTCCCTCTCTTTCACTCCGTGTGTGTGTGTGTGTGTGTGTGTGTGTGTGTGTGTGTGTGTGAAATGAATATTTTGCTGACTTACTTGATATTAAGTTGAAAACATCATGACACCTCACACCTAAATACTTCAGCATGTATGTCCTGAGAAAAAGGACATTCTCCAACATAACCTCATGCCATCATTTCATTCAGGAAACTCAGCACTAGCACAGTAATAGTATCTAATATTCAGCCCATGTTCAAATTGCCCCAAATGTCCCAATAACGTCCTTTGTAATGTTTGCTCATTGTACTCAGTAGCACAGATCACATTGAACTGTCACGTCCCTTTAGTATCCCGTGGTGTAAGGAAGCTCCCTGACCTTTTATTTGGTCTTTCAAAACTTTGACCTTTTTGAAGAATACAGACCAGTTGTTTGTAGAATGTCCCACAATTTGAGTGTAACTGATTGTTTCCTTACAAATTTTCAGGCTAAACATAAACATTTTTGATAAAAATACTAGAGAGGTGGTCCTGGCCAGTAGCTCAGTTGGTAGGAGCGTTCGTTGACCATACACCAAAAGGTGGTGGGTTCAATACCCGGTCAAGGCACATACCCAAGTTGTGGGTTAGGTTAGCTCCCTGGTTGGGGCAAGTGTGGGAGGCAACCGGAACAACCAATCAATATTTCTCTCTCGCACTGATGTTTCTCTCTCTCTTCCTCTCTCTAAAATTCAATAAAAATTAAAAAATGCCACAGAGGTGATGTTGTGTCCTTTCCATGTATCAGGTGAGGAGGCACACTATGCCACTCTGTCCCATTATAGGTGGGCCAAGCTACAGGTTTTAGTGCTCTACAGTACTAACGAAGTCAACTATTTCAAACACATCTCACATATTAGCCTGTGAACCAAGCATTAGTCAGGCTAGTAACAATTACTCAGCATTCATTTTCTTGTCACACCTTAAGAACACACCTTTCGCCGAAACCGGTTTGGCTCAGTGGGTAGAGCGTCGGCCTGCGGACTGAAAGGTCGCAGGTTCGATTCCGGTCAAGGGCATGTACCTGGGTTGCGGGCACATACCCGGTGGGGGATTTGCAGGAGGCAGCTGGTCGATGTTTCTCTCTCATCGATGTTTCTGACTCTCTATCTCTCTCCCTTCCTCTCTGTAAAAAATCAATAAAATATATTTAAAAAAAAAAAGAACAGACCTTTCCCCCTTCAGGTATAGAAATAAAAGTTTTTTATTATTTATGACAAGTTTTATGTCAAGGAGAACTGCTCCTACTCCAGATAATATGCGGGCATAGCACCACCCCCTGCTTCCTTCCACGTGCCCCTTCTAGGAGTGGGTGCAGGAGGGTCCCAGCACTGCCAGCAGCACACAAGGGGAGAACCCAGCACAGATCACATACAACGGAGTCACCCAGAGAAGCCTGAGGAAGAGATGAAGCCAGATCTGAAATATGACCCCTGACTGCTCAGTCATTTCCATTGTATTTTACCTAATGAGGCAGGAGTCAAGTGCTGGCCTGATCAGAGTCAGATGGAAGCCTTAGCGAAGCGGGACCCCCACTGCCCTCCTGTCCCGACACCCTTTGTTACCTCCAAGTGAGCTGAGACCAGGCTGTGAACCATGTAAATAGAAGGCTTCCAGGTTAATGAAAAGCTTCAGCACCATTGGAAAATCTGGACAGAGGGTCACGCCGTCTCCTAATCCAAAGAAACTTCATGCAGCTCAGTAATAAAGTTTAATGAATGCTGGTCATTTTGAATCATGAGCCTGAGAGCCTAGCCAAGGGCTAATAGTTTCCTTACAGAACCTCTCCTTTAGCTGGGACACAGCAAGTATTCGAAAGCTGCACGGGAAGCCAGAGTTGGACATGAAATGTAATATTCCATATGCCCCAACCCAAGGGGAAGTTTTTGAAAAGGGCAGTAAACATTTCTCACAAGCTGATGTTTTTATTAGGTGATGGCATGGCTTGTGCGGCATTTCATTAATTAGCTGCAAAAGGAACTTTCTTTCAACGCCATGTCAGACTTGACCTATTGTAATCATGTAAACATAGTACAAAGCCAGCCTGCAAAGTCACTTCTCCATCTTTCTCAGAGCATATGCATATAAGGCAAGCTAGCAAGTTCACTCAAACTGACCCTGGGATCATTCACTTCTCCCAGAGAATCAAGCATGGATTTGTTTTATATTTTTAAATCTGACTGTCCTAATTGCTTAGAGTAGCAACACAGAAATGGATAAATTTATGAAAAAAGTAGACATCATTTTCAGAGTATATGAAAAAAACATACAAAAAAATATAAAGATCAAATACAGCTCCCACATGGAGGAATCAAACCTTAAATCCTTGAAATTCCTTTAAAAATGTAGTAGAAATTATACTCCAGTTAACTGTATATAAACTTAGATAGGTCATAAGTAAAATCATATTCTAAAAATGTTCTTCTTACACACAGGAGAAATCTAAAATGTGCCAAGCCATGTATGAGGCACTGGGATTTTCAGGAATGCAGAGAACATTTCCACATTTAAAAGTGCCTCAAGTTCAACTATTTCAAATAAAACTTTTGTAGAAGAATATGATCCAATTGATGGCCAGATCAACCCTCTTAACAGATCTGCCTCAAACTCCTCTTTAAACAAATAGGACCTGCCATGGGTTTCCACCTATTCTTGTAAAACAATTAGGTAGGATTTTAGACATTCTCTTGACAAGTCTGGGCAAGTCTGGGAATTCAATGTAAATATGGATTTGAAGATTTATGGGGTGGAATATTGTGATCGCACACCGGCGCTTCTCCAGCTTTCCAGAGATCATAATTCCTGCCTCTGTTTATTATTCAGTTTATGGTTGGAACATAACAGATGATTCATTTTTAATGTGATAAATGTTTGGGGGTTTGTTTGAGGGAAATAAAAGTTTATAGTTCAGCACTGGACATGGATAGTAAACTGGAGTGTAAGGCAATATATTTCTAAAACATGGTGATTAGGATATTTATTTGCTTCTTTATACCCAGAGCTCCAGTGAAGAGTGACTGATAGTGTTTACTTTTAAACCCCAAACCACACTACTCTGCTTTGCAACTTAGTGAACTTTCTAGAAGAATTTCAATTTTCTCAAAAAATTCAAACTACTACTTTTTAGTTGTAAAAGGAGTTTATGATTTCTTATATGCAGACAACACTTACTAAACTACATAAAGGATCAGAACACACTCTTTTTTTCTTTTCATGATTTCAAAGAGGGAGAGAGAGATAGGAACATCAATGTTGAGGAAGAATCATTGACCAGCTGCCTCCTGCAGGCCCTCAACTGGGGACAAAGCCCGCAACCTCAGCATGTGCCCCTGACCAGAATCGAACCTGGGACCCTTAGTTCCACAGTCCAATGCTCTATCCACTGAACATTTTATTCTTTAAAACAAAGTTATGCTTGATGGTATTCTTTTAATCACTGTCAAAACTAAAAGGAATTTTCATTAGGGACTTTTACATTTTCTAATCCAAGTTTCTGGAAACGTTTTTTGAATAAATAAGTTTCATATTTAATAAATAAATAAATAAATAATCAGAGAGTACGATGTGATCAAAACAAATTATCCTATACCTATAAGTAATTATAGTCCATGAAATAAATAATACTTGGAAACACATAGTAATCTCCATTATTTGGATTATCTACAGTAAGCCAGACTTTTATTTAATGAATGTATCCATCTATCACCCATACATTCAATATCAGACACAGTTCTAGTACTAGTGATACAGGAGAGAACAAGGTGAATTCTGTGGCCCCAGTGAGTTTTCACTTTAAGGAGGGAGATGAATGATAAACAAAAAGGCAAATACATATATAGGTCCTAGTCCCGTTCCACAGTTCCCAAATACTCAAAACATCCAAAAACCACGATTTCCCCGTAAGTTTGTGGCAAACTCAGTTGGTGGAAAACCTTACCTGAAAAAGAAGTGGTGCTATCTGTAGTTTGTATTCCATTCAGTGTGAATGTGTATATGTTTAGGGTCAGAATTACTGTGTTTGATTATGGAGTGGCACCCCAGACCCTACTACAGTGTCTGTAACATGCATGATAAGTAAATACACTACATTTCTGAATTCTGAAACATATCTGTCCCCAAGAGTTTTTAAAAACAGTTTCATTGAGGTATAATTGATATACAGAGAACTGCACATTTTTAGTATATGAAATTTGATGAGTTTAAAGATAGATAAATATTCATGATACTATCAGCACAAAGTAATAGACATATCCAACTCCAATGCCTCATAGAGTTTCTGTGTCTCCCTTTGTTTTTATTTTTTGTGATAAGAAAACTTAATGTGAGATCAATCCTCTTAACAAATTTTGAAATGCACAGTACCGTATTGTTAACTATAGGCACCGTGTTGTACAGCAGGTCTCTAGACTTATTCATATAGCATAACTGAATTTTAAACCCTTTAAACAGCGATTCCCAATTTCTCCCACCCCAACCCCTGCCAAACACCAGTTTACTCTCTGCTTCTGTGAGTTTGACTATTCTGGAAACCTCATATAAATGGAATCACACAGTATGTGTCCTTCTGGGACTGACCTATTTCACTCAGCATAATATCCTTCAGGTTCATCCATGTTGCTGCAAAAGGCAAGATTTCCTTCTTCTCTAATGCTGAATAAGACTCATTTTCTTTATCTATCCATCTGTTGGTAGACATTTGAGTTATTTCTACATCTTGGCTTTTGTGAACAATGCTATACTAAAAACCTGCAATGAAAATGAGAGTGCCGATATCTTTTTGAGATCCTGATTTCATTTCCTTTGGATATATCACCAGAGATGGGATTGCTGGGTCATATGGTAGTTCTATTTTTAAATTTTCGAGTAGCTTCCATACTGTTTTCCATTGCAGCTGCACCATTTTACATTCCCACTGTGTCCAAGAGTTTTGGTTAAGGAACTTAGATTATGTATACCATAACATCCAGAAATGAATGCATACATGCAGAGATGAATGGATAAACATATGTTCAGAAATATTTTTTCAGGTGAATTTGGTAATTTCAGCCATCAGTAGATTTTGACATTTTGCAATGTCTAGAACCTAAAGCCAGGTCACTGGGTAGTAGCTGACCCTAACATTTATTAGTTCCCTTATTGGTACCTACTTCGTCTATTGAGGAGACTAAAATGAGTACAGCCTAGTCCCCATCTTTGTAAAATGCAATCTAGTAGAGGAAATAGATACGGAAACAGAAGAATGTCACACAAATGTGATAAATGCTGAATCACCTATTCTACTTGGGAGAACTGGGTGGAGGAGGTGACATTTGAGGAGCGATGAAAGATGAGTAGGTGTTTTCCAGACAGAGAAGGTAAGAGAGGGCCCTCCAGGAGGAGGATTTTTATGTTTAAAGGCGCCCAGAATCTGAGAAGGGCATGGCATGTTTGAGGAAAAGGTGAGAAGGTCCCTGTGGCGGTAGCAGAGTGTGCGTGGGTTAGACAGCTACGGGGCGGAAGAGACTGCAGCCAGAAGAAGGCCTGTCTGTGGCTTTGCAAAGGAGCTTAGATTTTTAAAGTAGGATCTTTTCAGGCATCGGGTGAGTGAGACACTCAGCTTTTGATTTTGTTTCATTTTTTTTGTTTGTTTGTCTTAGGAAGCTACATTGGAAGCAGAACAATGGGTAGGTTTGAAGAAGGACCAAGAGTGGAAGGCAGGCCTTAGGGAAGAGGTGTCAAAGGCAAAACTGGGGAAAGGGCAGCGCAAGCAGGAGGGTGGGCTTGAGAGACATTCCTAATGAATGTGCCATGAGAAAGAGAGGAGTCAGGGTGTCTAAGTTGGAAGACTCGGTGGAAGAAACCAACTAGAGAAAAACACTATAAACGAAGACAATCATAAGGGATTGCTAAATATGACCCATCAACCTGAGATGTCCTTTTAAGTTATCCCCCACCTCAAAAGGTCACCAATATTCTGTTTTACACAACCGTGGACCCTATTCATAAAGCACAAAAGGATTAGAAATTTTTTTCTTGTACCTAGGGACTTTCCAGCCGGACAAGCAAAAGAATTAGACATTAAGTATATTCCCCGTACTGTCAAGGCCCAGATTCGTTTCCAGTGTCAATAAATCATCATAATTAACAACCTTTCAACCGAATGGATCCCAAAGCACTTTCCAAATTATGCAACTCTGGAGGTGAATTGCCTCAGCTGTCCAACAGCTGTCAGCAGCATTCTGCCACAGGGACAGAACAGGAGGGAGGATGCAGAATCTCTGCGGACCTCCTCGCAGCATTTAGGTCTGTGGAATGCAATTCCCCAAACCAAACTTGGCCCAGAGCAGGGTCTCATCTACTCTCAGTAGAAATGCAGCAAAGCCGTTCTTATCCTTGAGTGGTCAACAGATTTCTCTTGCTTATGAAGTATTTCTGTCCAAGGGAGCACAGTCCTTTGCCTAAGAAAATCAGTTATATATATATTCAAATTACATTTCTTATTTTGGTAATGGCTTCCTTCATAAGTTGATCAGGGCATGGTGAGGTTAGGTAGAACCTCATTTCTTTTTCACATATTATGATATCAATAAACAATTGTGAAATTGAATTCAATCAGGCTGTCTGGAATCCTGTGTGTTGTGTGTGTGTGTGTGTGTTTTGTTTTTGCCTAAGTTTGGGATTTTTGAAGGACCATTTTTATAACCTGATCAAATTCTAACTTTTAATTTCTCTTCCTGTTAGTTCAGGCCCAGCTAGTCACACTAAACCCCCTAAAATATTCTCTTAATTCTATGCTTTTCCAACTAAGGAAAGCAGGGGATTTGCAAAGTCCTAAAATCAATATTGTGAATATTCTTGGGGTTCCTAATTTATTGTAATATTTGAGATAAATACAAAAGTTGATATGCTATGAAGTGTAATACAACATTAAAATAAATTTTAAAGATAAAATATGGGAATTTAAGTTTGTCTGGACCATTCAGGTACATCTCTAGGTAGTTCTCCTCTTTTCCTCAATGTCCCCATATGTCCATCTGCATTTGTACCCCTTTCATTTGATACGGAGAGGACGTTAGGGAATAATTTTATGAGACACTGCCATAAGAAGTACTTTTATTTTTAAACCATGGTCCTTTTGGACAGCAGAGGAATGAATTACGCATTTTTGAAATGACAGCCTGATTCAACAAATCTGATGTTAAGGAAATAACAGTGATGGACAGGGCTTATACATGTTTTATAATAAGCAAAAGCTATCACTGCTAGTCTGAGAATAAGTGAAAACAATCCAACTCCAGTTGAAATAAATTATTTTAACATTACTATTCTAAGGGGAGAAGTAAAACTATGGTGGTTCTTTTATATCAATTTAATAAAATGAACGTTTATGGATTGCCGATCTGTACAAACCAGTCAGCTAATAACTCTAAAAAATACAAAGTAAAATAAGAAAGAAATAGCATTTCCACAGCTTTGGGCTATGCTAATATTTGGGACAGTCTAGCTACATCTCAAGTGGACCCAGAGCTTATTTCCTGCGAAGCTCATGCCAGACTATAGTGGACTCATCAGGATCTGTTATCTTGCTGAGCTAATTTCTCAGAATCAAGGATTTATACTTTTTAAAAAATTGCACTAATTTTACTTACTTTCAATTACTTGTTAATTCACTGCTTAATTAATTACTTTGTTTATATTTATCCATTAGTTCCCATCTTTATTGCTCTCCAGCAATGTGCCAGTCTTTGGATCAGGTGAAGGACATACATCTCCTGTTGCCACCGAACATCCCGTGTCATGTAGTTATAGGCGAATGAACATGCAACTGGAAATTCTTTATATATGAAGTGCTGTGATAAGAGAAAGTTAGGGGCACACAGTAGCAGATGGATATGTGACCCTAACACATGAGGGGAAGACCTTCCAGAAGAAGTGATGTATAAGCAAAGATCCACAGGAGGAGGAGTTAGCCAGGGAATGAGGGAAGGACTGAGGTGGAGGGAAAAGACTGTTCCATGTGGAGGAACCAGTACGAGAAAAGGGAGGCAGAGCAAGGAAGAAAGTGGTGCTTGGAACACAGAGTGCAGGAAGGGAGAATGCAGGAGAAGAGGAGGAGAGAACATGCAAAAGCCAGAGGAAACAGCCCTGTAAGCAGAGCTGAGGAACGTGGACTTTATCCTGAGGTTAAAGGGGCTCTGTGCCCCAAAGATGGGGGAGGAGCCTGAACTTTACCTAAACAGGTATAATCCTGACTCCCTGGCTCAGAGAGCAAACAGATATTCATGCATGCTCCCAATCACACCAGTCCATATTTGCAGACAAGTAATGATTGCCATCAATGACTGACTCTCTCCCAGCAATTGCATGGCATTTCACATATATGGCATCTAATACAACTACTGCATTAGGTGGATATCATGACCTGTATTTTACAGATTAGAAAACCTGGGATCAGTTAAGTAACTGGTCAATTCACATGGCTAGTAAGTCATCAAGTCAGGACTCAAACCCAACATTCTTGCTCTAACACTAAGGTTCTTTCCACACCTTAGCTTACCAGCTACACAAAGCAGCAGCAGATGAAAGAAAGGTTTTGCCAACAGTCTCTCTTAAGAAAAAGCTTTATGATTACAGAAAGCTACTTAATTAGAACTCAGATCTGTCTACCTTTTCTCTCAAAAATAATGTTTGCCAGGGTACCTTGTTACCACACTGGAAAAGTGAATGATAGTTTATTGCTTTGTTATAACATATGACTCTCTCCACATCACCTAGCATCTCCTAGCCATAGCAAGGGCACAAAAGCCTCCAAAAACCTCTGAATAGATTTCAGCACCATTCTGCCAGAAGGGAGAGCAGGGAATCAGCATCTACTTAGGAAGCAAAGTTTTTGTCTTGATTATGCTCAGTGGGACTTTTGCATTCACTACTAAAAATGCAGACTTAATGCAAAATACAGGGTGCACAGAGGGACCGTGGCAGGGGACAGAGAATCCTTCCCTCCCGCCACTGATTCTTTCCCAATGGAAATGCTGGAAATGGTGAAGACTGAGACGTCCTGCAGTCTTCTTTAAGTAAGAGATACAATGTAAGATTTTAAAGTACAGTTTTGAAAATTGTTGGTATCCTTACTTAAAGAAAAATATTCTAATTAAGAATAAGCTAACAGATGCTGGAGTCATTAATCGTTTATTAAACTTACTCTTTACTATGCACAAAATAAAGTATGTAAGATAACCTGGAAGCCATATGTGTCACATGATTTGTTAGGGCCCAATCACACCTAATTTCAGGGGCTGAAGAAAAGGAGGCAAGCAATTAAGGGAGAGTTTGGTCAGCTTCTGTTCAACCCAGGACGGAAACCTGCACAGCTGGAGACAATTCTGAGCAAATTGATCAGAATTCCTTTACCTAACTAGGGCCTGGCTAACAAGTTGATACCCATGAGTTTCTATAATCAAGCAGGGAGAATTTAAGAACCCAGAAAGGCAAGTCACCTTGGAATAGTCCATAGCTCTAAACCAGGTCATATTAAGGACCAGGGACACTGGTTAGTTTGGGCAAAGGCAGACTATTTTTTGTGAATAATATAATTTGCTTAGTAACAAAATGCTCAGTCAGGTGTCAGGAGAATTAATCAGTTGAATATGGCTGATTAAAAAATAAACTGATAAACTAGACCAAAAAATGGGGACTAAAAAGTTATGAAAGTTATTTCTCTTAATGGCATAATATTTGGGCATTCAAAATATTGTGTCTCCTATAAAAAAGAGAGACTTACATTTAATGTGTGTCCTCCAAATGAGCAGCTAAGAGTCTTCTCAGAGTTGTTAATCCCCAGAACCCCACGAAGGGTTGCTTTATATATACTGATGTTTGCTTGCTCGCTTGCTTGCCAACATGATGACCACATCCCCAAACAAAGTCTTTTCTTGAGACAGATCAGCTACTTTAAGGAGATTTCCCTAATTCCTAAATAATGAACATGGTACTCTGGAAGGATCCCAAGCATATTAAAGATTTGGAAGAGTTAGTGAAAACACTCTTACACAGTTTTTAATGATATGATAGATCTACATCCCCCCACATTTAGGATTATTTTTGCAGTTGCAGACTTTAACTCAAAGCCAAAAGTATTGGCAACACACTCACTGCTATCCAAACGAGCATGCTATGTAGCCTTTCCTCTAGTCCAGTGGTTCTCAACCTTGGCTGCACATCAGAATCACCTGGGAATCTTTTAAAAATCCTGATTTCTGGGCCTCATCCTCCGGAAATTCTGGGGTGGGGCCACAACATTAGTAACAAAGAAACAGAATTTCCAGAGGATGAGGCCCAGAAATCAGGATTTTAAAAAGATTCCCAGGTGATTCTAGTGTGCAGCCAAGGTTGAGAACCAGTGCTCTAGTCCATGGAGCAGGAAGGACCTTTCAAGCAAAATGACCTACACACAGAAAAACAGCAGCAATGATGCTAAGGTGCACTCTGTTCCCACCAGCCAACAAAAGTGAACCTGGAGAGTTTGCTTTAGCATGGAAACACTCTTCCTCGACTCTACATCTTTTCTTAACTAATACCATTGCTATTTAGGAAAAAAGAAAACCACACCAAACTAACAATTAGACACACCTGCTTAAAGTGCCCTGTGCTCTGTTCACACCTCATGGTGTATCTTAAAGTGACAGCATATTAAAATGTCAATGCAATTCCTGTGCATTATTTGGCTATAACAGCTGAAAGTACAATTAGAGTTCCTAGCATTATGTAACTGAACTTGGCTCATTTAGAGTGCCCCAAATTCATATATTACATGAAATATGTCATTTCCACAAGATATAAAAACTTAGAAAAATGGAAGGGTCCCTTCACATAAACTCATAAATTCCTATTGGCTCTCTTGTTTGTGTGTGAAGATCATAGTTATAGTATTCTTTGGGAGTCTACCATCACGTGTTAATCATAATGTATAAAAATTTTGATAAGAAAATCATCACGCTAATATTTCCAAGACAAACACACAGCTAACAATATTCAGTTTGAAATATATATATATTTAAAAACCATGCAGGAAACACTCCTAAAATTTTACACAGAAACCAAATATGTTGAATTTAAAAATAATGAACATTATAAACATGAAAAGGGATCAAATTGCTTCCATGCAATGAAAAAGGAAAATTGTAAATCTGTTAGAACATACATCTCTGCTAATAAATTGTGACATTCATATTGTGAAAATCAGGAGCGCTGTAAAGTACTTAACTGTAAGATTGTCTCAGTAGCCAAAATAAAACAGACTATTGCAAAGGAATTTGGCACTAAAACCAAAACAATTATTCAAGAGGAAATAGTATGATGAAATCGTTCGTTTGAAAATGGTAATGATAAGATATGAATCACATATTCCAGATAAATCTTTTGGCAGGGCTCTGCTTTTATTAAAATCTCCCAAAGACAACCCTAAAATTGCAAAACCTGAGAAGCTGTCTGAGTGAATGCTGTACTCAAGTAAAGCATTTCACAGCGGATCATTGGAACAGAACAGAACGCTAGGCTATTTCAATTTACCAACCTCTTAAAAACACTTAGCCCTCTCTGAAGTACAGTGTGACTAGGACACTCTGTTTTTTGTTTTGTTTTTTTATATCTGAGCATTCATTTCTAACTTCTAGAAACCATTTCCTAATTTGCTAAGCAGCAGCAGGGTCAGCCTGATTCCCTCAGCACCCAGGACTCCTGCTCCCAGCCCAGGTCACCACATCCAGTTCCTGTGCCAGGTCTGGCCACTATCTCACGCCTAAGCAGCCCCTGCTCTGCCCATGCGGACATGCAAATGTGTGCTTACTCGACTAAATAATCGTTTACAGGGAAACACACTTTGAGGGCTGCAGTTGCTCCAGCTTGGCTGCTCCTGGTTCTGCTGGACCAGTGACAAATGCCACAGCTTTTTAATGGTTGGATCCTGGGGACTTTTATCAGCTAACACCCTATTTTTCAGAGGTCTGAGGTGTCCTCTGAGACCCTCCAACAAACACTGCTGCATTATGCATCTCCTGCTTTTGTTCCACTTGGATTAGAGAGCACAGTTCATATATTGTCTATTTTCCCCAATTTTATACAAAAGTAGGTAGAGTGAAAATCTCTTATACTCTAGAAACCAGAAGTATATGTATAAAGTGTTCATTTCAACTCAGGTTTGATAACTGGTAGATTGATGTGACCTGTGCTAATTTAAAGCAATATTTAAAGTTGAGATATATCATCTTTTTAATTTACTCATTCCTTCAGTTAGCACTTATATAATATCTACATACAGTGTTAGATGCTAGGAACAAATATAAATGTGACATGGTCTCATATTTTCACCGAGGGCTCTACAAAAATCTAATAACATTATGGCGTGAAACATATACATTGTATACATTATAGACATGCACACATACACAAATTTATACAGAGTCAGAGGAAAGAATGGTTAATTCAGCCTGGAGATATAGAAGAGGATTCATGGAGGTAGTTGTATTTGAGTCGTATTTTGAAGGATGAGAGAATTTCCCCAAGGAGAAGCTGGATGAGAGTAATCATTGCAAATCAGTATTCCATGGCCTAGGAGTTTGTTTTGAGTATATGCTGTTTAACACAGAAATTAAATTAAAGAAGGCTTAAAACAATATAGCTGTCTCATCTGTACCTACCTCACCATTGGCAGGTCAAGTACCGACCCAGAAAGGTCCAATGTATACAGTCAGACTGCCTAGGTTTGAATCCTGGCTGTTCCCTTTACACAATTGCTTGACCCTAAGTTCCAGGTTTCTCATCTGTAAAATAGGGATGATATTAGTAGTGCTTCCTTATGGGCTTGCTAGAAGGATTATAACAGACAAGTAGTGAATAAGTATAGACGGCAAATAGCAAGTGCTTGATAAGGTAGTTGCTAATGATTTTTATTACTATTATCACCATTATCTGTAGTTACAGGTTGTGTTTGGAAAATAATAAATGATAGTCTAATGCAGATAGAATGTATGTGCCTCAGAGTCAGTAGACTCTGAAAATGTAGGTTGGGGTCCTCCTCAGAAGGCCTCGTTTGTCATACCAAGGAGTCTGAACTTAATCTCATCAACAAAGGGGGGCCATGGATGGCCATAGTGTTCAGCCGAGCACCTAATAAGAAAACTACAGTGTACAGAAACCTGCAGCCTGGGAAGGTGATTGTGTCTTTTGTAATTTTAGAGGGTACGAGGCAGGGGAGGCATCTGGCCATCCTTGAAAACACCAAGGGAGAGTGGTATTAGCAGTTTGCCTGAGCTGCAGGCAATAGGGAGTGTGTTGTTTGTATAGGATTTTTTTTTTAAAAAAAACAATAAGCTTTGGCTTGCTTTTTTATTATCACCATGTCCTGGTAATTATGAAAAATGTCAGTGATAAAATGTGTTCTTTGCTGCTGGGCAAGCCACCTCTCAGTATTCCATGGCCTGGGAGTTTGTTTTGTGGAATCCGAGGAGGATTAACAAGGACCCAGGAGCTGGGTGTCCATTAGCACCTCCTGATGCTTAGGCCTGGGTTAATCCAGGAGCAGGAAATGGACGTAACATCAAACAGCCACACAGAAAGTTTTAGTGGAGCTACGTAGTCGGGGAAAGAGAACAGGTCAAAGGAGGAGGTACCATCAAGGGAATCTTGGGAAAAAGAGGCCAACTGACACTGAATGGTGGGCAATGAAGAGGAAGATATAGACACGTAGAAGGCTTAAAATAACATAACTTCCTCCTTACCATGGTAAGTCACCTGTTGATCCAGAAAGGTCCAGCCCAGTAGTTTTTAGGAACCCCAGCATCAACATCACCTTGTCAGAAATGCAATTTGTTGGCCCCATCCAGAATGGCTGAATCAGTAACTCCAGGGTAAGGCCCACCATCTGCGTTTTAGGCAGCCCTCCAGGGACACTAAAGTTTGAGAACCACAGATCTCAATACAGTACCATGTCGTCCGAGTCATGATATCATAGTCTGATGTCTCACTGGTATTTGGGACCTTTGTCATATCAGTATTTATGCCTGTTATACATGAGGCCAGTGGATTCATTTCTTTGTTTAACCCAGTGGTTCTCAATGGGGTGGAGAGTAATTTTGTTCCCCAGGGCATATCTGGCAATGTCTGGAGATATTTGGTTGTCATGCTGTGAGGGAGGTACTACTGGCATCTCATGAGTAGAGGCCATGGATGCAGCTAAAGCATTCTACACAGCCCAGGACAGACCACAACAAAGAATTAACCAGCCCAAAGTGCCAACAGAGCCCAGGTTGAGAAACCATGGCTAACCTTACAAAGAAAGAAGTTTCCTTAGGATCCCTGTTAAGTTGGGGGAAGGGAAAAGCAAGGTGGGGAAGGCGGCACCCAATCTGTCGTCTTTGAACACAAATCCCCACTCGTGTGGGAGGAATGTTTACTGGTTTGACTGACTGTTTATTGTTGGTCCGTAAAGGAAGTAGGAGCTTTATGACCCCAGCCGGGAACTGCTGGCTTTGTTTGCTCTCCTTCCAGTGAGCTTGTCCTTCTGTATATTGTTTCTACCCTGGCTTCATTCTTTGATTCCAAAGCAGTCCGGCCAGTCCTGATCTGGATCTCAGCTAAGGCTTGAGTCCTGGCTGCTCGGACATGGCTTGTAAGAAGAGAGGGGGATTTTGGAGCCTGCTAGTTCTGGTTGTGGGCACTGGAGGACAACCTCACTGAAATGCTGAAGCTAACACACCCTCCCTCCTTAAACTGGGAGAAGCCAGTGGAAAGGGGTCCCCTGGCCCCAGTTTGGAGAACTCTGTAGCTAATTAGGGAGGTGCCAGATACAGGATGTGGGGGCAACCAATATGTGGATGCCCTGAGATCCCCACACCCTGGCACATGGCTGGTCCAGCAGAGACCGGCACAGGGCCATTTATAGGGTGAATTTAGCTAGCATCTGAATGAGGCAGGAACTGTGCTTCACTGTGGAGACTGGGAGCTGGACTGGAAACATGTCCACACAGAAAGTGTGGAGTCAGATGTAAAGAACAAGCAAGAGTCACAAATATTTGGCTTGTTTTCTTTTTATGCAATTTGGGAGATGCTTGTCCAAGGAAACTCACTGCTAGTGCAAAAGCCATTTCATTCCCGGGAACAACTTTTGGCATCTTTTTTTCCACAATGACTTTTACAGGCCTACATTTCCACGGGGTCTTTTCACATTTACCACTGTTTGATGACTCTATAATGCACTCCAGTAGCCAAATGAAATATGGTTCTATTTTTAAAAAATATATTGTTATTGACTTCAGAGAGAAAGGGAGAGGGGGAGAGAGACAGAAAGATCAATGATGATCAATGAGAGAGAGAAAGAGAAACATCAATGATGAGAGAAAATCATTGATCAGCTGCCTCCTACTGGGGACTGAGCCCACAACGAGGGCATATGCCCCTGCCAGAATCGAACTGTGACCTCCTGGTTCATAGTTGACACTCAACCACTGAGCCACCTGGGCGGTTCTATTTTAATCTCAAATGGGAATTCTTTGTATTTAACGTCTAAAAGTGTGCTCTATCTTCTGCCCGGGGTCTGGACCCGCCTGGGTGTGGGATTTAGACCTCTTATCATCGACTGCAAGGGGGATGGGCCACGCTGGAAGCTCACTTCCTAAAGGACACCTAGAGCGAGTGAGCGAGAGGCCCTCCAATGGAAACACCTTTCAGGCAGCTCCGCGGGAGCCTCTATTTAAACAGGTGACCTTGCGGAGAGAGGCTCCAGATCCCATTACCGACGGCCTGGCTACAGGCAGATTTGTTTTTATGAGCTCTCAAGGCATGCACTGGGGCCAGGCGTAAATACAGAGAAAACTCGCGGGGACCTTGCTCCTTTTACACAGAGTGAAAGAAAATTTTGCGCAGGCTTTTTTGAGAATGACTGCCTATTAGTCAGTGGCCAGAGACCAAAGTGGTCCTCATTCATTTAAACTTCTAAATTATTCAGGGGGATTAAAAAAGATCAGATGTTTCAGCCTCCTGCTTCCTTCAGGGGATGTGAAAAGAGGAAAACAGCTGCTTGTAGATGAAGCAGTTTAAGGGTCAATATTGCTCTGCCCAGCGGTGCTGTCATCACTTGACTCCCCCAGGAGAGGGGCACTGGCGTCACTTGCTGGGCAGGAGCCTCAGGCCTGAGGATGGGCTGGTTGCCACTCCCATTTTCTTTCTCCTCAAGCACCTACAGGGTCAGCAACTGCAAGTGAGCGCTGGAGTCAAGACCAAAACTTTGTTTTTATTGGCTTTATCAGGGAAACACTTTTTTTCTCACAATTTGTGAAAACACAATGCAGCCAGTAAATTAAAATGTGAATGTGAATTTCGAACTTTGCATAGTCATTAGATTCATCATTAGTCATCCTGGCCAACAGGGAGGGTTATAATTTGACACCTGGCAAAAATCAGGCAGATTTCAGAGAATTTAGAGCTGGGAAATGAGATGGAAAAAACACCCTCTTTTTCACTAGGAGGTCCCATGAAGTCATGTTTGCAAACCACTTTTCTCTCCATAGAAGTGAATGGCCCATGATTCAGGGCTGTGATTTCTCTCCATCTCTGCCTGCTGGGCCTCCTCCACCCCTCCTGGAGCCTTGCAAGCACTGGCCAAAGAATGGCTTCAGAAGGTTCCCAGAAGTGGACCTCGGGGAGTTAACAGAAAAAGACAAATAACTTCCCAACCTGATGCTTAAGCAACAAGAGGCCACCAGAAAGTTTTAACGTCAATTCTGGAAATATTTTCTGAAACATCATAGAGTCATGGGAGAAAAACATTTTAGAATGACAGAATCCTTAGTTCCCACCCCCTCCATAAAATTCCAGTTTTCTTCTCTCCACTATCTATGGCCATTTTCTTTTGTGTAATGTGATCAACATACTGAACCCTGAGTTAGTATTTTCTGACCCCTGACCTCTCACAGGTGTTCTGGCTCATTTCCTGAGAGTTATGTTTGATTTGGGAATGCTTCTCTTTTTTCTCTCATTCCCTTGTTACAGTTTGAAACCTGGAACACCCGCATACAACACCCTGACTTTGCTGGATCCTCCCTGTGCTACCCAAGAAGCACTCTTAAATGTTCTCTCAGAACTTGGCAAGCATCTGGAGAGGGACAGTATTCTCACAAGCTGGGAAATCAAAATGCAAACAATAGTTCTTTTTCACTTCTTCAACCTGAGGATGAATTTCTGAGTTATTTCTTTTTTCTTTTTAAACCTATGAGTTTCCCCATTCTGGTACTAAAAGAAAATCAAATAAATAAACTACTTAAGTTTTCAGTATGTAACATGAAATAGAAACACTAATTTGATATTCTTTAGTACCAACGATCAGCGTAAATTCAAAAATTATTCCAAGAGTATTGCCTCAGAAGCAGTAATTAGCATTGTCTTAATAAATCTCTTTATCTTCCTCTCCCTTCTACTCTCTCTCCCCATCTCTGTCTCCCCCACCTCAGATTCCAGGAGAAGAGACCATAAAATATTACTTTTGAAAGTAATGCATTATTTTTGTTTCAAAATAAAGCTGGAGCCCTGCTTGACACTACTAATCCTGCTTGTTTCTGAAAGAGAAAAAGTTTAAGATACCTAACAAATCCTCATAAAAATATTTCTACACCTTTTAATTCAATAGAGTTAGGCCAATCACAAAGATAACAAAAAGAACTATCTTGAGGAATGCAACAGCCTCTAATGAACAAAATAAACTGGCAAACAAAATAGAAACAGATTCATAGATATAGAGAACAGACTGACAACTGTCCGAGGTGAAGGGGGTTGGGGGACTGGTGAAAAGAGGTGAAGGAATTGAGCAAAAACAACAACAACTCATAGATACAGTGATGCTTACCAGAGGGAAAGGTGGGGGTAGGGGGAGGTAGAAGAGGCTAGAGAAGGGGTAAATGGTGATGAAGGAGACTTGACTTAAGGTGGTGAACATATAATACAATATACAGATGATGTATTATAGAATTGTACACCTGAAACCTATATAATTTTATTAACCAATGTAACCCCAATAAATTCAACAAAAATTTTTAAAAGATATTTTTACACCTTTTAATTCAATAAGAATTGGGCCAATTACTAAGCTAACAGAAAGAACTACCTGAGGAATGCAACTGGCTCTGCCTACTCCACCTGGCATTATTAAGTAGAAAACAAAACAAACTAGGCTCATGAGTTGTGTAGGTAAAAATAAGATACTGTGTGCACTAAAAACGTACCTTAAGGAGCATCTAGGATGGCCACATGAGGCCCATCGGCCACCAGCATCCTGCCCACCAATGCTCACATTACCCAGGAGAATGAATGCTTCTGTTCCCAGTCTAGTGGTTGGGGTGCTCATCCATGCACTGGGGTGAAGAAAGGGGGTTGAACCTTGCCAGAGGCTAGCTAGACGGAACTGAGAGAGGCCCAAAGACTCCAGGTTCAGATGACGATTTCTCCTTGTGGCACACTCTTCTAGACACTGTATACATACAGTAGTAAACTAAAGAAAGAGCATCCTTTGCTTTTAGAATCCTTGTGGAGGCGGGCAGTTAATGAGTACACAGACAAATCAACTTGAGAAGATCAGAAGACTAGAGCAAAGAAAAATAGGGTAATGAGAAAGGAACACAGGCTGCCACTTTAGATGAGACGGCCAGAGGAGATTCTCACAGATGACAACTGAGCCAGGTATGATGGCTGAGAAGGAGTCAGTTATTCTCGGCAAAAGGGATACCAAGCACCCAGGTCCTGAGCTTGGCATGTTCAAGGAATAGGAAAACTCCTCTACTAGATATGTGCTATGATCATGTTACTTTTAAGCAATGAAAACCTGGCATTAGAAATATAGAATATCAAATTGGAAGAACCTCTGAGATCACTTGGAGGTATACCCTCAATTTCCAGGTGAGAAATCAAGTCCCAGAGCAGTTCCATTGAACCATACAGCTGGGGCTGGCAGTGAAATGAGGCCTCTGGTCTCCGGTCTTCATCTTCCTGCAAGACCATTGCCTCCCTAAGTTGATGTGTGTTAAATCACGTTCTCCCTTGACACTGAAAGCCTGGCCACAAAGGGATCATCTCTGCTAACTCGTCCTTTTGACATGAACATGGTCAGAATTCTAACCAGCTCCCACTTTAGAACATCTAAAAAAAATCAATACTTTTTCCTTGTGTGTACTTGTCACTTTTCAGAATTTAAAAGGACACAAATACAAAGATAACAAATTCTAAAGCCTAGTACTTAGCAGCACTAAGTTACACCTGATAGTGAGCCATCTACCATGATATGTTGTTTTCTCATAAAAACGAGAAATACATGTCCTGGATAGCATTACATTACTCCAAACTGAGGCTATTCAGTTTAATTTTGGATTGTTTTTGCTATAAAAGGAAAGTATGTAACCTATTAGGTACTCACAAAAGTTTCACTGGAGAAAATATTATTCAATAACCCCAAACGGGAACATTTTCTTCTGTAGGAACTTGGCCCAGAGTATGTAGAACTGCATCTAGAGAATATACAGCTCTATTTATCATCTTGCAAACTTCTTCATTATGTCAAAACTAAATCTCAGCTGCGCCCTGACTGCAAAGCAAAAACAATAAGGCTATTTTAGCCATCTCAACAAGAATATTTTGAGAATTAATCGATTTTCCAGGAATGTTAAACAGTTTTATCAATTTTTGGTCAAGGTTCATAGTTATTATATTACATTATCAGCCTTAAATGTATGTTTGTCTAAAAAAATTTATGGTTTTTCTTTTTGCTTCACAAAGAGGAAAAACAATCTTCTAGAATATCCACGATAACCAAAGTTTTAAGCTGTGCTTCAGTCCCAACAATTTAGTTTTCATTAGTCTTGATTCCCATTCTACGCTGAACTCAAAGGCAGCTTTCCCGAGGGCATGGCCTGAGCTTCTGAGGTTCAAGGCACGGTTAGAGCTTTCTCTTCTTAAGCTTCTTTCTCAACACTGACAAGTTTTCTCACGCTACAGGAAGAGTCCAGCTAAGAATCCTAAAGTACTTCCTCTGTGATACTTGACATTTTAAGGCTTATTCCAGCCCTTCTTAGACAAGCACCTGTTTTTTGGTGTTTTTTAATTAATTTATTTTTTATTGTTGACGTATTACAGATGTCCCCCATTCTTCCCCTTTTGTCCCCCTCCACCCAGCCCCTGCCCCACTCCAGGCTTTCCCCACACTTTTGTCTGTGTCCATGGGCTATGCCCATATGCATATAAGTTCTTTGGTTAATCTCTTCCCATCCTCCTCCCCTACTTTCCCTCTGAGATCTGTCAGTCTGTTCCATGCGTCCATGTCTCTGGGTCAATTTTGTTCCTCACTTTATTTTGTTCATTAGATTCCACATATAAGTGAGGTCATGTGATATTTGTCTTTCTCTAACTGGTTTATTTCGCTTAGCATGATAATCTCCAGGTCCACCCATGCTGTCAAAAAGGGTAAGAGATCCTTCTTTTTCACAGACACATAGTATTCCATTGTGCAAATGTACCACAGCTTTTTTATACACTCATCTACTGATGGGCACTTGGGCTATTTCAAATATTAGCTATTGTAAATTGTGCCGCTATGAACATATTCTTTCTGAGTGGTGTTTCAGGATTCTTAGGATATATTTCCAGAAGTGGAACAGCTGGGTCAAGCAGCAGTTCCATTTTTAATTTTTGAGGAAACTCCATACTGTTTCCCATAGTGGCTGCACCAGTCTGCATTCCGACCAGCAGTGTACTAGGGTTCCTTCCCTTTTCTCCACATTCTCACCAGCACTCATTGTTTGTTGATTTGTTTGTATTAGCCATTCTGACAGGTGTGAGGTGATACCTCATTGTCATTTTAATTTGCATTTCTCTGATGATTAGGGACATTGAACATTTTCTCATATGTCTATTAGCCATGTGTATGTCCTTTTGGAGAAGTGTATATTCAGGCCCTTTTCCCATTTTTTAATCGGTTTTGTGGGTTTTTTTAATAGATACAACTGAGGAACAAACATCCCTGGATTAACAATTTTCTTTTCACTGGTGGCAGATTTCTCAGAGCTTAACTAGAAATCATTCACAATAAAATAAGTCTTGTAGCCAAAAATATAAACATTTTTAACTTTCATTTTACTTATTGAATTTAGAGCTAGAACTTATCTCAAAAAGCCTTTGAATATCTACTGAAAATAGACATCCATCTGCATCCATCCTAAATCTGTACTTAAAATAGATTATCTGAGAAAATTTTATGATTCCATAAAAATAATGAGAAAAATATCCCATTTGTTTTTAATTCAAAATGATCCCAAATCAGTTTATTTTATTCATATATTTTATAGTCATATTAACTTCTAATAATCCAAAATTGGAATCTAAAGCCATGGTTAAGCCAAAATATCTCATTGTAGGGGAACCTGTGGTGAACATTAGCTAAATAAGTAGATGAGTGAAGTTGCTGAAAATTTAAAAGCAATTGGGATAAAACCCTAAAAGTGCCGGGGTGATGGTGCTGGGTGTGGGACACACAAGATAGTCTTCATGCTGATGCTCATTTTAGAATTTGCTTTCCTTTGGCAAAGATAGGAAATCCACTTGGGCCCTGGCAGGGTGGCTCAGTTGGTTGAAGTGTCAGCCATACACCAAAAGGTTACGGGTTCAATTCCAGTCAAGGCACATGCCTGAGCTTCGGGTTCAATTCCCTGTTGGTAGGTGCACGTGCAGGAGACAACTGATCAATGTTTCTCACTCACATTGATGTTTCTCTCTCTCTCTCTCTCTCTCTCTCTCTCTCTCTCTCTCATCAATAAATATATCCCCAGGTGAGGATAAAAAGAAAAAAGAAGAAAAAGAAACCCATTTAAGAATTATTTACCTCTCAGCTTTTAAAAAAAATGTCTGGAAAAGCCCATTAGCAGGCATGAAGAATGCATAGGTTGGTATAATAGTGTATATTAACTATTTTTAAAAAATAAAAGAACACATAGGCGTTTTCATTCTCTGGGCCAGGACTGTCTGTGCAGTGAAGCAGAAAGAAGAGAGAGGTATCAAAACAGAACGTACCTCACGTCATTAGCTCAGGGAGAGTCTTCTCAGCTTATTTAATTAGTTGAGGAGTAATAGCTACTGTATTTAAACAAACACCAACTCTTTAGTTTAAAAATTTAGACAAAAACACAATTTAAGCAGAGATTAAACACTTTACAAAGGTTCCACAATGTGAATCATAAAAATAGCGTGCTCCTCCAGGGAGTGATTTTAAAAAGAATTCCATGTACAAAAAGAAAGAAAGGAAAAAGAGAAACAACAGGTCAAGATTACAAAGTGAGTTACGGTTGATTTAACATAATAGAACTTTGTTATTGTATGTGGGGGAAGCTGACTGGATTGTTTCTTTAAAAAGGATTTTCTCCTTATTAATAAATATGAAAAATAATTTTAGCCTATGGTAGCAAGATTGTTCTGCATAAGGTCTTTGGGACCAATACCCCCCTGCCCCCCACTGCCTCAGAACAACAGGCCCTCAGGTGCCCTCTCATTCTCTCTCCTCCTCGTCACTGCTGGGCCACTGGAAAAGTGATTAGAACTGCTCAGTAGCAGCAAAGGCCGGCGTGTGTGGAGCACTCCCTATGGATACGCAAACAGTTGCAATTATGTTCGGTGGGAAGAACCACCGAATGTGAGGGAGCAGCCAGGCTTTCCAGTGTGGGCCCTTCTGATTTTCCACAATTCTGATACAACCCTTGATATCCCAAAGAGAGGCAGGACATTGTCCAAGTAAAACTCCCAGAAGAAATATTAGTGAAATCAATCTCTTCATGGGCTGTGGTCGTCATCCCCAGACCCTCTGCCTTTCTCCAGAAAGTGACACCTATCTGGAATGTAGACATGCAGCCTTCTGGACAGTGCACAAAGCAGGATCGTTTTCTCTGGTTTAGGGTCATGTGGAGGTTATATTAGTCTTTTGAATGAAATCACTATACCAATGTGGGTCCTTTTAGAGTTTGTCATGAACTCATTAGCCAGGATAAATTTAATTTGTAATAAAGCACTTAGGCAGGAACAAATGTCATTTGAAAGCACATATTTATTCACTTAACACATATTCACTGCAGCCCATAGTTCAGGGTCAAGCAGAACATAGTTCATTGTCACCTCTATCCCTTCCAAATATAGTATCCATCTTGTGCACTACTTTTACTTGATTATGTTAATAAATAAAATCTTTACTGATGACTCCATGGAAAGGGATGGTGGAGTCAGTGCAGAGCTGCAGGGTGCCCAGCACACCGCACTTCCTTGCTTTGGTTCAGTATCCACAAGACATTTTAAATTATGAAATAAATCCAAGAGAAACCCTCAAAGAGGTATGAAACCTCAAAAGCTAAGTTGAAGTTACATTCACATGTATTAGGGGATACGGTAACCATTTACTGCCATTATGTGTTGCTGCTGGTTAAATTAGCTACATGACACAGTCCCAGTAAAAATATAGTTTATAGGAATGCAATTCTGCTCCTTGCTTGTATTACTTTAGACACATTCAATCTGTAGTTAGAAACAAGCCATGGCAGCGGTCTAGCCCTGAATTTCTATGCACAGTGAGAAATCAGGTATAACAATGGTCTAGCCCTGAATGTGATCTTAATGTTTTATATTATGGACAAATCATTGACATTTGGAAATAACCCTCTCAGCTGTCCCATTAATATTTTTTAATCCTATCACCTCTCCTGCCTTTACTCTATACTCCAACATAGCCTTTTCCACTGTTTTCTCCCCATTTTCAAAGGATTCCTTTCCTTTTTAAAAAGAGGCTCTATTGGGGAAAAGCATTCTTCACTCCTTTGTTTCCATCCTGCTGTTCTGTTAGCCCCAATGGTTGTTCAACACCCCTGTCCAACCTCTAAATTAAGTGTTCAGTTTCAAGATAACAGTCCCCCCTTCCCCACACCCCTCTTCCCTCATGGATGGGGGCTGTAGATGTTCCCCAGTCCTTAGCTCTTCTCTCTCTACTGCTCTCCCCACAAAGCAGCCGTTCACCACAGTCCATCCTTGATTTCTCTTTTTATTAAAGTTTGTGGTGGGCTTATGTCTCTAAATCATTTTTTACCCATTAGAGCCGTATACCTTCTCTCCATAGCAAGCAATACTCACTCTTCTCCCATCTTTTGGCACTGATCTTTGTCCGTCCCCGTAACTCCACTCAGGAGGACAAATATTTTTTTTTGTCTGTAGGTAATATATTCCCATATTGTTCTCACAAACCACAGAATGAACTCTTCAAGGAAACTTCTGCCCTTCCACCTCCATTCACTGCTAACAAAGCAGTTTACATAAATAAATCAATGAGAGCCACAGCTTAATGAGAGGTCTCTCTCTCTCTCTCTCTCTCTCTCTCTCTCTCTCTCTCTCTCTCTTTCAAACACACACACACACACACACACACACACACACACACACACGAGAAATTATTGATGTGAAGACCTTTTACTGAACTGCCTATAGGGTATTCAGTACTGGTTTCCAAAGGCTGACCCAGTGATCAGTCTGGGCTCGCTGCTTAAGATTCACCCAGGAGGGTGTCAAACATAAATACTGGTAGGCCCCACCCCTGAGTTTCAGATTCAGTGGGGTTTGGGGGCCTGGGATAAAGAGTGTAAATCAATCTCACAGTTCCAGTAGAAGCCCCATAAGCACATACGTAACAACACAGCGATGCCAAGTTTTTTAACCCATGTGAGTCTTTAGAATTCACACAGTGATTAATATGTTTTGAGAGAAGTATGATAAGACTTCAGTGCAAGTTAAGTCCTGATGGGAGGAAGGATGAAAGCCAAGGTGTGTGCTGGCCTGTCCACTCACTAGCAGCCTCTGACTACATGTCTACAAGGAGAGGTGCAATGCCCCTCCCCCTCACCTTCCCTGCACCCACCTGAATACATGCCTTGCAGCTCTTCAACAGCACGTGCTTTTAAAGGATCAGTCCTTACAGGATCAGTAATTAATTTAGTTTGCACCTGATTTATGCCCCTTTCAAAAATGAAATAAAACACAAATTATGAAAATGGGGGTGGGCAGAATGAATACCTCAGTAATTCTCTCTTCCTGAAGCACAAAGAACCATTTCCCTTCCTGAAAACAAAAGTGTGAACGGGATCTAAGGTAAAGCCTCCTTGGACTGTGACTTTGATAAATCTGTGGGCTTGGAAAGGCATTTTCTGCACACAGGCACAACCTTCCAATGCATCTGCAGTGACGTTCTCTCCCAACCTAGGACCTTGCTTATTTAACATTAGCAACCCCATTCCAAACAAGAGTTTTCTTACAAAGAAACCACTGGACCACGTCTCCTTCCCTTTAAAGAATTCCCTTCCCTTCTCACTGAGGGCCATTGCTGTCTAATCCATTAACCACTAGCTACATGTGGCTGCTGAGCTTTCGGAAATGTGACAGACCAGTCAGGACTGAGATGTGCTTTAAGTGAAAAATATGCACCAGATTTCAAGGGTTGGTATAAAAAAGAACATAAATTATCTCATTGATAATTTTTATACTGGTTAAGATGTTTCTATGATAATGCGTTGGGTAATGAGGCTAAATAAGATATATTGTTAAAATTAATTTTATCTGTTTCCTTTTACTTTTTAAAATGTGGCTCTTAAAAAACTTAACATTACATATGTGTCATGCATTTTATTTCACTTAGCCAGTGTGGTCCTATATGAAGTTCATCTCAAAGCTTGTCACATGTCCCTCAGCACCTTCAATCCCTGCTGTCAGTTCGGTCCACCCACCTCTTATTTTGGCACACCCAGTGGAAACCCTCCCGCCTCACTCTTTCCCACTGTCACTGGAAGTCCACCACAGCTTGAGATGCTTTTGCCCACCATCCTATCAATGAATTTCTCCCTTTCTATTTCAATGGATTCTTACTTCTCACCTCTTTCATGAAACCTCACTTTCTTCTTCTTCTTCTTCTTCTTCTTCTTCTTCTTCTTCTTCTTCTTCTTCTTCTTCTTCTTCTTCTTCTTCTTTTTTTTAATGAAAACAGCAGAGCTGAGTATTATTCACTTCCTAGACATTCCAGTTTAGCCATAAAATTCATAGGGTGATTACTTCTGACTGTTACCAAATACTCATTTATTCAACAGCATTCACTGGGCACCTCCAGGAAGCCAGGCACTGTGCTAGCCAGGGGGGTTACATAATAATGTCAGAACATAGCCCTAAAATAAAGCATGGAGTGACGTCAACAGAAACACATAGACTAATCCAACACACTCTTGCCCTCAGACCCAGAAGGACTCTCTACTTGCAAACACCCTTCTCAGCAGTGCTCACATAGCACAAGTCTTCCGGCTTGGAAACTTGAAACTGCCTGACCCAATATTAAGCATTTCCCCTCTCCCACACTTTATATTCTCCCTTGTGTTTCCCTGACTACCTTATAAACTCCATTTGTCTTCCTTTTCCTTTGCTGAAACAGTATTAAACATGATATATACATATATACATATATATACATATACATACACACACATATATATATATATATATATATATATATATATATATATATATATAATTTCTCACAATAATGTAGATACCATTGCTGTTCTCATTTAAAGATGAGGAAACTAAGGCACAGGGAAGTTAAGTAACTCTAGAACGTTCTGGCTGCCTGGGTTCAAATCTTGCTTATTTACTTATTATCAATACTAGAGGCCCGGTGCACAAAAATTTGTGCACTCGGGGGGGAGGGGGGGTCCCTCAGCCCGGCCTGTGCCCTCTCGCAGTCTGGGACCCCTCGGGAGATAACGCCCTGCTGGCTTAGGCCTGCTCCCGGGTGGCAGAGGGCAGGGCCAATCCCTAGATGCAGCCCCTGGTCGGGCCCAGAGAAGGGCTGATTGGGGAGTTGGGGCACCGCCCCCTGTCATGCACAGAGCAGGGCAGATTGGGAGGTTGCGATGCCACCATCAGTCATGCTCAGGGTAGGGCCGATTAGGGGGTTGGGGCACTGCCCCCTGTCCCGCACAGAGCAGGGCCCATGGGGGGGGTGGGGCTCCATACCCTGTCACGCACAGAGCAGGGTCAATCAAGGGGTTGGGGAGTCCCCCGGTCATGCAGAGAGCAGGGCCGATCAGGGGGTTGAGGAGCTCCCCCCTGTCACTCACAGAGTAGGGCTGAGTAGGGCACCGCCCCCTGTCACACTCAGGGCAGGGTGGATCAGGGGGTTGGGGCGCTGCCACTGTCACACTCAGGCCAGGGCCGTTGGGGAGGTTATGGCTCTACCCCATCACACACAGAGCAGGGCTCGTGGGGGGGGGGGTTGGGGCGCTACCCTCTATCACCCACAGAGCAGGGCCGATCAGGTGGTAGGGCCGCCGCCACCCTCACACTCAGGGCAGGGCTGATGGGGAGGTTATGGCTCTACCCCGTCACACACAGAGCAGGGCCCGTGGCGGGGGGGTGGGAGGGGGTTGGGGCGCTGCACCCTGTCACACACAGTACAGGGCTGATCAGGGGATTGAGGCGCCGCACCCTGTCACACACAGAGCCGCAGGGCAATCAGGGGGTTGGGGAGCTCCCCCCATCAGGCACAGAGCAGGGCTGATCAGGGGGTTGGGGCGCCTTCCCCTGTCATGAACAAAGCAGGGCGGATAGGGAGGTTGTGACCCCGCCCCCTGTCACACACAGAGCCGCAGGGCGATCAGGGGGTTTGGGCGCTGCCCCCTGTCACGCTGATCCCGGTGCCAGGAGACATATTACCCTTTTACTATATAGGATAGAGGCCTGGTGCATGGGTGGGGCTGACTGGTTTGCCCTGAAGGGTGTCCTGGACCAGGGTGGGGGTCCCTACTGGGGTGCCTGGCTAGCCTGGGTGAGGGGGTGATGGCTGTTTGCAGCTGTTCACACACCCTTCAGGGTGGGGGTCCCCACTGGGGTGCCTGGCCAGCCTGGGTGAGGGGATGATGGCTGTTTGCATCTGGTCACACACCCTTCAGGGTGGGGGTCCCCACTGGGGTGCCTGGCAAGTCTGGATGAGGGGCTGAGGGCTGATTTCAGGCCGACTGAAGCTCCCAACCTCTCCTTTTTTTCTTTTTTTCTTTTTTATTCTGGGCCAGCTTTAGCTCTGGCTTCAGCTCTGAGGCTTCTGCTGCTGAAAGAAGGTATCTGGTTTGTTTCGGTTCTATAATCGAAACACTGTATAACTCCAGCTCTAAGATCCCAGCCTCGCTGAAAGCAGGTTTTTGGGGTTTTGTTTAGCTTCTATATTCGTTACAATGTTTCTTAAACTGCAGGCTCAGAGGCCAGCAAAGCAGGCGGGGAGCGTTGGTTTCCTCCGTCACTGAAGCAAGCAAGCCTCATGTTAGTTTCAAGCTGTCTGGCTGCCGACCGCCATCTTGGTTGGAAGTTAATTTGCATATCTCGCTGATTAGCCAATGGGAAGGGTAGCGGTCGTACGCCAATTACCATGTTTCTCTTTTATTAGATAGGATAACCCCAGGTAAGTTACTTAGCTCACCTAAAATGAAGCCTGCAGAGAAAAAGAAAATCTGAAAGGAGAGGCGGAGGGAGGAAGAGAGCAAGAGTGAGCGACTGAGAGAATGAGAGGCGATATGAGAGATATGAGATATTACTGATTATTTTGTTTAAATTCTTGGAGAATACAAAGCCAGAAGCTACCTTTGGTCTTCCCAGTTATACAAGTAAATAGGGTCTTTTGTCCTTTGTAGCTATTGGTTCTTAACTAGAGGGTTGTGGACCCCGAGAAAGAACATACCTACTAAAAAGTGCTTCTGGTGGCTAATTGGACTAAAAAAAAAAAAAAAAAGTAAAATAAAACAAAAACAGAGCCTAGCAGCCATTTCTGCACAGGGGCCTCTGATGCACCCTGCCCTTCAGGGAGAACCCTGCACTGAACTACCTACCTCTGCGCTGAGCTGCCTGCCTGCACTCTGTTTCTGCCACCTGAGCCAGGCCTTTAAAAGGAGTTCCTGGAGTCCTATTTTAACAGATGAGACTGAGGTTTTTCTTATACAACAGCTACATCCCCATCAACATCTTTACTCACCAGAGGGGCTCCATTCTGACCAATCAGGACAGTGCTTTTTAGGCCAATCAAACTGTGAGGATTTGGAGTCTTCATTTGCATGAGGATGGACCAATCAAGGATCAGGGGTGGGGACTTCTCTCAATATAAGTCAGCTCCCCTTGGTCTCTGAAAGTGCACTTTCCCTTTCCACCAAAGGCTGAGTTTCCCTAACTGAGCTGAAACACCAGAGCAGAGTGAACTGGCACAGAACTGAGCAGATCAGTGAGGTCTAGCCAGAGAGGGGCTTGGCCCCAGGGCGGCCTCATAGCTGGGCTGTGCTCACAGCTGTGTTGTATCACAATTGAGCAGTTTTGCACTGAATAAAGTTTCCTTCTTTACCACATCCCAAATTGTAGATTCCTGTTGGCATGGAATTGGCATCTATCACTATCAGTTGACAGGTTCTACCCACAATTGTACACAAAGTTCTCTGTACATGAACAGGGCTACAAAACAGTGTATATGCATGTCTCTGTGGAGAACCTCAGAGGAGACTGAGTCTACCTAACTGCCATGTGTACAGCATTGTAGCCAAATCTCCTCTGCCAAAATCTGGAGAGGACACTTAGAACAAGACAACTTTCATATGGCTAGCCGATGCTTACCTTAGGTGTGTTCCAGGAGCTACACTTACACAGAGCAGAAAAGCTATTTCCTATATAAAACCAAGTGCCACATTGCCTAAAATCTCTCCATAAAAGGTTTATTGATTATAACTTCTAATCAACTCTTAAAATGCCAAGCAAGTTCCTGTTAAGCATGATGAATTGAAAATGCATGCTTGCAATGTAAATGCCCATCAATGAATGAAAAGGAAAATGTGACACACACACACATGCACACATATATACACTGAGTGGCCAGATTATTATGACCACCTGACATTTGTAGGCAAATTAGCTATAATTTCTCGCTGAAGTTGCTAGAGGGCCAGACCATTATAAATAGGGAAGCAGGTTGTTTACCACAACAGTAGAAGTGATATTTTTCTGAAGATATGGGTAAACAATGCAATTTAACAGTCTTTGAACGTGGGAAACACACACACACACACACACACACACACACACACACACACACACACATACTGAGTGGCCAGATTATTATGACCACCTGACATTTGTAGGCAAATTAGCCGTATACTGCATCATATGGGATATGGAAGCCGAAGGCCTGTTTGAACACCTTTGCTGCCTGCAATTACCAAGATAAAACGTCTCCAATTCGCACAAGAACACAAGGATTGGACAGTCCAGCATTGGAAAAAAGTCATGTGGTCCGATGAATCACATTTCCAGTTGCATCATGCAGATGGCAGAGTGAGAATTTAGCGGAAGCAGCTTGAAAGCATGTGCCCCACATGCATGAGTACAACCTTTCAACCTGGTGGGGGCAGTGTTATGGTTTGGGGCATGTTTTCCTGGCATGATTTGGACCCTTTAATTCCTGTGTAACAACGTCTGAATAGCACAACATACCTAAGTATTGTTGCTGATCAGGTTCATCCTATCATGCTGATGCCATATCCCAATGGAGATGGCTTCTTCCAACAAGACAATGAACCATGCCACAGTGCTCATATTGTGCAGGAGTGGTTTCAAGAACATGAGGGAGACTTTACCTTGCTTAGGTGGCCCCCACAATCACCAGATCTCAATCCTCAATCCAATTGAGCATTTGTGGGACGAAGTTAAAAGAGCCATCAGGCAGCTGGTTCCACAACCATCAAATCTCACAGAACTGGACAGTGCTATTCATCAGGCATGGCGTCAGATTCCTCGCATCAACTTTCAACATCTCATGGAGTCAATGCCAAGAAGAATCACTCCAGTATTGAAGGCAAAAGGTGGCCCAATGAAGTACTGATGTGGTGGTCATAATAATCTGGCCATTCAGTGTAGATGTATAATGGAATATCATTCAGCCATAAAAAGGAGGAAATCTTGCCATTTGTGACAACATGAAAGATGAATGGAGCTAGCTTGAGGGCATTATGCTAAATGAAATAAGTCAGACAAAAACAGGATAAATGGTGAAGATATTAAGAAAACACACACACACACAAAACCCACAAACTCATAGAAACAGACAAAAGTATGGTGGTTATGAGAGGGGAGGGTAGTCAAAGAGAGTAAAGGGGAATAAATAAAAAGGAGAATTGACTATCCAATAATAGTATAGATGCTGTATTAGAGAATTGTCCACCTGTAACCTATATAATTGTATTAACCAGTATCACCTCAATAATTCCAATAAAAAAAAATTTAAAAAGACAAACACCATGTGATCTCATTTATAAGTGGACTCTAAAACACAAACAAACACCCAACCTCATAGATACAGAGAACAGACTGATGGTTACCAGAGCCTGTGGGGGGGGGGGGGCAAACGGGTGAAGGTGGTCAAAAGGAACAAATTTTCAGTTATAAGGTAACTATAGTTAATAATAAGATACTGTATATATGAAAGATACTAAGAGAGTAGATCTTAAAAGTTCTCATCACACACACAAAAAAATGTAACTATGTGTGGTTATGGATGTTAACTAAATGTGATATCATTTTGCAATATATACAAATATGGAATTACTAACTTGTACATCCAAAACTAATATAACATTATATGTCAATTATATCTCAATTAAAAAAAAGTATGTTTATGTCTGCTTTTTCTCCAAATCTCACTTAAATGATAGTATGATAGAAAACCCTAAAGACTCCATCAAAAAATTATTAGACTTAATAAATAAATTTGGCAATGTAGCAGGATATAAAATGAACACCAAGAAATCTATGGCATTTTTATACACCAATAGTGAACTTACAGAAAGAGAAATTACAAAAACAATCCCATTTACCATTGCACCCAAAAAATTAACATACCTAGGAATAAACTTAACTAAGGAGGTAAAAGACCTGTACTCATAAAACTACAAGACGTTGAAAAAAGAGATAGTGGAAGACATAAACAGATGGAAGAACATACCATGTTCATGGATTGGTAGAATCAACATCATTAAAATGTCCATACTACCCAAAGCAATTTATAAATTCAATGCACTTCCCATTAAAATGCCAATAGCATATTTCACAGATCTAGAAAGAGGTCTCCAAAAATTCATCTGGAATAAAAATAAAAGAAAAGAAAACTTGAATAGCTGCAGCAATCCTGAGAAAGAAGAACAAAGTAGGAGGAATCTCAATACCAGATATCAAGCTGTATTACAAAGCCACTGTTTTTAAAACAGCTTGGTGCTGGCACAAGAACAGACATATAGACCAATGGAATAGAATATAGAACCCAGAAATTGACCCAAACCACTATGCTCAATTAATATTTGACAAAGGAGGCAAGAACATACAATGAAGTCAAGACAGTTTCTTCAATAAATGGTGTTGGGAAAAATTGGTCAGACACATGCAAAAAAATGAAACTAGACCACCAACTTACACCATACACAAAAAATAAACTCAAAATGGATAAAGGACTTAAAATTAAGATGGGAAACCATAAAAATATTATAGGAATCCATAGGCAACAAGATCACAGATATATGCCGAAGCAATTTCTTCACTGACACAGCTCCTAGGGCAATGGAAACTAAAGGGAAAATAAACAAATGGAACTACATCAAAATAAAAAGCTCCTACACAGCAAAAGAAACCATCAACAAAACAACAAGAAAGCCCACTGCATGGGAGAACATATTTGCCAACGATATCACCGATAAGGGTTTAATCTCCAACATTTATAGGGAACTCACATAACTTAACAAAAGGAAGACAAACAACCCAATCAAAAAATGGGCAACAGATCTAAATAGACATTTTTTGAAAGAGGACATACATAAGGCTGAGAGACATATGAAAACATGCTCAAAGTCACTAATCATCCAAGAGATGCAAATCAAAATGACAATGAGGTACCATCCCCCACCTGTCAGAATGGCTATCATCAACAAATCAAAAAATGACAAAAGCTGGTGAAGATGGGAAGAAAAAAGAACACTCGTGCACTGCTGGTGGGAATGCAGACTGGTGCAGCCACTGTGAAGAATAGTATGGAGTTTCCTCGAAAAACTAAATATTGAACTGCCATTTGACCCAGTAATACCACTTCTAGGAATATATCCCAAGAAACCAGAAACACCAATCCGAAAGGATCTATGCACCCCTATGTTCATAGCAGCATAATTTACAAGAGCTAAGATTTGGAATCAGCCTAAGTGCCCATCAGCAGATGAATGGATTAAAAAACTTTGGCACATCTATGCAATGGAATACTATGCCGCAGTAAAAAGGAAGGAACTCCTACCATTTGCAACAGCATGGATGGAGCTGGAGAGCATTATACTAAGTGAAATAAGTCAGTCAGAGAAAGATAAATATCACATGCTCTCACTCATTTGTGGACTATAATGAACACCATAAACTGATGAACAAAAACAGATCTAGAGACAGAGGAGCATCAATTAGATGCTCAAACCTCAGAGAGAAGGTAGGGAAGAGTGGGGGTCAGGGGGAGAGATCAACCAAAGGACTTGTACGCATGCATATAAGCATAAGAGATGGACACAGACAACAGTGAGTGAGGATGAGGGCAAGATTCGGGGGATGAGGGGACAATGGGGGATAAAGACACATTTGTAATCCTATCTAATAATAGACAAACATGGTAATTAACCATACCTCTGACACACTTCCTATTGGCTAATCAGGGTGATATGCAAATTAACTGCCAACCAAGATGGCAGCCGGCAGCCAGGCAGCTGAAGCGAACAGGAGGCTTGCTTGCTCCAGTGATGGAGGAAGCCAAGGTTCCCTGCCTGCCGCTGCCGGCCTCTGAGCTGCAGTCTAAGAAACAATGTTGCAAGTATAGAAGCTAAACAATCCCCAGAAACCTGCTTTCAGCCAGCTGGGCTTCAGCTAGCAGGACTGCAACATTGTTTCAATTGTAGAACAAACCCAGATCCCCTGCTTTCAGCAGCTGAGGTCTCAGAGCTGCAGCCAGGCCTCAGAGCTAAAGCCGGCTCTCAGCTCCAGTGACAGCCATAGAAGGTAAATAAATCCCAGAATAAAAAGAAAAAAGAAAAAAAGGAGAGGTTGGGAGCTTCAGTCACCTGCCAGCCTGAAAATGGCCCTCAGCCCCTCACCCAGATTGGCCAGGCACCCCAGTGGGGACCTCCACCCTGGAGGGGGTGTGAGCAGCTGCAAACAGCCATCATCCCCTCATCCAGGCTGGCCAGGCACCCCAGTGGGGACTCCCACCATGAAGCAACAAGATGGTGACTAATTTGCATACTGAAGGCGGGCAGTAGTGGGCAAGGCTGTCCGCGGTCCAGGACGGGATCTGTGACCCTGCTGTGCGGGGGGCAGTTCGGGAGGCTGTCCGCGGTCCAGACCTGGATCCGTGACCTGGTGGGCGGGGGGCAGTGCTTGAGACTGTCCACAGGACCAAGACACGGATCTGTGACCCTGCCGGGCGAGGGGCAGCACAGGAGGCTGTCCGCTGTCCCAGGACCCGGATCTGTGACCCTGCCGGGCAGGGGGCAACACAGGAGGCTGTCCGCAGTCTGGGACCTGGATCCGTGACCCTGCCGGGCAGGGGGCAGTGCTTGAGGCTGTCTGAGGTCCCAGGACCCGGTTCCATGACCCTTCCCAGTGGGCGGCAGCTCACACAGGGGCGGATCAGCCTGGGTTGGGCAGGGCAGGACGCCTGGCTTCCGCCCAGCCCCAGTCACTCTGGGCAGGTGAGCAGCGCAGAGAGCCTCTGGACAGGGTAGGCAGGCCAGCGGAGGGTGGCCTGTACTCCCCACATGGCAGTGGTGACAGCTGTGAGCACGCCAAGCGGAGCCTGCAGGCTGAACTGAAGTAGCGCCTGCAGGCCATCAGTGCCCAGGAGTGGCTGCACAAGATCCGCCTCCTGGCCCAGAAGGTGCAGGATCGCAGGAACAGCCACCTTGGCGGGCCAGACTGACGTCCTCCTGGCCACACCACGGTGGTTTGTGGATCTGCAAAGCCAGAGGCCTCCGGTGTGCACATCCCCCCCTGGCGTGCGAACATCCCCCAGCACACTGTCACCTGCAACAGTTGCAAACCAAGGCGTGTACAAGTTCCCCCCGCCTCTCCACTGCACTTCCATCAACCCAGCATGCCCAACACCCCCACAGGATGTGCACACATCCCCTCTGATGCGCTCACGTCCTTTGGAGAGTGTCTGGGTGTTCTGGGTGCTGAGGGTGGGCGCCTGTGAGATGACAGTGAGAGGGTGGAGTGGTGATGCCCTGTTCCCACGGAGGCCAGTGCAGCTATGAGATCACCTCTGGGGGGTTAATGCAGTTGCTGAGGCGGGAGCAGATGCAGACAGACACACCTGGTGGGCGTGGGCGGTCCTCTCTGAGGTGCCTTTGGTCAGCATTCAAGATCAAGAACCCAGAGGGGAGAGGAATTCCGTCCTCTCAGTGAAACAGTGGGATAGTCAGGGCGACTGTAGAGGAGGAATGTGCACTTTGGGTGCCAGCACCCATGAGCGAAGGCTGCCCTGACTGAGCCTCGCTTGCTTGGGGCCTAGTGCACTCCTGCCAGGCAGCGGGTGACAGGATGTGCTTTTCCAAATTAATGAGAGAAAACGTTGATTCTCCTGCTGCCCACGAAGGTGGAAAGTGAAGTGGGGAGACATGTGAGGGGTGAGCGAGGTTCCCTGTCTGGGGGTTCCAAATCTGCTGTTGGTTTCTTTCACTGCTGACTAGAGATATACAGGGTGTCCCCCCAAAATGTATACACACTTTGAATACCTACTAATTCCAATGGTTTTAAGCATAAGAAAGAAACAACAATGGAGCTGTTATCTGTTAAAAGTGTGGGCACAAACAGGCAGTTGGACATTCCCTGAGGGGTCTCAGATTGGAGAGGGTGAAGGCCAGACTGAGGGGCCCCTTTTCCCCCCTACTCCAGTGCATGAATTTTGTGCACCGGGCTACTAGTACCTTAATAAAAAATTAAAAAAAATATATATAAAAGATATCACTGTAGTTCAGCAGGTCCTCAAATAACATCATTTTGTTCAACATAGCTTTGTTACAATGTTGATTGATGCTATAGGAACTTAACTCTTATTTATATCCATTTGCCTATGGTAAATTGGTTTTAATGCACTGTTTTGCTTAAAGTTGCAGAACCTATGGATGACATTAAGTAAGAACCTATTGTATTGTAGGGCACGGCAGATGCTAGCGTTGTTTCTAATACCTCACTAATGATCTTTTTATATTTACTACTCAGTGAAAGTATTTAAATATATCGAGTTAAATGAAATATGTTAATAAGATTTAAAAATAAAATAAAATAAAATGATAGTATGTCAGTCCTGGTTCTATTTGTCTTCAGGCCCATTTCTCACGCTTCCCTTGTTTTGTTTTGCTCTGCTCTGTTATGCAGAGGGACTGCGCTCTGTGAGGCTGGTTTTTCAGACTTCCATGAGCTCAGATGCAGGAGCACTGATGGGAGGTTGCAGAATGTGGAAAAGGAGAGACTAGAGTATTTCTCATACTCTTTGTCTGCCCCAGGCAGTGAATTTTAGGCAGTGGCTGGGGCTCCTCTGAGCCTCCAGCTATGACTAGACCAGATTTTCTATGGTTACAGTTTCTACCAGCCTCCCAGCCTCTGGTAACACCACCACTTCCCATTATTCCTCCAGCCTGGGTTAACAGAATTGATCATTTACAAAGTGAAAAAAATAATGGGGAAAAATCTCTGTGAAGAAAGGATTTGAAAATATATTTTTAGAACCTGTTATCTTTCACTCAGCAAATAAAAGGGTTAGGCACAAATAGGATCTCAAAAGAAAAGATTAGACTTGAAAAAGTAAACCCATTTATTTTGCCAAAAGAAGAGACTAGATTTGAAGAAGTGAACACATTTATTTTGAGATATTGTGGGAAATGAGACATTTCTATACTCACGTTGATTAAGTACTCACCTTCAAGTAAAGATATCTAAGAAGAGGCAAAGCAGCTCACAAAAAATCTATAAAGCAAGTGAGGTTTGGTCTGATGTATACTATGCCCCACTTGGATAATCCCTGAAATAATTTGGAACCCAGTGCTCTTGGATGTCATTTAGGAAAGTGACCTGCTCAAACAACGAATGCTACATGGTTTCAGATATTATCTCTTGTAGTTTACCGTTTATGTTATTTATAAATGTAGTTATCTCCTATACAATATATATAATATTGAAAATATTTTAGCATTATTTACTCTGTTCTGTCTATTCCTTATCACCTGTGTGTTGGTGCTCAGTGATAAATGCTACCACTCTTGCGTATTCTATTTCTATTGAAAAATCAGTTGCATATATTTTGGGCTTTCAGTTTACTCTATAATTGTGGGTTTTAACTCAGTATGCTTTTTATTATTATGCAGGTCAAATACCATCCAGTATCCAGTTCCCTTCTCTTTTAGTGCACCTGGGAGGATTTTATTTTCCCTCCCCCGGAAGCTAGGCAAGGGCATGTGACTAATTCCAATAAATCAATGCAATTTTCATGAAAATATCTACATAACAAAGGAGATATAAAGCCCCAGTAACTTGGCACATCCATTTTGAGAAGTATTCTATTCAACTCCAGTAGAAAGAAGTTATATAGTAGTTATATGCAAATTTTTGACTGTGCAGGAGGTCGGCACCTACTTTGTTCAACGGTCATTGTATTATAGTTTTTGAAATTCATTGTGATGAGATTCTCATTAGCACATCAGACTGTAAGCTCTCTGAGGGCAAAGCTAGCCTAAAACCCAAATAATACCAGATACTCAATACATGTTGCTAAATGGATGAGTGAAGGATTGAGTGACTGAATAATCATAGTTTCAATATGATACCTTGTTCAAATCGTTCTTGTTTCTCCTTCATGCTCATTTGAACAATTCAAAAATTTAGGCTGTTTCCCTTAAGTGAAAAAACAAACAAAACAGTTTTATTCCTCAGCAAGAAGAGCAAAAATATTCTGGCTTTTCAAAGAAGATAACATGAAGTCTAAGAAAGACATGGCAGTGAATTTTACTTTCTCATGGTAGGGTGGTGTGGTCTTGTGGGGAGGGGTATGGAGAAGGCAATGGGGGGGGAGGGACACATGTAATACTTTTAACAATAAAGATTTATTAAAAGTAAAGTAAAATAAATAATAAAATATAATTTATTTATATTTAAAAAAAGACAGTCCAGGAAGACACACATGTTTGAACATAATTTGTGGTCTTGTTCTCTCTGCTTGGGTTTGGTGACGTGAAGCTGTTATGGACTGAATATTTACAAACCCCCAAATTCATATTTTGAAGCCCTAACCCCCCGAATGTGATGGTAGTTGAAGATGAGACTTTAAGGAAGTAATTAGGTTTAGATGAGGTCATGGGGGGAGCCCCATGATGGCATTAGTGCCCCTATAAGAAAAAGAAGAGACATCCGAGCCCCTCTCTCTGCCATGAGAGGATAGGGAAAGAAGATGACTGTCTATAAGTCAGGAGGAGGGCCCACACCAAGAACCAAATTGACTGGCACCTTGATCTTGGATTTCCCAGCCTCAAGAACTATGAGAAATAAATGCGTGTTTCTTAAGCCACCAATCTGTGCTATTTTGTTAGCCCGAGCTACGGCAGAGGCCAATTTCTCATCTTCTCTACCTCTATTAGAAATATAATATGATATGCAGGCCACAGTCACCTTTCCTTGTTTTCAGCAACCAGTCTAAGATTCTTCAGCCTCTTTGGATAAATTAAGCAACATGTCCACTCAATGACCAGCCTGGATCAGCAAGTACAGTAATCCACCCTTATCTGTGGGGGATATGTTCCAAGACCCTCAGTGAATGCATGAAACCATGAGTAGTACCAAATATTATAGGTGCTGTGGTTATACCTATACATACATATGACAAACTTCAACTTATAAATCAGGCATTGTAAGAGATTAACAATAATAATTAATAATGAAATAGAACAATTACAACATTATTCTGTAATAAAAGTTATATGAATATGGTTTCTCTCTCTCTCTCTCTCTCTCTCTCTCTCTCTCTCTCTAAATACCTTATTATACTACACATACAGTGTGGATACTTTGGATAAAGGGGTGACTCATGTCCTGAGCAGGATGGAGTAGGATGATGTGAGATTTTATCATGTTACTCAGAAAGACATAAAGAGAAACCATAGATGAAGGAGACTACTGTATTTCCTAATTGTGGCAGTGGGGTTTGTTTGACATCCATTGTTGCATGTCCCTATTCACTATTAAGTTGCAACCTAGGTATTAGTGTTCTTGGTTTTTGTTTTGTTTTGTTTTTTAATATATTTTTATTGATTTCAGAGAGGAAGGGAGAGGGAGAGAGCGATAGAAACATCTAATGAGAGAGAATTGATCAGCTGCCTCCTGCACGCCCCCTACTGGGGATCGAGCCCACAATCCAGGCATATGCCCTTGACCAGAATCAAACCCACAACCCTTCAGTCCACAGGTCAACACTCTATCCATTGAGCCAAGCTGGCTAGGGCGTGTTCTTGGTTTTAAACAATACAAATAAATGAAAACTTTCACTACATTCTAAGAGCTTCTAATGAAAGAGAGAGAAAGAGAGAGAGGGAGAGAGAGTTCAATAATTCAGGCACAGGTTTAACTTTTTAAAATGCTCTCAATCATATTAAAACCCATAAGATTTTTTCCTCTTGGTAAATAGATTTAATATACTGCCCTTCTTTGTATACTAGAGGCCCAATGCACAAAATTTTGTGCACTCAGGGGGGTCCTTCAGCCTGGCTTGTGCCCTCTCATAGTCTGGGACCGCTCCGGGGATGTCCACCTGCTGGCTTAGGCCCGCTCCCTGGGGGAATCGGGCCTAAGCTGGCAGTCAGATATCCCTCTGGCAGCCCGGGAGCCCTCGGGGGATGTCCATTTGCCAGCAGGGAGCAGGCCTAAGCTGCAATCAGACATCCTCAGCGCTGCTGAGGAAGGGGGAGAGACTCCCGCCACCACCGCTGTGCTGGCAGCCATCAGCCTGGCTTGTGGCTGAGGAGAGCTCCCCATGTGGGAGTGCACTGGCCACCATGGGGCATCTCCTGCATTGAGCTTCTGCCCCCTGGTGGTCAGTGTGTGTCATAGTGCCCAGTCATTCCCAGTCGTTTTGTTGTTAGGGTTAATTTGCATATTACCCTTTTATTATATAGGATAGAGGCCTGGTACATGGATGGGGGCCGGCTGGTTTGCCCTGAAGGGTGTCCCAGATCAGGGTGGAGGTCCCCACTGTGGTGCCTGGCCAGCCTGGGTGAGGGGCTGAGGACTGTTTTCAGGCTGGCCACAGCCCCTTCAGAGATTGGGGGTGGGGGGGTCCTGCTGGGGTGCCTGGCCAGCCTGGGTGATGGCCGTTTTCAGGCTGGCCACGCCTGCGGGCTGGAAGCAGGTATCTGGGATTTACTTAACTCCTATAATTGAAACTTTGTAGCCTTGAGTGGAGCTCAGGGCCGGCCAGGGCAGGCAGGAAGCTTGGCTTCCTCCATCGCCTGGGGCAACCTAAGCCTCTTGCTCACTCCAGCTCCGTGGCCACCACCATCTTTGTGATGGACTGATGGAGTGAGGGAGTGATGGTTAATTTGCATATTACTCTTTTATTAGATAGGATAATTTTAAGAGCAAATGCATTATCCTGGAAACATGGCACTTTGCATTGGCAAGCAGTTATAGGAATAAATTCTTTAGGTACTATTTAAGACAGAAGTCCTCAAACTTTTTAAACAGGGGGCCAGTTCACTGTCCCTCAGACATTCCACACATGCACACTGTGGGCCCGGGATGAGTCGGCTGCTAAGCAGGACAGGCAGCGGCGGCAAAAACACCTGGAGGGCCGGATAAATGTTTCTGGCGGGCCGCATGTGGCCCATGGGCCATAGTTTGAGGACCCCTGATTTAAGAAGTTTGGTTGAAATTTTGGAATCTCACACCAAAATGCTGACTATTAAATAGTAATCTGTTATATACAATGCCAAATGAAAGTCCGCTATAATAATTCACTAAAGTTTAGTTTTTACATCATTTTGATATATTTACCTCAACCAGTTTAGCCACAAATCATACCTTATGGTTGTCATGTGAAGGCAGTAAAATATTATATACCTTCAGATGACCTCAATCCAGAAATGCTTTTCACTGTTCACATTTTATCTGTCAAATAGTATTTTCTTTAAGAAGTAAATACAAATGCCATTATTGGGAGAAGCTACCGGCCTGGGACAAGTTCTAGCATTTAGTGTTCTGACAGACCTTAATTTGGATATCAGCCAAAGTCAATAAAACTTGTTCATGCAGAACCTTACCTGGTTTTCACCACATCGAGGGGGTGCATCAGGCAAATTTCTACAAGACCTGAAAGATGATAAAGAAAAGTCCAATAAACACTTATGTAAACACTGGTTCTTATTTCCTTGACCTTATTGATTTCTCTAGTATGAAAATTCAAATAAGAAACTTGGGACATTGACCATGACAGCTAATTGTTTTAGGCTATTGACAAAAGATAAAAGTATAATATGATTTTATTACAGTGGAAGCAAGATATGTGAATACTTATTGGTGCCCTGGCAAAAGCAGGGGCTGTAGGTAAAAGAAAATGAAATCAGATGTCCTAAATCCCAATAAAGTAGGCAGGAATCACTGTATCTCAATCCAATCCAATAAATAGATATATGAGGAAGAAAGGGAGGAAAGAAAAAAAGGGAGAAAAGAAGGGAAAGAAGGTCTTTCAGCACCCCCTACACCACCTACTAACATGGCAAATCATGAGCCTCAGTTTCAGGATTCATGAAATAAAGATTGATAGCTTAACAGAGAACATGTACTAAGTGTTTATTGTATGCCAGGCATTGTTCTAAGCAGGACTTAGTTTATTTCATTTAATCCCCATAAGAGCTCTTTGTGATAGAAAGTAATCTTATCCCATTTTACAGTAGAGATAATTGAGTCACATTAGATTAAATAACTTGTCTAAAATCTCATAGCTAGGAAGTAGTCTTAATCCCACATAACCCATGATCTTAACCATTGTACGGTGAGGAAGAATTTATAGATTCTTGCATATTCATTGTAAAGTCCCCTTCCTATTGTCTGAGCAGACAAGAGTAATAGTAATAATCACAACAGTTACTTTACCTGCTGTCTCTACACAGGGTTGGCCATTTTTTTAAAGGTTTCTATTGATTTTAGAGAGAGAGAGAAAGGGAGAGGGAGAGGGAGAGGGAGAGAGAAGAAGAGAGAGAGAGAGAGAGAGAGAGAGAGAGAGAGAGAGAGAGAGAGAGATTAACTGGCTGCTTCCTGAAGCTCCCTATTGGGGATTGAGTCCTCAACCTGAGCATGTGCTCTGGCCAGGAATGGAATATTTGACCTCTTTGATCATGGGACCATGCTCAACCAATTAAGCCACACTGGCCAGGGTCACAGTGATGGTCATTTAACATACATTATCCCTGATGTGTACAATTATTGAGCAAGGAAAACTTTATCTCATATTTACTTTAAGATAAGCAAACTAAAGTAGATAGTGTTAATTGATTTGCCTTAAAGCCACCCAACAGTATTTCAGGTCTTTTCTTAAGGGCAGAGCAATTATCTCTCCTTCATTTGCAAACTAATTCAATTTGAGCTTATCTATAATTTAGTTCTTCCCCATTGTATTTATAGACAGAAATATATTTTATTCCCTAACTGGTCAGGTTCAAAAAGCTTAAGTACTTGTACCTTCCCAAAGGCTGGCTTTGCTTCCAAAGAAGCTTTAGAAAGTTCTCCCAGCTGTAGTTTACAAGTCATATGTATTGATCTAAAACAACTGTCTTATTTTGGCTAAAACTAATAGGACTCAATATTGATTTCATTCCAGCAAGGAATGCTCCATAGTCATTGGTAACCAAGTCACTGACCCAATCAGAGTCACTGCCTACAGACTGGAGAAAGGAGCAAAGAACAAGGGCAACAGAATTACTGGGCATAATTACAAGCTTCTGAGACACTGTTTTTGCTTTATGAATAAGCCTTATTATTCAAGAGTGCAGGGGTGGGTCTCTTCCTTGCAAACAGTAAGGTCTCAATATACTTCCTCTTGTTTGAAAATTCACATTCACCTTGAACCTTAAATGACAAAATAAAGCAGATGGATTTAATTGATATTTACAGAACATTTCATTCTAAAGCTAGAGACTATATATTCTTCTCAAGTGCACATGGGACATTCTGAAAGATAGACCACATGTTAGGATACAAAATAAGTCTTTGCAAGTTCAAAAAGATTGAAATCATATCAAGCATCTTCCCGGATCACAGCGGCATGAAACTAGAAATCAACTACAACAAAAAAACTCAAAAACAGTCAAACACATGAAAGGTAAATAGCATGTTATTAAACAATGGATTTAAATTGAGTTACCAATGAGATCAAGGAAGAAATAAAAAACTACCTGGGAACAAACAAAAATGAACACACAACAACCACAAATCTATGGGTTACAACAAAAGCAGTCCTGAGAAGGAAGTTCATAGCATTACAGGCCTACCTCAAGACACAAGAAAAAGCTGAAATAAAGGATCTAACCCGACTACTAATAGAATTTGAAAGAGAACAACAAGCAAAGACTAAACTAGAAGGAAGGAAATAATAAAGATCAGAGTAGAAATAAATGACAGAAACTAAAAAGACAATACAAAAGATCAATGAAACCAAGAGCTTGTTCTTTGAAAAGATAAGCAAGACTGATGAACTTTTAGCCAGACTGATCAAGAAGCAAAGAGAGATGACCCAAATATATAAAGTCAGAAATGAAAGTGGCAAAGTAACAACTGACACCACAGAAATACAAAAGATTGTAAGAAAATGGTATGAAAAATTATATGCATACAAAATGGACAACCTGGGTGAAATAGACAAATACCTGGAAACTCTTCCAAAACTGAACCAGGAAGACCCAGAAAACCTGAAAAGGCTGATTACAACTAATGAAATTGCAGCAATAATAATAATAATAATCATAATAAACTCACAGCAAAATTCTATCAAATATGATCCAGCAATACATGAAAAAGATCATACACCATGACCAAGTGGGATTTATTCCAGGGATGCAAGGCTGGTACAGTAATTTCAAATCAATAAATGTGATACACCATATAAAATGAAGAATAAAAATCACATGATCATATCAATAGATGCAGAAAAAGCATTTGACAAAATTCAGCACCCATTTTTTAAATATATTTTTTATTGATTTCAGAGAAAGGAAGGTAGAGGGAGAGAGATAGAAACATCAATGATAAGAGAATCATTGATCAGCTTCCTCCTACACACCCCCTACTGGGCTCCGAGCCCACAACCCAGGCATGTGTCTTAACCAGGAATTGAACCATGACCTCCTAGTTTATGGATCAACCCTCAAATAATGAGCCACATTGCCTGGGCTCCAGCACCCATTTTTTACAAAAACTCTCAGCAAAGTGGGAATAAGAGAATCATACCTCAACACAATAAAGGTCATGTATGACAAACTTGCAGTCAACAATATACTAAATGAGTAAAAACTAAAAGCATTTGTCTTAAAAACAGGATCAAGACAGGGATATACGCTTTCACCACTATTATTCAATGTTGTACTAGAAATTCTAGCCACAGTGACTAGACAAGAAGAAGAAATAAGAGGCATCAAAATTGGAAAGGAGGAAATAAAACTCATTATTCACAGATGACATGATATTTTACATAGGAAACCCTAAAGACTCCACCAAAAATTTACTATATTTAATAAATGAATTTGGCAAAGTAGCAGGATACAAAATTAATATACAGAAATCAATGGCATTGCTATACACTAATAATGAACTTTCAGAAAGTGAAACTAAAAAAAAAATCCAATTTATTATTGCAAAAACAACAAAAAAATAAGATACCTAGGAATAAACTTAACCAAGGAGGTAAAAGACCTGTACTCAGAAAACTATATGACATTGAAAAAAGAAATTGAGGAAGATACAAACAAGTAGAAGCATATACCATGTTCACAGAGTGGAAGAATCAACATCATTAAAATGTTCATACTACCCAGAGCAATCTATAGATTCAATGCAATTGCTATTAAAATATTATCAGCATATTTCACAGATCTAAAGCAAAGATTTCAAAATTGTATATAGAACCAAAAAAAGACCCTGAATAGCTGTAGCAATTTCGAGAAAGTTGGAGGGATCATGATACTGGATATAAAACTGTACTACAAAGCCATTATAATCAAAAGAGTCTGGTACTGGCACAAGAACAGCCATATAGATCAATGGAACAGAACAGAGATCCCAGAAATTTCCCTATGCCAATCATCTCAGCAATGCAAGTTAAAAGTACAATGAGGTATCACCTCACAGCTGTGAGAATGGCTACCATTAATAAATCAACAAAAGGCAAGTGCTAGTGAGTTTGTGGAGATAAGGGAACCCTAGTACACTGCTGGTGGGAATGCAGACGGCTGCAGACACTGTGGAAAACAGTATGGACTCTCCTCAAAAAATTAAAAATGGCACTGAAGCTTGACTCAGTGATCCCACTTCTGGAAATATATCCTAAGAATCCTGAAACACCAATCAGAAAGAAAATGTGAACTCCTATGTTCATAGCAGCATTATTTATAATAGCTAAGATCTGGAAACAGACAAATGCCCATCAGTAGATGAGTGGATAAAAAATCTGTGGTACATTTACACAATGGAATACTATGTGGCTGTATAAAAGAAGGATCTCTTACCCTTTTCTGCAGCATGGAAGACCTGGAGACCATTATGCTAAGTGAAATAAGCCAATCAGAGAAAGACAAATATCACGTGATCTCACTTATATGTGGAATCTAATGAACAAAATAAAGTGACGAACAAAATAGATCTAGAGGCAAGGATGGATGGAACAGACTGACAGATCTCAGAGGGGAGAGAGTTGTGGGGGATGGGAAGAGATTAACCAAAGAACTTATATACATATATGCATAAGCCCATGGACACAGACAATAGAATGGCAAAGGCCTGGGGTGGGGTGGGGACTGGGTGGAGGGAGAAAGTGGGGGGAAAATAGGGGGCATCTTTAATAATGTCAACAATAAAAAATAAACTTAAAATAAAGTTTATCCTAGAAACTCAAACTTTAGAATAACATTCTTCCCAACCACTGCAGCAGGTAGATATCTACGAAGGGCATTTCTGTGCATCTTATGAGCATAAAGGAATAAGACACTAAGAATCAGTTTACGAAGGAAAGTCACACCATTTCTCCCATTGACTTGGAATTAGAAAAGAAGCAAAATAATAAACACCAAACAGCTAGTTGGTTTAGGTCTTGAAAAGTTTACCAAAGAATGAAAAATCCAACAATTCATTAAAACTAACAGAACTTGGAGAATCTGTTCACATTTATATATACTAATTTATTTATTTGCAAAATTGTTCCAGTTTCATTTATGCTAATATGCATTTCTGGTAGTAATATTTTAATAATTTTTCTTTTCCCAGAGAATAGTTATTTGCATTTGAAGCAATTGCTTATTTATCACACTGACAAGCAAGCAAGAATTGCTATTAGGTTTTTAAGACTTAGACAAAGACTAATTTTATAAGGTTGGACCTTATACAAATGAAGAAAACCCAAAGGAGATTGATATTGTGAATTTATCATATTGCAAGCGTGCCGGGAGCCGGTCCATCCTTGCTGTTTCAAGGGACCTGGCATATATGGCATACGGTTCTTAATATGTTTGCTCACCTTCTTGGCGCTGTGTTTTAACCAAGGTCACCTCTCCGGGAAAGGTTGAATCCCCAGGTAGGGATTTTCCCCTGAAGTTAGGGAGGGAATAAAACCCCTCAAGTAAGTGCCAGGCGGGTAATTAATCCCTTTAACTACGAACAATCATGCTTAAACTACATAATCTTTTCTCCCTGGAATGGAGATAAGAAACGCCCTAACCTTTGTAATAGAGATTGATAGGATTGAATCAACTGGTATAAATACAGTTGTAACAAGACAGAAACACACAGAACTCAGAACACAGAACCAGACAGAGAGACAGAACTTCAGACACAGAACTTAGGAGACAGGGCTGAGAAGACAAGACCAAGAGAGACAGAACTCAGAACACAGAACCTACACGGAGCCTGGAGACAGAAGAACTTCGCTGGAGAGAACATGGCAATAGATCCTGGACTGAACCTGACTACAGAAATTGGCAAGAGAACCTGACTAGAACCTGGTGACTGAACCTGGCTGGAGATCTCAGACAGAACCTGGCTGGAGATCCTAACCAGAACTTCGCTGGAGATCCTGGCTAGAGATCCTGGCTAGGCTGCTGATCAACTGAACGCTGTCTCTTTGTCATTCCTTCTTTGCCAACTCCGTCTCTACCTTTGGGGACCCCTGGACCTGCTGGGGTTGGACCCCAGCACAAGCATTTTTTCAGTGTTCCTACAGATTCATGCCACTTCAGTGAGATTCAAATGAAACTGGTAATGGGGCCTAACATGGGTACAGTTAGTCCCTGAACCTGTACCTTGGGATAGTCCCTGAATTTTTTTTAAAAATGGATTATCTTTTATTGATTTTAGAGAGAAGGGAGAGAGAGAGAAACATTGATCTGCTGCCTCCCTCATACAACCAAACCGGGGATCAAGCTGGCAACCAGGACATGTACCCTGACCTGAACAGCAACCTTTCAGTGCATGAGGTTATGCTCAATCAACCGAGCCACATTGGCCAGGGCACTCTCTTCTTTAAATTGACTGAAGTACATGCCTTCACCTGAGCCAACATTTCAGGGAAAGGATTCACGTGGCTCTGTTACAAACCTTACCCCAGCCTCTATCTCTTTTGAGAAGGTCTCCTGGCCTGTTTAACTACAAATCTGCACTAAACATCAACCCCATCCCCTTCCTCTTATATAACCTGAACCACACCTCTTTTTCTAAGAAAAGTACCAACACTAGCTGATTAGACACGAATGGTGAAAAAACAGTTTCTTCTCAGTGTCCAATTCCCTGTTTTTGACCCTTTCTCTGGAATGTTGTCCCTTAGTAAGGACACACGCACATTTCTGAGAATTCTACTTACCTTGAGTTCTTAATTTGGACAACCATTTTCCCAGAAATCCTGGGGCAGAGACTGTTAGTTGTCCCCAGGTACTTATCCTCTTTTCATTCTGGCTGTCCTGAATACATATTGCATTTCCCAGTCTCCCTTGTTGCTAGGCATTACCATGTGACCAAGTCTGGTCAACTGAATGCAACTGAAAGTAGTTTCAGCAACTTCTGGGAACTCATCTAAAGGTAGGGAGCCTGCTGCCCTCCTCCCTTTTCCTCCTTCCTGCTGGTGGAGTGTCCACATAGGGCTAAAGTGGGCATCTTAGACAGTGAGGTGACTTTTGGTATGGAGGCCATACAGCACAGCAACAAGGAGTTCTGGTCTACCCGTAGGCATTCTTGTCGGAGACAAATGTCTATTTCCTTTAAGCTCCTGCCATTTGGGTTTTCTGCCATTTGTACCTGAACTTAACTCTAACTGATATAGGAGCCCTTCGACGTGCTCCCACAGTAACCTGACCTTGGGTTATTTCTTGTCACTGCACTGTTTTCTTGTCTGAAAGCTCCATGGGGACAGAGACTCCACCTGCCTTATTCACCTTTGCATCCCCATCGCTGTACATGATAGCCGGAACTCAGTAGGCACAATAAAAATTTGTTGAATAAACAAATTAATACTGATTATAGTAACTGCACATACCATTATGTCAGCTGATTCTCAGCTGAACTGGCAGCTTTGTATTTTGCATTTACGTCATTAGTTTGAACATTATACAAGTAAGCAAATAAGAAAAGAAAATTTGGCAAAAATTATATGAAATACAGCTCAGAAATTGCTTGAAAAAATGAAAATGTAGAATTGAAATATCATTAATATTCAAGAAAGCAACTAATCAATCAGCATTAATGGATTGCCAAGTGATTCCTGAGAGCTGTGTGCATGAGAGGGTACTGCGTGAGGCACTGGGACATACCATGGTGCAGCTCTAAGGGAGCCGGCAAGGCTGAATGAGTCAAAGGCAGACACAGATGTGACACATTGAGGATGGCATTTATGTAAGGGGAAGATGCTAGGCAGAGAAGAAAAATATGCATAAAACTATGTTTCAAGCCCAGTGATTTAGTGCTACTGTTTACGGTATGAAATGTTGCTGTTTATATTCTACATCAATGCTAGTCTTGCATTACTATATACTTTTATCCCAAATTGTCAACTGTCTGCAAGAACTATGTCATTGTTCTCATAAAACTAGTAACAGAAAATATGGACAAATAGTTAAAAATTTTAAGTAATATTTTAATTCATTTATTGCCTGGGTGTTCCTTATAATTGAGATTACTTGTCCTAAGTCACAAGGTTGATTTATGTGAAGTAAAGGCCATTTGAAATTTATATGTCAAATGTAAATATGAATATGAGTCTCACCAGGAAGCAGTCCCTACAGTTTTCACCTACTTTGCCAATGATAGATATCTCCTAACTCAACAATATCCTTTCTCCTTCCAGCTGGGAGTAGAAAACCACATTAAAGGCATTCCTTCCTAGAAAGGATGGGGTTATTCTTATTTTGGAGATTTAAAATGCTTAAAATATAAAACAGAAGATCCTTTTTTTTAACCTATCCCTTTATAACCTGGGCCGCAGAAGAGAGCACTGAGAGTGCACTACTATATTGGTGGGCTGACTGAATGTGGGACATACCCCACACCTGCTTACTCCTAATAGAATCCTAAAGTACAGAAACTGGGTCTGAGGTTCATTCCTGTGCCTTCCTCCCTGCTCCACCCCTGTCTTCACCCCAGAATAGTGATGTAATGGGCTTCAGCAGCCTTTTTAACAATAGGAGGAGAGGGTGTGGAAGACAAACTGGGTGCCTGAAAGTTGACTTGAACATAGTTTATTAAAGAACTAGAGGCCCAGTGCATGAATTCATGCATGGGTGGGATCTGACTGGCCCAGCCCCAGTCTGGGTGGATCAGGGTCAGGCTGGCTGGGGGGAGGGGCTGCAGGCGATTGGCTGGTGGGCCCCACCCTTGATTGGGGTGGACCCAGCCATGGGGTGGGGCTGTGGGCAGTGGGCCCAAATGGGGTGGGGAGGTCTGGGTCAGTGGCTGGGGGAGAGGCTGGGGGAGGTTTGGCCGACCAGCCTCACCCCTGATTGGTGTGTGTGTGGGGGGGGTGATTAGGGGTGGAGCTGGCTGGGGAGAGGGGCCGCAGGCTGATTGGGGTGGTGGGGGCTGATCCGAGGTGAGGCCGGCCATGGGGAGGGGCTGTGGGTGGTGGGCCAGCCAGCCCCACCCCTGAATGGGGTGGGGAGGTCTGATTGGGGTCAGCATCTGGGGGAGAGGCTAGGGGAGGATAGATGACCAGCCCCACCTCTGATTGGTGTGTGGGGGGAACGATCAAGGGTGGAGCTGGCTGGGGAGAGGGGCTGCAGGCTGATGGACTGGTGGGGGCTGATGGGGGTGAGGCTGGCCATGGGGAGGGGCTGTGCGTGGTGGGCAAGCCAGCCCCGCCCCAGAATGGGGTGGGGGGGGCTCATTGGAGGCCAGTGGCTTGGGTGAGGGGCCATAGTGGTTGGCTGGCCAGCCCTGCCCCAGATCAGGGTGGGGGTGATCAGGGGCAGAGCTGGCTGGGGGCAGGGGCTGAAGGCTGTTGGCTGGCTGGCCCCACACCCTATTGGAATGAGGGGTGCAATCAGGGGCAGGCCGGCAGGGGGGAAGGGCCGCTGGAGGTTGGCCAGCTGGCCCCACCCCATGATCAGGCCAGTTCGCTGGCCGTAGTGGGCATCATAGCAATGGTCGTTCGGGTTGCTGGCTTTTTATATATATAGATAATGTCAAGTGCTCCTTCAGTTAAGGTCTTAGTCTATTTTAACTATTCATAATGTTATTATACACTAATCTGTTCTAATATATATTACAGTAGGTCCTCAGGTTACGTCAGAGATCCGTTCCTATGGCGCAACGTAATGCGATTTCTGCCATCAACTGGAACCCACCTACATAAGCACCTACGTCACTCACATGGAGCACATACACAGCAGTAGTGAAGTGAAATAGTAAAAAAAAATTAAAAGAAAGATAACAATTCCTGACCTTTACTTGTGGTAAATAAATAATAAAAAAACATAAAGCACATATGTACATACGTCAAAATGACAGAACTTTTTTTTTTTATGAATAAATGGGAGATGGCGATGTAACCACGAAACAACGTACGTCGAGTCTGATGTAACCCGAGGACTGTCTGCATTTGAGAACAGAGTATTCTAAATTTACCCTCTTGTCACTGTATCAAGTAATTGTTCCTTTCTCTAAAATTCCATTATGTAACAATTACTATATATATTTTATATTACCAATTATATGACATTACTTTACAAATATCAAGACAGAATTTATAATACCATGCTATGGCTAGTAATATATAGAAATAAATATCCAGACATCGTAGTCTTTGTGAATGACATCTAGATTTGTGAAAATGTGTGGTCACATACAAACCATGAGCTCTTTAAGCAAAGGGAGTACTCAACGTTATAGGCCCACTGAGTGAATAATGTAAAGTACATGAAATGCACTCAAGAAGTTCTCTATCTACACTCACTTCTTTGGTGATCTCACCCCAACCCATGGTTTTAATTAGCATCTACAAGCTAACAACTCACTGATTTACATTTCTAATTCAGGCTTTTCTTCCAAAGTCTAGACTTAAGTATCCTATTGCTTATTTGACATCTCTGCTTGGATATTTAATATCCATCTCAAAATGCACACGTCTGAAACAGGATCCTCACCCTCCTCCCTCCATCCCAAACAAAACAAAACAAAAACTAACCTGTTCAACCTTATAATCATCATGAACTCTTCTTTCTCTCAAAACCCTTTTCCAATCTATCTGAAGATATCCATTGGCTTTACTTTAAAATATATCGAGACTTTTACCATCTCTCACTTCCTCCACTGCCCCTGCCTCTGGTCAAAGTCAGGAACATCATTTCTCGCTGATTAATTGCAGCACCTCATTAACAGGCCTCCCTCCTTCCACCTTTGACCCCTTCCACCTGCTCTCACCCTGCAGCCAGAGTGATCTTTTAAAAGGGTAAGTAATTTCCTGTCATTCTTCTGGTCAACAATGGCTCCCCATCTCACTCAGAGAAAACCATACAGAATCTGGGTCTGCATACTTCTCTCACCAACTCTTTCTACTCTCCCACTCACTCATTCTGTTCTGGCCACTTGCCTCTTTGCTGTTTCCCAAACTTGCTAGCACTGCTTCAGCTTTCAGCCTTTACACTAGCTGTTTCCTCGGCTGGGAATGCTCTTCCCCCAGGTTCCACTTGACCAACTTCCTTCACATGGTCAGTGAGTAACCCTGACCCCTGTAGCACATAGGCCTGTCTCTCCTCACCCAGCACTGAGAAAACTTCATGTGCTGTGTTATTTCCTCTTCCCATAGTACTTAGCAACTTTTAGCACATTCCATTAGTACTTATTTATTATGTTTATTAGAGACCCGGTGCATGAAATTCATGCACTGGGGGGAGGGGTTGTCCTTCAGCCCAACCTGCACCCTTTCCAACCTGGGACCCCCTCAGGGGATGTCCAACTGCTGGTTTTAGGCCCACAGGGATCGGAACTAAACCAGCAGTCAGAGATCCCTCTCACAATCCGGGACCACTGGCTCCCAACCACTCGCCTGCCTGCCTGCCTGATTGCCCCTAACCACTTCTGCCTGCCAGCCTGATCACCCCCTAACCACTCCCCTGCCAGCCTGATGGACACCTGACTGCTCCCCTGCTAGCCCAATTGCCCCCAACTGCCCTCCCCTGCAGGCCGGGTCACCCCTAACTGCCCTCCCTGCCAGCCTGATCGCCCCCAACTGCCTTCCCCCACCAGCCATCTTGTAGTGGCCATCTTTGACCACGAGGGGGGGGGGTGGTGGCCATCTGTGTGAGGGTGCGATGGTCAATTTGCACATTACCTCTTTATTATATAGGCTTGTTTCCTGTCTCTCCCAGTAGAATGTAACTTTCACTAGGGCAGAGATCTTTGTCTGTACTATCCACTGATATGCACTAAGTACTCAGAATGTGCCTGATACATAGCAGTTGCTCAATAAATATTTTTTTAAAAGAACAATTGAATTATATAAAATATAAACCTACATTAATGAGATCCCTTTTCAGTGGTATGAAGTTTTATGAGTTTAGTTTATAGAAGGGGACTCAGTCATTCAAGGAATCCACTATAATGTTTAAAATAGGAAGTAAGTCTACTGATAGGTTCTGAGTCCATACCTTTCCTCTAAGTAGAGCAGATATATTCCAAAGATAATTGTGGTGACATTTTATAAAACAGAAAGCATCTTAACATCCCCTTGAACTACAACAGGATAGTGGTGCAGACAGAGAATTGAGGCATTCAAGTGTCCCCAATATGTCAGTTTCAGGTAAAAGCCACGCCACCCTTATCAAGCCCCAAAATCTCTTCATTGTACTTTAGCCCCTTCCTGGGCATTTTCAAATTAAATCTAAAACTTCTCTTTTGTCCTTTGAAATTCACTCTGTTCTAACCATTACCTTAACTGATTTTGTTAAACATGTTTAACTCTTTAAAATATAAAAATATATTTTTATTGTTTAAGAGAACCACAGAGGAATAATGGTTTCAAACTTCATAAATTTGAAATTCAAAATTAGAACAGATACAGACAGAAATGATATTTTTTCATCTACTCTACTAGTCAAGCAAATCATTACAACATCCTATTTGATAGCCTGCCCAGAAAATGTGGTAGCCCTATTGAATTATAAGCAATGTGAGACTCATAAAGGGAAATCAAATATTTTATGCTTTCCCCCAATAACAGTTAAGGCCCACTACCTTTGTGGCACAGTAAATTAATTTATGCACACAGAATTGGCTAAATGGGCAATATGATTTGCAGATTTGAAGTATGTTGTTAAAAGTTATGCTTTTGAGCAAGCCACAGCCTTCCTTGAAAAAATTGAAGCAAATATTTTCCTAGATGGTTACTATTAGCATGTATTTTTCTAACAAAACTAACACTAAGCAATAGCTGTTAGCACATATTTAAAGGGAGTAATTTCATCATTGCATCCTTCCTCTCATAGTTTATTATTTAATAGTCTTAAGAATTTAGAAAAATCCTACGTGAAATAAGTTAGTCACACAAAGCTAAGAACCATATGATTTCACTCAGATGTGGGATATAAAACTGAAACTCATGGACACAGATAGCACTGTGGTAGTTACTAGAGCGGAGGGTGTAGGTAGGTGGTGGGGGTGGAGGGAGACTAATATATGGTGACGGATGATGATTTGACTTTGGGTGCAATATACAGACGTATCATAGAAATGTACACTTGAAACCTATCTAACAGTATTAACCACTGTCATCACAATAAATTTAATTTAAAAATTGTAAATAAATAAAAACAATAAAAAGATTCAATGCTCATTTCCAAAAAAATAATTGAGAAAAACATATATTTTATATTTCAGAGTCACAAATATATGCATACATTATGGTCTAGAAATTATAGTAGCTAGAACATGTACAGGGAGGGAGAAAAATTGAGGCAGAGTTTAAAACTATGTGAGTTTTCCTAAAAAATAAAACTCTGAATGAAAATATAGAAAGGTTGAAAAATTTTAAATTAATAATAATCTCACTTATAAACAAAGTTTTTATATTAATTATTACTCAATTTTAGTCAATGTAATAGCTTTAAAATTTTTTACTCAATTTTAGCACAATGTAATAGCTTTAAAAAATTATGGTTTGGTATTTTAATTCAATGGAAATTATTTTTTATTTTTATTTTGTGTTATTAAGCTCTATATTAGATCCCAAACAAGCTCCAATGCACTTCGGTAAATGGCCCAATTTTGAGATGTGCTGATCATTTATGGAAAGTTAACTGCTAAAAATGGGCCTTAACACACTCAATAATGCAAAGAGAAACATCAGTGGGAAAATAAGCTGTGGATTAGGCGGGTAAATGGTAAAATACCTTTAGAAGTATATGAAAATGTCTTTAAAGTGAAGGAAATGAAAAGAAATATGTATCAACTGTTTTACGGATTACATGTGTATATAATAAATATAAAAACAGAAAGAAAAGATTGTGTAGTATATTGTTTATCTGAAGTAAAAAACAATTATTCAAGCTCACCAGCATTTCAAATGAGAAGCTCATGAAAATGCAGAAGCAGTTGGAGGAGGGGTAGGACTCAGTGGCATGAGGGGGGCCAGGCTGCCAAGCACCAGGACTCTGCTTCTGCTCTGCAGACTTGCCCAGTCCTGGAGACTGTTTTCTCTCTGCTTTGCTATCAACCAGAAAGGTAAAACATTTTGCTCTGCTTTAAGATTTTTTTAATTGAAATATATTTGACATAGAACATTGTGTAAATGTAAGCTGCACAACATGCTAATTTGATACATTTATGTACTGTAATATACAGGGTGGGGCAAACACAGGTTTACAGTTGTTTGTATGCAAAAGAGAGTTTATTCTTGCATTATTATTTATTAACTAGGGGCCCAGTCCACAAGTTTGTGCACCTTGAAAGGAACTGTGGGCTGCAAGGCTATAGTAGGCACAGGGGCGGGTCTTGGCCCATCCTCCACACCCCTGCCTGGCCCTTCCTGCTGTGGCCCCCAGCCCCCAGCCTGCTGGCATCCCGACTCCTACTGCTGCCACTCCCACACGCTGACAGCGCCAGCCACACTGAAGGCGCGGAGGGATTGGGGCCAGCGCGGTCAGCGGGTGTGAGTGGCAGCAGCAGCTCTGGTGCTGGCAGCAGGTGCAAGCAGGGCCAGCGCCTGCCGCAGGTGCAAGCATCAGGCAGGACCGCAGCACGCAGGAGCAAAGAATTTTCAGAAACTACCAGAGGCTCACCCTGATGATAGCAACTGGTGCCCTACCTTGGTCTGACTCCCCCACTCACCTGCCCCACCATCCCACTGCAGCCAATGTCCGCCATGTTCCGTACACGCCCCCTGGTGGTCAGCGCACGTCATAGCAACTGGTTGTTTGATTGTTCAGTTGTTCTGCTGTTTGGCCTATTTGCATATTAGCCTTTTATAATATAGGATTACTGTATTATTTTCCATCCGAACAACTGTAAACCTACTTTTGCCCCAACCTGTAGTTGCAGTTGTGGCAATAATTAGCACCTCTATCACATCACATACTTATCTTTTATTTTTAGTGGTTGAAATAATTAAGTTCTAGTCTCTTCTCAAGTCTGGTAGCTTCTACAGTATTAACCTTCCTTTCTTCTTTTATTGAATTGCTTAGGAAAAAGGAGCCCTCTATTTGTTACAAGAATCAGAGACAGACTCTGTCCCTCCACCCCTCCAGTCCTATACTGAAGCTGGATCTTACAGGCTAGATGTTATGCCTCTCTTCCAAAATTGGCATTTGTGGCATCATCTTAATAGCTTGAAATTGATCATGGTGGGAGCATTTACACTATGGAAAATGGCAAAGGCTATGTATTAGAGTTTTTAGGTGTTTGTTTTCCAGAGAGCCATTTGTTAAACATTCACCAGCACAACACTGCCCAAATCTAACCACAAATTCTGTGGCCTAGCCTAGTGTTAGGTTCAAAAGCTTTTGAAAGCATCGTAGTATAAGAAGAGTTTTTGATTTCCAGCTTCCTCCCCCTGCTCTCTTACAAGGGTAGGAACCCCTTAAAAGAGAGGAGCACACTGACAGCTGTCAGAGGGGATGGGGGGGGGGGGTGATTAGATGAAAGAAGGTGAAGAGATTAGCCCAAGAACAAATATGCATAACCCATAGACATGGACAACAGTATGGTGATGGCCAGAGGGAAGGAGGCTTCTGGCTGGGTGAAAGTGGGCAAAGGGAGGGAAAATGGGGACATCTGTAATAAAATATAGAGCTTTTAAAAAAAGGAAGAACATTCTAGCCACTTTCCAATGAGTACAAAATGCTATTATAATTTCAACAGCATTGTGAAACAATAAAATGCTATTTAAATAATAAACAAACAAACAAAAAAAAGAGGATAGAAAATATGGTTACAAAGCTGGCTTCACCCTTAGTCATCGGACAGAAATTCAGAAACAGGAAGAAGGCTTTAGGCAAATACATAGCATCTTGCTTGCTGAAGAATTCAGATATTTAGGTCACAAGTATCTAATTTAGTTCTTATAAGTAATTAAAACCAATTACATTCAAATAAAAAGCAGGATAAAAATTATAATGTCGTTTTCCCTCTTCTAATTATATTATTTCTTACAATCATATTATTCTTTGTTTTGATCTTTGAGTTTATGGTTTCACAAAAATTTAACTAAGATCCTGTAATGACCAGGATATGTACACCTTAACCACTTAAGATATTTAATTATCAGCACACATCATATAGAAATGTTGAAAGTGTGAAACACTGAATAAAACAATGATACAAACAAATATAAGCCTCCAATGATGGGTTATTTAAGACCCAAAACAAAACTATTTTAAAAGATTTTGAAACCACAATAGTTAGTCCTCAAAAATAAATGAATACACTCATATTCATAGAGGCAAGGTTAGATAGTAATTGATGAAATACATACTTGAAAAGACTCAATCATCTTTCCTAGGGAAGGCAACCTTAACACTTGAAGTGTGTTTTCACTTGAACAATCTTTTCATGGTTGAAGATCAAAACTCTGGAATTCTACAGGGTGCCTACAAAGTCTAAAAACATAGACAAACATGACTTCATGAGGTCATTATCAATCCGTAACAAGGTAAATTGACATAATCTATTTTCCAGATTTTATAAATACTCTGTGGATGACTTCATAGGAGAGAAGTGACTTCTATATTCATTCAAGGACTAGAGTTAGCTACCAGATAATTTTTGAATAAATACAAAGTGAAGAGCAATATTTCTGCTATAACTCCAAGTTCTTCATATCTGCGATGCTACAGGGATCAATTTCTTCATTTTTCTCTTATACACTAAAGTAATATAGGAGACATGAAACAATGGCAGCATCTAAAAGGGCATCTATAGTCCTGGGAACAATACTGGTGCTCCATCAAAATCCATTTTCTCTTTCTTCCATGGCCCATGATATCTCAGAAAGGTGGCCTCCCCCAGCATCTCTCCTGTATGGCCAGGTGACTAAGTTCTCACCCATGGAGTGTGAGTATGCCTCTTTCATACCTACTTTCTCCTCGTCCTGCTAACTGGGACTTCAGTGTGGTAGTGCCTCAAGTTACATCTAACGGATGACAGGTGGGTGCTCTAGGGGATGGCGGAACAACCACTGGAAGGGACTTGTGTCCCAGAGTGACTATGAGGAGCAAAGATTCCATGCTGACCTGAACTATTAATAGCAAGACTGTTACATGAAAGATAAATAAACTTTTTATTTTTTTTAAATATATTTTATTGATTTTTTACAGAGAGGAAGGGAGAGAGATAGAGAGTTAGAAACATCAATGAGAGAAACATCGATCAGCTGCCTCCTGCACATCTCCTACTGGGGATATGCCCACAACCCAGGTACATGCCCTTGACCGGAATCGAACCTGGGACCTTTCAGTCCACAGGCTGACGCTCTATCCACTGAACCAAACTGGTTTCGGCACTTTTTATTTTTTAAGCCACTGTATGTTAGGTCTCTTTGAAGCAGTGAAGCTTTACCCTGACACATACAAATGCCATATCAAATCGCACCATCATAGTTGCTAACTATCTTATGAATTCACAAATAGCAACTTTTCTGAACTAAACTCAACTTACCACCAAGCAGGAAAGAGAATTCCCCTCTCTTCCAAAAACAAGAAGGGTGACATTATGAAGTATGTGGAGACCAAGCCTGTGAGATCACACCGGGTTCAGTTAAAGTTTCTCTGGCCTTGGAATGGGTTTTGGAGCACTCGTAATTGAGAACTGAATTTAGAAACAAGAGATTTAAAGTGGATGTGGAAGATATGGCTCAAGTTGAACCATAATACCTTTATTAAAATGATCAGAGTCTAAAATTCCATTGTCAAAAAAACAAAACAGTGCTGCCGTGTTCAATGTGTGTGTTTTAAATAACATTTTCCAGGGTGAACACATATTCCACGTTTTCTGTTTTACCTTACCAGTGAACAGCTGGAGGAATTTGTGCGAGAGAAACAATGCTTTCTTATTCATGCAGGTAGTCAATTCCAGCAAAAATAATTTTTCAGGGCTCTTTTGGTTGTTTGAGACAAAATTCAACACAACTCAGCTTAAACACAAAAGGGGAATTTGTTGGCTCATAATTGAAATGACGGAAATGGCAGGGATGCTTGGCTCCCAGACTTTCTCTCCCCTTCCCTCACCTGCTTGTCTATGCTTGTCTTTATTCACTCCTGCTAGAGAGTTTTCCTAACACAGAGGTACACGCCTCAGAGAGCCCCTGTGCCCATCCTGTCATATTTAAGATGCAACAGGCAAGCGGGACTCTTCTCTGCTGGTGCAACAAAGAAATTGCAGGAAGGTCTTCCTTCGATTGGCATCATTTTGATCACATGTGATTCCCTGGCCAGTCATTATGGGTAGGAGGTTGTGGACATCTGATGGGTGGGGCTTTGGTCACGTGGAAAAATAATTTTAGTCCATTCCATGCTTCTATGTCTCTGGATCTATTTTGTTCATCAGTTTATTTTGTTCTTTAGATTCCACACACGAGTGAAATCATGTGATACTTGTCTTTCTCTGACTGACTTACTTCACTTAGCATAATACTCTTCAGGTCCCTACATGTTGTCTCAAAGGGTAAGAGGTCCTTCTTTTTTACAGCTGCATAATATTCCATGGTGTAAATGTACCACAGCTATTTTATCCACTCCTCTACTGATGGGCACTTGGGCTGTTTCCATATCTTAGCTATTGTAAGTTGTGCTGCTATGAACATAGGGATGCATACATTCTTTCTGACTGGTGTTTCAGTTTTTTTGAATATATTCCTAGAAGTGGGACCACTGGGTCCACAGACATAGAAGCTTAGAACAGACTATTGATTCTCAGAGGGAAGGTGGGGGTGGATGGGTACTTGGGAAGATATCAATCAAAGGATGTGCGTATGTGTGTGTATATATATATATATATATATATGCATAGCCCATGGACACAGACCTAGGGCTTGGGGTAAGGGTCAGGCTAGAAGGGGTTAATGGGGGGAGAGAGGGGGACACATGTAGTACTTTCAACAATAAATATTTTTTTAAGAAAAGAGTTTCAGAGTGTTAAATCTCTTTGTAACATCTCTTTCTTTGTAATTTGGAAAACAAGACTGCACTTAGAATATTTAAATAATACTCTTGCTACTTCCTTTTCTAAATACTTAAGTTTTAATCCAAATTAACTGACTCCTTTTCCACACTGTTAGCCATCCAATGACAATGGACTAATTAATTGAACTTCATCTAAAAAACAAAACAAAACACAAAACACTTTCCTATAAGAAACTCTAGTTTATAGTTTGGCTATTCTATATCCCTGTGAGATTAGCAAACTTGGAAAGGAAATGAAATGGCTCAAGTTTTAAATATGCATATACAGCATAAGATATTATGTCAACTTGTAGATAAGGCCCTAGCTCACCTAAACTTGTCATTTATAAAGTATTTATTGTATCAGGAAAGGTGTGCAGAAATAGAGAAGGCATAATTCCTGCTTGAAAGGTTTACATACTAACTCTGGAAGCCATTGCAATTCGGCATCATAATTACCCAACTGTAAACTGCTTCCTGGAGGGGCAGACAGAGGCACCCTTGGCTGCATGCTACAATCCACAGTTCAGTTTGACTTAGCATCTTGCACAAGAGTGTATCCCAAACCACTTTACAGAAGTGAAATTTCCATTTGCAAGCCAATATATGCTATACATTACAGAACAGCTGTGTGCAAACATTGCCTCATGGAAAGAAAAAGAAAAAGGAAAACCTAAGGCATTAGGTCATGAGATGGGAATCCAAAGGAGAACTTAGGAGGCTTGGAGCACTAGGGCGGGAAGGAGGGAGAAGAGGAAAGATTGATAAGAAAGGACACACGCTAATGAGTAAGATTTAAAAATAGATCTGTGAGAAGTTAAAGGCACATCACACACCTTCTCCCTGAAAAGAGTTGAGAATGAGACAGTCTTTTACATGAGCCAAAGAAGCAGTAGCAGAAGTTAAATAAACAGAAAAAGTATGAAATGGGAGCTAATAAACTTTCAAAGTGATGGTGTAATTGCACAGGATTAGTAATCTCAACTACTACGTGGTAAGGCAATAAAATAATGTTATTTTGAGTTAACCTGAATTATGGTGAACTATTGTCTAGGAAAGTTAGGGCAACAGAAGTACTGTAAAAGCTAATTTCGTAAGCATAAGCACTATACATGAATTGTGCATTTAAAAATGAATATAATTTTGTAAAATATATTTAATACTAAGAAAACCAATTAGGCAACATACTTTTAGAATCTCTCCTGCTTTTAAAAATACCACAAAATATCAATTTTTATTTATTTTTGAGCCCTAGAAGTACCAGTTAATGGAGAACTGTATTTAACAAATGACAACAGAGAGTTTGTTGTATTTAAACTGAATCCATAATATATAGTAAAGTCCTGCTTTAAATTTAAATAAGATTTTTAGTGGAAATTACTCCCAAGAATATAGAGGGAAAAAATGACTCTTTACTTAGGTTTCCTATCATTTAAATAATAGTAATATTTTTTAAAAATTCAAATTTGCCATTAAATTAAGTTTCTATTTCAAGTATCATCTACATAGCAAATTAATCTTCTATGGACAATTTGCATAACAAACATTATTCATATTCCATGAACTGCAAAATTATTCATTTAACAAAGGGTTTACATAACTCCTTAAGAGTTATGCACTTCTTAATTGGTTACAAAATCATGGGGATATAGAGTACAACACAGGGAATATAGTTAATAATATTGTAATAACTATGTCTGGTGCCAGGTGGGTATTGGAAATGCTGGTGGGAAGACTTTGTAAAGTATATGATTATCTAATCACACTACTGTACACCTGAAACGAATACAAAATAATATTGAATGTACACTGTAAGTGAAAAATACAATTTTAAAAAATGGAAAAAAAATTATGTACTTCTTTTAAGGTGATATACTATTGAGTACTGAAGTTTTCCATATAAGATATGATTAAATCTACATCTTGTGCAAGATTCATGTTTAGCACCTGCTCATTTTAATTTGGCAGGTATCTCATTTTACATGACACAAAAGTATGAATGGAAAATAAAAAAATTAACTCCATGATCTATGATTTCCCTCAATTTTTTGAAATACAGGGTCCTCAGTTGGGCTGCAGATGAATTTGTTATGATGTCCTTTAAGGGACATTGATGATTACCCAGAGTATCACTGATTTTGGCAGCTTAACTCGAATTTAGCAATGACTGATTTTATATATATGAAAATTCCCCCTGGACTGGGTAAAATTAAGGTTTTTTTCTTTACCATTTAAAAAGCAGAGTATGCTTTTTTTTTAAAAATCCACGCTATCTGGAAAAAAAATCATTGTATCTTAGAAGGAAAAATAATAGACTTTGCAGTGGTTCTCAACCTTCCTAATGCCGCGACCCTTTAATACAGTTCCTCATGTTGTGGTGACCCCCAACCATAAAATTATTTTCGTTGCTACTTCATAACTGTAATTTTGCTACTGTTATGAATCGTAATGTAAATATCTGATATGCTATATGTGTTTTCCGATGGTCTTAGGCGACCCCTGTGAAAGGGTCGTTCAACCCCCAAAGGGGTCGCGACCCACAGGTTGAGAACCGCTGCTTTACAGGAATTTTTGTGCTATTATGTATTCTAAGAATGACAAAAGAATAAAGGGTCCTCCCCTAACCCTCCTTTTCTCCTACAGGCTGGTTCTGAAGTGAAACCCAGTGCTGGATCCAGAGTCAGGATGATAATCTTGGTTTAGCTGCTTCCTTGTCTGTGTGACGGAGGTAAAAACTGTACTGATTTCAGAATGCAGCACAGTGCCTGACATACAAGGTTGGGATAAATACTGGCTACCCTTAAAGTTGCTATTATTATTTGTAACTCTGAAACCTCTCAGACAATCCTGAGATTTCCAGAATCTTTGGTGATGAGGCTTCCAGCTGTACTGGTAGGTCATCTCCCCCGTCCCAGGTTCATCTCAGACTCCAGTCACCCCCGCTGCAGTAGCACAGATGGGATTGCGGGTGACTCGGCAGCCCAGGCAGGCTCTACTCTGGTGGCCGCTGTCTCAGCTCCTCGCATCTCTTTTTACACACAGTGCTCTGAAAACCTCGGTTTAAGTTCTGTATCAAGTTTCCAAGGGTGTTTAACTTGTGGTTGGACTTTGGAAAGAGGAAGGTGTCCATGAGCTCCTAGTAATTATATGCTTTTTTTTTTTAGTGTTCATTTTTATGCAATAGGAGTCTGTGACTTTCAACAATTTCTCCAAAAAAAGTCTGTAGCTTGAAAATGATCAAGAACCACTCACTGAACTTCAGTGTTCTCCTCTGGAAATGTGAATAAAAGAAAACAGTCCTGTTGGCCTGACGGGGTTGTCCCAGGACCCAGTGAAAGAGTGTGAAAGCACACGGTAAGTCATGCTACAGGAGCATTTGCTATAACGCACCCTGCTACCATTTTTTATCAGTTTGTCTGAACATTTCTGATTACACAGTGTCATCCACAAGGAACTCAGCATCGTCTATCTACTTTTTGAAAGCCATGTCATAGCTTTCCCAAGCAGTAAACATTGAATGGAAGATTGAAGCCCTTACCTTCAGAAAATAGTCTACAGATGATTTTTGTTCAGTTCACATAGTGTTCTTTTAAAAATGAATTGTTGTCAACATTTAGAAATCAGGAGCTTTCACATTTTAAAAAAATCAGATTTCCGAGGTGAGTGGAAAGACTGAACTACCTGGCATCCCTGAGTGACCTTCCTGCAAAGCAACACCTGGCTGAATTGCGCCTCCCCTTCCGCTGCACCTTGCTCTCCTGCTTCCCTCCTTTGACTGGTTGGCCACAGAGTGCCCCTAGCCTGCCTCTAGATGTTCATTCTAAATCTCAGCAGAGTATAATTGCTTTGAAAAGATATAAAATAAATATCACCTTCCTCTTTTTGTCCTTAGAAAGTTCTTTCAAACATCAAATATAGAACTGCTAAAATAAACACACATGTAATTGAGGACAAAGCGTCTATATTGTCCACATTCATTGCTTATCCTACCAGTGAATTCTTGTCCTTTGAAAAAGAACATCCTGTAACAGGGATATTGAAGGGCAAGGCCAAAGCATGATTATAAGATCCAAGAAAGAGGCAAGTGATATGACTGGGGAAAAAGTCACAGGTTTTGCCAATGAGAAGTCCTGACTCTGACTCATAATTTGACCGTGCACAGGTCAACAGGTATGGAAAAATAAATGCATTGATAACATTTCATTTGGGAAAACTTGAAATGAATCAGCAACTCAAAGGGGCTTCCTAGTTTTGTCCTAAATAAAAATATCACTATTAAGGATAAGAAAATTATGAAATATAGGGATGATGTTTGTTTTTCTTAAATTTTACAGGTTACAAGAGATTTCACAAAGATGACATTTTTCTAGAACTTACAAGAAGGAAGAGCCACTATGAAAATTGAAAATGCATGGTGAAAAAATAAGCATCAGGAAGTTCTTGGTCTTCTCTTTTTTAAATCAAATTTTTCTCATATTATTAAAGGCCCCTAAATAATGAGTAGGCTGTGATAGATTACAATAAAGAATTAAAAATGACACAGGGAAACCCATTATATATGATTAGAATGGATTTTCTTCAAAACAGTTCTTAAACGCTAGTCCAAGATTATTTGCTCTAAGAAACACTTGATTAGTTTTTAATTGATGATGTTGGAATTGGGATTTTGATTCAAAAGAAGATTATATCAATTACATCGACCTTGATAGATTCCAAGATTTATAAAGTCATTACCAAACTAAAATTTATTCTGGATCATGTACTATAGTAAATGCTTCGGCAAAAGTGATGTGGTATAACAGAGGCTGTCCATTCAAACAGTATAATCTGTAGGAAGTTTTTCTAAACCTAATTGCAGGGGCCACTTGGGCTAGAGTAAGGCTGTACTGTAAATCTGTCATTCTCAGAGGGCCAAGTTTCTCAGTGCATATTGAACCAATATTACTGCCATGAAACTGTGTAAGCTAGATTCTGTGCCAATGTAGTAAAATGCTCCTCAATAAAGTTGTTTTCACAAGAAGTTTGCCTACTCATGCGTCCCAGAGCTGCTGTAATCTTCATTGTTGAGGTTGATCTAGCAGCAGGGACATTATTCTATTTCTTGACATGTTTAAGTTCTCTAATGAATAAAGCTAACAGCTCATGGCTGCTTCGACTGTCACTTGATTACCCCAGAGGGACTTTCTTTTCTTTTCCTTCTTTCTTTTTTGTCTTTAAAATTGGCCTCCTAGTTTGTTTTTAACTACCTTGTGCACAGAGGTCTGAAGGGGAAAGCAGATCAAAGATCAGCTCAAAACATAAAAAGCAGCTGTAGTTAATTACAGGCAAATGAAGGACATCTGACCAGATTCTTTATGAGTCGCCTTGTCACACATTCAACAGCCTATAATCTCTGTGACCCTGTCCCTTGGTCCTGAACTGTCGCCAAACCTGAGAAATAGATACATCTCAAATTATATCCTAATAGGAAAAAGGGAGGAATGTGCCGGCTGTGGTTTAAGAAAGAGGAAGTGACGTGGAAGAAGGACACAATGAAAGTGTGTTCTTGGGATAAGAAGTCACCCCGAGTATCCACTCTAAAGTGTGAGTCTCTTCCCACACTGAAAGTAAAGTGGTTTGCTCTAAGGAGGTGGAGATAGATAACCACATTATAAAAGGTAACATGCGAGAGGTGAAATGTAATGTGTATCCTGCTCTGATTTGAAAGAAAATGAACTAAGAATACTCTTAACAGTATCTAGTATTTAAATTCTTTAAAAAATTACATTTTTTCTATTTGTTAAAATGTTATTAAAATCTAAATCATTCAAGTAAAACAACTAATAACTTTTTCTCGTTTTAAAAGTAATAATGTTCATTGTAAATACTTGAAAAATCCCAGAGACCTATAAGAAAGAAAATAAAATTCCCCCAAAACCCAGCCTCCGAGAGAATCCTGTTATGATTTATATTTAAATCAAGAGAAAAATGTTGGGTATGTACTACCAAAATAACCCAGTTGAAGTTGCGTGGTGCCTATGTGTGTAGATAGCCAAGATGGTCTGAAAGCATGCATGATGAAGTGTAAGGTCTGGGTTCTAACAACTCATTAACCTCTATCAACACCTGGAAAATGGCTCTTAGGGTCTGCACTGCCCCCTTAAAAATGCATCTCCAGCAAGAATAAAAGAAAGGCCACTGAATCCTCTATAATCCCCGGGGTGACTCAACAGCTCCTGTGTCAGCCTGTTAGCTTACTGGTTATAGACTCAGAATGGCGCACTGTAGGCCCAACTTCTACTCTCTTCTGACTGGAGGCTGGGGACCAGTGAGAATAACTCCTACCTCACAGGACTGTGTAAGGAAATCCAGGCTCACAACTCTAGGAATGCTTTGAAAAAATCACAAAATTGTAATTATTTATTAACAATTATTAGTAGTAATTGAGGCTCTGTGGAAGACACTAAAAATGAATAAGGACCTACCTCCAAGCAGTTTTTATCATGTACTTGGAGGTACAATATATAAGCAAATAAAATATTAGTTAAAATACGAAACTAAGTTCAAGTTTACAAATGCAAGCAGTGTGCCAGCTAATCATTAACTGTAAAAATCTGAGAAGGTACAGGAAAGTAGATATAGGTTTTTGGCTTGTGTTATTTTTTCTGAGCAAACATATCAGAACTAACCAACACAAGTGAGAGTTATTCTTTTCTAAGTTGTCACCTTCACCATTTACAAGCACGTTAAAAAAGTATTGCCATGATTTAAAACACTTTTGGACTTTATGGAATTCCCTTCAGCCTGTGGCATGCAATTTCTAAATGCGTAAGTAGTCATTTTGAAGTTAGATTCAGTTTCTAGATAGAACAAAATATCAGATGAAACCAAGGGTGGTGAATACAAATGCTGCTCAGACTGGATCATACCACCTTAGAAAAGAAAGAAATGGAGCCATAGAATGATGACTCGGTCACTGTATCATAGAAAAGAGTATTCCAAGAGTGGGTGTCCAAAAAGTATTGGATTAAGGCAGTGCCTTGAAGAAGCTACTCGTTAAAAAGACAATATTCAATTGAGTGAACAACTCGTATTTCTTTTTCATTTAAAAAAAAATATTGGTTCCTTTATATTCACACTCTGTAATTACACAGAACTTCAGAGGGGGAAAGCTTCATGGGCTAATTTGGATTTGACGGTTGGGAGAGCAGATAAAGAATGAATTTTAAGGAGGTAGAATCGTGTAAAAATGATGGTGTGGCACAGAGGATTTTTAAGGCAGTGAAACTATTCCTTGTGTACATGTATCTATAATGATAGATGCATGTTATTATACATTTCTAAAAACCCATAGCATGAACATCAAGAGTGACCCTAATATAAACTACTAGAAGCCTGATGCAAGAAATTTGTACAAGGGGCTCAGCCCTCACACCCCCAGCTGCCTCAGCCCTCGCATCGCAGGCCCAGCTTCATCCGGAAGGTCGTCTGGATGATCGTTCCGCTGTTCAGCCATTCAGTCAATTTGCATACTATGCTTTTATGATGATGATGATGTGTCAATGTAGGCTCTTGGATTATAAAAAGTGTACCATTCTGGTGGGGATGCTGATAGTGGGAGGTACTGTCTGTATGTGTAGGAGCAGACGGTAGATGACAATGCTCTTCATTTCTCATTTATAACCTATATATATAAAACCCTAATATGCAAATAGACTGAATGGTGGAACAACCGGAACAACCGAACAACTGGTTGCTATGACGTGCGCTGACCACTAGGGGTTGCACACAGAACATGGTGGGCGTTGGCCATGGTGGGATGGTGGAGCAAGTGAGTGGGGGCGCCAGACCAAGGCAGGGTGCCAGTTGCTGTCATTGGGGCAAGCCTCTAGTGATTACTGAAAATTCTTTGCTCTCGCACACCATGGTCTCACCTGGTGCTCGCACCTGCTGCTGGCCCCTGGCACCAGCCCTGTTCACTTGGTGCTGTCAGTGTGTGCGATCAGTGGCTGCCAGCCCCAATCACCCCTAAGGGCATCTCCACCTCCCCCTGCTCCTGAGGGGTGATCGGGGCAGCAGCCAGCACTCTGGCGCTGACCCCAATCGCTCTACACCATCAGCGGGTGTGAGGAGAGCCAGCACAGCCAGTGCATGGGAGCTGTGGCAATGGGAGCGGGCCTGCCAGCCGACAGGGGACCAGGGACTGCAGTGGGAGGGGCTGGGCCGGGGTGCAGAGGAGGGACCAAGACCCACCCCTGTGCCCACTGCAGCCTCATGCCCCACAGTTCCTTTCAAGGTGCACAGATTTGTGCATTGAGCCCCTAGTCCAGTGATGGTGAACCTTTTGAGCTTGGCATGTCAGCATTTTGAAAAACCCTAACTTAACTCTGGTGGCGTGTCACATATAGAAATTTTTTGATATTTGCAACCATAGTAAAACGAAGATTTATATTTTTGATATTTATTTTATATATTTAAATGCCATTTAACAAAGAACAATCAACCAAAAAAATGAATTCACGTGTCACCTCTGACACATGTGTCATAGGTTCGCCATTACTGCCCTAGTCTAAAATATAAAGTTTATTTTAAAAAATAAAAGATGATGGAAAAGCACAAGGTATTGATGGGGAATGGGAGGAAAGAAGAATTAGAAAGCATTCCAGGCAAAGGAAAAAAGACTATAAATGAGAGAAGTAGGCAAAGTTCCAGGAAATGAAAGGATTTCAGTATGCATCATGCTGTCAAATAGAACTTTCTTCAGGAGTGTAAATATTTTATAGCCTGTGCTGTGCAACATGGTAGCCACTAGCCTCATGTGGCTATTGAGCACAGGAAATGTAGCTAGGATGACTGAAGAAATAATTGTTTTATTTTCACATACTTCTTTTTAAAAATGTTTTATTTATTAATTTGAGAGAGAGAGAGAGAGAGAGAGAGAGAGAGAGAGAGAGAGAGAGAGATTTATTGTTCCTCTAGTTGATGCATTAAGTGGTTATTTCTTGTATGTACCCTGACCTAGGATTGAACCCACAACCTTGGTGTATTGGGATAATGGGATGATGCTCCAACCCAAGCATATCAAACTCGAGGCATGCATCCCGCCAGCCATGAGTTTGACATGCTTGCACCAATTGCGCTACCCAGCCAGGTGTTTTCACTTACTTCTAATTAATTTAAATATAAATAGCCATTTGTGGGCAGCAGATACCTTACTGGACAGTGTGGGATAGGGCACAGAGTGACGGGAGTCCTGTGAAATAGGGACGGAGAGCTATAGAGGAGAGAGCTAGATACTAGATACTGCTTTGTTACGCAACATTCCATTTATCCCAAGGAACATAAGTCAATGAAAACACTTAAGAGGGGAAGGAATAAACATGATCAATTTATTTGCTTTTTGGCCTCAGGCTTTAGTGAAAGAATGGATTGGGGTTGGGATGATGATTTTCTTAGAGGCAGGGGTGCCAGGGAAAAGATTATTGGATAATTCAGGTATGAGAGGTCATGATCTGAAAGGGTAGGAATAGAAATACTTGAGGGACATTTGAGAGGTGGAGAAAAGGATGGATTGGTTATTAGGTATAAGAGAGGTAGAGGGATGGATATATGAGTCTTGAGAATGATAGATGGTGGTGCCATGCACTGAAGACAAGATTTGAGGAGATGATGAGCCTCCTCCTCATCTTACAAACACATTAACATTTGGGAGCCATGCACATGTGTTTGGCAACTGACACCATGGGAGGGGATGGGACCATCCAGGTCTGCAAGTGAGAAGAGGAAGTAGAACACAACTCCAAAAAACACCAATACCCTGACATGATGCATTGGTTTTAAGTCAGTTTCACATCCATTCCTGCCTAGCATAGTAAGACATCATGATCTGCGCTTGTGAGTCTTTTAAGTACAACCCTCCCCCCCCCCCACACACACACATACAAGCTCACAGTCTCAGTACGCCATAGCTCTCTCTCAACAGGCACGTATTTGAGATTCTCTCCCTACCCCACTCCCATGTCCAGGACACATTGACATGTGAAACATATTATTCTAAAGAGTGTGTGTGTGTGTGTGTGTGTGTGTGTGTGTGTTTTCTTTTCATTCAGGACACAATTTCAGATAAAACAGAATGAAGTCTAATGCAAAAAAAAAATACTTGTGATAGAGGCTACATTAGTTAAACATTTTCAAAATAAGTTAATAAGAACATACTCATTTAAAAAATCCACGTGTTTCTCCTGTAAATTTATTATCAAACAAATGTCTGGTGCTGTTCATACATCTGGCAAACCACCAAATAAACTACCAACAACTAATTACCTCATGAAGTAAGAGAATATGCTGATTTTTAAAATTAAAATCATAATACACATTCTCCTAGCTCAGTACAAACAGTGATGATACCACTCCAGGGAACTAGTAGTATATTACTTTGCTTTATCAACCCTTTTTTAAAACTATGCAAATCCAGGAGAGTGCCACTGCTCCTACCTGTGATTATGCATAGCATAGGTGTATAAGTGCTACTCTCAATGATTTAGGTCTTATCGAACTGTCAAATGCTCTTATTTGGGGAAGCATAGCAAAAAATTAACTGAGATATCACTTATTGCATCTTAACTGGTTTTTAAAAACCTAGCAGACAATGCAAGTATAAGCCTAGGGACAATTATAGATCACTCTTATTTCAAGAATCCAACAGATACTTCATAAACAGATTATGATAGACCCTGTGTTGGGTCATTCTTTTATTAAAGATCTCTTACCAAGCACTTACTAAGGATCAAAGTATAGAGGGTTTGAACATCATGTTGAGCAGTGTGGATCTTAGGGGTGTGAAAGAAGAAGGCATCACAGTGTGGGAGATGAGCTATGGTGTGGTAGCAACACCACATCCCTTTCAGAGAGAGAACTCTGGCAGCAGGAGCAGAGTGCAGAGACTAGGGAGCTCAGGCAGGAGGCTTTTACAGTCTCTTGGATGAGAAAATATTAGTGGCTCAAACTGGGAAGTGGTGGTGGGGAGGCAGAGAAAGGGATTGATCAGGAAGATATTTAGAAGTTGATATGGGGATTGAGAAAAAATCTCGAGGTTATTACCTGAGGGGAGTGGGTAAGTGTTTTTGACCCCAGTAATATCTAAAAATATCACAAAGTATTTCTTATCCTCTAGTTGTAGTACTCTCCTAGAAGGATCCTAGTAGCGCTAAGCACTCATTAGTGGCTTATTTTGGAATTATAGTCATTTCTTCATTGAACGGCTCTGTCAAGTAGTTAATGAATTGTGAAACTCTCAAACAAGCCAGGAAGAGCTCTTTAAATTAAGTCTTAAAATCGAAGCTCCATTTATCATATTTTGTAAATCCTCACTTGCTTCTCTAAATGGATCGTGCCTATCTTTCAGTGTGAGTTTTCTATTTCCTGAAGTGTAAGGAAAATTTTAGTCATTTTTAATACAATAAAAGGGAAAGTGAACTCAACCTGTTAATGTTCCATGAATCAAAATACCATAGATTTTAAAAGCTCTAGTTAAACTAAATCAGCAGTTGTCATGAATCTCTGTTCTATTTCGAAGATGGTATCTCTTCTATTACTCCTACTATGGTAGTCCCTCCTTATTCCCAGGAGACACACCCAATACCCTCAGGGGTTACCTGAAACCACAAGTAGTACTGAACCCTGTTTTTCGCTATATGCACATACCTATGATAAAGTGTGATTTATAAATTATGAACAATAAGAAATCAATAATAACTAATAATAACAGAATAATTATAACAATATACTGTAATAAAGTTGTGAATGTAGTCTCTCTCTCAAAATATCTTATTGCACACTCACATTTTCACTTAAAGGGAGACTTTACAGCTTCTCTTTGGCATGTGTGAATTGCCACGTAACTACTCTTGTGCATTGGGGCCATTATTAAGTAAAATAAGCATTAGTTGAACACAAGCACTGCCTTGCCTTGACACTTGATCTGATAACCAAGATAGCTACTAAGTGCTAGTGGGTGGGGAGTTTATACAGCATAGACGTGCTGGGAAAGGGATGATTCATGCCCCAGACAGGACATCACAAAATCACATATACGCCACTCAAATCGGCCTGCAATTTAAAACTTATGAATTGTTTATTTCTGGAATTTTCCAGTTAATATTTTCAGACCACGGTTGACCATGGGTAACTGAAACTGCAAAACGTGAAATTACAGATAAGGGTGGTACTACTACACTGCTACTATGAATAATAATTTTACTGTTACTCTTACTGTAACTACAACTATCATCTCCACCACTCCTGAAACTGGCTAGCAGGGAGGAGAAATAATCTACCCAAGGTCACACAGCTTTAAAGGGAAAAGTTGGGATCCAGTCCTTTTGTAGAGAACGTGACTTGATAGTCACCAATGAGCCATACTTCTCCGTATTCCTGCCTTGGTGAAATGCCCTCTCACATGACTTCTTTTGAATGATAAGACATTAAGTGAGTGTTATGTAGGCAAAGGCTTGATAAGCCACTTGCACATTGGTGTCTGCTCACAAGCTGGTATACCAGTACTTCTTTTTGGGACCCAGCTGCCATATGCTAAAAAGCCCAAGCCACATGGAGAGGCCACATTAAAGACACCTGAGGCCTCCAGTTCCAGCCAACAGCCTGCACCCACTTCCAGCCACATGAGGGAATCATCTCAGCCACTGCAGCCCAGCCACCTTCTCATTGTATCTGCACAACAAGTTCCAATCAGGACCAGCAGAACTGCCCATGTGAGCCCAGGCACCCACAGGACTGTGAGAAATGATAAAAATGATGGTTGTTCTAAGAAACTAAATTTCATGGTGATTTGTTATAGGAAAACAAAGCCAAACCCAATTAGTTTGGCTCCAAAATCTATGCTCTTAATCTCTTTGCTGTCTTGAATTGAAGTTACCTTCTAAATAATACACACACACACATACACACACACAGACACACACAGGGTTTGGCAAAGTAGGTTTAGTACATTTGTAAGTATATAAAACATTTTTCTTATATTATTATTTATTAATTATTGTATTATTTTCCATATGAACAATTGTATGTATGTATATGTATATTATATGTATATGTATATATATATATACACACATATATACATATATATATATACTTTTGCCCTACCTTGTATGTATGTATGTGTGTGTGTATGTATATATATATACGTATATATATATAATAGAGGCCTGGTGCACAAAAATTTGTGCACTCGGTGGTGGGGGGCGGGGGTCCCTCAGCCCGGCCTATGCCCTCTTGCAGTCTGAAACCCCTCAGAGGATGTTCACCTGCTGGCTTAGGCCCACTCCCTGGGGGATCATGCCCAAGCTGGCAGTCAGACATCCCTCTGGCAGCCTGGGAGTCCTCAGGGGATGTCCACTTACCAGCAGGGAGCAGACCTAAGCTGCAGTCAGACATCCTTAGTGCTGCTGAGGAGGTGGGAGAGGCTCCCGCCACCACCACTGTGCTGGCAGCTGGCAGCCTGGCTTGTGGCTGAGCAGAGCTCCAGCCACTGACCACCAGGGGGCAGCTCCTGCATTGAGCATCTGCCCCCTGGTGGTCAGTGTGTGTCATTGTGACCAGTCATTCCCAGTCGTTCTACTGTTAGGGTCAATTTGCATATTATCCTTTTATTATATAGGATGTATTTACTGAGAATTTATTTACTGTGTATTTATTATAAGTACAAATTATTTTGTATCTATCCTATCTAATAAAGAGGGAATATGCTAATTGACCCTCATGCCATTGCAAAGATGGCAGCACCCCCAGCCAATAAGAAGGGGATATGCTAATTGACTGTGCCACCCTCAAAAATGGTGGCGCCCACAGCCACAAGATGGTAGCACCCAGTCCCCTCAGCCCCGCTGGTGCGGCAGGCATGTGGCATCTGTCTCTGGAGTCCCCCAGCCCCCTCAGCCCCCCAGCCGCCCAGGGCCAGCCCGAGGCACAGGCAAGCCTTGGATGGCAGCTACCCAGCCAACACCCAAGGCACAGGCAAGCCTCGGATGGTGGCTGCCCAGCCACCCAGGGTAGCCCGAGGCTCAGGTAACCAGGGCTGACTGAGGCTTGCGCTGCCAGCAGTGGCAACAGCAGAGGTGTGATGGGGGTGTCGCCTTCCCCTGATCACCAGTCACCTCCCACCCCTGAGGGCCCCTGGACTGTGAGAGGGGGCAGGTTGGGCTGAAGGACACCCCTTCCAGTGCATGAATTTCATGCACCAGACCTCTAGTATATTTATAAAATGTCTTTCTGTGATGTATACTAATTACTTATTATTATAAACTTTTACCTTAAATAGAAAATGTATCCTACAAATCAAATACTAATAAACTACCTATCCACTGGCAAGAAAGTTCAGTTTTACCACAGGAACTAATTTGTAGAAAGGATTAGATTTATTTCACTAACTCTTAAGAATTTATAACAATGTTTAGTCACTGATTCTATCACTCAACAAATAGTTCACATTTATTGCACAAGTACTATGTGCCTGTGACAATGCTAAGTCATCTACATACTAGTACATTTGCTCCTAAGCAACCACAATGTGGCACAAGGAATGGCGATTACTGGGACCTGTGGCCAAGGTTACAACTGGTGCATGGCAGAGCTGAGTCCAACTCAAGTCCACCTACTTTAGAGTCCAAGGCCTTCCCCCACAGTCTGCTGCACTTGGTGCCACCATACTAGCTGCAGGGACTAATAAAATCCTAATGGATTATGACTGTATTCTCTCCACCCACACTGGACTGTGAGGACTTTGGGAACAAGAAATGCATTTTAAAAATATCTATATTGTCGTAGCATCTTTGGTGAAAGAATAAATCCCTGGGTAGAACAGCGTCTCTCCAACATTTCTCCCTCCTCTCATCAGCCACCCACTGAGGTGCCATTCCACCTGCCACTGGTAATAACAGTAATAACATAACTTTAAATAATAATGCAACTTTTTTCATTATTTATGGTAACTTTATTTCCTTCTCATTTCGAAAGATATTTTTACCTATACAGTATGGGTTTAAGGATCAGCAAATGATATTTTAAAAAGGGAAATTCCTAATACAAAGGCTACTGGATAAGCCTCTATATTACTTAGATAGTTAAATCCCAAAACATATCTTGGAAAGAAAAATTCTTAAAGTAAAAGTAGAAGTAGTCTGATGTCTGAACTGAGTTTTGAAAGGTAAGAATGAGTTGTCTGAGCAGATGTTTACAAACCTTTCCACCATTAATGTTAGAAACACAGGGGGTAAGAAGTCTGAGTGAAGAGGTTTCTAGTCTATGGTAAATCATAAACCTTTTTATGGATCATTAAATTCTCATTAGAGTAAATTAATCACAGCAAATATTAAGTATTAATAATTTTAAATATCAAATTAAGTATTAAAACATGAATGGATAACACCACATGGGTATGACTTTGATAGACATGGACATTCAGGATCAGAGAAATCAGAATATTTTAAATTATCACAATAAAGTAAGGCTTGATGAGTAGTCTAACAAGGATTGAGAGACTCCAAGAAATATTAGACATTAACAACACATGATTATGTAGAATATTGCTAAGTCATGTAATGAGAAGTCATAATAACATGGTACAGCTGCAATTCAATAAAGATTTCCCTTCACAAGTAACTTTTCTAAGGCAGATATTTTACCCAAAAACTAAATGCCAAATAGCTAACATTGACAGAAGGTGAACAAGAACAAATGAAGATAAACTTTCTAAAAATCAGAAAGACTTTAAGAAAACCTTCCAGCTTAGAATAAATACGTGTGTAATTTGCTTCCAGGTTCCCTTATACCTGACTGGTTTTAATCACCATAACAAAAATTAATAAATGATTTGTCAGTGCTTTAGGAGACAGTATAGTCTCCATCTGGTACATTTGAGGCTTGTTAAAACATTTTCCTGTGACAGAAAACATTGGTACGGTAAGCTCTTACAGCTGAAATGCAGCAGTTGATTGCCAATGGAAGCTACAGGAAAGGATGATTAATATAAACAGGCTTTTGCCCGGGATTCGCAGCAACATTACATAAAGCAGTGCTATTCCAGGAGGCTTTTATATTTTCATTTCCAAGAGTCCATAGGGTAATGGATTTTTTCCTTCATCTTGTTTGATCTTTGATATTTAAGACCAACTTCTGTGTTTTGTTTATTTTTTCTTTGCGTTGGAAAAAGAACATAAAGTGAGTGACAACACATAATCAGGGCTAATTGGTATTATTTTCAGAAGGAAAAAAAAGGAAACACCTTTTATGATGAGCCAAATGCAAACATTTTATAAATAGGGTATCTTGCACCAAATAATCATGTCAGTAAAGAAAGTGGTTATGTTGCATGCATGGAAGTATTTGTTAGTTTCAGATTTAATCACAACAAGTGGTTTTAATTTATATTTCCCTGAAATTTGGCTATTACACAAAGCAAGTACTTTAAAACACTAAATGATTGTCTTTTCCCTGAAGGAAAGAAACTAAAAGTTGATTTCAAACTGCAAGAAATAATAGAGACAAAGCATTTTGAGTAAAAATAAATAAAGGGGATAGGTAAATCATCCGGTGGCCAGTTTGTTTAATACAAGATTATTTAGTCTCCTTTAAAAAAAACAACACATCACTATTTTATTTCATCCCAAAAATAATCAGAATGATGCAAGCTAACTATTCTCCTTAAAATACTATCAAATATGTAGGGGTCTTCTTGTTGCACTTTTGGTAAGGTCTGTGTTTTGGAAACAGGTGATGACAGCAGTACTATTTTGTGTTATTTTAGCCGTCACTAGCCTTCCTAGTATTTTTCACCACTCCCACTTGCTGGCAGTATATCATGGCACAGTTTCAGCAGAATTCTACTATGAGCTGTGAGCTAACTGGGAAATGTCAACATATAAAGCCATGTTTAGAATTAACCTGTCTTTAACAAGGGCAAACTCCCACACTCTCTCTTCTCTCTCAAAACTTAATTACACCAGAAGTATAGCAAAAAGGAGTGAAGAGGGATGGATGAGAAGATGCTAGAGACAATTCTAGAACCAAAAGACAAGATAATCACACAAAATCCACCATGGACATTTTACTGTGAAGCTACAAAATACTGTTCATCTTGTCAGGGAACAAACTCTTCTAATTAAGAACCACATGGCTATCTGAGTAAGACTCTATCCCTGCAAAGTGAAAGGATCATGCCTGTCAGCTTATTGTGATGCATGCCATGCCCCTTCCTCTGTAGAACATCTGACTTTAATTGAACAACTATTGAGGTTCCTGCTGTGACGTCCTAGAGGTATCATCACACTTTCAGGCATCAGCCTTGCCTATGCAATCTGCCTGTGTCCCCTTTAATGACAACAGGTCACCATTCTATCTCAAGCCCAGCTATACATTATACGACAGCTTCTCTTAGCACTGCTCCATGCCTGTTGACCTTGGAAAGTGACCAGCAGCCACAGGACAAATCGGCAAAGTCCCCGAAGTTCATGGTCCTCATGTAACCTAATCAGCATATCTAATTTGTCAGAGTCAAATTAAGAGTCATACACTGCAGGGACATTGCTGCATGCATACCTAAAATCTTTTTCAGATAAGAAGTGGATTTAAGGGTTTCTGTGGAAAGACTATGGAAATAAAAAAGAAATGTTCAAAAGTTTTGGTAAGATTTTAGAAAACAAAGAAATAAAAGGTGGTTTATAGATTAAAAATATAACCATTGATTAAAGCACATTCTGGATTCTCAGTAATATGAGAAAATTTCATCAAGAAAAGAACAGAGATCTAAAGATCTGATGTTATCAGCATGAATGGCTTCTGATGATGCTAACAGCATCTTGGGGATCATAAAATGGTATAAAAAGCTCAGCTGTTGTCTCTTGAAGAGATCATCTCTCATTTGGGCTATTTATACTTTGTCCCCTCAAAATTAATTTATTTTATGCACCCCTGTCAGGAAATATATATATATATATATATATATATATATATATATATATATATATATACACATTATTCTTTCTTGTGTATACGTAGTTCAAAGCTACTCATACTCTTCTAGCACAAAAAAAGCAAAATACTATGTTTTCCAACATAATTTTGATTGAGGCGTCCTTTAAATCCACAACAGTAGTTAACAACTGTGGACGCTGGTGGGGTCTACTCAAGCCCATAAAAAGATGCTACCTAATTGTGTGTCATAATGGCATAAATTGTTGATTTTGTTTAATTAACATAAATTTGAAGTTCAATTCATTTTGAAAAAATGGGTACAGATCTTGACAGAATCATAGCAATCCTTAATGTAATTAGCATATAACTACTGCATTTGAACTGTTGGCTTCTGGATTTGTGTGTGTAGATTTGATCTCTCTAAGGCTCAAACCCAGCTTTTAAATTGCCTCCTGGACAGCTCCCCGTGGATGTCCCTTGTGTACAATCTTGATCTGACCAGACCAGAAAATCTCACCTCTCTTCCCAGAGCCCTACTCCCGCTCCCAATCGATCTATTCCCCCTTTGGCTCGCCCCATACATTCTGCATGCAATAGTTCAAGTCAGAAACCTGGACTTGGTCCTAGATGTCCTTGGCCCTCATGTCCAAGCATGTCTCTAAATCCTGGGATTTCTAATTCTGATTTCTCTCATGTATCTTCCATTCTCTCCATTTCTACTGTCCTTATCAGGCCTTCATTATTTCTTGACAGGTCTTTAACAATATCCTCTACTTTGGCTCCTTCTGCTTCAAATTTCTCTTCACTCTTCGTGCATATCCGATATTGCTGAACCATTACCTCAGTGGTTGCCCACTACCCACAGGACAATGACTCACCCAAACTCCATCTCTTTGTACAGGACTCCAAAATTAACTCTCTCTCCTGGGTTAGCCTCCTGTTTTCTGGCCTTACAAAAGTAACTGCAGGCTTTGTTTTACCCTGGCCCTCTTGATACCAGGGATACCCTGTGTACCTTGTCTGCCTGATGAATGCCACCAGGCACCTCCAAACAAAGTGAAATTCTCTTCCTACAGTTTCTTGTTTATACCTTGTTTCTTATAATGATTTTTTTTTAAATATCAATTCCCTTTCCCTCTAAACTATAAGCACCTCAGAACCCAGAATCCATGTACTGTGATAGATGTTGAACAGGTGAATCAACAAAGCGCTGAAAGATGCTTCAGTTCTTGGATTCAAAGCTACATAAATAAGACAGAAAATATAGAGGCAAATTGATGGCATCTATGGTTTAAATAGTTCCTAATCAAACATTAGTGAATTAGTATTTATAAGGAAAAAATTAAGTATCTAAGATACACGATGCTAACTATGTAAAATGCTAGGAGGTACTTTATATTTACATTGTATCATTAACAGAAAAGATTAAAAATGTTTACAGATAAAGTTGAAGTTTCAGTAAATGCAAATTTTATTTTCAATCAGTTATAACCTAAGGGCAAGTTAAACATCTAAACACAGAAACTGGCATCATAATCCTATAACCTCCTGCCATTTCACGCCTACAAGTGTTTTCAGAGGTTGAGGTGTGTCATTTAGCATCACTTTTTCTGCGTGAATATGTACAGTGTTCAAGGCACTAGGCTTCGGGGAAGACACAAAAGCTCCACAGGGGACTGTGATGCAGAAGTACGCTCTCTAGGAAGGAATATAAAATGGAAAGTCACACAAGTTCCTTAGCTCAGGCCAGCTTTCTTATTGCATAAGATTTACTGTAAAGATTGAGCTAAAAGGAACCTGGCTGGAAAGAACGTGGCTAGAGAACCTAGCTACAGAACCTGGCTGGAGAACCTGACTAGAGAACCTGGCTAGGCTGCTGATCAACTGAACGTTGTCTCTGTGTCATTTCTTCTTCGCTGACCCCGTCCACACCTTTGGGAAGCCCTGGACCTACTGGGGCTGGACCCCAACATGGTGATACTTTTATAAAGAAAAGTTTCTCAGAAGGTCTGCGGAGATCTGAGAACCAAGCATGTCTGATGAGTGGTGGTAGCATCTGTAATCTTGGTGCCTTTCTTGAGTAAAATAAAATTGAAGAATGTCATAAAAAAAAAAAGACTGAGCTAAAAAAAATTGCAAAAAGTCTTAACATCAGTACCACAGATGTTAGACAAACTTTGAGCTCCAGATGTCCACGAATAGCCTTGCTACACTGAGTCAGACCCACGGGTCACCCACCCAAAATCACATGTCTTTACGGAGATCAAGGGACGACTGTGGGACGCCATGGTTTTCCTCCAAAATGCCAAAACTCAACATGATAAGCAAGTACTTCTCAAACAATTTCAGTTTCCTAAGTAACGTATTGAAAAGCTATCATCCTCAAATTGATTTAAATCCTTCCTGAAAAACAAAATTTATTACAGACTCCCGATCTGGACCTAGGGAACTGGCTGGACTTGAATCAGAATTGTTTTCAGAATTGCAGGATGAGAAGCCCAACGCAGAGGGCTTTAAAGGATGTCTCCAAGGGCAGGGAAATACTGTCCACAATAATTGAGCAAATCTAGAGCCATTTTTAGAAATCACCTTAGATTTCATATAAATAAATTTCATGCTTTCTCAATGTAAATGATCGGAAACGAACACAATTGTAAAAGTAGAAATAAAATGAAGAAGCTATAACTTTGTCATACATGTTTATTACCTTTAAAAATAGCTAATGAAAAACATTCACACTCACACACACAAAAAGAACCCACCAGACCCAAATGGGAGGGAAAAGTGAGAAGCTGTAAAAGGAAAAGCCCAAAAGATCCTTTTAAGTGTAAGACACATAAATTTTTCTTTTTCTCTCTCTTTCTAACAACCCTCTTCTGTGAAAACAGGTTTTATGTGATCAGTCAGAACTTCTAGATAGCAACTAAAACACTAGGAAACAGAGCAACAAGAGGAACAGTCCAGTGCAGAGTTCATGTTCTTCCCATTGCTCTTGAAAATATGTATCTCAAAAAGATAAATAAGATAAATTTATCATTCTTATAAGCTCAGAAGCTAAAGTCTTCTCTAAATCCTTTTAAACCAAAATTCTTTACCAAATCCACTTTGGCATTAGATGTAATACTTTATTTTAAACTGTTTCACAATAAGATTTAAACAGTTATTTCCATGTTAGAAATTAGGGAATTGCTATTAGGTTATATTTTCATTAGGTTTCTTTATACATGTTTAAACATGATTTGTTTATGGAGTCATCATTTTGGGTAAAAACTCTTAACCCATCTTCAGAAGCACTGAATTAATTTTAAGTGCATTTGAACGCCTGTTAAGAGTTATAGCAAACTAACACTGAAATAATATTACTCTAGGATCAGAATATCATAATGGTACTTCCTATGTTCAAAGCCATTTTTCTATCTCCTGACATTTTAAAATTTCTCCTTGCTATTCCTTCCATTGATTGGCAGGAATATATATATATATATATATATATATATATATATATATATATATATATATATATATATATATAGAGAGAGAGAGAGAGAGAGAGAGAGAGAGAGAGAGACTTGAAATATTCAAAGGCCACATTTTTTGTAATTATTCAGGAGGCCAAATAACAAATAGTAGGAATTTTGACTGAATCAGAGATATACCCTCACTTGATTTGCAATCAACATGTTTCCTTACTAAAGACCACAGACCACATTATTGTTTCACATACTTAAAGACAAAAAGACAAATAATTGTGATGAATGAAAGTAAATATCTTGCCAATGAAGTTCATTCTCTGAAATTACACTACCATAAAAAGCTCTTATTCTATATAGATGTCCTGAAGATATTTTGTTTTGTCAGTTCTCCAGAGTTTTCTTTTCTGATTGCTCATTTCAAATCTGGAAATCAGTCAAATAAACACAAACACTCAAAATATAGCTGAAGAAGCAAGTTTTAAAGTTCTGCTGTATTGGAGAAGTGAACCAGTTAACCTTTTTTTCAGATACTGTGCTAATTTTATAAACTTTTTTTCTAATTATAATTATGGCAGGACAAAATGTGTTTTAATGTGTGTGTACATATAATATATATATATATATATATATATATATATATATATATATATATATATATATAGAGAGAGAGAGAGAGAGAGAGAGAGAGAGAGATCCTATTACAGAGACGATGCAGGAAAATTTCAGGTAAAATAACTCTTGGTATCAAATATACTTTTATTTGCATAGAAAATTTAGAATTATTAAACAAGCTTCCTTTGAAATTTTATGTTCACACATAGGTGGCAGGAATGTGATTAATTTTTAAAAATATGGATTCAAGTAATTTTAACTATATTTATATTTACATCATTTTAAAATCATGGAAACTTAAGTAGTCTTTATAATCAGGACAGCTACCCTAACAGACTCTCTAAACAAACACATGTAAATATAATTTGAGAGTCTCCACATGTTGAGAAGGTACCATGTGTCTTCCAAAACCTGGGTCATTCCCAAGCATAGACTTTCTATCACATCATCTGTAAGTGTACCTGGAAGAAGTGCCATAGATAGGAAAGACAAATGTGTTTTACATGGTGAAGGTGCAGTTTGGGTTTTACAGATAATTACAGTAGATACGATCTACAAAAATAGAAAAGGGGGAGCACTGGTAATTCCACTGATACTATGGGAAATGTTATGGCACTTAATCTGAAAGAAATTCTAAAATTCACCAAAGTTAATCCACTCATCATTTTTTGTTCAATAAATATTGTGTACATACTATCTATGTACTAGAGAAACAAATTACATTGATAATTATTGATTCATGGTTTACAATCAATCACATATAGGAAAGTGAATCTGCTTGCTTTATTCCATAAAACAACTTCAGGATTTTTAGGTCTAATGTAGTCTTAAAATTGGTCCTCCTTTATGGTTGTTTAATAACCTCTTCTCCTAAAATACAAGCTAGAAATTGTCATCTAATGAACTTTGCCCTCAAATGAAGAAATATTAGTAGCAATTATTTCTCCTTTAAGGGAATATTATTTCAGTTGTTCATTCAGAGAATATATATATTGAACACTTTCTACATGCAAGGCACATGCTAGGTCTTAGAGATGCTAAAATGAAATCCTATATAATAAAAGGCTAATATGCAAATCAACCGACCAGTGGAATGACAGGTCGCTATGACGCACAAGGACCACCAGGGCGCAGATGCTCAATGCAGGAGCTGCCCCCTGGTGGTCGGTGTTCTTTCACAGGGGAAGTGCCGCTCAACCAGAAGCTGGGTTCACAGCTGGCGAGCACAGCAGCAGTGGCAAGAGCCTCTCCCCACCACAGCAGAGCTAAGGACATCCAATTGATGGCTTGGGGGAGCCGTCCTAAGACAATGGGCAGCAGGCCTAAGCCATCTGTTGGACATCCCTCAAGGGCTCCTGTACTGCAAGAGGGAACAGGCCAGGCTGAGGGACAACCCCTCCCACCCCGAGTGCACAAATTTTTTGCACCAGGCCTCTAGTGACAATATAATAGAAAAAAAAATTACAATATGTTTATGCAAATTTGACAAGTTAATTCTTGTCATGGAAATGCAAGATATACATGGAACTGCCAGAGCCAAGAAGAGCCACGGCAATCATATTAAGGAACATTTCAAAATGTATGATAAAGCTATAGTAATTAAAACAATGTGATATTGGCATAAGTATAAACTAATAGACAAACGAAATAGAATTTAAAAACCCACACATAAATCTATGCATATAGGAACACATAATTTGTAACTAATGTGACACTGAAGAACAGGAAGGAAAGGAAGGTCTTTTCAGTAAATGGTACTGGGACAATTGAATATCTATATAGAAGAAAAATGAATCTTGACTCTTACATTACACTATAAACAAAAATCAAGTTCAGATGGATTGTACATTTACACATCAAAAATAAAACAATAACACTTTAAAGAAAAACACTATAGAAGACAATCTTCAGAAATCTGAGGTAAAAAGATTTATTAAACAGGTCACAGAAAGAGCTATATAGGCGGGGGGGGGGGGGCGGGGGAAATTAAGTTATGTTAATTATTAAAAATTTCACCAAAACAACAGTTGTGAAAGTGAAAAGGAAAGGTATAGGGTGAGAGAAGATATGTGTACTATGTATACCAACAAATGATTCCTATCTTGAACATGTAAATGATTCTTAAAAATGAATAACAAAAAGTCCTAACAAAAAGGATGGAAGATTTGAATTATTTCATATACGCAAACAAATGAAAAAGTTCTCCAATTCATAAACCATCATGAAAATACAAATTAAATCCACAATGCAATACCACAACACATCCATCAGCATGGCTAAAATGAACACACGCATGCACACATACACACACACACACACACACACACACACCAATGTTATTGAGGATGTGGAACAACTGAAACTCTCATATATTGCTGAACTATCTATATATATATAAGCCTAAGCGACCATTGCAACCAGACAACCAAACAGGCTGCATGGGGCAACCAGGCCTGCAGGGTCGTCAGTGAGGGGCGACCAAATGCCCAAGCAGCAGGCTGCATGGGGCGACCAGGCTGGCAGGGGGGTTATTGAGGGACGACCAAATGACCGAGCAGCAGGCTGTGTGGGGCGACCAGGCCTGCAGGGGGGGCAGTTGGGGGCAACCAGGCCAGTATGGGGGGCAGTGAGAGGTGACCAGGCTAGCAGAGAGGGGCAGTGAGGGGTGACCAGGCCAGCAGGGGGTCAGTTGGGGGCAACCAGGCTGGAGGGGGGGCAGTTAGGGGCAACCAGGCCGGTTGGGGGGGGCAGTTGGGAGTGACCAGGCCGGCAGGGGGCACTTGGGGGTGACCAGGCCATCAGAGGGGGGCAGTTAGGGGCAATCAGGCAGGCAGGCAGGCAGGTGAGCAGTTAGGAGCCAGTGGTCCCAGGTTATGGGAAGGATGTCCGACTGCTGGTTTAGGCCCAATCCCCAGAATCAGGCCTAAACTGGCCCTAGGACATCCCCCGAGGGGTCCCAGATTAGAGAGGGTGCAGGCTGGGCTGAGGGGACCCCCCCGCCCCGAGCACAAATTTCATGCACCGGGCCTCTAGTCTATACTAATAAAAGGGTAACATGCTAATTAGACAGGACATCTTCCAGACCGGATGTCCTTCCTGAGGAAACCGGGGCTGGAGGGAAGGAAAGCCAGCTGGGTCCCAGGTGCCTGCAGACAGCCCAGGGGAAGCCAGCCCGGGTCCCAGGTGCCGGAGGGAAGCCATTGCTGGCAACTGGGGGAAGGAAGGCCTACTCTTGCATGAATTTTCATGCACTGGGGCTCTAGTAAATTGATAAAACTACTTTGGAAAATTGTTTGGCAGGATTTGCTATAGCTGAACACACCCATACCTTATGATGCAACAGTTCTATTCTAGGAATATACCCAATAGAAAAAGATATATATATAGTCACCAAAAGACATGTATAAGTAATAATGTAATAAACATAATTTCCTCAAATTAGACCATTAGAAATAGAATGAATAAATTAATTTACATTATAATACTCTACTGCAATGAAAATGAATGAGCTAGAGAGCTCCATGCAACAAAATGGGTGAATCTTAGAACTATGATATTGAATTTAAGAAGGCAGACCCCCAAAAGCACACATATTGTGTGATTCCATTTCTATTATGTTCAAAAGAAAGCAAAACTAATGTAAGGCAGTAATAGTAGAATAGTGGTTAATGGACGAGAAACCATAAAAATTCTAGAAGAATCCAAAGGCAACAAAATCTCAGACATATGCCGAAGCAATTTCTTCACTGATACAGCTCCTAGGGCACTTGAAACTAAAGAGAAAATAAACAAATGGGACTACATCAAAATAAAAAGCTTCTGCACAGCAAAAGAAACCATCAACAAAACAACAAGAAAGTCCATTTCATGGGAAAACATATTTGCCAACGTCATATCTGATAAGGGCCTAATCTCCAAAATTTATAGGGAACTTATGCAACTTAACAAAAGGAAGATAAACAATCCAATCAAAAAATGGGCAAATGATCTAAATGGACACCTTTCAAAAGAGGACATTCAGAAAGCCAAGAGACATATGAAAACATGCTCAAAGTCACTAATCATCTGAGAGATGCAAATCAAAACAACAATGAGGTACCATCTCACACCTGTCAGACTGGCTATCATCAACAAATCAACAAACGACAAGTGCTGGAGAGGATGTGGAGAAAAAGGAATACTCGTGCACTGCTGGTGGGAATGCAGACTGGTGCAGCCACTATGGAAGACAGTATGGAGCTTCCTCAAAAAACTAAAAATGGAACTCCCATTTGACCCTGTGATCCCACTTCTAGGAATATATCCCAAGAAACCAGAAACACCAATCAGAAAGGATATATGCACCCATATGTTCATAGCAGCACAATTCACCATAGCTAAGGTCTGGAAACAGCCCAAGTGCCCATCAGTAGATGAATGGATTAGAAAACTGTGATACATCTACATGATGGAATACTATGCTGCTGTAAAAAAGAAGGAATTCTTACCATTTGCAACGGCATGGATGGAACTGGAGAGCATTATGCTAAGTGAAATAAGCCAGTCAATGAAGGAAAAATACCACAAGATCTCACTCATTCATGGATAATAAAGACCATTATAAACTTATGAACAAAAATAGATACAGAGGCAGAGCTGCCTCAAACAGACTGTCAAACTGCAGCGGGAAGGCCGGGGAGGTTAGGGGGGCAGAGGTGGGGGGTGGGTAAGAGATCAACTGAAGGACTTGTATGCATGCATATAAGCATAACCAATGGACATAAGACACTGGGAGGTAGGGGAGGCCAGGGGATTGCCAAGGGTGGGGGGGAAAAAGGAGACATATGTAATACCCATTGTAATACTTTAAGCAATAATAATAATAAAAAAGAATAGTGGTTAATGTCCCTTGGGAGGGATTAGTAAGATGAAGGGGACAAAAGAGGCCGCTGGAGAGAGGGGTGCTGATTATGTTCTGAAATGTTGGTTTTGATAGATGTGTTTGCTTTGCAAACATTTTGTTAGGCTGAACATGTATGATTTGTGCACTTTTCTGTATGTATGCTATACTACGATTTAAAAGTCACTTTTAAATTTACACTATCAAAACTTCCAATTCTGTTCATGATTTGGTCTCACAACTGAACTTGCCCTCCCACCAAAAACAACCAGACAAAATATGGAGCAGCTGTTTCAGACAATTGATAACTAGCAGTGCAGGGCTTTTTTTCCCTAAAAGTAAGGAAATAAATAAAGTTATCTCCAAGGTTGCCCCTACATTTCTCCTGGAAACAATTTCTGAACTGTAGTGCAGGAAGGGACAACCCAACCAATGTATCGTGGTCTTGATAAATTGAGGAGATGAAGATTAGAACTCAGGAAGGCCAAGACAGCTATAATTTGGAAGACAGAATATCAAATAGGAATCATCTATGTAGAGAAGGAGCTCCAGAAATCTTCATGGGGAGTCCTCTTGTTTGTTTGTTTTTCTAAATTGTAGGGTGGGGATAGATAGATAGATAGATAGATAGATAGATAGATAGATAGATAGATGATAGATAGATAGATGATAGATAGATAGATAGATAGATAGATAGATAGATAGATAGATAGATGATAGATAGATAGATAGATAGATGATAGATAGATAGATTCTACAAGACCAGGTAAAGAACTATGAGGAAACTGAAGCTAAAATATTCACAGAGTTCACAAGGGCTGAGATATGTTCATATATTTTATTATAGATATTATATGTATATATTTTTATCTTTATTGTTGAAAGTATTACAGAGTTCCCCTTTTTTTCCCCGTTGACCCCTTCCATCCTGAATCCACCCCTCCCAGGCCTTTACCACACTTTTGTCTGTGTCCATGGGCTATGCATATATGCATATAAATTCCCTGGTTAATCTCTCTTCACCCTCCCACTTCTGCCTTCCCTCTGAGATTTGTCAGTCTGTTCCATGCTTCTATGTCTCTCGATCTATTTTTTTAATCAGTTTATTTTGTTCTTTAAATTCCATATGTGAGTGAGATCATGTGATACTTCTTTTCCTCTGTATTGCCTACTTTGCTTAGCATGATACTCTCCAGGTCCCTCCATGCTGTCTCAAAAGGTAAGAGATCCTTCTTTTTTACTGCTGCATAGTATTCCATGGTGTAAATGTACCACAGCATTTTTATCCACTCATCTACTGATGGACATTTGAGCTGTTTCCAGGTTTTAGCTATAGTAAATTATGCTGCTGTGAACATAGGGGTGCAAACATTCTTTCTGATTGGTGTTTTGAGTTTCATAGGATATATTTCTACAAGTGGGAACACTGGGTCAACTTAAAGAGCCAGAGTAGAGAGACACCATTAAAAACATGGAGCATTCAATAGAATCTCCAGAAGGGTCATATCTTTAGTGGGGCTAAATTAGCTCTAGAATAAGAGATACATCATATCTATCCTTAAAATCTTGAAAACAAGCTTTGAAAGAACCCAAGATGATCCACAAGTAACTCAACTGCATGAAAAACAAACTAAAAACACTTTTAAAAAGAACAGAGAAATCCAGACACTTAGCAATGTAACATTTACAATGTCCAGCATCCATTCAAAAATAAAGATGCTAGAAAACAAGACCCATTACCAGGAGAAAATTCAGTCCACAGAAATGTACCCAGATAGGAGATAATGAAATATGCTGATAAGAACTTTAGAGGAGCTATAGTAAATATGATCAACTGTTTAAAGGAAAACTATAAACTATGTATTTAAGAAGCACAAAAAATCCCAAATAGAATAAAGAAAAAGAAAACCATTCAAAGACACATTATACTCAACTTGCTGTATGACAATGATAAAGAGAAAAATCTTAAATGCAGTCACACACACACACACACATAAAAGACAGAAGAACAAAGATAAATATGTCAGTAGAATTGTTATCAGAAATTTTTAAGACAAAAACATTACACATCTTTAAAGTGTTGGTAGAAAAAAACAGGACAACCTAGACTTCTATATCCAGAGGAAAATAGCCTTAAAAATAAAAGTAAAATAAAGACTTTTTCCACACAAAATTTGAGATCATTCAAATTTTTCCAGCTCCACCCTGTACTATGAAAAATACTAAAAGAAGTCCTAATAGGCAAAAGAAAAATAATAAAAGATGGATATCTGGCTCTACACAAGGAAATAAAGAACATCAGAAATGATAAATGTGTGAGTAAATATAAAAGAATATTTTTTATTTTTAAATTTATTTAAACAACATTAGACTGCTTTAACAAAAAAAATAGTAACAATGTATTGTGTGTTTATAACATGTTAAATATGGTGCATGACAGCAATAGCACGAAGGACAGGAGGAGAAAAATGGAAACATTCTTTGGTGTCTTTAGGGCTTGCTATGTACAAGATCATGTCAACTGCAAGCAGAGATAATTTTACTCCTACCTTTTGGACTTAGATGTCTTTTATTTCCTTTTCTTGCCTAATTGCTCTGGCTAGAACTTTCAATACCATGTGGAATAGAAGTGGTAAGAGTGGGCATCCTTGTCTATTTCCTGATTTGGATGAAATGTTTTTCATTTTTCACCATTATTAGCTGTGGGCTTGTAAGGTATGACCTTTATCATGTTGGGGAACATTCCTCCTATATATAGTTTGTGAGGAAATTTGATCCCTTGTGCACTGTTGATGGGAATATAAAATGGTGCAGCAGCTACGGAAAACAGTATGAAGGTTCCTCAACAAATTAAAAATAGAACTACTATATGATCCAGCAATCCCATTTCTGAGTAAATAGCCAAAAGAATTGAAAACAGGTACTTGAAGAGATATCCACACTTTCATATTCATTGCATCATTATTCACAATAGTGAAGATATGGAGACAACTCAAATGGCCATCAACAGAAAGAGGAATAAAGAAAATGTGGTATATACATAAAACAAAACACAATTCAGCCTTAAAAAAGAAGGAAATCCTACTATTTGTGAAAATATTCATGGACCTGGAAGATATTATGGTAAGTGACATAAGTTAGTCACAGAAGGACAAATAGTGCATGATCTGCCACTTATATGAAGAATCTAAAATAGTCAAACTTATAAAAGCCAGGGGATTTGGGGGAGTGGGAAATGGGGAGTTTTTGCTTAACTGGTACAGAATTTCAGTTGTGCTAGATGAGTAAGTACTAGAGAGTTTCTATATAACATAGGGTTTATAGTTAACAATGTGGTATTGTGCACTTAGAAGTCTGTTAAGAGAATAGAGCTCATGTTAAGTATTCCTACTGCACAGAAAGAGAGAGAGAGAGAGAGAGAGAGAGAGAGAGAGAGAGAGAGAGAATGCAAGAGACAAAAGGAAACTTTTGGAGGGGATGAATATGTTCATTATCTTTATTTTGGTGAAGGAATCATGGATGTATATGTATGTAAAAACTCATAAAATTGTATACATTAAATATGCATAGTTTTGTATATAAATCAAAACTGAATAAAGCTATAAAATACATAAAAATGTATAGCTAATGAGGTGATAAAGATAATAAAATGCAATAGTAAAATATACTCAAGCCAAAAGAATGCAAGAATAGAGAGATGAAGGATAAACAAATGTAGCAAAAGAAAACAATTGGCAGAATAGTAATCTTCAATACTACTATATCTATAATTATGTTAATTGTAAAAGGTTTAAAACATTATATGACAGAGACTGTCAAATTAAATAAAAAAGTAAGCTCCAATTGTGTGCTGTCTAGTAGAAGTCCACTTTAAATATAAACACTGATAGGCTGAAAGGACAAAAAAGATATGTAGTGCAAAAACGAATTATTAAAAATACAAATACAATGGCTATGTTAATATTAGGCAATGTAGACTTCAGAATAAAGACTATTATTAGATATATAGACATTTTATAATGATGAAAGGGTCAATTCATCAAACACACACACACACACACACACACACACACTAATCTAAAGGTACATTTACCTAATAACAGAGCGTCAAAATACATGAAACATCCCTGGCCAGCTTGGCTCAACTGGTTGGAGTATTGTCCCATGCACTGAAAGGTGCCTGTTTGATTCCTGGTCACACACCCAGGTTGTGGGTTCCATCCCAGGTTGGGGTGCATGCGGGAGGCAACCTATCGATCTTTCTCTCTCACATGATGTTTCTCTCTCTCCCTCTTCCTTCTTCTATCTCTCAAATAAATAAAAACATATTTTTTAAAATGCATGAAACAATAAAAGAACTGTAAACAGAAATAGACAAATTCACAAATATAATTGTTAGTTGAAGACAAAATCAGTAAGTATATAGAAGAGTTAAATATCATCAACTAATTTGACAATACTGACATTTATAAAACCCTCCACTCAACAACTGCATACTACACATTCTTTAGAGTATACATGAAACATTTATAACATAGACCATATGCTGGGCCATAACACTAATTTAATAAATTTGATGAAACTGAAATCAGGAGAGTGTTCTCTGACCATACTAAATTAAATTAAAATTAACAATAAATAAGAAACTAAATAATACAATTTAAAATAACTCAGGTCACCAGAAAAATCATAATAAAAATTAGAAAATATGCCTAGCTAAATGATAATGAAAACGCACACATTTGACCTTGGGTTAGACAGCAATTTAAAAGGTGATTTTTAAACAAAGAATTTAGAGAAAGACATTTGAGGGAGCACAGAGGATGGGGAACCTAGTAAGAGGAAGCAGAAAGATACATCAGTAGAGGTAGGTGTGACACTATCTGGGAACTTGTCAGAACTATTTAAGGATATAGGTGGAGTGACATTTATTTTAAGATGCCAAATTAAAAACAAAACAAGAGGTCAGGTAAGAGAGAGCAGAGAGGGCAGACAACATGGGTGAGGAAACTCCTAAAATTAGTATGTGAAAGAGCACCTGGGTGAGGACCAATGTGGTGGATTTGGAAGAGATCAATATTTACAGCACAGGCTCCAACAGCAGTTTAGGTATTTAAATACATGGGCACTTGTAGATTACATATATTAGACACTTTAGATATTTAAAATAATCTGAATAGTTTCAATCCATTTGTAGCTATTTCAATCCAGACATAACCTGAACCTTTTCTTTATCACTTATTCTCTCTTCCAAGGGTCACCTCTATGTTTGGAGCTCTAAAGACCAAAAAAGTGGAGGGACAGAGGGGCTTCTTTCCTATTTTGTTTTCCTGGCAAACACTAAGGATATTGACAGCTCTGCAGCAGGTCTAGGCATTTGAAATTTTTTACTGTGTCCCTAATTTTACTCAATATAAATTCTGATGCTGCCTCTATTTAGAAGATCAGGAAATAGACAACTCTACTGACATGGAGTCTGGTACACTGTTTGTGTGGGGGAAAACTTTATCTTTCAAAGCAAACTCATTATATCCACAATGCTCCCGCCCAATCCAAACATGGAAATAGCAACCCAAGCTGACTTGAATCCAACTTTGTATATGTCCCCAAAAATATGAATAATGAAATATCTGCTCTGTGGTGCCTGAGATCACAGATGTGACAGCTAATATCCTCAGTAGGAGAGAGTGAGCAACTACTTGGAGAAAAAAATCCTCCTATTCCCCTTACCTTGTAGAAATCAGCCTTCATTAGGAATTCTTGGTACCTGGCATACAACCTGAGGCAATGGAAGGTAGGGCTCTAAAACGGTGATTTCCTAATGACACCGGAGAGGCCCAGCGGCATTAATGCTGACTTCCTAAAGCACCTAATCTTTCCCAGGGAGAGGTAGGGTCTCCCTCCTGATATATAGTCTGGCTCATTATGACAACATCAAATGAATGCCCTTGTCTTTCAAACAACTCAGAATAATTCATAAATCCTGGCAATATTCACAGCATAAGAAATTATAATGGTCACATGTGAAAAATAAACAGGTACTCCAAAGAGGACTAATTCACTTAAGGAATAATGCCAGAAACATTAAACGTGATAGCTTTACTTTTAAATAAAATGTGGTTACTTTGATTACTATTTATTTTGTTTTTTTGTCAGATTTCAATCAATTTTTATGGCAGGATTAAGCTTATAAGTAGAGTATGTTGTTTTTTTTAAATAATGGAAGCACTTTTCAAAACTTTACCATGGTTAACTAATGGGAGGTTAAATGTACACTATGGATCTGTGTTTACCCTCAGCTGAATTTATCCACAATGCATGCACATTTAGGTCTGGGTCAGAATGAGTAGGTATGTGTATTGCAGACTCTCATTAATTCATAACAGCTTAAATTGTGATTTTTATTTGGCATCCTACTGTGGAACCCAGTAGAGAATGCCGAGCTGCTCAGCTAAACATTTTCAAATCCGTGACTCCCCATCTGGTTATTCAATCAGAACAAAATCCCTGCAAAGAAAATCCTCTTCCTAAAATGTACCCCATTTTCCTGGCTCCGAATCATTCTGGAGAAATGTGAACAGTTTGCCTAGTTGTTCAAGGAGTTTATTTGCAGGAAAAACTAACACTATAAATATCAACAGCACTTAGAGGGAAGTAAAGAAAGAATTCCCTCATTCTGCACAATGGCAGGCTTGTTAGAAATAACTATACGTAGAAAATGGAAATGTTGCATTTATTATTTTGAAGCAATTTTGAAAACTTCACATCACCATAAAACAATCTCATATGACTTTATTAACATATAAGGAACAGTTGCATTAACATTATTGTGTTTTATAGAAAGTTCAAAGTAATGGCAATTTAGTACCTAACACCATGTAAGGCCTCCATAAAAAAAATTTGAAAAAAACAAACAAACCTGTTCTAAACGAGTAAGCATACTTGAGGTTCCTGGAGAAGAATAAACGATGTTCTACCTAGCAAGATGCCTGGGATAGAGTGGTTTGTAAAAATATTTGTCAAATTAATACTGGAACATCCCACTCACCGTTCATGGGACTTCTGCTCCTAACAAAAGGGCAGAGAATTATTAATTCCCACCTTAAGTAGTTTTTAACAGGACCTTTTATAGAGATACTCTATTTGGATTACTAATGTTTTAAATGTGTTTTTCATTGTGTTAGTCCATATTGGCTGTCCCTGACTTGGAGAAGAATGGAAAAAGTAAACATCGTAATTATTTTTTTCTTCTTAAAAGGTAAGTCTGTTTCCAATTAGACAATATTAAAGAAAAGAAGTTTTTTTATGTGTGATAATGGAAAAGTGATAGAAATTGTATGAGTTAGAAATAGCAGGCTTGGCTATAATGTTAAAAAGAATAAACATGTAAATATTGAATGTTGAAAAACATCCTATGTTTTAAATAAAGGTGGTCCCATAAGTCTTTTACCTTTAGAATACAGAAAAAAAAATATTTAAGGGGCAAAGGTGAGTCACCTGGTTCATTAAGAAAGAACTGTGACAATAGGCTGTAATATATTTTTCTCCAACATGGCTGTTGTCAATTCTTTCTCTCTATGTATGTGCAACCATTTCGCGTTAGTTCATTGGCTGACTTGGAGAAGAATGGAAAAAGTAAAATATAGTTAAATTAAAAATGGTGTGGCTCTAACCGGTTTGGCTCAGTGGATAGAGCATCGGCCTGCGGACTGAAGAGTCCCAGGTTCGATTCCGGCCAAGGGCATGTACCTTGGTTGCGAGCACATCCTCAGTAGTGGGTGTGCAGGAGGCAGCTGATCGATGTTTCTCTCTCATCGATGTTTCTAACTCTCTATCCTTCTCCCTTCCTCTCTGTAAAAAATCAATAAAATATATATTTTTTAAAATGGTGTGGAAATAGGAAATGATGCCACACTGTTAGTTAGGAGAGTACAAAGTACAAGTTGTTTGCAGGATATTTTTGGCAACTCCTGTCAAACTTTACAATGTACCTTACATTTTTAGGTGTCTTTTTTATAGAAATGATAAACGTGTACAAATGCATATGGTACAAATGCATATGGTTCAAATTCATATGAACTAGAGGCTCTCTCTCATGCTCTTGAATCTGGGCTGGTCTATTAGTATAACTACTTTGATCAATAGGATATGACACCAGATGACTTTCAAGAGTATTTTACAAGAAAACTTGTAGCTTCCACCTGACCTTTTGCTACACTCACTTCTGGGAGAAGCTAACCACCATGCAAGAAGTCCAGCTATTCTGAGAATGCCATGAAGTGGGAAACCCAAGACAGCCAATGAAAACGCAGAAAAAGGTCTCACCAGTCAGGATAGCCTGTCACCGCACATGTGAGTTAAGAAGCCTTCAGATGGCTCTAGCCTCAAATGCTGATAGCTGAACCCCATGTAAGACCTGCCTAGCTGAGCCTACCAATCCTCAGAAATGGGAGACATATTAATAAGCTGTTGTTTTAAGCCACTAAGGTTTGGCAAGCTGAAAACACCATGAAAATCAACCCTTAGTCCAGTTCTCCAAATAACAATGAACAGTATTCTGCTGCTGAATGTTTTAAAAACCAGTGAGCTTTTAGAATAACATAAGGCAGGAGCCTAACTAATGTTCGCTATTCCACAAGTTGCTAAAATCAGAAAACTGGGAGTCAGTTAAACTCTCTTCTTTCATTCAGTGCCCTCTTCCAGATCAGTCGCCAAACTCTCCAGTTTGCCTCTTACTATCCCCTGATTCTGTCTCCGCCTCCTCACTCACATTGCGGTGGCCTTATAGAAAATTTGAACTTGTTTAATTACACAACTAGTATTCCTTCCTTCAGACCATCTAAAACCCCCATCAAACCCCTGCTATATCATCTATAACCCAAACCTGTATATTCTTTTTTTCTTTCTTTTTTATTTTTTTATTTTTAATCTTTTATCTTTTTTTATTGATTAAGATATTACATATGTGTCCTTATTTCCCCATTTAAACCTGTATATTCTTCATACCACCACTCTACTGATCTTTTTACAGAAAATTCAAGCTTCTCATCTTTCTTTCTTTATTCTTTTAGTATATTTTTATTGATTTCAGAGAGGAAGGGAGAGGGAGAGAGAGAAAGAGACAGAAACATCAATGATGAGAGAGAATCATTGATTGGCTGCCTCCTGCACGCCTCTTACTGGGATCGAGCCCACAAACCGGGCATGTGCCCTTGACCAGAATTGAACCCAGGACCCTTCAGTACATAGGCTGACTCTCTACCCACTGAGCCAAACTGGCTAGGGCCAAGCAAGCTTCTCATCTTTTTACCTAAAATCCTTCAATGGTTCTCAATGACTGTTACAAAGAAGTTTAAACTCATCATTCAAACACATGAGAGCAGGTGACACTGCTTCTCAAGTGTCACCCCCACCATGCTCTTTCCCGTATGTCCATCTAACCACAACGAAGTTATTATAGCTGTCTGAGGGAGTTAGGTATCTGACTCTATTATGCTTAAATCACCCATCACTTTACCTTTTTAAATAATTCCTATTCTTCAAAATTCAGCTCAAAAATCACCTCTTCTAAGAAGGCTTCCCTGATTATCTAAATTTTGACACCTTGCCTCTGGACTCCAATGGATCCATTTGCTTTTCCACTTGTGAGTTCAGTGCACTTTGAGTTAATTTCCCAGCTCTCTTATTTAAGTGTGGGAGGCTGGGATCATGTCTGACACATATTAGGCCCTCAATAAATATTCTTTGAAGGAATAGATTATTGAAAGTCATGGTATTTTCATTTATGCAATAAAAAATCATAAATATCACTTTCCATTGTGAGTAGGAAATGGTTTCTCTGAGGACGAGTAGGCAATTTAAATGACAGGCAAATTAGAAACTTCTCAGAAGAGGTCTCCTGAGCACGGATGAGGATAGTTTGCCAGACAGAGGGGAGAGCTGGAGTGTGCTAGGAATGTGAGGTTGGCATGATGGGCAGAAATCAGACTATGGGAGGCTTTAAGGAGGACATTATACTTTATTATGGAGACAATGGGGAGCCATTAAAATATGTTAAACAGAAGAGAAACATTGGGGTTCCATGTTAGAAAGCTTCAGTGTGGAGAATTGATTAAAGGAGGGATAGAAAGCAGGGAGGAACAGTTAGGAGTCTAAGGCAATAATTCAGGTAAATCCAAAGCCATGGAATTGAAACTGATCAGATGTATTAACTAGCTGGATATAAAGGAGGGGCAACTAAAATGCCTCTCAGAATTTTTGCTCTGCATCATTTTCTGGGTGGTGATGCCAAATTAAAATCTAGTTAAATTAAAAATACTGTGGAAATAGGAAATGATGCTACACTGTTGGTTAGGAGTATACAGAGTACAAGTAGTTTTCAAGATATTTTGGCAATTCCTATCAAACTTCAAAATGTACATTACATTCTTAGGTGTCTTTTCTATACAAATGATAACAAATGTGTATAAACGCATATGGTTCAAAAATGTTCACTATAATACTTGTAATACTGAAAATTTAGTAAAAATCCTTATGTATGTCCTTAAAGGAATAGCTAAATGTAAAATTTACAGTTATAAAAATAGTCACAGGGATGTTAAGTACACATAGGGAATATCATCAATAATATTATAATAACTGGATGGTATCAGATGGGTTCCAGATTTATTGAAGTGATCACTTCCTAAAATATACAAATGTCAAATAAATTTGTTGTACATCTGAAACTAATATAATATTGTATGCCACCTGTAATTAAAAATAAATTAATAAAAATATATAGTTAAATTAATTTTCAAGGACTTTTGAGAATGTAACCATGTATTTTGAGCTAATTGGAGATGTTTTGTAATATAAAAGGCATGATGTTTTGAAAGAGGTGATCCTGACACTAGTGTCCATTTGCTATTAAATACTCATGAAATATGATTCTTTTGGATTATGCTATGGATTCTCAGTGTGATCCCAAGGAGTCATTTAAATTTTTTGCACCTCAGTCTTGCAAGTTCTTCCATACAAATAAGAAAAAATGCACCCTAGAATATTCAATGAAACAATTCAAAAGTGAATTTGTCAGTGTGGTAATTTGTGTTTCCTAAAGGTAAAATGAAATACAATCTCAATTTCTAGCTCTATTCATTTTTTTTTTTTTTTAGAGAAGAAGGCTTATCTGATTTCAAACGGCTCTTTCAGCTCTAAAGATCAATAACTCCCTAAGTCAGAACACTTGGTTGGAGCTACATTCTACCCAGATCAGTGGCTGATCCTCAACAAGAACCAAGGGATTTATGTGTAGGTAGGTTGTCCTATTTAAGCACTTCCTACTGAGTGAAATAGTACTTCCTTTTATTTGTCTTACTAGTCTTCTATTCTTTATCATGCTTCTTTTTAATACAATGTTTTCCATTTGTTTAACCAATATTTATTGAGTGCCTACTATGCGCCAGGTACCACACTGGTGCTGGAGAAACAAAATTAAATAAGACACACTCCCTTTTGTTGCATTTCTAAACGGTAAATCATATTCAAGCCAAAATACATCATCTTATAAAGTAATATTTATCATGTACACGATCCTACTCTAGGAACCACGCCAGGCTACCCCATTAAACTTGATGGGCCTGAGAGTAGTAAAACTATACACTGCATAATGTATTTATAGTATATAGCAAGGCAACAAGGTCCCCTGAGAAGGGAAGGCAGGAAAACTGAAAAATCATTGTGAGTGCACTTGGAACTCAGAACATTTGCAAATACCCTCATTACTTTGTGACTCCATTTCTTTATCTACAAAATGAAAATAATAAAGCCTACTTCTAATATTCCTAACAGGATATATGAAGATTAAATAAGTAAAAACATTAAATACTTTCAGCTTTAAAAAACACTAAATAAATACTAGGTATTGTTGTTTGGTAGCATTATATGAAATCACATTAAAGTCAAGTCTACTGTAGTTATTCTAATGGAAGTTTAAATCCCAAGATGAAAGCAGGGTGAGTTGAATAACTAAAATCAGGACACACTCCTAATCAGATCTAGTTAGAAACTAAAATTAAAATTGAAATTAGCTACATGATGGAAACAAGGCTCCTCACCCAGGACAGAATTTAACAAGACGTCTATTTTGCGTCTGTAAAGTTGGGAAGACGAACATGAGCTCCACTTGGGTTGACCACTCTTGGATTTTAAAAATGAATCGTCATCTGGTTGCACTTTTCAGAGAGAAATTGGTGGAGATCCTGCATCCATGGAGGGTTATGCTACCAGCTCCCAGGTGCCCAGACAAGGGCATTGTCACACCAGGGTATTTAATACATATCAGCTTCAACAGCAGGCCATTTGTTCATCTTGAGAGGTCAACTGTAATAAGATTCATTTGTCTCTGCTCAAAAACTTTATTTAGCTTTTGCTCAAATGTCTCATTATCAAAAATGCAGGCCCTTGAAAAAGATAATTTGTCACAACATTTTTCTTGCTAAGATGCTCAAAGCTAAAACAGACAACACAAGCAGAGAAGCTAAACTCATTAAACCTGCACCACCTCCACATTAGAACGATCTCTGAGCTCAGCAAGAAGAATCAAGAAAGTGTTCTTCTCAAGTCCCGGGATGGAAACCTTCCTGACTAGAGAAATACCAGCCTTAGCAATATGGACATCTTCCTTTCTCTTTCTGCTCCTGCACTGGAGATATGAGGATAAAAAGGAGCAGAGCAAGCTTTCTTTTTGGATCCCAAGAATTTGGCACCATAAGTTTCCCTGAAGCTAAGCATGGCTGAAAGTTGAGAGCAAACCTCAGAAACAACTTTCAACTACAAGCTAGCATTCGGGAGAGTGCGTAAAGGTGTCAAATGTTAACTGGATGTTCAAAATTCTGAAATAGTGTTTATAGAATCTGTATTTGGTTTGACCCGGATTGTTAATTTTTTATTTAATCTTTATTGTTCAGATTATTACAGTTGTTCCTCTTTTTCCCCCCCAGAGCTCCCCTCCACCCGGTTCCCACCCCACCCTCTGCCCTTACCCACTGCCCCCCCCACCACTGTCCTCATCCATAGGTGTATGATTTTTGTCCAGTCTCTTCACACACCCCCACACCCCATTCCCCCAAGAATTGTCAGTCTACTCCCTTTCTATGCCTCTGATTTTATTATATTCACCAGTTTATTCTGCTCATCAGATTTTTTATTCACTTGATTTTTAGATTCACTTGTTGATAGATATGTATTTATTGTTCATAATTTTTATCTTTACCTTTTTCTTCTTCTTCCTCTTCTTAAAGAACACCTTTCATATAATACTGGTTTGGTGGTGATGAACTCCTTTAGCTTTTTCTTATCTGTGAAGCTCTTTATCTGACCTTCAGTTCTGAATGATAGCTTTGCTTGGTAAAGTAATCTTGGTTGTAGGTTCTTACTATTAATCACTTTAAATATTTCTTGCCACTCCCTTCTGGCCTGCAAAGTTTCTGTTGAGAAACCAGCTGACAGTCGTATGGGTACTCCCTTGTAGGTAACTGACTGTTTTTCTCTTGCTGCTTTTAAGCTTCTCTCTTTGTCTTTTGCTCTTGGCATTTTAATTATGATGTGTCTTGGTGTGGTCCTCTTTGGATTCCTTTGTTTGGGGTTCTCTGTGCTTCCTGGACTTGTAAGTCTATTTCTTTCACCAGGTAGGGGAAGTTTTCTGTCATTATTTCTTGAAATAGGTTTTCAATATCTTGCTCTCTCTCTTCTTCTGGCACCCCCATAATTCAGATGTTGGTACGCTTGAAGCTGTCCCAGAGGCTCCTTACACTATCTTCATATTTTTGGATTCGTGTTTTTTTCTTTTTGCTTTTCTGGTTGGGTGTTTTTTACTTCTTCGTACTTCAAATCTTTGACTTGATTCTTACGATCCTCTAGTCTGCTGTTGGATCTCTGTATAATATTCTTTATTTCATTCAGTGTATGCTTAATTTCTAGTTGGTCCTTTTTCATATCCTCGAGGGTCTCACTAGACTTATTGAGGGTCTCACTAAATTTATCGGTGGTTTCAAGAAAATTCTTGAAAAACCTTATCAGTGTGGTTTTGAACTCTATATCCAGTCATTTGCTTTCCTCCATTTCTGTCATTTGTGACCTATTTCTTTGTCTCCACATTTTGGTTGCTTCCCCGTCTTGATAGAGTGGTTTTCTGTGCTAGGTGTCCTATAGGGCCCAGTGGCTCAGACTCCCCAATTGCCTGAGGTGGACACTCTTGGTGCACCCCTTTGTGCACTCTTGTGTGCACAGTCTTGTTGTAGTTAAGCCTTAATTGTTGTAGGTATCACTGGGAGGAATTGACCTCCAGGCCAATTGGCTGTGAGAATCAGCTGTGTCTGCAGTGGGAGAACTTCTGTGCTGGAGACACCCTTCTGGGGCAAGACTTGCTTCAGTGGGGCTTTGTCGCTCACTGAGTCTGCCCCCTGAGTGTGTCCCTTATGGATCTGAGGAGTTGTAGCCTGGATGGTCCCACTCTGATTACTGGGTACACTGGCTCTTGGATCTCTAAGGAGGTGCTAATTTAGTCTCTGCCTGAGGCTACCCAGCAAGAGCTATGGAGAGATCTGCAGATTCCTCTTCTTTGTTTGGGGTTTGGAGATGCCAAGATGAGGCCCAGCTGTGAAGCAATGCAAGCTGCTGTGGGGCCTTGGGCCTTCTTTTGGATGTTCTGGGTCTCTCTGACCCAGCTACAGTTTGTTAGGTAATTGTACATTGCAAAGGGCCAAATCATTCATATGCAAAAGCCTCTACCACAGCTTGGGTGGGGCGGGGATCTCAGGGAATCAAGAGGGCGGAGCAAACAGCTATGGCTGATCTTCAGCCCTGCCTTAAAAGGTCCCAGGTCTCAGTGTCCCACAGTAATCGCTGCAAGCGCCTCTAAGAAAAGCCGCCCTCGAGTTCCGCCCACTGCCAGCCAGTCCAGTCTCTCCCCATATGAGTCTGGGTCCCCAGAGACTCACCCGGAACTAGAGTCCAGGGCCATCAGGAGCTTGTGTCTCCCTCCCGATTGAAAAAGACAACAGTGTCCTCAGTTGCCATTCCTTTCCATGTGCTCCTCCACACCTCTGCACTTTACTTCTGCACCTCCTCTGATTCTCAGTGTGCTTTTCTCTTTCCTTCTAGTTGTAGACTTTCCACTCAGCCAGCCTTCCTGTGGTTCTGGATGATGTCCATTTTGTCTTTTAGTTGTATTTTTGAAGTAGTTGTGCAAGGCAGTAATTTCAGGTGTTTACCTATGCTGCCATCTTGGTTTCTCCTCTGACCCAAATTGTTTTAAAAATAAGCTTTTTTTGGACAATAGGTGGAAATTACATCATTATTAATCTTCCAAGATTTGAGTAGAGAACTGCTGTTTGAATATCAGGCAAAGCATAGGCATTGCTCACACACTTCTTGGAAAGGTGAATAGATCTTTTTAGAAAGGTGAATCTCTATAATTAAAGTAAGCAAGAGTAAGCCCACAAATTCTAGTAATTAACACAACTTTTGAGCAACACATCCCAGGGCTTTAAAATTTGTGGACTCAAATTCTCCATTTTACCAAATCGGTATCTCTTTTATCTTAGGAGATTAAAAAAAAAGTAAAAGAATGTCACCCCTTGGGAATTAACTCTTCATTTATATTAAAACTATAAATCACCAGCCACCAACCACTGAGTGAAATTAATGATCCTAGTTCCTATGCCATTTCCACTTACCTCTAATTCTCCAGGACTTATGGGGTGAAAAGAAGGTGGTAGAACTCTCTGCTTTTAGTTTATAAAATGTAGTTATTAAATTCTCACTCTTGCTCTCTATTTAGATTTTAGATTTTACACACACACACACACACACACACACACACAGTAGAGGAGATGAGATTTTGAAACTTTGATATGTTTAATGTCATTTATTCCTAAAACTTTGTTCAATATACATTTATTAAGCACCTACTATGTTTTCTAGTAGGCTTGATTTTTCACTTTTAAGGTTTCATTTCATAAAATACTTCAAACACCCTACCCACAACTACCCGGGACAAATCATCTACAATAATAAAAGCATAATATGTTAATTAGACCAGACAGCTGAACGACCTTCCTGACGACCTTCCGGATGAAGCCAGGGCTGCTAGGGCCAAGGCAGGCCATCATGGCTGTGAGGGCCAAGCCCCTTGCATGAATTTTGTGCATCGGGCCTCTAGTATATACATATTTACATACATACATACATACATACATACATACATATCCAGCCTCTACAACCTCCTGGTTTCTCAGCTTTCTCCTGAGGGTTGTCACCAGGACTCTCAGTAATCCTATCAGAATATTTAAGATGGGGATGATTAATTCAGGAGACCCCAGAAGGCTTCAATCCAGTCTAAATTCCATACTTTGCTACTGCCACCTCCAAACAGGATCCTAAAGCTTTGGGCTGGTCTAGATTTCTGAACTGTCCACACAATACCCAGAATGTTGTTCTGGCCAAGCCCCTTAATCTTCTGCAGGAATCTCCTAACAGGATAATTTTAAATCATAATTACATTTTTTTACTCTTCACATCTTTCCATTTCAGTTTATCCTGGCATGGAGCACGCTGTGCAGGCGAGGGGCTGACCCAGAGTTCAGCTGGAGAGGTGCCCTGTTCGCAACACCAACTTTAACATGGTAGTTGTTGGAAGGATTCCCTCATTATGTGAAAGATGGCATCACTGTGCACACTATGATTCTCTTCCCAGTCAAGCCCTGATGACTAAATTATTTTTAGGAACAAACAGGCTTATATGGGAGCCACCTAATATCTACATTCACCATGAATATTTAGTGGAGGAGAGCCACATGATTTCATTATTGTCACAGTTTAACAACTGATTGATTAGAAGGTTTAACTTCAAGTTTTACTCACCGCCATCTCCTTGACTGCATCATACTATAGCATATTTTAAACAGAATCAAACACTGCTTGCAAATCTAGCAAAGACACCTGGAAGTGGAGTAGCACCCTTCAAATATTATAGTGATACATGTTTATATCAAACTTTGAAAAACATGTTATGTACACTCAAAGATTTTTTGTTTTAAATTTTGGAATCTCTGTAAAATAACATATTTTTAGGTTTTTCTTTTAAAAGACAAATATATCTGGATCCTCTAGAGACAAAAAAATAAAAAATAAAAGAGGAGGACATCTTAAATAGTCCTAAAAGTTTAAAGAGTAGAATTCTGCATGCTTTGAATGTCAATGAAGAAACAATTTGTTTCTAAGTGATGGAATAGTTACTCAAAGGTAAATTACCCCACAGTTCCTTCAGCTACTGGTACTGGGTGTTTATCTATCTGTACTATCAGATTTACAAACCTCGAGCTAACAATCACAGAGGTTGTGAGAACCCCATCAGGGGAAATCAATCCTAGTCAGGCTAAAGAAACTCGCATCTGCCTTTCTTCCAAGCTGAATCACAAACAGTCCACACCCATCATGATCCCTCTTCAAATAATTTCTTCATTTACCTGTGTGGCACTTCCTGAAAGCAAGGAAAGGGCTTGATGGGATGAGCTATTATCTCCGCAGGATTTGTGAAGGACCAAACAGACTGGAATGCTTTTCATTGCCCTCCCCCTCGCCTCCCCTCTCCATTCCCGGTACCCTGGCCACCAGTTTGTACTGTTTGCCTTTTCTCAGTTTCTGTGCTGCTCAGGCAGATAGATAAGCCCTTTAAATGATTACTACAACCCTGCATTAGCTTTCAAAGACACTGACAATTTTTCCACATTTGGTAACTGATTTGTGATAGAAGTGTTGACAATGCAAAGAGATAACTAAATCACAGACAAGAACTTCTCAGAATAAATGGGAAAATCACCCAAAGGCTCCCTGGGAACCTTTTCCCTCACAGATCTGTTCAAAGTGCATGAATTGTGGAGCAAAATCTATTTTCACTTCTTTTTAATCAGCAGAAATACTAAGAACAATAATATATATATATATATATACATATATATATATATACACATAGATAGATAGATAGATAGATAGATAGATATAGATATAGATATAGATATGTTTTTTTAAGAGGGGGCAGGCTTCAATATGATAGTTTTAAAATGAATTTTATATTTTCCATTTATTTTCTTAGATTATCCAGAAGAAAAATCATATAATTTCTCAAGTTGGTGTTGTAGAAGAATCACAAACTTTGATTTTCATTTCAATACATAATAACTGTGTATACAGAGAGAGCAGCTTTCCCTCTTTCCTGCCACATGTACACTCTGCTGCTCCAAGTCCATTTGTGATAGTGTAACTGGAAATACAAGGATGCAGCCAGAATCCTTTCTACAGTGAGGGACAGACAGATATTACATTTCAGCTCAAGAGACAGAGAGGAAAAATAAAGGCAGGATAGTTTGCTGAATATGTGCTTCTTTTCAGAGCACTACTAAGCTTTCTTTTGCTAGTTGATTGAATGCCTGTTGTTGAACAAAGCCTCACATTGTAGAAACTACTGTGTCTAACTAAACTGCAGTGATGCTGGCCGTGCCCTGCCCCACGTTGGCCCACACTGTCCCACACTGCCTTGGGTGCCTAGAAAGAATACGGCTGATGAAGACCCCTCAGAAGTGTTGTTCTCACTTGGGGTAATCTGGAACGGACAGGTGTTCCCTGACTGACTTTTCCTTCAAGGACAACAGACTAAGTTAAGAATGCCTACACAATAATGCCAAGGGAAAAGCAAAAATGCTTTAGCTTAACCATATTAAAAAAGCAATGCCTGGGGCAGCAGAGTAGAGAGTGACATTGATTTCCTTTGGAGATGGGCCGCCTACTGGCAACATGTATGTGACGGGTACATTTAAAAGGGCAGCACTCACTCCTCTGACTCTTTTTCAACACCTACTATGTGCCTGTCACTGTTCAAGATGACAGAAATACAGTGGTGGAGAGTAAGAAATAATAAAGGAAACTATGTCAACATAATTTTGGATCATACATGAAACAAACATAAAATCAATAGGATAGAGCAACAGGGCAGAGAGAGATAGGCTGATATAGGTGCTCTATATAAGGGAAAAAGAACTAGCCATGTGAAGAGGCAGAAGAGCAATCCAGGCAGAGCACAGTGAATGCAAAGGTCGTGAGGTAAGAAAGGACAGAAAGTGCTCAAAAAGCTCCCGGCACAGAGAAGGACAGTTGTTGTTGTTTTGAGGACCGAGTTTCTGACAGATAGCTAAGGAACAAAGAAACGAAAGTATATAGTAAACAAGTGTAGGTTAGCTAAATATGTTTGTTTTTAAATCAATCTGTTACTTTGGATATATTCTGAAGAGAACACTTTATTATTCTTTTTCTCAGGGAGTAAATATAATATTTGGCTTTTTCCCCCTCCTTTGAGTGCTCTGAAAGGGAATGAGGCCTGAGAGGTCTACATTTTCACTATAGATTTAGATTATTTTCTCAAACATAGCCTCTGAAAGCATGTTGTTAAGCTATATGCCAGTCCCACTGTTGAATTTCCTATTTTATCTTTCTTAGAGAAACCTTCTCCTGGCAACACCTAGATGTTGATTAAAACTGACTCATGGATGACAACAAACCAAGTCCCCATGGCACAGGGTGGATTGTGCCCAAGCCTTTGACCTGGGCTCCACAGGAGTCCACTGATCTCCAATTAGGCAGGTTTACCTGATGCCAGACGACACAGCTCATCTCGAGGGAAAGACCACCTTGTTTGTTGATGGGGCAAGCAAGGCACTGGTGGAGACCATCAAGCTCTGCACAGTGTTAGAGGAACAGCCAGGTGGGACCCTTGGCATCTCTATGACTCCTTCCTAAAGCTGCATCCCACCAAGCTTTTGTCTCCATGTAGGACCAAATGGGCTTTCTTCTGCTTGATTGATTTTGATTTTTCAATACATAATAACAAATGATTGCCAAAACAATCCATTGGATCACTGAACAGTCAATCTAATTTGATCACCAAGATCACATCTGGTTATTGTACTCATCCTAATGACCAAATAGAATTTACCATGAAGAAATGTGGGCTCCTTAGCAATCAGTTAATCTCATAAACTTCTAAACAAGAACCTGATGAAAAACAGTCAAGTTAGGATTGTATATATAGGTATGGCTTATGTGATGAGTAAAACACAAATTTATAAAAAAAACACACCAGAAATCTATTTTTCTCATTACATCATTGAAATATGTCAACCTAAAATATATTTAAATTTAACTCTCTCATGTTTAGTTAGTAATCATTCACGACTTTCAGCTTCTGTTTCTGAAAAGTTTTATGTGAATCAAATTTTTGAAAATCGAATCGTATTTTAAATAAATTAACAGAATTTACAACTTAAATTATGAATCTGTTTATAATTAATGAAGTGCCCTCACACATGTGTCTGGTGTACATATTAATTTCATAAAACAGCCTTTGCTTAATAGTGAGGTTTTGTTGAAAAATTTTGTTTCCCATATAATTTGTAACAATATTTAGTAAACTTTAATCTGTGGTCAGACATTTATGAGGAAAAAAATAAAAAAGTCATGTTTCTCTATTTAAAAGAACTAAAGAGAGACAGCTTGTTTTTTTCCTGATCCAATAAGCTGGAACCAGAGGCAGAAATGTAAATATGAACTCTCTATCAGGCTTGTTTCCCTTCATGAGGGTTTGGACTGTAAGGTGATTGAAAAGAATATATTCCCATGCATTGCTTGTGAAGACAGCATTTTTGCAAAATGACTCTGTTGGGTAAACATGACCATCCCTCTTTCTTATTCCCGTAATCTTCTTGTTGTCCACCTAAGTATTTCAGACCAACCATCTCCAGGTTAGTTGGAGCTTCCTCAGATCTCCCAGAATGCAGTCCCTCTCCTTTCTCGCACTTTCATAACCATCTGCCTTTTGTAGTCCTTTGTAAAGAAGCCTTTTTAAAAAGTATTTTATATCAAATAGACCAATGGGTTCTTTGAGGGGAAAGCATTCAATATTTATACACATATGTGAATAAGTTGTGCACGTACAGTTCTACTTATGTTTTATTAATCTCCCCAAAGTGGATTCAGAAGACTCGGGACTTGAAAGAAACAGCACCATTTAAAGACACTTAGAGAGCAGCAACACTTAAAGAGCAAAGTCTGAAATGAATGGATAGAACACATGGACAACTTTAGTTACTAAGAATATGCACTGTAAGAAAGAAGGAAATCTAATTGCTGACTATTCCACTTTTTTTTTTATACTCAGGGTCCCTTTGCACTTCAGGCTTTCCTAGAGATCTGCTTCCCCATTAGCTCTCCACAATGCTCTGAAACAGACTGTAAAAATCACCTTAGCTGTCAACACACCTACTTTCCCACATCATTTTATAGAGAGGGAATCTAACAAGAAAATTTAAAACATAGAGTCTAAAATGCTTATGGCAAAAGCTTCATAGGTATATTTAACTTCAGTCAGCTTTAAAAACTATCAGCAGTCTCTTTGAATTAATACACTATCAGCAGTCTCTTTGAATTAATACATTATAACATTATCTTACTGCACAACTAAGCTAGTTTTGAGTTGAAGAAGAACAAAAATGTATTTGAAACCACTGAGATTTTTTTTCGTGTGGTCTCTTTCAAATTCAAATGAATAACACTACATTGATTTTCAATTTTTAGTAAAATTTTCTGTCAGATTAAAAAAAGAAATTTACTAATCTGAATGTAGATTGGGTGTTTGTTTTTTTAAATGGTTGAGCTATAAACCCAAACTCCTAAAAATAGGAGAATATGGTGGAAATGACAGCATTTTAAGTATAACGGCATGAGTGGTGTCCTTTTACAGACGCCTAAATCAAACACAGAAAAAGCGATGTATTGCCAGGACACTCGGCGCACTTTTCTTTAATCGCCGTATATAGTTAATAGCCTGACTTTTTTTTTTTAAGAAAATAAATTGCAAAGATGCAAGCAACTCAATTACATAATATCTTTCCATGCAACATATCAAAAAATGAATTTAATTATCCTGTGGTTTGGATTGAATTCAACACTAAAATCTTTTTATTGAACTTCATAGCAACAAAGAATTTTGAACTTACAGATAACCATCTTTGAAGTTAGATAGAACCCTGACCATACTATGATTGCCTGATGCTGAAAACGGACAAAGTACAGAATACAGTATTCCAACCAGGATTCGGGCCGATCTGAGAAACTCGAGAAAAGTCCTGGGAAGGAATAACAGATAGAGAATGACTGGATAGGTCATTTGATCTTGCTTCTGAGACTGAACTTAAAAAACCTGTTTCAGATTAAACAGTACTTCATTGCTTTCTGTTTTCTTTTCTTTTTTTTTTCTGAACACAAAATATTTCTAGAGATTAAAATAAACAATCAGAATGGAGGTAATAGAATTATGCAGTATGTATTATATCTATATAGGTCCAGAAGGTTCCTAAAATTTGAATAATCCAAATTTTACTCCAAATGACACTAAATAGTATCCAACCAAACTCTCAGAGCACACAGTGGTCTTTTCCACAGTGTGTGTGATCAGTAACATCAATGATCCTATTCCATAATACACCATAAAACAGAGGAAATAAATCATCTAACATTTTTAGAAATCAAGTTATGCCATTAGTCTAAATATACAATTTAGGAAGTCAACATTTTATGACTCTCATCAATTTCCAAGATTATTCTTCACACAATTGTACAGAAAATGTTTTGACTATATATTTGACATTAAAAAAATAGGAATGATGACAATAATACTGACTATAGCATTAACTTACAATGTCAAGATAACATCAAATAAATTTGAAATTTATAGAGTTTTGATATAAATCTTGAATAATATCATTCCCACTATTTAAATAAATACTTTCACCACATTAATTTGCATTTTATGGTATTTTTTTAGGTAGAATATCTATGGTATATATTTAATTATGGCATGGAATATTTTATTTACATAGCTTAGGATATACAAAGTTAAATAAAACTATGTGTTCCCAAAATAATTTTATATACTATTATTCTTTGGTAGTTAAAATGTGAACTGCTAATTTTTGAAAAATTCAAGTTTTTATTTTAAAAACTAAATTTTAAAATAATGAAACCTTTGAGAGTAGGTGAAAATAAATACTTAATTTAGAATACTATGACAAGTAGATGACAGAATGTATTATCTTCATTTTGAAATGTATAAGAATTTTCAAATAAATTTGAATATGATGAAGCAAAACAAATGATACATTAAATTATATATACAACTCTAAGGGAGGAATAACTGTTATCAAATTGAAAAACTAATCCCTGAATAATAAACTGGTAAGCATCTAAAATTTTATTCTTATTAAAAATGTGACATGCCTATTTAAATTTATTTATATTACACAGTTGTTTAATTTTCAGTAATTTAACTATTATACATTGTTTCACAATTAATACTGACTTCAGACTAAAAAGAAAAGATCTTGCTACTTGTAATGAGTTAAATTCATCACACCTGAACAGTGTTTGAAACTGAAATTCTTAGAGATTAGAAAGCCAGTCTAATGTGAATCTTTTTGGTCAAGTTTAGTAAAAATTAACAAACAAAACAAATAAACAAGACATTCAAAGTCCATGGATGGAGGATTGGCTGAAATACCACCTCCAGAAAAGAACAAAAGCAGGGAGCAGAGCTGTGCTGGCACCTAGTGGCGAAGGCAGACAAGAGTAGTTTACTTTAGGGTCTCAGAGGCATGCTGGGAAAAGAACACATTACTTTAATCTATGCTTTCTATCATACACATCTGAAAAGAAGATAAAAGAAAAGTATCTGGGGTGATTTACCTAAATATGCAACCAATTTTTATGATTTTAACTTTCTCCAAAGACAAAGAGAAAATTTGGAGGGGTGGGGGTAATGAGGAGTAACAAGACCCATTGTGGTGAAAAATATAACAGTAAAAACAAGGTTACTGCAATTTTCTCTTCCCTTGATATGTTCTGCCAAACCTGGCCACACTAGTCTATTCTCTGTCAGGCAAACAATTTTTATGAAATCAAGTGACAGATGTTTGTAAAATTCTGTCTGTATTTGGGACATAAATCACCAAACACTACTTACATATATCTCGTAACAGTAAATTTGGAATTTTCAAATGTCAATATTATGTGCAGAAGTATAGTTATTTTTCTTCACAGCATTTTTAGTAGAAGGGCAGGCTTAAATTTGAGCCCTGCCTCCAGTATCTTTTGGGACTGGGAAAAGCTCTGGTTTTAACAGAGAGCTTCTGCCTTCGAAGGCAATTAATCCCCAGTTTGATGTGAGCAAGCGAAGGCAGAATTACTATTACTCATCAGGGGAGTCATATATCAGTTAAGTTTCCCCTGTGACTTCTTTGTCTCTTCCAACTGTGAGATTCTATGATTTCCTAAAGAAAAGGTTTTATTGTATTTTTCTACACTAGGGAATGGATTTCAGTTCACCGTCCCTATAAATGTTCAAAGGACTACATCTATCCCCTAATTTCTTGTTATTCATGGAAAGATTGGTAATGATTTTATGATGAAGACACAGAAGGGTCAAATCATACTAAGGTTATAACAAGACTTACCTTGTGGTAAATTCGGTGTCAAGTTTTCCAAAATTGAGTACTGATTGAGGTTACTAACATGCAAGCACCCCATGGTTTAGTCTAGATATGCTTTGCTTTATCAAGCAGCTACATTGTTTTAGATAGCTGGCCTAGTTCCTAGCTAATACATGATTAAGGAGGTCCCTGAACACATTCTTTCCTGTTAATAACCTTTTACCCATCTTTACTCATGGAGAGCAACCTGTTTTCATCCTCTGTATTAACCTGATGTCTCTGTCTCACACCTAAACCATGTGCCTAAGGTTTATCCTATATACCAGTGATGGCGAACCTATGACACGCGTGTCAGAGGTGACACACGAACTCATATTTTTGGTTGATTTTTCTTTCTTAAATGGCATTTAAAGATATAAAATAAATATCAAAAATATAATTCTTCATTTTACTATGGTTGCAAATATCAAAAAATTTCTATATGTGACACGATACCAGAGTTAAGTTAGGGTTTTTCAAAATGCTGACGCGCCGAGCTCAAAAGGTTCGCCATCACTGCTATATACTGTACTGGTGCTCAACTTTAAAAAAAAACCACAGTATCTTGGCTAATATAATTGGGTTTATTTCATACCATATTTTAGATTTCTATCTAGAAGTTTATTTCAGAGCACATGGATGAGCTAGTCCCAGTGTCACACTAGTGGAGGACTGGCTCTGCCCCTCGAGGTCACTGCTCTGCTGCAACAGGAGGGAACAAAATCAACTGCCCTTGTGACCTGGGTTCTCCTGAAATTGCAGGATGGCCAGCATGGCCCCTCTGGCTCCATACAGCTTACTTGGGCCCTAAACTGAAAGCTCTCCCAGGTCAGGTCGGAATGGTTTCTCTGAGAAAACGTATAGATAGAACAGGACTATCCCTATACCACCTGACTGTGTCTTCCAGTTAGCAAGTATCCTTTGGCTGGCTAGGAAACCTCCTAGTAAGACATTTGATTAATTAATTGAGAGAATATGCAATAACAGATCTTTATATTATTTGAAATTATTATTAGTAAATTTATGAGAAGGAATACAAGGGAAAACATAAACTGATAGTCCCTAGTTCACTGGCAAGAGAGGCTTCCTTCAAAGGACATCCTAATGCCCTCTGACATCCCAAATTCACATAAATACAACCTCTGCCCTATGCCCACATCACAGAGCCAATCACATCACAGAGCCACAGTCTTGTGTCCACCTCTGTACTTTTTCAGGTGACCTTGATGAAGAGGTAAAGGATTTTCTCCCCTTAGGCCAGTTGTTAGGATCAGGCCCTGAAGTCTGTCCACAAGTGGGACCACAGCCCAGCGTGCTTATGGGACCAGATAGGCTCAACCAGAGCCTGCCATTAGCAGCACGGGAAAGACCTGTGGCAAGCAGCAGAAAAAAGTGAAAGCCACAGTGGGCTCAGATAGACTGCTACGAAAACCCAGAGCAAGGGACCTGCCTTTAGCTCAGGGTGGGGATGTGGAGATGACAGTGTCAAGGAAGGCTTCCCAAAGAAGTGGAGATGGTTAGGACTTGGGAAGCCAGGCGGGGAGAGGAGCACACTGAATACAAGGAAGCATGCAGATAGTGACAGGATATTTCTCCCCTTCAGCCAGACAGTCTGAGGAGAAAGACATTTGTTCCAGCACCAGAGAGGTGGGCTCCAAGTGGCCCACTCGGCACAGGCATGAACAAGTGACTGCGACTGAAAACCACTGCACATATATAAGCAATCCTAAGCCCAGAGAATTTACTGGCGGCCTCATCAGCAATGATAAATTCCACGTTTCTCACTTTCTCGCAGCCCATTCCATCTCTTGTCATTTTTTAAGTACAATGAGCATTTCTGCAGAAACCAAACCAACAAAACAGAGAACCAAGACTGAGTACCCTAAAATTAGGTCCACAAAAACCTTCTTTCCTCTGACCAAGATTATTATTCCAATTTTTCTGGACTACCTTTGAGTGTAAAAGCAGAGGTCGTTATTCATTTAAGAAGCACTCCCATACTTGTTTCAAAACTACTGAATAATAAGGAAAGTTATCTTCATTTAATGGAGAGAGTAAAGTTAAGCATATTGCTACAAAAGAAGGTAGAAATGTGTTTAATACCATGAATCTAAGTGATATAATGCATTTTTATCCTATTTAATACAAATGTAAACCAGATGATCAAGCAAATCCATTTATCGTCATAGACCCAAAATAATTGAAAGCAGGGACTAGAAGAGATATTTGTACACACATCTTCATGGCAGGACTGTTTACAATAGCCAAACAGTAGAAGCAACCTAAGCGTTTGCCAGATGAATGGATAATCAAAATGTGGTATATGCATACAATGGAATATTATTCAACCTTAAAAAGAAAGAACTTCTGACACATGCTACAACATAGATGAACCCTGAAAACATTGTGCTAAAGGAAACAAGCCAGTCACAAAAGGACAAACACTGCATAATTCTGCTTATATGAGGTATGAAGGGTAGTCAAATTCCTAGAGACAGAGCAGAATAGTGGTTGCCAGGGGCTGGGAGGAGGGGAAATGGAGTCATTGTGCTAGTATAATGGGTAGAGAGTTTCAGTTTTGCAAGATGAAAGAGGGTTAATGATTGCAAAACAATGTGAATATACTTAATGCTACTGAACTATACACTTAAACATGATTAACATGGTAAATTTTATATTATATGTATTTATCACAATAAAAGCATATCTCATATTTTTCAATAAAGAAAAAAGTTGAAAAAAATTTCACTGTTCAAATCTAGATATTTGGATATATGTATATAAGGAAGTTCTCTGGTCCCATGATGTACCTATAATGTGAATGATGTTCATGCTTCTGCTAGTACAAGATAAAGGCATCAGATAAATTAGTGAATACCTACCTCAAGTATGTTGTAAACATAAAAATAATATTAGATTCAGAACAAGAAGTAAGTAGACTGATATTAGCAATCAAAAGTAATGTATGAAATAAGTTTGCAAATGCCAAGTTACTTCTTTATTTTCACACTGTACGAATATAGTAAATAGTATATTAAAATAGAATGTTAAAAGCTTGAAACAGTGTCTGAAATCTTACACACTATGGGTACATGCAAGGATTAACTCCTCTTGCTTCTAAATAATTCTGTATTTACTAGCCATTAGTCATCATCAATGCAGGAGGAAGAGTGTGTGTGTGGTTATTTTAAATGTAATTCATTAAGTTTAATTAAGAGTACCATAAATAAACTCATGATTTATCAATTATTAATGCTGATAAATATATAACCCCATAGGTAAATAACAGCAATAGTAATTCCAACAAAAACTTAGTACTTGTGTTTCTAAAATTTTCAATGAAATTAACATGTGTTCCCTTAAACTTCTATTTTATACACGCATCTGCCTGCCTGATGTAATCAGTGTTAAGAAAAAGACCTGCTAAATACTGAGTAGGTAAAATCTTTCTTCCATAAATCATTACTTCAATGTGTTGTCACAATTCTCAAATGTCCAATTAATTAAAATCCAAGTAACAGTTGGTTTCACTCAACAACTGTCCGGTCTAGCAGGCCACTGAACGATGGCCACCCCTGCAATCTCAATAGTCCCTCCAGGCTGTCGGCGTGTCATGGCCAGAGCATGAAATCTAACTTGACAGATAATGGAAATGAGCTATTAACACAAACCAACCTGTACTCAGACCATGTTGTAATATTTCATATGTGTTTTCTGGCATAATATTATAACTTTTTTCAGTCTGTCAGGTAGCAACCCCATCCTGGAAACTATTTCTTTTTTCTAATATGCTTTTCTAAATTGTATTTATTTATTTATTTATTTATTTATTTATTTATTTATTTATTTATTTAAGAGAGGAAGGGTTAGGGGGAGAGAGAGAGAGAGAGAGAGAGAGAGAGAGAGAGAGAGAGAGAGAGAGAGAGAAACTTTTTGTTCCACTTATGCATTCATTGGTTGATTCTTATATATGCCCTGACTAGAGATCCAGAAGATGCTCTAACCATCTGGGATACCCAGTCAGGGTTATAATATGTTGTTTTGTTTTTAATGCTGAGAATTTACTTAATTCCATATTCTGCAATCCTCCTCACCCTACCTTATGTGCTCAGCAAAAGTTTCTAAAAGTTTTTTAGTAGTTGGCTCTTAGGCTGTTTCAGCTTGCCTTTTAAACAGCCCATAAGTGATAATGAGAAAGAGAATCCAATTACATCTACCTGCATAGCTCAGCTGCACACCAAGTAACATAAACAGGCATTCTTAAATCACAGCATTTCACTGGAAATGGGGCAGAACCTGTGTATTTTAACAACTTTTTACAACTAGTAACCACTACAGCATTTATTTTACTTTCTCAAAGAAAACCAGAGAAGGTTCATAATTTAAACTAAAGGGCCTTTCAGCCTTGAAGACAAAAAGCACTTCTGCTTCACACCTGAGTAATAATGCAGGATGTGTACAGGTGAATTTAGAAGGCTGGCTTCAAAGATAGTGTGTCCTAGGCCAGTCTGAAACATATGATCCTTTCCAGCCCAGAGATCATTTATTATCCAGCAAAGAAAGGCTGGGATTTTGCTCCACAAACACAGTGGTGGTCCTCAGCTTACGATGATTTATCATGTCTGCTCTGAAATGCATGACACAGACTTTTCCAAAACGGTCTCTCATATACAGACACCCACATCTGATGGTACTTGAGGTCTGATTTACTTCTGTGCCACTAAAACCAGAGAGTTTTGGTCACCTGCACACATTTTCCCTTTCAAATGTGACACTCAAAACACATTTTAGGGAGTACTTTATTTTAAACGGTATATATCTGAACATATGTAGCAAAAGCATCTCAAGTTTTATTGGATTAGTAACCTGATATTCATTTTTCCTCTTAGAAGGGACTGTTTTTAAGACTTAGAAGTATTGCACCCAAAACACATTTTAGGCATGACTCTATTTTAAGTGATATATGTGTAGAAATAGTGAGAACTTCTCAGGGAATGTTGGATTAGTAACTAGATATGTATTTTTCCTCTAAGAAGGAGCCATCATTACTTCAAAGTATGAATATTTTATAAGAGCACAGGAAAATATAGTTTTAATAAGAAGGCACTTTAGCTCTGATGGAAATTTGGACACATCAGTTTAGAAGTTCCAGTTCCTACGTGTGCAATTATACCTTCAAATCTACATCATGCATCCACACAACTATAGGCAAAGCTATAGATTCTGTGGTATGTATACCTGGGTGCTCAGAACATGTAGATGAAGTCAAGGTTCCAATTTTTAAAATTTGTTACCCTAGTGAGCTGGGATAATACAAGTCACAAACAATCAATTTTTAGAGTTAGCTGATGTATAGATTTACATACTTTCCTTAGATACACATGGTAGCATGAGTTTCGATGCTACGTTAGAACACAGATGGCTTATGTTAAGCTTGTCATTCTCAGCAAGGATCAGTTACAGATCCATCCCAGATAGTTTGGCATAACTGGCAAACTTGTACTCAGAGAATCTATTCTGTAGTGCTAAATAGAAAGGAGGTAGGAAAAACTAATAAGAAATCATTAAACCAAAACCTGCTTGAAGATAATAAAAGTAACTAGACATCTAGTAGAATAAAATAAAATAATCAACATTGAAAATCAGAGTAAAGTTACTCCAGGGCATCAAATAGTTATGAAACCTTTGGCTTTCTAAGGCTCTATGTCTGAGCCTGTCCAGCTAAATATGACAGCTACTAGTCATAATTGTCAGTTGAGCACTTGAACTATGACTATTGTTAATTTTTTTAATGTGACTAAAATTTGAGTTTACATATGTGGTTTGCATTGTATATCTGTTTTACAACAATTGATCTAATGGATAAGAGTCACAGGATGTTAAAACTGGTTGAGAACTTAGAAATCACCTTGTCCAAACTCCGCATTTTTACAAACAAGGAAATTGAGGCTTAGATAGATAACGCAATGAGTTCTGGTTAAGCTCAGAATTAGGTGTAGATTCTTTAAAAGACCAGTGTCTACCAATCCAGCTCTCTTCCTTGAGAGTTTCACAAAGGAAAAACAATGTCTTGTCTCAGTCACCACAATCAAAAGTACCTACCTTCAGGCAGTTTCAAAAACCTTATCTCATCTTTTGCCATATAATGTAAGAACCTTTTATCTTGACTTACAGTCATCTATGCAATTGTCTTCGTTCTCTTCTTGATTCTGGTGGTGGACACTTACCAGAATTCACGCCTTTTATTCACTGTTACCAATATTTGTAGGTATTTCAATGAAGCTTTTAAATTCATGTCATGCATTAAAATAAGTTAATTAAAAAGTGAACAAGTTTGTAAGCCAAACAGATTTAATAAGCTTTAAACCACAATAAAGGTTAAATCATCTTTCACATGAGCTCCTTATCTTTCTCAGGAATTTTCTAGCCTCTCCCCTTCCCTTTCTATCATCCCTCATCCCCTCCAGGCTCCATGCCCGACAAAGTGCTTCTCCTTTCTACAGTTATTTCCATATTTATGTAATTTTTACCTTAGTTAAATAACTCATTGTTATTGTTATTGCCATGATACCAATTTTCAGTTTAATGTCCATTTCCAGATTCCCATGTCTGAGAGTCTGGAGTTGAGTTGAGATACAAATGAAAAACAGAATAAACTAGAAATCTTCCCCCAACACAGAATATTGCCCCTCAGCATGGGTTGAAGCACTTCCCAAAGTGGGAAAATAGACACAAATTGACAGCAGTGGGCTTCTTTAAGGAAGAAGAAGCAATGGGTTTCTTTAAGGACATCTACTGGTGTGTACACACACACACATATATATATTTAGAGAGAGAAAGAGAAGGTTCTGTATCCAATATGTGGATGTAACATATGGGATTCCAGGTTAAATACAGAAAAACAGCTTTCTTTTCTGAAGTATATCTCAGAAACTTTAATATGCTGATGTATAACCTGACTCTCCAAGACAGGGATGTAGTATGTAGTAAATCCTGTTTTCACAGAGTATCTTCAGAGTATCCCATGGAACACATTTGGGGAAACCTTGGACCACAGAATTTGCTGCAAGATATAAAGCCATGTCTCATGCATTGCAGTAGAAAAACAACATTTATTTTGTCCAGTAATTTATCAACAAACATTATTAGCTTGTTATGGATTGTACTGCAGCCCCTCCCCAAATTCATCCATTGAAGCCTAAGCCTCCCGGTGTGACTGCATTTTGGAGGCAGAGTGTGGCAGGGCATTCCAACCAAGTAGTGAGGAATATACATTCCACGCTTCCCCACAACAGGAGTCCAAATGCAAAGCTCCGTAAGCTGACTCCCAGGTTTCCTCGCTATGGTTGCAGGAACCACACTGTGAGCACTCCCTGCCCTTGAGTCTCCAGAAGGAAAAAGGAAGCGATCAGAAATCAATCCCATCTACCACCCCCTATTGAGGCAGCCTTCTCTATCTGTCTCAGAGGCAATGTTTTGGTGACTAAGCTACAAAATTACACAAAAAGAGCAATAATGTGACTTCTTTCTTGTCATTAAAAAAAGAAAGAAAAAATAACTATTATGAAGATAAATAGCCTATCAATAATTGTGTTCAGAAACAGGGGTTAAGCAATATAATAATGGCACTGTCTTTGAATCATTGCAACACTCTTTGTCTCGAAATTCCAAGCTCCCTATTAACCTATGCATAAAACCTGTCAATTACCCTGGCCATGTCATGGGCGTAAGTAAAGGAAATGGGGCTTTCCTTATCCATAGACCTGTCCATTAAACAGAGTTACTTATTTCGCCTAAATATGTGTGCAAGAAACATAGTTTTTGCAAAGAATTAAACAAACAATTAAAATGTAATAACATTAAGTATTTCAACTGCTATTGAAATGATATAGTCTAGAGCTGGCTATGCCTTCTTGAAAACATTATGTTCTCTAAGCCTGAGTTTCCTAAAACATAAAATGAAAGGAACAGCTTACTTGACCTCTAAAATATCCCAAAGTGCCATGATTGAAGAAAAAATTCTTTCTTGAAGCTTAAATTAACTGTAAAGCTATCTTTAAAAGTCCGTCACCTCTGACACTTTGCAATTCTAAATTTTAGGCACATCATGATACATTAAGAAAATAGGCTAGTTCTACTTGAATTTTAGCCATTGCAAAACTGTCCAGTTGAGCTGTGGTTTTTATTTAATAGCAAGAAAAAGCCAAACAATGCCAACTGCTTGCTACTATTTTCTTTCTAGAAATAGGGACAAAGCCAATCTCTTTGAAGGAATGAGTCTGAAATTTGCACAAATAAACTAACTATGTGTGTGCTTATAAAATAGTAGAATATTTTATTTTAATGCTTACATATCACTGTACATGCTCACATTGTTCTCAAATACTCTGCTGTGTGGTCGGGTAACAATTGGCATTTTGATACTAATGCAGAGCAAAGGTATCTCATTCAGGAAATATTCATTGCTCTTAATCCCTGTTCTTTACTGGATATGCCCAGGACCCAGAGGAAGTGGGGCTGTGGTGCCTGGCCCTTTGTCTAGGCATTTGCTCCCTACCTGTAGACACTAAGGCCCTGGAAGTGAGACTCCTGACCCTCTGGTTATATCTCCAGAGTTCTGCCAGGGATGTGGATCAGTGAGGAAACTGGCCTTTCAGGTGAGTGGTAGGTGTTAGGAAACCTCATTAAGTTCTGTGATTCTTTATCAATGAGGCAGATGAATTTGGAGGTTTTTTTTATGATTATAGTGGAAGCACAAACAGATCTATTTATTGCAGAAATATATCTCATTGAAGCAGACATTAGTCCATGCTACACATTGTTCTGTCTCTAATGTTGAACTAGGGTCAATTTTGTGGTAAAGCATGGTTGAATGCCAGGAGTTCACAAGAGGACGTGACTAGGAAATGTGATAACTTTGCCTGTGAAGGATTATCTGTGAAGACACTTTACCCTATTTAAAGCTAATTACATTTTCAGGTAGTCTTGCCTTTGGAAAAAATAAACTGGATTTACTAGATTCTAATGGTTATCAGGATTTGGAAACTAGGTAAACCTAAGAAAAAGGCCACCTCAAATATTGGTGGTCCTCAAACTATAACATTTCACATGCCAGTAAATTTCTTTTTAATCTTGAGAAGTAACAAAGAATTGCCAAGTTTTTATTTTGCCAAGCAAGAAAAAAACTTGTTACCCTTCTACTCTCACCAGTATTTCATGAAAGAAAGAAAAGTTTTAATAGTACAGAAGTAGAAAGGACATCTTTAAAATGAGTCCTTTGACTTAACTAAAATTACTTTTATGAAGATGTACTCTTTACATTTCTTATCTCACATCACCAACGACTTCATCCTGAATAGGCATGGTTTAGGCAACAGCATTTTGGAGTCATTGATTTACACTGTAAACCTTATCTTAATCCTACCCTATCAGGGTACTTATTTTCTTTCTATTTCCCTTAACATTTGCTCATATTAGTTCTATTTTAGAAGTAATCACAGTGTATCACGTAGATGTTGATTTGTATGTGTCCTACTGAACGAGGATAAGGATTTTTTTTTCATCTTCTGACTTCAGTGTCTAAGATAATAAATTCTGTTAATCTTTTTATAAATAAATAAATGAGTGAGTGAGTGAATGGATGAATGAATGAGAGAATAAATCAGTGGAAAAAATAAACAAATGAATGAATGAAACCCAGGCACACCAAACATACTTACTCAATGCCATGTGTTAGCCTATATTTCCCTACTGGGGAAATAGATGGCTGTGGGAGCCTGGTATCTCCTACAAAGAAAGTACATAACTGAGAGATCAATCTTGACCTACCATTGTGGATATACAGCAGTGTTCTACACACAAACACGAATCAACTCAGAGCTTCAGATTGTAAGTTTTTGGGGTATCCAGAGATTTCACCAGCTATGACTCTGCATTCTGGACCCTCACAGAATTATTGACTGGTTATATATAGCCTAGGCAGGAGAATCTTGCAATGGCTTCATTTTTGCCTAAGCTTCAGGTAGTCTGGCTTCAGGTACAATGAATGCAGGGTAAACATGAGCCAAAAACAAAAAAAAAAGAGGATCACAGTGAAATGAAAGATTGTCTTCATCCTTTCAGTTCTTGGCAGTACAGATAATGAAATAGGAAGTAGAGCATCTCTCTCTCTATTTTTTTTTTTGGGGGGGGGCGGGGGAGAGAGTTGCCTACTAGTTGATGTTCTTAAAGATTTCTATATTTACATGATTCTTGGTCAAAAAAACCATACTTTCCATAGTGTGGGCTTAGTCTTCAAGTTGTCATGTTTCAGGTATGAAAAACAGGATATTTAAGAAGACTTCGCTCAAATGGCTGGGTATTTACAGAACATTTAGATCTGGTTACTCATCTATCATCAAGCTGTGGCTACTCAGTGTTCTCTGAATCCTTCAGTGGTATTATGGAATTTGATTTTTATCATTTTGCTATTCTATCTTTACTTGTACCTATTTAGTTTTGAAGTATCAGTTGCCTGTGCTATGGTCCATGTCTAAACACTGCTTTTGCTTATCAGGGGTTGAATGTTAGGAAATATTTGGTTAATGATAACAAGACATACTATAAACTATTACTAATCAGCAATGTGCCTGAACTTTAAGATGCTTCTTAATCATCAACTTTTGAATTTCATGTCAATGTAGCTCACTACTTCTGGGCTATTTGGTATAAATGGCAGGCTGGGCTAAATAACAAAGATGGCATTCATATTTCTGTTTTGTAACCCTAAGATCCACATTAAATATGAACATGGCATAAACAGCTGATAAAATCAAGTCACAAATCTTAAAGCATATATAAAATCTGGAATATGGAATGATAAGGAAAAGTCAAAATAGAACAAAACAACATATGAAAAATTGTAAGTGCTTAGCTTCAAACTGAAAAATGTGAATCTGTGCCTACTCTAATATTCAATAGATGACACATCTAAAGAAGTAAACACTTTGAGATAATTTTCTTTATTTCAGATTGCAAGTAAATGGCTTAAAGTTAATGTTCTTTACTGGCAGAAACTAATTTTGGCACAATTTTTTAGTATAAAAATTTTCTCATCATAAGACCATATATTTCAAATAATATGTTCAGTATTAACTGAAAAGAAAGGATATAAATCTATCACTTTGGAAATTAACATAGTAATATAGACATTTATTCAAAAATAATAATTTACTATTTGTGCATTTTAACCACTCTTATGATTAAGAAATAAAACTTAGTAGATAATAAATACATGCTTAAGTGTATACTATGTATAAACATTGTGAAGAGAGAAAATGAATTATGAATTACTTGACTTTCCAACTATCTACTGTACTCTTCACATGGGGCAATTTGCTTGTTAAGTAACTTTCTGACTTTATTCAGCATCCATACTTTGTTAGAAATTGAAGGTTCAAAGACAGATGCAATATGACTCTGTAGAACCACGTTATTCTGGTGTCCAAAACCGAACTTGTCATTCCATTTCTTCTGAATGTGCTCGCATTATTACTGACTCTCCCAGTCACTGGCTGAAACTTTGACAGTTTATCTTGATGCATCATCCCCAGTAAAAAATGCCTCTGATCCTCTTATGTGAGCACCACCTCATGTTTCTACTCCACTGCGCCCCGCTTTCTCCATTTTTGTTTTGTTTTGTTTTGTTTTTAACAGGAACACTCTCTCTCTCTCCTCAAGGCCTCCCTACTAGCCCTGTCACCTTTGGTCTCTTTACCCTTCACCTCATCCTGGAGAGCTCTTCCTTAGTACAATTCTGATCAAGTTGGTTTCTGCTAAAGACTTCAAATTCCTACCTACTGACTATGGAAGAAAGCCTGAAATCTTTGGCCAGGCTTCTCAAGGTCCTTGCTGATCTGGTCCCAACTTATGTTTCCATTATTTTCTGATTTCTTCACTTCTCACTTCCTTCCCTTCATCTGTAGATGTCTTCATTTTCCTTGTGCCTGTGATCCCTTTTTTCTACTTTATCCTGTCCCCTGAAGGCTAGAATTCTAGGCATCCTTTAAGGCAGGGGTGGGCAAACTTTTTGACTCGAGGGCCACAATGGGTTCTTAAACTGGACCGGAGGGCTGGAACAAAAGCATGGATGGAGTGTTTGCGTGAACTAATATAAACTCAAAGTAAACATCATTATATAAAAGGGTATGGTCTTTTATTTATTTATTTTTTTTTAGTTTTATTCATTTCAAATGGCGCGGGCCGTAGTTTGCCCACAGCTGCTTTAAGGCCTATTCTAGCAAGTCTTTCCAGGGCCCTCCAGTAAGAACTAATGATTATTTCTGAATCTGTACCTCCCAACTCTATCTGTAACTTTCTAAAGAGATGGATCTCATTCTACCTTATATTGGGGGCATTTTTGCACCTGTTTTATCTACTACTTTGTAAGCCATTTGAAAGTTCCTTGCCTGATGCATCTTTGTACCCTCCTTAAAACTTTGTACAATGTAGGCATTCAAAAATACTTATTGAATGAGTAAATGAGCAAAATAACTAAAAGTGACTGAAGATGGAAACAAAAAATAAATAAACTGAAAGGTATAACCATCAAGAAAGAAGAATGTACAGATTTGAGAGGTTATAATAACGATATAACCCTAAAATAACGAGGGATAATGGCTAAGTACTTAGAAAAATTTCCCAAAGGGTTTACTTTTCTATAATGGCAATTTCCTACTAAGTGATGAAAGGAAATTATCACTTGGATTGATACTAAAAGTTTTCCCTATTTTTCATTATAACTATTTCCATCCACATGGGAAAGAGCAATGTGAGGACAAGTCTATGCTATCATTCAGGTGGCTTGGTTGCCTTGTTGGTCTCTTATATTTCTGAGTTTTGTGATTTTTATCTATAGGCACTCTCAGTAGCAACTCACCATTAATCATGGGAATTTTAACTGTGGACACATTAGAGATGACAAATCAAGATTAAAGGTATATGATAAATGTAGTAAAAAACCTTCTCTGCTTAATTTTTCACATTTACCCATCAACAATTTCACCTCTGGTAATGAATACTTAGGCCTAAGACTATTTTTAAAGAGGGTAATCCATCTTGTGGAATGATATCTGTGAAACAACTTAAGAACTGTTGCCTGTGATGGGGTGGGACATAGAAACAGTTTCCACAAAATGAAAAAAGTAGAGGTTGTTCAAATCCAAGCTTGGTCCTACCCTTTGGTGCTGGTCAATAAAGTCATACCAGATATAAACAAAACATTCCATTCAACGTTATGTCAACTTTCGCAAAAAGGTCATCCATCACTGTACATTAAGGTTCCGAGCACCTGTAAAATCTGATGTGCATTCTTTCAGGCCATTTTTTTTCGACTCTGTGTCTGTCAGAGATACCCCCCACCATATACATATTATTTATGTTGGGAGTAGCTTTCTAAATGTCACCCAAATGAATTAGGATCATGCTGAGCCTCAGAGTTAAGAGTCGCCATGTGCATTTATGTGTTTTCTCTCCCCGAATACTGACACATTTATATCCTTTCCCCGTCTGCTCTGGCTTTGGCTGGGATACATAGTACAAGCAGTTTATTTTACTATGACATGGTGACAAAATAGAACTTTATTTATGTGAAGCTGGTTAAAAATGCCCTGGCCAAAAAATATGACACCAGTTAAGGAAATCTAATAAAACCTCTTGTAGAAATGGTGTAAAGTATAGAGTTTTATTTGGAACTTAATGAGGTTAGCAATGCATACTGTACCTTACTGTGTCTACCAAATAATGTCAAACTAATGTTGCTAAATGTTTTCTTAAAGTAGCTCAATCTCTGTTAATGTAGCATCCCCTCATTCACTCATTCATCCTTTTATTCTTTCAACAAATAGAATATTTATTCAATATCTACCTTATGTAGCTGAAAAGAAATTATGTTAGCTTTCAGATATATGGACATTTAAACCATTTTTATCAATATTTATGAGTTCTCTAAGGGGCTCAGTAGAAGTAACTCACTAATCACAGAGATAGCCATTGAAGCTGAAAGAAAAACAAACCCTGAAATTTAGTTTTATGAAATTTTTATGTTAAAATGCCTTATCATGTAACAATTATTTTTCAGAGTGACAAGTATAGATACTTTCCTCTATATGTATGATGTCATGTGGTTTGCTCTTGGTGACCTAAGAAGCTTATAAGAATAAAAGGCAAAAAAAAAAAAGAAAAAAAAAGAATAAAAGGCAAAAATTCATAGGCAGCCCCAAGTTCCTGCCTCTGTATGCATTCAAACGGAAATGAAATCAGAGTTCTTCACCCCAATTTGTATTGTTTCTGAAAGGCACCACACTGGAAGGCTGAATGTATATTCAAATGATGCCATCTGCTGCTCAAAGCATTTTGGCCATCAGAGCCCTTGCAGGTCACAAAAGAAAGTCCATCTCACTTCAGAGACATAATACACTCTTCCATGATCAACATCCCCCTCCCATCCTTTCTCCTCTTACTTCCTGCTTCCCCCTCATTCCTGGGCCAGGCCTTGCTACCAGCTAAAATCCACTTAAAGAAGGGGCACTGCAACCTGTGTAGGCCCTAGGGAGCAAGAGGTGCCTTCCTCAGGACTCATCAAGGTGCCTGGGGGAAGTGCTCACTACTGATGCCAGGGGTGAACCAGGCTGACCATGGCTGGAAGCCTGAGTCCTGGTTCACTCACTAACATGCTATGTGACCTTGGGTAGGGGAATCCACCTCTCTGGATTTTTATTTCTTCACCTATAACATGAGTTGTTTGTGGGTAGAGCTTAGGGTACTGCAGGTAATCTCTATAGATCCTTCCTACCCCACAGTAGTCCTGTGACCTGACAGACCCATCTCCAGATAAGCACCAATAGTCAGAAACCGTCTTTCATCAACCACAACTAAAATGTCATAAAACTCCAAATTTGAGAAATCATCACATTGCCTAAACAAAACTGAACTTTGATTAGGATTTCAAATACAGCTGCTAGTATAAATGTCACATAGAAACAGCAATATTTCTCATAACAAAAATGTGCCTGTAGATTTATTTTCAATGTACCAGGTAATTCATTATGTCTGCCTTAACAATTAGCATTAGTATAGGTTTCTGGCTATGTTATGATACTTATTTTATTATATAGATCTTGTTCTTATAATGATATTAATTTATATAGAATTTTGCTTATGTTCAATTTATATATATATATATCTTTCTCTCCTCAATAACTCTAGGCAAAAATCTAATATTTCCATTGGAAGTGATAAAATATAGTATTGATTACCTTGAACACATATGACATAGGATATGATTGGGTTACATGTTCCAGAGAAAAAGGAGGAAGGTCTTCAGAAATTACTTAAGGCTCTTTTTTTTCTTACTCAGGCATTAGGCATTTACACACACATAAACAACTACTGAGGATAATTCAACTAGGTCGTTTCCAGGTGTGTTTCCCAGAGGGCCAAACTGCCAAACACCTACAACTGCCTCCATCATCCCACGTCACCCAACACGTGCCAGACACATACGCAAGGGGTACACCCAGCTCCCTGGCCTCCCATCTGAGACGGATGGCACTCACTCAGAAACGTAGGCAACTACAGCTCCAGCAACATCCAATTTTTGATTTCGCCGTATGCAATCAGTACACATACTTAGTTCACATACTAAAGAGTAAAGTGGGTCTGAAAAAAAAGTTTCATAATTAAGAAACTATTTAAGAGACTGTCCCTTTAGGAATCTCAACAATGAAACTCCTTTGAAGTCTTCCTGCAACATAATGTTTCATATGGTCCTTTACGCAATGAATACCAAGCACTAGTTCAGAGGCAAGCTTCCTGACACTCGAGAAATTAAGTTATTAACTATGCCTTGTAGAAACTAGTCTCGTCACCAGGTGTTGAGGCCTTACCCAGATATGGGAGACTGACAATCTCCTCCCACATACTACTGTCAGGCTCACACACGCATGTGTGTAGACAGACAGACACACACACACACACACACACACACACCTGCAAAGGAGCCAGAGTTAGGAGGACACTGAGTAAAGTCACTTGGTTTTCAAGAGCTTATATGAGGCTGCCATACAGATAAGTCAGACAGAGTGAAAAGAGCCTGCAGGAAGCCTCCAGAACAAGCTCGTACCAAAACTGTCTTCTGCAACCAGCTTCTTGGTAGATTGGCACACTTCTTCAGGTCTGCGTTTTAGAACTGTCTTGCTAGATTGTGCATACGGACTTCACAGACTCTTAGCCTTTTTGTTGCTTAGTAAAGAAATGGCTCTACCATTCAAGATGTGGAGTGAGAAAATCACTGTCATGTACTTTTTGTGGTTGCTTCGGCTGTCAGTTGAAAATGTCTTTTGAGGGAGTCCAGCATGTGTGGCATGAACCCAAGCCTCAGTTTTGCTTTCAGGAGGTGTCGCTGTGCCCTACTCCCCCAAGGCACGCTGACTGAGGGGGCAGCCAACTCACTGCTTCCTCTGCCAAATGCCCCAATGCCTCCACCATCCTCTCTTTCTCCCTCCATCAGGAGTCCTTTGATAGAGTGAAGGCAAGTGGACTTAACTGGTTGGGCTGCTAGAACCCAAGCTTTTCCTATTGATTCTACTCACTCACATGAAGACATTCTCCTCTCCACTTTTTCTAAAACCCCAAGAAATGTCTTTAAATATTCTGATCCTCTATAATCTCCCACTGACTACAGGTGGAGGAGGCGATGCCTCACCTGCTTTTACAACCTTGGCAATAAGGCCCCGGAAGCTGAGCACGTCCTGTCTTTACTGTGTTTCCCAGGCCGAAGGGCCCGTAGGAAGGAAAAGCCTCCACAAAGCCAAAGAGAAGGAGGAGAAAGGGCACCTGCCCCCAACTGACCTGAGACACCTATAGAAAAAAATGAGAGGAAGAAAGGGCAACTCAATTCTTTTGCTGATTTTTACCTTCGCGTCTTTGAATTTCCTGAATCAAGATTCCACAAATTAGAGCACAGTTCCTGTTTTGTTCCAATGAACAGACCAACACATAATGGATGTTCCAGTAAAAAGCAGTTTGAATATCCTGAATATTAAGACAAGAGAAAAGACGGCATATTTGAGAACAGGTTATTGAACTGTGGACTAGAAAAATGGGCTGGAATGCTCCTTCTGCCACATACTGATCTGAAAGTGTCCAGTGGGTCACTTGATCTTTTTGGCTATTAGGTTCCCCATCTGTCCAACTGAGATAAGGACTCCCTCCCTGCTCTGCATGACTGTTTTGAGCATCAACTGAGGTGAGGTTGGTGTGAAACCTGTAAATGCCTAAGGTAGAGAGGTGCATGGGTGTGCCTTTTTTGGTTTTGGTTTTGTTTTTAATTAAGAAGGGAAAATGGAAATCTAAATATTTAATCTAAAATACAGTCAGGTATTGATATAGCCACAATCCATTTTCACAGGTCAAATTATGTCATTCCTATTTTTATTCTTGTGAATCCTATTCCTATCTAATTATACTTTTTTTTTTCATTTCAGTAGTTTCCCACTTAACCACAGATAGCAATGTGTTTGTGACTGAGAAAGCGATCTGGAATTTACAGGACAACAATGAAGATCAAGTCAGGATTTTAAAAAATTTTGTTTCATAAAATAGAACTAGGTATCTGTTTGAGGCTAGTGGTGAGGAGTGGAGAGAGAAGAAAATAGGTAGAGGTAATACCAGATAAATGCCTATTTTTTCAAATCATGATAACATAATAATTATTTCTATTTCTTGAGATTACCTTTTTCATATAAATCCTTATGTTGTAATGTGAACCCTGTGCTGATGTCATGCTTTTACTGTCTCTTTTGTGTTGTATTTTATCCTCCTTGCCCCAACCTGCCACCTGCATCCTTCCTTCCCTCCCTTCTCTGAGCCACTTTCCCTGAAGATGGCCTCAGCATTATTCTCTCGTTTCTTTTCTGGCTGGTGCCTCTACAACAAAGCCCTCTTAGCAGCGGTTCTCAACCTGTGGGTCGCGACCCCTTTGGCGGTCGAACGACCCTTTCACAGGGGTCGCCTAAGACCATCCTGCATATCAGATATTTACATTATGATTCATAACAGTAGCAACATTACAGTTATGAAGTAGCAACGAAAATAATTTTTTGGTTGGGTCACAACATGAGGAACTGTATTTAAAGGGCCAGAAGGTTGAGAACCACTGCCCTAGAGCAAGAAATGTAAAGCTGTAGGCTGTAGTTATGTGCACAATCTTGCTCGGCAGCATCAAACAAAGTTACAGTCAAAATAAGCAAGAAAGTCTGTGAGAACCTATTTAAAAAGCACTGGTGATTCCACTCTCCAAGCCACCCTAAGCATGGAGCCACGCTCATGCTGTGTGACTTGCTTTGTGCCAATTATCAGGAAAAAGGAGGTTCCCACAGGAGCCTAATTGCTCAGGTGGAATTCTGACAGAAATAATGCTGTCGCCACTGTACTAGTGTTTAAACTGATTACAATCTGTTAATGTGAGTAAGTTTAAGACAATATTCTCAAATTTTCAGGTGCAGATTTGTCTGAGTGAGCTTGTAAAAAGCCACCTCCAGAGTGTCTGATTCTGAAGATCTGGGCGAAGATCTGGGAATTGGTCGCTTTAGCAAGGCTTCCCCAGGTGTCTCAGATACCAGACACCCACTTTGAAAAACACTGCTCTAAGGTGGCCACACCATACCAGGCTGGGAAGAGCTTCTAAGAAGGCGTGGCCCCAAGAGGGTCACTTTGACTCCAGGTATCATGCTGACCCCTTACTGACCTTAGCCTCAGTCTTGTCCCACAAGCTCCGGGGCCATTCGCCTTCCTACCATCCATGCTCTATTGCTGGTGAGAAGTAGATAGATGGCCGCTGGGCTCTTGAGCTGACACCCAAAGCTACTGTCCATATAGGGCAAGAGCAAGGGAAATGCAGGCCCTTCCAGAGTGATGAAACAATGTCTAAAAAATTCCCTTTGCACATGAATATTATACCAGAAGTAGAGAGACATATCCCCTCCCTAAAGCTGGGGAGATAAGAAGTATTCCCTGACCCTCTACTCTAAACTCCTTGATCCACCACATGCTGAGGCAGTTGTGAGAGCCATCTTTCAGGCGGACATGGTCCCTCCTTCCTCTACGTCTTAAAACATAACTCCCAATAGAAACAATATTTCCCACAGAAATGATAGAAGGGGAATTAGAACCCCAGGCCAGCCTACGAACAATACCACCTCTTGGAAGTATTTCAACTCCATCTCCACAGTCTTGGTCTGAGACCTCCTCATCATTTGTCTGGACAATTGCACCAGTTTTCAAAGAGGCTCACTGCCTACATTCTCTCCTACCACTCACTCATCACGTTTCAAGCCTGCTACTAAAGCTATTTTTCTCACATATACATTTTTTATTAGTGTTAATATCCTTGTTTCTGTCTATTAGGCTCCATGCTATTCCTTAGTGCAATGTTTTAAAAATATAACCAAATAGCATCAAATATAAATCAGTAGCTGACATATCTGGAAAATAACTTGAAAAGGTAGTAGTAGTGTATGCTGTATCTGGAAAGTATTCCGCAGTTTGATTAAAGATAATAGAATGCCGTGTAACCATCCAGACTTTCTCGTTTCTGAAGATAAGTCTCTTTTAGGGTTAGACATACCAAATACAATGAAATTCTCTTTTAATAATTTACAATTTCATTGCTTCCCTTAACTCTAGAATTTGAAGTAGAGGAAGTAGATGTGTTGTTTTGACCACCAGATTTTTTTTTTTTTTTTTTTTTTTTGGTAGTGAGGTGGAACTATTAATATAAATAGCAGTAATTTTAGTTTTTGGCACAAAAGTTGTTGTGAGACCTGCATTGGCAGCCCTTGAGTTTTTATTTTATTATTCCATATTTTTTGAGTCTTTTAAGAGGTTGAAAGAAAGTCAAAATGCTTCAGAAATATTTCTCACTTTCTTTCTGTTACAAATAGGCTTCCCTTTCCACCAAAGGTTAGTGCTTACCCCCTCCTAGTATAGCAAAGTGTTTAGAGAAACTATAAGTGAAAAGCCATTAAGCTTATTCTATTTTAAATACTTTCCCCCCTTTCCTGTTTTATTCCCCAAAGTCATACCGAAATGCTGCTTAGATCATGTGAACAGAGGATATGATACAGCCCTCCTCGGATTATGGTGATTCTGAACAGCATGTTAGCAAAGAAGGTATTTATGGCTGACAGAGTAATGGGGAAATTTATATTTTAAAATAATAGATTATTCATGCAGGGACCATAATAGCTCTTTCTGCCTTCAACACAAAGAGATACAAAACCACGCATGGGGTTTCGATGAAAATAGCTGAATCAACGTGCCTGGACATGCAGGCTATTGTACCTGGTATTCCGTACTCTCTTGGGAGAAGGCATGTTTTGACTTTGCTGGTGGGAAATGAGGCCACTACAACCTTTAACCCTTCCTGAAAAATGAGCCACGAAAGGTTCATGTGGAGAACTGCAGCTACCCTCATTCCGAGCCAGGCCAGGCTTGCTCCGACTGCACAGGCCTGCTCAGAGTGCCAGAGCCCCGGCGGCCTCTTATTACATGGCACAACCCAACAGGACCCTAGAGAGAACATCACTGGTTTTTGTTTGTGAAGAAAGTTGCTAACTGAAGTGCAGAGACACTGGAAATACTTAGTGAAGAATGGCTTTTCTTGTCTACTAGGTTCGCTGCATTCACAATTCCACAGTACGTATCTCCATCTCTCCCTTGAAAACTCTCATTGAAATGGCACTTTTCTATAGATACAAAGAATATTTAGTGATTTTGTTTTCCAAGACTGCTTGTGCACATATTCAATTTCCTAATCTAAATTCATAAAAAAAAAAACTAAAATGGGTAAATATATAGTTAAATAAATAAGGTTTTATTACTTTCTCATAAATACTAATTATCATGGACTCAAACCATGTACCAATAAAATGTTTTTAATTATATGCACCCTAATTTGTGAATAAATAGCTTCTTTATAATCATGCTTGGCAATCTTTCGATATAGCAAGTTAAACTTTCTATGTATCTGTATTACTTCATTTGCTCAGCAAACCCTTTCTGTATGGACTCTACAAAATAGATCCCTCATGTATGTTCACAAAGTCTTAATTTAATGGGGTCCACATGACCATGCTCTGGGTGAGAGCCATCACAGAATGCCTACTTCAAGTGTTAATCTTGAGGGTGGAACAGTCAAGCCCTGGAATCAGGAGCGGCTTTGTAGTCACATTAGAAACTTGACTTGAGCCTTTGAACAAGTTACTTATATCCATGGGAAGCAGTTTCCTCAGTTATACAACAGGAAGAGTAATCCTGGGAATAACACACTAATGTGAGTAAAGCTCTTACAGATCCTCTCATGAGAGGTGCAGTAAAAGGACAAAGTAATATTATTGGTAACTTGTCAACACTCAAACAATATGCTTAGGTATTAAGCATTACAGAATATAAATATAAGTAGAAATGGTGCCTAGAGTATAATCACATAATCCTTCTTAGTGTGCTCACCCAGAACTATAATTTAGTTAGGCATTTCTAAGAAAATACACTATTCAACATCAACATAATCTATTCAGCTTCTTTTTACCAAAATTGCAAACTTGCTTGTGATGGGGAGGGCAATAATTTTCTTATATCTGCTGCATCAGTTTAGTTCTGATTTGTTTTATTAGCTTATTTGTTTTATATAGCCTTTTCTCTCTATAAATGGAGAAAAGGCTCTTCTACGTTACTTCAAGGAATGGTTCTGGTTGGACTCTAACTTTGTCTTCCAATTACCTATTCCATATTCAGTTTTAAATGTTTGTGGTTATTTTCAGAAGATATGGATCAATTAGCTATCAGATGTGCTAATTTGATTCTTTTTGCAAATATTTGTTAGCTTTGTTTCCCTTTTGGAATCCTCAGAATTAATTAAATTGAAGGTAAACAAAGTGCTTCCGTTCGGTCCTGACCTATGGAATAGAGTTATGCTTTAATCAAAGGACTTCGTATTTCATATTACAATCACTATGACTTTCCACATAAACATAAATTCACAACTCTATAGTTATTGTCCATCTTTTCCACTCCACTAAATTTATAATCTTAGGCTAGCTTCTCTTTGAAATGATTCTCTTCTCAACCAGATCAGTGAATCTTGATTATAATTGTTGATAGCTTAAGATGCAGATTTTTATTGTTTTTAAGAATAGTCAATAGACATTTAAATTTCTTATTTTTTAACAAAGGACAAAGATCCCATGAGATAGTGATATATAAAATTTTTTATTGTTTGATTGCTTTTGGAGAGAGGGAGAATAAGAAGAGAGAGAGAAACATCAATTTGTTGCTCCACTTAATTATGCATTCATTGGTTGATTCCTATATGTGACCAGACCAGGGATCAAACCTGCAACCTTGGAGTATCTGCATAATGCTCTAACCCAGTGGTTGGAAAACTGCGGCTCGGCAAACCATGGCTCGCGAGCCCATACGGCTCTTTGGCCCCTTGAGTGTGGCTCTTCCACAAAATACCTGCTCTTCCACAAAATACTGACTTTTGCGCATGGGCCACGAAGTTTCAATCGCACTGTATGTGCGCGCCCCCACGTGGTATTTTGTGGAAGAGCCACACTCAAGGGGCCAAAGAGCCGCATGTGGCTCAGAGCCGCGGTTTGCCGACCACAGCTCTAACCAACTGACCTACCCAGCCAGAGCAAGATAGTGATATTTACAGAGAATTTCATAATCTCTAACATTCCAATGTTTGAATAATTTCATTTTGGTTTTGGTATACAGATACACACAAATTATATATAGAAATATTTTCCAAATAAAAATTATAGCATTCCCATTTATCCTATCAGAAATAAAAGTAGAATATTATGGAGCAAGTTCAATATTTCTTAAGCGTACACTAGACCAGAAATAATTTCCTTCTGGGTTTATTTCCTGCTCTCTCACTCTGATAGATTTTTGTTAAATTATGACAAATAATTTTCATATTCATATGAAAATATTGTATTTCTATTTAATACTAGAGGCCCAATGCATGAAATTCGTGCAAGAGTAGACCTTCCTACCCCGGCTGCCGGCAACGGCTTCCCTCTGGCACCCGGGACCAGGGCTTCCCTCACAGCCCTGGCTTCGTCCAGAAGGTTGTCTAGAAGGATGTCTGGCATAATTAGCATATTACACTTTTATTATTATAGATAATATTCAAAAATAAAATATAGTCTATAAGAGCCCTAACCATCTGACAACTCTGTAACTATATCTTTGGTTTAGGATAAGAACTACACAGAATGTAACCGAGTGGGTCGCTTGGTGGGATCACAGGCATGAGAAACAGCTGAATCTCCATTTTCAAGGTGGCTTCTTTCTTCCTGCTCTTCTGCCTCATTTACTACCTTAAAGAAACATTCCAAGGAAGTGTCCAAAAATGTGGGGGGAGTTTCCTATCAACACACTGGTCTATAATTTCACAGACATTCCAACCTTCCCCACTATTTTCACCATAGAGAATGGACCTCCAAGCAACATGAAGGCAAATCTGAGAAATTCCTCCATTGATAAAATGAATTGCTTTTTCTATTCAACTCAGTTACCTCAAGGAAGAGCCCTGTGTGTTCTGGAGTAGATTCAGGACAGTATGACCTAACGTCCCAACTGATCTGTGGATCAGTGTCAAAATATTATCAATTTCTTGCTTTTCTTATGGGAACTGTTACTGCTTCTCTCTTTGTCTCCACACTATACTCACACCTCCCGGCTTATCACCATCCTGCTCCTCTGACATTCAAATGGACTAACTTCTGTCATTTGCCCTGCATAAGAATTGTTGGGCTCTGCAGGTCAAGTAAAAGTTAGCAAATCATGGCCGCAAAACGATTTCTTCTAATGAGATTCTAAATGAGAATCTAAAATTCTAAAACAACACGGAGCCATTCTGGTTGGAGGACTGAGGGGAACCGGACTTTGACCCCTTGAGTTTCTCCTTTCCTGACATCACCATGAGAAACTCCTGCAGCAATTTCACCGAGAAGGAAAAGCCTCTAAATTAGATAGGAAAGGGAAACCTCCATGTGAATTTTTATTTTCCTGAATACTTAACTCCTTAACTCCATCTAAACATAGCAGTCAACAAAATGCACTTGCTGCCATCCCAAATCTTGTAAGGAATCTTAATACTGGGTTAATTTTAGAATGAAATCATAAGATTTATGGGTTGTAGATCTATATAAGTCACCACTAACTGAGGGTCAGTTACACTTTAATCTTCATGGTTCCACAGATTGGACCCTCTGGAAGGCGTGAGAATTAGGCCTTCCTCCCCTACATGTGAATCTCCCACATTCCCACAAGTAAATACTTTCTTCTCTGGTCTTTATCGAATGTTTCCTATTTAGATGATAAGACTCAGCAGGGCAGAGATCTTGTCTATGTTAGTCATCTCTACACAACAGCAAAGGACTATCTATCCTAAACACATACCAGCACCTGGTAGCCATTGTTTGATAGGGCCAATAAGAGAGAACTTTATTCAAATACATATATTCATTTGATACACAGATAGGATATTTTTTGTGTCCTTTAATTATGAACAACCTTTTCTCACACACAAAAGGAAGGGCTATTTTACCTGTTACTAAGCAAGCAACCTACCCTTAAAATGTACCTCCTACTATGAATGTTGCGAATTGATTTGTGCCTATGTACAGGATATAATGCATTTCTGTTTTCTTAATGATATAGAAATTAAATGGCAACTGTATCCAGCAGCAACAAATATGCAGTGAGTAGTGGGCATTGAAGGTGCAGGGGTGAAGATGGCAGCCATTGCCCCTCCCCTTGAGAAACTTACAGTTGGGGCAGGGGGATAGTGTCAAGGAAGGAGCACTGTCCTATAATCACCTCAAGTTGGGAGCACGGCCTAAGCAAGAATGCGGGGGCGGAGCGGGGGGGGGGGGGCTTCTCCATGTATTGAGAATGCAGGGATGAGTAGCAGTAAAGAAGACAAATCAAGGAGGGAAGAGCTTACATAGTCAAGTGAACAGCACGTACAAAATCCCTGTAATAGAGGCTAGCTTGGCAAGTACCAGGACCTGAGAAGAGGCCAGGGAGGAAGAATTTCTTCACACGAGGTAAAGTGAAAATGCTTCTGAAGGCAAAAAAGGTCAAACCAATTCTAAAGCAACTTCTTCTGTTATTCCTCTTTATGCAACTTGATTCTTTTCCCTCACTGCCCTTCTCCCCTGCGCCAACAGCACCGCTCAGGCCCTGTCTGAGAGTGGGAAGTCCTGCTGATTGACAAGCAGTCACTGGTGAGTCACAGTCAGTCATTCCTGACAAACCCAGGTTATTATTAAATGTAGTGGAGCAGTGAATTCAATGGTTAGAAACGGAACAGAGAGAGCCTGAGAAACGCGGTGCGGCAGCCTAGAGGAAAGCCACCTCCATGGAACAGGAAGTCTTTTCTCTTTTCAGAGCATCATCCATCATGCTGGGGGAAACGGCAGGAACGTAACCTACTACTTCTTAATAGTCTTCTGCACAGAGTGTGGCTTTGAAGCAGCAGCTGCCCACAGTAAATTTCACTGACCCTTAGAGCCTTTCCCCAAGTTTTCCAACTGTTTTGTCTCCTGAGCTGCAGCTCAGTGTTGGGTCCAACTTACAGCACCTGACAAAACTAAGGACCCTCCGTGAATGAGAATGGAAAGTGTTCAGTGATGTTGTCTTTTCTGTGCTACCCCGACAGTGAGACATGATGCCATTCCATCTGGCCATAAAGTGTATTCTCTCCCAGGGAGAAGAAGCTCAGCAAGGGATTTTATTTTAGGGTCTGGCATTTCCCTGTACATGTAGCACAGAAAATATACGGAAATACAGACCACTCCCAAAATAATGTAGTCAAGAGGGTCAAGTCTTCTCAATAAAGCAGAATTAACAAGTCTACTATGAACAAAGGTTTTAAAGTTTGTTTAGGTTTGATTTCTTCTAAATTATGAAGTTGCAGAGACAAAAATCAATGGATGGTTCCAGAAAAAAAGTAGTATGGAAATTAAGAAAATTCAGCTTTTTCTTTCTCTGAACAATTTTCATAACAACCCAATTAAATTTAGGGGGATATGATGCGTATCTACAACGCAGATGCAAATTAATTAAATAAACAAATATGTGGCCTTGGATGCCCAATGTTGATGTCCCGGGGCCCTGCTCTAGAGCTTATGGGTGGAGTTGCTTTTCCAGAAGTTGGAATAGGTTTGTTTAGCTCTTACTATCCTCTCTTACAGTCTGGTTCCTGCTGTGGGCTATGGAGAACTTTCGTGAAATGAGGGGTTGGATCACAGGGAATCTACTTGACACTCAGGGGCCTGATATCACACTCTGGTTTTTATTATTGCCAACTTAGCTAAGTATAGGGCCCCCAAAAGACACTTACTTTTATACTTCACTTCTCCCATTCCAAAGAGGTGATAGAGGCAGATGTAAACAAGAAGGTTTTGGTGGTACAGGTTTTGAACCATGCTCTCACAGGTAAAATGTTTCTCGGATGCTTTAGAGCCTTCAGACAGGGGACGAGCATAAGAGGGAGCAAGGCTCTGAATTGCACTGATTACCTTGGAAGGTCTAAATAAATTCCTATGAAGTTGATGCAATTGAGCATTTACTTAATGGAGCCATCTTTTTGGATCCTTCTCATTCTCAGAAGAAAAACAATTATGGATCAATGTTTTTTTATTATAAAGAGAAATTTTAAAAATATAGCTAACTATCAGTTGGGATTATTACCATGATCATATAATGATTATCATGGTGACTGTCAGCTGAGCAAAGATTATAGGCCTGGCACTTTTCATACCATCTCTCCTTGAGGTCAGTAACCCTATGTTGTTTGAGATGGCATGTTCTGAGTAGGTGCTCAAGAAACATTTGCTGATGAAATCATAAATGAATGGATGAGCCAAAGAACATAATTCTTCCACAAGCATGAAAGTTACTGAGTCAGGATCATGACATGGCATGTACATACCTTTAAGACAACTTCAAAGTAAAGGAAATACTCAATTAATTTGATATCTTAATTACTAGTATAATAAGCCCAGCTAATTATGAACTAATATGAACCAATAACTAGCAGGGATTTAGCAGTAATGACAAACAAACAGCATTACTAATTAGCACTCTATCTCCATAGGCTAAGTCAAAAGTAAAATAGCAAACCAGTGTAGGGTGAAGGAAAAAAACAGCAGCACATGGATCTTCAGAAATAATATTAAGTTTTAGAAATTTGAGACCGATCCCACCCCTTGTCCGAGTAGATTGAACATGTGAAATTGTTGTTTTGTTAAAAAGCTCAAACATCACCAGTTTCATATAGTTCAACCTAATATTTTCATGCATATATCCTTGTACTAAACTAAAAATAAAGGCAACAAATTACTATGGGTTAGGTACATTACTAATCTTTTACTCTAAAGAGCTCTTAAAAGAAGTTATGTTAAAATTTCCAGCTTCTTTACATTTATTCAATCTATTTTTTATATACAAGATATTTTTTAATCCTCACCAAGGACAGTTTTTATTGATTTTAGAGAAAGAGGAACATCAATGTTAGAGAGATACATCCATCAGTTGCTCCCACATGCCCCCCAATGGGGAATCAAACCCCTGTAACCCAGGCATGTGCCCCGATCAAGAAGTGAATCCGAAATCTTTTGGTGCACAAGACGACACTCCAACCAATTGAGCTATCTGGCCAGGACTGTACAATCTATTTTTATATATTCATTTGTACATTCAACATTTACAAACTGAATATATTCAATCAATCTTTGCCCATAGGAACTCAGATCTCTTAGCAGAGGAGATAAACATATAAACAAATAAAGCTCTTTGAGATTTTTAAAGTTCAGGTAAGTGCCTAAGCTCGCTCAGCAAGGCAAACTAAAATGAGCTTTCCAGATTCCTTCCACATTTCCCCATGAATCTATAAGTGATAATAGTAGACTTTTCAGGGGTTCATTCCCACTTTCTTTCTCAAAGTACAAGTCCTGGTTGGGAAAGGGAGGTGCTGAGTTTTGCAGTATTGAAAAGTATGAAACACTGGCTGAGTGTATTCTGTTAAAAAGAAAATATGTGAAGACATTGGAGATTAATATATAATTATATGCTATATATATATATATTTCAACATATAACACATTTATCAACTACCAAGCATGTATGAGACATTCTCTGGGAACCATGGGGAATACAAGAATAATTAAGGCAATGGTCCCACCTTCATAGGTCTTAAATTCTAGCCAAAAAGAAATAAACACAATAAGCTATAAGGGGAGGTAAGGATTGACAGAGTAGGAAAGAGGAACGTGTAAAATGAAGACCGCAGAATCCAGGATGGCTTCATCAAGAAGTAGTGTTTGAGCAGGCTCGGAAGAATGACCAGTATCCTGGTCCTGCTGCTAGTCATTGTGGGGGAGGCAGTAGGCAGTAGAGAAGCACTGAAAGGTGTGGGGCAAAAATAAACAACTATGAGAGCCATGTTTTAGGAAGAAGAATCTGGCAGCTGTAAGAAGGATTGGAAGTGACAGGGGGCAGAAGAGCTGAGGGTGGTACCTGTGGTGGGGATGGTGGAAACAGCATAAAGCCGAGTTGTAAGTCTGGAACAATGGAGGAGAAAAGTGGTGAGGGGATGAGTGCAGTGCCTGTGATCATGGTACTGAGCGAATCAGTGTGAGATACAGGAAGCTGACTTCACAGGATGTGGTGACCAGTTGAATGTGAAACGAGAGGAGGAGGCATAAGGTGAAGAAAATGCCAAATATGCTGGCTAGGATGACTGAGTGGTTTCATTAACAAACAGGGTGACACGATGAATTTATAGCGTTGGGGGGACATTGATGTACAGATGTTCAGCAGGGGATGGGGAAGATAGATTTGGGTTCAAGAGAGAGGTCCAGGACAGTTTTGGAGTCAATTTCCTGGAGTTGAAAACTGATCAATTTACTGATTCAAAAAATATTACACAATTAATAAGAGAAAAGGCTTTCCCTAGGAGAATTCAACTTGAAGTACAATAAATTATAATGTGGTTAAACAAATCCAAATTGATCGTAAAATAGGTTGTTGTTTTTTACCCTCACCCAAGGATATGTTTATTGATTTTGGAAAGAGAGGAGGGAGAGAGAGAGAGAGACATTGATGTGAGAGAGAAACATCAATCAGTTGCCTCCTGTACGTGCCCAGACTGCGGATCAAACCTAGATATGTGCCCTGACAAGAAATCAAACCCACAACCTTTTGGTGCACAGGATGACACTCCAACCAACTGAGTCACCTGGCCAGGGCTAGAGTAAGTTTTAAAGATCAAAGGAAACAAAGTAAATGTAGAAATGAACTGAAAGCTCATAGGAGAAAGAGGAAAGGAAATGGCACAAGAAAACATATTTAAAGGATTAAAACTGGGGGCCTAACCGGGGCAGAAGGAGAAAGAAGTGTGGCAAATCAAATTTTGAAATGATAATTTGCAAGGACAAAGTAAAACGTGGTGCTAAAGTTAGCTAAGAATACATAAGCCTCTGGGACAGCCTTATTACATTAGTGTCTAAGGCTACGTATGGTGGCGGAGGGGGGGGGCGGGGAGAGCAACATATTAATAACAGGATTTGACAAATTCCAAAAAAGCTGAGTGGAAGTGAAACAAAAGGACACTGGGATGGGCTCACCAGAAATATTTGTTTGAAAGCTAGAAGGAGATTTGTTTTTCCAGTGTTACGTAAACTAATCACCAGTATTTAAACTTTACTGACTCTTAGTAATCCCAACTTCTACAGTGACTTAGACGTTAACAGACGGGCTCTTGCATTGTTTCCACACAAAGTCAGTGACTGCCTTTTCTTGTTAGAAACATGAGTCACTCTTGATCTTAAATATCCCCTCTACTCCTCCCTTTTTATTTGCTAATATAATTCTGAAGGAGTGGCGTGCACAGACCTTCATTTTGACAGCTCTTCTGCATTTGAGAACTTATCTTTAAATGCAGTAGGCACATGTATTACTACTTTTCTTAATAACGTCAGGAGGGTGCTGAATATTCTGAGCCTCCTAATACTTTGCTTCGACAAATTACATACCTTAAAATATTGGACCATTTCAAAGTCCAATTTTGCAAGAATATAAATAGACATCAGTAGCTGCATAAAATTTAAATTGAATGGAGCTACTGTAGCTTGGCCATCTGACACACAAGAAGCAATCCAGTGTGCATGCATGCCTGCCACTTTGTATCATCAGAGTCTGTGCAATTCCAGGTGGAGCTCTGATGAGAGAGTGAGTACTAGTAAACTGGGAACTCACGGAAAGGCACGGATTCTGCAGCATGTGTCAATGTATATCAGTTTCTATGAGAAGGTTTAATAACATGGCTCTATATTTTTTTCTTTTGTCAACAACCAAAGGCAAAGATTAGAATAAATTTTTAAATGTGGTAATTACTATACTATGTTTAAGTTACAAGTATGAACCAGGATATTTTTTAGCCAAAAGCTTTAATATTTATATCAAAGGAAATTTTAAAAATTCCAATAGCTGTATCTGAGTCTAGTTCTCTAGGGATATAAAAAATTAATGTAAAGCTTGAATACATAAAGTAAGAATTCAAGGAGGCAATAAAAGACAATCAAACTTGGACCTATGATGAAAAAATAATAGTGCAAAAAATTTCAGCAAGAAAATAATCAAGCTGGGTCCTCTGACTTCTTGACATACCAATGAGGCAATGATGATGATGAAGATAATGATAATGAAGATGATGAAGATGATGATGACTGCCATTTTATTTATTTATTTTTATTTTTTTAAAAATATATTTTATTGATTTTTTACAGAGAGGAAGAGAGAGAGATAGAGAGTTAGAAACATCAATGAGAGAGAAACATCGATCAGCTGCCTCCTGTACATCCCCCACTGGGGAAGTGCCCACAACCCAGGTACATGCCCTTGACCAGAATCGAACCTGGGACCCTTCAGTCCGCAGTCCGATGCTCTATCCACTGAGCCAAACCGGTTTCGGCGATGACTGCCATTTTAAAAGCACTTTCTAGCCCTGGCTGGCATGGCTCAGCTGGTTAAACGTTGGCCCATGAACCAAGAGATCACAGGTTTGATTCCTGGTCAGGGTAGATGCCTGGGTTGTGGGCTCTATCCTCAGTAGGAGGCATGCAGGAGGCAGCTAATCTATGTTTCTCTGTCTCATGGATGTTTTTCTCTCTCCCCCTCTCTCTCTCCCTTCCTCTTTCTTTAAAATAAATAAAAACATATATAAACAATAAAAATAAAAACATTTACTAGGCATAGATTATCTCATTTAATCCTCCAAACAACCCTAACAGGAAAAATTTAATTACCCCCCATTTTGCAAATGAGGAAATAAAAGCTTCCCAGAACTCTTGACAGAACAAATGAGACCAGGAAAAACAAAATAAAGACATACATAAAGAACTTGACTGATGACATCAAGAAAGAAACACCTACCAAAGAAAGATTCTAGAGAACGAGGAAGTACAACAGATGACTAAATGTTACACTACAATGAAATATACACACTGAAAATCCAATATAAATCAAGGAAAAACCTAAGGAAGATATTGTTTTCTTCCAACACACTAACACTCCATCTAGCGCAAAGTTGAAAAAGAACTTTTTTGTGTATTTGTGCTGTTTGTAAAGATAATAGTTGTTCAATGAGTACAAACTTAAAAAAAAAAAAAAAACCACATACATTAAAGTTTTACAAACCCAACTCTTAAAAATGTTCTTTTAAGATGGTCTTGTTTGGCTGAGGCAGCATCTAGAAAAAGCTTAGTAGTCCAGCTTTTCCCAAATAAACATATTTAGTCCATGGCATGTATGTATCCAGTGTCCAAATCCTGAGGTGACGCAGCAGACAGTTCTACTGTCTTCTCTTTGGCAACGCTAGTAGAACCCAACAGGTGACAAATGGGAGGAAACCTGGGGACCACGGTTGATGTCAGTGGGGCAATCACAGGAGGAAGAATCAAAGTTCAAGATGCCCTGCAGAAGTAGAATCACAGGAAGAAACAAACTAAAAATGAGAGCTGCATAGAAAACATCTGCAGGCAGTGCTACTGTTGGGGGAGACAAACCCTCAGGCAGTCCCTTGCCAGGCAGCCTCAATGTAAACCAACACCTCAGCCATGGGAATTTTTGTTCCAGATCAAAAGGACAGCAGCAATGCCATCTGCTGTTTGCTTAGAAAAATGGTAAGAGCAGATGTTTCCATGTGCTGACCTGCCATCCCTTGACTAAGAGGCCACTTGAAAAATAATCATGAAATAGCACAGGAGAACATCTGCACAGTGTACAGCAGACCACCAATCATGCAGCACAGGAGAGAAGGAACATGCAATCAGCCCATGAAATAAATGTAGGCAGGTCTTCAACAAGGGGCGGGGCCCCTTCCTATGAGAACATATAAAGGTGAGATGAGCTTTGGGCACAGGGTGGTCAGAATGTCCCCCATAGACCTGAGTAATTTCAGTGGGTGAACCCTAACCTATTTCCCATTTCTTCACAAGGCTCAGAGCTACACATTCACTTCTCAGACTTCTCTTTGTTGTTGTCTATAAAATTGATTTTGTTTAGCCCATGTTTTAGGCATCACTAAAATTAAGTGACTAACAGTGCCTTAAGAACAAGCCCTGGCCTGTTGATGGAAAAACCTCAAATGCAAAGTGTCTATGCAATGTGGGGTCAGGAGATGGTAAGAGCATTTGCATCTCACCTCTCCTGCTACCCCAAGTTTCAGGAGGACCTCACCCCTAGGGTGAGGTCTGTTCAAGCTATGGCTCTTAGAAATTACTGAGTCACTCATTAGGCGCCAGGTTGGTTCAGCAGAGGTTCAGCCTCAGAAGGAACCAAGTTTCATTTAGGATTTACACCTCAAGCGCGCTCCCTTGCTTTGCTGCCACACCTGCCACTCTGTGTACCTTCATCCTCTTGCTTTTTTTTTTTTTTACCTTTGTTTTTCTTTATTGATTAAGGTATTACATATGTGTCCTTATCTTCCCATTTCCCCCCTTCCCACACTCCTGCCCTCACCCCCCTGTTGTCTGTGCCCATTAGTTAGGCTTATATGCATTCATACACGTCCTCTTGCTTTGAGAGCCTTGTGTGAAAAGCACTTCCTGCCTCCCGCTGAATGCAAGTCCTTGGGCCCCATTTCCCACCAGCTAATCATCACCACAGCCTCTCAAGTCATTTCTCAGCCAGAACACATGTAAATGTTACTCATAATTTTTTCAAAATCATTGGCTTTCCTTTTGTGCACATGGAGGATAAAACATTTACATGACCTCTATTTCCTCTTAAACATGTTACACTTTTATATTTAGGGGTTTGCTTTCAAGACATTATTTTTTTAACTTGATTTAATTACTTGTTCCACCCTCTTTTAATTTATTTTCTGATCTAGTGATCCATTGCCTGATCTTTCCTCAACAGTTTTGGTTTTGAAATTTGGCGGGGCGGATTGGGGGTGGTGGTGGTATTTGGCTCATTTTTAAACAAACATTTCCTTATTTTCTTTGCTTTGCAGAGTCACTGACACATAGTAAATGCTCAAGTGTTTTAATAAATAATTTTTAAAAATGCTTTCAGGAGAGGTCTTACTGAAGATGTCTACTATATAATAAAGTCACCAGAAATAATATAGATTTATCCTCTATGGAGATCTTGAGCTCTGGAATAACCACTGGCTCATCCCAAACTCTTGGGGAAACAGATGGTTGTTGATACCTCTCCTCTCTTACAGTAAGACAGCCTTCGGAGGAAATTGTTACAACATAATGAATTTATATATGTCCTAATGCAAGTAGAGTTTATTTTCTTAGATCTTATCATGATATAGCATAGTGTGTGGCACAATTATTTACACCACTCATCATTTTTAAAGAGAGACAGAAGATAATTACTTAAAAGATAAAGATATTACTTAATTTTCAAAACTAACACAGATTTTGTCTCCTTCAAAGTTGTGATCTTGTTAAGACAAATACATAGATAGCATTAGCATTCTCTATTCACATAGCACTCTTGGATATGACCTCAGAACTTTCCCTTTCTTTCTTTCCCCTTCCTTCCTTCCTTCCTTCCTTCCTTCCTTCCTTCCTTCCTTCCTTCCTTCCTTCCTTCCTTCCTTCCTATACTATACTTCTTCAGTGGTCACAAAGCTTTTCTTTTGAGAATTTATTTAAGTTTTGTAAAAATTCAAATATTGTTTGGGGGCAACCATGGGCAGTAACATGCTCAAACTTAATATCATTTAGTTAAAATCAAGATGTAATTATAAAGTATCTTATTTATATGAGCAATTAGTTGTTTGCTTCTATGACTCAAACTGGGTCTAAGGGTATAACAACAATTTTTTGACCAATGGCAGAATTGCTGCAACACTTCTATGATGGCTATTTTGATGGGTAATATTTATCTGTATATAGAAATTCTATTTCTTGATGATACTCATGCCTCAATGTAGAATGTAAAATCTAATCTAATATAGAATTATAAAATACTAGAGGCCCGGTGCACAAAAATTTGTGCACTCGGGGTTGGGAGAGGAGGTCCCTCAGCCTGGCCTGTGCCCTCTCACAGTCTGGGACCCATCAGGAGATAAGGACCTGCTGGTTTAGGCCTGCTCCCGGGTGGCAGAGGGCAGGCCTAATCCTAGGTGTAACCCCTGGTCGGGCTCAGAGCAGGGCCCATTGGGGAGTTGGGGCCCCGCCTCCTGTCATGCACAGAGCAGGGCGGATTGGGAGGTTGCGATGCCACCCTCAGTCATGCTCAGGGTAGGGCTGATTGGGGGGTTGGGGCACCACCCCCTGTCACACTCAAGGCAGGGTCCATAGGGAGGTTGCAGCGCCACTCCTGTCATGCACAGAGCAGGGCCGATCAGAGGGTTGGGGCTCCGCACCCTGTCACACTGATCCCGGTGCTGGGAAGCCTCGCTGCTCCGCTGATCCCAGGGCCAGGACGCCTCTCGGCTCCCCGGATCCCTGGCCCGGAGGCCTCTCGGCTCCGCTGATCACCGGGCCGGGAGGCCTCTTGGCTCCCCTGAACGCGGGGCGGAGGCCTCTCAGCTCCTCTGATCACCGGGGCCGGGAGGCTTCTGGACTCCGCTGATCACCGGGGCTGGGAGGCTTATGGACTCCGCTGATCACCGGGCCGGGAGGCCTCTGGACTCCGCTGATCACCGGGGCTGGGAGGCCTCTGGACTCCGCTGATCACCGGGGCTGGGAGGCCTCTCGGCTGAACACCAGGCCGGGAGGACTCTGGACTCCACTGATCACTGGGGCTGGGAGGCCTCTGGACTCCGCTGATCACCGGGGCCGGGAGGCCTCTGGACTCCGCTGATCACCGGGGCCGGAAGGCCTCTGGACTCCGCTGATCACCGGGGCTGGGAGGCCTATGGACTCCGCTGATCACAGGGGCCGGGAGGCCTCTCGGCTCCGCTGATCACTGGGGCCGGGAGGCCTCTCGGATGATAACCGGGCCGGGAGGCCTCTGGACTCCGCTGATCACCGGGGCTGGGAGGCCTCTGGACTCCGCTGATCACCGGGGCCGGGAGGCCTCTGGACTCCGCTGATCACCGGGGCCGGAAGGCCTCTGGACTCCGCTGATCACCGGGGCTGGGAGGCCTATGGACTCCGCTGATCACAGGGGCCGGGAGGCCTCTCGGCTCCGCTGATCACTGGGGCCGGGAGGCCTCTCGGATGATAACCGGGCCGGGAGGCCTCTGGACTCCGCTGATCACCGGGCCGGGAGGCCTCTGGACTCCGCTGATCACCGGGGCCGGGAGGCCTCTCGGATGATCACCGGGCCGGGAGGCCTCTGGATTCCGCTGATCACCGGGGCCGGGAGGCCTCTCGGCTCCGCTGATCACCGGGGCCGGGAGGCCTCTCGGCTCCGCGGATCACCGGGGCGGGAGGCCTCTCGGCTCCGCTGATCGCGGGGGCGGGAGGCCTCTCTGCTCCGCTGATCGCAGGGCCTCTCGGCTCCGCTGATCACCGGGGCGGGAGGCCTCTCGACTCCGCTGATCACCTGGGCTGGGAGGCCTCTCGGATCCGCTGATCACCGGGGCCGGGAGGCCTCTCGACTCCGCTGATCACCGGGGCGGGAGGCCTCTCGACTCCGCTGATCACCTGGGCTGGGAGGCCTCTCGGATCCGCTGATCACCGGGCCGGGAGGCCTCTTGGCTCCCCTGAACGCGGGGCGGAGGCCTCTCAGCTCCTCTGATCACCGGGGCCGGGAGGCTTCTGGACTCCGCTGATCACCGGGGCTGGGAGGCCTATGGACTCCGCTGATCACCGGGCCAGGAGGCCTCTGGACTCCGCTGATCACCGGGGCTGGGAGGCCTCTGGACTCCGCTGATCACCGGGGCTGGGAGGCCTCTCGGCTGAACACCAGGCCGGGAGGACTCTGGACTCCGCTGATCACCGGGGCCGGGAGGCCTCTGGACTCCGCTGATCACCGGGGCTGGGAGGCCTATGGACTCCGCTGATCACAGGGGCCGGGAGGCCTCTCGGATGATCACCGGGCCGGGAGGCCTCTGGACTCCGCTGATCACCGGGGCCGGGAGGCCTCTCGGATGATCACCGGGCCGGGAGGCCTCTGGACTCCGCTGATCACCGGGGCTGGGAGGCCTCTCGGATGATCACCGGGCCGGGAGGCCTCTGGACTCCGCTGATCACCGGGGCCGGGAGGCCTCTGGACTCCGCTGATCACCGGGGCTGGGAGGCCTATGGACTCCGCTGATCACAGGGGCCGGGAGGCCTCTCGGCTCCGCTGATCACTGGGGCCGGGAGGCCTCTCGGATGATCACCGGGCCGGGAGGCCTCTGGACTCCGCTGATCACCGGGGCCGGGAGGCCTCTCGGATGATCACCGGGCCGGGAGGCCTCTGGACTCCACTGATCACCGGGGCGGGAGGCCTCTCGACTCCGCTGATCACCTGGGCTGGGAGGCCTCTCGGATCCGCTGATCACCGGGGCCGGGAGGCCTCTCGGCTCCGCGGATCACCGGGGCGGGAGGCCTCTCGGCTCCGCTGATCGCGGGGGCGGGAGGCCTCTCTGCTCCGCTGATCGCGGGGCCTCTCGGCTCCGCTGATCACCTGGGCTGGGAGGCCTCTCGGATCCGCTGATCACTGGGTCCGGGAGGCCTCTCGGATCCGCTGATCGCGGGGCCTCCGGGCTCCGCTGATCACCGGGGCCGGGAGGCCTCTCGACTCCGCTGATCACTGGGGCAGGAGGCCTCTCGACTCCACTGATCACCTGGGCTGGGAGGCCTCTCGGATCCGCTGATCACCGGGCCGGGAGGCCTCTTGGCTCCCCTGAACGCGGGGCGGAGGCCTCTCAGCTCCTCTGATCACCGGGGCCGGGAGGCTTCTGGACTCCGCTGATCACCGGGGCTGGGAGGCCTATGGACTCCGCTGATCACCGGGCCGGGAGGCCTCTGGACTCCGCTGATCACCGGGGCTGGGAGGCCTCTGGACTCCGCTGATCACCGGGGCTGGGAGGCCTCTCGGCTGAACACCAGGCCGGGAGGACTCTGGACTCCGCTGATCACCGGGGCCGGGAGGCCTCTGGACTCCGCTGATCACCGGGGCTGGGAGGCCTATGGACTCCGCTGATCACAGGGGCCGGGAGGCCTCTCGGCTCCGCTGATCACTGGGGCCGGGAGGCCTCTCGGATGATCACCGGGCCGGGAGGCCTCTGGACTCCGCTGATCACCGGGGCCGGGAGGCCTCTCGGATGATCACCGGGCCGGGAGGCCTCTGGACTCCGCTGATCACCGGGGCCGGGAGGCCTCTGGACTCCGCTGATCACCGGGGCTGGGAGGCCTCTGGACTCCGCTGATCACCGGGGCCGGGAGGCCTCTGGACTCCGCTGATCACCGGGGCTGGGAGGCCTATGGACTCCGCTGATCACAGGGGCCGGGAGGCCTCTCGGCTCCGCTGATCACTGGGGCCGGGAGGCCTCTCGGATGATCACCGGGCCGGGAGGCCTCTGGACTCCGCTGATCACCGGGGCTGGGAGGCCTATGGACTCCGCTGATCACAGGGGCCGGGAGGCCTCTCGGCTCCGCTGATCACTGGGGCCGGGAGGCCTCTCGGATGATCACCGGGCCGGGAGGCCTCTGGACTCCGCTGATCACCGGGGCTGGGAGGCCTCTCGGATGATCACCGGGCCGGGAGGCCTCTGGACTCCGCTGATCACCGGGGCCGGGAGGCCTCTCGGATGATCACCGGGCCGGGAGGCCTCTGGACTCCACTGATCACCGGGGCGGGAGGCCTCTCGACTCCGCTGATCACCTGGGCTGGGAGGCCTCTCGGATCCGCTGATCACCGGGGCCGGGAGGCCTCTCGGCTCCGCGGATCACCGGGGCGGGAGGCCTCTCGGCTCCGCTGATCGCGGGGGCGGGAGGCCTCTCTGCTCCGCTGATCGCGGGGCCTCTCGGCTCCGCTGATCACCGGGGCGGGAGGCCTCTCGACTCCGCTGATCACCTGGGCTGGGAGGCCTCTCGGATCCGCTGATCACTGGGTCCGGGAGGCCTCTCGGATCCGCTGATCGCGGGGCCTCCGGGCTCCGCTGATCACCGGGGCCGGGAGGCCTCTCGACTCCGCTGATCACCGGGGCAGGAGGCCTCTCGACTCCACTGATCACCTGGGCTGGGAGGCCTCTCGGATCCGCTGATCACCGGGCCGGGAGGCCTCTTGGCTCCCCTGAACGCGGGGCGGAGGCCTCTCAGCTCCTCTGATCACCGGGGCCGGGAGGCTTCTGGACTCCGCTGATCACCGGGGCTGGGAGGCCTATGGACTCCGCTGATCACCGGGCCGGGAGGCCTCTGGACTCCGCTGATCACCGGGGCTGGGAGGCCTCTGGACTCCGCTGATCACCGGGGCTGGGAGGCCTATGGACTCCGCTGATCACCGGGCCGGGAGGCCTCTGGACTCCGCTGATCACCGGGGCTGGGAGGCCTCTGGACTCCGCTGATCACCGGGGCTGGGAGGCCTCTCGGCTGAACACCAGGCCGGGAGGACTCTGGACTCCACTGATCACCGGGGCCGGGAGGCCTCTGGACTCCGCTGATCACCGGGGCTGGGAGGCCTATGGACTCCGCTGATCACCGGGCCGGGAGGCCTCTGGACTCCGCTGATCACCGGGGCTGGGAGGCCTCTGGACTCCGCTGATCACCGGGGCTGGGAGGCCTCTCGGCTGAACACCAGGCCGGGAGGACTCTGGACTCCACTGATCACCGGGGCCGGGAGGCCTCTGGACTCCGCTGATCACCGGGGCTGGGAGGCCTATGGACTCCGCTGATCACAGGGGCCGGGAGGCCTCTCGGATGATCACCGGGCCGGGAGGCCTCTGGACTCCGCTGATCACCGGGGCTGGGAGGCCTCTCGGATGATCACCGGGCCGGGAGGCCTCTGGACTCCGCTGATCACCGGGGCCGGGAGGCCTCTGGACTCCGCTGATCACCGGGGCTGGGAGGCCTCTGGACTCCGCTGATCACCGGGGCCGGGAGGCCTCTGGACTCCGCTGATCACCGGGGCTGGGAGGCCTATGGACTCCGCTGATCACAGGGGCCGGGAGGCCTCTCGGCTCCGCTGATCACTGGGGCCGGGAGGCCTCTCGGATGATCACCGGGCCGGGAGGCCTCTGGACTCCGCTGATCACCGGGGCTGGGAGGCCTCTCGGATGATCACCGGGCCGGGAGGCCTCTGGACTCCGCTGATCACCGGGGCCGGGAGGCCTCTCGGATGATCACCGGGCCGGGAGGCCTCTGGACTCCGCTGATCACCGGGGCGGGAGGCCTCTCGGATCCGCTGATCACTGGGTCCGGGAGGCCTCTCGGATCCGCTGATCGTGGGGCCTCCGGGCTCCGCTGATCACCGGGGCCGGGAGGCCTCTCGGCTCCGCTGATCGCCGGGCCTCTCGGCTCCGCTGATCACCGGGGCCGGGAGGCCTCTCGACTCTGCTGATCACCGGGGCGGGAGGCCTCTCGACTCCGTTGATCACCTGGGCTGGGAGGCCTCTCGGATCCGCTGATCACTGGGTCCGGGAGGCCTCTCGGATCCGCTGATCACTGGGGCCGGGAGGCCTCTCGGCTCCGCTGATCCCAGGCCCTGAGGCCTCTCTGCCCTGCTGCTTCAGGGCTGTTTGGCTTCGCTCTGCTTGGAGCCTGAGTATGCAAATTAACCGCCATCTTTTAGCTTCTATAATTGAAACATTGTATCTTTTGGAGTTGTTGCTTCAGGAGCTCAGAGCCCTGCAGCTGCGGGGATCCTTGACTTTCTCCATCGCTGGGGCAACCAAGCCTCCTATTCTCAGCTGCCTGGCTGCCAGCCGCCATCTTGGCTGACAGTTAATTTGCATATCTCGCTGATTAGCCAATGAAAAAGGTATCGGTTGTACGCCAATTACCATTTTTCTCTTTTATTAGTATAGGATATAGGATAATGCCCACATACTGTTAGCATGCTCTAGAGTAATACAGTTACTTGATTTGGAAGATTGAGTTTTGCATATTGTACATCATTTCCTAGTTAGACTTGGTTATTCTCAACTAGATAGAAAATTAATGTCCTTTCTCCAAAGAGTTAGATGATGTCAGTGCCTAAGCCATTCATTGACCACAACTGAGGCGCATTGCTGGAATCATTGAATTGTTAATTAATTTTGGTCACTGCTATCAAGCAGCTATTCTCAGTCTTTCAGTGACAGTTTTTCATAAGACAACAATATGCTGTAACAGGTTAGACATCGTGATGCTGAGACTTGCCAAACCAAAGTATCTGCCAAGTAATTGGTTCTTCAAGTTACTTAAGCAAAGCAGAATATGGGGTCTTTTCCCTCAAACATAATGAGGGAAATAAGCCAGCCAAATTTTTCAGTAAAAATTGCTGTAGCAGACTGTCAGAAAACCTAAACAACCAGCTAAGGTAGTTCTTTTAAAAATTTTCTTACACTGTCTAAAGATAATCTTCTAATTGGTTAAGTAAATAATCTATAATAAAGAAAAACCCAAGTCCTCAAAACTCAATTTCAAAATTTTTGTGGATGGACTTCTGGCCAAAATGGCAGCATAGCTAAATGCAGTACTTGCCTCTTCCCACGATCACATCAAATTTACAACTAAACTACATCATTCAAAACTGCCTGAAGTTGAGCTGAATGGAAGACCTACAAGAACTACGATATTAAAGAAGAAGCCACATCAAAACTTGTAGGAGGGGTGGAGGCTCAGAAAAGGTTGGACCCACACCCACCTGTGGTGGATAAAAATCAAGTGGGATATCTTGGCTGTGGAGGTCTTCCCTGAGGAGCAAGGGATCCAAGTCCCAAAGCAGGCCCCCTATCTCAAGGTTCCAGTGCCAGAAAGAGAAGTTGCCATAACTTCGAGCTGTAAAAACAACAGGGACTGAGGCTGAGGAAGGCTAAGGCTGCTGGAGTCCCAGACAGTTCCTCTTAAATGACCATACTCATCTTCATTCTGAGCTTCAACACAGGGGCAGCAGCTTGAAAGGCATCAGAGACATAGAGGGGGGAATTAAATTGTTTAGTGTAAGGGCAAGAGTTGGAAGGGCATCTTTCTCTCAGACAGAAGTGCTTGTAGAAGCCATTGTTTCTCTGATGAGCCCTCCTCCAATAGAGCTAGGGCCATATCTGAGACTCCACAATCTGGGTCTCACTGTTTGGCCCACCCTGGTGATTTCCTGAGGCCCCACCCCTCCCAACTTTCAGCCCACCCAAGATGTTTCAGTGGCTTTACCATAGGAATGGCCTGTCTTGGCTCATGCTTTAGATTTTTCTAAAATCTCTCAAACAAACAGCATATGGCCTCAGCAAGTGTCATACATCTTGCTAAGTGGCCCCAGGCCCAGCAACAGCAGCAGCCAGCCTTGGTTCATAGCTTGGCCTTGCCTGGGATCCTCCAAGCTCATCACAAATAGCAGGTATCTGCAGATCGCTTTGTAAATTATGCCTGGTGGCCCAAGGCAGAACACAGGTGGTGGTTGATGCTGGCCTACACCTTCCAGGAGGCTCCAGAGCCAGCACAGCCAGTGGAAAGCTTCAGCCCAGGCCAAAGCACCAGCACCCAAACACCTTCACACTAACACACTCAAGGATACCAGAGCCCTGATGAAGTAAGTCCTGCTCTGTGTGGTGGGCACCCGAAAAGCTGATCCTCTACGGTGGTCAAAGGTCAGTGATCAGTGGTCACAAACAGATCTTGCAGCTGATCAGCTTGGGTAAATCCCTCCCATTGATGTGTCAATAGCAATCAAGAATCAATTACAATGTAAGGGTGTACAGCCCACACAGGGAGTACACCTCAAGTACCCAGATGGGGGATCAGGGAGATTGTGTCACAAGACCCTATAGGTCATCTATGCTAACAAGCCTAGGAGACATAGTAGCTCTACCTAATACATAGAAACAAACACAGGGAGGTGGCCAAAATGAGGAGACAAAGAAATATAGTCCAAATGAAAGAACATAACAAAACTCCAGAAAAAGAACTAAACTAAATGGAGACAAGCAATCTACTAGATGCAGAATTCAAAACACTGGTTTGAACTTAGGACACTCAATGAACTTAGTGAGAATATCAACAATGTAAAAAAGGACCAGTCAGAAATGATGAATACACTAACTGAAATGAAGAATAATTTACAGGGAATCAACAGTAGAGTAGATGAATCCAAGAACCAAATAAGTGAGTAGGAATATATGGAAGAAAAAAAACAAAACACTCAGAACAGCAAAAAGAAAAAAGGATCCAAAAAAATGATAGCATAAGGTGCCTCTGGGACAACTTCAAGCATACCAACATTTGCATCATGGAGGTACCAGAAGGATAAGAGAGAGAGAGCAAGAAATTAAAAACCTATTTTAAAAAATAATGACAGAAAATTTTCCTAACTTGGTGAAGGAAACAAACATACAATCCAGAATGCAGAGTTCCAAATAAGATGAGCCCAAAGAGTCCCACACCAAGACACATTATAATTAAAATGCAAAAGGTTAAAGACAAACATAGCATCTTAAAAGCAGCAAGAGAAAAGCAGTTAGTTAGCTAAAAGGGAGCTCCCATAAGACTGTCAGTTGACTTCTTGAAAGAAACTTTGCAGCCCAGAAGGGAGTGGCAAGAAATATTCAAAGTGATGAAAAACAAGGACCTACTGTATAACCAAGATTACTATATCCTGCAAAGCTATCATTTAGAATCAATGGACATATAAAGGGCTGCCCAGACAGGAAAGAATTAAAGGAGTTCATCACCACCAAACCAGTATTATATGAAATGTTGCAAGGTCTTCTTTAAAAAGAAGAAAAATAAATAAAAAAATATAAATAATAAAATGGCAACAAATACATATTTATCAACAATTGAATCCACAAACAAAATGAACAAGTGGAAAAGAAACAGACTGAAGATACAGAGAACTTTTTGCTGGCTGCCAGATGGGAGGGTGCTTGGGAGGATGGGCAAAAAAAGATGAAGGGATTAAGAAGTACAAATTGGTTGTTGTAGAATAGTCATGGAGATGTAAAATACAGCATAGGGAATATAGTCAGTAATATTCTAATTACTAGGCACTGTGCTGGGAGGGTACAGGATTTATTGGGGTTATCACTTATTAAGTTATATAATGTGTGGCCACTGGGATGTAGACCTGAGACTAATATACTGATGTAATTAAACTGTAATTAAAAATAAAAAAATGATTAAAAAATTTTTAAATGTAAAAAAATAAAATTAATAAAAAACATTTTATTTTTATTACTTAAAAACTTTTAAATTGATTTCAGAGAGGAAGGAGGAGAGAGAGAGAGAGAGAGAGAGAGAGAGAGAGAGAGAGAGAGAGAAAGAGAAACATTAATGATTAGAGAGAATGATTGATCAGCTGCCTCCTGCATGCCTTACACTGTGGATAGAGCCTGCAACCTGGGTATGTACCCCAACTGGGAATCAAACTGTGACCTTCTGGTTCATAGCTCAATGCTCAACCACTAAGCCACACCAGACTGGCAACAAAAACACATTTTTTTAAAACAAAATAAAACAACCAAGATGGCGGCATAGGTAAATACCTGAATTTGCTGCCACGCACAGTCACATTAAAACTACAACTAAAAGACAAAACAAATATCATCCAGAACCACGGGAAGGTTGGCTGAGTAGAAATTCTACAAATAGAAAGAAAGAGAAAAGTGCATTGAGTATGGTAGGAGGTGCAGAGGTGTGGAAGTGTGGAGGTACAGAGGCGTGCACAAAAGGGGCTGGCAGCTGGGTATGCTGTTGGCTTTTTCAATCAGGAGGGAGATACAAGCTCCTGACTGCTCTGAACTCCAGTTCCGGGTGAGAATCTGGGGACCCAGACTCATACGGGGAGAAACTGGACTGTCTGGCATCAGGCTAGAACATGAGGGCGGCTTTCTCTCAGAGGTGCTTGCAGTGATCATTGTTCCTGCATGGGGCTGCAGGACACAGAGACCAGGGGACCTCTCCAGGGCAGGGCTGACTGGCAGCCATTGCTGTTTGCTCCACCCTGGTGATTCTCTGAGACCCTGCCCCACCCAATTTACAACCCCACCCAAGCTGTGAGCAGAGGCTTTTGCATACAAAAGGTCTGGCCTTTCTTTGCCTAAAAACCTGTCAAACTGCAGCTGGGTCAGAGAACCCCAGAGCTTCCAAAAGAAGGTCTAACGCTCGTTAGCAGCCTGCACGGCTTCACAGCTGAGCCTCATCTAGGCACCTCCAAACCCCAAACAAAGAGGAGGAATCTGCAGATCTCTCTGTAGCTCCTGCTGGGTGGCCTCAGGCAGTGGCTGACTTTGCACCCCCTTGGAGATCCAAGAGCTAGTGTGCCTAGTTGTCAAAGTGAGACCATCCAGATTACAACTCTCCACATCCATAAGAGATACACTCAGGGAGCAGACTCAGGGAGCGACAAAGTCCCACTGAAGCAAGTCTTGCCCCACAAGGGTGTCTCCAGCACAGAAGTTCTCCTATTGTAGACACAACTGTTCCTCACAGCCAATTGGCCTGGAGGTCAATTCCTCCCAGTGATACCAACAGCAATCAAGGCTTAACTACAACAAGACTGTGCACACAGCCCACAAAGGGGTGCACCAAGAGTGTCTACCTCGGGTAATTAGGGATGCTGAGCTACTGGGCCCTATAGGACACCTAGCACAGAAAGCCACTCTATCAACACAGGGAAGCAGCCAAAATGCGGAGACAAAGAAACAGGTCACAAATGACAGAAATGGAGGAAAGCAAATGACTGGATATAGAGTTCAAAACCACAGTTATAAGGTTTTTTCAAGAATTTTCTAGAAACCGCCGATAAATTTAGTGAGACCCTCAACCATATGAAAAAGAACCAATTAGAAATTAAGCATACACTGACTGAAATAAAGAATAATATACAGAGATCCAACAGCAGACTAGAGGATCCCAAGAATCAAGTCAAAGATTTGAAATATGAAGAAGCAAAAAACACCCAACCGGAAAAGCAAAAGAAAAAAAGAATCCAAAAATATGAAGATAGTGTAAGGAGCCTCTGGGACAACTTCAAGCGTAACAACATCTGAATTATAGGGGTGCCAAAAGAAGAGAGAGACCAAGATATTGAAAACCTATTTGAAGAAATAATGACAGAAAACTTCCCCTACCTGGTGAAAGAAATAGACTTACAAGTCCAGGAAGCACAGAGAACCCCAAAGAAAAGGAATCCAAAGAGGACCACACCAAGACACATCATAATTAAAATGCCAAGGGCTAAAGACAAAGAGAGAATCTTAAAAGCGGCAAGAGAAAAAGAGTCAGTTACCTACAAGGGAGTACCCATAAGACTGTTAGCTGATTTCTCAACAGAAACTATGCAGGCCAGAGGGAGTGGCAAGAAATATTCAAAGTGATGAATAGCAAGAACCTACAATCAAGATTACTCTACCCAGCAAAGCTATCATTCAGAATAGAAGGTCAGATAAAGAGCTTCACAGATAAGAAAAAGCTAAAGGAGTTCATCACTGCCAAACCAGTATTATATGAAATGCTGAAGGGTATTCTTTAAGAAGAGGAAAAAGAAGAAAAAGGTAAAGATAAAAATTACGAACAACAAAGTGACAACAAATACATATCTACCAACAAGTGAATCTAAAAATCAAATGAATAAAAAATCTGATGAACAGAATAAACTGGTGAGTAGAATAGAATCAGGGACATAGAAAGGGAGTGGACTGACAATTCTCGGAGGGAAGGGTGTGTGGTTGGGTGCAGGAAGAGACTGGACAAAAATCATGCACCTATGGATGAGGACAGTGGGGGGTAAGGGCAGGGAGTGGGGTTGGAACTGGGTGGAGGGGAGCTATGGGAGGAAAAGAGGAACAACTGTAATAATCTGAACAATAAAGATTTATTTAAAATAAATAAATAAAATGTTTGTGTGTAAATTAAATATGGTGCTATCATCTTTATTTTTATCTGGTACAAAGAGAAAAGAATCTTGGCAGAACAAAGATCTGCAGAAATATAACCCAGGAAGCTCTAAGACCACAAAGTCTCACATTAAAGGAAATATAAATTCCTAACCTGCTGCCTGGAAGCTAATTAAACAATAACATTTTCTTGAAAATAATCAGGCCCTATAAAATCATGGAGGGCAGGGACACTGTGTCCTCTGAATATATCCCTGGACCTGTCTTAAGCTTTAACTTAGTAGAAGTTACCTGTAGGGCAGCCTAAGGTCACTAACATATTTTTCTCACTTGCAGAATGAGACCATCACGAAAGAAAAGGTTGTTCTTTACCTTGTGTTTATTTAATAAAGCATATGTTGGGTACATACAATGACAAGCTATTAGAAAAACACTGAATTGAGTATTTCCTCCATGCGATACTCAATAGGCTGATTTAATAATTCACTCTGCAATTTCACAGAACTGAATGATTGTTTTGGTGCTGTGCAAACAACAGTAGGTTTTCTACTGTTCATCCTTATGATGTAGTGCCCTTTGAAGTATGACTACAGTGACCCTATGTACTCAGATATTCTGAAAAGTGTTTGTGAAATATAGATAATATCTGCTACTGTCAACATTATTTACTGGAAAGAGTAAAAGTTCAGTACCAAACTGAACTTTAGAACTGATTTTAGAATTTTAAAAATAATTTTTAAAGAATGTTTGCCATGAAGAAATTGTTATAAGATGTACCATCACAGAGAGTTTGACTCATTTAAGAATTAAAATTATTCACTGTGTATTATTCATAGATCATTTTATTTTAACACTCCTTAATGAATAAACTCTCAGTGTATAAAAATAGTAAAATATTACTCAAAGAGTACAACACAGTAACCTTATTTTCACCCTGTTGAGCTTGCATACATGAAACAAGGAATAATATTCTTCTCAAATATTCCTGATAAGGTCATTTTTCCTTCTTAAAGCATAAAACATTTCTTGGTAAATGGAAAGACCTATTTGCTCTAATTTGTTATAGTTGCCAAAACAAAATGCCACAGACTGGGTGGCTTGAACAAAAATTTATTTTTTCGCAATTCTGAAGGTATTGGCAGGGTTGATTTTTCCTGAGGCCTTTCTTTGCTTACAGATGGCCACTTTCTAGCTGCTTTGTATTCACATGGTTGTCCCTCTGGGCACACATGCAAACCTGATGTTTTAATCTCTTAGTCTAAGGCTAGTACATAGTTTGGATTTGGGCCCACCCAAATGGTCTCATTTTAACTTACTTACCTCTTTAAAGGTCCTGTTTCCAAATACCTTCACATTCTAAGGTACTGGGTTTAGGGTTTCAATACATGAATTTTGGGAGTGAACAAGTCAGTCCATAATACTAGTACAGATAGTACAGATAAAATCTGTTTTCATGTGAAAATATCTTTACTTCATTCTCATTTATTACAATACTAGAAGCCCAGTGCACAACATTCATGCACGGGGCGGGGGGGGGGGGGCATTCTCAGCCAGCTTGTGCCCTCTCACAGTCCGGGATTCCTCAGGGGATGTCCGCCTGCTGGCTTAAGCCAGCAGTCAGACATCTCTCTCACAGTCCGGGGCTCTCACAGTCTGGGACCCCTAGCTCCTTACCACCTGCCTACAGCAGAGGTGGGAGAGGCTCGCACTACCACTGCTGCGCTCGCCAGCCATGAGCCCAGCTTCTGGTTGATCAGCATTCCTCCTGTAGGAGCACACTGACCACCAGGGGGCAGCTCCTGCGTTGAGTGTCTGCCCCCTGGTGGTCAGTACATGTCATAGAGACCGGTAGTTCTGCTGGTCGTTCCACCGTTCAGTCGATTTGCATATTAGGATTTTATTATATAGAATAGTTTTGCTGGTTACAAATTCTAAGTTGCCAGCATTGTATAAATGTTATTCCATTGTTTCCTGGCTTACACTATTGTTGTTTAAAAGTCTTCTCATTTCCAACTTTCACTTCTTTTTAGACATTTTTTCTTTCCTCTTTGGCTGTTTTTAAATTCTTCTCTTTGTCTTTGGTGTTCTGCAGTTTTATTATATATCTATGTATAGACTTTTAAAATTTTTCTCCTTGGTATATGGTGGTGCTACCCTTATTTGTAGAGTTATATTTCTCATCTGTTTTAAACATCAGCTATTTCTTTTTAATATTGCTGTTCTACTCTTCTCCTTATTATATCATCTTGGCATTTTATTAGACATATAGTGGATCTTTATATTGTATTCTCCATGTCTCTTAATTGCTCAATTCTATTTTTAATCCTCTTTAGCTCTTTGAGCCACATTTTGATATTTCTTTAGCTCTTACTTCCAGCTCACTAATATTATTTTCAACTCTTTGTTCTTCTGTTTGACCTGTATATTGACTTTTTAACATCAACTTTTTTTTCATTTTTACAAATTTAATTATTTTTCTGATACGTCTAGTACTGTTTAAAAGTCTCTTGATCCTTGTGCACTTTTTATTTTCAACTTTTATTTTAAATATTTTATAATAGTATTTAAAGTTTTTACCTTGCCTGGCTGGCGTGGCTCAGTGGTTGATGATTGAGCCATGAACCAGGAAGTCAGGGTTCAATTCCGAGTGAGGGCACATGCCTGGGTTGTGGGCTCGATCTTGACTGAATTATTACTATAAAGGTTACTATAATTTTCTAATATTACCTCTTCTACATTTAATAGTCATTATTCTACTATAGAAAAGAGCTTTCTCTTATCTCTGTGTACTTATTTAATAATTTATTTATATCAGTGAAGATTCATGGATTCCCATTTTATTCAGTGTGATAGAATCCACTAGTATTGTTTTATTTTTATTTATTTTTTTATCCTCACCTGAGGACATTTTTTCCATTGATTTTTTTTTTTTTTTTTTTTAGAGAGAGTGGAGGGGAGGGAAGATGTCAAGAGAAAGAGAGAGAGAAACATTGACGTGAGAAAAACACATCAATTGACTGCCTCCCTCAAGGGCCCCGACCCAGGCCAGGGATCAAGCCAGCAACTGAGACACATGTCTTTCCTTGACCAGGAACTAAACCCACGACCCTTTAGTCCGAGGGCTGGTCCTCTAACCACTGAGAAAACTGGCATGGCAATATTGTTGTTTTGATGGTTAAATTGTCCCAGATTTGGCCAATTAGAGCTCCTTCAAACTATTTTATATATCCATTGCCCATGTCCCCATCATTCATTGAATATACTCTGATTTTCTGGTATAAGACATTTCAACCATATCTTATACTATCCCTGCCTCAACCCTGAAATCAAGCCATTTCTCCAAAGAGCTCTAGGTATTATCTAGTGAAGAATGGTATTTGGAATGAAGATCTAGGTATCAGGTCTGCTTTTTATACTGAGATATCTCAGGCACTCTGAAGTGGACAAAGCAACAAAATATATGTATGCAGATACATATGTGCATGTCTATATACACGCAATTTTAAATTCATTTATATATCTATCTATGCATAATTGAAAGTATGTGCAATTTAATTTAATGCCACATGGTACATTCCATATTTTCCCTTTGCATATCAGTAACATCCATCTCAAAAGTGAGAAGTATTATTCCCATTATCCTCAATCCATTCAGTTATTTACTCGACCCACCTGTATGTAACCAATGCCCTGACCCTGCTGGGCCTCCACCCCACTTGGCCAATCCTCATGAATTCCTATTTTATTGGACTCAATCTGTGGGAACCCTGAAGGTCTGCAGTGAGGTCACTCTCCTACAGAGGATCTGGGTTCCTCCTACCAGGAGCCGAAGGCACAACTGGTGTGAGATAATGTAAACTCTCCTACCGAGCACCCTGGTTAATTCAGATGCTTTAGGTTAGCAATCTCGCATCACAGCAAGCCTCAGTCTATGTCTCCTTATCCCATCACTGACCATTCTCCTTTCTGATATCAGTTCTCTGGTTGTTGGGGGGTGGGGATGTTTGTGAGAGTAGGTGTCTTGTTTCTTTGTGGGTTTTTCGTTTTGTTTTATTTTGTTTTGTGTTGTTTGGTTTTTCTGTTTGTTTTGTTTTTGGATGCTCTTTGTTTCTTTATTTCTTTGTTTTTAACATTAAAGATTTCCATTGGCTTCTTGCAGTCCCACAAATGCTTCCAAAGTAAGGCTTCTAATTTATCCAAATTTATTTGTACTAAGTAGTAGATAGCTTTAGAGCATCTAATCAGCCTTACCTTGTCATTATGTGTCCATATGCTTATTTGAGTTGGTCTTTCCCTATGTCACAAAACTATTAATACTCTTGAAACACCCTGGGAATCTCTGTGATAGCCTGGTTACTGTTTTAAGGCAGAAAAAAAAAGTCAGACTAGAGAAATTATTGGGTAATACTTCTATTTTGTTATTATCAGAAAATGGGAATTCTTTATAGCAAGGTTGTGATAAGAATAATTCTTTTTCTTAATCTTAAAGATAAAAAAGTCTTTAACATTCCTTCGATTCACTCCCCTAATTTATAAACATGGGGAAAATGCAGCCCGGAGAGGAAGGATTTCCACCAAAGTAAATGGCATTGTGGTGGGCTTGCTTAGATTTATTTAGAACTCAGGTTTCTGATCTACTATCCCTAATTTATTTCTGTCCAATCTTCTTTTCCTAACCAAACCCTATGATTCTTTTTTCTTAAGCATGTTTTAATGTTTAAAATAATACATGACCATTTTAGAAAAAAAATGTAAATGTATAAAAAATATAAAGAAAATAAACTTTATTTACAATCCTAATACCTGGAGATACTACTATTAACATTTTGGAATTTTTAATGCTTACATCCTTTATTTTCATAGCTGAGATCATACCATATAGTTTTGTGTCTTTTTTCACATAATATCATTAATATTTCCTCACTTCATTAAAATCTCTTCATAAGCATTATTTTTGATGCTACATAATATTTCATCATATGGATGTACTTAAGTATAGTGAACTATTCACCTTCACTAAATATTTAGATTGTTCCTTTTTTTCCAACTATACATAATGTTCTAAAAAATATTATTTTTTATTTAATGTTAGTCCACACTAATGATTATTCTTAAAAGCAGATTCCTAGAAATAGAAGTACTATGTCAAAGAATGTGAATGTAATTAAGATTCCTTATATATGCTGCCAAATTACTTTCCAGAAAGATAGCAACAATTTATGGACACATAATGACAAGGTAGAGTTGGTCTTGCAAAAGAAACCATCAACAAAATAACAAGAAATCCCACTGCATGGGAAAACATATTTGCTGCCTTAACAGGTTTAGCTCAGTGGATAGAGCGTTGGCTTGCGGACTCAAGGGTCCCAGGTTCGATTCTGGTCAAGGGCATGTACCTTGGTTGCAGGCACATACCCAGTAGGGAGTGTGCAGGAGGCAGCTGATCAATGTTTCTCTCTCATTGATGTTTCTAACTCTCTATCCCTCTCCTTTCCTCTCTGTAAAAAATCAATAAAATATATATATTTTTAAAAACATATTTGCCAATGTGGGGATATCTGATAAGGGTTTAATCTCCAAAATTTATAGGGAACTCATACAACTTAATAAGAGGAAGATAAACAATCCAATCAAAAACCGTGCAAAGGATTTAAATAGATACTTCTTGAAAGAGGACATTCAGAAAGCCAAGAGGCATATGAAAAAATGCTCAAAATCACTAATCATCAGAGAGATTCAAATCCAAACAACAATGGAGTGCCACTTCACACCAGTCAGAATGGCTATCATCAACAAATCAACAAATGGTAAGTGCTAGCAAGGATATGAAGAAAAGGGAACCCTCTTGCACTGCTGGTAAGATTGCAGACTGGTACAGCCTCTGTGGAAAACAGTATGGAGTTTCCTCAAAAAATTAAAAATGGAACTCCCATTTGACCTAGTAATCCCACTCCTAGGAATATATCCCAAGAAATCAGAAACACCAGTCAGAAAGAACACATGTACCCTATGTTCATAGCAATGAAATTTACTAGTACAATAGCTAAGATTTAGAAACAGCCTAAGTACCCATCAACAGATGAGTGGATTAAAAATCGGTGGTACATCTACACAATGGAATACTATGCTGCTGTAAAAAAGAAGGGATTCTTACCATTTACAAGAGCATGGATGGACCTAAAGAGCATTATGTTGTCCTAACTGGTTTGGCTCAGTGGATAGAGCGTCAACCTGTGGACTGAGGGGTCCCGGGTTCGATTCTGGTCAAGGTGGTGGTCACATCCCCAGTAGGGGGGCGTGCAGGAGGCAGCTGATGGATGTTTCTCTCTCGTCGATGTTTCTAACTCTCTATCCCTCTCCCTTCCTCTCTGTAAAAAATCAATAAAATATATTTTTAAAAAGATCATTATGTTGAGCGAAATAAGCCAGTCAGAAAAAGATAAGTATCACATGATCTCACTCATTTGTGGAATATAATGAACAACATAAACTAATGAACAAAAATAGATCCAGAGACACAGAATCATCGAACAGACCATCAAACCTCAGAGGGAAGGCAGGGAAAGGTGGGCGGGGAGGCCGGGGGCGGGGGGTGAGGGGGAGGTGGCGGTAAAGAGATCAACCAAAGAACTTGTATGCATATAAGCATAACCAATGGACACAGAAAATAGGGAGGTGAAGGCCGGGACTGGAGGGCAGGGGCAGCCTGGGAGAGGACAATGTGGGGGAAGAGAGACATATGTAATACTTTCAACAGTAAAGAATTTAAGAGAGAGAGAGAGAGAGAGAGAGAGAGAGAGAGAGAGAGAGAGAGAGAGAGAGAGCTGGTCTTAATGTCCTTATCATGGTCCTTCCATTTGGGTTTGACCACTCTCAAGTATTGCTTTTCATTACTTTCCTAAAGTTCCAAGTCACAGAGCTCTTGAATTATGGAATGGAGCCTGGGGATACCATAGACAGCCCTCCAAATAGGTACGAGTGACCACAGAAGCACTTGAGAAGCTCTGTTTGTGCAGATTGGCCCTTCTTCCTCTCCCTGCGGCAACATAATCTTATGGGAGATCACAGGTTCATGAATTAGACATAACAGGAATGTCCCCTTCCTATTCTGTGTAATCTCTGGTAAGAGAGGTAAGCCTCATGAAAACTTATTTTCCTTATCTATAAAATGGAATCTGATGCCTACCTAATTGCAAGGATTAAACGTAAAATTGCCTGATAGTCCTTTATCCCCTAATTAGTCCTTCCTATCAAGCTTGAACATTTACCCTTAAGACAATTTTAAGAGCTAGATAAACCAGGATATGCTTTTTCTATAAGTCACAGTCAGTATACATGCCTTCCTACCATTTATCTGCCCCATGAGTTGATATATTGGAAGCTTGCCTGTTTGTAATAATGTAGCAGCATGAAAACATGAGACTTTCAAAAGACTGGCCTAGGAATTGTGCATCCAGGGCACAGAAGCCCAAATGGGGCGTTTTCATAAGCTATTTCATCACATTTTGGGTTGCTCTACCTGGACACAGAAGTGCCTGGCTAGGAGTTAACTGTGTACTGCAACCTCACCCTTGGTTATACATCTACTTTTTAAAAGCTTTTTAAAAGCTTCACCCAGACCTACTGAATTGGAACTTATGTGGGATGGAGCCCAGGTATCTGTAATTTTTTAAAGCTCCCTAGTTGATTTTGATTCACTGCCAAGGTTGAGGTTTAATGGATAATGTGATTCACGGATTCTGGAATGTAAAAGCTGGAAATGGTCATCTAAACCTCTAATTAAACACCCTTGATTTATAGATTAGGAACTAAGGCCTACAGAGGTTCAATTACTTGCTAAACATCTCATAGTTTGGCAATAATAGGACAAAAACCTAGAATTCTAGCACATCACCAGATTGTCTTCAAGAAGCTTATTAGATAGAATAAAAATGTCTCAAAGAATGCAAAAACCAATTTTTTAAAAGCAATTACTGCCATTTGGCATGGGGTCTTTACTGCTCTCATTTTCAAATGCTCACATTTCATATTGCATGTATATGAGGATGAAGAAATCGGATCTCCGTTCTCACCTGGCTGACGGGCCAGAAAATGCTTACTTTGCCTTTTCTCTCCCCAGGAAGGAGTGGCTGCTGCAAGCAGGATCTCTGCTGTCCTCAGTATGTTCAGTATTCTTGACTTTCCTGGTTTTCAAAACTGTTTGCATGTGCAGTATTCGAGGTTTTAGATGTTGGCAAAAAGGTTCTCCGTGGGCTGCCACCTCCAAAACTCTTTTTTATTTCTAAAACGTAATTGTTATTATTACCATGAACTTTGTGAAGACTCCTTCTCTTAACATACACTGTTTCTTTTCTAGATATTAAGGGTAGGAGCACCGAATGTTGAAAGTTGCTTAGGTACACAAGAGGTCTGATGATGTCAAAGACCTTGGGTAGAAAAAGGACTTAACAAAATCAGTTTTTTACAGTTTCATTTTGACTATGGACAGCCTGTTAATGAACTTTTAATCACATTATTTATGAAGTCTTAATTGAGGCTTTATTTTAACGTTTAAAGGTTTCAAAAAAAAATACCTAACCATACAAAAATGCCTGGCTAATTTTTATTCATTTGGGGCTATGCTGAAAAGTGCTAGGTCCTAAAATATTGCTTAAAGGCCCTTAGTTCACAGTTGACACGTTCTTAACATTTACAGTGATTCTAGAGACCCTTAGTATCTAGGGCTACAGTTCCTTCTCTCCGTGTTTTTCTTGGATTGGATTTACAGCCAACTGGTTGTAATTGACCCTCTATGGGGACAAGTTAGGATATGAACATATGATTTTCCTTTTTTTAAAAAAGAGAGAGCAAGAGAGAGTGACCAAGAAAAAAAAATCACCATTGATATTTATCTTAAACTTCCTTCATTTCCAGCTTCTCTGGCAGCAAGTCAAGCTGCTGTCACAAAGTAGAACTCTCAGTAAAAGAGGTTCCTAAAGGACACAGTACTGAATGCAGAACCACTTAAGAAAGAGTGAAATGGAAAAGACAAGCATCTTCTGTCCTTTAGGGTGCACGCAGCACCTGAGTCTTTCCACAATAGTGGCCATTTCCACACAGGAAAATGAATCATAAACAGTCTAAGGACAAATGGGGACAGTGGGGACAAACCTCTATCAGGTATCCATGGACAGCAAAGGCCTGGCAATATACACAAGCCCTCCCAGCCCTGACAGCAATGCCTGCACCTCTCTCCAGGGAACTGACCCCAGCTCTCTCTGCGGAACTCAGCTGTGGATCCTCTGTACTTCCTCAGTTAGTAAGCCAGCTCCCTAAAGAAAGAAAAACGAACTAAAGTTTCACTAAATGAAAATCTGAAATTCCTTTTAATTTAACCTACCAGGGTTGGTTTTGAGGAGAGAGAAAAAAAGAAATAGAAATAATTCTGTATGGAGTGCATGAAATGCTTGTAAACTTATCCCCCAGAGAAACTTGCACTACCATGCCTACTCTACAAAGTCCTGATTTGTGAGAATCTTATTTTAATCATCTAAATTCAGCCATGTCCCAAACTCTCTAACCTCATGGTCATGGGCTTGGAGTTCCTTCCCCATGTGCTAGGAAACACAATGCAAATCATGCTATTCAACAGCTTCCAGTTTTCCCTTCAAAGGATGCTAGAAAGTTAACTACAACTGAAGCCTGTTTTATGTTAAAGTCCCAGGAGTGTAAATAGTCAAATAGAGACTTTTTAGTCATTAGCATTGAAAGAACATCACACACCAACTGCTTCACCTGGGCACGAGCGAGGAGTGCTGCTTTCTGTACAAAGCTGCTGACCACAGCGGGCGATGGCCCAGCTGTCAGACTGTGAATAACACTGACCAGAGCGGGAGGCTGTTAAGCAGTGGCCAACGGATGCAGGGTTTCAGCGCATCCCGGTTTTGGTTCCTCAAGCTTCACACCAGCCTTATGTTCTGTGGTACTGAAGCAGAGGAGAGGCGGCCCTGGCCCATGGCATTCAATACTTACAAACCTGGCAGCTGGGTAAAGGGCATGTGGCAGCAAACCCTTGGCACCAATGACTTCAAAAAGCATCTCTTAAGCCTTGTGCTCTGCTATGAGAACTCCTGCCCTCTAGTAATAATAGGAGCCAAGAATTTTTGAGTGCTTAATTGTGCTAAGGTCTTACCAGCGTTCCTTCACTAATTCCTCACAACCAGGAGGGAGGTAATATCCTTATTCCTACTAGGGGCCCAGTGCACCTTGAAACTAACTGTGGGCCACGAGGCTGTGGTGGGCACAGGAGCGGGTCTCAGCCCATCCTCCGTGCCCCTGCCTGGCCCCTCCTGCCTTGGCCCCTAGTGCCCTGTCCGCTGGCAGCCCCGTTCCGCTCCCATGCGCTGACAGCACTGGCCCCGCTCACACCCACTGACAGCATGGAGTGATTGGGGCCGGTGCAGGGCGCTGGCAGTGGGCGCGTGTGGCAGCTCTGGCACCAGCTGCGGGTATGAATGGGGCCAGCGCTGGCAGTGGGTGCCAGCGGCGGCTCCAACATCAGCAGTGGGTGTGAGTGGGCTGTCAGCGGGCTGTCGCCTGCAGGTGCGAGAGGTGACTGCTGCCCCGATCGCCCCTCAGGAGCAGGGGGAGGTGGAGAAGCTCTGAGGGGCAATTGGGGCCAGCAGCTGCTGCTCACACCTACTGATGCCGCTGAGCAATCAGAGCCTGCACCGGGTGCCGGCAGCGGGTGCAGTGGCGGCTCAGGCCCCAGCGGTAGCAGGTGTGAGCGCCCGGCAGGACCGCAGCACACAGGAGCAAAGAATTTTCAGTAACCTCCAAAGGCTCGCCCTGATGATAGCAACCAGCACCCAGCCTTGGTCTGGCGCCTCCATTCACCTGCTCCACCATCCTGCCACAGCTGACACCCACCATGTTCAGCTCTCTGCCTCCTGCTGGACACCCACCATGTTCTGTGTGTGCCTCCTGGTGGTTAGCGCACATCATAGCGACCAGTTGTTGGGTTGTTCCATTGTTCAGTCTATTTGCATATTAGGGTTTTAGATAGATAGATAGATACATAGATAGATAGATGATAGATAGATGATAGATAGATAGATAGATGATAGATAGATAGATAGATAGATAGATAGATAGATAGATAGATAGATAGATAGATACATTTTATGCACAAAGAAACTGAGGTTCCAAAAAGTTAAGTAACTTGCCAGGGATCACACTATTAGTAGCAGAGCCGAAATTAAAAACCAGGCCTACCTGATTCCAAAATCCATGCTTTTCACCACTACACAATACAGTGCTGCCGGCTCCTAACTTGCGCTGCTCCCCTGTAACGGCAGGTACACTGAAGGAGCAGATGCCCTCCCAAGAGAGACAGAAGGAATGAATCGCTTTTGGGGTTTTAGTAACATCAGTGTCTTGGACACAGCATATCTTAAATGAGATCTGATTGTCTTGACAAGATCCTTATGAGATTTGGGTGGCTTGTCACATTTCTATAGAAGAGGTATAGTAGTTCAGTGATTATCAGTAGCCTCTCTTTTTGGCATTTAGCAAGATTTCAAGCTATTTTCTTTTTCATATAAAACAACAGCAAAATAACATTAATGATTTATTAAATGTCTATATGTGTGAGGCCTCGGGCTGGGCATTTTGCAATTTGCTAGAAGCTGTAATACGGCATCAGTAATTACATCATCTGCAAGAATTTAGCTACCTATGGGTGGACCCCTGTGCCCTCCCAATGGACAAAAAGCCTGGGTTGACCGGTCAAAGAGGGCATATCACTACCTGAACCACCAGGATACTGAGAATAGCACTGTTCCTTGGACACTTGTTCTGAGAAAGGAGCCTTTTTACATCTGGCCCAGGCCCTGAGTCAGCAACTGGATACACATACTCAAGGTATACTAAGGAGAAAATATTAACCATGCAAACTAGCCCCAAATGGCTTTTCTGATTATTTGCTAGCATGCAGGTGGCTTGGCGAAGAGGGCTGCAATTCTAGAATGTTAGTTTTTGTAGTATGAGAAAATCATAACTTTTTTTTTTTCCAGGAACTTGTTTTGCCACAGATTTAAGGCAGTAATTTGTTACAGGCAAGACATTTATAGGGGCTGCGTTATCGAAGCTAGAATCATCAAGAAATTCTATCAGAAGACACAATGTTTAAGTATAGGTCTAATTACTGCAATCATTTCTTTTTTGTTTCCTTTGCAGAGATCCACTTAATCCCATCTCTTAGTGTGGGCACAAGCTGACAGTTGCATGACAAGGAATGTTTCCCTTTGTAAAAAACCCACTTCCTTTCTGTGTAGTTTTAGCCTAATTGAAATGTTTCCTATTAAGCTCAATCAAGGCAGCAATTATCTAATTACTCACTTATGCTTTTCCAGCCAAAAATTTGCCTAAGCTGGTATATTGGAATGAGGAGTGCATATTTATTATTGCTTTAACATTTTCCTGTTTGGCTTTAGACAATAATCATAAACATTTATTTCTAGCTCACCAGAATATATCTGATTAATTCTACTATTTTCTATAAAAATCGTACCACTGTAAGCTACAGTACAGTGCCAAACATAGCTCTGCCTATGAAATGTGCTTTAAAAGGCTTGTGGTTATAGTACATGCATGTTGTCATTGGAGAAGGATAATAAGGAAAGAGGCTAGTGAAAAGAAATCACAAACATATATTCAATCATTTCAAAGCCATGAGTTTTATGGCTTTACAAAATAAAATAGTAAGTAACTTAGATTGAATTGAGAAAATAATTTTTAAAAGATTTCTTTAAAGAAACATGTATCCTGCATGTCTGGATTTTCTCTTAATACAAATCCCTTAGGTCTCAAGATGATCACAACCAGTCAACAACACAGGTGGTCCACACTTCTTAGGTATAAATTAGAGACATATATCATTAAAACCAGAATTAATTTTGGAGTTAGTGACCCTATGAGGTCATTCTTGATTGACTCAATTTTGATTGAGGCTGAACCAAAGCACAGCTGACAAATTGGGTATGAGGGATTGATATTTTCATTTTCAGACAATAATTTTTATTGTTGATTTCATCATAAATATTAACTAATGTCAGAATAATACAGCTCTCTTTGTGGAAAAAGGTCCCCCAGAAAGTTTGTGTACTGCAGGGTGAATTTATAAGGAGGGAATGGAACACTTCATCAATCCCCCAAATGTGGCCACTTGACAGTCTTTCACCGAAGTTTACCATAAACCCAGAACATAACTACACTCACAGAGAACTACAACAACAGTCTACAAGGAAAATAGCCACTTACTGGAAGGAGATGAGAGCTTTTGCATTGCATTGGGGGAAAAAAAGAGCTTTCTTCCACTTACACATATAATGAATCAGCCAGACACAGTATTTGTAATCTCAGAGATAATGAGTTCTCTACAAAGAAGACACTTCTCTTTCTAATAACTGATTTACCTCACGTATACCCTGAGTGGCCATATGGGGATAGGAGAGATGTCAGTCCCAAAACTATGTTATATTATTTGCTTCACAGTTTGGAAAGATGTCTAGAAAAAGAAAATGCATTATATCTTAAAGGTGGTCCTAAAGATTCTGTATTCAGTTATGTTTGTGTATTCCCTTTGGGAGTAAAGTCAAGAACAAAAGGTATAGAAAAGAAGATGAAATAAATTCTTTGTGAGAATGGGGGAAATAAAATGATCAGGCATTTCCCCTTCACTGGTCCTTATTTAAGAACTTGGAAGTGCCGAAACCGGTTTGGCTCAGTGGATAGAGTGTCAGCCTGCGGACTGAAAGGTCCCAGGTTCGATTCCGGTCAAGGGCATGTACCTGGGTTGCGGGCACATCCCCAGTGGGGGATGTGCAGGAGGCAGCTGATCGATGTTTCTAACTTTCTATCTCTCTCCCTTCCTCTCTGTAAAAAATCAATAAAATATATTTAAAAAAAAAAGAACTTGGAAGTTTGTGAAATGTATTCAATAAAATGGCTGGAAAATAAGAAGACAAATGAGTCTCAACATTCTATCTGCAGTTTGATACATTCCCACTGTTCTCTCCTAAGAAGCTTTACATGCCCTAGAGGGGGACTAGATCCATTATACAATAGCTGAGTGGGAGCCTGGGGTGTTAGGTGAAACTACAATCGTCTAAGAACAAACTCAGAGACCAGCACTATCCCTCTTCTGTCTGGATCTGCCCTCAACTGACCCTGAGCAGAACCAGGTACAGAGCAAGATAGGTACATTGAACCTACCAACACCTCTTCCATACACAGGCCCAAAATCTCTTCCTTAGGGCCCAGCAATAAACAAAAGTGAACAACCTACTGAACAAATATAGTCCTTGTTTCAACATTACTAAAGCCTTGAAATTTCTAAGTTGAATTACCACTGCCTTTATTTCCCCTCTTACTTTGCACTAGTTCTCATATTTCTATCCTTCCTCCACTGCAATAATTTAATAGAACTAATTATGTCTTTAAAAATAGTAAAATAAGCAAATGACTGAAGTTCTCTTTCCGTTTTCCCTGATGCTGGGTCAAATGGCTCCTCGAGTTTGTCTGAAGTGATACCCTTGCAAGTCTGGCCGGAGTCTTCTTTTTGGGATGTCCCAAAGTACTTCCCAAAGTGTGTTGAAGTGGTGTTGTTTTATCCAATTTAAAGTAATGCCAGCTGGTAGCAAATCTTAGGATCACAGGAATTTAACACCAGAAAAAGCCAATGCCCCACAGTATTTTAATTACAATTGTGAATTCTACATATATGTCTATTCTAAGTTTTCCATTTGTGAATTATTTTTCTATTTTGTGCAATTTTATTATCTGTTTGGTCTGTTAGTTATTTTGCTTCTAAGTCCTATAATGTTAATGCTCTTCAGGTATTAATAACAGTAAAAGCTTTGACAGAAAGAACATGATCAAAATCATAACTTATCCTCTAGCATTCTAAAAATGTAAATAAACTATTGGTGTCTTTTAAGTTTTTGACTATCGGTAATGGGTTGCCTCTGATAAATGAAACTATTTACTATTCATGAGTCTATTAAGACCTTACAAATCAAAGTTATTCAATACAAGAGAGATCCACGATGGCGGCCAGTGAAGGTGGAAGCTATACTCGCCTCCTTCCAGGTCCAAACTGGAAGTACAAATAAATTATAGAACAATAATCTTGAATAACCAACTGAACACTAGCTGAAGAGAAGTCATAACCAAGGATTTAGAGAAGACACATCAAGACTGAGAGGTAAGGTGAACAGGGCTGACCCCACACCAATGGGCAGTGGCTAAAGTTCCAGAGGGATATCTTAGCTACAGGGGGTTCCCCCTGAGAAGTGTGGGGTAGAAACCCCAACCTGGGCTCCTCAGCTCAGAGCACTGGAGCCAGGAAGAGGTGCCCCCATAACATCTGGCTGTGAAAAGCAGCAGGGTGTCTGTTCACCAGGGAGAAACACGGGCACCCTCTTAAAGGGCCAACACACAAAATTTTGTTTGCAGCCACTCACCCCGGGCTTCCACAGGGAGGGCAGAGTGGACTAGAGTTGTATGAGGAGAGTCTGGAGTATGTGGATCGGAGGAAAAGCTGAAGGGACAGCTGCCCAGATCCCTGTGCTAGGCCATTATCCCATATTGCAGATGCCATCTTTCTTGGGTAGAGCACTCCCTTCTCTGTGGCATCAGCCTGTGGAAAATGAATAGCCCATCCTCTGGACTCTCTCTTGCCCCACCATGGAGCTTATTCCCTGATGAGGAGTATAGCCAGAGGCTCTTTCCATGGCTGAGCCTAAAAGCAGCCCGCAGGCAGAGGCAGGTGGAGGCAGATCTCAAGAATTTTGCTGACCTGCCCCTGAGCCTGGTTCTGGTAAAAGCCAGCCTTTGTATGAGGATTGGTCTTTCCAGCATGCACCCAGGCCCAGCAGAGATAGCCACAGACTGTGGATCACTAGTAGCTACAAACAGGTTGCCAAGGGCCAGGCACAGACAACATATTACATTGGCAGGCACCAGAGTTCCTCCTAAGAGCCCCAAAACCAACATGCCTATTGGCTAGCTTCAAAAAACATCAGAGCAGGATCCAAAAGCTTCACAAGTAGCATATATAAAGCCATATCTTGACAGGCACTAAACACTGCAAAGGCAAATTCCACTTTGTGTGGTTAGAAAGTGTTAAGATTGAGCCCACACACAAATGGGCCAATAGCAATCAAGACTCAATTACAACAGGAAGCCCACATAACCCATACAAGGGACATTCCAGGAGCATTCAGCTCAGGTGATCAAGGAGACTGTACCACTGGATCCTATAGGACACATGTTACATAAGATTACATAAGACCACCATGGAGACTGGGAGTCATAGCAGATCTATCTAATAGATATAAACAAACCTGAAGAGGCAGAAAATGGGGAGACAAAGAATCAAGCCCAAATGAAAGAACAGGAGAAATCTAAAAAAAAAAAAGCTAAATGAAATGGAGGCAAGCAATTTATAAGCTATAGAGTTCAAAGTAATGGTTATAATGATGCTCAACAGCATGAAAAGGGAATAGAAACCACAAAAAAGGACCATTACAAAATGAAGAATAGAATATCTGAAAAGAAGAATACACTGAAAGGGAAAAAAAATAGGTTGCATGAAGCAGAAGGTGGAATCAGCAATTTGGAAAACAAGGTACGAAAAACAAAAACAAAAACATCCAATCAGAGCAGAAAAAAAATAAGAATGAAAAAGTGAGGACAGTTTAAGGGACTTGTGGGAAAACTGAAGCATAAAAACATCAGCATCATAGGGGTACCAGAAGAAAAGAGCAAGAGATCAAAAACCTATTTGAAGAAACAATAACTATGAATTTTCCTAACCTGGTGAAGGAAAGAGACACACAAGTCCAAGAAGCATAGAGAATCCCAAAAAAGACAGATCCAAAGAGGCCCACACTGACACATCATAATTAAAATGGCAAAGGTTAAAGACAAACAGAATCTTAAAAGCCACAAGAGAAAGACAGTTATTCACAGGAGAGTTCCAATAAGACTGTCACCTGATTTCTCAACAGAAACATTTCAGTCCAGAAGAGATTGGCATGAAATATTCAAAGTGATGAAAAACAAGGACCATGAAGGAGAAGATGGTGACCAGAAAGAAGGTAGGGAGGGTGAGTGTGTGAGAGTGAGGGAGTGATACAGGTGTGGATGTGTGTGGTGTGTGTGTGTGTGAGCTAGGGACAGTTAGATCCTGAAGGTCTTCCAGGGCGCTGCCAAACTGGGCAGTCTTAGACGGTGAAACCCGGCTGCCGCCACAAACACTCCGGGGAGGACACGGCCGGCACAGAAACCACACCATCTTGAAGAACAGAACTGCTTGAGACTAGGATCCTAGCCTTGCCACCACCTAATCTGGTCTCAGATGCAAACCGGGACCCTACAGCCACTCGGGACAAAGACCTGCAACCACAGCTGCAGACCCACAGACACCAAGACTCCAGGCATCCCAACTGCACATTTCTGTGAGTCACAGAGCCTGTCCTCCTCCCCGCCAGACCACTACAGTGGCATAGGAACTGCTAGACCCAATCCACGCAAGCAGGCCTCCCACCCACACAGTGCAGCTGCGCTACCTGAATTTGAGCCTGGGGGCACAGACACAGGGAGTTTGTTCCCCACAGCATGCATTCACACAACCTGACCCCATGCCCATACAGGGAGGCTGCTCTACCTGAATTTGAGCCTGGGCACACAGACACAGGGTGTCTGCTTCCCTCAGTGCAACCAGACCCCATGCCCACACAGGGAGGCTGCGCTATCTGAATTTGAGCCTGGGCGCGTGGACACAGGGAGTCTGTTTACTTCAGCACGCACCTGAGCAACCAGACCCCACACCCACACATGGCAGTTGTGCCACCTGACTTTGATTTTGGGCGACCACACATGGAGGTCTGTTTCCTGCAGCACGGGAGTGGACCTTCCACTGACACAGGGTGACTGTGCAGCCTGGTCCCCCCAATCAGACCGGGACCCTGATTCTCTGCCGGAGAGGCAGCACTGAGCACCAGTGACTTGACTCTGTTTCTCATCACCCGTGCACGGGATCCCTGACTCCCAGGGAACACACATTAAGAGCCAGTGACTCCAATGCATGCTTACCCAGGGACGTTGATTCTCAGCACAAGGCCGCACCAAGCAACAGAGACTCTGATACTCAATTCTTGGCATGGGCACAGGGGAACACTGACTACTGGCATGGTACTAGGGGACTCTGATTTTCGACATACACCAGAGGGATCTTGTTTTCAGTACAGCGCAGGCGGGGTCCCTGATTCTAGGTGCATGCATGAGGCCGCACTGAGCACCGGTGACTCTGATCCTGGGCAAGCGTGGACCCCACAGACCCACGGCAGCCACACATCTTGGTTTCAGAGCTCTTCAGTGACACTTAGGTGGCGCGAAGCCCCCACTGGACATGGCCCAGGCCCCCACAACTTGGCGATTGAACCTTCTGGTGATAGAATGGGGAGATAGCGAAACAATCCCCAGAGGAAAGAGAAAGAGGAATTGCCAAAAAGGGAAATAAGTGAAACAGGGGCATGCAACATGACAGAAAAAGAATTCAGAGTAATGGTTGTACAGTTCATAAACCAGATGGATGAGAAAATCAACAACCTATGCAAAAATCAGGAAGAACTCAAAAGTGATATAGCTACAATCAAAAACGCTATAGAAGGTTTCAACAGTAGACTAGGAAAAGCAGAGGACCGAATTAGTGACTTAGAAGATAAGATAGAGAACCAAGCCCAATCTGAACAGCAACTGGAGAAAATAATTACAAAGTAGGAGGAGAGCCTAAGGGAGCTTTGGGACAACATGAAACAAAGTGACATCCATATAAAAGGGGTGACAGAAGGACCAGAAGAGCAGAAAGTATTAGAGAATCTATTTGAAGAAATAATAACAGAAAACTTCCTTGATATGGGGAAGAAAAAATGAACACAAATACAGAGAGTCCCAAGCAAGATGAATTCCAAAAGACCCACACCAAGACACGTCATAATTACAATGACAAATATTAATGACAAAGAGAGAATCTTAAAGGCTGCAAGAGAGAGGCAGAGAGTTACCTACAAAGGATCCCCCATCAGATTATCAAATGATTTCTCAACAGAAACACATCAAGCTAGAAGGGAATGGAGAGAAGTATAAGAAGTGATGCAAAGCAAAGGACTGAATCCAAGAATACTCTATCCAGCAAGACTATCAATCAAAATTGAAGAGGAAATCAGGAGCTTCGCAGACAGAAAAACCAAAAAACAAGAAACAAAACCTAAGGGAGTTTATCACTACCAAACGAGTAATGCAAGAAATGCTAAATGGAATGCTGTAAAAAGAAGAAATTGAAAGGGAGAAAGGAAACTGGGCATAAAGTACAGAAATGGCTACAAACACTTACCTATCAATAATAACATAAAATGTAAATGGATTAAATGCTCTAATCAAAATACATCAGGTGAATGACCCATATATATGCTGTCTACAGGAGACCCACTTCAGAACAAGAGACTCACACAGACTGAAAGTGAAGGAGTGGAAAAATACCTATCAGGCAAATGGAAATGGAAAAAAAAGCTGGGGTAGCAACACTTATACCTGACAAAATAGACCTCAAAGTGAAGACCATAACAAGAAACAAGGAAGGCCACTTCATAATTCTAAAGGGATCAATACAACAAGAGGATATAACTCTGGTAAACATTTATGCACCCAATGGAGGAGCACTCAAATATATAAAAAAAAAACTTTTGGAAGATATCAGGGAAGAGATTGACAGCAACACAGTCATAGTAGGAGACTTTAATAACCCATTAACATCACAGGATAAATCCTCTAGACAAAAACTTAGCAAAGAAACATAAATCCCAAATGACTTACTAGATCAGATGGACTTAAACATCACCTTCAGAACATTCCACCCCAAAACTACAGAATATATATTCTTCTCAAGTGCACATGGGACATTTTCAAAGATTGAACACATATGGGGACACAAACAAAGTCTCTCCAAATTCAAAAGGATTGAAATTATATCAAGCATCCTGTCAGATCACAATGGCATAAAATTAGAAATCAACTACAGTAAAAACAATGAAAAAAATCAAACACTTGGAGGCTAAATAGCATACTATTAAACAATGATTGGGTTACCAAAGAGATCAAAGAAGAAATAAAAAACATCTTGGAAACAAATGACAATGAAAACCCAACAATCCAAAATCTTTGGGACACAGTGAAAGCAACCCTGAGAGGGAAGTTCATAGCATTACAAGCCTACCTCAAAAACAAGAAAAACTGGTAATAAACCATCTAACTCTGCAACTTGAAAAATTAGAAAGAGAGCAACAAGAAAAGTCCAGTGTGAACAGAAGGAAGGAAATAATAAAGGTCAGAGTGGAAATAAATTACATAGAGGTAAGAGATCAATCTAAGGACTTGTATGCATGCATATAAGCATAACCAATGGATGCAAAACACTGGGGGAGGGGGAATCATGGCATGTACCGGGGGTAGGGGAGGCCAGGGGAAGCTCAATGGCAGGAGGGGGGGAAAGGAGACATATGTACTACTATTTGTAATACTCTAAACAATAAAATTTAAAAAAAGAAAAAGAAAAGCAAGGACCTACAACTAACCAGCAGGCAATCATTCAAAATTGAAGGAGAAATAAAGAGCTTCCCAGACAAATAAAATATAAAGGAGTTAGTTACCACCACAGAAGTATTACAAGAAATGTTTAAGGGCCTGCTTTAAGAAAAAAATTTAGAAAAACAACAATCAGAAAATAGTTGAAATTGTAAAATGACAATAAATATATACCTATTAATAATCACTTTAAATGTAAATGACTTAAATGCTCCAATAAAAAATCATAAGGTAGCCAGCACCAGTTTGGCTCAGTGGATAGAGTGTAAGTCTGCGGACTGAAAGGTCCCAGGTTCGATTCCGGTCAAGGGCATATGTACCTTGGTTGCAGGCACATCCCCAGTAGGACATGTGCAGGAGGCAGCTGATCTATGTTTCTCTCTCATCGATGTTTCTAACTCTCTATCCCTCTCCCTTCCTCTCTGTAAAAAATCAATAAAATATATTTTTAAAAAATCATAAGGTAGCTGAGTAGATAAGAAAACAACACCCATATATATGCTGTCTACAAGAGACCCACATCAGAACAAAAGATACATAGAGACTAAAAGTAAAGAAATGGAAAAATATATTTCAAGTAAATGGAAAAGGAATAAAAAGCTGTGGTAGCAATACTTATATCTGACCAAATAGGCTTTAAAACAAAGTCTATAGTAAGAGACAAAGAATGGTAAAGAGAGAAATCCAACAAGAGGACATAATTCTTATAAACATTTATGCATCCAACATAAGAGCATCCAAATATTTAAAGCAAATCTTGATGGACATATAGGCAGAGATTGAGGATAATACAGTCATAGTAAGGGATTTTAAAACTCCACTGACATCAATGGGTAGATTTTCCAGACAGAAAATCAACAAGGAAAGGGAGGCCTTAAATGACATACTACATCAGATGGATTTTTAAAAATATTTTATTATTTATTTTTAGAAAGAGAGGAAGGGAAAGGGATAGAGAGAAACATTGATGAGAGAGGAACGTCATTAATTGGCTGCCTCCTGCATACCCCCTACTAGGGATCCAGCCAACAACCTGGGCATGTGCCTTGAATGGGTTTCAAGCCTGCAACCTCTTGGTTCCTGGGTCAACTCTCAACCACTGGGAGACACTGGCCAGGCTACATCAGATGGATTTAATTGGTATCTTCAGAGCATTTCACCCCAAAGCAGCAGAATATACATTCTTTTCAAGAGCACTTGGAATGTTTTCTAGGATAGACCACAAGTCAGGTCATAAAACAAGTCTCAAGAAATTTAAGATTAAAATTATATCAGGCATCTTCTCTGACTATAATGATATGAAACAATGAAGTAATCAATCACACATAAAAAAAACTGGAAAACTAAGACTTGGAAACTAAATAACATGTTATTAAACAACTAGAGGCCCAGTGCACAAAAATTTGTGCACTTTGGGGTGTCCCTCAACCCGGCCTGTGCCCTCTCACAGTCCAGGACCCCTCAGGGGATGTCCAACTGACAGCTTAGGCCTGCTTTCCAGGGGATTGAGCCTAAGCTGGCAGTCAGACATCCCTCTGGCAGCCCAGGAGCCCTTATGGGATGTCCAACTAATGGCTTAGGCCCAATCCTACTGGGGAGCAGTGCTAAACCATTAGTCAGACATACTTAGTGCTGCCATGGAGGCGGGAGAGGCTCTCACCACCACTGCTGCACTGACCAGCCATGAGCCAGCTTCTGGCTGAGTGGTATTCCCCCTGTGGAAGCACACTGACCACTAGGAGGCAGCTCCTGCATTGAGCATCTGCCTCCTGGTGGTCAGTGTGCATCATAGTGATTGGTTGTTCCTGGTAATTCCACAGTAAGGGTTAATTTGTATATTACCCTTTTATTATATAGGATGACTGGGTTAATAATGACATCAAGGAAGAAATCAAGATACTTTGGAACAAATGAAAATAAGAACAACCCAAAATCTATGGGACACAGCAAAAGCAATTCTAAGAGGAAAATTCATAGCATTACAGGTCCATCTCTAGAAACAAGAAAAATATCAAATCAGCAATCTAACTTTACACTTAAAGGAACTTGAGAAAGAAAAACAAACAAAGCCCAAAGTGATTAAGAAAGAAGGAAATAATATATGTCAGAGCAAATATACATAAAATAGAGTCTAAAAAATATATAAAAGATCAATGAAACAAGAGCTGGTTCTTTGAAAAGATAAACAAGATTGACAAGCTTTTAACCAGACTCATCAAGACAAAAAGAGAGGACTCAAATCAGAAATGAAAGAGGAGAAGTAACAACTGACATAAACAAAATACAAAGGATTGTACTAAATATTATGAACAACCATATGCTAACGAATTGGACAATCTGGATGAAATGGATAAATTCCTAGAAACATGCAATCTTCCAAAACTGAATCAGAAAAAAAAATCAGCGAATCTGAACAGACAAATTACAACTAGTGAAATGGAAGCAGTAAAAAACAAACAAAACAAAAAAAACCTCCCAGCAAACAAAAGTCCTAGACTAAATGACTATATACAAGCAAATTCTACCAAACATTCAAAGAATAACAAACACCTATTCTCCTCAAACTATTCCAAAAAATTCAAGAGGAGGGAAGATTCGAAAGCTCATTTTACAAGGCCAGTATTATCTCAATTCCAAAACCAGATAAAGCCACTACAAAGAAAGAAAATTATAGACCAATATGTCTGTTGAACATAGATGATAAAATCCTCTAAAAAATCAAACATGATCCAACAACACATAATCAAGTGTAATTTATTCTGGGGATACAAGATTGGTACAATATCTGCAAATCAATAAATGTGATACAGCACATAAACAAAATGAAGGATAAAAATCACATGATTATATCAATAGATGTAGAAAGAGTATCTATTGATCAAGAACCTATTTGAAGACATAATGACTATAAACTTCCCTAACCTGGTGAAGGAAAAAGACAAAAAAAGTCCAAGAAGCACAGAGAACCCAGCCAGAGTGGCTCAGTGGTTAAGAGTTGACTTATGAACCAGAAGGTCACGATTCAATTTTTGGTCAGGGCATATGCTTGGATTGCAGGCTCTATCCCCAGTGTGGGTTATGTAAGAGGCAGTACCTGATCAATGATTCCCTCTCATTTTTGATGTTTCTATCTTTTTCCCCCTCTCTGAAATCAATAAAAATATATATTTTTAATAAAGAAGCACAGAGAGTCCCAAACAAGATGGATCCAAAGAGGTCCACACTAAGACACATCATAATAAAACATATCAAAATCCAACATCCATTTATGATAAAAACTCTTAGAAAAGTGGGAATAAAAGGAACATACCTCAGTGTAATAAAGGCCACATATAACAAACCAATAGCCAACATCATACTCAGTGGGTAAAAACTACAAGTGTTTTTCTTAAGATCAGGAACAAGACAGGGATGTCCACTTTCACCTCTCTTATTCAACATAGTACTAGAATTACTAGCCATACAAATCAGACAAGGAGAAATAAAAGGCATTCTAATTGAAAAGGAAGATGTAAAACTATCATTATTTGCAGATGACATGATACTGTTTGTAGAGAACCCTAAAGATTCCACCAAAAAATTAATAGAACTGATAAATGAATTCAGTAAAGTAGCAGGATACAAAATAAATATCCAGAAATCCAGTGTATTTTTATATAACCACTAGAGGCTCAGTGCATGAAATTCATGCATGGGTGCAGTCCCTAGGCCTGGCTGGCGATTGAAGCACAAGTGTCTGGTGTGGAAGGGCAGGTCCCAGCTGACCTCTGGGCCTGGGCAGCACCTGGGCCCCCAGGCCTCCACGTTCCACCTCTGCTGGAGTCACTGGGCCTCTGCCCAGCTCCATCAGTGCCTGGGAGCTGGGTGGTGTCCCCACACCCCACTGCCGCTGCTGGTCACTGTCTGTAAGATAATCAGGCCCACCTTGGCCTGGCACCACCCGCTCACCTTCTCCACCATCTCACTGCAGTCCCACTTTCATCAGGGCAGCACCCCTCTGCCACTCGCTGCCAGTGCCATGTCGCCAATGCCTGCCATGATCCACGCCACCCCCGAGGTCAGCGCACATCATAGCGAGCAGTTAAAATTCTGGTTGAACTACCATTAGAGAGGAAAATTTACATGTTAGGCTTTTATTATCTATCCTATCTAATAACAGACAAAGATGCAAATTGACCGTACCTTTGCTATGCTCACCATTGGCTAATCAGAGTGATATGCAAATTAACCACCAACAAAGATGGAGGCTAATTTGCATATACCAGCTGGAAGTGAAGAATGAAGACACCATAGAAGAAAGCCAAGCAACGGAGTCGAGGTAGCGGAGGTGGGTGGGAGAGAAGTGGCAGAGAAGGGCGGGGTAGGAGCAGCAGAGAAGGGTGGGGTAGGAGAGGCAGAGAAGGGTGGGGTAGGAATAGCAGAGGTGGTATGGAAGCCCTATTCTTGTAGGAATCTTCCTGCAATGGGCCTCTAGTCCTATCTAATAAAAGAGAAACATGGTAATTAGCATACGACCGCTACCCTTCCCATTGGCTAATCAGGGCGAAATGCAAATTAACTGCCAGCCAAGATGGCGGCTGGCAGCCAGGCAGCTTGAAACTAACGTGAGGCTTGCTTACGTCAGTGACGGAGGAAACCAACATTCCCTGCCTGCCTTGCCGGCCTCTGAGCTTGCAGTTTGAAACATAGTTACAAATATAGAAGCTAAACAAAACCCCAGAAACCTGCTTTCAGCGAGCTGAGCTGGGATCTCAGAGCTGGAGTTGGTACAGTGTTTCAATTATAGAACACAAACAAACCAGATACCTGCTTTCAGCAGCAGAGGCCTCAGAGCTGGAGCCAGAGCTAAAGCTGGCCCAGAATAAAAAAAAAAAGAAAAAAAGGAGCGGTTGGGAGCTTCAGTCACCCACTAGCCTGAAAACAGCCCTCAGCCCCTCACCCAGACTGGCCAGGCACCCCAGTAGGGACCCCCACCCTAATCCAGGACACCCTTCAGGGCAAACCAGCCGGCCCCCACCTGTGCACCAGGCCTCTATCCTATATAATAAAAGGGTAATATGCCTCCCAGAACCGGGATCAGCGGAGCCGCGAGGCCTCCCAGCACCAGGATCAGCGGAGCTGAGGCCTCCCAGCACCAGGATCAGTGTGACAGGGGACAGTGCCCAAACCCCCTGATCGCCCTGCGGCTCTGTGTGTGACAGGGGGTGGGGCCACAACCTCCCTATCCGCCCTGCTCTGTTCATGACAGGGGAAGGCGCCCCAACTCCCTGATCAGCCCTGCTCTGTGCCTGATAGGGGGGAGCTCCCCAACCCCCTGATCGCCCTGCGGCTATGTGTGTGACAGGGTGCGGCGCCCCAATGCCCCCCCCCACGGGCCCTGCTCTGTGTGTGATGGGGTAGAGCCATAACCTCCCCATCGGCCCTGTCCTGAGTGTGAGAGTGGCGGCGCCCCAACCCCCTGATCGGCCCTGCTCTGTGGGTAATAAAGGGCGGCGCCCCAACCCCCGATCCCCCCTGCTCTGTGCATGACAGGGGGGAGCTCCCCAACCCCTTGATGGGCCCTGCTCTGTGCGTGACAGGGTACGGAGCCACAACCCCCCTGATAGGCTCTGCTCTGTGCGTGACAGGAGGCAGAGTCCCAACCCCCTGATTGGCCCTGCTCTGTGCGTGACAGGGGGTGGCGCTGCAACCCCCCCATCGACCCTGCCTTGAGTGTGACAGGGGGCGGTGCCCCAACCCCCCAATCGGCCCTACCCTGAGCATGACTGAGGGTGGCATTGCAACCTCCTGATCCGCCCTCCACTGTGCATGACTGGGGGCGGCGCCCCAACTCCCCAATCGGCCCTGCTCTGAGCCCGACCAGGGGCTGCACCTAGGGATTGGGCCTACCCTCTGCCACCCAGGAGCAGGCCTAAGCCAGCAGGTCGTTATCTCCTGAGGGGTCCCAGACTGCGAGAGGGCACAGGCCGGGTTGAGGGACCCCCCCCCCGCCCCCCTGAGTGCACAAATTTTTTTGCACCAGGCCTCTAGTATATATATAAGACCCTAATATGCAAATAGACCAAACAGCAGAACAACCGAACAACTGAACGATCGGTTTGGTATGATGTGTACTGACCACCAGGGGGCATGTGCTGAACATGGCTGGCATGGGCAGCAGGCAGCACAGTGCAGAACATGGTGGGCATCGGCGGTGGAAGGATGGTGAAGCAGGTGAGTGGGGGCACCAGACCAAGTCGGGGAGTCAGTCACTGTCATCAGGGAGAACCTCTGGTGGTTACTGAAAATTCTTTGCTCTCATGTGCCACTGCCCCGCCCAGCACTCACACCTGCTGTCAACACCAGGCCCACTCGTACCCGATACTGGTGCTGGAGCTACCGCTTGCACCCGTGGCCGGCATCCGGCCCTGGCCGCAATCTCTCGGTGCCCTCAGCAGGTTTGAACAGCAGCTGCCAGCCCCAATTGCCCCTTCTCCACCCCCCCTCCTCCTAAGGGGCAATTGGGGCCAGCTGCCACCAATGGCCCTGCTCATACCCACTGCCAGCGCCGGAGCCACTGCTTGCACCCACTGTCGGTGCTGGCCCCACTTGCACCCGCAGCCAACACCAGAGTGGACACTGCTGGCGCCGATCACCCCTCAGGGTTTCTCCACCTCCCCCTGCTCCAAAGGGGCGATCAGGGCAGCAGCTGCCACTCACACTGCTATTGGTGCCAGCCCCAATCACTCCACTCCATCAGCAGGTGTGAGCAGGGTCGTCACCATCATGTGGGAGTGGCGGTGGTGGGAGCAGGGCTGCTGGCAGACAGGGGACCAGGGGCCATGGTGGGAGGGGCTGGGCAGGGTCATGGAGCATGGGCCAAGACCCACCCCTGTGCCCACCACAACCTCGCAGCCCACAGTTCCTTTCAAGGTGCATGAATTCATGTACTGGGCCCCTAGTGTAGAATAATGAACTATCAGAAAGGGAAACTAAGAAAACAATTCCATTCATATTTTTTTCAAAAATAATAAAACAACATAGGACTAAAAGACCTGTCCTTGGAAAAGTATAAGACACTGAAGAAAAAACTGAAGAAGATACAATTAAGTAGAAGCATATACTGTGTTCATGAATAGGAAAAGTTAACATCATTAAAATGTCTATACTACCCCAAGTAATGTATAGATTCAATACAATTCCTATCAAGTTACCAATAGTTTATTTCACAGAACTAGAACAAATATTCCAAAAACTTATATGGAACCACAAAACACCCTGAAGAACAACAGTTGGAATCATTCTACCTGATATCAAACCATACTACAATGCCATAGTAATCAAAACAGCATGGTACTTACATAAAAATCAATGGAACAGAGTAGAGAGTTTAGAAATAAAACCACACCTTTATAGTGAATTAATATTTGACAAAGGAGGCAAAAACATACAATGGAGTAAAGGTAATCTATTTGATAAACTGTGTTGGGAAAATTGGACAGATACACACAAAAAATGAAATTTGACCACCAACTTACACCATACACAAGAATAAACTCAAAATGTATTAAATATTTAAATGTTAGATTCAAAACCATAAAAATCCTAGAAGAAAAAATAGACAGTAAAATCTCAGATATTTATTATAGCAATATTTTTTTTCTGATATAGCTCCTAAGACAAGGGAAACAAAAGAAAAAAATAAACATATAGGACCACGTCAAACTAAAAAACTCTTGCACAGCAAAACAATCATCAAAATAAAAAGACAACCCATTGAATGGGAGAACACATTTGTCAATACATCCAATAAGGGGTTAATATCCCAAATTCATAAAGAATTTATATAGCTCAACACCAGAGTATTATGCTAAGTGAAATGAGACAAATAATCCAATTAAAAAATGGGAAATGGACCTGAATAAACACTTCTGCAAAGAGGACATACAAATGGCCTATATTCCTATGAAAAATGCTCAAAGTCACTAGCCATCAGAGAGATGCATATTAAAACTATAGTGAAATGTCACCTCACACCTGTCAGAATGAGTATCATCAATAAATCAACAAACAACAAGTTTAGGCAAGGATACAGAGAAAAGGGAACCCTCATGTGCTGTTTGTGGGAATGTAGATTGGTGCAGCCACTGAAAAGCAGTATGGAGTTATCTCAAATATTAAAAATAAAACTGCTTTATGACACAGAGATTCCACTTCTGGAAATTTATCTAAAGAAATCTGAAACACTATTCTGAAAGAATATATGCACCCCTATGTTCATTGGAGCGTTATTTACAATAGCCAAGATTTGGAAGCAGCCCAAGTGCCCATCAGTAGAGGAGTGGATAACAAAGCTGTGGTACATTTACACAATGGAACACTACTTGGCCATAAAAGAGAAGGAAATCTTACCCTTTGCAACAGCATAGATGGACCTGGAGAGTACTGTGCTAAGTGAAATAAGCCAGGCAGAGAAAGACACGTACCATATAATTTCACTCATATGTGGAATTTAATGAATGAACTGAACTACCAAGCAAAACAGAGACAGATTCATAGATAGAGAATTGGCTGACAGCTTGAGGGATTGAGCAAAAAAGAAAAAAAACTCATGGACAGGGACAACAGTGTGGTGATTGCAGGAGCAGGAAGGTAGAGAAGGGTGGAGGAGAGTGTGGGTGAATAAATGGTAATGAATGTTAACTTGACTTGGAGTGGTGAACACACAATACAGTGTACAGATGATAGATGTAGAATTATGCACCTGAAATCTGTATAATTTTGTTAACTAGTGTTACCCCAATAAATGCAATAAAAAGGAAAAAAAACCCAAAGTTATTTAATACTAAGAACACCTACTATTGAAAAGTCTAAAGTTAAAAGCTTTTCACTTGTCTCTACCCAAGTTAAAAATATTTCACACAGTTTGAAGAGTATAAAACATTATAATCCTGGCTACATATTGGAATCACCCAGAAGTTTTTTAAAGCCGTGGATGGGTTTCAGCCCCAGAGATTCTGATTTAATTGGTACCTTGTGTGCCTGAGCATCAGAACTTTAAAACACTCCCAAGAGGATATAAGTGCAAGGTTGAGAACAAAAATGTATTTAAAATGAAATTATACATGCATAATGAATGGATTTGTAATTTTTCCTTTAAGTGTCCTACCATTAGTTTGAGTTGAAACGGAGTGTTCCATTCATTAATTCATTCATTTGACATCAATATCATTTATGTCTACTGCACAGGCCACAAACTGCCACCTCTTTCATTATGTAACTGGTCACAAAAACAAACAAAACACCCATTGCAATAAAAGAAGAAAAAAAAAAGGTGAGAGAGAAATTTAGGAAGAAAGCTAGTTTGAAGGGAAAAATGGTGCGGTGGGCAAAATAATGGCCCCAGGGAGGTCCCATTCTAATCCCTGAATATATTTCTTTATATGGCAAAAGGAATTTTGCAGATGTCAATAAAATAAGGACTTTGAGATAGAGATAGTATCCTGAGTTATCTGGTTTGGGGTGGGGAAGCATTCTAATTGCATGGATTTATTTTATGAGAGAGAGAGAGAGAGAGAGAGAGAGAGAGAAACATCGATTAGTTGCCTCCTGCTGGGTACATGCCCTGGCCAGGAATTTAACCTGCCACCTTTTTTGTTGCTGCTATTAATCATCGCCCGAGGCTATTTTTCCATTGATTTTTTAGAGAGTGGAAGGGAAGATAGAGGGGAGGGGAGGGAGAGAGAGGGAGGGGGGAGAGAGAGAGAGAGAGAGAGAGAGAGAGAGAGAGAGAGAGAGAGAAAGAGAGAATCAATTGGTTGCTTCCTGCAGGCACCCTGACCAGGGCTGGGGAATTGAACCTGCAACCCTTTGGTGCTCATGCCAACATTCTAACCATTTAGCCATACCGGCCAGGGCTAATCACATTGATTTTTAAAACCAGAGAACATTTCCCAGCTGTGGTCAGAGGAGGTCCTGACTACAGAATAAACACACAAAGATATGCAATGGTGATGCCTTTAAAGATGGAGAAATGAGACCATGAGCCAAGGAATGAAGGCCTCTAGAAGCTGGGAAAAGATAAAGAAATACATTCTTCCCGAGAGGCACCCGAAAGCAAATAGTCCTGCTGACACCCTGATTTTGCCCAATGAGACTCATGTTGTACTTCTGGATCTATAAGAACTATAAGGTAAAAATTTGTGTTGTTTGAAGCCACACAGTTTGTGGCAGTTTGTTCCAGCAGCAATAGGAAATTAGCATAGATACTGATATTAATTTGGAATCTCCATCAGGCAGAGCTAAGGCAATATTCTGTGGAGTCATGAGATTGTGTCTCACTGACCTCCGACAGGGAGCATAAGTGGCCTAGGGCCCCAGATGCTGCTCTGAACTCCATCTTGGTGTTTGTGCAGAGACCATGCCTCCTACAGCTGCTCCCAGTCAATGACTGGGCCGGCAGCAGTGCCAAGGCAGGAAGGTTCCTGGGAGACAGAGTTCCAAGCTCTTCTGACTGCTGATTTGGTTTGAAGACTCTACTCTGTGATGGCTTTGCTGACAGAACATTCCTCATATTGCACTGCAGTCTAGGAACCTCTACCCATCTCCCTTCCCTTCCTCTCACATTTACTCAGGGTCAGATTTGCATGGGGGTCAGACAGAACTACTCTACCTCTCCTGACTCCCTCCCCATTTTCTTTCACAGGCGTTTCCTGCAGGACCAACCACATAAATGGGGTATAAAATAAAGATGTGGGACCCTTTGTTCAAAATTATTAAGCATTTCAACACTGTGTGCATATGGCTCACCATGGCTTCATGCACTGGATGGTAGACTTTTCTTTTTCCTGAATAAATTGATTTTGGTGATGGAAAAAAAAGGAATTCAAGACAGGAATAGTAGAGCATTAAAGCAAGTATTCTAAATTCAGGACCTTGTGCACCTGCATGGGTAGCTCACCCATGAGGCTGGCCCTGGTATCTTCTAGTAAAATCCTTGGACGTCTAATCCCAGTTTGGCATCTGCTTAGAGGACCCCAACTGAGAGGACATTCTGGGGCTCTTCTAAAATTAGCTCCTTTGGGCATTAAACCTGGTTGATCAAGTGAGTGAAAGTCCCACCGAGTTTCGCCTTGCCCTTCTAATATGGGCACGATGAAACTTTAAAATGTTAAAACCTCCAATATGGTTTTAAAATTAATTTTACTGAATTAAGCTAGTTTTCTGTTCAGTTTTGAGCTTTCCCTTTTCTATAATAAATCCTATATAATAAAAGGGTAATATGCAAATCGACTGAACAGCAGAACAACTTGTCATTATGATGCACACTGACCTCCAGGGGCAAGATGCTCAATGCAGGAGCTGTCCCCAGCCCACAGGCTCCTATCACCAGATGGGGAACAGGGAACCGGGGGTGGGTGGCGATGGAGGTGGGTGGTGCCAGGCCAAGGCCCCCGCCCCGCCGGTCGCCCCCCCACACAGAGGGCAACCTGTGCCGGGGGGCAGGGGGCAGGGGGCAGGGCTGGCGAGCTGGTGGGAACTGCCAACCTCTCAGTCCCTCCCCCCAGCCAGCAGGCTCTGATCACAGGATGGTGAATGGGGAACAGAGGGTGGGTGGTGGTGGGGGGTGGGGCCAACTGCCAGCATCCAGGGAAGATGGCCCTGATCACAGGCCAGGCCTAAGGACCGTACCCGTGCACAAATTTCGTGCGCCAGGCCTCTAGTAGTATATAATGTTTAAGAAGTAGTGTGGTTTTTTGAGCCAAACTCATCAGAAAATAATATGTAGTGAGAAGTATAGTTGTGATTGCAACATTTCACTTGAAATAAACACCAAGGCAAAATTCAGGCAGCAACACTCATAAACACATTCCTTCATTTCAGGTTTAAAGGAAAGAAGCTGGAAACAACTAAAGGGCTACTTAGGGGAAAGCACTGAAATTCCCTCTTCCTGCTCCATTTGCAATTCCAGGTGCAATGGTTTTTTTTGAAAAGGTGTTTTCTGAACATTTGGCAGTGTTAAACATCAGGGCAAATCTCCATGGCCTTCAGCAGCCTCTTTAGGCCTCACTGGAAGCAAATTAGACCCTACGTTCTCTCTGAGATCCCTTTCAGCCATAAAATGCTTTGAATTCATGAAAAACATCTGCGTTAGTCAAGTCTATGAGATTTTATAACATTATTATATATTCTTTCTTGATATATATTCTACCTGGATGTGTATGTTTTTTCAGGATTTTCCAAAGAAACGTTTTGCTTAGTACTCCTATCATTAGGATCTGTTGAAGTACAATAAGTGAGATTTTTTTTAAAAAAACAAACATTTAAATGAAAAATGCAGTGTATACAAGGTTCAAATGACTACTATTGGTCAGCAAACTGCGGCCCCTTGAGTGTGGCTCTTCCACAAAATACCATGTGCGGGCGCACACGTACAGTGCAATTGAAACTTCGTGGCCACACTCAAGGGGCCAAAAAGCCGCATGTGGCTCGCGAGCCGCAGTTTGCCGACCACTGGACTAGCCCAAATCTCAGTGTTGGTTAGGGACTGGCCCTGGACCGGGACCCTTGACTGGCCATCATATCCTCTTGTCTATGCAATGCTGCCTCTATATTTTGTCATAATAAAGAACCAAGTTTTTAGATTTAGAAAATTTGCAATACCAAGTTAATAGATCATCATTTGTCAGTTTAATGTGTTTCCTTAGTGCACAGCTCTGACCAAAACACTGGGTTCCCCAGATACCCAAGCAGACTAATCATTTGGCCCCTTCAAACTGATGTTACTTAAATATGCATGTAACACTGATGTGAACCAAGCACTTGGGGAGAGGGAGAGAATCAGGGTAGGATACCACCAAATCTCCATTTGTGCACGAAAAGGCCTGCAGATAACCGGACCCACTGTCCTTGGAAGTCAGCCCTATAGCAATCATCTCTGCTGCTTTATGTGGGCCTGCCCCAAACAATTCATTCATAGAGATGACCTTTTGTATAATGTGTTGGTGCCTTGGGTAACTATCTAACTGTCCCTCCTCTTTATCCAGCTTTATTATTACACAATTTCTCCTTTAAGTCCATTTCCCTTTTATAACTTGAGACAATGAGTAAGGGTGAAATCATTGCTCCTAGATTCCCAATGTAAATTTTGAAAACCTCTGTTTCAGGTTTTTCTCTTTATCCGGGTAGTTTTTTTTAAAATCACACAGTTCTATACAGAGAGAGAGTGCCTACATATCTTTGAGTAAAGACGAAAAGCAAACTAGAACCATATACAGTATTATTAAAAGGCTTATATTTATTGAGTTGAAGCATACAGAAAAAGTTAAGTCTTATAAAAAACTTATCTAACATCAGATTTTGAGACAGCAGAACAACTGTCCAGATGACCTTCCGGACGACCATGCTATGACACGTACTGGTGCGATGCAATTGGTCGGGGGGGATTCTGTGATCGGGTGAGATGCGATTGGTTGGGGGACTCCATGATCCATCACCCAGTAGAGAAAGGCCCAGGCCACCTGGCCAGTGGCCACAGAGGGAGGCCCAGGCCACCAGCCAGCGATGCTGTGGCAGGTGTGCAGGACCAGCCAACGATAGCCCCACAGAGGGAGGCCCAGGCCAGCCAAGCAATCACACCCCATGCCTGCCGCCCACAGAGGGAGGCAACCGGTGGCAGGGGAGGGGGAGATAGCACTGCACAGATGGCAAGCAGTGGAAGCAGTGGGGATGGGGCCAGATGCTGGCAGCCAGGGAAAGGAAAGCCCCGATAGGCCCTGATCACTGGCCAGGCCTAGGGATTCTACCCGAGGGGTCCCGGATTGCGAGAGGGCACAGGCTGGGCTGAGGGACATGCCCCCCCATTGCACAAATTTCGTGCACCAGGCCTCTAGTAAGTATATAAGTTCTTTGGTTTAATTTTTTCTCATCCCCCAAAACCCCACATCAAGGTATGTCAGTCTATTCCATGCCTCCATGCTTTGGGTCTTATTTTGTTGGTCAATTCATTGTGTTCACTAGATTCCACAAATAAGTGAGATCATGTGATATTTGTCTTTCTCAGATTGGCCTATTTCACTTAGCATAATATTTCCCAGGTCCATCCGTGCTGTCCCAAAAGGTAAGAGATGCATTGTGTAAATGCCCCACAGCTTTTTTATCCATTCACCTACTAATGGGCACTTGGGCTGTTTCCAAATCTTGACTATTATGAATAATGCTACTATGAACATAGAAGTACATATATTCTTTCTGATTTATGTTTTGGGGTTTTTAGGATATATTCCCAGAAGTGGGATTGCTGGGTCAAATGGAAGTTCCATTTTTAATTTTTTGAGGAAACTCCATACTGTTTTCCATAGTGGATACACTCTGCATTCCCACCAGCACTGAACTAGTGTTCCCTTTTATCCACATCCTCACCAGCACTTGTTGTTTGTTGATTTTTTGATTATAGCCATTCTGACAGGTGTGAGGTGATATCTCATTGTTCTTCTAATTTGCATTTCTCTGATGTGACTTTGCGCATTTTTTCATTTGTCTCTTGGCCATTTGTATGTCCTCTTTGGAGAAATGTCTATTCAGGTCTTCCCACTTCTTAATCGGATTGTTATCTTCCTTTTGTTGAGTTGTATAAGTACTTTATATATTTTGTATATTAACCCCTTATCAGATGTATTATCGGCAAATATGTTCTCCCATACAACGGGTTAATTTTAATGGTGGTTTCTTTTGCTATGCAGAAGCTTTTTATTTTGATGTAGTCCCATTTGTTTATTTTCTCCTAGTTTCCTTTGCCTTAGGAGATGTATCTGTAAACACATTCCTATGTGAGATGTCTGTTATTTTACTGGCTATGTTCTCCTCTAAGATTTTTATGGTTTCATGCCTTACATTTAAGTATTTTATCCATCTTGAGTTTATTCCTGTGTATGGTGTAAGTTGGTGGTCTAGTTTCATCTTTTTGCATGTGTCTGTCCAGTTATCCCAGCACCATTTATTGAAGAGACTGTCTTTACTCCTTTGTCAAATATTAATTGACTGTAATTGTGTGGGTCAATTTCTGGGGTCTCTGTTCTGATCCATTGGTCTATATGCCTGTTCTTGTGTCAGTACCAGGTTGTTTTGGTTATAATGGCTTTGTAGTATAGTATAGTATCAGGTATAGTGATCCCTCCTACTTTGTTCTTCTTTCTCAAGATTGCTGAAGCTATTCAGGAGTCTTTCATGGTTCCATATAAATTTTTGGAATCATTGTTCCAGTTGTGTGAAGTATGCCATTGGTATTTTAATATGGATTGCATTGAATCTAGATTGTTTTGGGTAGTATAGACATTTTAATGATGTTAATTCTTCCAATCCATAAACATGGTATATGCTTCCATTTGTTTGTATCTTCCTCTACTTCTTTTTTCATTTTCCTATAGTTTTTTTTAAGTACAGGTCTTTTACCTCCTTGGTTAAGTTTATTCCTATGCATCTTATTTTTTTTTTATTGCAATGATAAATGGGATTGTTTTTTTCAGTTTCTCTTTCTGAGAGTTCATTATTGGTGTTTAAAAATGCCATTGATTTCTGGATGTTGATTTTATATCCTGCTACCTTGCTGAATTAATTTATTACGTCTAGTAGTTTCCTGGTGGAGCCTTTAGGGTTTTCTATGTACAATATCACATCATCTGCTAATAATGACAGTTGTACTTCCTTCTTTTCTATTTGGGTGCCTTTTATATCTTCTTTGTGTCTTATTGCTGTGGCTAGCACTTCCAGTGCTATGTTGAATGAGAGTGGTGAAAGCAGACATCCTTGTCTTGTTCCTATTCTTAAGGGAAATGCTTTTAGTTTTTGCCCATTAAAATATTATTTTTGTTGTAGGTTTGTCATATTTGGCCTTTATTATGTTGAGGTATTATCTCTCTATTCCCATTTTAGTGAGAGTTTTTCTCAAAATAGAGTCCTAAATTTTGTCGGATGCTTTTTCTGCATCTATTGATATGATCATGTGGTTTTTATCTTTTAATTTGTTTATGTGCTGTATCACATTTATTGATTTGCAAATATTGTACCAGCCTTGCACCCCTGGAATAAATCCCACGTGATCATGGTGTGTAATATTTTTAATATATTGCTGGATCCAACTTGTTAATATTTTGTTGAGGATTTTAGCATCAGTGTTCATCAGGGATATTGGCCTGTAATTTTCTTTCTTTGTAGTGTCTTTATCTGGTTTTGAAATTAGTATAATGCTGGCTTCATAAAAAAAGCTTGGAAGTGTTCCTTCCTCTTGAATTTTTTGGAATAGTTTGAGGAGGGTAGGTATTAGTTCTTCTTTGAATGTTTGGTAAAACTCACCTGTGAAGCCAGACAGACCAATACTTTTGTTTTCTGGAATTTTTTAAATTACTGCTTCAATTTCAGTTGTTATTGGCCTACTTAACCTTTTTGTGATTCTCTTTCCTCATGTGTAAAATAGGGATAATAATATATTGTTGTGAGCAGCAAATGTAAGTTGTTAATTAATCACACTGGCTATGATAGTCCTATTTGTTCTACTTTTTACTGTTCAAATGTTTACTCTCCTCTCCTAAGTTCCCCTAGGTTAGTGCACATACATATTTCATAAGGAAATGGCCTTATAGAGAAATTATAAGCAAAGAAACCAAAATAATTAGGTGAATGGGTAAAGAAGAAAACAGTGGGATGAAAAGAAAAAGTGGCTTCAGAAATTAGTCAGACAGGCTGTCAGCATTTTCTTACGACTCACAGGTTAAGGTTACACAAGCAAAGCCAGCTTCAATATTGGAACCCATATGCTCTGTCTACTCCAAGTGTCTTTACACAGGAATGTGGTGACAAGTATACAGAGAGTATATGAAATTTTAATAAATAGTAATGGGGTTCAAAGAAAGAGCAATTATTTCAAAAAAAAAAGGGAGAATGAAGGAAGCCTTGGAGCTGTTCCTACTTCTACTGATTAGTGTTTGACTTCTCTAAGAGAAAAGGAAGGAATGAGAGGGAAAAGACAGCCCAAATCTCAGTAGGAAAACAGGCAGTGCCCTGAACCACAGGACAATTTGTTCTCAGAACCAGACCAAAGCAAAGTCAGTGAAGGATTATGTTATGGGAACCCTGATGATAAACACACTCAAGATGAAGGAAAGAGAGCTCCCCTCCCCCAATTTTGTGGGTATGAAAATTGAAAACAGAATGATGTAATTCTTAGAAATGGAACAATTTTGGATTCGGTGCTATATTAATTGAACCCCTGCTTATGTGCCAGGCACTGAAGACATGGCATGTGCCCTTGCAGAGCTATGTACCAGAGGAGAGATAGACTTTCGCAATGAGTGAGCAAAAGAGTAAATAGGGGAGGGGGGAAGGAGGCCAAATTGAGGATGACTCCCTATAGGAAGAGGTAGTTTACACTTAGCTGTGGATAACAAGTGCAAATTAGACTGTTGGTGAGAGAAAATTAACTGGGTAATAAAATTGCTATGTAAGTTAAAAATAAATATTACTTTAGAATATGCATGAGATGGAAATTAAATGCTTGACTGAAGAGTCAAGTAAGATTTAAACTATATTACTTAAATGTGCATAAAGTGCTTTCATTCATATTTTATACATTTAGTGATAATAGGGGAAGCCAAAAGCCATCTTAGGAGAGAGCCTGCTATTATCATCATTTTACAAGTGAGAAATCTAGGGAACAGAGAGGTTAACTGCCTTGCTTTAGGTTACACAAACAAAGCCAACTTCAATATTAGAACCCATTTCTCTGGATTTCTGGCCTACAATGCTGTCAGCCCATTCAGCATTTTCCCCAAGTGTGAACTCTGGAACACTAGTTCTATGAAATATTAGTAAGTTTCTAGCTTTAATAATAAAAGCATAATATGCTAATTAGACCTTCTGGATGAAGTCGGAGCTGCGAGGGAAGCCCGGGTCCCAGGTGCCAGAGGGAAGTCAGTGCCAGCAGCTGGGGGAAGGAAGGCCTACTCTTGCACGAATTTCATGTATCAGGCCTCTAGTTTTATGATAAAATAAGCCTTACACATGCTGAGCAAACAGAGTTTTACACAAGTTTCTTACTGTGAGATTTCTCAGAGCCTTAACAATCAACATGCACAATGTGAATTTCCAAGTGGGGTAAATAAAATGTAGCTTTCTGTACACTTATTGTATCACAAAACCCCTTTTTCATGGTCTGTCTCTTGGACTTAGAGTAATATGAAATAAACTGGAAAATGCTGCACTAATTTGCACTGAGGTGAGCAAGAAACGATATAGGTTTTGAGCATGGGTAGCGAAATATAAATTTGAGGTAGAAAAATTGTCAGGATAATTCTTGGAACAATTTTCCATTAAGTGGGAAGGAGCTGGTAGCCCTTAACTAGGTCACAATACCTCCATAAATATCTAGGCAACACTAAGTCTAGATAAGTATGCACATGTATATTTCATTATGGAGACTTCAGATACAAATAATGTCTAGAGATAACATTTGGTGTGAATTGTGCCAAAGAAGAGCCTACCTATTGCATATGAAGAGGACTGAGGAGAAAAAGAGATGCAAATTTAAAAGAAAGTATCACCAGAGACAGTGGAAGATGTTGTGGCCCAATGACTTTAGAAGCAAATTGTTTGAGACCTCACAAGGGAATTGACACAGTAACAGAAAATTCACTTATGAATTATTTATTATCTACTGTCTTCCCATATTTGAATGAAAACTTGTAAAGGGAAAAGAATTTTGTCGTTTTACCCCTCACTGATCTGCCTCAAGAGTCTCGAACAGTGACTGTCATACAGCAGTAGATCAATGAACAATGAATGAATAAAAGAACACGCAAATAAGAATATTTGATATCTCCTCCACCAACCTGCACCACCCAGAAAATATCTTCTCCATATTTTCCATTTTAGTTAATAAGTCCAGTTGACCTTGTTCCTTGGGCCCAAAACCTTGGCATTGGAGAGAGAAACCAAGATGGCGGCATAGGTAAACACCGGAGTTTGCTGCCTCAAACAACCACATCAAAAATACAACTAAATGACAGAACAGACATCATCCAGAACCACAGGAAGGCTGGTTGAGTGCAAGTTCTACAACTAGGAGGAAAGAGAAAAACATACCGAGACTCAGAGGAGGCACAGTGCTAAAGTAAAATACTAAGGTGCGGAGTGCATGCAGAGCAGGCAGCCGGCTGAGGGCGTGGTTATCGTTTTCAATCAGGAGGGAGTCTCAGGCTCTGAGCTCCAGCTCCGGGCAAGTCTCTAGGGACCCAGACTCATATGAGAGAAGCGGGACTGTCTGGCATCGCTCAGAACCCTAGGGCAGCTTTCTCTCTGTGGGGCTTGCAGTGATTACTAAGACACTGAGAATCAGAGCCTCTGAGGGCAAGACTGAGAGCAGCCATAATTGCTAACCTCACCCTGTTGATCCCGTAGGACCCACCCCGCCCAAGCCCTGCAGGGAGACTTTTGCTGGATAGTCTCAGGCAAAGGCTAGATTAGCACCTCCCTAGAGATCCAGGAGCCAGGAAGCCCAGAGGTCAGAGTGGGACCATCCAGTGTGCAGCTCCGTGGAACCATAAAGGACACACTCAGGGGGCAGACTCAGTGAGCACCAAAGCCCCATCGAAGCAAGTCTAGCCCCAGAGGGGTGTCTCCAGCACAGAAGTTCTCCCACTGCAGACACAGCTGATTCTCACAGCCAATTGGCCTGGAGGTCACAATCAAGGCATAACTACAACAAAACTGTGCACAAAGCCCACAGTGGGGTGCACCAAGAGTGTCTACCTCAGGTAATTGGGACACTTAGCACAGAAAGGCACTCTATCGACACAGCGAAGCATAAAAAATGCCAGGACAAAGAAACAGGACACAAACAACAGAATTGGAGGAAAGCAAACTGTTGGATATAGAGTTCAAAACCACACTTTTAAGGTCTTTAAAGAACTGTCTGGAAGCCGCTGATAAATTTAATAAGGCCCTCGAAAAGACTGGTGAGACCGCCGATAAATGTAGTGAGATCCTCAAGAAATCTAATGAGACCCTCGATGTTGTGATAAAGAACCAACTAGAAATTAAGCATACACTGACTGAAATAAAGAATATTATACAGACTCCCAACAGCAGACCAGAGGGTTGCAAGAATCAAGTCAAAGATTTGAAATACGAAGAAGCAAAAAACACCCAACCAGAAAAGCAAAATGAAAAAAGAATCCAAAACTACGAAGATAGTGTAAGGAGCCTCTGGGACAACTTCAAGCGTACCAACATCCGAATTATAGGGGTGCCAGAAGATGAGAGAGAGCAAGATATTGAAAACCTATTTGAAGAAATAATGACAGAAAACTTCCCCTACCTGGTGAAAGAAATAGACTTACAAGTCCAGGAAGCACAGAGAACCCCAAACAAAAGGAATCCAAAGAGGACCACACCAAGACACATCATAATTAAAATGTCAAGAGCAAAAGACAGATAGAATCCTAAAAGCAGCAAGAGAAAGAAAATCAGTTACCTACAAGGGAGTACCCATACGACTGTTAGCTGATTTCTCAACAGAAACTTTGCAGGCCAGAAGGGAGTGGCAAGAAATATTCAAAGTGATGAATACCAAGAACCTACAACCAAGACTAATTTATCCAGCAAAGCTATCATTCAGGAGTGAAGGCCAGATAAAGAGCTTCATAGATAAGAAAAAGCTAAAGGAGTTCATCACCACCAAACCAGTATTATATGAAATGCTGAAAGGTATCCTTTAAGAAGAGGAAGAAGAAGAAAAAGGTAAAGATACAAATTATGAACAACAAATACACATCTATCAACAAGTGAATCTAAAAATCAAGTGAATAAATAATCTGATGAACAGTATGAACTGGTGATTGTAATAGAATCAGGGACATAGAAAGGGAATGGACTGACTATTCTTGGGTGGGGGGGGAAGGGGTGTGGGGGTGAGGGAAGAGATTGGACAACAATTGTGCACCTATGGATGAGGACAGTGGGTGGGGAGTGAGGGCGGAGGGTGGGGTGGGAACTGGGTGGAGGGGAGTTATGGTGGGAAAAAAGAGGAACTAATGTAATAATCTGAACAATAAAGATTTAATTGGAAAAAAATTATTCATCATCTAAAAAATCAAAACAAAACAAAAAAACCCTTGGCATTTACCTTCACTCCTTTCTCTCTCTCACACTCATACATTCAAATGGCAAACCAAATCAAGTCTACATTTATATGTATCCCAATTCTGATCTCTTCTTCCCATCTCCACTGCTACTATCCTGATCCAAACCACCATCAACTCTTGTCTGTCCTATTTTAACTGCTGCCTAATTGTTCTCGCTGTTTCCTCTCACACCCTACTATGATCTTTGCTCCACATAGCAACCAGAATTATCCTTTACAGCAATCAATCAGGTTCCATTACTCCCATGCCCAACGCCCTTCAATGGCTTCCCAACACACTCAGAAGGCCATGGCCTAGCTCCTGATCTCCCTTGTCTTCCCCCCGCCCTCTCCTTCTTGTGTTCCAGGCTCACTGGACTCCTGGTTGTCGGTAGCTACATCCGGCACGCTCCACACTGTAGGGCCTTCCCATTCACTGCTTCTCCACCTGGTCTGTCTTCCCTCAGACCTCCAGTCTCCAGTCCATCTTTCCTTCAGCTCTCTCAGAGGCCACCTCACCTAAGACTTTCTCTGACCACACTGTACAAAAGGGCAGCCTCGCCACCATGATGCCTTCCATTCTTTGTCTTTATTTTTTTTTTCATAGCACTTGCCACTTTCTGATTTTATGTGGCTATTTGTTTTCTGCCTCCATACTCCACTAGAATGCAAGCTCCATAAAACTAGGGACTTTGTTTTACTCAATTCCATAATTTCAGCACACAGAATAGTGCCTGGCATGCTGTAGCTCCTGATAAAATATGCTAAATGAGTGAATTACTAATGTTTTTCAAGTATTTATTATGTGCCAGGACCTTTAAATGCATTATTTCATACGATCCTTAAGAGGTAGTTGCTATTACTAACCAACTTTATGAAGACTGATGCCCAGAGAAGTTACGTACCTTGCTCAAGGGAACATGACTAGCGAGTAAAGGAGTCACGATTTAACTGACATGTATCAGTCATTCAAACATTCTTGTTTTAATGGTAGTTCCCAGAACAGTATTATCTCTAAGCTGTTCTTCCTCTTTTTCTTCCTTTGTTCTTCCATCTGTTCATTCATGTGCCTACATGTTAAGCACTGTGATCTAAGGATACACATTTAAAAAAGACGCATGCCCTGCTACAGAAAGCTGCCCAGTCTAGAGGGAGAAGACAGACATACAAACAAATATTTCCAAGATATATGTTTATTTTCTCTCAAAAATAGGAGTCATTTTACTCAACACATTTTTCACTTTGCACAAAACTACTAGAATTTTTAGTCACCATCATTACCTAAATATTGTAATCTACTTATCTCAATTGACCCAAAACATATAAATACCATATTTTGATCCCCTCCCACCTTGCAAGTTGATTCTTGTTCTTTGGAAAGTAGATGAGGTATAAATTGTAAATAACACAAAATATGAAGTGTCTCATTGTCCTTTACACAAATATCCTATCTAATAAAAGAGAAACATGGTAATTAGCATACTAGCGCTACCCTTCCCATTGACTAATCAGGGCGATATGCAAATTAACTGCCAGCCAAGATGGCGGCCGGCAGCCAGGCAGCTTGAAGCTAAAATGGGGCTTGCTTGCTTCAGTGACGGAGGAATCCAACGTTCCCTGCCTGCCTTGCTGGCCTCTGAGCTTTCAGTTTGAAACATTGTAACAAATATAGAAGCTAAACAAAACCCCAGAAACCTGCTTTCAGCGAGCCGGGATCTCAGAGCTGGAGTTGTACATTGTTTCAATTATAGAACCCAAACAAACCAGATACCTGCTTTCAACAGCAGAGGTCTCAGAGCTGGAGCCAAAGCTAAAGCTGGCCCAGAATAAAAAAAAAAAAAAGAAAGAAAAAAGAAAAAAAGGAGAAGTTGGGAGCTTCAGTCACCTGCCAGCCTGAAAACAGCCCTCAGCCCCTCACCCAGACTGGCCAGGCACCCCAGTGGGGACCCCCACCCTGAAGGGTGTGTGACCAGCTGCAAACAGCCATCATCCCCTCACCCAGGCTGGCCAGGCACCCCAGGGGGGACCCCCACCCTGATCCAGGACACCCTTCAGGGCAAACCAGCCAGCCCCACCCATGCACCAGGCCTCTATCCTATATAGCAAAAGGGTAATATGCCACCCAGGACCTGGATCAGCGGAGCCACTAGGCCTCCCAGCACCGGGATCAGCTGAGCCGAGAGGCCTCCCGGCACCAGGATCAGCGTGACAGGGGGCAGCGCCCAAACCCCCTGATTGCCCTGTGGCTCTGTGTGTAACAGGGGGCGGGGCCACAACCTCCCTATCCGCCCTGCTCTGTTCCTTACAAGGGAAGGTGCCACAACCTCCTGATCAGCCCTGCTCTGTGCCTGATACGGGGGAGCTCCCCAAACCCCTGATAGCCCTGTGGCTCTGTGTATGACAGGGTGCGGCGCCCCAACCACCTGATCGACCCTGCTCTGTGTGTGACAGGGTGTGGCACCCCAACCCCCCCCCCCACGGGCCCTGCTCTGTGTGTGACAGGGCAGAGCCATAACTTCCCCATGGGCCCTGCCCTGAGTGTGAGAGTGGCGGCGTCCCAACCCCCTGATTGGCCCTGCTCTGTGGGTGATAGAGGGCGGTGCCCCAACCCCCCCCCCCCCACCACCACCACGGGCTCTGCTCTGTGTGTGACAGGGGGTGGTGCCCCAACTCCCCTATCGGCCCTACTCTGTGAGTGACAGGGGGGAGCTCCTCAACCCCCTGATGGGCCCTGCTCTGTGCGTGACAGGGGGGAGCTCCCCAACCCCCTGATGGGCCCTGCTCTGTGCATGACAGCGGGGAGCTCCCCACCCCCTGATCGACCCCGATCTGTGCGTGACAGTGTACAGAGCCCCAACCCCCCTGATGGGCCCTGCTCTGTGCGTGACAGGGGGCAGCACCCCAACCCCCTGATCCACCCTGCTCTGTGCATGACAGGGGGTGGCACTGCAATCTCCCCATGGACCCTGCCTTGAGTGTGACAGGGGGCGGGGCCCCAACCCCCCAATCGGCCCTACCCTGAGCATGACTGAGGGTGGCATTGCAACCTCCCAATCCACCCTGCTCTGTGCATGACAGGGGGCGGTGCCCCAACTCCCCAATCGGCCCTGCTCTGAGCCCGACCTGGGGCTGCACCTAGGGATTGGGCCTGCCCTCTGCCATCCGGGAGCAGGCCTAAGCCAGCAGGTTGTTATCTCCTGAGGGGTCCCAGACTGCAAGAGGGCACAGGCCGGGCTGAGGGACCCCCACTTCCCCCCCCCCCCGAGTGCACAAATTTTTGTGCACCGGGCCTCTAGTATATTGATATTTATCATGAAGGCATAGCACCAGGCACAATGAGGGAATACAATTGACTATGACATGACACCTGCTCCTCAATGAGTTCTTGGTCAGACAGAGATACACAAAAGAAATGACTGCAGAGCAAGACCCCAGCAAAAATCCTCTCAAGGAAAGTGTAGGACTGATGTGTTTTCTGTAGAGAACTCAATTCTCTGATGGGGTGATGGGGATTTAAGCCCAGGTCAAGGGCCTTTATTCTTAACCATGTCTCTCTGCTATGCTCACTGAGGTTGGTGTGAATTTAGCATTGGTAAACATTACAAGGCAGAAAGTTTTCACTTCACATATTTTAATGTAAACTGTCCAAATGCTTTGTCTTCTGTGGAATTAAGGACTCTACCAGCCCTGTGAGCTTTTTCTACACACAGGTCTGGTCTTCAGGATTATATTGAGGTCAACCTTTTAAAGATTGAATATGATTTGACTTACATGTAAGGCAGCAACACACATTCTCCCCTACTTCCTACTTATGTAACTTTGAGCAAATTACTTAGCTTCTCTGTACATCATCTATTAAATGGAGTTAATAAGAGTATCTATACCATAGTACTATGTGCTGAGGGTACAAAGGTTATTAAAAAGCAGGGAGAAAACCAATAGCAGTTAACAAGATAAAATGTAATAACATTCAGGTGAAACTATACAACTGTATAAACTGTACAAAACAGTCTGGTCCATAGAGTGTATACAGTGTTCACAGTGAACACAGTACATAGCTATATAGATCCATTGTTCTTATTAGAGAGAAGGGCTAGTCCATGATACTCTGGTGCAGTCTTTCCATTGAGTCTTTAAGTCTATAGTTCAAAAACCATGATGTAGCAACAGAGCTTCAGTGATTATTTGCATTTTGAAAAGGTAACAGAGATGATGGAAACTGGCAGTATCTACTGAAGCTGAGCACTTCAGCAGTTCTTAGCAATTCTCTCTCATCACTACATATCCAACAGAAATGTTCACATGTTCTCCAAAAGACATCCATAAGAATGTTCATAATGGCACTATTCATAATTGGTAAAAACTGGAAATTACCCACATACTCATCCATATACATTATAGTATATTCACTCGACACTAGACAACAGTTATAATGAACAAAACCACACTGTATACAACAGCATGGGTGGATTTTATAGACACAATGCTGCACAAAGAAGCCAGGAACAAAATGTACCCACTCTATGACTGCATCTCAACAAAGTTCAAAACAGCAAAACCTGTCTATGATGTAGAAGCCAGGTAGTGCTTCCTTACAGGGTACAGTTGTTAGAAGGCGTTACAAGAGGGGTTCCTGGGGTTTGGTAATGCCTGTTTCTGGCTCTGAGCACTAGTCAGGTGGGCATATGCAGATGGTAAAAATGGGTCAAACCATACAGTTAAGATATATATTTTTCTTAATGTATGTTATTTTTCAATAAAACACTACCCACAAACTGTTACAGTCCTCTTCACTGCCCCACCCCCACCCCAACACACACACATACACCACATGTTTTTTAGCTTTGTGCGTCACTCAACCCTGGACCGGCACTCTGACAACCCACCCAATGTAAGTCTTAACAATGTTTCCTTCTGCAAGCATAGTGCCAGTAGAAAGTGTTGCTGCAAACCACTCTTAGAATCACTGTTTTCTTTGATTATGATTAGCTCATTGGTGCCACATGTTCTATGAGGCATTAAGACAACATTTTAAAATGGCAAAATAATGAAAGAGGCATTTGGTGGTAAAGCAACTAAACAGGTCGTCTTTATTTTCCAAAAACAACCCGCAGTCACCCACCAAATTCTGTTTTGAAATGTCATCAGTACTTGGGGGGAAAAACTATCAACTGACAACGATTATTTATAAAAAGGCCTTGTAAAGGGTATTAAAGATGTCAAGAGTGTTTTATCTTCTAACCTGAAACCTGTCTCAGACAGAAATAAAAATGGCTGCAGAGTCAACACTTGGCTTTCATGGTAATGCTGCATTTGGGGGCACCTGGGCCAAGGTTATGTGTTCAGTCGGTGAAAATGTGTAATTCATGGGGTAACTGAAAAAACCACCGGACAGGAAGATGGATGATTGGACATTTTCTGTGCCACCATTTCTGTGCTAATGATCAGGTAAACACCTCGGAGAAAAACAGAAGCCAGAATTGTTTCAGCCATTCTCAGACCACCTCTCCCTCTGGCTGAGTAGCCATTAGCCTGCTGAGGGCTCCTACAGAAGAGGGGCCAGCTGCAGAGACCGTGGGAGGACACACCCTCCCTCCCACACTTTAGAGCCTAGTAAATAGCTCATTAGTCAGAGGCACCTGCTGGGGAGAAACTAATGTGGGGCAGAGCCAGGACTCAAAACAAGTTTGCTGATTCCAAGGCCCAATCTCATAACTATTACATAGTACTGCTTTCTAATTTATTTTATTTTTCACTGTATACATACTTATATCAAACAACTTAATGCTGACACTATTGTAGATGGCCCCCGTTTACCTTCACTTTGCCCACCTCCACCCGCCCCTATCTCCCACTTCCTTTGTCTTCACCACACTATTGTCCATATCTATGGGTTATGCATATATGTTATGCTAATCTGTTCACCTTCTTTATCCAGTCACCTCCACCCCCTCCACTCTGGCGCCTACCAGTCTGTTCCATGTGTCTATGCTCTGGTTCTATTTTGTTCATCAGTTTATTTTGTTCATTAGATTCCACATAGTAAGAGATCATATGGTATTTCTTTCTCTGACTGGCTTACTTTGCTTAGCATAATACTCAAAGCACCTTTTTGTGCTCTTTTCTAGAAAGAGGAATAAGAATGGGGCAAGGCCACGGAATTCATTATGATTTACACCCATATCTTCAGATCCTGGGTTTCCATCAGCCATTCGATGGGAGGTATGGCTCCAGGTCCACAGACCTCTGTGGAATCACTGAGTTCTCTGAGGATACTGTGCTCCATCATGTTACTTTCCAATCTATTCCATTTAGGTAAACCTCCGTGCACACACGCACACACGTTATGACAAAAAGAATTTTGGAGACAGCAAAGGTCAGATATGCAAGTCTTCAAGTTCAATCTCATTTTGACTGACTTCCACAGGAAGCCCAGGCAGCTCTTCAAAATTAACCTCTTATTTGTGGTTCTTAGTTCCCATCTGTAGCTAATGTGTATCTTGTTTGGTTTCTCTTATTTATTCTTTAAAAACTATGTCAATATTCTTCCATTCTACTTTATTAAATAGCCATGACTGGATAGTATAATGATACACAAAAGCTAAAGAAAAGGGTTTGTTACATACTATGAAACATAATACAGCATCTGTTAAGAATTGAGCTCACTTAACTAGTTATCATACATTTTGTTTTTAAATACTATACTTATGGGTTAGATTTGTTTTATGTATGTTTTTTTTATTTACATCCCCTTATGAATAAATATACTTTATACCTCTCTCTCTCTCTCTCTCTCTCTCTCTCTCTCTCTCTCTCACACACACACACACACACACACACACACACACACATATACATATATATATACACACATACATATATATTTAGTGATTCAAAGTAATTTTAAAAGATAGGCATACAAAATCAGTGCATTTGGAATTGAAGCACATTACACACAAAGTGAAAAGAATTATTGCATAAAACACAGTTAGCATGTATCTTGCCTATATAAAACAAAGTATATAGTAGCCATTGTATCTCTGGAGTATTTTTCTTTATCAATATATGTTTTATTTATTTCAGAGAAGAAGGGAGAGAGAGAGATAGAAACATCAATGATGAGAGAGAATCATTGGCTGCCTCCTGCACATCCCACACTTGGGCTCGAGCCCACCACCTAGGCATGTGCCCTAACCTGACCTGAAATAGAGCCATGACCTCCTGGTTCATAGATCAATGCTCAACCACTGAGCCATGCTATCTGGGCCCTTTTCTTCTTGAAAAATAAAGTCCATTATCTACTTGTTGAGTAAATAACAATGAATTTTTCTAAAAACGAGTTTGCTAGGTAATGATAAATTCATTGTGTTCTGGGCTTCAGCCCGCCAACTATTCTAGAGAGATTTAATAAAATATTACATGAAATACAATGTAAATTTTTTAAATAAACATATTTATGTTTAAATATCTGGATAATAAATATAGCCCCACATTTGAGATGTGTGTGCTTTTCCCAGTTATCTCATTAATAATAAAGTGCAGTTATTAGCCTCCTTTTCTAAACTTTTTATAGTATTTTCAAATGTTGAATAAAAATTTCATGTATTAATTTTAGCATTTTATTCAGAAGGATAAGAGTCCTATATTTCTTTCTACACCCCAAATTACACCCCATGTGTGTAACATATTTATAAACTTGTTAAACTTGCTAACTAAGGCCCCTATAAAAAGATTTACAAAATTGTGCAAAACCAAGATTGATGACAAGGAAACCTCTAGCACAGCCAGTCAATAATTTATTATATTGGCTGGGGGAATATAAAAGGGGTGGTCTGCAAAATTCCATATTGTCCAAGTTTATCAATATTTAGTTTCCTAAAATATTGCTCCAGAATCGCAGACAAACCTCAGACAAAATTATTTCCTTAATACTTGTTTCCTCCCACATTTTAATGTTTCTAAAATTGGAATTATTTTACAATGAATTTTTACATTTAATGGTATTTCCCCATTAAAAAAGAGCTATACTAAATTGATGTCAGATCTGACAAGAGATAGAAATTCAGAATCACAGAAATATAATAAATATAGTATTATTCATCAAGGGAAACTTTAATCTAAGTACTTTTTAATTTGCTATTTCTTCCAGTAATACTTACTAAGGTTACTATTCACCCTAGCCACAATCTCCTAAAACAAAGAAACGGCATAACCCTGGAACCAATACGTTTTTAACCATTTTTCCCTATATTCACAACTAATGCCAAGTTATCTTATCACTTACCAATGTGAAGAACCAGAGAGTAAATTAGAGAGTAGAAAGGTAGATAAAAGAAACACATTGTTATGCCAAGACCTGGCCATCACATAGCTTGGCCAAATTACATGCAGTGCTTTCTGTAACCATTCGTGCAAACACCTTGGCTAAAAGTGTCCTCTGATGGCCTGGAACTTACTATGGCATTAAGAATTTTCAGCCACGCAACATAATTTGCCCAAGAAGTTTAAAAAAAATTTTTTTTAAAAAAAAGGTTAGTTATCTGTCATGATTTTACTGGCACATTTTAAGGGAAGACATTATCAATAGCCAATTCATTTATATATTCATTCATCCTTTAAAAAAACAGAACGGGCACATTTTAAAATATGCCAAATTCCATTTAAAATCTCTACTATCTCAAAATTTCTGCATTTACTCTTGATTATTTTGAAGGACTTGTCTATATGATTGCTACACAATCTCACAATATCATTTCTCACTCATCCTCAAGTAAACCATCTGGCTCAAAGGGTTGTACAGATTTCCAGACCGCCTAAAGTTGATTGTTGGAAAAGACTATCAATCCAATTTGTCAGGCTTCTTATTGCTCCAAATATCAATGCATGTATTCTTTGCTCCAAAACAAGAGTTTATTCTGCTGAATTACTGAGCAAGATTCTAGGTATTTGCCTCAACTGCCTTTATCCAGATTTGTGTGAAATATGTTCAGGTTAGATATATAGTCTTGATGCTGCTCTGACCCTACAGAACCTAACAAAGAAGGTGTGTGTGTGTGTGTGTATGTGTGTGTGTGTGTGTGTGTGTGTGTGTGCTGGGGGGGTGGGGGGGGGTGAGTGGTGGAAGAGGGGAAGTTCCAGCCATTGCAATAGAGAATGTGAAGCCCCAAAGCTCACATAGCTCCCTGCAGCCAGCTGGAACCACATCAATATAAAAGCACCTCATCTACTACTGATTTTTAAACTACACATTATGACATATCACCACAACCACCCAATCCACCAGCTAGAACGGAACCCTATGATTTTAACTCACTTGGTGTAATGCAGAGATGGCCTTACAAAGAGAGACAGCTCAGCTCATCATCAATTGAGAGATGGTGCTAGGGGAGAGATGCTTTCATTTCACGTTAATGCTTTTTGTTCCTTCTTTAAAGCTCTTTCCTCGGTTTTATGTCTAATTAGTTTATGGTGAAGTTAGATAAAGTATTGTTTAGAACAAAATAATTTTATATCAAAAGCTGAAAATATATTTTATTGCTAATATGGCATCTTTTCTTGTGTGACCAAAGTAATCCAGCAAGTAACCAATTGAAACAGAAGACAAGCTGGGTCCAGGAGAGCAATTCTTTATAGAAGGAAGGGCATGGAGATAAAGCATGCAGGAGGAATCTGGGGCCCAGGTGAAGGGCAGGCAGAAGCCTTCTCTTAGTCCTTCCCTCCTCTCCCACACCTGCTCTTGTTTCTCCCTCTTCTCTTTCTTAATCTCACTCTGTCAGCTGCTCAGAACCAGAATATTAATTTACCTCAATGACAGGCTTAATGCTTTTCCTTGGAACTAGGGATACTAAATATTCAAGAACTTAATTTGGTTCTGTATGAAAAAAATCTTAATTCAGAAAGATCTGGTGGAAAGAAAAGGAGGCTTCCATTTGTCCCTACATGTTAACATACCATCATTGGTGAAATCTCTGAATTAGTGCGGTATCTAAATGTAATGAAAATCCTTACTTGTTGCCTCCTAAGCAAATCCCCTCTCACAATAAAAGCAACAGCCTAGTCATAGAATGCTCAATGAATGTTACAGATAGATTAATGTCTTGACATTATCCTCTCAGTGATACAACTAGTTCAGGCATTAGTGTTTAGAAGAGAGGACAGGACAGGCAAACTCAACTATAAATCTACATGAGAGATAGTGGGGACAGATAAGGTTCAGGAACTATATCATAGCTTTGTAGGCTTTAACAACTTAAATTTTGACATGGTGTGAAAAGTATCTTTAGAGCTCAAATAATTGGCTCGTCTAGGTGGGAAAACAACTTAGTTTGAATAGAATGGTGGGGAAAAATTCAATTTAGGGAATCAGAACATCTGTTTCAAAACTTGCCCTGCCATTTATTACCTGTGACCTTGGACACACTGCCTCTCTTAGCTTCTCTTAATCACCTTATCTGAAAATTGGGGAAATGATGAGATTGTTGAAATGCAGTGGATAAATATTTTACAAAAACAACTTTCCTCCACTGCAGCTGTGCACTATCAACTCATAACAAAATATTTTGGGGGGATGGTGGGAAGGAGAAACTTATATTCTTTCTGATATGACCATTGCCTGACACCTGCATTGCTTGAAATATTATCTCTCTTAATCTCATATTGTCATATGTGAAATTATTTGAGATCTATTCATATATTTAGTGAGGACCTGCTTTCTTCCTCAACAGGCTTGAAGTCTAAATATAAAAGAGAAATGCAAATTATTACAATCCAGAATGTAAGAGCCATAGCAAGGCAGGCTGCTGGTATACTGACAGGGTAGGGGCTGGGCGTTCAGAGGCAGCAGAGGGAGGGGTCCATGAGCCTGAGGGACCTGGGGGGAGGAGAGATTTTTCTAGATGGAACTTAAAGAAAGATATTCAAACTCTAAAATGTTTTTAGAAGTTTAAAATAATCTTTTTGAATGTTTCTAAATTCGTACGGCTTATGTAGCCACATTGAATCATTCGTAATTGTATACATTTTTCTCCAGTGACTCTAATTGAGATAATTTTAAGAGTAATAGAGATATTTGCCTCTTGAGATTCATGGGACCCTCTATAGGAATAAGCAGTGATGGGAATAAATTGATAAAACCACATCAAACATTCTACTTTTATATACTTGTAATTAACTGGAGACAATTATACCAAATATACCTTCGATATTTGGTGTATAGAAATGCCTGTAGAAGTCAGTTTTCTCTCAAATAACAGTTCGCTCCAGAATCACATCTTCATCATTATCACCACCATCATCACAGCTAACTCTTTCATGGTGGTTATGTACTAAATACTATTGAAAGTACTTAGTAGATGGGAACCCATTTATTCTCCCAAATGATGAAATGATCTACCAAAAGTCAATGGCCTTTGCAATTTTGCTAAAATTTTCTTACTTGATGAGCCATCTTTCTATTGGCTGGAGCATGCCCAGCACAGATTTACAAACCACTTCTTACTTCTTTGTAGAGCATATAATAGGGTCACTTCATATAGCTAAGTCATGGTGAAATAACTATCACTTTTTGTAGGCTTTTGCATTCTTACTTCATATCATGCCACTTAGCTCTTAGCTGTTTCCTCTGGACAACTTTTCACAAATAAATTAAATTTTTATTCTTCACAGAAGTTACAATGTAGTGATTACCAGATTGGGACAAGCAAGTTTCCCTGGTAAGTTCTTGCAGAGTAGGTAGTTGGGTTCACTCCTGGACTAACATGATTTGCTCCCATCAGTACAAGCTATCCCAATCCATGCATCTGCAAAATGAAAAATTAGCACTAGTCGGAACTTTGGGGACATGCATGAAGAGGGAAACCAAGGATATTAAATTCAAAGGTCTATTACTGTATATGATCACTGATGTTACAAGATAGCTTGATGTATAGTCTATCTAATGAAAGCATTGATGTAATATTTAAGAACAAAGTTTAAAAGCCACTGCTATCAAATTTCATTTTTATATTATATTGATGCATCAACCGTGTGCTAGTATTTTGTGCATGTAATTCAGATATTTCATTACTCTTGCAATTAACCTACTAGAAGAAATATTTAACACTACAACTTCTGCCTCTATTACCCTTAAAATGAGATGACTAGGAAATCAGAAGCTAAATTATAAGTCTGAATAATAACATGCCCACAATTGCCCTAGCCGGTTTGGCTCCGTGGATAACTTGCAGCGGTTCTCAACCTGTCGGTCGCGAACAATGAAAATACATCCTGCATATCAGATATTTACATTACGATTCATAACAGTAGCAAAATTACAGTTATGAAGTAGCAACAAAAATAATTTTATGGTTGGGGTCACCACAACATGAGGAACTGTATTAAAGGGTCGCGGCATTAGGAAGGTTGAGAACCACTGGGAGCATCAGCCTGTGTACTGAAGGGTCTCAGGTTCAATTCCAGTCAAGGGCTCATGCCCAGTTGTAGGCTCGATCCCCAGTAAGGGGCGTGCAGGAGGCAGCTGATCAATGATTTTCTCTCATCATTGATGTTTCTATCTCTCCCTCTCCCTTCCTCTCTGAAATCAATAAAAATATATAAAATATAAAATACCCACAAATAGTATAAACTAGAATTGCAGAAAGTAGTAAATATCACAGAAGTTAACCTCAGTTTCAAGGCATCAACAAAATGTCTAAAATTTTCTGGAGTTTTAATAAATTTTAGTCAAATCCCGACTCATTATTTTATGATAACATCACTTAATGTACATACCATTTTTTAGAACAGTGTGTACATGTGCATGGTAGCCAAATGTCCCAATTTTAATAATAGTGATTTAGCTTAAAGGACTCAATTTTCATAATAGACACACCACTTAGGGCATTCAGTGTAAAACAACTGCTCTTGAAGTTAGAAGGGTCACCACAAAGAATCACAGTGTTGGGCTGTGTTTAACTTGTCATTCCTAGAGTTGGAATGACAAAACTTATTTGATCATAGTCTCCAAAAAAGGCCACTGTGCTTTGGGGGCACACCAACTTGGTCCAACCACCATAAACTTGTAACTCTGATAGCACAGCATCAGACTTCTTGGAGGGGAGAGTGGTGGAATGTGGAGCTCAGAGTCTAGTTAAACAAAAGTTAAATATTTTAATTTAAAAATATAAGGGGGAGAGATCAACCAAAGGACTTGTGTGCATGCATATAAGCATAAAATGGACACAGACACCAGGGGGGTGAGGGCGTGAATGGGAGGGGGGGTGCAATGGTGGGATAAGGACACATATGTAATACCTTAATCAATAAAGAAAAAAAAGAAATTATATATATATATATATATCCAAGAACCCTAAAAATTAGAGTCATATTAAAAAATAATAAGACTTCTTACCATTCAGAGCTGCTGTTCTATGAGTGTGAAATAAAACACCAGACTTATCGCACTGAAATCTGAGAGGCAAAGAGCTTGTTTTAACCATTCGTATGTCTGTGTTGGCTTTACAGATAAAGATCGACTCACTGGCATTTTAGAAAATTAGTTGTGTCTGATCCCTAGTGTCCTAGTGGACATTTCCTTTATTAATAGAACAGGATACACAGGGCTGTGGGAGACCTCTTACTGGGGTTGCTGTAACTGCTGTGCAGCCTGCAAAGTGGAGCTGCTCTTATGAAGGACACGGCTACGCCGAAGGAAAAAATATTCCTTCAGGGTCCTTGTTAACTTTCTCTGTAACTGTCAAAGTTTCTTGAGCATTTGCAGATTTGTTTACAAAGGTCTCTTAAGATACAGGTGAAAAGGAGAAGTTAAACATTGATTTCTAAAATGCATTTAAAAACTATCTCTGTGAGGGCTGCCCGGGTGGGAGTGGCTGGGAAGGGGGGTCAACTGGGGGGAAAGGAGGCTTATGTAAAACTTTAGACATAAAAAAAAAAAATAGAAAAACTATCTCTAACATTTTGTTAATGTACAACAAGCATGTCAAACTCGCGGCTGGCGGGCTGCTGCGGCTCACCGGCCGCGAGTTTGACATGCTTGATGTGCAACTTTTAAAAGCAAAATCATAAATGATAATTTTGTAAAATATTTAACCCTCCCCCTACCAACCACTTCTCAAAATTCTCATGTCATCCAATAACAAGCAAATAAATAAATAGAAATCAGGTCTCCATTTCCTTTCTTTATTCTTCCTTATTACCTTGCTTCCTTTCTTCTTTACTTTCTTTATTTTTAAATTTCTCATTTTTATTCTCTTAAATATTTGAATATTACTTACATTTTATATTTCTAGAACCAGTTAATATCTTTTAACATAGAACAAAAACTGGAATGGCTAGACCTAGTCAGCATTGCTTACTGGATAGAATGTCAGCCCATGCACCAAGGAGTTGCAGGATTGATCCCTGGCCCTGGGCCGGGCATGTTTGGGAAGCAACCAATCAATGTGTCTCTCTCACCTTGGTGTTTCTCTCTCTCCTTCCCTCTCCTCCCTCCCTCCCTTTAACTCTATCTAAAAAACATTAAAAAAAAATCCTCGAATGATAAACATATAAAAAGATGGTCAACATCATGGATCAGGAGATGGGAAGGTAAAATAACAATGAGATAACATTTTCTCTTTTTCAGATTAAAAAAAACATAATATAAATTGATAGTATCCAATTTAGAGAAATTGGCACTCTAGCACATGGATAATGGTGCAATTCCTTTCAAGAATGGATTGAATGTGGAGCTCAGAGTCTAGTTAAACAAAGGTTAAATATTTTAATTTAAAAATATAAATATTTAATTTAAAAATGCATACATTTTGATCCAGCAACTCCACTTTTTAAAATTTATCCTACAGAATTACTTCACAACTATGTAATACTATCCATTTTAATGATCATATATGGAAAGTGTTGATTCAATTATGGTATAGATATACTAATGTGCACCTTAAAAATAAAAAAATAAATCTATCTTACAGATATTTAAAAATTCCCATAATTTGTTTAAAATGAAAAAGATTAAACAGCAGAATATTCATAGTATAATTTTTCTTTAATTCACAAATATATACATGCATGTGTATTTCCAAATTCATATATTTAGTTGTCTACCTTAAAAAATATCTCTATTTAAGCATACATATCTCAAATTTAGTCTCCAAAATTGAACTACTAATCTTTCCCCCTATCTTATTATATGAAACCTCTATCCACTCATTTGCTCACTAAATCAGGGACATCTTCCTATTCCCCACTTCCAATCCTATCCTAAACATGTTTCAAATCTTTCTACTCCTCACTGTCTCCATAGCTATTATCTCGTTTAAGTCTCCATCATATTTCACCTGATTTTTATAATAGCCTTCATCTTATTTGTTTTCTTTTATTATCACAATTTTCTAATCCATGTTTATACCCCTTCTAAAACACAATGTGGATCTGTTTCTCTATGCCTAAGACCCTTCATGGTGTCACTTTTCACATAGAGAAAAATCTACTTTCCCCTTCTTAGACTATACCACCTGCATTATCTCAATACTGACTACTTCTCCAGCCAAGGGCATTATTACTGTAACAGCAATAATAATATTGCCAAATATTTTCTCATCTAGGTTTCAAAAGAACTGTTTAAGAGATACTACTATTAGTAACTACTCTGAATATAGCAGTGGGTTTATCCCAGGATCAACTGTTTCAAAATTACCCCTTGCCAGGACCTGTGCAATCGTCTCCTTACTGGTTTTCCTAAGATTCTTGCTCCCCTCCAATCTATTCTCCACATAGCATCAAGACATTTAATATATTCACAACATTCCTTTATTTAAAAGCCTTCAGTGGTGTAGATTGACCTGATCTGGCCCCATCTAGTTCTCCAACCTTATGTCATGCTCTTGTCCCTTTGATTACTGTACTTGGGATCTTCTCAGTTGCTCAACTACACAATCTCTTTTTCATCTAAGAGTTTTGTATGTGCCTCTCTGAAACATTTTCCTTCCACACTTTATATGGCTGGCTCCTTCTTCTATTTTTGGTCTCAGCTTAAATGTAATTTTTCCAGAGTCCTTCCTTGACCAGTGAGCAGCCTACTCCTACGTTTCTATCTCATTGCACATACTCGTTCCCTTTATATCACTGACACAAGTTGAACTTGTTTACCTGTTTGTCATCTATCTTCCCAATACTGTGGAAATTCTATGCAACACAGCCATCAGAGGCATTGGTAGTGGGAGCTGTGAGTCATGCTTGCAAAGTAAGGAGAACCTCCAGGAATATAACATTAAGTCCTACTTAAGGGAATATGTAAGGAAAGGAAACGAGGAAGGTCAAGGGGACAATTGGTGAAGCTAGACAAAGGCATGTAAGAGGATATCAAATTCCAGAAGACTGCATATTTGGGGCCTAAGGAGGGAAGTGAGGAAGGGTCACTGAGACTGGAGAGAGCATTGTAGCTGGAAAGATAGATGCAACCAGATGATGAAGGACTAAGGAGGCTTTCCTTATCCTATAAACACTGGGGAGACACAGAAAGCTTAAAAGGAGAGTGAAATACTGGATTTATGATTTAGATGAACCAAGGGGAGAAAAGACTAGGCGTATCTTCAAAAAATCAAATTTGTAGCCCCAACTCTCTTCATTAATAAAATAAAGATATGGAGTAAGTCTAAAACAAATCATCATTAATAATCAAAAGATGTAATAAGTATAGTTTTAATTAAAGTTAAATATATAAGAAAACATATAAATATTAAGTATAAATTTGAATATATTTTAAGAAGAAAACTTTTTTAATGGTATAGTTTTGGGAATATTGGTTAATTTTCCATAGGAACCAGTGCCAAAACTGTGCTAGATAAAAGTCAGTCAAGGTAGTTAGCCTGTAAGAAGGGCAGAGTTATTTGCCCTAAATAATAAAAAAAAAAAATTTGAGGATTATAAGCCATGTATCACTTTTATACATGTTACATAGTATGATTACTGTGTTTATAGAAAAATGAAAACATTTCAAGATACTTGTACATAAATAAAAGTTATAAATTGAAAACAATTTAAAAGACTTGGGAAATACATGAAATTTAGTATTTCCCATTTAGAGATTAATCCAGTAATCTGGGGGGAAAACTAGTAAATATGAAAAAGGTCACATTTTTTCAAATCACAGAGTTTAGATATGACCTGATTTGACCCCAAATTCCACTGAACATTCTGTTACAAAGTAATTAGGAAGACACAATGTACTTGTTCAATTTGTTTGTACTATGTAAAATTGATTTTTTTCTTTAATACTAAAATTTGGTCCATCTGTTGGGAAAACAGAAAATGTTCTAAATATATACAAAGAGTGGAAACGCTTCATTCCACAGGCTGTATCCTGTGGTATATGCATTTTCATCAGTATGTTTGTCTTGCAGACAAAATGAATATCAGATGGTGGTTTTGAAAAAGGGCAGACCTAACATGAGGTGATTAGTTTCAAAAACAGATTTTTATTCTTGATAAATTATTACCAAATACAATCATCTGTTGATTGAGGATATAAAACAGATTGGTCATACTACAACCCACAGGTTAAATGAAAAACGGAAATAATAAGTTTATTTAACATGGTCTTGCATTAGGTTCCCAGCAGTACAAATCTAAGGCAAATAATTAGATTTCCAATTTAAAGATATACATTTGCTAAACCGTACATTTCCTGAGGTCATCTATTTCTCTGTTGGCCAGTTTCATTGTACCAGCAATGTATTTAGGACATTTCACTTAGAACTTTATATTAATACACCTTGTACTTTATCCTGATCAAGCCAATATTATAGTTTGATGCAGGGATAATGCAGAGAGGGCAAAGGGCAGATGGTGATGACGCCTGGCTGAAAATCAGATTCAAATACACTGTCGCATAGACTTACAGAAAACGAATGCCTTAAAAACAAATCCAGGCGGGGGTAGGTGGGAAGAATTTACTGAGACAACTGGTACAACAAACAAGTCAAAACATTGTATACTAAGTAAATGGGGAAACAAATACAGTAAACTCAGTTTCTTAAATATCCATCTTCTTTTTCTCAGGACAACCACTTAATTTTATGGTGGAAATAAAAAGTGAAAAAAACAATGTTCTGATCAATAGTAAATGGTATTTTTACTAAGAATACTCCCCTCCCTCTTCTGCCTCCTCCTCTGTTTCTTCAGTAATTTACAGCGCTGCTAGATATCTCTCTGGGGAGCAAAGAATCCCATTACAGATGATTCCTCTGTGCAGACGAGTTCTGTAAATCAACAGGCTGAGCTCTCTAACAGATTTTAAATCCTTGTTTGAGGTAAGCTGGGACAACTTGCAAATTGGTGAGGCTGGAGTGGGAGGAGGAAGGAGAGCTTGGTACCAGAGTAAGTTTCAGGAAAAGAACTTGTAACACAATTTGTGCTTTTGTTAACTTTATCCAGTAACTATTGTGCCTTCAGAAATAGCAAGGATTGAAAAAGTACATCCAAAAAAATTTTCTCCCCAGAAGAACATTACTAAAGGATTCTAAGAAGCCCAGCAGAGTGTATCGGAAGCATAAAGTAAGACTCCTTGGAGATAAGATTTCTAAATGAAATACAGCATCTTTAAAAAAAATAGAGTGATGTTGGATGACAAAGGTGGAGGGATTATTTCAAAAATACACCTCGGAGAATTAGATGTTTCATAGGGAATTTATTTCCTTATAGGGTTCATATGACTTTATTACTCAAAAAATGAAAAATCCACTAGAAACCCATTGATGAGGTAGAAATTTGAGATTGCTAATATCATTTTTTTATAGTACAAATCTCATTAAAATAATGCTTATTAATTATAATTAGAATGTAAAACGTAGCTAATTATATAAAATTTTCTTTTGTAATAAGAATATTTTACATATATTATAATAACAGTGGTAACATTAAGAAATAGACTTTCATGTATTTCCATTATTAAAAATCCAACATGATGTGGTTTTAAATGTTCCTTATAAAAAAAATTAACCCGGCTGGCATGGCTCAGTGATTGAGCGTTGACCTATGAACCAGGAGGTCACGGTTCAATTCCTGGTCAGGACACATGCCCGGGTTGCGGGCTCAACCCCCAGTGTGGGGTGTGCAGGAGGCAGCTGATTGATGATTCTCTCGCATTGATGTTTCTGTCCCCCTCTTCCTCTCTAAAATCAATAAAAATCTATTTACAAAAATTAGCACTATGATCAATTTGAACCAAGTGTTTATTGATATAGAACAACAGTGACAAGAGCAAGGATAGGGAAGGCAGTTCAATATTCCAAACTAAATTGTTTCTGAAGGCCAATTCCATATAAGGCCCCATCACTTGAGACTTGCATTTAACAGACTACTCTTTTATCGTTATTATCAATACTATCAAATAGATCTCTCCCTTTCTGCCTTTCTGCCCCTCTCTGTCTGCCTGGTCCTAAATCAACACTTTATCTTTCTCCCCTTTTCTTCTCAAATTATTTTCACTTTTTAACTTTTCCACTTGGCAGTTTCTGTGAGCAGTAATTCACTCTATACGATATTCAACTTACATTCAGTTGTTACTTAATCTTGTTCCTCCTTTCTTTTGTATATCTCTTACTTTTTTTTTACTTTTTTTCTACTACCATCATCCTAGTACCAGGCCTCATCACCTCTACCCTAGATTACTACTATGTCATTCTGTCTAAACTTTGCTTTAAGTTTTTCTATATCTTCAGTCTATGCACACATTTCCAATTAATCCTCCTAAAGCATTTCCCTAATCATGGAATCTGGAATCTGAGAAAGCTGCCTTTACTTAGTTTTGTGGTCTCAGGGAACAACCTTTGACTTTGCCCAGATTTTCTAAAAGTTAATGTCGTCTGTAAAGGAAGGGGAAAATGAATGGATTGGGACAAATCACTTCTTCTAGACAAACTACTCCAAGCAAATGTTTTTCTTAATCAACATTATTAATCTAAAAGAGGTTTTAGATGATAAACCTAACGGAACCCTTGTTGCAGGTAATTTCTTAAAGGGCCCTTTTCCTTTCCCAGTATCACTTCTTCAGGGCACCAGCCCAACTCTTAAACATCGCCTTTGCTTTGGTTACCAACAGGCTGAACACACCTCCAGGATGGCTATGCTCCCTGGTGAAAACCTGAGTGACATTCTATAACAATTTTGGCTGCAGTTGGTTTTCTGGAGGCGATCTCACTGTCAATCTTTATTCCAAAAGTCAACCTTCCTCTTCGCATGGATTATTATGTAGGGACTTTTCTGTGCTGCCAGAAAACTTCAGCCTGAACTTTTAAATGGAAGAAAAAGCCTTAGGGCACAATTGGGCACCCATGTGCTGCTTTAAGAATGTGTGTTTGTTTTAAATTGGTGCTCCATCTCTAAAGTTCAAGAGGAACCTTTAAAAAAAAATCAGTGTTTAAAAAGATCCAATTTCCCTGCACCTTTCGTCAAGAGTTCATAGTTACTTCCTCTGCTGGACGGAGCACTAACTTACCTTCGTAATAGTGAAGAAATCAAAAACAATAGATTCCCTTTTCTTCATCAGCAACTTTTCTTCTAAAACTATCCTTGCTTTTGGATGCAAGTGCTTCAGTTCTCTACTATTTGACATTTACAATCTCAAAAGCAAATAATGAATGCTGAACTCCAGAACACGCTTGCAAATACTCTTTACTCCTGCGTACACACTTCAAACTGTACTTCCGTGACTGCTGATGAACAGTTTTCCTATGTGGGCTCTCACAGAACACTGTCTCTCCCCCCACGCCCTTCCCACGTGGTTACTGGCGGTGTGAGCTTGCTTCCGCCCTGCTGGCACAGTCTGTGAGCTCCTGAGAGACAAGGACCAAATTTTATTCACCTCTGAATTTCAAAACACAGCAGAGTAGTACTAGGTGCTCATAAATTTATTTGCTGAATTGAATTGGACTGACAAATTTCTCTTCAGGCCATGTTAATTACTGGCTAAGGCCAGGCCTCCTCAAACAGAGGACAGCAGTGAAATGAAGTAATTATCCAGATCACTGAGGACCAAAAAAATGTGCTAATTTGGGCAAAGTGAGTAAGCAAGATTTTGCCTAACTGAGCTAATCCATCATTTCATTGCAATGCTTAGCTTTGCTCATGGAAATCTGACCTCTGTGAGGCAGGCCTATTCTCTCCTGTGCTCTGTGTTATAACTGTGTCATCTGTTTTATATTGGTGCTGCACATACCCTACACCTCTTGTGCACAGGACAAAAATCAAGTCCTAATCCCTGTCAACTGTCTCATGGGAGTACCAGTGGCTCCAAACAAAGTCATCTGAGGGCAGTGTGTAGATGGTTCTGTGAAACCCATGACTGGACCCACATTTCAAAGACCATGCCCCACTAATAGGGTGAGCCACCAGTATCTTCTTTATACACCAAAGTCAGCAAATTGCATAACTAACTCAACTTTAGCACATGGTTTCTCTTCATGAAGTCTGCACAATCCTCTAGACCAGTGGTTCTCAACCTTCTGGCCCTTTAAATACAGTTCCTCATGTTGTGACCCAACCATAAAATTATTTTCGTTGCTACTTCATAACTGTAATGTTGCTACTGTTATGAATTGTAATGTAAATATCTGATATGCAGGATGGTCTTAGGCGACCCCTGTGAAAGGGTCGTTTGACCGCCAAAGGGGTCGCGACCCACAGGTTGAGAGCCGCTGCTCTAGACAAAAAAATGAGTCAATACATTTACCCTTTGGGAAGGAGATAAATCTATACTGAATTTTAAAGATTATTAGAGGAAGAAAATAATGTTGCTTTTTATACAAACTAATAGCTTTGTTATTGACAATGGATATATTTGTTGGTATCATCCCCTTCCCCACCCCAAACCCGCTCACTTGTACTTGATCTAAGCAGGAAAAGCAAAGTTACACAACTAAGCAACAGATTAGAAATTTAAATACTTGACTTCTAATCTTTTGTCCTTCTGTGAAGGTAATTAATTTCCTTATCTATATGTGTCTAGCTTCAGAAATGGGGGAAATGTTTCCACTGTGTTTCATGAGGCAGCATAATTTTGAGAAAGCCCTTTGCATTTGTAAATGTAAATCTTTTCATTTACAAGCTGTTATTTAGTTTACAAATAACTGGGGTGAAAAACTAAATTAAATATATAATTAGATTCAAAATCAATACTGTCAAACTTAAAGGATTTTTAAACACCCTCAAAGCTTAAAAGCAGGATGAATATTTATTAAAATCAGTGGGAGACAGAACTCTACTCCCTTGGACAGTGGAGAGTAGTAGAGAGAACCTGGATATCAGAAAAATCCTCCTGGGAGTTTCAGCTGTAGCCGTCATAAACTTTTGTGACATGGGCAAGTCACTGAACCTTTCTGAACCTCACTTTGCTCACATCTAAAATAAAAATAATATTTTCAAACTTATCTAATTCTTGAGGTTGTTCTGAGAAGAACAAGAGATAACACAAGTGAAAGTAATTTTGAAACTGTGGAAAGCAACACAATCTACAGACATGATTATTATTATTTTGGCTTGTGCGTGTTGAAGGTGATGATGACAGCAGTGGCGTGACATTCGCCATCAGATGCATTACTAATGCTCTGCTGTTAGTTAACACAAGTATCATAACAGCAAATTAATTTTTGTTCCTATTCAGCCAAGAGCAAGGCTGAATATGTGTGTTAATACCAAGTGAAAACAACTTATATTAATAAATAGATAATAACAAACAAACACATATATCCTACAGCTCTGCTAGAAAAAGACTAAAAGACATATTTCTTCAAATTAAAGAGTCCTCTTCTCATATGGCTTCCTCCTCATTTTTGTAGGACAAACTTGTTAGCAAATGTCAATCATATTTTATTAAATTGACCATGAAAAAGGTAAACTTCAGACAGAGACTTTTAGGCCTGGGCTCCCTTTCTTTGCTTGTTGTAAATCCTGCTCAAGCTTACTAAAAGAAAAAGGAAGGAAGGAAGGAAGGAAGGAAGGAAGGAAGGAAGGAAGGAAGGAAGGAAGGAAGGAAGGAAGGAAGGAAGGAAGGAAGGAAGGAAAGGAAGGAAGGAAGGAAGGGAAGAAGGGAGGAAGGAAAGAAGGGAGGGAGGGAGGGAGGGAGAAGAAAAAAAGAGAGAAAGAAGAAAAGAAAAAGGAGAAAGTAAAAGGAGGTGAGATAAAGAGACTAGTGAGTAATTTCAAACTAGTGTGGGGAAAAACCAGGCAGTCAATACCAAAAGCCTTAGTCCAGGCATATAGTCATTTACATTTCACCAGGAGGTCAGGAGCTAACCCAGACATAATCCACTATGTCTTAGGTAACAGGAAAGCATCCAGAGGATACTGAAGCATGGTAGCAACCATCTCAGGTAAAAAATTCTGTTTAATATCTTAACCCTGCTGATTTGGCTTCTGTAATTATTTGCTTGCTAAATAATAGAAAAGTTATTTTGATTTTCTGAACTTATATGTTATCCCATTTGATTGACTACTCCATTGATTGTAGTTTGAATACCCCATTGATTGTGATCTTACTGGTCTTTCAAAACACATTCCTCTGCACCTGGAGACCAGGACTGCACAATTACTCTAAATTGCCTCAGTGGCTCCAGATAATGTGTTTCCATTAACTCAGTGGTCCCAAGACTCGAACTATAATTAATCTTTGTAGATAACTAACTTGCTCAATCTAAGCTTCTTTAACAAATTGCTTTTTGTAAACCAGGTTTCTCATTCCAAACCTCGAGATGTAATCAATACCTTTGTGATATTTGCCTATATAAGTCTGATGTTTCGGCCAAGGGGGCACTACAAGATTTGGAGAGCATCTGCCCCCTCGAAGTCCTGGTTTTGAAATAAATGTGGCTCCTTAATTCGACTTCTTGGGGGGTCCTTGTGTGATTCGCGGGGTACATTACAACAATACCAGCCAACTTCCTAAAGACTAGACTTCTTAAATAAAGTAGAAATCCTCAACTAGCTTTCTTCTCTCTGTGGCTTGCTAACATCCATGATAACCCATGGCCCTTGGTAAAGATTCTATTGCATCACAAGAAATAATCTTTGTTTTTCTACATATCATTAGTTCTCAATTATTTTCAATAAGATTCTTCCCCAACACTAACTGTTATAAGTTAGCTAGAAAAAGGTAGAGGCAACACTTTAGTTCTCTGGTAATCATTCTCAAAATGATTACCCTTAAATAAAGGTATTTATGAAGAGCCTTAGACAAGCTGGTAATCTCCCAGTGGCTTTCTTAGCTAGCCACAGCAAAACTTCCTAAGTATTTTGTTATTTAAAAAATAGAAACCAAAAGGAGCTTCTTTCCCCTAACAACTTTAAAGTCCACATATTTTTGCATATGAAGAAATAATTAAATTAGATACTATAAATATAACATGTGCCCCAACTTAAATTAGTGTCCAAAACTGCTTTGTGGGATATTATGGTGTCATGGGGGATGGGGGGGGGGGGGGGCGGGAAAGTGTTCCATACTCAAATAAGTTTTGGAAACACTAAACAAAACTAGGTTTAAAAGAATTTTTTCTGCTGGATTTCTCAGAACTACAATATGCTATCATGTACTGTGATTATTCTAAAAAAGTGTTTACAAAATTTATTTAACCATGAAATTCTTTTTTCTGGAAGAAATGTGGTTAAGAAATGCAGGTCTATAATATGGCAGAAATATGTCAAAGAGTTCATCATGACCATTTAATATTTGTCTTTGTGTGGTTAATTCTACTTAGGCCAATCCATGTAGCCACAGAGAACCAAGGTCTTGCCAGGTTCTGTTTATTTAAGGAGTTGATACAGATTGCTTTGAGGGAAGAGAAAACCAGATTTAATCAGCACCAACAATTCCAAGGATTTCCCCCCACCCCGAGTGACAGCAACTTAAATGGTTTAAGCTACCTTTTCCATGGAGTCGCAAGGTCCCAATATTGTTTCACCTTCATTTCATTGGAGAGAATGGGGGCTACATGTGTATGGAACTACAAAAGCCATGACACAAACCACAAAATACCTGTGCATCCTCATTTCTAGAAATTCTAGGAAAGAGGATATCCTATAGAATGTAAGAGATAATTTTAAGGGTAATGACTTAATATCTAATATGTCTGCATCTAGCTTCCAGGAATTCATATTTGATTTCAAAATTTCCCATATCTGCGTCTCTGACATTCCTTTCTCTCTTCTAAGACAGCTCAGCTATGACACAGCTGGTGACAACTATCAGATGACTGTTCCTGCTACTATAGAAACTCAAACCAGATATTCATTCCAGAAGACTTTTCTTACATCAGAATAACGATGACCAGCTTTGTTCTGTTGTTTTTTTAAGGGCAGTGGGAAGGGCCTAGCTTTTCTCTGTTTTCATGAAGCTCCTTTCTCCCGAGCTGCAGGGGAGCCTCCCACAATACTACAGTAGCTCCGGAGCGTGCTCCGCGGCTGCGGCAGCTCAACCATGCAATTTTATAGCAGGCAGCAAACAAGGCAGAGAATTCAGGGTTAAAAACTCAAGTGAAGTTTTGTCTTCTACAGTAATGAAAGCTGACTAAAAGAGTAAATCAAATGGATCTCCTAACAAAATGAAAACAGCTGTTTGGCCTGGCTTGGTCTCTGATTTAGGTTAAGTAATTATTGCTCTAGTGTGGTTCAAGGTTGTTCTGTATTAGTGAAATAGGATATCACATGAAAATCATCCAACTTTTTAATTTGCTGTAGAATCAGAAATTCCACTGTATAAAAAATTCCAGAAACGTAATCTTCTAAAAACTTTACCTATAAACCTTTTCAAATACCAATTGATTAAATCTTTCAAGACATAATTACTCAATACATAATTACATTATAGTAATAACCTTTAGTGTCTATGCTGAGAAAATATTTTAATATTTTAACTCTAAAACACTGTTTTTCTGAAGGGATATATTATATCCCAATTCCCAAATATCTGTAAAAATCATTTTTTTTTGTACAGAGATTTTCCTATGAAGAGTAACCAGTGAATAACTACTTCTTGAGCCCTCAAACAAGTCTATTTAATAGTCTAAATCTTTTTATTTTTTTTAATTCAACTTTGGCATACCAATATTGGTTGAGAGGAAAAACAAATATAATGAAGAATCAGAGCAAAGGAGTGTTCTTGAGGAAGAGGTTTCTGTGTTTAACACTCTTCAGAGTAAAATAAATTACTCAAGTCACTTCAGGTTCTATTTCTTGATTGTGGACTTTTGCTTTTGATTTTTCTATCACCATTGTTAGTTTTACTCCTCCCTAGTTAAGCACTGTATTTCTGCTTCTGCTTGCCTATGACAACAAAGGACAAATCAATGGCAAGTTTGTGCTGTTTTTTTAAATGAGGCTCCAGCCTTGGCTTGTGTGGCTCAGTTGGCTGGGCATCATCCAGTGCACTGAAAGGTTGACGGTTTGATTCCTGGTTCAGGGCACATGCCTGGGTTGTGCGTTGGATGCCCTGTAGGGAGTGTGCAGAAGGCAGCTGATCGATGTTTCCCTCTTCCTCTCCTTTCCTCTCTCTCTAAAAATCAATTAAGATATTTTAAAAAATAAGATGAGGTCCCAGTAGATATTTTTAAATGGCTAGAACATTTTTAAAAATGTTATTTGGTATAAGTTTTGGAAAAAAAAAAACAATGACTGAAAGTCTTGGCCACTGTGAATTTTAAGTCAACCTCCATTATTCTACTGGATGGATACTTAAATGTCTAAACAAACAATAACATTAACATATTTTCTAACACTAACAACTATTTAAATTGTAGGACAACATTTCTTCAATAAAGTGTCATCTTTTGAGCATTTTAGTCCACTAAGGTGCATTCAACTTAGTTCTGAACAAAACAGGAAGAGAGAAAAATGCATCAGAAAATTAATATTTTAAAGAAAATTACTTAGGTGATGTAAAGCCCAGGGGAAAGAAAGTCTCAGATGTTCTTGTTACAATTATTATTGCTGGATGCAAAAATGACATATTTACCTTTCCCGTGGGATAGTTTTATAGCTTTACTAAGTCTACATCGTATTTCTTGCTCGTCCTTGCCAATTACCCTAACTAGTGCTTGCCAGCACATCAGAATAACAGAAACAGCAGAGTTACATGTGTTATTTCTCTAAAATGTTTCTCCATTATGATCCTTCTGGAGGGGAGGGTCAATATTCCTTAAATGGAGAATATATCATGTTTGGGGTTTCCATTTAGAATTGTGTTGTGTAACTAAATCAACAGTGTACAAATGACCTAAGAATCAAAGAGGAATTCAGGGAAAAACAATATTTAAAAGGAAGGTTTAATTTTTCTCCTTCAGATAGTTAACGTAAATTCTATTAACTGAGATCTTCAAAATTGAGAGGGCACAAGAAGCAAGTCTACATCTTTAGCCGTCTGCAATCCCAGGAGGGTCCAATAGAGGAATGGCTCCGCCCCTTTGCAGAGTCAGTGTTTTCCTTTCAGGAAACACAAAGCCTGCTGTTGCTACTGCATAAATCTTAGTGTACAGCAAATGTCGTCAACTCAAATTTACCAAGAAAATGGACATATTGGAATGGCTGGGGGGGGGGTGTCAATTGGGGAAAAAGCAGACATATGTAAAACTTTAGACAATAAAAAAAATTGACATAGTTGGAGTCACTTAGTGCATCTTTAATTACCATGTCCAAGTATAAGGTCAAAGTCAATTCAGTTCTCTGTGGACATGTTTCCATAAGCAGTGTTAGAGCAGTACTTCCAGGTAGAATCCCGATGCTGAAAGGAGAAACTGTCTCCCTGAAAATCACTTACGTTTCTCTAAAATATTTCTTTTGAGACCCTGATCTCAGTCACTCATAATACTTCTCCATCTTTGAATCATCCTTTATTTGCCACATCTGCATGAGTTCCATCTTGGGAACAAATGTTTTACGAATCTACACTAAAAAAGTCTTGCCCCTTACTTATATGTTTTTCTGGATAAATCTCCTAAGATATTACTATTTTCCTCCCTCTTCTTGACAAAATTTCAGGGATAAATCTAGTAATCCGTAGAAACTAAGCAGTTAGCATCAGTGATGAATCTGTTGGTTTGGAACATTGTTTCTGAGCTAATGCTCAGTTTCAGAGAGGACACATAGCAGTGAGGGGGAAAATGCACTGAGGGCTTCACACCTTTCATACATATTTATTGATAAGTGTTCTTATAACCACTTGGTTGGTCAAGTTGTTTATAGGTGACGGTCCTGGATTTTCTGGATAAGGTCAAAGGTTTCTAAATCCCAGTGGTCAAATTGGTTCCAGGTTGCTCAAAGTAGTTGAAATCAACCATCCAACATTTCATCATGGGTACCCAGAGATTAGGAATCTAATCAATTTTGTTTTGAAGAATGTATTCAACAAGGGAGTCTTCTTTTAGGAAGCCACATCCATGCCAAATGGTACTTTGTTTCCTTGATCATGTACGGTTACCCTGAGGATGAGCAGGACATTTTTTAAGGGAAATGGAGTTTCAAAAGATTAGGATTCTTTAAAATCCTCTTCCACCTTCTCCCCCATTTTCTTCTGGCCTAACACAAAGCCACTTTCCAAGAAGCTAGAGCCTTCCAAGCAGCAAGCCTTTCTGCACATGCTTATTAAAGAAAGACATGACATTTTGTATGAAAATGAGATCAGAGAGATGAAGCACACAGACTACCCTGGAGAACATTTGCACTTGAAAGGTGTGAACAGTGTTTCTTACGATCATATAGTTTACACCCTTGCAAGCCAACCATTGCAAAGCATATGTACCACAGATTTTTCTTTCTACTGTTAAATTCTCTAATTAAGAAATTCTTGTTCTAAAAAAGTCCTTGATTCAAAGTTACTAAGTTCCCAATATTTCATTTTCAGTTTAAAAATTTAGAATATAAAATGGGTATAGAACATAAAATGGTTTGATCATGTCAACGTCTATGAAACATTAATGAGAAGATCGTACAAAAATGTTATGGCAACTATGGAACATCAACGGACAGGGTGCTTTGCATCACAGCTGCTTCATCACTGGGTGAGGCTGAAATGAGAGATGACGGCTCAACTTCCATAACCTGTGAACAGTGGCCACCATGCCAAAAGCTAGGACCTTACTGCAGAATATTCAGCCATGCATTTAATCAAATGAAATATTTTCTAGTTAAATATTTATTTCCACTCTCAAATCACAGAATTCTTGAATTGGAAAGGCCCTTAGCAACTATCCTTTCCAAAGCCATCGTTTCATACGTGAGGATATTAAGGCCCTGACAGATGAAGTAACTCAGACTCACTCTTTCTTCTTCTTTGAGCAGTAACATTAAAACAACCACATTTTTAAAAAGATTTTACTTCATATTATATTCAATAGACACAAACATGTTCTCTTTATAGAATTCCCAATTCCTAAAATCAAACATTTTAGTACTCTACACTTTAGCACTTCCTAAACAGTACAAATTTAGTCATAAGGGTTTGATCATTCCCATTTGACATTCCCGTTCCCTTAATCTTAGACTTTCCCCATAGTTTTTCCCATAAAGTCATCTGAATTTTGTAAAAAAAATTAAGATCCTACAAAAATGTTATATATAAATTACAAATATCATCTTTATATGACAAGATCTTTAAACAATGCATTGTGAGTTTCTGAAATAAGTGCAAGTCTATAATTAAAAAAAAAATTCATTTATTGCTTTAAAATATTCCAGAAAAAAGGTGGAAAAATAGATAAAATAAGATCAGCCAAATTATACTTATAATTTAATTATAATTGCTATAAAATTATAGTAGGTAATAGATACATGTGTTTTCAAAGGACTTGTATACATGTATATATGCCAAACCAATGGACATGGACAACAGGGGGATGGGATCATGAGTGTGTGGGGCGGGGGGGGGGGGGAGGTTGGGGGTTAATGGGGGGGGGATGAGGACACATTTGTAATACCTTAACTAATAATAATAAAAAATAAAAAAAATTATAGATACATGTGTTTTATTGTACTATTTTATTCAGTAAATATTTTAAATTTTTCATGTTAATATGTTTATGTAATTTTATTTTTTAATGTTTATTTTAAAAATCATTCCATGTACTTACCACCTTTGGGTAGAACTTAGTTACTAAGTCTCAATGTATATCAATGGAGTGTTCTAATCAATAGTAAAAAAGTAAAAGAAATAAAATCAATGTCTTTTCTTTTAATTGTGTAACAAAATCATATAACTTTACCTTAGCTATCTTATCCATTTTTAAGTGACTAATTCAATAGTGTTAAGCATAATCACATTGTTGTGCAATGGATATCCAGAGCCTCTTCATCTTGCAAAACTATAGTTCCCCATTAAATAACAATTCATTAAATAAACTGGAACAACCCATAACCACTCCCCATTTCCCCTTCCCTCAGCCCCTGGCAACCATTACTTCCTGTTTCTATGAATTTGACTACTTTAAATATCTCATGTAAGTAGAATCATAGTGTATTTGTCTTTTTTTGTTACTGGTTATTTCACTTAGCACAATATCCTTAAGGTTCATCCATGTTGTAGCATGTGACAGAATTTTCTTCTTTTTTTAAATCTGAACAACATTCCATTGTATGTACATGCTACTTTTTTTTTCTTTGTCCATTTATCCACCAATGGATATTTGGGTTATTTCCAACTCAAAAATCTTCATCTTAATATATTTTCTGAGGAAACTGAAATAAAAGATGCCATGAGAAAAACTCAACTAAGCAACAAGGAGGAAAAATGGACACGTAATGGGAACAAAGTCCACCTGATTGATATTCATTACTGCAGGGACTACAGGAAATTGAGCATACTTACTATAAATTAGTTAGTGGGTCTATAAGAAACTACATTTATTTTTTATCTACCTTTGTTTTCTAATCCCCTCTTATTTTGGTACCCTTTGTTGATAGAACTATTCAAAGGATATTGAGAGATATAAATACATTTGTATTCCCTTAGTCTAGAGATACAGCTGTAAGCAATATGGCTTGACTGAGAAGACATCATGAAGATTAGGAGGGTGTCAAATTCTTCAGACTAAAACAATTTTGATTAATAAAAATTACATTTAAATCCTAAATTTGTCAAAGAAATGGTTACAGGTATTCCATGGTTTATTTTAATGATGTATTTAATAAATCATTTGATTTCTAAAAGCCTGAGCACTGTGCTCCATTTAGCAACTTAGAAAGTTTCCTGAATGACACTGGGAGGATAATTATTTATTATTTATTAGAGGGAATGAACCTACCATAGAGGGTATGGCTCTTCAGATGATTGTACTCCATCTGATTCCATGAGGGATAAAGTCCATCTAAAATCATTTATTTCTTGGGAACTGAGAAGCCACTGCCACCTTACAGGAGCCACTTTTGTGTTTTGTATTTTGCCTCTCATTCACTTTCTTAGCTCCCACTCCAGGGGGTCACTGATCCCTTGGGCTCATTAAATTTCTGGCTTGAATCATATGGAGTGATTAATGGTGGTGAACCTGGTACAGGCTGAGGTCATCGTACTGAGCATCCTGTATGTCAGGGACAAATACAGCAGTGAACATCCACCAACTCACTTTTCCCCTTCGCGACTGTAATTTATTCATCCCAGAGTACACTCAACCATCTGCTAGTTACTTTGTTTTCTTTAAGCATTATTTCCTTCTATTGGCTAAGCCAGGGCACAGGTGAAAAGTGGTAAGAAGCACAGGGAAGTTGCTGTTGTTGGACACAGGAGGGGTGAGTTGAGCTCCCCAGGAGGAAGAGCATTCAGCTCCACAAAAAGGCCTAACTGTATTGTCGAATACTTAAATCCCTGTCTACTAGGAGCATTTGGGCCAGGCCCAACCATAACTAGTGAAGGCTAGACCCCTGGGGTGAGGAGTGTAAAGCTGGGGAATTTTAAGCATCCTTAATAGTAGCCCTGTAATAAACTGATGCTCTGAATCTTTGCTAGAGTCTGTACATGACTGGGCTATAAATTTTACATTTGGCTAAGTGACTCATAAAGAAACACCCACCTGATTTCAGACATGCATTTTTGGCAGTCAGGGCACTCGCTAAATTAGCTATGGTTCTATTTTTAACTCCTTTCTTTCTCTGCTTAAAATACAATGATTCTATCTGTATAGTTTTATAACTATACCCTCTACTATTGCTTATTAGACTATCTCTTGGGCTGTGAGATTACTTTTTTAAATACCCAAAACATTGGAATTTTTTTTTTTTTCATCTATAAGCTTCTGGCTCTGTGAGCTGTTTTTCATGAAAGAAACTATAGTAAGTGATTTATCAAAACACATTTCAGCTTATTTGTACCATCGCAATCTCTGCTATTACAGAGTGATAAAAATATAAAAACACTTTTTCTTCAGGAAGAGTTGAAGTATCTCTTGTCTGGGGAGGCCCAGTGTTGACTTGAGGAACTTTGGTCAAGCTGGTGTTTGACCTTTGGCAGGAGACTGCCCTGGGTCTTATATTCTCAACAAACTGGGCCCAAGACAATAGCATGCTTTATAGCCCAGAGCCTGGCCAGTGTGTTTCTCCAAGGAAGACCTCAAGCTGAAAAGCCAACATGCCTGACAAGCACCGTCAAGGTACCAAGGGCATAAGCACTAGACATTGGAAAACAAATGGAAAAGCACACACAGCTACATCTGGAATCCTAATGGGCCGCCAATGGTTCCCAGCTACAGGAAGAATTACCCGTGTTATTCTATCATCCCTTGCGCTAACTTCGCTGTTTATGTACAGCAATAAATGATTTTTTAAAAACATATTTGGGTCATTATGTCATATACCACCAGCAAGTAAGGTTGTTTTATTGTGCTTGGAGTCAAAATACACTGCTGTACCCAGATGGACGGGAAGTTTAAAATCTCTTGTCCTTCTGTATTTATTCCTCTTGGATAAATGAGTTAAGTTTTTAAAAGGGAAATTGAGAATTTTTATGGCTTCTACTCCCACCTCGCCAATAAAATTTGCACCAGTATTTTTCTACCCAGCAAAGGTGCTTGGCCAATGATAACACAAAATGGTAATGCAGAAAGCCAAACAGCTTCCAACCAACAGGAAATGCCAGAGACTTTTTTAAAAACACTTTTAGCAAGTTGGATTCTTCTTCCACGGCTGTGCTGTAATCAAAAAGTAAGTGCAGATGAGGAATATGGAGTGAAAGCTGTCTCTTCCTCATGCAATGATATGTGGGTTTCTTCCTTCCTTTCTGGTGTCTGCAGGCAGTTTAAAAATGCACCTGCCCTGCTAGTTCCTTTGTCATACATACCCAGCATTTACCAACAAGATGAAATATTTTTGTAGTTTAAAAAAAATTCCAAAATGCCTATCTCTTTATAATGTATTCGTCTGCATGCTCTTCAATCTATAATCTAGTTGGTTTCTTTTCCTACCCTTTCCAAATGTTTAAAGCTCAAGTCATCCAGATATGCTTCCATTTCATTATTAACAAAGGAAAATTTTCTTTTACATGAATAAAGAAAGTTAAGGACTTCACACTTCAAGGGAGGGAAAAGGAGAGGAAAGGCTAAGAAAAGCAGATGTTCAGACATGACTGACCCACCTCCCCAGAACTGGTTCTGGTGCTAGTGTTTGGTTTCTGACGCAGAGGATGCTGGCTTTCCTGTTTACTTAGGGAGCCCTGTCCCTGGTTTACAGGTGGCCTGGAAAGAAGATTTAGGAAATGTTTTCTCTCACCATAAATGAACATCAAATTATTTTACAATGTGCCCTGGGACATACATCATGACAGGTTGGAAGCTAAAGACAATCTCGAAGCAGAGGTGAAGGCGGCGGGGGTGAGAAAATATTGGGGGGAGAGGAGGGAGTAGCTGAGGTTGAAGTAAGTTGTGAAGAACTTTGCTTCAGAATTCTTGGTGAAACATTGTTATAAATTTTTCAAATGTTTACTAAGAGATAAGTCATTGTGCTCTTTAGCCTGGAACACATCCTTTCCCTAGCCCCCTACTTTGGCAGAATTTCTAAGTTCTGGTCATTCTTGCAATGTAACAGACTTTAATTTTCCAAAAGATCCCCTTTAGCATACAGTACCGAGTTCCCCAGAACCATCACCACAATCTTATTTTGCTACTAATAATCAGTCTTCTTAACAAAGCAGTTAACTTAATTCTGAGTTTTACCCAAATACTCTATAGGAGGAAAGCCTAAAATCAGCATTGCTTTCATATGAAGAAAGCATTACTTGATAACTTATCAACTAAGGGCTAGTATTCCTTCTTTTTTTTCTCCCTTTTTTCATGCTAATTACATTGATCTTTTCCTTTTGTCCTATTAACACTTTTTTTTTTTTTCAGAAATATTAATGGTGATTTCTTCCCTTTTTTCTTTTTTTTTTTTTTTTTATTGATTTTTTTTTATTTTTTTTGTATGACATCTTTTTTTTTTTTTATTGCTTAAAGTATTACAAAGGGTATTACATATGTATCCATTTTATCCCCCCGCCCTAGACAGTCCCCTAGCCTCCCCTATCACCCAGTGTCTTATGTCCATTGGTTATGCTTATATGCATGCATACAAGTCCTTTAGTTCATCTCTTACCCCCCTACCTCCTGCCCCCCAACCCTCCCCGGCCTTCCCGCTGCAGCTCGACAATCTGTTTGAGGCAGCTCTGCCTCTGTATCTATTATTGTTCAAAAGTTTATAATGGTCTCTATTGTCCACGAATGAGTGAGATCATGTGGTATTTTTCCTTTATTGACTGGCTTATTTCACTTAGCATAATGCTCTCCAGTTCCATCCATGACGTTGCAAATGGTAAGAGTTCCTTCCTTTTTACAGCAGCATAGTATTCCATCATGTAGATGTACCACAGTTTTCTAATCCATTCATCTACTGATGGGCACTTAGGCTGTTTCCAGATCTTAGCTATGGTGAATTGTGCTGCTATGAACATAGGGGTGCATATATCCTTTCTGATTGGTGTTTCTGGTTTCTTGGGATATATTCCTAGAAGTGGGATCACAGGGTCAAATGGGAGTTCCATTTTCAGTTTTTTAAGGAAACTCCATACTGTCTTCCATAGTGGCTGCACCAGTCTGCATTCCCACCAGCAGTGCACAAGTGTTCCTTTTTCTCCACATCCTCTCCAGCACTTGTCATTTGTTGATTTGTTGATGATAGCCAGTCTGACAGGTGTGAGATGGTACCTCATTGCTGTTTTGATTTGCATCTCTCGGATGATTAGTGACTTTGAGCATGTTTTCATATGTCTCTTGGCTTTCTGAATGTCCTCTTTTGAAAGGTGTCTATTTAGGTCCTTTGCCCATTTTTTGATTGGATTGTTTATCTTTCTTTTGTTAAGTTGTATGAGTTCCCTATAAATTTTGGAGATTAGGCCCTTATCAGATATGTCATTGGCAAATATGTTTTCCCACACAGTGGGTTTTCTCGTTGTTTTGTTGATGGTTTCTTTTGCTGTGCAGAAGCTTTTTATTTTGATGTAGTCCCATTTGTTCATTTTTTCTTTAGTTTCAAGTGCCCTAGGAGCTGTATCAGTGAAGAAATTGCTTCGGCATATGTCTGAGATTTTCTTGCCTTTGGATTCTTCTAGAATTTTTATGGTATTCTGTCGTACATTTAAGTCCTTTATCCATTTTGAGTTTATTTTTGTGTATGGTGTAAGTTGGTGGTCTAGTTTCATTTTCTTGCATATATCTGTCCAATTTTCCCAACACCATTTATTGAAGAGACTATCTTGGCTCCATTGTATGTTCTTGCCTCCTTTGTCAAATATTAATTCAGCATATTGGTTCGGGCCGATTTCTGGGCTCTCTATTCTATTCCATTGATCTGTATGCCTATTCTTGTGCCAGTACCAGGCAGTTTTGAGAACAGTGGCTTTGTAATACAACTTGATATCTGGTATTGAGATCCCACCTACTTTGTTCTTTTTCAGGATTGCTGCAGCTATTCGGGGTCTTTTTTTATTCCAGATGAATTTTTGGAAAGTTCGTTCTAGATCTCTGAAGTATGCTGTTGGTACTTTAATGGGAAGTGCGTTGAATTTATAGATTGCTTTGGGTAGTATGGACATTTTAATGATGTTGATTCTACCAATCCATGAACACAGTATGTTCTTCCATCTGTTTATGTCTTCCTCTATGTCTTTTTTCAACGTCCTGTAGTTTTCTGAGTAGAGGTCTTTTACCTCTTTAGTTAAGTTTATTCCTAGGTAGCTTAGTTTTTTCGGTGCAATGGTAAACGGGATTGTTTTTATAATCTCTCTTTCTGAAAGTTCACTATTGGTGTATAGAAATGCCTCAGATTTCTTGGGGTTAATTTTGTATCCTGCTACATTGCCAAATTCATGTATTAAGTCTAGTAGCTTTTTGATGGAATCTCTAGGGTTTTGTATGTATAATATCATGTCGTCTGCAAATAAGGACAGTTTTACTTCCTCTTTTCCAATTTGGATGCCTTTTATTTCTTCTTCTTGCCGAATTGCAATGGCTAACACTTCCAGTACTATGTTGAACAGGAGTGGTGAGAGGGGGCATCCCTGTCTTGTTCCTGTTCTTAGGGGAAATGGTGTTAGTTTTTGTCCGTTGAGTATGATGCTGGCTGTGGGCCTGTCATATATGGCTTTTATTATGTTGAGGTATGATCCTTCTACTCCCACCTTGCTGAGAGTTTTTATCAAAAATGGGTGTTGAATTTTGTCAAATGCTTTTTCTGCATCAATTGATATGACCATGTGGTTTTTTTCTTTCAATTTGTTTATGTGATGTATCACGTTTATTGATTTGCGGATATTGTACCATCCTTGCATCCCTGGGATAAATCCTACTTGGTCATGGTGTATGATCTTTCTGATGTACTGCTGGATCCGATTTGCTAAGATTTTGTTGAGGATTTTGGCATCTATGTTCATGAGGGATATTGGCCTGTAATTCTCTTTCATTGTGTTGTCTTTACCTGGTTTTGGTATTAGGGTGATGCTGGCTTCATAGAATGAGCTTGGAAGTGTTCCTTCCTCTTGAATTTTTTGTAGTAGTCTGAGGAGGATAGGTTTTAGTTCTTCCTTGAATGTTTGATAAAACTCCCCTGTGAAGCCGTCTGGTCCTGGGCTTTTGTTTGATGGAAGCTTTTTGATGACTGCTTCAATTTCTTCCATAGTTATTGGCCTGTTGAGATTTTTAGATTCTTCCTGATTGAGTTTTGGAATGCTGTATTTTTCTAGGAATTTGTCCATTTCCTCCAGGTTGTCTAGTTTGTTGGAGTAAAGCTGTCCATAGTATTTTTTAACAATCATTTGTATTTCTGTGGGGTCTGTTGTTATTTCGCCTCTATCGTTTCTGATTTTATTTATTTGGGTCCTCTCTCTCTGCTTCTTGGTGAGTCTGGCTAGAGGTTTATCAATCTTGTTTATCCTTTCAAAGAACCAGCTCTTGGTTTCATTGATTTTCTGTATTGTTTTTTTGGTCTCTATGTCATTTATTTCTGCTCTAATCTTTATTATCTCCTTCCTTCTGCTCACTCTGGGGTTTTCTTGTTGCTCTCTTTCTAATTCTTTGAGTTGTAGGGTTAGATGATTTACTACCATTTTTTCTTGTTTTTTGAGATAGGCCTGTAGAGCTATAAACTTCCCTCTCAGGACTGCTTTCAATGTGTCCCATAGGTTTTGGATTGTTGTGTTTTCATTGTCATTAGTTTCCAGGATGTTTTTAATTTCTTCTTTGATCTCATTGGTAACCCAATCAATATTTAATAGCATGCTATTCAGCTTCCAGGTGTTTGAGTATTTTGGGTTGTTTTTATTGTAGTTTATTTCTAATATTATGCCATCGTGGTCTGCGAAGACGCTTTTTATGATTTCAATCTTCTTGAATTTGGGGATACTTTGCTTGTGACCCAATATGTGGTCTATTTTTGAATATGTCCCATGAGCACCTGAGAAGAACGTATATTCTCTGGCTTTGGGGTGAAGTGTTCTGAAGATGTCTATTAAGTCCATCTGATCTAGTGAGTCATTTAGGATTGCTGTATCTTTGCTGATTGTTTGTCTATAGGACTTATCCAGTGCTGTCAATGGTGTATTAAAGTCCCCTACTATGATTGTATTGTTGTCAATCTCTCCTTTGATATTTTCCAGGAGTTTTTTTATGAATTTGGGTGCTCCTACATTGGGTGCATATATGTTTACCAGGGTTATATCTTCTTGTTGTATTGATCCCTTTAGTATTATGAAGTGGCCTTCCTTATCTCTTGTTAAGGCCTTCACTTTGAGGTCTATTTTGTCCGATATAAGTATTGCTACCCCAGCTTTCTTTTCCTTTCCATTTGCCTGAAAGATATTTTTCCATCCTTTCACTTTCAGTCTGTGTGAGTCCCTTCTAATGAGGTGGGTTTCTTGTAGACAGCAGATGTATGGGTCATGTTTTTTTATCCATTCAGCCACTCGATGTCTTTTGGTTGGAGCATTTAGTCCGTTTACGTTTAAAGTTATTATTGAAAGGTACTTGTTTGTAGCCATTTCTTTTTGTGTGTGTGTGTGGCTGTTTTCTTTCTGAGTTTTTTATTTCTTCTTTTTATACCAGTCCCTTTAGCATTCCTTGCATTGCTGGCTTGGTGGTGACAAACTCCCTTAGTCTTTTTTTGTCTGTGAAGCTTCTTATTTCCCCTTCAAGTTTGAATGATAGCCTTGCTGGATAGAGTATTCTTGGATTCAGTCCTTTGCTTTGCATCACTTTGTAAATTTCAGTCCATTCTTTTCTGGCCTGATGTGTTTCTGTTGAGAAGTCATTTGACAATCTAATGGGAGATCCCTTGTATGTAACTTTCCGTCTCTCTCTTGCAGCCTGTAAGATTCTCTCTTTGTCCTGAACATTTGCCATGGTGATTATGATGTGTCTTGGTGTGGGTCTTTTCGGGTTCACCTTGTTTGGGACTCTCTGGGCTTGTGTGACTTTTTTCTTCCCCACCTCAGGAAAGTTTTCTGATATTATTTCTTCGAGTAGGTTTTCTAATCCTTGTTCATCTTTCTGTTGTTCTGGTACTCCTATTATTCGTATGTTGTTTCGTTTCATGTTGTCCCAAAGCTCCCTTAGGCTCTCCTCCTGTCTTTTAATTTTTTTCTCCAATTGCAGTACATTTTGGGTGTGTTTTGCTTCCTTGTCTTCTAAATCACTTATTCGGTCCTCCGCTTCTCCTAGTCTACTGTTGATACTTTCAATGGAGTTTTTCATTGCAGCTATATCACTCTTCATTTCTTCTTGGGTCTTACTTAGGTTGTTGATTTTTTCATCTGTTTCTTCTAGCTTCTTCCATATGTTATCGATTTTTTCATCTGTTTCTTCTAGCTTCTTCCATATGTTATCGATTTTTTCATCTGTTTCTTCTTGCTTCTTGCAGAGGTTGTCGATTTTTTCCTCCATCCGGTTTATGCACTCTAGGATCCTTATTCTGAATTCTTTATCTGTCATGTTGCATGCCTCTGTATTACTTAGCTGCTTTTTTGGAGAGTCCTCCTTCTCTTTCCTTTGGGGGTTTCTTTGTCTACCCATGTTTGATCTCACTGACATATCTAGACGTTGAGTTGTTCAGTGGTTGCTCCCTTGGTGGCAGTGGCTCCTTGGTCTGTGGTTGCTCTTCGGGTGGTTGTGGTAGCAGCTGCTCTTCAGTTGGCAGCAGCTCCTCTGGTGGGTGCTGTTCACAGCTGTGGTGGCTCTTCCGGCTGGTGGGGCGAGGTTTCACGTACAGCTGCTGTTCCTCAGCAGAGGATGAGGTGCTCAGGAGGTTGCTGTTGCTTGGATCTGCTGCGTTGATTTAAAGGCACAAAATACAACACAACAAGGCACCACGTACCAGGCACTATACACAAATATATTCACGATATTAATAACCCCAATTAAAGGTGACCACCTGAATTAAGAGAATTAGGGGATAAGGAAGAAGGAAGAGAAAAAGATAAAAGAGAAAAAGGAAAAGAAAAGTAGGGACCAAAAAAGGGAGTGCAAAAATGAAATTGGGAAAAAGGAAGGGGGAAAATAAAAGCAAGAAAAGAAAAGAAAAGAAAAGAAAAGAAAAGAAAGAAAAAAAAAGAGCGAAAAGAGAGAATGAAGTGGAAGAGGGAAGAGACTTTTTATATGAGGAGAATACTCCTATAGAACAGCCATTAATCCCAACAAATTCCAGCAACAGATCCCTGGATATGAATGCAAACTAGAAACAACCAATAATATAACGATGAAAATAGAATGGTGAACACTAATCCCAAAATAAAATAAAGAAAAAAATAAAATGGCACTTTAAAAAATGGTAAAATGGTAGCAGTAATAATACTGGTTAAAAATGAGAAGGTAGTAATTAAAAGGGTAAAATCAGGTGATGGAAAAAGAAGAAAAGAAAGAAAAAAAAAGAACAGAAAAAAAAAGAATGAAAAAAAAATTGGTTTCTTAGTTAAAAAGTGAAAAAAGAAAAAAAAATTGCAGTAGTGAAGGTCCTTCGTTCCTTCTATTCTTCAGTGTGGCTCGCCTTAGACCTTCCAGGTATTCAGGAGAGTGTTGAGTTTCCCTGCGATATACTGTTCCTCTGTGTTGTAAACCACAGTCCTTATTTTAAAGCATGCCGCATTTATTTCCCAGACTGCCTTATTTTGTGTTTAGCAAAGAGTCAGTTTGTGGGTCAGCCTCTGGGTGGCAGTGTTCTGGGGTTGGCCTCTGAGGCTATAGGGCCTCTCTGTCCAGTGGAAGTTCACTGCCCAGAGCTGACTGCGTAATAGTTACTGGGATTGAAAATCCCCCTATAGGCCAGACCCTGTTAACTCCCAGGGACTGATCAGGTTATCTTAATCCTTGATCTCGTACAGGGTGGAATCTGGGTGTGGCTGTGCTCCCCGCCTGGGGGCCGGGGGGAGGAGACTCCCTCCCAGGAGCGGGCGGCTGCCCCAGTCCCGGGCTCTGGGGTGTCTCAGCACTCAATTCACTACCACCTCTCCCGGCTCCCCCTCTTTCCCCAGTCTCTCCCCAGATTCCACTCCCCAGCACACTCTCCCTCTCTTCAGCACAGGTGAGTGTCTGTATCCGAAATGTCCCATGAACAGGTTTCAGTGAAAACAAACAAACAAATGCCGGCCGCGGAAACGGGGAAGGCTTGGTTTCTGTAAGCTTCTTCTCTTACCGGGACTGCATGGTCAGGTCAGCTCTTCAGGCTGCCCCCTTTAGGCTCAGTCCTCTGTGATCACAGAACCCAGCTCTCAATTTCCCTGGCGGCGCCAGGAATCCCGAGGTTCTCCTTTGCCCCGTCAGGGGCTGTGCCTGTTCCAAGGGACGCGGCTGTCTGCCACGCGGTCTCCCTCCGACTCTCTGGGCTCAGAGGTCTGGCAAACTTTCCTGCCCAAATCCCTGGTTTTTTTTTACCTTACCAGGGGAGTTCTGCTCTTCCCGGCTGTAAACCCTCTCACCAGCTGAGCAATTTCGCCAATTCGGTGTGAGTGTTACTAGCTTCAGCTGCTCATTCCATTTGCTCCGGGACACGACCTGGGACACGTCTGCCTATATCGCCGCCATCTTGGTTCTCCTCTTCCCTTTTTTCTTGCTCATGTTCTGGGCCTGTCCTCCTGACACACGTCTAGATTACATTTCAGCAGTATCTGATTCTCATCATATCTCACATTCCCAGAGAATTTCGGAGCCACTTCTACTTCTATGTTCGCCTTGCTCAGAAGTCTACACAGATGATCTATGTCAACTCATGTCCCTCGTCCTTCAGAATGCTGCCAGGAATCACCTCCCAAACCAACCCCAGATGGCTCCATTCAACTGAGTAACTTTGACAATACTGTTTGCACACTGACAAGAGAAATCACTTAGGAAGATGTCTCGATATTCTGCAAATGTTTTCTATTTTTTCTATGATTCTTCTGCTCCTATTCTTTTGTTTTCCCATTAGCATATATCTTCTTGTCCTAATTTAAAGTTAAAGCTTATAGTGGATATGGAAAAATCATATAACCAAATACTTTTTGTGAGTTTCTTGAGTTCTCCATTCTGTGTTCACTATATTATATGAAGGGAAATCGAGAAATTGCTTTTCTTGCTGTCATGCTCTTTGGTCTGGTATAGCTAAGCATATCTTAAATGATCACTCACTGACCTTTGTTATCATCTAGGTGTATTAGTCACAGCCATTAGACTCAAGATTTCTGAGGTGACATAGGGTATACCCACCTTCTATTTGCCAGTACAAAATGAAGAACAATAGAGATGAAAAAAATTATAAATTGAAAAAATTTTTCGGGAGTGTTGGTTGCCTCTAGCCTCCTCTTCAACATTTGCAAGAGTCTTCTCTCCTTTCCCAAACTCAGGTGTTATGTGCCTTTTTAATTTATAACTTCTCCAATAAAAACAGCAAGATGTGATATTATTTAAACTTTGAAATTAGTTATCACAGAAATATTCACTCTTTTACAAGTGTTCAATTTTTAACCTCATTCTTATTATGGAATAAAGTATCTCCAAAGAGAGGAGTTTAGAGAATATTCAGAAAATGAGAAAAATATTCAGGTTTGGGCATTTTGGGTCTTATGGACTATAGAGTGAACTTGCTTTAGTTTGGGGGGACATTTTTTTCAATAAGGGCCTACTAGGGCTTGTGATTTTCCATTTTCCTTAATGCAGAGATTCCTGAGCCCTAAGAGTCACAGATACCAGAGGTCCTATACCCCCAAACCGGCCTGGGTCTCCTAGCATCAGTGCCATTCATACACCTCCTTTACCCCCACCACAACCACATGTTCCCTCTTTGCTTCTTCTAGAAAATAATCCATAATCCTGTCATTCAAAGTTTCAGTTATTTCCAATACCTCAAACAATTGAATGACACCAAGGATCAGGGAACAGTTGCTAAGTAGTTATCAGGTGAGGCACCATCAGCCCAAGGATAGGAACCATCAGCCCCAGTACACACATGGCTTAACTGTCAAAGCATCATGGTAATTAGCAGATTTGATCCTGCCTCTTTGCCCAAGTCCCTGAGAGCATGTCCCAATAAAGTTTATAGGCATTCATTGACATAGTCACTTCTCTGTCTTACTGGCATCATTTTTAACTGAGGTACAATTGTAGTTGCAATACAAATAAATAATGCAATAATTAATATTTTAAGAATTAACTCTATGTTTCATGTACTCACAACTTAAACTTGCTTTTGCCCACACCTGTATTGAAAATGTACAACTTGATAATTTTTTTTTATATATATAGTTATTAATTTCAGAGAGGAAGGGAGAAGGAGAGAGAGAGAAACATCCATGATGAGAGAGAATCATTGATCGGCTGCCTCCTGCACACCCCCCTACTGGGAATCAAGCCGGCAACCCAGGCATGTGCCTTTGGCTGGAATCGAACTTGGCACCCCTCAGTCCGCAGGCTGACACTCTATCCACTGAGCCAAGCCGGCTAGGGCAACTTGATAATTTTTGACATTTGTATAAACCTGTGAAACCACTACAAGTCAAGATATTAATGAAGATATCCATCACCCCCCAAAGTGTCCACATCTCCTTTGTTATCCCTCTCTCACATTCCTGCCTCTCCCCAGACAACCACTGATTTGTTTTCTGTCACTACAGATTAATTTGTATTTTCTAGAATTTTACGTAAGTGAAATCCTATTGTATGTGCCCTTTTTCTTTGATTTCTTTCACTCAGCACAGTTATTCAGAGATTCATCTATGTTGTGGTATGTAGTTGTATGTATCACTAGTATGTTTACTTTTATTGTTGAGTAGTCTTTCATTGTATGGATGTCCTATGTGAGAGGCATTTAGTACTGAGCCTCTTCTATGTGGCAGGTACTGTGCTAGATACTGGAATATAATCACTAAAGACTACATTCCATCACTCAAGGATCTATTTGATGTCTAATATAGACACAGAAAAGTAACGTGGCAATTATAGTAAAGTTTGATCTGTGCTGTAAGGGAAGTAAGCACAGGGCTTTTGGAACCTCAGCAAAGACCATGTAAATCAGATATGGAGGAGGGAATTCAGCAAAGCCTCTCAGAGGAACTTGTGTTTGGGGTGGCTTTTGGTGGGTAAGCAGAAATTTGTTGCAGGGTGAAGTCAGAGAGCTACAAGTAGCTCTATATGCCTGGCATGGTGGGGACAGATGAAGCTAGTGAGAAGAAACTAATTGCATGCTAGTTAAAGAATTAATTATATGTTGAAATTTATTGAAGGCATTTAAATAGCAATAGAATGACATCATTAAATTTACTTTTTACTGTGGAAGAAGGTAAGGCCAGAGATAGGAAGACCAATTAAGAAGCTATCAAAGTAGAATACATGAGAGTGGATAGTGGTTTAGGCTCAGATGGTGGATGTAGAGACTGGAGTAAGTGGACAGACCAGAAAAGAAGTGACAGAGACAGAGGAAAGAGAATTCTAAGTTCTCATTGATTGACTGATCAAATGTGTGGGGAAAAGTCCAGTGGATTCCCATAGTTCAGGCTTGAGTAACTAGGTAGACAATGGATTAAGAAGTGAAAGTAGGGTTGGGGAAGATGACAAATTCATTCTAATTTTGAGTTCAAGGATGAATTTTAATATTTTGACATTGAAACGGAGAAGTCTGGAATTTAGATGGATGTAAAAATGGGTTTTCAGGGGTGGGCAAACTTTTTGACTCGAGGGCCACAATGGGTTCTTAAACTGGACCGGAGGGCCGGAACAAAAGCATGGATGGAGTGTTTGTGTGAACTAATATAAATTCAAAGTAAACATCATTACATAAAAGGGTACAGTCTTTTTTTTCAATAGTTTTATTCATTTCAAATGGGCCGGATCCGGCCCGCGGGCCATAGTTTGCCCACGGCTGGTTTAGACTGTGCAGAAGTTTGGAGATGGAGATATACTTTTCCTCACATTTTCAGACTTGAAGGAGAAAAATGATAGAGAATGGAGAAGAGCAGAAGGCTTAAAATGCAGATCTTGGAAACACTACCTCTGTGGGGGTGAATTAGGTCATGTATCTTATCTATTTGCTAGTGGCCTGGTGCATGGATTCATGCACATTGAAAGGAAAGTAAGTAGAAGAAATATTTTAATATAGCTATTTCCCTTTTCTCTGTAATGGACGCCAGTCACCATCTGCAGGGTGATCGGCGGGGCAATAGGGCCCCACCTGGCTCCCTCAGCACTTGGGAGCCAGGTGGTGGCCCCACCCCCCACTGCCACTGCTGGTTGCTGTCTGCAGGGTGATTGGTGGGACAATCGGGCCCTGCTGGCACCCACCTTGGCCTGCCGCCTCCCACTCACCTGCTCCACCATCCCGCCGAGGTCCTGCTCTCATAGGGGCCCATTGAGGCTGGCAGCACCTCCACTGCTGCCCACTGCCAGCAGCACGTCACCAATGCCTGCCATGGTTCACGCTGCCCCCTGGTGTTCAGCACACATCAAAGCGAGCGGTCAAACTCCCAAACTCCCAGTCAAGGGGACAATTTGCATATTAGGCTTTTATTATATAGGATTTTTGCTACTTAACTAGTATGTAAGTTCCTGAAGGAAGAGGCTTTGCCTTGAACTTTTCATTCACCCAGGGCCTCTGACAGAGAAGGGGTTCAAAACTAACTGATTATTTGCAAATTAGGAATACAGTCATTGTGGGTCTCTGAGAGACTGATCCATACGGTGCACTAAAACTCTGAAGCAATTGGTTTGTGAGAGGCAGGGCATGAGTTTTCACCACCACACAGATGTGATCAATTTCTATTGAGTAGAAACAACATTGCTAATTACAGAATTTTCTGATATTTAACTACATATATAACAAGGAAAGGTACTTCTAGTTTCTAAACCAGTAAAGTGGCTTCAGTCAGTGCAGCAATGGGCTTAAACATATAGCTAAGTAAAAATTCATATGGCAGATTGAAAATCCAATTTTGCCTTTTATTTCACATCAGGCAGAACTTAGCAGGTGACAATTTAAATACATTTTTGCTTGAGTTATTAAGATTCCCAATTCTCTGAACAGCACCACCACCAAAACTAGGAAAGCCTTCTAATCCAAATTAAATCTAAAGATTGTAAATATGCTTTCTTTAAATTAGATTAACTTGAGGTAAATGAGTGTAAGAAGGTCAGGAAAACTTCAGTGAATTAATCATCATTTCTCACACCACATCGAGTGGGGAAGCTGGGATTTAAGCAATTTCTGCTAGGGAATTGTGTAACGTCCTTCCTCCATGATCTCTCCCCCATAATACATTAAGGAGTAACCTTTACTTGCCATAGAAAAACAGACATGTGAATTCAATACTCTCAGTTTGTTGATATGTTTTAAAGCTGGTGAGCAAATAGAGTGCAGAATGTGACTTTTTTTTTTTTTTGCTTCAACTACCACATGGCTAGTTGGAAGCCCAGTTCAGGACATAGCACACTGTCTATTCTGATTTCCAAGAAAAGCAAAAATATTAAGTTATGTTGAGGAACAAAAATTCTTATTCTTGATATCATCAAACTGTTGTTTCTAAAATACCCTCCAATTTCTTCTAGGTAGAGAACTCTACAAATGAAATAAAAATAATTTCATTTTACCATCTCCAAAAGATGACTAACAATTCTCAAAGTAATTTCTTAGACTCTTTCCTTTTTTGAAGTTTCTTTTTAAAAACGGAAAACAACAATGTAGTTTCAGGTACACTTCCTAACTCTTTACAGAAATATCATTTGGATATAACTTGATTAAAAAATTAATATGCAAAATCTTTCTGAAGAAGATAAATTTGGAGGATATTGCCGAAACCGGTTTGGCTCGGTGGATAGAGCGTCGGCCTGCGGACTGAAAGTTCCCGGGTTCGATCCCGGTCAGGGGCATGTACCTGGGTTGCGGGCACTTTCCCAGTGGGGGATGTGCAGGAGGCAGCTGATCGATGTTTCTCTCTCATCGATGTTTCTGACTCTCTATCTCTCTCTCTTCCTCTCTGTAAAAAATCAATAAAATATATTTTAAAAAAAAATTTGGAGGATATTAATTGTATTTTAAAAGCATTCTTCACATTAGTAGATTATTCTTCAATATACTAATTTCTTCAGCAAACTTAAAAAAGTAATTTATAAAACTTTTGTTCACACAGCCTTTGGGGAAAATATCTATTGTGTAATCAAAATATTGTGAATATTTTTTATAACAGTGAGTCCAGGCTACTCAAACTATCATTCCCTTCTGTTTCCCTGTGCATATTTCATTTCCTCCTAACATGTCAGAGCCTACCAACTCTGTACCACCAGTTCAGATCATTTTTCCTGCTCTCCAGACATATATGTTTTACTCCTTATAACACATTGCCATTTTTTAACCCCTGGGAATCCAAATTCGATGCATTCAGGACTGCTAGCATTACTCCATTTTCCAATGCCTGCTCCCCTTCCAAATCCTGCTCAATCAGCCATCACTAGCCCAAGTCAGGAACCTGGGGTCATCTTCAAATCCACTCCACCTTTAACCACAGATACAATGCAAGTCCTATCATTTTCCACCTTCTTAATATTAGTCAAATGCTTCCACTTCTCTCCCTCTACTTTTCATCTTAGCTCAGTCCGACTCCACTCTCCTGACAAAAATGCATAGCTAACTATGCAGTTGTACCCTTCTCCAATCCACTCCCCATATCACAGCCAATGATCTTTTCAAGTGCAAATCTAAGTAAATCTGCTTAAATGATTTTGATTTTTATTTAATTTTTTATTTCTTTTCTTTTTATTTTTTAATTATAGTTGACATAAATATTATATTAGTTTTAGGCATACAGCACAGTGGTTAGATATGTATATACCTTATGAAGTGATCTCCCCAAATAAGTCTAGTAACCATCTGACACCATATACAGTTTTATAATATTATTCACTATATTCCCTATCTGGTACTGTATATGCCTGTGACTGTTCTTATAACTGTACTCTTGTACTTCTTAATCTTTCACCTTTTTCACCTGAATCCTCAACCTCCCCTCCCCTCTGGTTCTCTATATCTATGAGTTTGTTTTTGTTCATTTGTTTATTAGTTTCCACATATAAGTGAAATCATATGGCATTTGTCTTTCTCTGTCTGACTTATTTTACTTAGCTTAACATCCTCTCGGTCCATCCATGTTTTCACAAATGGTAAGATTTCATTCATTTTTATGGCTAAGTAATATTCTACTGTATATATGTACCACATCTTCATTATCCACTCATCTATTGATGGATAGTTTGGTTGCTTCTATATCTTGGCTATCGTTGGTAAGGATGTGAGAAAAGCAAAGCCTTGTGCACTATTGGTAGGATTGTAATTGGTGCAGCTACTATGGAAAGCTGTGTGGAGGTCCCTGAAACTTTTAAAAATAGAACAACCATAAGACCCAGCAATTCCACTTCTGGGTTGTTAGCAGAAGGAATTTAAAACAATAATTTGAAAAGGTATATGCACCCCTATGTTCATTGCAGCATTATTTACAATAGCCTCTTTCTACTCCTCCCTATATTCCTGTCTGAGCTTCACTCATATAGAGCTACCTGCAGCCCGTGTGCCCCCTTACTGTCACTTCAGTTGTTCTGCCTAAGATGAATTTGTGACCCTCTTAAACTCTTTCCCAATTATTTCTGCTTACTTGTCCTTGATGTCTCATTGTAGGATGTTACCTTTCCAGGAAACTTCCTCTGACTAGTCTCCACCCCTTACATATAGAGACAGTGCCCCTCCTACATGTTCTGGAAGTTCCCTGCACTTACCTAGACTATAGCACTTATTACCCTTTATTGTACTTGCTTGTTCACTTGCCTGTGCCTTCTTTTAGACTATAAGCTTCTTGGGGGTAGGGACTGTGCCTTTCTTTCCACTACATCCTCAGTGCCAAAAACAAAAGTCTAGCACAGTGATGGCGAACCTATGACACACGTGTCAGAGGTGACACGCGAACTCATTTTTTTGGTTGATTTTTCTTTGTTAAATGTCATTTAAATATCCTATCTAATAAAAGAGAAATATGGTAATTGGCGTATGACTGCTACCCTTCCCATTGGCTAACCAGGGCGATATGCAAATTAACTGCGAGCCAAGACAGTGGCCGGCAGCCAGGCAGCTTGAAACTAACATGAGGCTTGCTTGCTTCAGTGACCGAGGAAACCAACGTTCCCCGCTTGCCTTGCCGGACTCTGAGCCTGCAGTTTGAAACATTGTAACAAATATAGAAGCTAAACAAAACCCCAGAAACCAGCTTTCACCCAGCTGGGATCTCAGAGCTGGAGTTGATACAGTGTTTTGAGATTATAGAACCCAAACAAACCAGATACCTGCTTTCAGGAGTGGAGGCCTAAGAGCTGGAGCCAGAGCTAAAGCTGGCCCAGAATAAAAAATAAAAAAAAAAGAAAAGAAAAGAAAAGAAAAAAAGGAGCGGTTGGGAGCTTCAGTCACCCGCTAGCCTGAAAACAGCCCTCAGCCCCTCACCCAGATTGGCCAGGCACCCCAGTGGGGACCCCCACCCTGAAGGGTATGTGGCCATCTGCAAACAGCCATCATCCCCTCATCCAGGCTGGCCAAGCACCCCAGTGGGGACCCCCACCCTGATCCAGGACACCCTTCAGGGCAAACCAGCCAGCCCCCACCCATGCACCAGGCCTCTATTCTATATAGTAAAAGGGTAATATGCCTCCCAGCACCGGGATCAGCAGAGCCGCGAGGCCTCCCGGCACCGGGATCAGCATGACGGGGGGCAGCGCCCAAACCCCCTGATCGCCCTGCGGCTCTGTGTGTGACAGGGGGCGGGGCCACAACCTCCCTATCGGCCCTGAACTTTTCCTGACAGGGGAAGGCACTCCAACCCCCTGATCGGCCCTGCTCTGTGCCTGATAGGGGGGAGCTCCCCAACCCCCTGATTGCCCTGCAGCTCTGTGTGTGACATGGTGTGGCGCCCCAACCCCCTGATCAGCCCTGCTCTGTGTGTGACAGGGTGCGGCGCCCCAATCCCCCCACCCCATGGGCCCTGCTCTTTGTGTGACGGGGTAGAGCCATAACCTCCCCATCAGCCCTGCCCTGAGTGTGAGAGTGGCGGCGCCCCAACCCCCTGATCGGCCCTGCTCTGTGGGTGATAGAGGGTGGTGCCCCAACCCCCTGATCCACCCTGCTCTGTGTGTGACAGGGGGGAGCTCCCCAACCCCCTGATCGGCCCTGCTCTGTGGGTGATAGAGGGTGGTGCCCCAACCCCCTGATCCACCCTGCTCTGTGTGTGACAGGGGGGAGCTCCCCAACCCCCTGATGGGCCCTGCTCTGTGCATGACAGGGGGGAGCTCCCCAACCCCCTGATGGGCCCTGCTCTGTGCATGACAGGGGGGAGCTCCCCAACCCCCTGATCGACCCTGCTCTGTGCGTGACAGGGGGTGGCACCACAACCTCCCTATCTACCCTGCCTTGAGTGTGACAGGGGGCGGTGCCCCAACCCCCCAATCGGCCCTACCCTGAGCGTGACTGAGGGTGGCATCTCAACCTCCCAATCTGCCCTGCTCTGTGTATGACAGGGGGTTGCACCCCAACTCCCCAATCGGCCCTGCTCTGAGCCCGACCAGGGTCTGCACCTAGGGATTAGGCCTGCCCTCTGCCACCCGGGAGCAGGCCTAAGCCAGCAGTCGTTATCTCCTGAGGGGTCCCAGACTGCAAGAGGGCACAGGCCGGGCTGAGGGACCCTCCCCCACCCCCCAGTGCACAAATTTTTGTGCACCAGGCCTCTAGTATAAAATGAATATCAAAAATGTAAGTCTTTGTTTTACTAGGGTTGCAAATATAAAAAAATTTCTACATGTGACACGGAACCAGAGTTAAGTTAGGGTTTTTCAAAATGCTGACACGCCAAGCTCAAAAGGTTCGCCATCACTGGTCTAGCACATAGTGGGCACTCAACAATTAGAGGGATAAATAAAAGTATGTAAAAGAAAGCCAAGTATTAATGGCATTTTCCCCATCTTGTTATTCATGATATTTTTAACTCAATGTATTTTAACTTTCCTTTTTTAGATAACATCATGATCTTAGTTTCCCAATATGTAAAAATTTTAAAACAAAAATTCAAAATGTTTACTTTGTCTTATGTATTTAAATACAAACTTAAGCATGTTTCTTCTCCTAAAACTAATAGTAGATGATTACTTTAAACTAAAAGAAAACTTATTCATAGAAATGACAATCTCTCTCAAACATTATTCCAACAGAAAAACCTTTCCTTTAAAAGTAATACATATTATGGAGATGACTAGATAAAACATTAAAAATATATATTGGAGAAGTGAAAAAGGAAGACACTCGTGTTCCCTACTACCTGTATTACCCCACGGCATGCTGCTTCTAAAGTGCCAGGAGTTCCATGGAGCATAACTTTAAAACTACTTGTCTGTGAGATCTCCAAAGACCCCTTTCAAACCTGAAGTAACATGGTTCTAAAATTAACAAACATTTCTGTGTATGCAGTTTTCTGGAGAAGAGATACTAAATAACTAAATTTCTACATGGGCATTTTTGTGGGAATATGAAAGTGTGTGGTGTAATACAGGTGTGTTTTAAATTACTATAGTCATGAAGGAGACATCTCTGGATACCATTATCATAGGATTAATGGAATCTATAATGTTTTTGTAATTATTTTTTATCTATTATTTTCCATCATTTAAGGGAGTCTATGAGAACATGAGTAGTTGAAAGAAAAGACCAACAGCTGGAAAAAAACTTCACTAACATTTCAAAATTGGAAAGTGAAAGGAGTGCATTTCATGGAGAACCACAAAATAATGACAGGAACTGAGTTTGAAGAAACCCCAGGACATTCAGAGACTCAAAGTAATGAGTTTAATTCCCCAAAGTCTCAAGCAGTTTCCACCCCAGGGTAACAAAAACAAGAACTCATGTTTGTTTGTCTTGGAATCTCCATTTGGACCTGGAAGGTCAGGCTCTGAACAGCAAAGCCATTGTTCAACATCACTCATACTGATCGTGGTGCAGCACCTGACGAGGAATTAGGAAACCTGGATTCTCTATCTGATTCTGTGATCGACTCACTCTGGAGTTTTTGAAAAGTACCAATTTCTCCACTCTAGAGCATCAGCGAAATGATTTTTCCCCTCTGGATGACGGATGAATTACAGGGATTATATGTTGTGTCCTAGTACTTGAAAATATGCTAAAGATAGCGATGCTGATACTTTACTACCAATGTTTTCATTTCAATACCTAAAAATAATAACAGTTATAACTTTACTGAAGGATTATGCTGTGCCAGGACTTGTTTTAAATGCTTTTCGTAAATTATTTTGCTTAATCCTAATAATAATTAATCCATTAATTAGGTATATTACTAGTATAATCCTCAGGTTGCAAATGAGGCAACAAAATTATAAAGAAGTTGAGTAACTTGCCTAAAGTCACACATCTAGTCAATGGCAGAGCTGGACCTCTAATGCAGGTGGTCTGGCTTCACTATCTCACCACAGAAGCTGTCAAGTTTTCCCAAATCTATCACTATGACTAGGAAGACTAAAGCACTTATGGTGTCTTAATTGCCTATCTAATCCAGTGATTTTCAACGGGTGTGCTGCAATACTTGACTATTTAGTCGGAGGCACCGCCCTCTTTCCCTTACATTGTCAAATAAAAAAAATGGCAACAACCAACACAATAGCTATCCAGTATAAATGAATCAAAATTATACCTATTTTCTGTCAGATCAGCAAAAAATAAAATATATTTGTTGGTGTGCTGCAGAATTTTAGTAATTAGTGTATGTATGCTATGCAACGAAAAAGGTTGAAAATTGCTGGTCTGATCAGATTAATATCTTTACTCTCACAGTATTCTTGACTATGGCATATATTTGCCCCCTATTTTTTCTTTCCCTAAAGAAAGATGTTTATGGTTTGGACCCTGCAGATAGTTTGGTGAGGGAGTATGTAATAGCTTCAAAATAGCATTTTTTACTAAACTAAACTATCTCAATACACATGTTTTTAGAAGTTATTTAGACTTCTGGTCAAGGTGGCAGCATAGGTAAATGCAGTACTCAAATCTGCCCACAACCACATCAAAATTACAACTACACTACAGAACAACCATCATTCAGAAAGACCTGAAATCTAGCAGAATGAAAGTGCTATACCTAGAGATTTAAAGAGAAAGCCACATGGAGACTGGTAGGAGGGGCAGAGATGTGGAATGGGCTAGTCTCATACCCACACGTGACAGATAAAAATCAGGAGATTCAAAGGTGTAAGGGGTCCCAGCCCTACACCAGGCCTCCCAGCCCAGGGTTCTAGAACCAGGAAGAGAAGTGCCCATAACTTCTGGCTGTAAAAACCAACAGGGATTGAGGCTGAGGGAAATGGAAGAGGGAGGCTGCTGGAATCCCAGGTGTTCCTCTTAAAGGGCCCATGCACAAACTTACTTGGACTCACTCCTCTGAGCTCCAGTACTGGTGTAGCAGCTTAAAAGGAAAGAGGGTCATTCAGGGAGAAACTGAATTGTCTTCCATCAGAACGAGAGTTAGGAGTGCAGCTTTTTGCCAGACATAGTGCTGGTAGAGGCCATTTTTCCTTTTCTGAGACGTACCCCCTGACCCCCACAAAGCCTATAGGAGGGAGCCATATCTGATTCTCCATCAACTTGACTAACACTGTTCACCCTTCCATTGTGATGCCCTGAAATCCCTGCCCCACCCAACTTCCAGGCCCACCCAAGCCATTTCCAGTGGCTTTTCCATACAAATGGCCTCTCTTGCCTCATGCTTTGCATTTTCCTAAAATCTCTCAAACAAGCAGCATCTGGCCTCAGCATATTCATACCTCTTACCCAGGCCCTGAACTAGCAACAATCAGCCTTTGTTCACAGTTTGGCCACTACTGGGTACCTCCACGTCCAGCACAAGTAACAGCCATTTCCAGATCACTTTGTAGCTCAAGCTGGGTGGTCCTGGGCAGGACACAGGTGGTGGCTGACCTTGCACCTCCTGGGAGGTCCTAGAGACAGTGTACCTGATGGACAGCTTCAGACCATGCCATATTACAGCCCTACCACCTCCATGAGCAACACACTCAAGGGGCAGACTTGGTGAGCCCCACTGGAATAGACCTGCCAGCTCTGTAGAGTCAATTCCTACACAGCAGCTCCCCTGCAGCTGGCCCTTAAAGCTGATCGGCCTGGGGGTCAATCCCTCCCAGTGACACCAACAGGAATCAAAACTCAACTACAACAACAGGACAGTGAACACAGTCTACACAGGGATACACATGGCGTGCCCAGCTCAGGATACCAGGGAGTCTGAACCACTGGCCCCTACTGGACACCTACTATACTAGGCCACTCTACCAAATCCAGGAGACATAGCACCTCTACCTCGTACACAGAAACAAACATAGGGAAGCAGATAAAATACAGAAACATGGAAACAGGTCCAAATAAAAGAACAGGAGAAATATCTAGAAAAAGAACTAAATGAAATGGAGGCAAGCAAACTATCAGATACAGAGTTCAAAACAATGGTTGTAAGGATATTCAAAGAACTTAATAAGAACTTCAAACGCATGAAAAAGGACATAGAAACCATAAAAAAGAACCAGTCTGAAATAAAGAATACACTAACTGAAATGAAGAAAAATTTACAGGGAATCAAAAGTACCGTACATGAAGCCAAGAATTAAGTCAAGGATTTGGAATATAAGGAAGCAGAAACCCCAATCAGAACAGTAGAAAGAAAAAAATATAACAATAAAATGAACATACTGTAGGAGCCTCTGGGATAGCTTTCAGTGTACCAACATTTACAACATGGAGGGAAGGAAAAGAGAGGAAGCAAGAAATTGAAAACCTATTTGAAAAAATAATGACAGAAAACTTCCCTAAACTGATGAAAGAGACATACAAGTCCAGGAAGTGCAGAGAGCCCCAAACAAGATTATCCAGAGGTCCACACCAAGACACATCATAGTTAAAATGCCAAAAGTTAAAGTTAAAGAGAGGATCTAAAAAGCAGTAAGAAAAAAGCAGTTGATTACCCACAAGATACTAATTTCTCAACATAAACTTTGCAGGCCAGGAGGAAATGGCAAAAACTATTCAAAGTGATGAAAAGCAAGGACCTCCAACCAAGATTACTCTACCCAGCAAAGCTGTCATTTAGAACCATAGGACATATAATGAACTTCCCAGACAACAAAAAGCTAAAGGAGTTTATCACCAGCAAACCAGTATTATAGGAAATTTTAAAAATTCTTCTTTAAGAAGGTGAAGAAAAGGATAAATAATATGAATAATAAAATTGCAATAAATACATCTCTATCAACAATTGAATGGAAAAAATAAACAAACAAGCAGACTCATAGATACAGAGAACATTTTAATGGTTGTCATATGGAAAGGGATTGGGGGAATGGGTGAAAAAGGTGACGAGATTAAAAAGTACAAATTGGTTGTTACAGAATAGTCATAGGGTTGTGCAGTGCAGCATAGGGAATATGGTCAATAACATTCTAATAACTATGTATGGTGTCAGATGGGTATGAGATTTATTGGGATGATCAGTTATATAATGTCTAATATAATATTGTATGCCAACTGTAATTAAAAAATGATTAAAGATGGAAAAAATACACATTTTTATAATAGAAAGGGTTTGAAAATGCTGTTAAATATTCCTCCTTACAATAATTTAAATGATGGCAAATCCTGATGTTTCTGTTAGAGATACTTTGTAATTAATATCAAAGTGCAAACAAGATAATAACTTGTAAAGTAAAACCTGTTGCAGAGCATTCTCTGATCAAGCATTCCATGAAGAAGATATAGAACGTGTTTCTTAAAATCTAAATACATTCATGATTGTGCTATGCCTTTACTTTTTTCCCTCCCCCATTAATTACAAGTTCTATCATCAGGTTGTACAGGATAGGGGTTTCCTAAGTACTAGCAGAAACAAGAAAACAATTGAAAGTGTATTATGCTGTTAAAGGCAGCTGAAATGTTAAAATATTTGTGCCCTACACAATGCCCCAGTGGTTCAATGAGTCTGTCTTAAAAAGGGCAATGGTATCTGAAACATTTGGCCTTATTGTATTTTGTTTTAAGACATTACAGTTCAAAAGCCTCTAAGCAACTACTGAGTTGCACTAATCTCAAAGAAATCTCACATACAGGAACTATGAAAAAATTTAGTCTTCCTTCCAAGAGTTCAATAACTTCTAAAACTCTCAGTGAGTCAAAGCATTTGGAAAGGCATGGAGGCTAAAGAAACACACACTGGCCAGCAATCTGGAAATCAATTCACATGCATTTGAAAAGAGCACAATGCAGACTAGAGGAAATAAAGGCTGGGTGTGAAGTCCAGATCCTTAGAATATGCAAATAAGACACTTTGTCCAGGCAACTGAGATATGTTTTGAAGTGTACATTTTGTGCAGGAACACAAGGAGAACTGCTACTAATCAACTGCTGTGAAACCAGAACAAAGTTAGAAGCATGGGAGCAAAAAGGAAAACATGACCCAAAGTGGCAATGTAGCAAAGAGAAGACCATGGACCATTGCAGAACTTTGCTAAGAGGCAAAAGCAGGAGGCTCTGAGTCTCACCAAACCCAGATGGTAATACAAAAATAAATGAATGAATGCTGAGTAATTACTTATCAAACAGAACAATCATTCCAGAAACACAGAAAATATGTAACATAACAAGCACTATTAAATCAGTCCCAGCAGAGTTTTGAAATGGTGCAGAGAAGAAGTTCAGATTCATTAAAAAAAAATGCAATCTTATGCTTTTGATTTATTTTGCTCTTAGAAAACAAAAGTGTTTTATCAATATCTATATATAGTGACAAGAAAGCAAAACCTTTCCTGAACTTCATGTGAAGTAGATGCAGTTTTCAGTGTGCTACCCACTCTATGCCAGTCTTTGAATTATCTTTATCAGGCTTGTCAGGGAAAACAAGACAAATACATTAATAACACAGAATTGTAGGTGAATTTCATACCATCCTTAAAAGGAATATATATTTTGGTTTGGCCATATTTTCAGGGGGAAAAAAGCAAATTTAAAAATTAAAGTAGAACTCACCACAATTACTCAAAGAATGAAGACTCTTCATGTTTTATTTTTTGTTTGTTTTATTTTTCTTTGTGTGCTTAGACAGAAAAATTTTCTTAAAAACTTCTTTCTAAATGCCTTCACAAAGTTTTCCCATTGTTTACAGTGTTTGTGTACCTATGTAGGCTCTTCTAAAAAATGACTACTACTTCTATTCCTCCCTCAACATATCTGAAAGGAAGTCAAAAAAATCTTCAGGAAAAAGCTATATCATGAGAATCATTAACACATTTAGATTATGCAAGATTAAGACAGACTGTACAAACAAATATTTCTCCCAGTGGCCGTGTCATTTTTCATATGCTAACCCCACTTTATAATAACACATAGGTACTGCCTATTTTGTCTCTAAAGTTCCTTTCAGTAGGAAACTACTGTCATCGTAAACTGGGTCATGTGTCTCAATCAATTACTACCCAAGAAAAGCTATGGGGTTGGGGGAGGGGTAGAGGCAGTACAAACTTTTCACATCATCCTTGTTTTCAATAAAAAGTGTAGCATTGCACTCCCTTGAGAAGTGGAGAAGGTGGCACTACAAACAGAGATCTACATTAGTCAACAGATTTAAAAGTGCAAAGCTTGTCTGTAATCACAGATATGCCACTGGCTACTTGCCTATAATATCTGACAGTTAAAATCTCCACAGAAAGACCCAAAACTTCACTCTGCTATCGGTTGAATGAGAAAGTACTTACCTAAACTCTCTGAGTATTGGCTTCCTCACCTGTGAAACACAGGTAAGCATGTCTACCTCAGAGCTCTTGAGAGAATCAAGGAAGCTAATGTCTGGTGAGCAATCAAACTTTTACAGGCTTGAATCTCAGCAGGCACCTTAGATTTAGCCACTCACCAATAACTAGAGCAGCTATGCCTTCTAGTGTTACCTTGGCAGCCTTAACTTCAAGTAGTACATCCCCTTGTAGCCTCATAAACTAGCTACTTTCAACTCTGACTCACCTATAGGGAGTTTGTTTTTAAAACATATTACTGATGCCAATGGTACATCTGATAAGAGGTTATTATCCAAAATTTATAAAGAACTTATAAAACACAACACAAAAAGGACAAACAATTCAATTTAAAAATGGGCAAAAGACCTGAATAGACAATTTTCAAAAGAGGACAAACAGAAGTCTAAAAGCTATAGGAAAAGATGCTCAACATCACTAATCATCAGAGAAATGCAAATTAAAACCACAATGAAACATCACTTCACACCTGTCAGAATGACTACCAGCAATAAATCATCAAACAAGTGTTGGGGCGGATGTGGAGAAAAAGGAACCCTTGTACACTGTTGGTAGGAATGCAGATTGGTACAGCCACCACGGAAAGCAGTATGAAGTTACCTCAAAAAATTAAAAAATAGAACTGCCTTAGGACCTAGCAATTCCACTTCTGGGAATTTATCCGAAGAAACCTGAAACTCTTATTCATAAGAATATATGTACCCCTATGTTCATATAGCCAAGATTTGGAAGCAGCCCAAATGTCCATTAGTATATAGATCAGTGGATAAAAAAGCTGTGGTACATTTATACAATGGAATACTACTCTGCTGTAAAAAAGGAAGAAAATTTTACCATTTGCAACAGCATGGAGGGACCTGGAGAACATTATGCTAAGTGAAATAAACTAGTCAGAAAAAGACAAGTACTATATGATTTCACTCATATGTGGAATTTAATTAAAAAACTGAACTACCAAGCAAAATAGGGACAGATTCAAAGATAAGAGAGCAGGCAGAGAGCTCTGGTGTGTGTGTTTGGTGGTGGGGGTGGGTGATGAAGAGAACTCATGGACATGGACAACAGTATGGTGATGGTGGGAGGGGTTAGGGGGAAAGTGGAGGAGGAAGCTGGAAAAGAGAGGATAAATGGTGATGAAAAAATCCTATATAATAAAGAGGTAATATGCAAATTAACCTTCACACCATCACAAGATCGCTGCCTACAACCAGGCTGACAAGGGGATTAGTGAGGGACAACCAAAAGACTGAACAAGCAGGCTGCGTGGGGTGACTGGGCCAGCAGGGGTATTAGTGAGGTACAACCAAATGACTGAACAAGCAGGCTGTGTGGGGTGACCAGGCCAGCAGGGGTGCCATGAGATGAGACCAGGTCCACGGGGGGTGGGGCAGTTGGGGGCAACCAGGCCATCAGGGGCAGTGCAGTGGGGGCAACCAGGCTGGCAAGGGGGACAGTAAAGGGTGACCAGGCCGGCCGGGGGGCAGTTAGGAGCTATCAGGCTGGCAGTGGAGGGCAGTTAGGGGCAACCAGGCAGGCAGGCAGGTGAGCGATTAGGAGCCAGAGGTCCAGGATTGTGAGAGGGATGTCCCAGTTTGGAGAGGGTGCAGGCTGGGCTGAGGGAACAACCCCCCTCCCCCACCCCCCGTGGATGAATTTCATGCACCGGGTCTCTAGTAAATAAATAAAATAATAAAATAAAACATATACTGGACCACTTCTTCTCCCAACAACCCAAAAACCTTCTGAGTCAGAAACTGAAGGGGTTGGGAGAATATAACTTTTATTTATTTTAAATCTCCATACCAGGTTATAAAGCAACCAGGATTAAGAACTATTAATATAATCTGCAAAATGTTCTTGAAATTCCAATGCTTCAACACATAGTAACTGAAAAATCCAAGTCAGTAAGTCTTGCCCAAAAAGAGTTCATGAATGAAAAAAGTTTGAGAGGCATCACAGATCACAATATGTCCAAAAATTATTACAATCACAATTAAAAGATACACACTTTAGACCAATGTTGAGTAAAAGATATATAATGAAGCATAATTGGAGCCATATGTGTAATTTCTAATCTTCTAGTAGCCAAATTTTTTTAAAAGTAAAATTAACTTTAATAATATACCTTATTCAGCATAATATAGCCAATGTAATCATTCCAATAAGTAATCAATATAAAGTTATTGAGATATTTTACATTATTTTTTGTACTAAGTCTTTAAAATCTGGTGTGTATTTCACATTAGAGCACAGCTAAATTTTAATGGGAACACTTCTAGCATTCAATAGCCACATGTGGCTAGTGGCACTGGATTGTACAGCACAGCTCTAGACTATATGTAGCTGTAAATATAGTATGTGATATATTTCATAAAGCCCAAAAATCCTACACTGATATAACTCTTCTTACCTGTCTGACAGCAATATGGACTGATTGTGTCATATGAAGTAATAAAGTCTATCACAATTTCCAAAAGCTACAAGACAGGATTTACTTTATCAATAGTGTGAAGTGTGTTCAAATGACTTAAATATGAGTGCAAAAATACATTATAGGGAGGGTAAAAAATAATGTCCTCTGCCTGATTAGTTTTAGCTCAATGGTTGAGCGTCTACCTATGAACCAGGAGGTCACAGTTCAATTCCCAGTCAGGGCACATGCCCAAGTTGCAGGCTTGATGCCCAGTAGGGGGCATGCAGGAGGCAGCCGATCAGTGATTCTCTCTGATCATTGATATTTCTGTCTATCTCTCCCTCTCCCTTCCTCTCTGAAATCAATAAAAAATATATATAAAAAAACACACACACTAATATCCTTAGAAACATTGCTTTTCCTAGGAAATAAGACATCTTTCAGGTATATTCATATATGTACTTAGTAACTCCATGTCATTACCTGGGGATATACTAGTAGCACACAGAGTTGACCAGTTTTTGCACTGCACATAGATTCACAATAGAGAGGCCAATTTGGAGCTGAAAGCTAGCTCTACTTCTACTTAGCAAGTGGGAGAGGTGCCTCTGATTTTTCTCCTAATTCATCAACCTAGAGGGCCACCTTTTTTCTAATATAGCAAACAAGACCATATATTCTTGTGATTGTCCTAAGTCTTAGAAGCACACGCAGTTTAATAGAATTCATTCATTTGAGTAGAAGTAGATGACAAACTGGCCCATCCCCCACATCTTCCAAGTCAAAACCATCTCTTCCTCGCAAACTAAAGTAGTAGCCAACTCATTCTCAGATTCAAGGTAGCTTCCTACAAAAACATTAACCTGCAGTCTCTACAAATAAAAAGTTTAAATGGCCCACTCTCTGTGCATAAAGCAAATCAGAATTTTAATTTTCCTAACAAAAAGTCAGGTTTGCCACCTATGTGTCTGGTTTTCAAAGTACTATGTTAACCTTATTTCAGATAATTAACCCTTCCGGCTTCTCAATCCAAAATAACTACCTCCTACACCCCAGTTGTTATTTATCAATCTACCCTATTCTGTTTTTTTTTTTCCATTGGATTTAGTACTGTCTTATTTATATTATTCTTGTATTGGTTTACCTCTTTAATATTTGGGACATCCAGTCATATAAAGCTCCATGGGAAAGGAACTTGGTTTAACACTCACAGCTTTATTCATAGTCTATAAACCTAGGTACTCCACAGATATTCTCTAAAACAGTATTTTGAAGAAATCTTCCAAGGTTCTTATCTGCTATCAAAGATCACGGAGGAAGATGGGGAAGCAGGAATGTTGTGTGTGATGGCTTGGCAACTTGGAATGGCACAGCTGTTTCCAGACACTACAAACAAGAAATATGACTGATGAATGCCTTGGCTTCAGTGGAAGGAGAGAGAAGAACCCATTACCCAGCTCCAAATAATACCAGAAATGACCCAGCATTTATAAAAGGCTTTTCCCTTAAGAGTTAATTTACTCACCTAGACTGAACTCCTGGGCCATGATGACCTTTGATTCAGTCAGGAGAGATAAGAAACAGATGGCAAGTAGAAACAGGGTAATTTGAGAAGAGTTTAAGAAAGTGACTATTTATAGATATGTGGGCAGCATTTAAGGAAATAAACAATGGATACTTCATTACCCTGAGATAGGTGAAGCCATTCCCACCCCTGAACCTAAAGGGGTGAAGGAAGGCCAGGCCCTGATAGGACAGCTGCATGGAAAGGACTGCCTGATAGAAGCTGTGGTCTTTGTCCAAGGGACAAGCCAAGCCAGTGTGACCAGGTGGGGAGGGAGACAGTGCATACATACTCTGACCTTGTTCTGCTACCATCTGCCTGATCTCTTACCAAGGCCTCCCATTGGTTAAACTCAGCTGGAAGTCAGAGGACAAGGGAGCCACTGAGCAGTCCAGGTTGGAGAAAAGTGAAGAGTGAAGAGAAGGAACCTAGCAGGCCTGTGAAATGCAACATGAAAGGAGGTTTTACATTGCTTCATCTTTCACTCTCAGAATTATTTAAACATAGAAGCGTTGACTATAAATCCAAAAAAATAAGTTATATACTTTAATAAATTTCCTTTATTTTGAATACAAAAGTTGAATTCACAGCATTATAGTTCTGTTACAACATTTAAATGCAGGACTAAAGAAATGTATCTTTCATCATATAACGACACAGTAAAGAAGCTATACAATATTGAAGAATTGATAGTATGAACTTTAGGCCAGTGTTTCCAAACATGGAAATTCATCAAAATCCCTGAAGAGCATTCAAAACTAGCAATTCTAGGATTCATCACTCTACCCCATGATTCTGACTCCTCGGGGGAAGGGCACACGGATTATTGCACATAGATTTAGGAACTAATATTTTAAAATTTCCCTTACAAATGTTAAATATCTTGGCTCTTTTATTTTTTCATTTGTAAAATGTATTTGTATTGACTTCAGGGAGGAAGGGAGAGATAGATACATCAATGATGAGAGAGAATCACTGATTGGCTGCCTCCTGCACACCCCACACTGGAGATCCAGCCCACAACTCAGCACATGCCCTGACCAGGAATAGAACTGTGACCTCCTGATTCGTATGTAGATGCTTTACCACTGAGCTACACCAGCCAGGCAATACCTTGGTTCTTTTAAAAATCTTTTTTATTTATCCCTGTTTGGTTTTGTGCTGTTTTAAATTAATTATTCAACAGAGACAGTTTATTATTCAAATTTCTAAAGCCAATCAGAAAAATCATTAATAAACATATACATTTAATTAAAGACTTCTGGAAGTTCCCCTCCACTCCCCTCATGGCATAAAATATAAGCTTATTTTTAAAGGAGACAATTCTCTGATGGTTAATTAAGCTGAAGGATTCCTTTTTAAAAATGTTTTTATTAATTTTTGGAGAGAGAGGCAGGGAGAAGGATAAAGAGGTAGAAACATCAATGAGAGAGAATCATCTCGGTAGGTTGTCTCCTGAATGCCCCTTACTGAGGATCGAGCGTGCGACTGGGATATGTGCCCTGACCCAGAATCAAACCAGCAATCTCTTGGTTCATGAGTCATCGCTCAACCACCAGCCTGGGCAATATAAGCTTATTTTTAGAACTACTACCAAATAAAGGATTAAAAGGGAAGGTTAAAACCTATGTAAAGACCATATACTTTAACAATGTACAGACAACTACTTCTTTAATGAAGCAAATAGGGAAAGCATGTGCAAAAAAAATTTTTTTAGCAGTTTTCACAATAATCTTTTTGGTGGAAGCATCCAATTTGTAGTAGTAAAATACTATTTTCTACTAAAAGATACCAGGACTTCTTAAATAAGTGACTGACTCTAGGTTTAAGGAAGAAATATGCAAGATAAAGCCTGGGATATTTTTACCATACCAGATAACAAGAAAGTTATCATATGCTGTTAGGATTAGGTCAAAAGGATTCAGATGTCAACTTGAGGAAGCTCATATTAACTAAAATAAGACAATTTGAGCATCAATAAAAAAAATAATAGCTGCAATGCTTGAAGTTCATCAAATATATTTAAATCCAAGAATTGGTAATGATCCCTGTTGTAAAAGGTCACCTTAGAATAATAAGTGTGGTAGATTAAAGATGAACACAAATTCTTTGTTATTCTTCCCACTGAGACATGAAATCTAATTCCCTTCCCTTAATATGGGCTGGCTTTAGGGACTCATCTGAGCAATAGAATGCAGTGGAAGTAACATGCTGGCACTTAAATGCCTAGGTCACCATAAGTTCTGCAATCTCCTCCTGGTTCTCTTAAAACATTCTCCCTGGAAGACCTGAACTGTCATTATTAATAAGAGAGTCTCAGCAGAGCATACCCTTCCAGCCATCCTTACCAAGTCATCAAAGATGTGAGTAACATCTTGGACCTCTCAAACCAGCTCATCTACAACCAAATACCACCAAGTGACGTTAGCTGATGCCACATATGGCAAAAGAATACCTGGATGAGCCCTGCCCAAATTCCTAACCTACAAAATCATGTTATAAAATAACATTATTTTTATTTAAGCCACTAAGCTTTGGAATTGCTTATTATGTACTCATAAATAACTGAAACAAATGTTAATACTTGAAAATAGAGTTCTGCAATATCCAAAACCTAAATTATGTGACATTGGTTTGGGGACTAGGTTGCGGGCAGGAGCTGGAAAAGCTTCCAGAAAACAAGCAGTGACAGCTAATAGGTCTGGGTCTGGGGAGATTGCTACTAAGGACTTGAAAGACAATAAGAAAAAAGATAATGGAGTTTGGAAAAGGGGATCCTTAAATATGGCCAAAAGCTTGACAAGTCTGTGGCCTTCACTAATTTGTAAAATAAAAGAGACGAACTAAAAGGGGAAAAAACAATTATTTCATGTTTTTTAGCAGAATTTAAAATATTTATGACTTTCTATTTTTAAATAAAACTGTTTCGCATCTCTAATGTCTCCCAGAAAAATATTCTCAAGTTAGAAATGCTTTAGGGCAAAGATCATAACTAGAGCCCTATACAGCTGATCGATGTTTCTCTTTCATCGATGTTTCTAACTCTCTATCTCTCTCCCTTCCTTTCTGTAAAAAAATCAATAAAATATATTTTTTAAAAAACAACAAAAAACTAGAGCCCTATAAATAAAGCATGACCTCAGAACAAAGATGTTCATTGTGGCTCTAAAACCCTTTGGTGAGACCTCCAAAACACTTAAGTGTGTGCATAGTACATCTCTAAGCATCACACAGGTATGTATGCCTCAGACCCCCTCTGCTGGACAATCAAGCCTCTAAGAATCTTAAAGTTGTGTCTCACAGACCTTTTCTACTAGATAATAGGCTTCTAAGAATTTTAAAGTCATTGTCCCACAGCCCCTAGACATTCAGTTTAAGGTTGAAAAGGGCAAGATGTTGGAATAAAATGCAGATGTGGCTTTTGTCTAATTTGATACACATGAAGCCCACACATTTTTTAAAAGAAATTGTATCAACTTTAACTAAAAGGCACAAACACAATTTGAAAGGAAAAGAGGAAATGGATCCCCAAATTTCTACTGGCAGGAATCAGATAGGCATAGTTATTCCTTTGCAAACATAGAAAGAAAAAGAATAACTCAGAGTATGAAAACAAGAGTCATAGTCTGGGTGGCTTAAACTACAAACACATACAGGGTGGGGCAAAAGTAGGCTTACAGTTGTGAATACATGAATCACGGAGTTTATTCTTGAACTATTGTTTATTAAATATTGTATTATTTTCCATAAGAATGACTGTAAATCTACTTTTGCCCCACTCTGCATTTCTTACAGTTGTGGAAGCTAGGAAGTCCAATACCGAGATGCTGGCAGATTTGGTTCTGGTGTGAACCCACTTTCTGGTTTGCCGGTGACTTTCTTCTAGCTGTGTCATCATGTGGCAGAGAGCAGAGAAGAGGAAGCAAGCCGTCTGTCTCTTCTTATAAGGGCCCTAATCCCATTCATGAGAACTCCACCCTCATGCTCTAATTACCCAAGGGCTCCAGACCCTAATGCCATCACATTAGGGGTTAGGATTTCAACATATAATTGTAGGGGTCACAAACATTCCGTCCATAATAATGAGTATCAGACTTCAAGAAGATGCCACAAATGAGATGAGCATTAGGGAGAAATTGGGAAGGAGATAACTATATTTTGCACAAGGTAGGAATGCAGGGATATAAACACTCTATGACAGAGGGCAGCCGGAAGTAGATTATAGGTAGCCACAAATTCTCACTCCTCCTCCCATTGAAAGGCGGCATCTCACTTCCTTCTCCTTGAATCTGGGCTGACTTTAATGGCTTATTTGGCTAGAGCAATATAGCAGAAGTGACAATTTAGGATTTCTTATGACTTAGAGTTTTGAAACTTTCTCCTAGCCTTTTTGAAATATTCTTTGAGGTAGGCTATACATAGAAATCCTACTACTCTGACCTTTCTGCTGAAGGGGCAGGGGGAAGGCTTTCCAGGTGATAGTCCTAGACAGCCTAATCTTTCAACCATCCCCATTAAGAATCCAGATGTAAATGACCATCCAGAGTTGCAGACAGAGATTCCTATCTCATTCTTTTCTTTGAAAGATTAAAGGCCTAAGTGAAGACACCATGAGACTTCAGAAGTAATATAAATTCTATAACATACCCAATCTGTACACATAAAATGACACACACATCTCCATAATTCTCACATTCTTCTAGTCTATGAAATGACTCACACCCTTTCCCAACAGAGCCACACATGATGGGCTTGCCACAGACTCTAGCTGCCACCCTGCTGTGCACTGACCTCCAACTACAGACTTGAAGTCTGTAGCCAAATCAACACTGAAAGATAATTTATTTTTATATACAAGGGGCAAGCATTCATCCATATCCATCACACCTTTCCAAACCACCAGGCCTTTCTTTCTCCCATACAAACGTCCGAAAATCTTTGTCTAGCCATGGTATTGACTTTAACCCTGGATTCAAAAAGACTACACACACTTCAAAATCTCCTAATTCCCCTCTCTTGAAGCATTTAAATAAATTTCTACACACTGAGAGCTGCCTTTTTGTTTAACTCTATCTCAAAAGAAAGTCAAAGACAATTTTAAATAGATTTTACAAATTTCTCTTATTTTTTATTTAAAATTTAAGGTAAATCCCCCTCTAAATGTTTACCATTATATCTAAAGTAAAGCAGTACCATTTTCTTCCCTTTGGATTTAGAACTTTCCAATATGTATACATGGCTACAATAATGGCTCTTTAGGCATGGCTCCCTATTTTTAGCTTTTGTAATCTTGACATTCCTCAACCCAGCTCTTATTTTTGAAACAATTGTGTTTTGCTTTTTTATTTTACTGATTTTTTACAGAGAAGAAGGGAGAGGGATAGAGAGTTAGAAACATCGATGAGAGAGAAACATCGATCAGCTGCCTCCTGCACACCCACTACTGGGGATGTGCCCACAACCAAGGTACATGCCCTTGACCAGAATCGAACCTGGGACCCTTCGGTCTGCAGGCCGAGGCTCTATCCACTGAGCCAAACTGGTTAGGGCTGTGTTTTGCTTTTATCTGTGCTACAACATGACAGCTAGAACCTAAAGCAATATTCCAGGTGGGTCCTGAGTTCCTTTTTATAAAAACTTTATTGTTGAAAGTATTCCATATATCCCCTTTTTCCCCCATTGCCATCTCTCCCTCCTCCCCCTGCCCCAGGCCTTTACCACCCTTTGTCTGTGTCTATGGGTTATGCATATACACATATGAGTTCATTGGTTGATCTCTTCCCCACCCCTACCTCCACCCTGGTCCTGAATTCCTTGTCCTTTACACAGTAATTTTTCTTTGACCAATCAATTTTATGATAGATTTAAGTTAGGGAAATTTTAGCAAGTTCAGCTACAAAAAGGACAAATTGTTATAAATGAAGAGCTTTCATAGTGAACTGTGCAATTTCCTTTGATTTTTCTAGTTCCATTTTCATACCCTCAGCCAAAAAGTTACCAGATCTGAAAAGCTTGTGAAATTCTCCCAGTTAAATCAACAGTCATTTAACAACTATAAGATAAAATATAACAGTCCTTTGAAAATAAAAGGCTTACACATTGACTGCGTCTAGTGAATATTTATGTACAATTGAAGTAAACCCAATGTTATTCTCTTTTATTCTCTCTACTGATAAATTATATTGTTGTCACTTTTAGTTTTATGTCACTTTGAGTTTTCATACAAGTAAAAGCTCCTCTTTGGTAAAATAGTTTAGTCCTGGATTTTTAGCTCTATCTTGTCAGTGGACACTTCATTTGGTTCGGTGTTTTGAGTGCATTTTTCATTTTAACAACATATGCATATTGAGATCTAGAACACTAATAATATCTTAGCAAATTAATGTCAAGAACCCAGATATCCACACATATTGCACAGATGAACCTTCAGCCCAAACCTCATAAGGCCTGGAACGGTTTTCATTTTTACATTTGGCATATGAACAGCTTTCTGCCCATGCGGCAATGATCATATCCATGCAATTTTGAATTTGGAATCTGTTCATGAGATCCTAGAGCCAGACTTTCCCAGATTCAAGTCATAGAACTACAGTCTACCCGTCCAAAACTTTCAAAATTTTATTAAATGATTGGGGGGAAAATGAATGAAGCATATCAATAGCAAATTAGTCTCCACATTTACTAAAATACTCATACAGTTCAATCAAATCTGTTAAAATCAAATATTAATACAGTTCAATCAAATCTTTTAAAATCAATTTAATAAATATTTATTAAATGCAGACATTTATTAATGAAAAACACAGTCCATACTACCTAACAATGCTTTTATATCTACTATCATTAGGGTGACCCTCACTCTTTTGGTAAACTTCACTTTGGTAAAGATACAACTCATTTAACCAACCTGTGTATGAAACTGTTAAAGAAGACCTTCAGTGGCTATTTTGTTTTTTTATCATTTCCATGAAATAATAAAGGTATCTCTTTTGGGTCCAGGTCTGTTATATATGGTAATCAATCATTTCATAAAAGTTATTTTTCCTCCATGAGTTTCAATGTTCTCAGGTATAAGATGAAGGGATTGAACCAGATAATATCGAAGGCCTTTTCCAGTTTTAGGGTAAATGGGTTCTGTTCTGTCAGCGGAAGGGAATAGCATTGTCTGGTTTGACAGACGCAGCTCTGTCATGCACTATAACAATATATGAAATAATGATTGGGTTTCGGGACATTAGGTTTGAAAGTCATACCAAGTTCTTTGGAGGACCTATCTCACGCCCCAAGTTTTGCAGAAGCTGATAGTTGGTCTGGGAGACCAGTCCTTTTCCACTCAGAGGAATGCACAAAATGGCACCATTGTCCGTCTGCTCCTGAGAGCCTTGGTTGGCCTTACACTCCTAGATCAGATGGATGTGAATGGTATCTGAACTGGTGGTGACCTTTTTCCTCTCCCTCAAATTCTTCTCTATATAATTCTTCTCTCAGGAAAGGTTAAACATCTCCATGAAGCCTTCTATGACCTTTCTGGATAGGGGTCCCTTCCTCCTTATCACTATTATAACTTGAATGCCTCTGTGGTTACATTCATAGTTTACTGTCATTCTTTAAGAGTCTTCTCATATATTTAACCATGTGCCTCTTAAGAGTAAGTATCATGTCTTATTTATATTTGCATCTAACACAACAGCCTAAATCATAGGAAATATTAAAACAACAGTAATAGCCAACATTTATAAACTTGCAGGCATTTTATAAATAGCTTTTAACCCTTAAACCACCCCTGTGAAGTATATGCTGTTATTATCATCACCATTTTAAGAATGAAGAAACCGAGTCAAAGGTTAAGTAATTTGTCCACAGTTACACTCAGCTAGACAGTGACAGAGTAAGAATATGAATCCAGAGACTGGCTGCAGAGTCTGCATTATTAACTATTATGTTGTGATTAATTACCATGTGACAGCACTTTTCAGTACGTTACTGTGATATTCTATCACTCAAATTATTCTTCCCCTCCTTCTGAGATTAAGCATATTATTTCTAAGCTGGGCTTTCAGATGATGTATAGAGTTATATGAATTAGAACTGTAATTTTTAAAATATCTATAATTTCATTAAAGAGAGGCTAACTGAAACAAGCAAATGATCAGAAAAAAAAAAAACAAAAAGCCATGAGGAACAGATATTTTGAGTGTTTACCACTGGGAGAAAATCACCACAAAGACACCCTGCAAGCATCACCTTCTATAATGAAAGTCTTCACAGAGTTGACAAGCATAACCAGGGTCCTATGTGGATGGAATACGGCATCTGAAGTGCTGTCTTCCAACACTGCCGTTCAAAGGTGAGGCCATGAGCTAGTCTGGGATAGCCACGTGACGCTGGCGGAGTGGGTACAATCAAAACTAGAGGAGAACCATGCAGCCACTCTGGATCCAAACCTAGAGCCAAGACCTAGCAAGCTCCATACCAGCAAGATCGAAGTGGTCACAAATTCAAGTTCTTTTAAAGGGATCAGGCAGCTAAGAAGACTAAAGGATATCTCATTAGGAAAACATTTACAGAGACTGAAATAAAATAAATATTTCACTTCTCTCTTATCTCTATTGTATTGAAAAATAACAACAGCCATGAGTAAGACAGAGCATGGTGGAAACTATAAAGAACTAAAGGGAGAAATTGATATGCCAATCCAGGCATTGCTTGCCAAATCTTCCCGTTTTTCACGGGACATTAGAAATCTAGATTTTGATACGAAATCTTCCGGTTGTTAAAATATTAGCAATTGATTCCATTAACACACACACACACACACACACACACACCATAAAAATGAACCCTACATGTGGCAAACAAAACATAACTACAGGTCAGATTTGGTCCATGTCCTACCTAGGAATAGAGGCTCAAAGTTCCCCAACATAAAGAAACATGAAACAACTACATGGGCAATTATGGTTACTTGTGGTCAGAAATAAAAACAGAGAGTAGAATTCAGCAAGTTGGACAAGGTGAGGAGAAGCACAGGGATCCTGGAGTAAGAGAGAGCCCAGAAGCCAGGAAGTTCAGTGAGTTCAGACAGTGGTACCAGAAATCCAAACCACAGAAAGCAGCCTGAGCCAGGGGATATTTTGCCCAACAGAGCCATTCTTTCTAGCTGTACACTGATGCTGGTAATGGGTGGTAGCCACCCCTGGAACTGAAGTATGCACCAGGAGGTGAATGCAAGTGGTTGGCAGGGAAAGCCCTCTCCCTGCAAGTGGGCTGTGATCCCTGCTGGAGCAGGGACAATCCAGCTGGGATTACAGGCAGATTCTGATGGTAAGGGCCTTTGAATTTTCCATTCTAAATAGGAAGCACACTTCAGAGACAAAGAGGTTAAGCCCTACTATATGTCAGAGTCCCTTGTCTGCCAGGGCGCCTTGAGTGTTCTACAGATAAAGCACATTTTGCTATGACACCAACGGACAGCACTGGTCCCAAGCAACAACATGCAGGCTGATTCCTCAAATGTCAGTTTGCACAATCTGCCCTCTTTCTTGTAGACCACCCAGTCTTTTTATAATGATTCTACACTGTCTCATTTATTTCCTTCATGGCAGCAGAGATCCCAATTTCCTTAGTTGAATTTCATCCCCTCCCTTATGCAACTGCTGAATAATTGGTAATTTCTGGCTCTTTATTAGTTAGCTCAGGATGATTTTTTTCTCTCTAATCAGCTGAAAAATATAGTAGAATTAATAAAATCGTACTTTTCTACTCTACTTGAAGAAAAGTAAGGAACAAAGATAGGAAGAGAGAAATAATAAGTACAAAAGATTAGAAGAGAAAGGAAGCAAGAGGGCAGATGTTACACATAGGTAGTTCCTATTTCAGAGTGTCCTGTTCACTGAGTGTTGTGAAAGAAATGGACACGAAAACAGTCTTAATGAATTTACCCTATCATTTGGTGCAGCCCATGTTATTGCATTATTGTAATGAAAAACACATCAGAATATGTCTAGACACATGACATACTCCTGGTAGAGAGTTCCCTGCACTTCAAAAAATTGTGGTTCAATTTCCTTCTGGGAAACGCTCCAATGGCAACATTTCAGGTTCTTGAAAGGCTCTTCAGAATGACCGCCTAAGGGGAGGCCACCTCCAAAAGTAGACTTCAAGCACCAGGGCACTGCAAGGGCTGGCAGAGCTTTCCATGGGAAAATGGTCGGAACAGCATGGCCCCCCTGTAGCAACCCCATGTACAATAATCCACTGATAGGTTTTGCTATATACAGAGTAGCTGTGACAGTCTAAATAAAACACTGAAAAGAACCTGTAAACAGAGGAGAAGTAATGAAATACTTTGTTTTGGTGATTCTTTAATTTTAACTACATATGGATTAAACAAATCCAATTGGTATAACTTTCACCAATGTGTTGATTTAAACCAAATTCTATAGGCAGTGGAAGTCAGGAAAGGAAAGCAATACCACTTACCTCTTATAGAGTAAATGATGCTATGCCTGTGTTCTCACAAAAGAGTCATAAAAAGAATAAGTTCCAAATTGCAGCCATTATTCTCAGATTGTAATTCTGGCTGTGCCACTCTCAGAGATTTAAGTCTGAGAATGCCTGAAGCTGGGAAAAATCCCATGATCTATCATGCATTTGTAAAACAAAGATTATAAAATAAAACAAAGAGAACTCCAACTCAACTCCTAGAATTCTCTGAAGGTTTTAGCACATATGGGGCAGGATGATTAGAGAGGTGTGGGAACTGTACTCTATCTGTACTCAACAGATCAATAAGCATTTCCTGAGAGCATAACAGGTACCATAACTAGATCAATGGCCCACCAGGGTGAATACAAAGAATTTAAGGGACCAACAATCAAAATTAGGAAAGAGGAGTAAATCCAAGATGGGGAAATAATTAAGAAGCAGGACAAAATTGAATATGATCAAATTTAGAATGTTGAGGGTTTAGATAAGCTCTATGAGTTTGGTCAATGAGTTCGAGTAATAGAGAGGGTATCTTAGCAGAGGTGAACTTTTAGTTGGGCTTTGAACCCTGAGTAGACACAGGGTTCATACTAGAATGGGAAAACATAACAGCAAAGGCACAAATTGGGGAACACAAGTATAGGGAAGGCAAAGAGCAACAATATTGTGGCGTTGTGGATACTTCAGCTTAACTGGCATTTATTGAAAAGGGGCAGTCAAGTGAGTCAGGATAGAGACAGATGAATTCTAAAGTCTTAAAAGCAGACCTGGTGGAAGTAAAATTTCTCTTCAGAGAATTTAGCCCTCAATGTAATGACTAACCCAAAAGAAGTTTGCCTTGCCCTAAGAAGCAGGTCATGTGTGGCTCAAAACACACAACAGTCCCACACAAAAACCAAATCCCAAGACCAGAATGCAAGCCAAAGAAGGACTTTTCTGAAACTACCTCCATTGTGCCACTGAGTGTCACCACCTTCCTTTTCTAGTTCTGGAGTTTGTTCAACTATGTTTTCTCTGTGGATTCTCCTCCCTAGCCTGAATCTTTGAACAACTATGAATTATAAATACCAAAACATTAAAATTTGCTTCTATTTGGTTAACAGATTGTATTCATTTAGGACTCACAGTATTTCTACTACCATTGCTATCACCTTCACCAACATCACATTCTATGAATTAACCTGCTTGTGGTCCCCAGCCTATAAACTGCACTAGTCATTCTTTCCCTTACCCTATCTAATTCCAGGTTGAAAGAAAGTTCTGTTGACAAATAGTTATTAGACACCTACTATGTGACAGATGCTAAACTAAACACTGGGCTCACAGAGACAAATAAGACACTAGATCTCAAAGAATACAGTCAATCAGCAAATTGGATCTGCCTTCATTCATTCATTTGACATCTATCAAGGGGCCTATTATATGCCAACCACAATACTAGGCCTTGGGGATACAAAAATATATAAATATGGTACCTGCTATCTAAGAACTTATGGTTTAGAAGACACAGAGAGGAAAGCAACACAAACAAACCACATAATAAAGGAACTTCCATTTGACCCAGTGATCCCACCTCTAGGAATATATCCCAAGAAACTAATCAGAAAGGATATATGCACTCTTATGTTCATAGCAGCACAATTTTCCATAGCTAAGATTTGGAAACAGCCTAAGTGTCCATCAGTAGATGAGTGGATTAAAAAACTGTGGTACATATACACAATGGAATACTACGCTGTGGTAAAAAAAGAAGAAATTCTTACCATTTCCAACAGCATGGATGGAACTGGAGAGCATTATGCTAAGCAAAACAAGACAGTCAGAAAAGATAAATATCACAAGATCTCACTCATTTGTGGAATATAATGAACAACATAAACTGATGAACAAAAATAGATCCAGAGACAGAGAAGCATTGATCAGACAGTCAAACCTCAGAGGGAAGGTAGGGGAGGGTGAGGGTAAGGGGGAGAGATCAACCAAAGGACTTGTATGCACGAATATAAGCCTATCCAATGGACACAGACACTAGGGAGGTGAGGGCATGAGTGGGGGCGGGGGGCAATGGGGGGATAAGGACACATATGTAATACCTTAATCAACACAGGAGGGGAAGAAAGCAACATATATGCTGGAGCAAACAAGAGTAAGAGGATAATCTATTGTACCTTGGGAGACACAAGTCTTTATGGAGGAGGTGATTCATGAACTCAGATTTGAAACTTAAGGAGGTGTTTGAGAGACAAAGTAGGTGGAGAAAAACACTCAATGTAGAGATGATAGCATGAGGGAATATGGCAGCCTCGGTTATTCAAACTAGTCTTCCCGTTGAAAACAACAATGTTGGTTAATGTACAAAAACTTCTTAAAACCATTAAAAAGCTGACAAGAAGCTATGAAATTACTAGGCTAAAATCTAAGTGCATCAGAAGCTTAGAGAGATGAGCAGAGCTCTGGAGTTGCTTTTGTTCTAGGACATTTGTCAGGTAACTGAGTTTTCATTTGTAGATCTCTCAGGGTGAGGGGAAATAAAAATCAAAGCTCAGGTCTTGCAAAGTGAGGAGACTAACTGAAAAGATTTCTACATTAAACTCTTTTCTCAAAGGGATATATTCTCAGGAAAAGAGTGAATTAGAAATAAACTCACCTGATACTTCGGAGACTAAGTATATTTTTAGTTTTTGCTGAGCAGCTTAGGGGAGAATGTTTCTGAGAAGTAGTAACCATAAGATGTCCTTTGAGTAAATCTGAAGACCAAATTCCCATCACTTTTTAAAGCGGTACCCTAGCAAGAACCAGAAGTAGTAAAATGCAGAAACAGATCTTCAAAGACTTCACGTAGTGAATCACTGTACATAAATGATAAAACATTCACTCTTACTATATTTAAAGAAGTAAAGAAAAAGTGTGATAAAATTTGAAAGAAAAAAATATCAAAATGTGCCTTAGCAAATTAAAAAATAATTGAATATATTTGCATATGACATGATATTGTACATAGAAAACCCTAAAGACTCCACCAAAATAATACTAGATTTAATAAATGAATTAGGCAAAGTAGCAGGACACAAAATTAACATCTGAAAACCGACAGCATTTTTATACATCAATAATGAACTCTCAAAAAGAGAAACTAAAAAAAAAATCCCATTTACCATTGCAACAACAAAAAATAAAATACCTAGGAATAAACTTAACCAACGAGGTAAAAGACCTATACTTGGAAGACTACAGGACACTGAATATACTATGTTCATCTACTGGAAGAATTAACATCATTAAAATGCCCATGGTAGCCCTAGCCGTTTTGGCTCAGTGGATAGAGTGTCAGCCTTTAGACTAAAGGGTCCCGAGTTGGATTCTGGTCAAGAGCACACATCCAGGTTGCGGGCTCAATCCCCAGAAGGGGCATGCAGGAGGCAGCCAATCAAAGATTCTTTCTCATCACTGATGTTTTGTTTCTCTCTCTCTCTCTCTCTCTCTCTCTCTCTCCCTTCCTCTTTAAAAATCAATAAAAAATATATTTTAAAATGTCCATGCAATCAATAGATTCAACACAATTCCTATTAAAATACCAACAACATATTTCATAGAACTAGAACAAATATTCCAAAAATTTATATGGAACCAAAAAATAGCCCCAGAAATCTTGAGAAAAAGAAACAAAGTTGGAGGGATCACTATACTGGATATCAAACTATACTACAAAGGCATTATAATCAAAACATCCTGGTACTAGCACAAGAACAGGCATATAGATCAAAGGAACAGAAAAGAGACCCCAGAAATCAACCCAGTCATTATGGTCAATTAATATTTGACAAAGAAAGCAAGAACATACAATTAAGTAAAGATAGTCTCTTCAATAAATGGTGTCAGGAAAATTGGATAAATACATGTAAAAAATGAAACTAGACCACCAACTTACTCCATACACAAGAATGAATTCAAAATGGATAAAAGGCTTAAATGCGAGACACAGAACCATAAAAATCCTGGAAGAGCATAGGCAGTAAAATCTCAGACATCTCACATAGCAGAATTTTTGCTAATACATCTCCTAGGGAAAGAGAAACAAATAAAAAATAAATAAGTAGGACTACATAAAACTAAAAAGCTTCTTTACAGCAAAAGAAATCATCTTCAAAATGCAAAGGGAACCCATAGTATGGGAGTACTTATTTGCCAATGACACATCTGATAAGGGGTTAATATCCAAAATATGCAAAGAACTTATACAACTCAACAAGAAGAAGACAAACAATCCAATTAAAAAATGGGCAAAGGACCTAAATAGACACTTCTCCAAAGAGGGCATACAGATGGCCAAAAGACATATCAAAAAATGCTCAACATCACCAATCATCAGAGAGATGTAAATTAAAACCACAATGAGGCCTGGAGAAAAGGGAATCTTAGTACACTGCTGGTGGGAATGCAGACTGGTGCAGCCACTGTGGAAAACAGTATTGAGGTTCCTCGAAAAATTAAAAATGGAACTGCTTTTGACTCAGTGACCTCCTTCTAGGAATATATCTTAAGAATCCCAAAACACGAATCAAAAAGAGTATATGCACCCCTATGTTCATAGCAGCATTATTTACAATAGCTAAGTTATGGAAACAGACCAAGTACCCATCAGTAGATGAATGGATAAAAAAGCTGATACAATGGAATACTATGTGGCCATAAAAAGAAAGGAACTCTTACCCTTTGAGACAGCATGGATAGACCTGGAGATTATTATGTTAAATGAAATAAGCCAATCTGAGAAAGACTAATACCACATGATGTCACTTACATGTGAAATCTATGGAATAAAATAGGACCATAGACATGGAAGCATGAAACAGACTGACAGATCTCAGAGGATAGATGGGAAGGAGAGCAGGAAGAGATTAATCAAAGAATGTATCTGCACATATGTATAGTCCATGGACACAGACAATAGACAGGTGAAGGCCTGGGGTGTGTGGGAGGTGGGTGGAGGGGGGCAAAGGGGAGAAAGTAGGGGACATGTGTAATATTCTCAACAATAAAATAAATTAAATAAATAAAAGAATTTACTATATCATTTAGAAATAAAAAAATTTAAAAATGGATAGCTTTTACAACTATTATAGTAAAGATTAGATTAGGCAAGAGCTATCATTGAATGTTATGTCTAGGGTGAGATTTTTATAAGGAGCAGGATATTGGAGTTTGTTATTTTTGTTTGGTTTTGCATGTACAGCTAATTTATTTACTTGATTTCATTATCTTGTAACATAGGCTTTTTTTAAAATTGACTTCAGAGAGGAAGGGAGAGGGAGAGAGAGAGAAATAGAGACATCAATGATAAGAGAGAATCATTGATCAGTTGCCTCCTACAGGCCCCACATTGGGGATTGAGCCCTCAACCCAGGCATTTGCCTGACCAGGAATCGAACAGTGATCTCCTGGTTCATAGGTCGATGCTCCACTACTGAGCCATGCTGGCTAGATTACTTTGTTTTAAATTAAGATAAGAATATGATCTGAGACCTGCCCTCTTAACAAATTTTTAAGTGCATAATATAGTATTGTTAATTATAGGCACAATATTTACAGTAGATCTTGAGAACTTATTCTTGTATAACTAAAACTTTATACCCTTTGAACAATAAATACCCATTCCCCTCTCCCAGGAGCAGGATATTTTTTATGATTTTAAAGTATTATCACACAAACTGTTTATTAGTTGCAGGGGATTCAGTAATTTACTGTGGAGAAATTGGATAAACTGACTGATCAACCCATAGCCAGTTTGACTCAGTGCATAGAACATCGGCCTGTGGACTGAAGGGTTCAGGGTTCGATTCCAGTCAAAGGCACGTACCTTGGTTGCAGGTCCCCTGGCCCTGGTCTGGGTGTATGCAGGAGGCAACCAATGGATGTGTCTCTCTCACATCAATGTTTCTCTCTGTCTCTCCCTCTCCCTTCCACTCTCTCTAAAAATCAATAGAAAAATATCCTCGGGTGAGGATTAAAAAAAAAAATTGACTGATCAAAATTAATATCACTATCTCCAGATATGACACCCTGAGAAAGACACAGTATCACTCACTGATGCAGTATTTTCGGCAAGAATTAATAACCTGAATCTAACCACAAGGTTACAATACATGGAATAAGGAATGAGAGCTAACATATGTTTAACTAGAGTCCCCGAAGGCAAGGAGAAAAAAATGAGTCAGGAGCAGAGACAAAATTTGAAGAAGTAAAATTTATTCAGTTCTAAAAATTTTTTAGAACTGATACAAGATACCAATCCAAATTCATAAATGAATAAATCTTGATCAGAAAAATAAAATGAAATGCACTGGAGGAAGCATTACAGTAAAACAAAATTCTAACAAAAGACAACCTGAGAGCAGCCAGAGAAAAAAAGAATAGATTACCTCCAATATAGCAGTAGTTTGACAACTGACTTCAGAAAAACAGTGAAAGCCAAAAGAAAGTCGAATTATATCTTCAATGTGCTGAGAAAAAAATAAGACCAACCTATAATTCTATATCCAGCAAAGGTATCTTTATTATAAAGATATTTTCAGACAAATAAAGAGACTTTTCTTTTAGTGGACCCTAACTAAAGGATTTTAAAAATTTTATACTTCAAGAAGAAGGAAAAGGATTCCAGATGAAAGTCTGAAGTGCAAGAATGAATAACAGCAAACAGCATGCTAACCACATGAGAAGACAGTATGAATAAAAGCACAGAGGTAGAAATCAGTCTGTTGTGTGCTGAGAATTACCAGGAGCTTTGGCATGGGTCAATGGAGCAGAAAGTTAGTTTCTCATTCTTATCAAATGCAAATTCTATCAGTAAAAAATAAAATTAAGCATGCACTCTGAATATACAGATTTAATGAATATACTAGGTTTTTATAAAATATGTACAAAAAAATAAAATTCAAGAGGATGGGATTAAAAACAAAATATAAATAGAACTTTTGATGTCTTCTTCCCATATTCTAAGGGATTGACCTGTACACAATTAAGGGTTAGCAAAACTGGTCTGTAGGCCAAATCTAGCCTATCACCTTTTTTTTTGTAAATAAAGCCTTATTGAAACACAGTCATGCCCATTTGTTTGCATATTGTCTATGACTGCTTTCATGATACAACAACAGTTGTAAAACTTTGGCAGATGTTTAGACCATGAAGACTAAAATATTTGTTATCTGGTGCCTCACAGGAAAAGTTTTCCAACCCCTGGATTTGAACATGGGCAGGTACAGTGAGTAAAGGGCTCATAAGTCACCACATTGTACACGTGAATATATAGGCAATGAGGAGTTTTCAAAGGATTTTAAGCAGAAGAAATGGCACTCTTGCAGCCATGTGGTAACTGGTAAACTTGAGAAAAGTCTGAAGAAAGGGAGGCTGATTAAAACATTTTTGTGGCCCTGGCCAGTTCCCTCAGTGGTTAGAGCATTGACCAGCAGACCAAAGGATCTCGGGTTCAATTCCCAGTCAAGGGCGTATACCTTGGTTTCAGGTTCATCCCCAGCCCTGGTCAGGGCAAGTGCAGGAGGCAACCATTCGATGTGTCTCTCTAATGTTGATGTTTCTCTCTCTATCCTCTCCTTCTCCCTCCCTTCCACTCTCTCTAAAATTCAATAGAAAAATATTCTTGGGTGAGGTTTTTTTTTTTTTTAAAAAAAAAAAGATTTTTTGTGTGTGATGTTGATAAAGTGCTTTCTCTGAGACCAATATCCTTGTCTATAAAATGTGAGTGCTAATTTACACACAGTTCTTTGGTGGGTCAAACTAAATAATGTGTAATGGAGTGCTTAAACTGTCAAAGCAGTATAACAAATTAAAGTCTGATGATTTTACTTGTAGTAGATTTTCATTAAATGAATGTTTTAGAGTTATATTTTTGCCATCTCTGTTTTGGTTGCATTCTTTGATACTAATACATCATGTGTAATTGTATCACATATATAGAAATCATTTAGTATAAAATATTTTTTTAAATTCTCACCTGAGGACATGCTTAGAAAGAGGAAGAGAGAGAGAGAGAGAGAGAGAGAGAGAGAGAGAGAGAGAAACATCGATCATCGGTTGCCTTGCATACACATCCTGACCAGGGATCTAACCTGCAACCCAGTTATGTGCCCTGATCAGGAATTGAACCCGCAACCCTTTGGTGCACAGGACGAAGCTCCAACCAACTGGACCACTCTAGCTGGGCTAATATCAAAGTCTGGATGTGGTTTAATTGTGTTAATTGGTTTAAACCCATTTTAGTTACTTGTCTGGAAAAACGCTTCTAGATGTTAATATTCCACCTAATTTATTCGCCTGTTCAGTTGAAGAATATATTGTCCAAGCCTTGACTTCTTATTAACACCTAATATGTATATCTCATGAAAAAGACATAAGAAGATCATAAAGAAATAATATGGCAGAAAAAGGTCTCTCACCATGATTTTATAAAATCTTATAATTCTTAAGATTACCAAACATTAGGAGCTAAATAAAGCAATTCAAGTCTTCTAAAAAAAAAAGAAAGAAAGAAAGAAAGAAAGAAAGAAAGAAAGAAAGAAAGAAAGAAAGAAAGAAAGAAAGAAAGAAAGAAAGAAAGAAGAAAGATAAGGTACTGCTCTTATTACTATTTTTGATACTTAACTGTATTAACTGTATAATATATATGTATGATAGTTAATACTTTTTCAGATCTAGGGGTATGGTTTTTAAGAGCACCCATCTGCTCCCAACATCTTATAAGATGAAGTCCTGAGAGCATAACCTGGTTGTGATGCATTATATAATATCTATTGTAATAATAGATTATGCTCTCATAATTTTTATATGCCTCTGTCCCTCATGTGTGTACAACTATATGTTTTGAAACACATGTGGAGATGTCCTTTTAAAACATGTTAGCAAATTGGTGAAAGAAAAATATATTATCATCAGTGAAGACAGAAGGTGAGAAACAGTACCACATGCATTCTAAGAGAAATGCAGGCTGTTTTAATTTAAATTAGTTTCAGCCTTCTTGGTTGAAAACAGAAGTAAATCATGTAAGGAATTAATTCATACTGGGAGAGACAACAAAGAATGCCAATAAAATTTATTTGTAAAAAAATTTACTACAAAAATATTTCTACCACATTTCCAATGTTGTTTTAAATAAAAGAATAGAGGCCTTTTTCCAGGAACATTTTAAAAGGATATAGCTTAAAGGAAACTTTTATTTCTTTTTTTATGTAGTATATGGCTGGGTCTCATTTATTATGCATTAATTGCAGACAAAACCTTGGTTCTCTTTTTTAAAAAGTGCTTGATACAAGCAACATGGTGGTCTACGAAAGAGACGATTACATGACCCCTAATTCTGGCTGTTCAACATATGCATATTATTGCTTGCTTCTCTGATAACAAAGATTAGCTGCTCCTGGTGTAAAAAGTATATAGCCTTTCATAACTTTCCATCACTGGTGCCCTAGAATTCACACACAGTTATTTTATTTACATGTCTTTGGAACCTAGATAATTCAATGAGTCCAGTTTCTCCCCTACATTTTGGCAGTTGTCTTACCTGTCTAATCAGACTCTAATATATTTCCTAACACTGGCCCAATCACCATGATATTCATTCTTTGATGGGCACACCAAGGGACATGTGGTGGAAGAATAAGTCTGATCTCCCTCAAGAGTTGTGGAAATACCCCAAAGTGTCATTGTTTCCCCAATCTGTTATTCATGAGCTTATCTAAACTTTTAATATATCTATGTATATTTTCAAGCTGCACCACATCCTGGGATAATGCATTCCACAAGTTCCTATTCATTGTAGATCTCTTTTAAGCTTCTGAGACTCTCCTGAATTCTAGTATGCCAGGATTCAATAAATAAGAAAGCATAGTTTTCATAATTTCCTGGATTTTAATCATATCCCCTTTCTTAGCCTTCTTCCTTTGTAAATAGAGCCCTTCTCATTTTATGCTACACTCAGAACAAATTTAATGAATGAATTCACCAATATAAGCTAATTAATCAATATAGAAGCCTATTCTTTTGCCCATGTTAGTGAACTTTCTCTGGTTCCTTTCACTTTAATCATGTCTTCATTGAGGGTTGCTGACCAGAACTGCACACTATGTTCCCGGTACACAGCAAGGTACAAAGAGAGGTTGTTTATTCTAAAACAATTTCTAAGCAAGCCTGGAAATGATTAAGATACTTGTGGAAGCACCACATACAGCGGAATCAAGAAGGGCTTTGGGTGAAATGGTGCTTGTCAGTGAAGACGGGTGTAGAGGTGAGAAGCCAGTTGCCCTTGTCAGGTTCACCTCCTCGTAATCCTGGGCCGCCTTCCTCACTGCCCAAGCTGTCACATCAGTTTTGCCAGGGTAAGGCCTCTTCACACAAGACATTGAAATAGCAAGAGGGTTTTTTTTGAAAGCAGAATTTTCAAATAATTTTGTAAGACAGGCTAAAGGACAGTGACCATACAAAGGGGAAAGGAGAAAGATACTAGGATATTTGTCCATTTACAATTACATTAAGCCACATTCCAAAGTGATTACCCACTTTTAAAACAACCAATAGACGTTCAAGGGCATAAATCCCCTGGAAAGCTAATTTAGAAGGTTTCTTGGCAAGTATAGAAACAAAGCAAAGATGTTTACATGGTATTGATGAAATAAAAAACATGCTAGATTAATCCTACCTCAGAATACAATACATCAGGATCATTACCAGACAACTTGGATCCATCAGACAGTTTTTCAGAGACCCAGGCAGTGCTCAACAGTTACAAGTTATCAAGTTCCAATTCCCTTTTTAATATAAACTACATGCACACAATTCCTTTTCAATTTCTTTATAAGAAAGAAGATAAATGTCTCAGTCACATGCAGACACTTTTCTATTTCCTACCCATTGAAGACCTACTTTATAAATGGAATAAGCCCTGAGCCAGAATGTAGCTTCAGGATGTCTCTTCATACAGTATTTTTGGTAATCATTACGAAATTACTACCAGGTTAACTAGAAATTAACTAGGATTTAGCATTCTTGAGTTATATTCTAGTTCTAAAGGTATATTCTGGCCAATCAAGATAGAGAAATACCCAAATTATATTTCAAATTATATTTCTTTCTCTTTTTAGTCTCCTCACCGTTTAATTTTTATTTTGTATTGAATTTATTGGGGTGACATTGGTTCACAAAATCGTACAGGTTTCAAGTGCACAACTCAACAAACCATCACGGAACACTGCATTGTGCGTCTATTGCTCCAAACAATATCTCCGGCCCCATTTACCCACCTTTGCCCACCTCCACCTATTCCCCCTCCCCCCTTCCCATGTGGCTATCACTGTCATCTGTGTCTATGTGTTATGTATATATGTTTTTCAGTTTAATCCCTTCACCTTCTGTCATCCAGCCCCCTAACCTCCCTTCCCTCTGACAACTATCAGTCTGTTCCATGTATCCATGTCTCTTTCTATTTTGTTCATCGGTTTATTTTGTTCATTCGAACCCACATATGAGTTAAATCATATAGTATTTGTCTTTCTCTAACTGACTTATTTCACATAGCATAATAATCTTCAGGACCATCCATGCTGTTTCAAAGGATAAAAGTTCCTTCCTTTTTATGGTCGCATAATATTCCATTGTATAAATATACCACAGCTTCTTTATCCACTCACTTACCGATGGGCACTTGGGCTGTTTTCAGATCGTGGCTATTGCAAATATTGCTGCAGTGAACACAGGGTTGCATATATTCGTTCAAATTAGTGTTTTGGGTTCCTTCAGATATATTTCCAGAAGTGAGAACACTGGATCAAAAGGCAGTTCCATTTATAATTCTTTGAGGTAATTCCATACGGATTTCCAGTGTCTGCACCAGTCTGCATGCTCAACAACAGTGTAAGAAGGTTCCCTTTTCTCCACATCTTCGTCAACACTTGTTTGTTGATTTATTGATGGTAGCCATTCCGACAGGCATGGCGTGATATCTCATTGTGGTTTTAATTTGCATCTCTCAGATGATTAGTGATGTTGAGATTTTTTTCATATGTCTATCTGTATGTCCTCTTTGGAGAAATTTATATTCAGGTCCTTTGTCCATTTTTTAATTGGGTTATTTGCCTTCCTGGTGTTGAGTAGTATAAGTTCTTTCTATATTTTGGAAATTAACCCCTTATCAGATGTATCATTGGCAAATATGTTCTCTCATTCAGTGGGTACCCTTTTCATTTTGTTGATGGTTTTCTTTGCTGTGCAAAAGATTTTTAGTTTGATGTAGTCCTATTTGTTTATGTTTTCCTTGCCTGAGGAGATATATCTGCAAAATATTGTTATGAGAAATGTCCAAGATTTTACTGCCTATGTTTTCTTCTAAAGTTTTTATGTTTTCATGACTTACATTTAGGTCTTTAATCCATTTTGAGTTTATTCTTGTGTATAATGTAAATTGGTGGTCTATTTTCAATTTTTTGTGTATAACTATCTAATTTTTCCAACACCATTTATTAAGGAGACTGTCTTTACCCCCATTTTATGTTCTTGCCTTCTGTGTTAAACATTAAATGACCATAAAGATGTGAGTTTATTTCTGAGCTTTCCATTCTGTTCCATTGACCTATAGGCCTGTTCTGTGACAGTACAAAGCTCCTTTCAAGTTTCAGTTTTTTAACTGCTCAAAGATGCCATCAATCATCACACGTACCATAGTTTGCATGTGCTACTAAAGAAGAAAAATGCTGCTAATTATTTGTAAGGCTACAGAAATTATAAAATACAATCTAATTTGAAGAAAATGTATCTTGAAATCTATGAAATGGAGTGTCTTCATTTCCATTATATTTTTCCAAGATCAATCTCAAATTTTGACAGCACTCTTCATCCAGGCACCCAGTGTTTTATTTCCATATTAGAAGCCTGGTGCACGAATTCATGCATGGGTGGGGTCCTTCGGGGTGGCTGACAGGGATCGGGCCCAGCTCAAGCCCCCAGCCTCCCAGCCCCACCTGGTACTCTGCCATGGCCTGGCACCGCCCCCTCTCCTGTTCCACCATCCTGCCTGCAGGGCAATCGATCAGGCCGGGGGGCCCCCCACCCAGCTCCTTCAGTGCCTGGGAGGCAGGCAGCGGCCCTGCCCCCCCCCCACTGCTCACTGTCTGCAGGGCAATGGGCAGGGGGGGCAATTGGACTCCCGCTTGTCACCACCTGCTCACCTGCTCCACCATCCCACCACAGTCCCATTCTGTTGGAGCTCATTGGGGCCAGCAGCGCCTCCACTGCCACCCACTGCCAGCACCACATCGCCAACACCCACCATGTTCTGCACCCTGGTGGTCAGCACATGTCATAGCGAGTAGTCAAACTCCCGAGGGGACAATTTGCATATTAGGCTTTATTATATAGAATATTCTTAGGTTGTTCTAAAGGCACCTTCCAATTAGTGAATTTTGGGAAAGTGCATTACTGTCAGGAGTCTCCCATACTCAATCAGAAGTAGGTGACAAGCAGGGATTTATTCAAGGTAAGGCTTCTGGTTGACTACAAAGGAGGAAGTGTCATAAGAACAGTTTCTAGCAATGTCACTTAAAACAAGAAATCAGGAAACTGTCTAGCAGGTTTACAAGAACCACTGCTTATAAAGTAGTCCTTTCAACCCTGCTTGCATGTGTAGATAATACTGTCACCATCAGATATGTTAATGTTAATTACCCAAAATAATAACAATGATAATAAAAACCATATATTCTTATGTGATATATTAGTCCTGGGAGAAGTGTCACCCTTGATGATGGTTCCCAGGTTCATCCAGGCTAGCCTGCCCCTGCTACAGGCTGTCTGCTAGTATCATTGCTAAAGCCAAAAGGCTCTTGTAAGCTCTGGAAACACAGTGTCCTAGATAAATGCTCTGCCACTGGGCACTCTAAAAAAATGCTGACTTATCTTAGTTGGCAAACCCAGAGAGGCCTCCTATGATCTCGCTGCTCCCTGGTTGACCATGGAAGTTAATCATTTCTTGAGACTTCTGTACTCTTGGAATACATCGATAGTGTCCAAATAACCTCTGAAAGAGGCCCAGAAATCCAGTTCTTCGATCCTCTCTAGAATCAGTCTCCTCATCGACCCAGGAATAATGATCATCTCTGTCCAAATCTATCAGATAGCATCTTACTTTAGAAAGTAAGGAAAGCAGAAATGACTATTAATCCATACGCACAACTTAAAACAAGTGGATGAATCTTTAACCGTTTCTGTAGCATTGCCAACAACAAAACACCTCCGAAATAGCAAGCAACAAGGAAAATGCTTTTCTACAACAAAGAAAATTGTGTCTAATGACTTGGTGCTCTTTTCTAGGTTTGACTATGATGTTTTCTATGTTTCATAACATACAACTTACACCTAATATTGAATGTAAATGGGATGCTTTCCATTGATGGAATTGGAAACCAGGGTCCTCAGTTGGGCTTCATTTGCCCCTCCAGATCCACTCTCTGACCTCTCAGCCTGGCTTCCTTCCCTGGAGGCTAATTTCTAAAGACTCTGTCAACTGCTCTCCCTTTTGTCTCTGATTCCCAGTCAGGTTGGATCAATTGTAGGTACCTAGAAGAATTCAAAGGCAGGAAGAGGGAGAAGGTTGAGTAATTTTTACCCAGCTCCATCCACTCCAGGCCTGGCTTCAAATTGTTTTCCTCTAGTGTAAGTCCAGTTCCTCTAACCAGCCTCCTACTCCAGCCATGGCCAGGGGTGGTAACTGTTTCCCATTGTGGCCAGTCCTTGGTGCTGCACTGTTCCTTGTTGGCTTCTTAAATCTGTCCCACCTGTCAATAGTTCTTCCATTCATCTCTCTTCAGTTATTCCTTTTCAGTGTGGCATTTCCTGCTGGGACCTGACTCATGCATCGAATTTTACAATAATACCTGTAATCTAATGCTTAGTGTGGATCTTTACTTCAGTCTAAAGTTAAGAATAGCTCTTGCATAGATACTTTCTGGTAACCTCAATTTTTAATGACTAAAAAGACTTTAACCATTCTGCTATTGTCAAGTCCTGCTTGAAAAATCTAACAGTCAAGAAGACCACTCTCTCTTCAAGAATCCAAGTGTTGTTTTCCCTTCTTCGGCTGGGTCACAGGAAGCTATACACCTCAGATGCTGTGCACACCCTGCAGAGTTGCTTTGGCCATAAAGGACTGTAACTCTCCCGTTTCCCTGGTCTGCATCAGCTACTCTACCCGAGGGCTCTCACAGCAACCTCAACTTGTCCATTATCTCTCCATAGTGTGCCTGTTTTTCTTTTTTTACTTATGTAATTGTCCCACTAGATTATAAGCTCCATGAAGGCACAACTGTCTTACACACATTAGTAGTCATAGTGTCTAAAACTGTGTCACAAAATAATATTTGTTTTTTAAAAAACTAACAAACTGATCATCATGTTCTTGAATTTAACAGCAATGAGGCAATAATAAGAAACAATTAAAAAAAGAAACAATCGTAGTTAGAACACATATGCATTATAAATACCCTCATTGCTTCATTCACTAATTCATTCATTTATTGTTCTAGCAAATGTGTTTAGGGCTCTTGGACAGCAAGGTTCTGTAAACAAAGAGTTGTATGAGGCATTGCCCCTGACTGAAAGCAGCATTGTTAATTACATGAACCTTATGAAGATCATATTTTGACTGTAGATGAAAGTTACCTATGCAAACACTTCTCAAATAACCTGATTTCCTTTTGTATCCCAGTAAGAAGTGCAAAGACCACTCTGAAACTTTGTGCAATGTTTTATATCAAATGGTCTAGCTTTCCAACACTAGTACTTCTTGACTTACCATTTCCCCTCTTCTCTGACTATTTCCCCTTTCTTTCTTTTATGCTTTCTGAATGCTTCTTGGTCATGTTTTCCTTTGCCCTGGTTTTTATTGTAAGCTATTTCAAATGCTACTTGAAAGTATTCAAAGCATAAACAACAAAAACAAAACAAAACAAAAAAACAAAAAAACAGATTGCTTTACTTTTCCCTACTAAAATGTTATATACCTTTGAAATTTTTTATAGATCCAGCTAATTTTTCATTTAAATTAATTTTAAAAGGCCATAATTGTATTAGTAAAGTATTAAAATAGAAAATTCCATTAGTCATTAAGAAGTAATTGATACACATCAAACTGTTAGTATGCCAAGTGATAGGAATGGACGGAGACCGCCACTGGGGACTTTAGCTTTCTATATTACATAATTTTCAAACTTTTACAAGCACTTTACTTATATGCGCAAAAATAAATATTTAAAAGAAAATAAAATAAAGAAAAGACAGCCTGGATTATCTTTGTTTTCCCATGTTCAGATGGTGGTCAAATGAACATGCAGATTTAAGATATATAAAGTGGTAATTTGATTATTAAGTCATATGTGACCCAGCTGAATGAATGTAATAACAGACAGATGATGGTTTTTGTCATTGATATGAACTGATTTCCCTTGTTGCATATTTTAGCAGCTAGTCATTTCCAGAATTGGCTTAGACCCTGACAATGTCCTCAGCAGGGATGCCGTTTTGAGCCTGGGACATTCTCTAACAGCTGGAAGACATTCAGTGACTCCAAATGATGAGGGCCAGTGGGAGCATGAGGGTGGGCACCTGTCCTGCAGCTTCCCTGAGCTAGCAAACACCTTGCTCTGGCAATGTACTCTCCCCTGTGCTCTTTTAGATGTTAAGTTTTAGAAACAAATCTAAAGAGTGACAGTTCATTTTAAATAGCCTTCATTTCTACAGGCCATGTCGTAAGAGTTTTGAGCTGGCTTTAGAGAATGGGGAGAGGCAGGAGTGTGGCATAAATAGACTTATTTTCACATCCCCAGGCCTCCTTCTTCAGAAAAATTCTAAAGATTAATAAAGCAGGTTCTCTCTATTGCAGAGTAAAAAGTATCCACAAATATAAAATTAAGTGTAATGTGTGTGAATAATGAAATATTGAGGTTTCGTGTTGTATTCTTACAGCATAAAAAATTTGAGCTGTTTAACATTAAACCCCAAAGATCTAATCAAATAGATACCTAAGTGACTCAGACATTGTAAGTAATTTCAGCATTGTAGCATTGTATTTGCCAGCAGATATAGTCAGTTCTTTTACCAACTGAGATATCATTTAGTCTATAACTTAAACAAGCATTGATAAAGTTTTTTACAAAAGATGCTATCAACAAAACAGAGGACTTTATATTACTTCAAAGCTTATTTATAATGTGTTTAGAAAAAAATTCAATGGAAACAGGAAAATAATGTCTTGATTTTCTAAACTTTACAACATCTGCTTTTACTTACTTTTCAGCATTGGCAAGGTCTCTGGATTTCAAGTGAATTGCTTTGCTTTCCCTTTGTCTATTCCTTTACTTGACTATCTTCACACTAAGTTATACACCAAGGCACAATCTACAAGCCCATGAAAATCTCTATGGCATGAATAACAAATGAATTTTAGAACATGGGACACAGTCTATGGAAATATGCCTCAAAAGAAAAGCCAGGTGTATAAGGAGCAGACCTCTCCATAAAAATACTCAAATGCATGTATTGTTCTTTCTCATACCATCCAACACTGGTTATTTACATGTCAGTCACAATCTTTGCTTAGTATGAAAAATATTTCCTAAAGGCAAAGAAAGAACTTTTACTTTTATGTATGTGTGTATGTGTAAGTATCTGTGTGTGTGTTGCCCAAATACAAATGAGAGTATTAATATAATGTTCAGTAAATCCACAGGTTTTGAAAAAAAAAACACAAAAAATAAAAAGTGCATTAAAATTTGCTGGGAACAACATTCTCAATGCTAATCTACTACATTGGGCTTTTGATTTCCTTCTCAAATCAAAAGGATTTAAATCCAAAGACATTTTACAAATGTTTTTGAATTTTTTAAAAGAAAGATATTTCTTTATACTCAGTGAGAGTTGCCCATAAAACACATAAATGTCTAATTACTTCGGAGGTCATACAAACCTCTCATTCCTTGATCTTTTTCTGTCTGACTAAGCATTCATTTATTTGACTTAAAATAAATTACCTGAAATAAGTGTAACCATTTATTTTGCTACATTTCTTGATTTGAGATTTCAGCAAATTTTGCATCAACAGGAGACAGAAGGTAAAAAAAGAAAGCTGATATATTGGTCATGATGCAAAAACAATTTTATTCAGGACTTTCTTGGAAACCTTGTTGAGATACTTTAAACATTTGTTGGTGGCTTCTTATGAAGCTTATTAAAGGCTGTCGGTTATTTGTAGTTAATATACAAAAGGAAAAAAAATAAAACAGGGAGAAAATGGCATTTACGGAGCACACTCCTGAGGTTTCACCACTGGGTTACCAGACATTCTTTCCTTCACTTCCCCAGTTGGGCTGACCTCAACATTCTTGGTGTCCAAGACTTCTAAAAGAATGCAAGCCACGTTATCATCCCCAGAGGGGAAAACAGAAACAAAATTGGATGATATGTCAGGTTAAGGAATAGGTCCACCATGTGTTTAAGAAGGAGGAAGAGTTCCACTGAAATCACACCAAAGATCAAGGTTTGTGGACATGGGTTTGACCACATGAAAAAAGGAGAGCAGTTTTGCCATTTAGTCAAAAGTCCTTCACAAGCCAACCCATTAAAGAGCAAGTTGGGAGACATTATTCTTGGTTTCTGCCACACACCTGTGAGATCAAGATGGGAGAGAGAATACAAAGAGATCCTTATCTCTAAAGAATTTCTTAAATGAAAAGATATTGGAAGTCAGTAATAAAAAGGGGGAAAGAAAACAAAGTCCTTCTTCGGTCATCACTGAATGTTGGCAGCCCTGCTTTTTATGATTGCTTTGATTATTCACTGAATTCAAAAAGTTTTAGGCATGGATAATTTCATGCTTTGGTTTTCCTTTATTTCCCATTTTTTATTGCATGTTTTAAGATGGTTTGAGTTCAAGAACCAATTAAACCACAACATAAGAGTCTGACTTAGAATCTGTATGACTTCACTTGAGGTGGAAGTAAAAAGGAAATCAATTCTGAAAAAGAAAAGAAACTGTCGGGTTCACAAACCTTCCTCTTTATCTCAAAAAAAATTTTTTAATGATTTCATCTAATATTACTAGTATCTTTAAAATATAATTTTATTGATTTCAGAGAGAGGAAGGGAGAGAAAGATAGAAACATCAATAATGAGAGAGAATCATTGATCGGCTGCCTCCTGAATGCCTCACACTGGGGATTGAGCCCACAACACAGGCATGTGCCCTGATCAGGAATCAAACCATGACCTCCTGGTTTACAGGTCAATGCTCAACTACTGAGCAACACCGGCTAGGTTAATATTATCTTTAAATCATCACTTTGAGAAAAATCCTTTAAATGTCAATGCTTCTCCTAGGGCTTAGTCATAGGCACTATGCTTTTCGCACTCTATCCACTTTGGGTAACTGCATTGACTTGCAGAGCTTCAATTAGCATCCATATACTGCTTACCTTCATATTTTCCTCTGGACCTGCTCATCTAACTTTCTAATAAACAACTTATTGGGTATCTCATAAGCCATCCAATGCATCATGTTCAGAAGTGAACTCATGTCCTTATTTCCTATTTATCTCTCTACCCCAGCTTTCCCCCTATGTTCCTTGCCTTCAGTGTCTACTCATGTAGCCCAAATCGTTAATCCAAGGATCTTTTTGACTATTCTGTCTCATCCAATTAATGACCAAGCCCTGTCAATCTGCCTTCTCAGATATCACTTTGATATCCATTTATCCCCATCTCCACTGTCACCCTAAGTCATTCTTATCTCTGACACATTTTGCTGAAACAGCATCCAAGTCAGTCTCCTTGCCACTAATCTTGCTCCTATCCAATGCATTTACTCTCCATATAGCCATTGGCGTAATCCTTTTTGAAGTGATCCTGATAAAATGCAAATCTGATCATGAAACTCCATTAAAACCCATCAATAATTTTTCATTATCCTAAAACAGTGGTCGGCAAACTGCGGCCCCGTGAGTGTGGCTCTTCCGCAAAATACCACGTGCGGGCGCGCACGTTCAGTGCGATTGAAACTTCGTGGCCACACTCAAGGGGCCAAAGAGCCGCATGTGGCTCACGAGCTGCAGTTTGCCGACCACTGTCCTAAAACAAGCCTAAACACCTTTACTTAAAAGACTCTATCTATCCTGTGCCTACTTCCCAACTGCTGAAGTGTTAGTATCCCTTCCAGTCACCCTGAGCATCTTTTAGTCCCTAGAACCTGACATACTTTCAGCTGAAACATGCTGTTCTCACTGCCTATCCCCAAATCAAATGTCACTTTTTGAGAGATATCTTTTGTTACCCTAAACTAGATCAAGGTCCCAGCTATGCTTGTAAATCGCTTTAACTTCTACTGTATCACTCATCACATACTATTGTGTGCAGCGTCTCCTCACTTTACTCTAAGCTCCATGAGAGCAGGGACCATGTTTGTCATATTAACTACTACTAAGCACCTGGTATTTGGTAGGTATTTAATAAATACTGATTGAACAAATAAGTGTATTTACTTATGTATTTTTCCTTTTACCAGTACAACAAACCATGTGATCTGTTATATAATTATTGGTGACTGACTCATTCACCATAGAGCCATCTCAGATAGAAATTAATATTCAAGATACCCCATAATTAAGACATCTCACAGACTTATGGGCATCCCTTGTTCCAAATTGTGCCTAGTTAACAGGATAGTAACAAGGTCAACTAAGCTTGGCAAGGTTCAGAGACATACTTGCCTTTGACTCATCAAAAAATCGTGGGTAGAATAAATAAATTAAGTTGTTTAATGGTTATTTACTACCTCTATCTATTCTGCTTGATCCTTTCATCTAGTTTGGAGAAAAGTAGGGTTATTCAAGATGCTACTTAGCTGGAGGAACATTTTACCCAGCCCCTGTATCTAATTCTAAGGATAGTTATTACCCATGACACTCTTAGACTCCGATCATGTTACCAGTAATGTCCCATTGTGAATTTTATCAAATTTATTTGAGAACATAAGAAAAATCATGGGGTTATACAGGCATTACAATGACATCTAAGTTAGAAGTTTTTCCGGCCAGGGCTCCAGTGGCGCAATCGGTTAGCGCGCAGTACTTATAAGAAGTTTTTTTTAATGTTTTTATTGATTTTTAGAGAGGAAGGGAGAGAGAGATATAGAAACATCAATGAGAGAGAAATATCAACTGGCTGCCTCCTGCACACCCCCTACTGGGGATTGAGCCACAACCAGGGCATGTGCTCTAACCAGGAATTGAACCAGCAACTTCTTGGTGCATGGGTCAATGCTCAACCACTGAGTCACACTGGCCGGGCAAGTTTTTTGTTTTTTTTCTAAAACATATTTTAACTCTCTCTAACCCTTGGATATGTTTCCTCCTGATGTTAGATGTAACATCAGATGTAACTTTTGGAGATAGTTATAACTGACAGAAGATGCAATGTTAATGATTCATTGTGGAAAGTGGCTCAACTGTGTCAAAGTTGGGTCATAAAACATGATTTTTTATTTATTTATTTATTTTTTTATAAAACATGATTTAAACCACAGGCACACCACCTGCAATGGTCTCACCTCATGACCAGCACTCAGTCCATGGATAATGTTCTGTTCTGCTGCTGCCCATCAGAACATGACCATCTCCAAATGGTGACTGTCTCCCAAGAATATTACATCAAACAGGAATTTCTCATTGTCTTATTTATGCTTAAGCCCTAATATAGGGCTACATTATTAAGCCAAAAAATAATTATTGCCTTAACAGTTTTGTTGCTCTACATTGCTTAGGGTGATAAAATAGCGATTAGGAGTTAAAACACTTTCAGTGTTTTCTCTAATTTTTCACTCCAGCTACTAATGCTTCATTTCCACACTGAACATTATAAAGTAAGGTGCTGCATAAAGCAGAAAATTATGGGATGAATTCGATCATCCCTGGATAAACATAAAGTCTCAGCAAGAAAAACCATATTCAATTTACTACAGAATCTCCTCAGTATCTAAGTTGTCTTTACTAAAAGCTAGGATAGAACGTCCCAGCTCTGTGGCTCAGTTGGTTGGAACATCGCTCTGTACATCAAAAAGGTTTCGGGTTCAATTTCTGGTCAGGGTACATACCTGGGCTGCAGGTTCAAACCCCCGTTGGGGTGTGTATGAGAGGCAACTGATCCACCAATGGATGAATGGATGTTTCTCTCTCTCTCTCTCTCTCTCTCTCTCTCTCTCTCTCTCTCTCTCTCATAAGTTAACATCCTTGGGTGAGGATTTTTTTTAAAAGCTAGGAAAGTATGAAAATGCAGCAACTCTGCCACATTGCTGGAAAGCCATAGAGTGACTTTCTATTGAAGTGCCCTGTCCAAAGATAGTAATAAAAACATGGGCTTTGGCCCTGGCTGGTTTGGCTCAATGGACAGAAAGAATATCGGCCTGTGGACTAAGGGTCTGGATTCGATTCTGGTCAAGGGCATATGCCCAGGTTGTGGGCTTGATCCCGAGTAGGGGGCATGCAGCAGGCAGCCAATCAATGACTCTCTCTCATCATTGATGTTTCTCTCTCTCCCTCTCCCTTCTTCTCTGAAAGCAATAAAAATATATTTTTTTTAAAAGTGGGCTTTGTAGACACACCTGGATTAGAAACTTGATCTCACCTATTTCTCCCTTAGTCCCCTTAAAGCTTTGGGAAAAGGTAGTGTTGATACCTACCTATCTCACATGAATGATGATGTGAACACTGCATTAGTTAGTACCTGTAAGCCTCTTGCCACGTGGTAACATACCTAGCCCATAACAGGTATTCAGAAATGTTTGTTTCCTTCCTTCTTCCTTTTTCCAGTCACACACAGCCACTGGCAAAATAGAAACCATTCATATCCAATATTAGCAGGTCCCATTCTGCAGGTATCTCTTCACAGTAGTTTGGTCTATTATTTTTCTTATAGAAATTAGAGGTTGTTGTTCCTTCAAGTATTTCTTTCATAAAAATAAATAAGGAGTATTTTGTAATTTTGTTTAACACAGCTAAAATTCAGTACAGCAACCTAAATAAAACTAATTTTCCCTTTTCTAATTGACTTTATTGGGGTGACATTGATTAATAAAATTATTTAGATATCAGGTGTACAAATCTATAATACATCATCTGTATATTGCATGCGTGTTCACTACCCCAAGTCAAATCTCCTTCCATCACCATTTATCCCGCCTTTACCATCTTCTATCTTTCCCTATCCCCTTTTCCTTCTGGTAATCACCATATTGTTGTCTGTGTCTATGAGGTGTTTTTTGTTGTTGTTGTTGTTGTTGTTTTGCTTAAACCTTCACCTTTTACATCCAGCCCCCTATATTCCCCTTCTGCTCTGACAGCTGTCAACCTGTTTTCTGTATCTCTAAGCCTGTTTCTATATTGTTTGTTAGTTTACTTTGTTCATTAGAGTCCACGTATAAATGCAATATATGGTCCTTGTCTTTCTCTGACTGGCTTATTTCACTTAGCATATTATTCTCCAAGGCCATCCATGCTGCTGCAAAAGGTAAGATTTCCTTATTTTTTATGGCCCAGTAGTATTCCATTGTGTAACTGTACCACAGCTCTTTTTTAAAAAAATATTAATTGATTTTAGAGACAGAGAGGAAGGGGGAAGAAAGAGAGAGAGAAAGAGAGAGAAGGGAGAATTTGTTGTTTTACTCCTTTTTTAAAAAAAATAGTTTTATTGATTTCAGAGCTGAAGGGAAAGGGAGAGAGAGATAGAAATATCAATTATGAGAGAGAATCATTAACTAGCTGCCTCTTGCATATAACCTACTGAGGATCAAGCCCACAATCTGACTGGGAATTGAATCGAACAGTGACCTCCCCAACACTTGTTGTTTGTTGATTTACTGATGATAGCCATTCTAACAAGTGTGAGGTGGAATCACATTGTAGTTTTCATTTCCGTTTCTCTGATGATTAGTGACATTGAGCATATTTTCACATGTCGATGGGCCATCTGTTTATCCTCTTTGGAGAAGTATCTATTCAGGTCCTTTGCCCATCTTTTTAAAAATATATTTTTATTGATTTCAGAGAGGAAGGGAGAGGGAGAGAGAGAAACATCAAAGATGAGAGAGAATCATTGATCGGCTGCCTCCTGCATGCCCCACACTGGGGATCAAACATGCAACCTAGGCATGTGCCCTGACCTGGCATCAAACCAGGACCTCCTGGTTCATAGGTTAATGCTCAACCACTGAGCAACACCAGCTGGGCTTGCCCATTTTTAAAAAATTTATCTTTATTGTTGAAAGTATTATAGATGTCCCCCTTTTTCCCTATTGATCCCTTCTAGTCCACACCTGCCCCACACTCCAGGCCTTCACCAAACTATTATTGTCTGTATCCATGGGTTATGCATATATGCATACAAGGTCTTTGGTTGATATCTTCCCACCCACCCTCCCTCCCCACCTTCCCTCTGAGATTCAACAGTCTGTTTCATGCTTCTATGTCTCTGGATCTATTTTGTTCATCCGTTTATTTTGTTCTTTAAATTCCACATATGAGTGAGATCACGTGATACTTGTCTTTCTCTGACTGGCTTATTTTGCTTAGCATAATACTCTCCAGGTCCCTCCATGCTATCTCAAATGGTAAGAGGTTCTTCTTTTTGACTGCTATATAGTATTCCATGGTGTAAATGTACCACAGCTTTTTTATCCACTCATCTACTGATGGGCACTTGTGCTGTTTCCAGATCTTAGCTATTTTTTAAATGGATTATTTGGTTTTTTTAGTGTTGAGTTATATGAGTTCTTTATAAATTTTGGATATTAACCCCTTATCAGATGTATCATTGGCGAATATGTTCTCTCGTGAAGTGGGTTGTCTCTCTCATTTTGATGATGGTTTGTATATTCTGAGAGTAAGAGGTATAATAGAATGGGATCAATTCTTTCAGTCCATACAGTACTATTAAATTAATTCTCAATGTTGTTTATTCAGTCAGCAAGTATTAAGAGCTCACCAGGTGTCAGGCACTAATACTTAGGGCATGTGCAACTGCATCTAGGTACTTCTGGAGTTGATTTACAATTCAGTATCTGAAACACATTCCTAGTTTTATCTAATGAGTATTACCCACCACAATTAGTCTTCTTCTTAACTATAACAACAACATATGCTAAGTGCTTATAATACCAAGTGCTTATACCATTTACTCTTCACAACACTCATATAAGGCAAGGATTGTTACAATCCCCATTTTATAAAGAAGAAAAGAAATGTGAAAGAATATTTGACTGTCCAAGGCCACCCAGTTGGTAACCAAAAAAACTCTGAAATACAAACCAAGTCTCTGAAGTCTAAATCAATGCTGTTCAAAGTCTCGTCCTCCATGGGTGGCAGTATCAGCAACACCTGGGAGCTTGTTAAAAATACACTTGGGAATGTATCATAATTTCAGGGAGTGTGGCCTAGCCATGTGTTTGACAAGCCCTCTATGCGATCTTATGCATGCTAAAGTTGATAAGCACTGCTCTAAACCACTACACTATACATACTATTCGGCTTCCCTAGTTCACAAATTACTAATGGTGTTGGGTTACTTTATTGCTCTCCTGCATTTAAGAATTTTTAGCTTTCATCATGATTGTCCTTTTGGGTTGGATTCTATGGATAGTGAAAACACAACTCTATGCCATATCCTTTAAGCAGCATGACTATTTATCCTAATTCTCTGGGGACAGTCCCATTAAACCTGTTGTCTTGCTGCAATTAACCATAGCCTTTCACTCTCAGAAGTGCCATAGTTTGAACTATAACTCATATGGTGGCCCTACCTATAAGCCACTACTTGCTCTGGCTGCCACTCGCTCCAACCTCATATTTTACCATTCACCTGTCATGTCTATGCACTGGCTACAAAAATGGTTTTCTTTCAGTTCCTTAAATTTTCAAACTCATTTGTAATGAAAGGGCTTAACATTTCTGTTCCCTCTTCCTGGGAGGCTCTTGCTCTAGGTCTCAGAATGATTTGCTCCTCCTCGGTGGGCTTCCAAAAGTGGAATGACAGGAGCAGTCCGCCCTGTGGACAGGTAATTTAGAGAATTTTATAACAGTAGTAAAACTAAAACACAGTCATCAGCAATTCAAAACAACATTAATGAAAAAATACTGTTTTCCCCCTCAAAAAAAATTATTATTTGTCCTTTAATAAACATTGTATTCTACATGGAAGTTGATTCTGAGAACTCCCAGGTCTATAGGTGGCCCTCAGACAAACGCTGGCATAGATAGTTGCATTTATCACAAAAGTAATTTACTAAAATAGATGTGGAATAGTTACAGTTTATTTTGGGTCGTTTGTGTCTCCAACCTCTGTGTTACCACATTCCTCAGTTTAAACAATAGATTTAAAATAAATTGTGGTAGCACATTGATTGAAAAAATGAGGAAACAGAACTTGAGTTACTTCAGTATTGTCATGTTACTTCACTTCTTGGATTTTTATTTGTATTCAAGATTTAAAACAGGGAATTCCAAGGGATCCAGAATAGCCTAAATAGTCTTCAATAAGAACAAAGTTGGAGAATTCACACTTCTCAATTTCAAAAATTACTGCAAAGCTACAGTAATCAAGACAATGTGGTACTGGCATAAGGACTGTCACATATGTCATTGAAATAGAGTTGAGAGTCCAGAAATAAATGCTCACATTTACACTCAATTAATTTTTGTCAAAAGTGCCAAAACAATTCAATGAGGGAAAGTCTTTTCAACTCATGGTGCTGGAACAACTGGATATCCACATTCAAAAGAATAAATTTGGACCCTCATCTCAAATCAACTTAAAATGGACCAAAAACCAAAATGCAAGAACTAAAATTATAAAACTTTTAAAAAAGAATATAGGTGTACATTTAGGTTGCTTACATATCGTGGCTATTGTAAATAATACTGCAAAGAACATAGAGAGGTATGTATCTTTTCAAATTAGTGTTTATTTAAAATATATAAAAATTAAAATGGAAAATTTATTAAAAATATAAGTAAGTAATAAAATAACATAGGTGTGAATCTTTATAATTTTGGATTAGGCCATAGTTTCTTAAATATGACACCAATAGCACAAAGAACAAAGGAAAAAAATTCGACTTCATCAAAATTAAAAACTTTTGCCTTGAAAGGACACTACCAAAAAAAATAAAGGACAATCAATAGAACGAGAGGAAATATTTGCAAATCATATATACAATAAGTGACTTACATCTAAAATATATACATATTCCTTACAACTCAATACTAAAGACAAATAATGCAATTAAAAGTAGACAAAGAAGATATACAAATGGCCAGCAAAAAAAAATAAAAAGATGCTCAACATCATTAGCCATCAGGGAAATGCAAATCAAGACCACAACAAACTACCACCATATTATTCAGCAAGAAAAAGAATGAAGTACTGATACAGGGTACAATATAGATGAACAGTACAAACATGATGCTAAGTGAAAGATACTGGTCACAATTGAGGGCATATTTATGATTGCATTTACTAGTATATGAAAAATCCAAATAAGCAAATCTATAGATCCAGCAAGTGGTTTTCTAGGGCTGTGAGGAAGGGAAGTGGCGGTATGGGGAAACAACTGGGGTGATAAAATATTCTAAAATTGTGATAAAAATTGCATAACTCTATGTGTATACAAAGAAAACACCATTGCATTATACAATTTAAATAGGTATATTATATAGTATGTGTATCTCAATAAAGCTGTTTCCACCAAAAAAGATTTAAAATAGTGAAACATGCTGCAAACTGCATACTATGTAAGGTACGTTATTTTTCCCCTTTTATAAAAAATACAAGGATGTACAACCTGGCTGGTGTGGCTCAGTTAGTTGGAGAGTCATCCCACCGGACACCAAAAGGACAAAAGTTCTATTCCTGGTCCGTACGGGAGACAACCAATAGATGTTTCTCCCATTCTCCCTCTCCCTCTCCCTCTCCCTCTACCTTTCCCTCTCCTTCTCCCTTGCTCTCTCAAATCATTTTTAAAAAAATATAATGATGTAATTAAAAATCCTAATCCATTACTCTTTTGTAATGTTTATTTTATTTAAATTAATTTTGTTACTGGTATGATAACATATGAAGTTCAATAACTTTTTTTCATTATTTTTTTTCTAGCCATTGTATTATTATTATTACTAAAAATTATTTTTTCTAAAGAGGAGGGGAATGTTACAAATTATTTATCCTAGGTGATAAATATTCTAGAAATGCCACTGTACCTTTTTACTATTATTTAGTTTTGCTCACATATCAGCATCTTAGAGAAGCATTTCCTAACCACTTTATTTAGAATAGTTACCACTCCATGCCCCCAAATGATATCACTTTCTATCTCCTTACTTGGCTTAACTTTCTTCATAACTTTTATGATTATCTAATATTCCTTTGTTTATTTTTGTCTCCTTCACTAGAATGTTAGCTCATTAAAGGGTTGTCTGCCTTGCTCACTCCAGTAGCCTCAATGTATAGTACACATTCAACCAATTTGGGGTGAATAAATAAACATTTAAAATTATATCTACTGCTTACTTTTCTTCATAAGAAAGATTTTAAAAGAAGTTTTATCTCCGTGAACAATTTCTGTTTTACATTGAGATGAAAACATTGATTCTCACCCTTCTCATCAAGGTTGTGTGGACATCATATTCTGCTAGATACTTCAAAAATATCTGGACAATCAAAATCCCTTTGTCTAAGAATTTGAAATTTAAAAAAATTATGTATTGAATTTTATACCTTTGCATTCATTATCTTCAATGAGGTTAGGAGCTGCAATCCACTCAACTCTGCAAGGTCTCTTTCTTAAAGTTACAAAAATAAAATATTTTTTAAGGTTAATCAGCTTAGATTATCCCAGAATTCATTACTCCAGGCTAGTGATAAAAACCAGCCTCTTTTATTGAACCTAAATATTTCTGGACTTTGTTAAACAGACTTCAAAACACTTACTTTTGAAATCTTGACAAATTTTTATAGAAACTACTTCTTGGAGTCTAGATTTTCTCTTTATTATTGTTTCTTTATCTCCTTTTCAAAATAATAGTTGTATTTTTAAAACAAAGCAGAACTCTGTTATAATATGGTTCAATATTACAACTGTTTGGGTAGGCCATGGGTCAAATCCTGTCCTTCCCAAAATGCAACAACCACACATAGTACAAACTTGATCACACTGCTAGCCCGTAACCCTTTAGTTAGTCATGAGCTGGGATATGACAGTTACGAATAAAGGATATTACCATGTGTGTAGTTGTGTTAACATAATATTCCTTTTAGAAAAGGAATATTTCTCCTATTTTTAAAACACTATCCCAAAATGTCTTTTTTGATAATAATTTTGATGGCTTAGATTATTGTGTGTAGATTCTCAGCTACTTAACCAATCTAAAGGCTACATTACACAATGGTTAAGAGCCTTAGATGTGAAGTCAAAATGCCTATGGTCAAATCGCCAATCTACCACTTACTGATTGTATCATGTTGTCCAACTAACTTATCCTTGCTGCACCTCAGTTTTATAACCTTTAAGGTGAAGATAATAATAGTACCCACCTCAAGAGGTTGGATGATTAAATAAATTAATTCACGTGGAATACTTAAAACAGTGCTTATTACATAGGGCACTATCAATAAGTGCTAGTCTTTGTTTTTAGGCTAAAAGGAAAAAGACATTTAAAATTAAAGTCTTAGTTACCACTAATACATCAATTAAAAATAAAAAGATACAATTTCATACATTTTAATATAAAATTAGTGGGAGGACTTGATTTTAGCTTCAAGCTTTCCATGTGTAATTATATTTTATTTGTGCAGCTAAAGTAATGACTTTCTGAAGTAAAAATTTATACAGAAGCCTAAAATATGCAAGATTATTTTCTTATACTGTTGCAGCCTAGTAGAAAAAAGGATACATGGCCCTCCTGCTAAGTTTAGACTAGACGCTTTTCTTAAACAGTCACATATTTCTTCATTAAACTGTTTTTTAATGGCCCTTTTGATGACTGCCAGTTTCCTCCACAATAAAAGAAGTTTTGACCTGTGAATTCATTTTTTTTAAATCTAGTAATAGCTTTGAATACATTAACTGAGCATTGTGGACCAAATAAGGAGCCAATTAGTTATATTTTCCATCATCTGAATGAAATAAAAATGAATCAACTTCATCACTAAACTTAAAAGGTTGTCTTCATTGGCAAAGAAACCTAAACATTGTTCTGCTAATTCAAGTTCCTTTTAGAAAGTAAGGAAAGTTGAATTATCTGTGACCTGAAAACAACTGAGTTTCATTTTCCCTTCCCCGCTATAAAGTCTAGTCAAGTGACTTGGTACCATTCTACAGAAGCACTTCCCATAAAATTACTTAAAGAATTCATTACTTAGAAGGCTGCCTATCAATTATGACCCAGCACAGTATTCATTTTCACAAATAGAGGCTACTTATTTTTCCTTCCTCATTCATATATTGGGATAATGTGATGAATGCCTCTACTCATCAAGCAACCATCTTTGTTAAATAGGCCTTACAGATAATCTACTCATCAACTAGTTATAACAAGTAAGAAATGAGAACCATGAGTGAGTCTGGAATCTCAATGCAAACACTCTCCAACCATGTTTGCTTTTTGTAAAAGCACATCCTTTCTCCTCAAGCCCTTAGTTTTTTTAGATAACAGCTAAAAATTTTTTTTAAAACATGTATCAAACACAGTATCACTATTTTATGCCTTTCCAGGTAGTCTGTGAGAGTTACATCAAGCCTAATGGGAAATATGGTTTGTCTCACCAATGCATATTGGAAAAGATTCTCATTTTCAGGTGCACTCTCTTTGGGATTTCAAAAGAGAAAGTGAAATATCAGTTTTAACATTAAATATGTCACCACTTTGGGGATTTTCATTTTATGAAATTAAAAACATAATTGGGACTTACTGATAACTCACAATTGAATGTTTAAGTATATATAAGCATTTCTTCTCTTGAAAATGTATCTTTAGATTCAGATGGCCTTTCATGGTCCTAATTATTTCCTAATTATTTGCTTAAATTGTTGTTAAAATATCATAATACTTACAAGCTCTAATTTAAATACTCTAACTTAAAAATATTTCTGCAGCTGTTGTTTTCATAGAATTCACTTCTTATTAAAAGTTGAGGAACAATGAAGCTAATGATATAAAGTAAAGATAATTAATAAATCATTTTATGTTTAAAATCAATTGAAACTGGGCAGCTAACTAAAGAGAGTACAAAAAAAACCCTTGCTTTTAATAATCAGGAGTTCTTGTTGTGAATATACATTCTGTCGCATACCTTTCTGTCAAAGTCTCTAAGTTGAGATTCGGCCCCTGCCAAGTCTCTGAAAATCGCTTGTTCAAAAATCTTAATTATAAGAAAGTAAACAAAGAGCGGGTTGAGGTAGTGCAGAGTTCTAATGAGTTAATATAACAGAACTCAAGAAAAGTCAACTCTCTTCAAAGCCAGCAGCTAAGCTCTGACAGTCATCCATCAAACTGAAGGTCTCCTTAATAAATGCCAATTATAGGGCATATATGCACAAACGTGGCTAGCATAAGCCATAGGATCAGTTTCTTCTGAGAAAACTAGTGACCAAAAAAACACCCAGGCAGTGCAAGGGACCAGCCCACCCGACGGTGAGGCTTGCTTCCGATCGGAATACTAACTAGTATTATCGCTTTCCCTCTTTTTCAACTTTGGAAGAGTTCAGAACCACACAGAATTTTGTTTGGGGTTATACAAATTCCTTCACAATTTGTATAGAAGTCTAACATAACTTTTTAAAAGCCATGACATGCCCATAATGTATACAGAGTCTCTGACTTCCGCCGTGAGCGAGGCTTTTTCCTAACTTAATCATACTCAAATTTCACCCCTTTTAAAGATCCTGATTCAAAAATGTTCACTCATTCTCCACAGTCCACAAATTTATACCATCTCTTCCTGTGGTATTTTATGTGCATAAATTAAAAAAGAATGGCCTCCAATGAGGATTAAAAGGTTGAAAAATATCATAGACTTTCTAAATTTAGTTTCATTTTTATTTTAATTCTCAAAATGTGTGTTAACAGCACAAATATTACATGTATATTTTCCTACATTCTTATAAAATAATCCATTCATGTTAACCTTATTATCTAGAGGAAATGCTGGCTCAACTCAGACAGGAAGTTACCTCATAGGCTTCTCATCATATCACCAAGTAACCCTGCATATATGACAAATAAACACATGACAACTCTGGAGAAATAACTAAAATATGCCCTACTGGTACCGTTGCTCTTATTGTGGAATTCAATAAGAATTCATACTCAATTTTCAAAAATGTTCCTCTGCGGCCTTTTTTATTATCTACCTAGCCAATTGCTGAGCCCATCCTCAAACAAGTTTCCTAGTGGTGTTTGCTGACATCAGGGGGGAGGGGAGGGAACTTTCTTAGAAAAGATGGCCACAGATTTTGGCCAAATTTTATACCACGGCATTATTTCTTTAACGCGGATAGGTGGGTTTTCAGAAAGAAGGGCTATATTCTTCTATGATGACAGAGATAATTAATAGAGCAAATGAAAACATTCATGTTTGATATTTTTATGCAAATGGATTAGAATAGTCTGCTTTAGTCCCAAGTTGATGTCTTATCTAATTGCCCTATAAAGTGACATCTTCCATCACACATGTGGACCCGTGCTAAATTCATTTATTTCCATCTTGCCTGATATGATGAATGGTCTGAGCTCCATTCAATTATTTAAAATGTGCAAAGAAACAGAAACAATGAGACTGGCAAAGCCCCCTACATTCTTAGGAACAATTTAGGCTAATTAGCATCAACTTCTCCCCCATTCATCATACCCCTTTAGAAATATAAACAAACTGTCAGCTCTAACCTAACAAACAGATCACTGAGCTACTTAACACAAATTATTCTTACATGAAAAGCTCCTTCTCAGGCAATATTCTCCTTTAGGGCATCTGGGAAGCTGAGCTATTAAAATTGAAGACATATGTTCCAGTCAAACTCAACTCCTGGATTGTAATGATCGCTGTTGTGACAGTTTTCAGTCAGCATACTTGCTGCTGGCAACACAGCCCCAAGCCTGAGCAAAACGCAAGTCAAACGGAATGATGCAAGCAGAGCCCCGATACAGAAGACACCTCCTCACACTACCTACCACGATTCAGTTAGTGGAGCCCAATCATGATCTCCTGTTACAGCTCAAAGTTTGACTGCATTTCATTTAGGGTATTAGGATGAGGAAGGTAACAAATGTGGTCTGTGACAAGACTGTGAGAATTTCATCGTGTGTTATTTTTAATTACATCCTTTGAGGCTGATGCTACTTAACTTTCAATATTCAGTTGAAGCCTTTAAGTCCTGGCCTATAATTTCAGAGAAGCTGGAGAGAGTATGGTTGGAAAGGTCCAGATAGAGAGAAAGGTGGCCTGCAGATAGACTGGGGGTGGCCCTCAAAAGGACAACTTAGAAACTGAACTCCTTCCTTTCAACTAACAGGATTAAAAATGAATAATTTACACTTTTACATACCAGAACTTTGTAATTAAATCCTTTCCTGGATATTGGACCCAGATACTATTTTCTTCATTTGTTTAAGTGCAGCCACATATGCACCATCAACTCCCATTATTTGCATGAGTTATGCTCTATAAAGTCACTGTTAACACTGAATTAGTGAATTCTGAACCCATTGCTCCTAGGGGAAATGCAAGGTTAAGTTCCTGCAAGCCTCTGGTCACAACCTTTTCATCAGCTGATCAGTATGCAACCTTATTTTACATGAGTTTCTGTTTAAAGACACCTTATTTGATACATATTGTTGCCTTATTAGCATTGACCTCACAACCAACAACACGATAACTGATGCCTGAAATAAGCTTATCAAACACATGACACGTCACAGACTTCTTGCGTTTAGCAACACTAGGCAACACTATGTTTGAGGACCACATTAAACAGTGAAATCGCCAATCAAAAAAGCACAAAAATGTGAAAAACACGGGACTAAATAGACCAGGAAAGGGACACTTGTTTACAGTATGAGAGCTAAATAGGAAGGCAGAACATCATCTTGCTCAATCTCAGCTGGAAGCATGCACTTCAGATGACTGAGTTTTCACCACTCTGCACATGTCTGCAACTGACTGTGAAAGCACCACAAGTATTGATTTTGAGTTTATAAATAAATGTTGTCAAATAGGCAAGTTCACAAATACTAAATCTGCAAGTGAGCATCAACTGTATATACATTCATACATAAATACTCCCCTCACATTTCCCTCTGAGTTGTTTCTCTCAGAGAGCTAGGGTCATAGTCTGAAAATCAAGCAAAGCCTTCACAAGTTAACTGATAAATTCTGGTGGCCACAGACTTTCTAGTAACATGGTAAATCATAAAACCCTTCCAATATATTCCTACTAGAGGCCCAGTGCACAAAATTCGTGCACGGGTGGGGTCGCGAGGCCTGGCTGGCGATCAGGGCCGATTTGTGGGGTGACTAGTGGGGTATTCGGGGCCCCCACTCACACCCGCCTTGGCCTGGCACTGCCCACTCACCAGCCCCACCCCCACCACTGCCGACAGTCACCTCCCTCTGTGGGGTGACCAGCGGGGCAATCAGGGGCCCCCCTACTCGCACCCACCTTGGCTGGCCTGGCAGTGCCTGCTCGCTGGCCCTGCCCCCCACCACCGCCACTGCTGGTTGGGGCCTGCAGGCTGGGGGCAGCTTCTGCATTGAGCGTCTGGCCGCTGGTGGTCAGTGCACGTCATAGCAACCGGTCATTCTGCCGCTCGGTCTATTTGCATATTAGGGTTTTATATAGATAGATTCTTTAGTATACTAGGAATGTTAACACTGATGGCACTATAACTACTGTGATAATAGTGTCAATCCATACCCGACCCACCATATAATACTGTCTCTACCTTACTGCAGTATTTGGATTACTATTATTTGTTACTGGGGGCCCGGTGCACGAAATTCGTGCACTGGGTGTGTGTGGGGGGGGGGAGTGTCCCTCAGCCCAGCCTGCCCCCTCTCACATGCTGGGAGCCCTCAGGCGTTGACCCCCATCACCCTCCAATCGCAGGATCGGCCCCTTGCCCAGGCCTGACGCCTCTGACAGAGGCGTCAGGCCTGGGCAGGGGACCCTCATTTCCCCCCATCACTGGTTCTGCCCCCAGCCCAGGCCTGATGCCTCGGCCAGAGGCATAGACCCCCATCACCCTCCGATCACCTGATCGGCCCCTTGCCCAGGCCTGACACCTCCTCCAGAGGTGTCAGGCTTGGACAGGGGACCCCCATCTCCCTCTGATCGCTTGCTCCACCCCCCGCCCAAGCCTGACGCCTCTGACCCAGGCTTCAGGCCTGGGCAAGGGGACCATCATATCCCCCCAACACCCGGCTCCGCCCCCCACCCAGGCCTGATGCCTCGGCCAGAGGAGTTGACTGACCCTCATCACACTCCGATCACCAATCACCGGATCGGCCCCTTGACCAGGCCTGAGGCCTCTGGCAGAGGTGTCAGGCCTGGGCAGGGGACCCCCAGCTCCCCATGGTTGCAGGCTCCGCCCCTGCCCAGGCCTAATGCCTCTGGCCTAGGCGTCTGGCCCGGGCAGCCGGGACCCACAGCTGCAGCGGCCCCGCGATCGTGGGCTTCGCTTTAGGCCCAGGCAAGGGACCCCTAGCTCCCGGGACTGCCAGCTTCGACCGTGCCCAGCTCCCATCACTGGCTCCACCCCTACTTCTTGCTATCACTGGCCAGGGCGGCAAAGGCACCTGATTCTCCGATCATGGCTGGGGGGCAGGGCAAAGGCGGCCCCAGGGCCGCCTTTGCCCTGCCCCCCAGCTCTTAGCTCTCCCCTGGGTTTCCGATCACTGTCAGTGGCAGGGGGCTTCTTCCTGCTTTCCCTTTCGCCTCCCTGCATTGTGCCTACATATGCAAATTAGCCGCCATCTTGTTGGCAGTTAACTGCCAATCTTAGTTGGCAGTTAATTTGCATATAGCCCTGATTAGCCAATGAAAAGGGTATCGTCGTACGCCAATTACCATTTTTCTCTTTTATTAGATAGGATAGTGGGTAGTTGTTGCTAGCATCCATCTCCCCCCACCCCAACCAACCTAGATCTCAGATTTCCCAGCCACACTGTTTAGACAGGGTTGTCTCTAGAAGTGGGCTATTGGCCTTTAAGCCAATTATTGCATCCCATCCCTCTAGCTACAGTAATGCCTTTAGGATGAGCACACAACTCAGTCTGGGCTAAAGACACCCCAGGAGATATTTTCTGAGCTCTTCTTGGAAAAATGGTTTCTCTCTGAGAGGCATGGCAGGAACCAGCCTCAGGAAGAAGCAGGCATTGCACGAAGCAGAGCTGAGACATGTAAACAAACTGGGTCCTCCATGATAGTGTTAAGCTACTGGCCAAAAGCTCACATTTATTACACCATATTTTAAAATTATTCAATAACTAATAAATAAATACCCTTCATTGCTTAAGGTAACTTGGGTGAGGTTCTATTTTTCTTGTACTGAACTGAATTCTGACATATTTACATACTAGTTTGTACCTGTCTGTTCCTAACACACACACACACACACACACACACACACACACGAAAATGTTAATTACCTGAATTATCTTTGCTCATCTTTTTATAGACTCTTTCCTTCCTAGAAGCATGACTGATAATAGAAGCCATTGATAAATACATTTAATTTAATTAGTAGAATGGAGAATACCTTCCATGGATGGAATCATAAACAGTATACCAGATTAACCCTAGGATGGCTAATCAAGGTGGCTGCTATCCACACTGCTACTCACCCATGAGAACAAAGTTCTTGATATAATTGCCTTAAAAATAAAGTGGCTCATTTTATATTGTACTAGTACACATTTGCACTACAGAAAACTAAAATCTTTATATAACCAATCAATATTCATCTTTAGTTTGTCAAGTAAAATTACAAAGGTAACATGACCTTGTGTCCTGCTCACCCCTTAAAGTAAGATAACTTTAAAATACTTTTACTTCAGCATCCCAGACTCCAATTTCTCTGGGTTGGGATAAAAAGAATAGAGCTGAATGTTACCCAAGCTTCATTGTAAAGCAATATCCCAACTTTGTAGAACTTCTGCCTAGTCTTTTTTTTCTCTATGGGTGGTTTTAACAGCCATAGTTATTTGTGGATGCAAAACTGTATAATAAACTGCAACTGCAATTGACTAACCTCAGAAGGTCTGACAAGTGACTAATTACTCCCACAGGTGGCCAACTGCTTTGGCAATTAGCCCATTGCAGGCAAAATTCATAGTGTATAAGAAAAATCCTTCCTTTTCAAAATATCCACACCTTCTTTTTGGAGAATGAATAGAGGGGAGAGGACTTACAGGAAAAATAGGGGGGGGGGGATGAAAGCATAAGGGGTAAATGCAAAAATTAATGGTTTCTTCAACAAACAAACCATTTAATCTGATTTTTTCCTCCCAAGGTGGAGGAATTCCACCTAAACCCCCCACCCCCACCTCCACCACCACCAAATAAACATGAGTAATAACTTTAAAGAGAGATCAGGCCATCTAGCTAAACAGTTTTGATAATTCTAAGGTCATGTGCCATAAACAAATTTTTTCTCTTTAGTTTTATATATGTTTCAAAAATGATTGAGTGATACTCTAGCAATTCTGGAGACTTTATTTTAACACCTTATTCATATCACACAGTAAATAGCATAGGAGTTGTGCCTAAATGTACATTTTCAATTATTTATTTATAATTATACTATTGCATGAACTTCCTACTAAAATGTCTTTATGCTCTAGATAACATTCCTATATCATAGCAATGTGGTCAAGTGTAGAATTAAATTTTAAAGATTTCTTTCTATAATAGACATCAATCTACAATTAGGTGTTAAATGTTCATCCTACCCAAAATGATCTACAGATTCAATGCAATTCCTATCAAAATTCCAATGGCCTTTTTTACAAAAATACAAAAATAAATCCTAACATATGAATCCTAACAAAACCACAGTATCCAAAGCAATCTTGAGCAAGAAGATCAAAGCTGGAGGCATCACATTGCCTTATTTCAAAATATTTTACAAAGCTATAGTAATAATGACAGTACGGTACTAGCATAAAAATAGATATAAAATAGCAATGGAACAGAGTAGAGAGCTTAGAAATAAATATAGGCATTTATGTTCATCTGATCTTTGACATAGGTGCCAAGAACACACAAAGGGGAAAAGACAAGTATCTTCAATAAATGGTGTTGAGAAAACTAGATAATCATATGAAGAAAAATGAAATTGGACACTTATCTCAAGCCATATACAAAAATCAATTCAAAATGGGTTAAAGACTTAAACATAAAACCTGAAACTAAAGCTACTAGAAGAAAACAGGAAAAAAAGCTTCTTGACATTGATCTGGGCAATGACTTTTGGGGTAAAACCAAAAGCAAAGGCAACAAAAGCAAAAGTAAACAAATAGGGCTGCACCAAACTAAAAAGCTTTTCCCAGCAATGGAAACAATCAACAGAGTGAAGCAACAATTTACAGGAAGGAAGAAAATTATTTCAAATCATCTGATAAAGTGTTAGTATCCAAAATGTATAAGGAACTCAACTCAATAACAAGAAAACAAGTAGCCCAATTTAAAAGAAAAACAAACAAAAAAAACCCACAGAGGACATGAGGAGACATTTCTCAAAAGAAGTAACAGGTATATGAAAAAAGTACTCAACACTACTAATCATCAGAGAAATGCAAATCAAAACCACAATGAAAATCACCTCACACCTTTATGAATCCACCTAAGTGTTCGTCATTTGCAACAACACTAATGAACCTGGAGGACACTAAGGGAAATAAAGCAGGTTTACAAAGACAAATACTGCATGTTCTCATTCATATGTGGAATCTAAAAACGTTGAACTCTTAGGATCAGAGAGTAGAATGGTGATTATCAGGAGTGGCAGGGTGGGGGAAATGAGGAATTATTATTGGTCAAAGAGTACAAGGCTTCAGATATGTAGGATGAAGAAGTTCTGGAAACCTAATGCACAGCATGGTACCTACTGTCAACAATATTGCACTGTAGACTTGAATTTGCTGAGAATAGATCTAAATTAGTCTTACATTCACAAAAAAGGTAATTGTGTGAGGTGATGGATATGGTAATTAGCTTACTATGTTAACCATTTTACAATGTATACATGTATCAAAACATTACATGGTACATCTTAAAAACATACAATTTTTATTTGTCAGTTATATTTCACTAGTAGTCCTGCGCACGAATCTGTGTGCCAGTAGCTCTCTGCAGGGCCTGGCCGCTCTGCACCAGCTGCCCAGAGGCCCTCCACAGCCAGGGTGGAACACTTGCCTTGTCGCCGTGGTGATGAGGCAAGCATTCCGCCAAGCCGCTCACGCTGCCTGTTCTCAGCGGCTGCCCCTGCCTGGACTGGGGGACTCCAGCGGAGCTGAGAGGACTGGGTGCCGCCATCTTGTGGCTATGGACGCCACCATCTTTGTGATGGACTGACGGTTAATTTGCATATTACCCTTTTATTAGATAGGACTAGAGGCCCGGTGCACAAAAATTTGTGCACTCGGGTCGGGGGGGAAGGGTTCCTCAGCTTGGCCTGTGCCCTCTCGCAGACTGGGACCTCTTGGGGGATGACCACCTGCTGGCTTAGGCCTGCTCCCCAAGGGATTGGGCCTAAGGTGGCAGTGAGACATCCCTCTGGCAGTCCGGCAGCCCTCAGGGGATGTCCACTTGCCAGCGGGGAGCAGGCCTAAACTGCAGTCGGACATCCTTAGTGCTGCTGAGGAGGCAAGAGAGGCTCCCACCACCACCGCTGTATGGCAGCCATCAGCCTGGCTTGTGGCTGAGCAGACTCCTCCCATGTGAGAGCACCCTGACCACCAGAGGGCAGCTTCTGCATTGAGCGTCTGGCCCTGGTGGTCAGTGTGTGTCATAGTGACCAGTCATTCCCAGTCTTCCTGCTGTTATGGTCAGTTTGCATATTACCCTTTTACTATATAGGATAGAGGCCTGGTGCATGGGTGGGGGCCGGCTGTTTTGCCCTGAAGGGTGTCCTGGATCAGGGTGGGGATCCCACTGGGGTGCCTGGCCAGCCTGGATGAGGGGCTGATGGCTGTTTTCAGGCTGGCCGGTGACTGAAGCTCCCAGCCTCTCCTTTTTTTCTTTTTTCTTTTTTTATTCTGGGATTTATTTACCTTCTATAATTGAAACTTCGTTGCTGTCACTGGAGCTGAGAGTCGGCTCCAGCTCTGAGGCCACAGCCTGCTGAAAGCAGGTATCTGCGGTTGGTTTAGCTTCTATAATTGAAGCTTTGTTGCTTCCGGAGCTCAGAGCTGGGCTGCAGAAGGTGGGGAACCTTGGCTTCCTCCATCACTGGAGCAAGCAAGCCTCCTGCTCGCTTCAGCTGTGTGGCTGCTGGCCACCATCTTGGTTGGTGGTTAATTTGCATATCACCCTGATTAGTCAATGGGAAGCATAGCAAAGGTACAGTCAATTACCCTTTTTGTCTTTTATTAGATAGGATTAGGCTAGAAGAAGAAAAATTAGGCAATTTTTCTGAAGTAGCCATCTTGTGATCAGTCTCTGACCCTCAGATGCAGGTCTCTTGGAGGACAAGATGTGTAGCACTGCAACAAACAGGCACTTTATACAGACTAGGAAGAGGTTGGACTTTTCATTACCATCCAGGACAGATGGTACCTATTAGCAAGGAAAAATTTAAAACATTTAGTAGTGTCCAGTTTGCTGTGAATGGGGATATATAAATATTGTACTAAGAACAAAAATTAGAGAAAAATGGTGGCATCTATCAAAATGTAAAAACCAAATTTGTTTGAACCATAGATTTTCTTCTAGGGAATCATGCTACAGGTAAATAAGTTTGTACATGCACACATATACAAACATTCACACACACACACACACACACACATATATATATATACATAAAATTATAAATACAAACATCCATACATTTATATAGACACACACACATGCATCCAGATGAACAGACCACATTGCAGGGTGCTTATTACAGCATGGTTGGTAATAGCAAAAAAAAAAAAAAAAAAGAAAGAGTGGAAACAAGCTAAATGTCATCGATGGTGACTGGTTAAATAAACTATGGCACCTAAATGCAACAAAGTAAAATACTAGTACCCAGTGTTCTGAAAAATGAAATAGTTTTACATACTGAAATAAAAAACATATGTCCAAGACAAAATATAAGCTCCATGAGAGCAAGAATTGTTTCTGTTTTGATCACTGCTATACCATCTGGGTCTAGAATAGTATATGGCACAGAGGTCCTCAATAAATATTGTTGAACTGAAATAACTGTGTTATTCAGTAAAAACATATGGCAGAAAGGGCATGAATAAAGAAGGTAGCAATGAACAACACCTTGACTGGATGTTCAAAAACAGCATCACAAAGGAGGCATATGTGAACATGTGTGACTCTAGTTGTGCTATTCTAGAACATATCACTTATGTAGTATCCCACACAAGAATGCATAAAGAAATATCAGACAAACCCAAAATAAGAAAAAGTCTATTAAATACTTCAAAAATTCTAATGTTATAAAAAATGAAGAACTGCTGAAAAATGGTTCCGGATTAACAGGGACTAATGAGATATAACCAAGTACAATATATGATCCTAAACTAGACCTGGTACTGAAGGGGGTAAAATACCATAAAGTACATTCCACCAATCTCATAAAAGTTTTGTATTAGTGACAAAGTTATTGAGGTTGATAATTGTATGGTGCTTATGAATATCATTATTCATAGGAAACACACACTAAAATATTTAGAGATTACAACAGATTAAATGATTATGTGTCCACCAATTCATATGTTAAATCCTAATGCCCAATGTGATGGTATTCGGAGGTGGGGCCTTTGGGAGATGACTAAGCCATCAGAGTGGAGCTCTCAGGAATGGGATTAGTGCCCTTATGTGAAAAGATCCCAGAGAGCATCCTCACTGCCTCCACCAGGTGAGGACACAGTGAGAAGAAAGCAACTATTTATGAACCAAGAAGCAGATTCTCACCAGACACGGAATCTGACTGTACTTTGACCTTGGATTTCCCAGCCTCTAGAATTGTGATAAATAAATTTCTGTTGTTCATAAGCCACCCAGCCTATGGTATTTTGTTGTAGCAGCCCAAACAGTCTAAGACAGAAATTAGCAGGCCACAATGTATGCATTTTACTTTTGATCAATTCAGGAAAAAAAAATTGATGGATAGATGGACAGACATAGCTACAGAGAACAAATGATAAAGCATTTGGGGAAAAATATCAACAGCCATGCATCTGGATAAAATATTTTTTTTCTAAATTCTTGCAACCTTTTTGTAAGTTTGAGCTTTTTGCCAAATAAAAACTTTTCTAAAAGACACACACACACACACACACACACACACACACACACACACACACACATACGCACACGCAGATTCTGGAACTAAATACCAAAAAATGTTCACAATACTTACCTCCAGGGAATGGGAATACAGGAATTTTGGGGGTAGGGGTGGGTATAGGATTATTGAGAGGGAAGGGGACTCTTAGCTTTTGTTTAATATCCCTCTAAGCTGTCATAATTTAACATGAACTACCTGTGCAATAAGATGATGCCAAATTAATTTTAAAGCAGCATTTTGGAGTCATAGAAAGAGTGTGGCTGAAAGATGTTGACTGAAATCTCATCAGTGCCCACTTTGCTCAGGGTATGGCCTTAACCAAGAGAAGTAATCTCTTTGAATGTGAAATTCCTTAGATGACCTAAATTTCTATTCCCAGCTCTGTCACAAACTCACTGGAGAAAGTTAGGCAGGTCTTTCACCTCCATGGGCCTCACATTTCTTGTCTATAAAATGAGATGATGCAACCATGACTTATTTTCAAGTCCATTTTTATAGGAAAAGAAGTTTGCTTTTCCAGGCTATTATCCCTTTTAACAGGAAAAATTCTTCTGAATTTTGTCATTCACATGAAGAAAAGATACTCTACCATTTTGGGGGCAAATGACTATTACTTAATATCCTCATACAACTTTAAATGGTTTTTATTTGTTTTCTTTTTATTGTATCTACATTAGAAGATGGATGTTAGCCAAACCTATTATAGTAATCATTTCATAATATGGGTAAATAAAACCATCATGTTGTATCTTAAAAGTGTACAGTGATGTGTGTTAATTATATCCTATCTAATAATAGACAAACATGGTAATTAACTGTAACTTCGCTACCCTTCCCATTGGCTAATCAGGGCAATATGCAAATTAACTGCCAACCAAGATGGCGGCCAGCGGCCAGGCAGCTGAAGCGAGCAGGAGGCTTGCTTGCTCCAGTGATGGAGGAAGCCAACGTTCCCTGCCTGCTGCTGCCGGCCTCTGAGCTGCACTCTAAGAAACAATGTTGCAATTATAGAAGCTAAACAAGCTCCAGATACCTGCTTTCAGCCAACTTCGGCCTCAGAGCTTAGAGCAACAGTGATGGCAACAATGTTTCAATTATAGAAGCTAAACAAACCCAGATACCTGCTTTCAGCTAGCCGCAGCCTCGGAGCTGGAGCCGGGCCTCAGAGCTGGAGCGGGCTCTCAGCTCCACTGACAGCTATAGAAGGTAAATAAACCCCAGAATAAAATAAATAAATAAATAAATAAAAAATAAAAAATAAAAAACAGAAAAAAGGAGAGGCTGGGAGCTTCAGTTGCCCACCCTTCATCCAGGGTGGCCAGGCACCCAAGCGGGACCCCCACCCTGATCTGGGACACCCTTCAGGGCAAATCAGCCGGCCCCCACCTGTGCACCAGGCCTCTATCCTATATAGTAAAAGGGTAATATGCAAACTGACCCTAACAGCAGAAAGACTGGGAATGACTGGTCACTATGACACACACTGACCACCAGAGGACAGACACTCAATGCAGGAGCTGCCCTCTGGTGGTCAGGGTGCTCTCACATGGGAGGAGCTCTGCTCAGCCACAAGCCAGGCTGATGGCTGCCAGTACAACGGTGGTAGTGGGAGCCTCTCCTGCCTCCTCAGCAGCGCTAAGGATCCGACTGCAGCTTAGGTCTGCTGCCTGCTGGCAAGTGGACATCCCCCGAGGGCTGCCGGGCTGCCAGAGGGATGTCTGATTGCCGTCTTAGGCACAATCCCCCGGGGAGCAGGCCTAAGCCAGCAGGTGGTCATCCCCTGAGGGGTCCCAGACTGCGAGATGGCACAGGCCAGGCTGAGGGACTCCTCCTCCCCCACGAGTGCACAAATTTTTGTGCACCGGGCTTCTAGTATATATATATAAAAAGCCAGCAACCAGAACAACAGAATGACCGGAACAACCAGTCGTTATGATGCCCACTATGGCCAGCCAACTGGCCGGATCGGGGGGTGGGGCTGGCTGGCCAACCTCCCGTGGCCCCTCCCCCCAGCTGGCCCCACCCCTGATTGGCCTCTCCCACCCCGATCGAGGGTGGGGCAGTTGGCCAACCAGCCTGCGACCCTTCCCTCTGGCCAGCCCCACCCCAGATCACCCCCCCACCCCAATAGGGAGCAGGTCTGGCAGCCAACCACCTGTGGCCCCTCCCCCTGGATGCCCCTACACCCGATGGGCCCCACAACCCCATCAGCCCACAGCCTCTCTTCCTGGCTGGCCCTACCCCCAATCAGCCCCCCACTCTGATCAGGGGCAGGGCTGGCTGGCCAACCACCCATGGCCCCTCCCCAAGGGCACTGGCCTCCGATTGGCCCCCCCACCCCAATCAGGGGTGAGGCCCACTGGCCAATCACCCATGGCACATCCCTGCAGCCGGCGCAGCCCTGATTGGCCCTGATCCGCCCCGATTGGGGTTAGGCTGGTGGGACCCTACCCCTGCATGAATTCGTGCACTGGGCCTCTAGTTTCTCAATAAAACTGGGTGGGGGGGCGGGGATGAGCCCACATTGGTTTGTAATAATTTGGACTTCCCCACATTTGAACTAAGGGTATGGTAGTCTTTCCCTGATCCTTCTCTTCCCTACCTTCTCCAGGGAGCATTTCTCAACCATTTCTCTGTGTCTATCTAAAACCCTCCTGGGGCAAACATCAGGGACTTCTAACCCAGTAGGGCCTATTCTCCTGTCTCTTTCCCCGTAACATTTAAGCTTGTGCATTGCTGAAAGGAAATTTAATCCATATGCTTCTGAGTCGTTTACACTTAACACTTCAAAATATTCTGTTGTAATGGTCATTTTTGTCACAAGACTCCTCCTGAGTCTTTACAAGGCCTTTTATTCTTAGCAGTCTCAGTTTAGCAGTCACACATGGAATCTAAACTCCAGAAGGATAGTTCTTTATCTTTATCATTCCTCACTTATTTGGTAGACTTTGCCAAGCTTTTTCTACCCTGAGGTAAGAAAGCCTTTGTGCTAAGACACTTTTTTATGTTCTTTTTCTTATATAATCAGGATGTTAATAATTACTATTTGCTGGGAATAAACAATGACATGCTCTGTACTAAGAACTTTTCTGTATCTTTAATCTTTAAATTTGGATAACTATAAATTTTTCCCTACTTTTCAGAACCCAAAGCTCTGAGAGATAAAGTAATTTGTCTAAAATCACCTAGCTGATGAGAATTGAGGTGAGACTATCTCCAAATATAGCACTGCACTCTTTCTAAATTAAATTAAAACCACACATCTGGTGATGCTTCAACTTCCATAGCTAGAGGCATTGTTAGCAGGCCCTCTTCACCCTGTCTTTTTGGCAAACTTTATTCAGCCCAATTCAAATGGCATCTCCTCTGGAAGGCTTCCCTCTTCTTTGCTGTCTTATACATCCTTCTTTGTCACACTACAATGTAAGATAATCATATTTTTCATGTCCATTTTCCTTTTAGACTATGAGCTTCTTGAGTTCAGGGTTATTTATATCTTTTTTCTCTGTTTTCCCAGAGCCCAACCCAGAGTAGACACTTAATAGATATCTGTTGAACTGAATATCTCCTAGTTAAGACTGAGGTGCAAATGTCTTTCATTTGTTCATCATCTATTCCAGGCATTGGAGATAAGGCAAGAAAAAACAAGCAGATCACCTCCTCTACTCAACACCACTCAGGTAGGGGCCCTACTTCTTCACTCCCTATGGAGTGTATCTGTTTATTCTCTTTGGAGCACAGGTCAGTATAGTTTGCATTGGAGACACTATAAAACAGCAGTCCAGTGATTGGACTATGGCGTCAGCCCACCTGGCTTTGAACAATTTACTTAACCTCAGTTTCCACATGAATAAAATGAGGAAAATACCTACCTGTTTGGGTGGTTGCAGAACATGATCTATATTGTAGACATTACATGTAGAATTAGAATGGTGCCTAAAACATAGAGTTCAATAAATATTAGCTATTATTATCATTCTTTGTCTCACCCAATGAATTTGTTTCTCTTTCACTGCTAACCAACTTAACCTATTATAAACTAAGAAATTTAGTGAAATGATCTAATATGATTGTTTCACATACTATGAAAGGCTTTTGTGCATTGTGAAGTAATGTATTAATGCTCTCTAAAAATGCCAACACCAAACATATCTAGGATGTTGAGAAATTTCATACAAAGCACAATTATTAATTGATCAGATGTTCTCTCACTTTCTCCCAACACAGATATATTTTTCCACCTCTAAAATTTCTACTGCTTAAACTACACTTTTATTTTTATTTATTTCCTGTCTTATTTCTTCTAAGTCTGCTTGTCTAACCCTGTGTGAACACATAAATGTTGATGAAGTCGAAGTCATAAACTCACTCCTTTTGCAAGTAGATTATTCACTGTTGGATGGATGCAGAATATACCCCGAATCTTGGCCAATGCTACTAATGAAAATCATTTATCACAAGAGATGTCAATGGGTGAGATACCACCCTATGCTTTAAAAACTTTAAATATCTATAAAACATGATAACTAGGTAAGTGGAAACTTTTCACATGCAAAGCCATTCATCACAATGTTATTTTTAACTATTAAAAAATTTTAAGTAAATGTTCAATAATAGGAAGATGGTCTAATAAACTTTATAGTTGTGCAATGGAATTCAAATAATGGCTTACAAAGATTTTTAAGTGACATTACTATATTATAATTTTAAAAAGCAGAATATAGAAATGCTTTTAATTATGTTAAATTGTGCATTTAAATAAGTTTATACAAACACCCATATATGTATAAAAAAGGCAAAATTAGAAGATGCACTAAAATGTTAACAGTGGTAATATTTGGGTAGTAAAATGAATTATGGGTGATTTTTATTCTCTTCTTTATTATAACTAGAGGCCCGATGCACGAAAATTCATGCAAGAGTAGGCCTTCCTTCCCCTGGCTGCCGGCACCGGCTTCCCTCTGGCACCCAGGTCCCAGCTGCTTCCCTCAGCCCGTTTGCAGGCAACCAGGATCCGGGCTGGCTTCCCTCCATCCCGGCTTGGTCAGGAAGGATGTCTGGAATGGCGACCAGAAGACGTCTGATCTAATTAGCATATTACCATTTTATTATTATAGATACTATCAGTTTTTAATTTTATTGACTGTGTTAAATGACTTATGTGAATTCTCTCACATTTGTTTCCTCATCTGTAAAATGAGGACAATGAGAATATCTGTTTTGCAAGTATAATGTATCAGATGAGCGAACATAAAATAATTGACAAGCCCTAACCGGTTTGGCTCAGCGGATAGAGCGGACTCAAGGGTCCCGATTCTGGTAAAGGGTATGTACCTTGGTTGCGGGCACATCCCCAGTAGGGGGCATGCAAGAGGCAGCTGATCGATGTTTCTCTCTCATCAATGTTTCTGACTCTCTATCCCTCTCCCCTCCTCTCTGTAAAAAATCAATAAAATATATTTTAAAAAATTGACAAATTTTAAAAATAATGTTTAAATATTAAATTATTAGAAAACAGTATGACTTTATTATATGTATGAATTACAGCAGTTAGTACTGTCAATATTTTTTAGAAATTTTTGTTTAGAAATGTTAACGAAAATGTATTACATATGTGGTTCTTTTTTCTGGGACTTTGCCCAGTTCCCTAGGATTTCCTGCTCCTTTACCTCCCCTAACTATGGCATTGTTATCACTGGGAAGGCTGGGGAAATATCAAGAAGGGTGGTAGTTTATTGGCAGAAGATAGAAAAGAGATCAAATAAAAAATTCAGAACTGTATGCCATTTTAGCCACATAATGGAGAGGAAAGCCAAACTCTGAAGCACAAGAAAATGTGAGATCTAGAATCATTCAGGCGCCCAACAAAATAGATAATCAACATCTCAGTGTACTGGACATCAAATCAACAATGGCTTTAGGTAAAGGTGGCGTGACTGAAAAGGTGCATGCCAGAAGGGCTAAAAGGGAATCAGGTGTCCAATCATGAATACAAAACAGATGCCCTAGGATCACAGTGGGGCCAAATCACCACAGTGCAAACTGCAGGGCAAATGCCTTTCTTCATGTTTCCCATCTGAGACTGTACTTTATTATTTCGTTTTCAATTTTCAGAAAGAAAGAGGAGAGTCAGAGTGGGGATAAACCAAGGCTATCTGTTCCAAAAGGAAGAACCAGATATCTAGAGTTATTAAAATGGAGAAACTGAGTAATCACAAGTGTAACAGATATGGATCACAAAGACATAAAGGTCTATTATTAAAACATTATAGAATTAATAAAATTCTATTAGTAGAATTCATAAAATTATAGACTATTATGAAGTTTCATTTCATCACAAATTCAAAATACTCCGAGATGAGAATTAGCTTGTTATTGCTGTCTTATATGTATATGTTAATAATGCTAACATAACTAACTAATGTTAAAATACTAAAACAATAATAAGGTTGTATCACCGAACGCATTGGAACAGATATTAGTAATTTTCGGTATAGACTTTTAAAGTACAAAGTGGACAGTATTCTAAGAATTGATTCAGAAATGTGCTGTGGAAATATAACAAATGTTCTTAGCTAAATAGCTTCTAAGTTTTTCTATTAAAAAAGTAGTTACCAAGCCCTAGCCAGTTTGGCTCACTAGACCCTTGGCCCATGGACTAAATGGTCACGGGTTCAATTCCCGTCCAGGATATGTACCTCAGTTGTAGGCTTGATCCCCAAGCTGCTCTGGGCTTGTGTGAGAGGCAACCAATGGATGTGTCTCTCTCACATCAATGTTTCTCTCTGTGTGTGTCTCCCCCTCCCTTCCACTCTCTCTAAAAATCAATGGGAAAATATCCTTGGGTAAGGATTAACAACACCAACAAAAAAAAGTAGTTACCAAGGTCAATGTTCTTATTTTCATTTATCAAATACCTATAGTGGTAGGCACTACTATTTCAAGAATTATACTCATTCATTCATATAACATTCCTATAATATAAGCATATTATCATCCCTATTTCACTGAGAAAGAAAGGGAAGCAGAAAGGTTAAGGTGATTGAGGTGTGCCCAAGAACTCATAGCTAATAAGTGTAGTTTCCAGGACTGAAACCTAGCTATAGGTTCCTCTCCTATAACCATTATATGCATTTGCACATACTTGCATATACAACACAAGTGAGGTCTAAGAACCACAGAAAAATGGAAATCCATTGTAGATAAAATAACAACAGGTCTCAGTTCACTGTGACAATCCAACTTCATATATATTGTCCCATTATAATCCTATATAATAAAGAGCTAATATGCAAATAGTCATCATGCCATCATGCCCTCACACCCTCATGCCCTGGTGCTAGGGCCGGGGGACCTGAGGCCATGCCCCCCACCTGGCGGGGCTTGACGGGCATGAGACCAGCTGGGTCTGGGTCTCACACTATTTCGAGGTGCGTGCAGGTGGGCAGGGACTTGACTCTGGGTCCCGCGGCACACCCCAGACTCTGACAGGAGGGAGATTTTTCATATACATTTTACTAATTTTCTTGCATCTCTGACACTTCTATTATAGAGAAAGGGGAAATAGCAATATTAAAATATTTCCTCTAATTAATTCCCTTTAAATGTGCATGAATTTCATGCACTGGGCCACTAGTTATTAATACTAGCCCTTGTCACTCTCAATAGTGTCCAAGTTCAGGCAAAACATACAGAGTGGACTTGTTAGAAAGGCTCTGTTCCACTACCATGGGAGAGCCTCTTAAGCTTTGTTATCCATAATTTCGCTGGATGTAAACAGGGAATGCTAATGTTTGTTCTCTTCCTGCTTCCCAAGATGATACTATGATCATATGATCCCGAAGAATATACACAAACGTAAGATATTTTGAAGTTTTACAAATGTCCGATAGCTGTATTAGAAACTTCTATAACTGCTGAGCTCCCATCATGTGCAGAGTATGAACAGACATGCTTTAAATGTATTAATGGACTCATTGCCATGAGTACATAATGCCTTTTTTATTCTTATAAAACAAATATTTGCAATATAAACATTGGTGTCAGAATAGAGTACAAACAAACAAATCATTAAATCACAATTAACTATTATTACTGAACCAGAAACTATGTCATGAAACTTACTTGAAAAGAAAGCTTTGCAAATTTCATTATATAATATCCACTTTATGGTTAACTCATTATTTCCACATAAGCAAAAAACAAAAACAAAAAAAAACCCCAGAATTAAACAATAAATTGTTTTGTTATTTAAAATAGAGTTTAAGAAGCTAGTGCCAGTATGTAATCCATCAGAAAGAAAAGATATAGATTCATTTTACAAAAGAAAAAGGATATTGAGACTTTGTTGCTATAGCAATGAGTCAAAATTCAGAAAATCACCTACAAAAGTGGATAAAAGACTTAAATGTAAGTTGTGAAACCATAAAAGTCCTAGGAGAAACCATAGGCAGCAAAATCTCAGACATCTCCCCTGGCAATATGTTTACCAACACATCTCCTAAGGAAAAAAAAGAAACTCAGAAGAAAATAAACAAATGCGACTACATGAAAATAAAAAGCTTCTGCACAGCAAAGGAAAATATCAACAAAATGACAAGCGAGCCCACTGTATGGGAGAACATATTTGGCAATGATACATCTAATAATATCCAAAATATGTAAGGAACTCATACAACTTAACAAAAGGAAGACAAACAATCCAATTAAAAAATGGGCAAAGGACCTAACTAGATACTTCTTCAAAGTGGACATACAGATGGCCAAGAGAAATAGGAAAAAACACTCAAAGTCACTGATCATCAAAGAGATGCAAATCAAAATGACAATGAGGTACCATCTCACACCTGTCAGATGGCTACCATCAACAAATCAACAAATGACAAGTGCTGGAGAGGATGTGGAGAAAAAGGAACCCTAGTACACTGCTGGTGGGAATGCAAAATGGTGCAACCATTATGGAAAACAGTATGAAGTTTCCTCAAAAAAATCAATATGGAACTGCCATTTGACCCAGTGATCCCACTTCCAGGAATATATCCTAAGAAACAGGAAGCACAAATCAGAAAGAATGTATGCACCCCTATGTTCACAGCAGCACAATTTACAATAGCTAAGATCTGGAAACAGCCCAAGTGCCCATCAGTAAATGAATGGATAAAAAAGCTGTGCTACATTTACACCATGGAATACTATGCAGCAGTACAAAAGAAGAATCTCTTACCCTTTGAGACAGCATGGAGAGACCTGGAGAATATCATGCTAAGTGAAATAAGTCAGTCAGAGAAAGATAAGTATCACATGAATGCACTCATATGTGGAATCTAAGTAACAAAATAAACTGATCTCTGGAGAGGATCCAGAGACATGGAAGCATGGAACAGAATGGGGAATCTCAGAGGGAAGGTGGGGAGGGTGGGTAGGTGGGTGGGAGGTAATCAACTAAAGACCTTGTATGCATATATGCATAACCCATGGACACAGACAATGAGTGCCGAAGGCCTAGGGTAGCAGGGAGGTGCGGGGTGGGGGGAGGGGGAGAGAGGGTTACGGGGACGGCTGGAAGGTGTCAATGGGGGCAAAAAAGGGACATATGTAATACTTTCAACAATAAAGAATTTTAAAAAAACATACAGAACATCAACAGAGTATAAAATACTATTGATATACATACAAAACCATATGTATTATATTTTATGCTGATCTATGACAAAATAATGATACTGGCTTATAAATCCTGTTTTCTATGACAATGACATCCAAGCATTGACTTATGAGACTCTCTACATAGTTTGTATATAAAAAGTTTCTACTTAGTAAATAAAAATGAGTAAGTTTTTTCTGAGAAATGTCATTACTTTCATCAAGATAAGCTATTTCTTGTACTGAGTGGGGAAAGGTGAAGAATTTTATACTCTAAGTGGCTCACAGATTAAATAAGGCTAAGAGCCAGTACCAGTTAAATTGATTATGCAATCATAATGTGGACACATCTGGGAATTTATTTATTATCAGAAACTTATGTAGCACATGATTTTTCATTTAAAGAGTAGCAGAGCCTGCTAGCGTGGCTCAGTGGTTGATTCCCAGTCAGGGTACATGCCCACGTTGCAGGCTCTATCCCCAATAGGGGGCGTGCAGGAGGCAGTTGATCAATGATTCTGACCATTGATGTTTCTATCTCTCCCTCTCTCTTCCTCTCTGAAATCAGTAAAAATATATTTTTTTTAAAAAGAAAAAGAAAATCACCTACATATAGGGAATTAAAAGGTGTGAACTTTGTCATAGTGTATGTGTGTGTGTGTGTGAATCCCTGTGTATTCTTTTTGATCTGTAAATTTGCAATAATAGAAAACACATCTAAAATGAATAAAAGTATTACATCCTCAGTGTTCAACTTTTTGTTCCTTGTCTCCATCCATTCTACTCCCCATACTCTAATTTAAATGGACATATTGACCATTTCATCATAGTCTATCACTTGCTTTACTCCTTTTTAATTCATCATCTCACTAAATGTACTCATCTCCTTGATTAAAAATAAGAGAAGAAATCTAAATATATTCACTGTTTTTATTATTTTATTAAATTTGTCACACTTTGCAGAAGCATAGTTTGGGTCACAGTTTCCTTACCTATAAATTAAGAAGTTTCAATCAGTTGATCCCTATGAAATTCACAGCTTTGTAGATCACAATATATCATGTGAATGGGGGGACCTTTATAAATGCTTCAGACTGAGACAGGGATGAAAGTGTGATGGTGTGAATTATTCTATCTTGCTTTTTTGTGGGGGAGGGAATTACCATAACAAGTAATTCTGCTTCAGTTAAGCAATAAATGTCTGATCAAAAAGAAAAAGAAAGTATCTGAAATCATGTGTCAAATTTGAGACAGTCCCTAATTTCTTGCTCCAATGAAATGTGATCTGTTTGTCATTAGAATGTGAAATACAAGGCTAAGATATATAAAGGCAATTTTTGCTTTTTGAAAAATCTTTTTATCCTTACCTGTCATAGATAGTGATTATGAAAATAAGTGATGTTGTACAGTCAGGAGCCTCATGTGCTAGCCTTAGCTCTACTTCTAATTACCTGCCCAAGAGCAAGCAAGTCACTTGGTTTTTATAGAGCTGGTTTGGTCTGGTTCCTGAGGCTTCTCTCAGAACGGGAGATAATGGCAGGGATTATACCCTCAGTGCTTCACAACTTTTCATATTGCAAAACTGCCATATACTAGTAGTTGATTGATTCTTTTTTATTGATAATCAGGGGTCTCCATGAAATAAAATCAAAATAGAAAGTTAATAAATAATATTTTGTCAGATTTCTTGCAGAGATGTGAAAATTATTAATATTGCATGTCTAAAATGAACATAGCTTAACTCCATATCATGAAAATAAATGATTACAATATTACTAAAAATACTTTATGAATATTTTTTATAACTTCATAGTATTCTAAGAACCAACGCTTCTGACTTTAAGTTGACCTGTGCTTTCTATGAAGAATGTTTCAATACTTGTGGAAAACAAACTATATAATTGCTGTAAAACAATAGCTTGTGAACATTAGTTCAGACTTTCTAACCATGCTCTAGGGAATCCAAGAGCTCATTTCCTGTGAACTTCTATTACTTATGTTTTATGTTAAGAGGTTTGCAAGGGCATTTGTTCGCCATAAAACTAGTCCCTAGAGAACTTGCTTCATTATTAAAAGCAAAATAAGATACTAAGTAGCAGGAGGAAGGCAACTTTCCCATTTACCAAAACTACCTAATAGGCTTACGGAGAACAGGTGATGATCATCCCATTCTGGAGTATTAAGCACCTCCTCTTGAAACAGGGTATACAGAGGCTCTTCTAAGCATGAAGGAATATTCCTCTTTTATTTTAAGAACCCAAAACATACCATGTACAAACTCAAGTTATGATAAAGATAAGGAAGGCACCGCCTGGTTGGGGTGAAAAGCAGAGGAAAAGGGGGTGATGAAATCACTTCTAACTCCTTCTCTCCAGTCCAGGCCCTGTGCTTCCTCAGGCAGGGTCAACTCCATACACACACACACACACACACACACACACACACACACACACACACACACCAGCACCGTGATTCAGTTATATAAAGGACACACTATATTATGCTCAATCATTGTCAGTTAAATCTATGGCAATGAAAATATTTCACTCCCAAACAACTGATAATTGGTAATTGATAATATTCACAATGGAGCAATAATCTGTTTGAAGCAAGACTTATCATACATGTTACTTGGTTTTTAGAGACTATTGGAAGAGCCTGGATTCCTATTTTATGCCAAACCTCAGTATACAATTCCAGAAAAGAAGACTGCTAATTTTTCAAACAATGGTGATTCGCTGATAAAAGGAGGCTTTGGAGCCAGTGTGTGTACAGTATGGTGGGAAGATATCCAGCCTGGGAATAAGTAGATGTAAATTATGGTCCTGGCTCTGCTTCGAAATCTTTGAAAAATTACTTCTCTCTGAGCCTTGGTGTTTTAAATTAGAAATCAAGGAAATTGAGCTCAGAAAAGTTTCTAAACTTTTATTAACATAAGAAACTTTTTTTAACAAAATTTACTAATGAACCCAACCTGTTAAAATGATGAGAGAACCTGCTCTGGTTGAAAAGAGCACAGGAAACCTGAGCTTCGCCAATCACCTTCCTGTCTACCCCCAACTCAGACTGCAAACCACCAACCTTTAGAATCTCTGAAGTTCCTTCTGTTTGTTACTCAATGGGGATGGAAAAGAAAATGATAAAGCAGATGTTAGCTTTAATAGGCTGATAGTGATCTGTCTGAGGCTCTGGGAAAGAGTTTAAGATAGAGAGGGAAGAAATTGATGGACATCTCTCAGTGGTTCTAGATTCTGGCTGTTGGGGCCTGTTTTACAGAACCCCTTTTTTCTTGCTATCACTCACTTCTGGTTTGAAAAGCCAAAGCAGTCAAATAATAGAGTCAATTAGAAAGAATAATTTTATTGTAATGAATGTCATATTATCTGTACCAGTTCACTTACCTCAGAAAACTAAATTATGTTTTAGGTGTAGGTTGCCTCCTACATTTTCTCTTGTATGTAATAAGTCTATTTTAAACATCCCTTAGAGAAACAACTAATTATAATCTCATTCAAAGATTAAATCCAAACGAAAACAAAATTAAGTCTGTTATTAAGAGGCAGTTCGAGACAATATTAAGCTGAATTTGCAGATAGAAAATTCCTATTACTAGGCATTCAGGAAAGATTTTTCTAATAGAAAACTAGTATGTTTCATGAGCTGAAAGTTTGAAACAAACTTGAGGACAAATAGTTAGATAAAAAAATAAATTTGTTTCCTTCATTCATTCAACAAATATTATTTGAGCACCAACAATGAGCTGGACAATATTCTAGATGTTGGAAATATAGCTGTAAACAAAACAGACAAAAATTCCTGCCTTCATAAGCTCATACACATGCTCATTTCATTTCATTTATTTTCTTTTCCTTTCTTTTTTATTTTCTTTCTTCTTTCTCTTTCTCTCTTCCCCTTCTTTCTTTTCTTTTTCTATCACCTCCCTCTCCCTCTCTCTTTCTCTCCTTCTCTCTCTCTCTCTCCTCTCTCTCTTTCTCTCTCTCTCTCCCCTCTTCCCTCCCTCATCCCTCCCTCCCACCTTTTCTCCTTTCTTCCTCCCTCTCCCTTTCTTTCTCTCTCCTTGCTTGGAAGTGTGCCTTCCTCTTGAATTTTTTGTAATATTCTGAGGAGAATAGGTTTTAGTTTTTCTTTGAATTCTTGGTAGAACTCCCCTGTAAAGCTGTCCGGACCAAGGCTTTTGTTTGTTGGAAGATTTTTGATTACTGCTTCAATTTCTTCAGTAGTTATCAGCCTATTCAGGTTTTTTGATTCTTCCTTGATTGAGTTTTAGAAGCTGGTATTTTTTAAGAATATGTCCATTTTGTCTAGGTTGTCCATTTTGATGGAATAGAGTTGTTCATAGTATCCTGTATAATATAATATACAAATTGTCCCCTTGGGCAGTTGATTGACCGGGAGTTCAACTGCTCGCTATGACATGCACTGACCACCAGGGGGTGGCGTGGAACATGGTGGGTGTCAGCCAGGAGAGAGCGCACTGCCTGCCCAGCTTCCATGTGGCACTGCTGGGTGGCTCAGAGGCCCATTCTGTGCCCCAACCCACAGCATCCAGCCGCACTCACCGCATCTCCAGGTGGGGACTCGGGCGCTGTGATTCAGGTGGAGGGGGGCGCATGAGGACCTGGGGGCCCAGGTGCTGCCCAAAGCCCAGAGGTCAGCTGGGACCAGCCCTTCCACACCAGACGCTGGTGCTTCCATCACTGGCCAGGCCTAGGGACCGCACCCATGCATACAGTTCAGGTACTGGGCCTCTAGTTTTCTCATAATCCTTTGTATTTCTGTGGGTCGGTTGTTACTTCACCTCTTTCATTTCTGATTTTATTATGAGTCCTCTCTTTGCTTCTTGGTGAGCCTGACTAGAGGTTCATCAATCTTGTTTATCCTTTCAAAGAACTAGCTCTTGGTTTTACTGATCTTTTGTATTGTTTTTTGTTTGTTTGTTTGTTTTTTATCTCTATGTTGTTTATTTCAACTCTGACCTTTATTATTTCCTTCCTTCTGCTTATGCTGGGCTTTTCTTGTTGCTCTCTTTATAATTCTTTGAGTTGTAGGGTTAGATAATCTATTATCATTTTTCTTGTTATTTGAGCTAGGCCTGTAGAGCTATGAACTTCCCTCTCAAGACTGCTTTCACTGTGTCCCATAAATGTTGGATTGTTGTGTTTTCACTGTCATTTATTACCAGGATGCTTTTTCTTCTTCTTTGATCTCTTCGGTAACCCAATCATTGTTTAATAGCATGCTATTTAGCCTCCAAGTGTTTGATTTTTTTTCATTGTTTTTATTGTAGTTGATTTCTAATTATATGCCATTATGGTCTGAGAAGAAGCTTGATATGATTTCTATCTTCTTGAATTTGAGGAGATTTTGCCTTTTTCCCAATATGTGGTCTATCTTTGAAAATGTCCCATGTGCACTTGAGAAGAATGTATATTCTGTAGCTTTGGGGTGAAATGTTCTGAAGATGTCAATTAAGCCCATCTGATCTATTAAGTCATTTAGGATTGATGTTTCTTTGCTGATTTTTTTGTTTAGAGGATTTATCCAGTGGTGGCAATGGGGTATTAAAGTCTCCTACTATGACTGTATTGCTGTCAATCTCTCCCTTGATATCTTCCAGAAGTTTTTTTATGTATTTGGTTGCTCCTGTATTGGGTGCATATATGTTGACCAGAGTTGTATCCTCTTGTTGAATTGCTCCCTATAGTATTATGCAGTGGTCTTCTGTATCTCTTGTTATGGCCTTCACTTTGAGGTCTAATTTGTCAGATATAAATATTGCTACCCCAGTTTTTTTTTTTTCATTTTCTTTCGCCTTAAATTTTTTTTTCCATCCATTCACTATCAGTCTATGTGAATCCTTTTTCCTGAGGTGGGTCTCTTGTAGACAGCATATATATGGGTCATGTTTTCTTATCCATTCAGCTACCCTATGTCTTTTGATTGGAGCATTTAATCCAATTACATTTAAGGTTATTATTGATAAGTACTTGTTTGTTGCCATTTTTAGTCTTTATGCCTGTGTTCCTTCTTCCCTTCCTATTTCTTCTTTTTACAGAAGTCCCTTTAGCATTGCTTGCATTGCTGGTTTAGTGGTAATAAACTCCCTTAGCCTTTTATTGTCTGTGAAGCTTCTGATTTCACCTTTAATTTTGAACGATAGCCTTGCTGGCTGTTATATTCTTGGATTCAGTACCTTGCTTTGTAACACTTTGTATACTTCATTCCATTCCCTTCTGGCCTGATGTGATTCTATTGAGAAATCCGTTGATAGAGTCTAATGGGAGATCCCTTGTAGGTAACTTTCTATCTCTCTCTGGCAGCCTTTAAGATTCTTACTTTCTTGTTTGTGTTTGCCAATGTAATTATGATGTGTCTTGTTGTCGGTCTTTTGGGGTTCCTCTTATTTGGGACTCTGTGAGCTCCTTGGACTTGTGTGAGTTTTTTCTTCCCTATATCAGGGAACTTTTCTGTCATTATTTCTTGAAACAGGTTTTCTATTCCTTGCTCAGTTCCTCTCCTTCTGGCATCCCTATTATGCAGATGTTGTTTCATTTGGTGTCGTCCCAAAGTTCCCTTAGCCAGTGGTTCTCAACCTTCCTAATGCCACGACCCTTTAATACAGTTGCTCATGTTGTGGTGACCCCCAACCATAAAATTATTTTCGTTGCTACTTCATAACTGTAATTTTGCTACTGTTATGAATTGTAATGTAAATATCTGAAATGCAGGATGTATTTTCATTGTTTGTGACCCACAGGTTGAGAACTGCTTCAGGTTCTCCTCTTGTTTTTTAAGTTATTTTTTTTCCAGTTGCTGCTCTGCTTGTGCATTTTTTCCTACCTTGTCTTCTAGTTCACTGATGTGGTCCTCAGGTTCTTCTAGTCTACAGTTGATGCTTCCTATTGTGTTCTTTATTGCAGATATGTCATTCTTCATTTTTTCTTGGTTTTTATTCATTTCCTCTTCATTCTTACACGTTGTTGAATTTGTCTTCCATCCTTTTCAGTGTCCTTATGACCATTACTCTGAATTCTTTCTCTGACAAATTGCTTGCCTCCATTTCGTTTACTTCCTTTTCTGGTGATTCCTCCTTTTCTTTCATATGGGGACTGTTTCTTTGGCTCCCCATTTTCACTCCTCTCAGGTGTCTGGTCATGTGGCTCACTCTCTACCATGTTGACCAAAAGGCACAAAATGCAACTTGACAAGACAGGACACAGAGGGAACAAAACATGAATGTATTCACAACACCAATAACCCAAATAAAGGTGACCACCAAAGAAAAGAGAATTAGGGGAGAGAAAAGAGTGCAAAAATGATACAGAGAAAAGGAAAAAAGGTAAAAGAGAAAAGAGAAAGAAGAAAAAAGAAGAGGGATAAAATATACATACATGGGGAGAAAACTCCATAAAACCAACAACTAAACCAAAAAATGCAAACAACACACACCCAGAAAAAAGGAGGGGAGCTGAATCTGAAGAGGCAGAGCTTATTTTCAGAAGGTAAGTTAAAGAAACTGTATGAATGGGGAAATGGCCACAATTCAGGATAGAGAATGTGTGTATCAGAAGAAAAGTAAAAAATAGAATACTCAATAAATAATAATTTTAAAATAATAGTAATTAAAATTATATATTAAAATATATATAAAAATTTATATATATAAAAATAAATATAAAATTTTACCCTTTCTTTAATCTATCTACCTAACTATTCATATATTTTTGGAAAGGAGAATAGAGTAGGGAGCAGATAGGCCTGAGTTTGGTGAGTGAAACTAATTAAGCTATAAGAAGAGAATAATCAAGGAGAGGAAAAACAAAAGCATAAAATAAAAAAACTAACAAACAATCAAACAAACAACAATAAGAAAAAAAAATGGCTAGTGAAGAAAGAGAAAAGAGAAGGATGTATGGAGCATGGGAGAGTAAATTAGATATATGTGTAAGCCAACAGAGACTACTATAATAATAATGCATCAATAAAGCAGATAAAGAAGGTCAATTTTTTAATAAGGAGTAAAAAGAAAGGAGAGAGAAAAACTAAAGCAGAGACAGGAGAATAAAAACATGATGAAAAGGGGGGAAGTGAGGAAGAAAGCGTTGGCATAAAGGAAAAAATGAGATAGAGTAAAATAATGATAAAAAATAAAAATAGAATGTAGAACACTAATCCAAAAAAGAAAACACAAAAACAAACTAAAGAAAGGTTAAAAATAATAATAATAAATAAAAATAATAAAAATAAAACAAAAAAATTTAGTTTCTTAAGTAAAAGATTAAAAAAAAAAGTGTACTAGTGAAGTTCATTCGCTTTAGCTGAGTATTTAATGTCCCATGGGGGCTGGTCTATGACCCCCTCCACTGCTCTGTCTGCCATGTCTCAGCTTCCTGCTAGATAGTCACCACTATGTTGAAGCTCCCAGCGACCCACCGCTCCTCTGTGTCAATCACCACAGCCTTGGTTTCAGCCAGGAGGGACCAATCTGCCTGCTTTATTTTTTCTGCCTGCTTTCAGTTGTATTTACATAGCATCTATTTCTGACATGGCTTCTAGGTGGCGGTGTTTCTGTATTAGTTTCTGAAACCAAATGGCCCCTCAACCCAGTCCCCTGAGGGTATTTCGAATTCTTGTTTCTCTGCCAAGCTCAAGGCTGGATGCGCCTGCTCTGCTAGAAGGGACCTGGTCTTCAGGAGAAAAAAATGTCTGTTCAGGGTTGGAGGGATCGGACTGTCCCAGAGCTGGCTTCCTGATCGTCTCTCCCTATTTTGTTCCCCAGCTTGTGCAAAACCACCTTCATCTGCACCACAGCCTCGGTGAGTGTTTGTAATTGAAAGACCCTGGGTTTAGTGAGTAAAAGCAAGGAAATTATCAAGACAGAGCAACCGCGCCATTGCGCGTCTCCCCTGGGCACTGCCCGGCCTGTGCAGAACTTCAGGCTGCCTTTCTTGGCGCAGCCTCCCACTGCTGTGGGCTTAGATCTAGAGTCCCCTGCTGCCAGCAGCCCTGTGCTGCACCAACACCGCATCCCTTGCACAGTCACAGCTGTGCGCGTTTCTCCCTCCAGCCCAGATCCCCGATCCCACCTCTCTCCAGTTGACCTCTGACCTCTCTGTCCAAGATTATCTCTCCAGCTGTGTTTAATTCACCAATTCCAGGTGGATGTTATTCTATTCGGCTGTTTCTTCTGTCTGCTCCGTGAGAAGGCACCGGACCCATCTGCCTATTCAGTCGTCATTTTGTCTCCCCACAACAAACTTTTTAGGTGCCCGTGGTGGGGGAGGGTGGAGTCTCGGTGTTCATGGGTTTGTAGATGAGGCAGCTGGTCCCTGGCCTATGTGGCTGTAGGGTCCCAGGTGTTGTCCGAGGTCTCTCCGGGTGGAGGTGAGGCTGGGCTCCCAGTCACAGCAGCTCTCCCCTTCAAGATGGCACAGTCTCTGTGGCAGAGCCGGCGGCCCCGGGAGAGATTTTAGCAGTAGTAGAGGCTGCCCGGCTAGGGGAGCCTGGTCCGCCAGCCCCCAAAAGTCCTGTGGAATATAACCGTCCCTCACTCACACATACACACACGCCCCACACTTCCACACACTCCTCTTTCTCTCTCTCACTCACTCACACTCTCTTCCTCTCTGCCGTCCCATCGGCTGCCATCATAGATCTCCTCGGTAATAGGGCTTTTACTATGCAAATGGGAATCATATTCTAGGGAAATCGGGGGAAATTAAGGTAACCTACATCCCTTGACCTTATGAAACAGAAACTCCTCTATGCATTCTTTCTTTTTTGAGTAACTGTATTTTAGATTCTCTTTGCTATGGCAGCTTAGATTATACTCTAATTAACACAAGTGCCTTCTACCTTTTTAATTGTAAAAAATGAAAACAAAAATATAGGGATTAGATGCAAAGAGACAACACCCAAAAAGAACCTCTGTCTTGGCGCTTTAAGGACTAACATCCCCAGGGAGTCTTAATTCTAGCTCAGTTCTCAGTGTCAAGTCACACTAACAAAGCTCCATCAAGTGACTCTGAGGGCTTCCACACACACATCAGACAGATCAGATTTCAACAGGCCAAAAGAAATTTCAGCAGGAGGCTGAAGTCATTCACCATACCCATATAGTAGCTATCGCTGTCTACTAGTTTCTATTACATGGAGCTTAAAAATACACCTTCATTTCCTACCACACAAACATTTCTACCTTGTCATTTTCTTTAGGATGGATTTGATGTAGAATTGATTAACTATTTCTAGTCACTTCACTCTTTAATTCCATTCCTCATGATAATAAAATAGTGATAGAGTAGATTACAAAGACTGTGTATACAAACTGGGTGAATATAGACAAAAAAATATAGTTTATATGTAGGCACAAACCAATTATATTTTATCAATGATACTGCCTTTTTTCCTTAGAATCTTTTCTCTAGTTATTTGGAGAATACCATATATAATTATTAAATCTTATGCTTTGAACTAATAATGCTAAATTTCACTCTTACATTCATTATATTTTATACCAGCTTGTATTTTGCTACTAAAGTGAAAGCTATTTATGAGTCAAACATGAACAATACATGTATATATATTTTAATAATCCAGGTAATTAAGCATTAAAAGTGGTAGAGAAAAAGAAACATTAAACATGGTGATGTAATAAAAATGTTTAGCATGTCTCGACATTCCATTTTTCTTGAGACTTTTGTTTGCTTTTCCTCCTAAGTACCATAATAAAACATAAAGTTACAATCAACGTGTGATGACAAATAGTCTCAGGGTTGGGTTTGCATTCTTCTAAATATATTGGCATTTGTAAGCTGGAAAAGATAGATGTAATCAACCACCCTCAGACAAAAGTAGAATGACTATTCTGGCAAAATGTTCAAACCACATTAAGCCCTAATTTGAAATGATGTTTGAAAGAAAGCAATGCAACTAGGACCAATTTATTTGTACAGCAACTAAAAACTGAACTTACTAGACATATTTAAGAGATGGAAACAATTAAATGCATTTGTTTTCTAAATAGACCAAGTATATTAGAAACTTCGGAGGTAAAAAAAAAAACACAACATAATTTTACTAGACACTATTATTGGTTGCTGTGTAATACTTAAATCACTTTTCTAATGGCCTTCTGAGGTTGTTCTAATAAAACATGCTATTTTTCAGAGTGATTAAGCAATATGTTTAATTTCACATTATCAATATATCATAGTTTCACTCTAGCATATGGAACAACTTAAATAGAATGTCATTTTATTGGGAGGGTGTTATTGTTTGTTTTCATTTTGTTTTTCAGAAAATTTATTTTGATGCTTTTTCCTTTGTACTGAAATCAAGTTTCTATGGTATTCTGGGAAAATTATGTTAAGTGATTTCTTTTGGGTACATATCTAGACACTATAGGCACTTCAACTGAAGGTAAAAATTGTTTTGGCTCCAAAAAGATTGAAATAATGACATTTTTATCCAGAATAATATCCTGCCCCAAATGTGGGATGGCAAGATACCCGCATATCATCAAGTCTTTGGCTAATATGTATAACCTGACTACTCAATCAAGGAGAGTTTCTTTAAGACCAAGTGTCCTAACTCTTTGGCATCTTTTCCCAGGGCCATATCCTGACAAGCCTGGCTACAAAAGGTTGCTATTTACACACCATAATGAAGCACAGGTCCCAGAGGGCAGCACTACCAAGGCCCAATGAAGTTGGCCAAGAATTGATGCTACAGAGCATTGAAAACAGGACAGTGTCTTTCTCAGTTCTCATCCTCCACATCACTAGTTTGTAGAAGAGTATGATGAACATATTAATGAATAAACATCAAGAGGAATATTTTTTTCCATAAGGATCATACATCACTAGCAAAAGTATCTAAGGACTTCCCTTGCATGGAAGACATAGGAAGGACTGGTAGGAAAAGGAGAAAACTCACTGATTTTTAAATCTCATTATTACATAACTCCAAAATACTCAAAGGTTCTTCTCAGGGCTAATTTACTTTATGTAGAAACACTAACAATTCAAGTACACAGCACATTCCTAGTTGCTCCTTCTAGAAATTCATTTAGGATATAGGAGACTATATTTGACTTTGATATTATGCCTATTCAATTTGCAGACAAAAGAGTTAAGAAAATTCTGCTGATAACTGCACTCAGCCTCAAGATATTTCAGAGACTAAAATATTGGTGAGACAATTAAAGCATGATTGAAATACCCAGTCTAATGAATTGCTAAATACCAGTATAATATTTCATATGTAGCAAATCTAAAGCACATTTTAATTGGGTTAAAAACTAATGAATGCTTCAGATACTGTAATTGTAATTATTCAGAATTTCAACTAAAATACTTAAAGATCCCAAGTATTTTCTCTACTGAAATGTACATTAAGAATTAAAATATATTCCCCTAAGAACAGGAACAAGACAGGGATGTCCACTTTCACCACTCTTATTCAACATAGTAGTGGAAGTCCTAGCCACAGCTATCAGACAAGAAGCAGAAATAAAAGGCATCCAAATTAGAAAGGAGGAAGTAAAACTCTCATTATTCACAGATTAAACAATATTGTACATAGAAAACCCTAAAGACTCCACAAAAAAATAGCCACTAGGTTTAAAAAATGAATTTGGCAATGTAGCAGTATACAAAATCAACACCCAAAAATTGATGGCATTTTTATATACCAATAATGAATTCTTAAAATGAGAAACTAAACAGACAATCCCATTTACCATTACAACAACAAAATTAAAATACCTAGGAATAAACTTAACCTAGGATGCAAAAGACCTGTACTCTGAAAACTACAGGACGCTGAAAAAAAGAGATGGAAGAAGATATAAACAAGTGGAAGAATATACCATGTTCATGGATTGCTAGAATCAACATCATTAAAATGTCCATACTACCCAAGACAATCTACAGATTCAATGCAATCCCTATTAAAATACCAATGGCATATTTCACAAAGCTAGAACAAATACTCAAAAATGTTATATGGAAGCAGAAAAGACCATGAATAGCTGCAGCTACCTTGAGAAAGAAAAACAAAGTTGGAGGAATCACAATACCAGTTATACTACAAAGCCACCGTAATCAAAACAACCTGGTACTAGCACAAGAACAGGCATATAGATCAATAGAATAGAACAGAGAACCCAAAAATCAACCCAAACCATTGCACTTAATTAATATTTGACAAAGAAGGCAAGAGCATACAATGGAGTCAAAACAGTCGTTTCAATAAATGGCGCTCAGAAAATTGGACAGATACAGGCAAAAAATAAAACTAGACCACCAACTTATACCATACACAAAAATAAACTCAAAATAAGCTTCTGCACAGCAAAAGAAACCATCAACAATACAAAAATAGAGCCCACTGTATGGAAGAACACATTTGGCAATGATACATCCAATAAAGGGTTAATATCCAAAATATATAAGGAACTCATACAACTTAACAAAAGGAAGACAAACAATCCAATTAAAAAATAGGCAAGGACCTAAATAGACACTTCTCCAAAGTGGACATAAGGAAGGCCAAGAGACATAGGAAAAAATGTTCAAAGGCACTAATCATCCAAGAGATGGAAATCAAAATGACAATGAGGTACCATCTCACACCTGTCAGAATGGCTACCATCAAAAATCAACAAATGACAAGTGCTGGTGAGGATGGGTAGAAAAGGGAACCCTAGTACACTACTGGTGGGAATGCAAACTGGTGCAGTCACTATGGCAAACAGTATGGAGTTTCCTCAAAAAAATCAATATGGAACTGCCATTTGACCCAGTGATCCCACTTCTAGGAATATATCCTAAGAAACAGGAAGCACAAATCAGAAAGACTGTATGCACCCCTATGTTCACAGCAGCACAATTTACAATAGCTAAGATCTGGAAACAGCCCAAGTGCCCATCAGTAAATGAATGGATAAAAAAGCTGTGCTACATTTACACCATGGAATACTAATGCAGCAGTACAAAAGAAGAATCTCTTACCCTTTGAGACAGCATGGAGAGACCTGGAGAATATCATGCTAAGTGAAATAAGTCAGTCAGAGAAATATAAGTATCACATGAATGCAATCATATGTGGAATCTAAGTAACAAAATAAACTGATCTCTGGAGTGGATCCAGAGACATGGAAGCATGGAACAGAATGGGGAATCTCAGAGGGAAGGTGGGGAGGGTGGGTGGTGGGTGGGAGGTAATCAACTAAAGACCTTGTATGCATATATGCATAACCCATGGACACAGACAATAGTGTGCTGAAGGCCTGGGTAAGTGGGGGGGGAGGTAGGGGGTTCAGGGGCAGGCTGGAAGAGGTCAATGGTGGGGAGTGGGGAAGTGGACATATATAATACTTTCAATAATAAATAATTTTTTAAAAAATAAAATGAAAAAGAAAAGACAAAAAGAATCCTATCTAATAAAAGAGAAACATGGTAATTAGCATACGACCGCTACCCTTCCCATTGGCTAATCAGGGCGATATGCAAATTAACTGCCAGCCAAGATGGCGGCCGGCAGCCAGGCAGCTTGAAACTAACATGAGGCTTGCTTGCTTCAGTGACAGAGGAAACCAACGTTTCCCGACTGCCTTGCCGGCCTCTGAGCTTGCAGTTTGAGACATTGTTACAAATATAGAAGCTAAAGAAAACCCCAGAAACCTGCTTTAGTCGCAGGGCTTCAGCCAGCAGGATTGCAACATTGTTTCAAATACAGAAGGTAAACAAAGGCCAGAAACCTGCTTTCAGCAGTGGAGGCCTAAGAGCTGGAGCCTCAGAGCTAAAGCTGGCCCAGAATAAAAAAAAAAAAAAAGAAAATACGGAGCAGTCGGGAGCTTCAGTCACCCGCCAGCCTGAAAACAGCCCTCAGCCCCTCACCCAGACTGGTGAGGCACCCCAGTGGGGACCCCCACCCTGAAGGGTGTGTGACCAGCTGCAAACAGCCATCATCCTCTCATCCAGGCTGGCCAGGCACCCCAGTGGGGACCCCCACCCTGATCCAGGACACCCTTCAGGGCAAACCAGCTGGCCCCCACCCGTGCACCCGGCCTCTATATAGTAAAAGGGTAAAATGCCTCCCAGCACCGGGATCAGCATGACAGAGGGCAGCGCCCAAACCCCCTGATCGCCCTGTGGCTCTGTGTGACAGGGGGCGGGGCCACAACCTCCCTATCCACCCTGCTCTGTTCGTGACAGGGGAAGGCACCCCAACCCCCTGATCAGCCCTGCTCTTTGCCTGATGGGGGGAGCTCCCCAACCCCCTGATTGCCCTGCGGCTGTGTGTGTGACAGGGTGCGGTGCCCCAACCCCCTGATCGGCCCTGCTGTGTGTGTGACAGGGTGCGGCGCCCCAACCCCCCCACCCCCCACAGGCCCTGCTCTGTGTGTGACGGGGTAGAGCCATAACCTCCCCATCGGCCCTGCCCTGAGTGTGACAGGGTGCGGCACCCCAACCCCCTGATCCGCCCTGCTCTGTGTGTGACAGGGGGCGGGGCCACAACTCCCCTATCGGCCCTACTCTGTGAGTGACAGGGGGGAGCTCCCCAACCCCCTGATCGACCCTGCTCTGTGCGTGACAGGGTACGGAGCCCCAACCCCCCTGATGGGCCCTGCTCTGTGAGTGACAGGGGGTGGCGCCGCAACCTGCCCATCGACCCTGCTTTGAGTGTGACAGGGGGTGGTGCCCCAACCCCCCAATCAGCCCTGCTCTGAGCCTGACCAGGGGCTGAACCTAGGGATTGGGCCTGCCCTCTGCCACCCGGGAGCGGGCCTAAGCCAGCAGGTCGTTATCTCCCGAGGGGTCCCAGACTGCGAGAGGGCACAGGCCAGGCTGAGGGACCCCCTCTTCCCCCCGAGTGCACAAATTTTTGTGCATTGGGCCTCTAGTTACAATATAAAAATACATGAAATAAAAATACATTTCAACTCATTTATATAAAATAGAACTTGTCCAGAAGAACAATTCTATAGCATACAGGATAAGAAAGTTGAAATTTTTTTAAAAGATGAACTCTTTAAAAGACAGTTGAAATTATTCAGCAAGTTAGTGGTAAAACTTACATCAGCCAGGAAACATTAAGTGAGCATATGCTATATGTAAGACACTGTGTTTTGAGTATCATGCCACACAACATACAACCTCTCACTTCTATCCACCTCACAGGATGAGCTTGATACTGAATGTATAGAGCTATATCCTAGCCAGAGTAGCTAATCTTTAAGTTGCCTACTTTTAATTAGAGTTTTGAGTGTAGAAGAACTGTGTTACCTTGCCTATACATTCGTCTCGTGTGCATCTTACAACACACAAGGTACACTCGTACTAAAGGCATATGTTACGTTCTGTAACTTCAGCATTACATTTTTTAAATCCTTAGACACACTATTGGAAGCCCTTACTAGACAGACCTTTCCAAACTAACCAGAACATATCCTTTTAATAAAAAATAATAGCTATGTTCTCATTTTCAAAGTTTGCGATTAAAACCTACAGTGAAAGAATCCAGCTGAGAAGAAATTTCCTTTTGGTTCAAAAACAAATGTCATTAAATTTATCGGAACAATATGAAATGAAGATGTTGTTGTTGGGTCTTTCACTTATAATGGAAACCAAATAGGCTCGTTGGCTTAGCTAAATCCATAAATTATTCGTCACGTAACATTTCAACAATAATTTTAAACATATAAAAATTAAGGTACAAAAGGAAATCCCACACTCAATGATAATCAAACTAAACAATTACACATCTTTTTGCATGTGATTTAATTGCCCAGATTTCAAAGAAAACCACATAATCTTCACATATTTCTCTTACATATTTTAGGCATGGCAGGATAGTGTTTCAAAACATAACTTGTAGTATTGGGTGCCATTCCAACTGCCGTTTCAGATCCTTTGACATGGCAGCTTAGTTTGCTAATCTTGGCTTATACTTTTAAAAACAACTTACTCCAGCTATTCGTGATAGCATTCTATCCTTCTCATAGTTTATAACCTAAAAAATGCACTGTTAAATTGCTTTTGATATTGACAAAGGGCACTGTTACTTATTTTATTTTTCAACATGGAGCTAAAAGGTACATGAATCATCCTTTTGAAACTTGGAATGCAGGCACAACAGTGGATGTGAATGGAGACTAAGTAAATAATTCCTCTCATCATCTAAACTTTTTATCAGGGCACCAGCCCTGGAGAAAAAGTCACTTGCTTGGCAATAGCCTATTGTCCTAAAAAAAGAAATGGTGAAAAACTGATTCCCAGAGAGCAGTTTATTTACCATAAGATGTGGCTCAGTGAAGTGTTTTTTGTGTTCTGGAAATGTAACATTAATTCTCCTGTCACAGCCTTGGGAGAACAGGCACATCGTAAATGTAGTTTTGCATTTTAGAGCTGGCCCTCGTTTTACCTTAAAAAAGGGTTGTTTTCTGTGTCCCATAAATTGGCATTCTTAGATGTGCAGAAATGAGAATAAGTAATTTAATAGTATCTTTGTATGACAGATCTAATATAACATATATTAGAGCACTCTTTCATTCTCCGTATGGAATTACACAGGGGAGGGAGGGTAGAAAATGAATTCCCAGGAAATAAAATTGAATTTAGCTAAAGTGATGCTTCTTTATGAAGAATTTTGAGCTCCTTCAAACTGTCAAGTCAGAGCCCAAGCTCAAGACTGCCATCTCCTTCTTAAGTGCTGAAATACAAGGAATAATATCAGGGGGAAAAATACAGAATAACAAAGAAAAAGGAAGTAGCTATTGGACACCTAAAATTCACCAAACACATAATTCCTATGTCAATTTTGAAAGAAAGTCTAATCACTAAGATAGTATATATGCTCTATTAAATTAACAAGTATTTTAAGCTACAAAATGACTACTATTTTTTGTGCATCCCCCCTCCCCAACCAAGGTAAAACATACAGCTTACTCATGTTATTATTGGTAACAGTCCAACCTATTTTTCTTATTTTCAAGATATTTGGGGATTGGGACAACTACCAAGGTAGTCAATAAAGTCAGCCTTAAATTCAGGCAGAGTAATTGGCTGAGCCATGTTTGGGCTCTTTATTCTCTGACTCTAATGGTTTCCTTATCTAGTAATTGATACCTGAAAACCCACCGTTGCAATGGTTTTTTGTTTTGTTTGTTTTTAACTTAAAGCTTTAAGCTCTATTAAAATGCAAACAGAAGTGAATTTGTAATGTATTGTCAGCTACATAGATCTCACTGTGCATTGTTCTATTTTAGCGTGACAGTAAATTCCTGGACAGTGCCAGCTGATGCCTCTCCTCTACTTTATGGACCTTGATAAATGATATGATTTCCCAGTGTTAGGTCCTTCTTGAAGGTCTGATTTAGCAGATGAGAGGAGACCATTGTGGAAAACAGGGGGCCACCACTTAACTAAGTGGGTGAAGAGAAGTAGAATGGGAATGTTAACGGGAAGAGTGCTTCTCAGGAATTATTTCAGTGTTACATTTATAGGATTTAAGGGGCAAAACCCTTGTAGTTTTTGACATGCACCACAATCTCAGTTGACTATTGTAAAACTATATTTAGCTAAAATAAATGCTAAAGAACTGGATTTGTTAAAGCACTAACTTTTTGAGCAATTTTTTTTTCAAAAGAACAAATATGCTAATTTGTAATCCCTTGTTCCCAAACTGGATAGATTACTGTCGCCATTTCTCAGATCCAGAGCAAAGAGGAATGAGTAGATTGCGATTCAGCCTGAGAGAATCAGAGGCTGGGGGAGGCACTGTTTCACCATTTGCACTCTCACCCTGTTTAGCAAAATACGTCTTCTCCCTCTGGTATATTGAAGTTGATGAGAGAAGCCTAGGAGGAGCCAGGAAAGTTACCTTCTCGGTAACTGTTGGACAGGTTACTCATTGACAGAACAGCACTGTTGACTGACTAATACACAAAAGCCCACATCTTTAGAGGTGGGGTTCAAACTCAAAAGGGCCACTGACCCAAGGAGGAAAAAGAGGATGTGCTCACTCTTACACAGTAGTCATAAAGGACCAATGCGCTAACAACATAAGTAGTTGAAGGAGATGCAGTGTTCAGACTTTAGAAATAGAAAATAAGATAGGAAAATTTCTGTGAATCTATCAAATGAGTAACACATGTCACATAGGCTACAAAATTATATTAAAATTTAATCCCAAAATATAACATAATAACATTTTTATACCTTCTAAATTCAGTAATTCAAAACTTAAGAAAGTTTTTCTTTAAGTAAACTGACTATAAAATAAATCAAACTTAAGCGAAGTTTTACCTTCCTCTAATAACTAGGGATCTACACTAATAAAAGACAAACATGCAAATTGACCGTACTTTCACTATGCCTTAAGCCATGCCCACCAGCCAATCAGAGCGACTATATGCAAATTAACCCAACTAAGATGGCAGCTGGCAGCCACGGTGCTGGAGCAAGCAGGAGGCTTGGTTGCCCCAATGATGGCGGAAGCCAAGCTTCCCGCTTGCTGCGGCAGCTCTGAGCTCCACTCAAAGCAACAAAGTTTCAATTACAGAAGGTAAATAAACCCCAGATACCTGCTTTCAGCTGGCCGTGGCCACGGAGCTGGAGTGAGCAGGAGGCTTCCCTCTCACCCACCCTGGCCAGCTCTGAGCTCCTCTCAAGGCAACAAAGCTTCAATTATAGAAGGTAAATAAATACCAGAATAAAAAAAGAAAAAAGAAAAAAAGGAGAGGCTGGGAGCGTCCGTTGCCGGGGGCTTGGCCAGCCTGAAAACAGCCCTCAGCCACTCACCCAGACTGGCCAGGCACCCCAGTGGGGACTCCCCACCCTAAAGGGGGTGTGGCCAGCCTGAAAACAGCCATCAGCCCCTCACCCAGGCTGGCCAGGCACCCCAGTGAGGACCCCCACCCTGAAGGGGCTGTGACCAGCCTGCAAACACCCATCAGCCCATCAACCAGGCTGGCCAGGCACCCCAGCAGGACCCCCACCCTGATCCAGGACACCCTTAAGGGCAAACCAGCCAGCCCCCACCCATGCACCAGGCCTCTATCCTATATAATAAAAGGGTAATATGCAAACTGACCCTAACAGCAGAAGGACTGGGAAAGACTGGTCACTATGACACACACTGACCACCAGGGGGCAGATGCTCAATGCAGGAGCTGCCCCCTGGTGGTCAGTGCGCTCCCACAGGGGGAGCTTTGCTCAGCCACAAGCCAGGCTGACAGCTGACAGTATAGCGGTGGTGGTGGGAGCCTATCCCGCCTCCTCAGAAGTGCTAAGGATGTCCGACTGCATCTTAGGCCTGCTCCTGCTGGCAAGTGGACATCCCCCGAGAGCTGCCGGGCTGCCAGAGGGATGTCTGACTGCCAGCTTGGGCCTGCTCCTCCAGGGAGCGGGCCTAAGCCAGCAGGTGGACATCCTCTGAGGGTTCCCAGACTGCAAGAGGGCATAGGCCGGGCTGAGGGATCCCCCCGAATGCACAAATTTTTGTGCACTGGGCCTCTAGTTTTTATATAAAAGTTACTGTAACAAATTATCTCCTCACCTACCACTTCCAAATTTAACCTGTGTTTTAAATATTTGTGTTTTAGACCTTTTAATGAGAAAGATATATTTTACATGCATTTAATGTCATTTGAACAAACGTGTCTCGGAAACTTATCATAAAATGTATTACAGAAAGTAAAAATGACACATGTTTTTAAATGAGCAAGGGGGACTTACTTACTATTTATCAATGCCGCCTTTAGTTCTCTGAGAAAGCAATGTCTATTTTAAGCCCTCTCTGGATTTCATCCAGAGTTAGAAACAAGAACACCAAGCACAGTGGCCACAATGCAGTGCAGAGCACACAGGTGAGGCTGCTGGTGCCACAAGAGGAGCCCAGCTCTGAGGACTTCACCTTGGTCCCTTGAATAAAACGATGCTGCAAGACTACAATGTCTGCCATTACTCAAGTTTCATTACCAGGCATATTGGCTCAATTGTGAGGGGAAAACCAGACTAGTCAAGGGAAAGCATTTAGAGCTGGGCTATTTTATCTGGTGCCCTCTTCTCAGTGTTAGTAAATGTCAGCATTCCCATTGGCAAGCCCAGCAGTAATAATAAAAGAACTCAATACAGAAGTTTCTCCATATATAAACCCACTAAAGCACTGGGAGGTGTCCCTCAACCCAGCCTGCACCCTCTTGCGTCCGGGACCCCTCAGGGGATGTCTGACTGCCAGCCTAGGCCCAAGCCTAAGCCGGCAGTCAGACATCCCTCTCGCAATCTGGGGCTCTCACAGTCCAGGACCCCTCACTCCTTACTGCCTGCAGCAGAGGCAGGAGAGGCTCCCACCACCACTGCTGTGCTCATCAGCCATGAGCCCAGCTTCTAGTTGAGTGGTGCTCCCCCTGCGGGAGCGCACTGACCGACCACCAGGGGGAAGCTCCTACGTTCAGCATCTGCCCCCTGGTGGTCAGTGCGCATCATAGTGACTGGTTGTTCCATTGGTCATTCTGCCATTCAGTAGATTTGCATATTAGGGTTTTATTACCTGTGATAGAAAAAAATTGATGTGATACCTTGAAGAGTAAAATTTCCCTAACTGGTATAAGCACTGTTAGCCTCATCCTTCTGTTATTTCCTCTTATAGGAGGAAATTGAAGGAGCTATGTGGGTGTTATAGAACTCAGGTTACTTGCTAAATGAGGACAGGACAGTCTGAAACTAATAAAAGGGACAAATAAACATTTCTTTGCAAAACATATCATGGCCAAGGCCTTTTAATCTTAACTTCAGGAAGTGCCCCAAGGGAATACTGAGAGTGACCATGCACCCTTTAAAAGTAACTTTTAAAATTTTTAAAACTCCAGACCACTTGTGCTGGGCAAAAAGTTTAATGAACACACTTGCTCCTAGATGCAGCTCATGAAAATTATTGAAAAGAGTGCCTTGACTTTCATGATGCCCTATTGGAGTGAGCCTGTCTTTGGCTATCTGATCCTTCCTTTTGGCTGATTACATCACGGGGCATGGTCTTTACCCTGCAGTAAATTGAATGAACATGAGCTCAATTCATTTAAAGTTCCTAATCTTACTGACCTATTGGGTGGGAATAAAATTGCCTGTAAATGCAAATAAGTAGAGAAAAATGTAAAAAGAACGAGACACATAATCCTATATAATAAAGTGGTAATATGCAAATTGACCCTCACTCCATCACAAGATGGTTGCACCCACAGCCAAGGCAGGGTTCCCATAACAAGCCGTAACAAGCGATCAGCAGGGTCCTGAGGCTGCTTGGCACTGCGCCCAGGCGGGGGACCTGAGGCTGTGCTCTCCGCCTGGTGGGGCTTGACGGGGGCCCTGAAGCTATGTCCCCCACCCGGTGGGGCTTGACTGGGAACCTGAGGCTGCACCACCCACCCAGCAGGGCTTGATGGTGGTGGGGCCGGCCGGGTCTGGATCTCGCCCAATGGGGGTGGGGCTGGCCAGGTCTGGGTCTCGGGTGATTTTGAGGTGCACGTGGGTGGATGGGGACTTGACTCTGGGTCCCACAGCATGCCCCAGGCTCTGACAGGAGGAAGATTTTCATATATATTTTACTAATTTTCTCTCATCTCTGACACTTCTATTATAAAGGGCAAAGAGCAATATTAAAGTATTTCCTCTAATTAATTCCCTTTTAATGTGCACTAATTTCGTGCACTGGGCCACTAGTTTATAATATGTGGATGCCAGCATGTAATCCATTTTAAATTTAAAAAATGGCCTGACCACTCAGTGGATAGAGCATCGGCCTGTGGACTGAAGGGTCCCAGGTTCAATTCCAGTCAAGGGCACGTGCCTCAGTTGCAGGCTCAATCCTGTCCCTGGTCGGACAACCAATCAATGTGTCTCTCTCACATTGATTTTTCCCTTTCTCTCCCCTCCCCTCCTTTCCACTTTCTCTAAAAATCCATGGAAAAATATCCTTGGGAGAGAATTAACCCACAAAAATAATAATAATAAAATAAAAAATAAATTTAAAAAGTGCTGATTTCATTACATACCAGGAGTGGGGAATTCATGCTGTGGAAGCTGACCCCTTCCTCAAACCCCATCTCATCCCATGCTCCAATCTTTCTCTCTTTCAAGGGATCGGTCAAAAGTCATGTTCTTCCTTAAGTGTACCCTAATGCCAGAGACAGGAATATAGTCTTCTGATTTCTACTGACAATAGTTTCTTTTTATCCCTCTCATCATTCTTTATCTTACATTTTTCTTGCTTCTTCCCCTAGTTTTATTGAGCTGTACTTGACATGCAACACTTGTATTGGTAAGGGGTACAGCATAATGATTTGGTATATGTATATACTGTGTAATGACAACCACAATTAGTTAACATCCATTACCCCACATAGTTACAATTATTTTCTTATGATGAGAACTTTTGTTTTCTTATTATGAGAACATTTTTTTTTCTTTCTTGAGGAACTTAACCATTTTGATTATCTCCAGAACAACTAAGATAATGCCTTGACCTCTAGGTCTTCAAACTCCTTCCTGACATTTCTGAGAATGTCTCTGCGATAAGGAATAATTATTTTGTTCTCTTGTTGAATTCCTCTAATTGATTATAAGCCCTTCCTTATACTAAACCACTTTGTAACTTACCCATTGATCTGAATTATGCATTGCAGAGTTATGCAAAAGTATAACCTAACTTTCATGGTATAATACTTCAGTGTTTTATTTTCTAAACTAAACACCTCCCCATAATAAATGGCTTCTAAGACCCTTCATCATCTTTGTCATCCATTTAAATGCATCTTCCATTTCATTAATAGCCTTAAAAATCTTCCCATCAGAAATGGGAAAGATTTATAAGAGAGAATTAATAGGAGAACAATAACAAGTAGGTGAAATAACAAAGTACTACAGAAGCACAGTGGAAGGAAAGCTTATCTGGCTTGAGAAGTCATTCATTAATAATCAGCAAAATAACTGAATTGACTAAACCTATCAGAGAATCCTATTGCACCCCCTCAAACACCTACCTGTGGGTCATTGTTTTCCAAGGTATATAGCAAATAGTAAACACAACTAATAACAGGTAACATGAATTGAGTATAAAGTATGTACCAGGCATGGTGAATGCACTTTTTATGTATTATATCATTTATCCCTCACAATCATCCTTTAAGGTACATATTATCATTACATCAATTTATAGGTGAGGAAACTAAAGCTTAAAAAAATTATTTGCTACAAGTTATACAACAAGTAAATGGCAGAGTCAGAAATCTACCAGCTGTATCTGGTCCCAAAGCCCCAGCTTTTAAATCTCATAATATATTGCTTATTCTTAAAAAAAAAAAAAAATAGGTAGATAGGTAGGTAGGTAGACAGACAGACAGGTAGAAACTTAAAAGATAGATGTGGCCACATAAATTTGGAAAACTCTTTAAATTATATAAATAACAGGTAACTTCTTAATTTCTCATAACTGTTAAAAATGCTAATTTACTTTGCTAACCTCCCACAGGGTATGTAGTTTCCCAAACTTATTTAACCTTTACGTAAGAGCATCTTGCAGGACTAGTGTTCCACGGAACATATTTTTTAAAATGCTGCATTATATTAAGAATGACTTTTTCCCCCCCCAAGAACAATTCTTTAAACGTTTTCAGTACATTTGTTTAATCAGTTATGAATCTATCCAATGGTGATTGTGCAAGTAAATTTTCATAACTCACTTCTTAACTTGGGGAAACCAACAGCTTAAATATAGTCTGGGGAGTAGAGAGAGGAATGTGGCTTGAAAGTAGCTCATTCTTTTCTTCATTCAAAAGAAAGTGATGAACAGCTACCACGAGCCAGGTTCTGCTAAAAGCAAGGCATCCAAAAATGTCCATAAACTAATTCCTTCTGTTGAGGTGCTAATTGTTTTGGGGGGGCGGGTAGAGACACACACTGCACATCTTCAGTGCAGTGATCCACATCGCACACTGTGTACACAGAGTAGCCTCATGTAGAAATTCTGAATAGAGATGTAAAAGAATACAATGCCATATAACACATACAACTTTTGAATCATAAAGAAAGTTTAGATTCCACACAAAAGAAAATATAACTGCATTTCAGTCTATCAGAAAATATTTCACCGAAGAGGGGCTACACCCTGCTTCTCCTTGCCCTGATTACCAACATTGGTCCAAATGTTTTATTGGCTTTCCTGTCCACCAATGATGGAGAACTTATTTCCTAAAATAAACATAAAGGAAAGTATCTCTAACCTCAAAGTTGATTGAAAAAATTGTGCTTTTTTTACAATGTAATTTGAATGTTTATGCATATAGGTCTCGATACCTGATAAAAACTTCCTATTATGCCTTCAGTATTTGAAATCCAATATCAGGTAGACACTTGCTTCATGAGAGAATAATACTGGAATAAAACATGAGATGTATGAGATGTATCATTGGTGAATATGTTCTTCCATTCAGTGGGTTGTCTTTTCATTTTTTGATGGTTTCCCTTGCTGTGCAAAAACTTTTTAGTTTGATATGGTCCCTTTTGTTTAATTTTTCTTTTGTTTACCTTATCTGATGAACTATGTCAGAAAAAATGTTGCTATGATAAATATCTGAGCTTTTATTGCCTATGTCTTCTCTAGGATTTTTATGGTTTTGAGTCTAACATTTAAGTCTTTAATCCCTTTTGAGTTTTTTTCTTGTGTATGGTGTAAGACGGCGGTCTAGTTTCATTTTTTTGGTATGTATCTTTCCAACTTTCCCAACTCCATTTATTGAAGAGACTTATCTTTACCCCATTGTATGTTTTTGCCTCCTTTATCAAGTATTAATTTACTCTAAAGGCCTGGGTTTATTTCTGACCTCTCTGTTCTGTTCCATTGATCTATATGCCTGTTTTTATGCCAATACTCTGATGTTTTGATTACTACGGCCTTGTAGTATAGTTTGATATCAGGTAGCATGATTCCTCCAACTTTGTTCTTTCTTGAGATTACTGTGGCTATTCAGGGTCTTTTGTGATTCAATATAAATTTTTGGAATATTTGTCCTAATTCTGTGAAATATGCCATTGGCCTTGATAGGAATTGTATTGAATCTATAGATTGCTTTGGATAGTATGTACATTTTAATGATGTTAATTCTTCCTATCCATGAACACTGTATATGCTTCCACCTATTTGTATCTTCTTCAATTTCTTTCTTCAGTGTCTTATAATTTTCTAAGGAAAGGTCTTTTACATCTTTGGTTAAATTTATTCCTAGGTATTTTATTCTTTTTGAAGCAATTGTGTATGGGATTGCTTTCTTATTTTCCCTTTCTGATAGTTCATTATTGGTGTATTCAAATGCAACTAATTTCTGGATATTTCATTTATATCCTCCTACTTTACTGAATTCATTTATTAGTTCTAGTAGTTTTTCAGTGGAATCTTTAGCGTTTTCTATGTACAATATCATTTCATCTGCAAATGACAGTTTTACTTCTGCCTTTCCAATTTGGATGCTTTTTATATCTTCTTTGTGTCTGACTACTGTGGCTAGGACTTCCAGTACTATGTTTAATAAGAGCGGTGAAAGCAGACATCACTATCTTCTTCCTGATCTAAAGGAAAACACTTGTAGTTTTTGCCCATTAAGTATGATGTTGGCTGTTGGTTTGTCATATGTGGCCTTTATTACATTAAGGTATGTTCCCTCTATTCCCACTTTGCTCAGAGTTTTTATCATAAATGGGAGCTGGATTTTATCAAATGCTGCTTCTGCATCTATTGATATGATAATGTGGTTTTTATCCTTTATTTTTTAATGTAGTGCATCACAATTGTTATTTGTGGATATTGTACCAACCTTGTATCCCAGAATAAATGCCTCTTGATCATAGTGTTTGATCTTTATAATGTATTGCTGGATCCTACTTGCTAATATTTTGTTGACATTTTTTGCATCTACAGTCATCAGGGATGTTGGCCTATAATTTTTCTTTCTTTGTATTTTCTTTATCTGGTTTTGAAATTGGGATTGGCCTCCTAAAATGAGCTTAGGAGTCTTCCCTCCTCTTGAAATTATTGAAATAGTTTGAGAAACATAAGTGTTGATTCTTCTCTGAATGTTTGGTAAAATTTGCCTGTATATAGCATTTAGTCCAGGACTTTTGTTTGCTAGTTTTTTTTTATGACTACATCAATTTCACTCAACACCAAAAAAAGAAATACAATTGAAAATGGGCAAAGGACCTGAATTGGCACTTCTCTAAAGAGTACATACAGATGGTCAGTAGACATATGAAAAGTTGCTCAACTTCACTAATCATCAGAGAAATTCAAATTAAAACCACAATGAGATCACCTCATACCTGTCAAAATGGCTATCTAAATAAATCAACAAACGCATGTTGGTAGGGATGTGGAGAAAAGGAAACCCTCATGTACTATTGGTGGGAATTCAGATTGGTGTAGCCACTGTGGAAAGCAGTATGGAGTTACTTCAAAAAAATTAAAAATGGAATTTCCTTTTCACCCAGCAATTTCATTTCTAGGAATGTATTTAAAAAAAATACTTGAAATGCTAAAGAATACATGCACCCCTATGTTCACCGTAGCATTATTTAAAATAGCCAAGATTTGGAAGCAGTCCAAGTGTCATCAGTAGATGAGCAGATAAAAAAGCTGTGGTCAAAAAGAGATCCAGAGACAGAGAAGCATCGATCAGACCGTGAAACCTTAGAGGGTAGGTAGGGGAGGGTGCGGGATCAACCAAAGAACTTGTATGCATGCATATAAGCCTAACCAATGGACACAGACACCAGGGGAGTGAGGGCATGGGGGCGCGGGGGGGCAATGGAGGATAAGGATGCATATGTAATACCTTAATCAACAAAGAAAGAAAAAAATTTTAAAAGCTGTGGTACATTTACACAATGGAATGCTACTCAGCTGTAAAAAAAAAAAATCTTACCTTTTTTGACAGCATGGATGGACCTGGAAAACATTATGCTAAGTAAAATAAGCCAGTCATAGAAAGACAACTCATATTGTAATCTAATTTCACTCATATTGGAATCTAACGAGCAAAATACACTAACGAGCAATATAGAGACCGACTCATAGATAGAGAGCTGGCTGACAGCTGTGGGGGTTGGGTGGAGAGGGAGCTGAGTGAGAATGGAGGGATTGAACAAAAAAGAAAAAAGGAGAAAAAACTGTGGACACAGGCAACAGGGTGGTGAATGCCAGAGGGGAAAGGGACATTGGGGGAGGGGGAGGAGAGTATGGGGGATAAAGGTGATGGGCGGAGATTTGACTTGGGGTGGTGAACACACAATACAGTGTACAGACTATGTTGTGGAATTGTACACAAGAAACCTGTATAATTTTGTTAACCAGTGTCACCCACATAAATTCAATAAAAAGGGAAATAACCATGTGCCCTATAAACCCTTATGGCCTATATTCATAGATAATAGGCAATTATTTATATAATATTATGAATGAGAATAATATTTTAAAAAATATAAATTGGTTGTTTTCTAAAGCATTTTAATATCTGAAAAAAATCAGCATTTGAAAAAAGAAGAGACTTCAAAATTATTTCAAAATGCCCTAAATTACATCTTGGACTAATTTAAACTGGGGGCTGAGGAAAAGGAGGGGAAAAGGAGTCATGCTGAAATGGAGCCAGGCTTAGTGAGTCTGCTTCGGACTAATTGTCCTTCCAACTCCTCAATTGCAGTCAACAACTAAATGAAAACAAACACGTATAACTAACAAGATCAGAAGGTTCAGGTTTACAGAAAGTAAAGAATGTGATTTCCTTGTTATAGAGCAATTTTTAAAATTAAAAGACACCCCCTACCCAAAATACTGCAAACCAGCATGCCACCTAATTCTCTTTGCCCCACCAGACACTCCCTCTGACTAGGTTCTCAAAATCTCCCACCTAATATGAGGTGGTATTGTAAATAGTGAAAACTAGAAGGAAAAATATATCCAACAATAGGAGACGGGTTAAATGCATTGTGGAATACCTTCATTAAAAAGCGGTGTTTACACTCATAATATAAAATGACAGAAATATCCTTATTTAAAAATATAAATATTTATAAACTATATCATAAGAATCCTATAAATACATTTATAAACACACAAACTAAAGACTAGAAAAAATGTATCAAAATAATCTTGGTTATTACTGACTGGGTAGTACAGTTATTGGTTATTTTAATTTTCTTCATTATGCTTTTTATATTCCAAATTCCCAAATTAACTTGTATTGGTTTTAAAAGAAAGAAAAAATAATATCCTCTTTAAGGTACCTCCTTCTCCTTGTATTTTTCCTTCATGAGTCACTGGTTTAGGACCTTGAATACTAACAGAATTTTCTATTTCATATGATCTTTGTCCAAGGACATCTGTCAATATTCCTATAAACAGAGGATTCAGCTTAAAGAACAGACCTGAGATTAATATTTAGGGTTATACCACAGGTAATAAACACTAACCAGGTTTTCCCAGTATATTATCATTACCAGTAGCAAAGATAAAAATCTATTCATGAGTATATGGCTGTGCTATAAAGACTTCTTCCTTAAGCTAGAGGATTTGATGTCCATGGTTGAAAACATCAATAAGACCTCTTTTAGGGACTTTTTACATACAGATGTTATTTTCATGCAAAGATAGGGTAAACTCTGAATGGGATCTGAATACATAGCCATCCAACAGAAGGGGCTCTGCTCCTTCTAGGTAACCGTCAGGCCACCAAGGCTCCAGTCCTGGCTATACCACTAAGAATTGGTGTACCCTTGGACAAGTGACCACTTCTTAGAGTGCCCATTTACACGTGTGTGAAATTAGGGAGTTAGACAATTTATTTGTCCATAGAAGGATTCTACTTAAAAGAGGGCTGCAAATACTACAGAGTCACATACAGAACGGGGTGATACTTAGGTCAATGTGAACAGCTATTGAAAGGTTACCCAAGGGTCTAGAATCTATACTCAACAAGTCCCTGGTCTGCCACAAGCTAGTTGCATGTTTTTCTGAAAATCATTTTATTTCCTTAGGCCACTGAAAACAAGGTAGGTAGACTAGATGATTTCTAAGTTCCATTCTCCCTCTAAAATTTCATGATTTGGAATTCAAATGAGTCTAGAGAGGGAAAGGGGAAACATGGTAAAAGGGATTAAAATTAACATGAAATTCTCTGACTTCCTTGTTTTTACATTGGGTTAGATTTTCTTTCATTATGTTCTTTGGTGGAGGGATAAGTGAGGATAACTCCTGCATTCCAGTTGATGGTAAGATTGCAATTATTTTTTTTAAAGCCACACATAACAATTATAATTTGGTTAAGAGGAAGAAAATCATGTATCCAAATGCTAACTATTACTTTGTATATAATAATCAGCCCCAGAAGGCATACCCATCTAGCACTTTCTGGCAACTAGAAAGCACTTAATAAATATTTACTTTCTGACTTATAATGACTGTTGTTCTATTTGAATGAGGATGATTAGGAGTGGACAGTCTTCAGTGGAGGATTCTAGTGTTTAGAAATCCCCTCCCTTTGGTGTTCCAAAAGACTACAAGTCTATGGACCCATTAAACGTCCATTATGTTTTTATGATCTAACACAGTGAGGAGGAGTCTACTGGGATACACAGGACTTCAGTTAGTTTGAAGGCTGTCCAAATCTGTGGCAAGATCTCACTGTATTGTGTGTCAAAAGGAACTCAAGGAACCTAACATTTTAAATATATATAAAACCTAATATACAGATTATAAGCAATTATGTTTTTGACCTGTAGTCTCACAGATGATAACATCATTTTCAAAAATATAGGCAAGCCTTGGCAGGTGGCTCAGGTGGTTGGAGTATCATCCAGTACACTCAATTCCTGGTCCGGTTCAATCCCTGGTTCTGGAGGCAACCAATTGATATTTCTCTCATGCCGGGAGCCGGTCCATCCTTGCTGTTTCAAGGGACCTGGCATATATGGCATACGGTTCTTAATATGTTTGCTCACCTTCTTGGCGCTGTGTTTTAACCAAGGTCACCTCTCCGAGAAAGGTTGAATCCCCAGGTAGGGATTTTCCCCTGAAGTTAGGGAGGGAATAAAACCCCTCAACTAAGTGCCAGGCGGGTAATTAATCACTTTAACTATGAACAATCATGCTTAAGCTACATAATCTTTACTCCCTGGAATGGAGATAAGAAATGCCCTAACCTTTGTAATAGAGATTGATAGGATTAATCAACTGGTATAAATACAGATGTAACAAGACAGCAAGACACAGAACTTAGAAGTCAGAACTCAGAAGACAGAACCTACACAGAACCTACAGACAGAAGAACTTCGCTGGAGAGAACATGGCAAAAAGATCCTGGACTGAAACCTGACTACAGAAATATGGCAAGAGAACCTGACTAGAACCTGGTGACCAAACCTGGCTGGAGATCTCAGACAGAACCTGGCTGGAGAACCTAGCGAGGGAACATGGCTACAGAACCTGGCTGGAAAACCTGGAGAACCTAGCGAGGGAACATGGACACAGAACCTGGCTGGAGATCCTAAGCAGAACCTCTCTGGAGATCCAGACCAGAACTTGGCTGGAGATCCTGGCTGGAGATCCTGGCTAGGCTGCTGATCAACTGAACGCTGTCTCCGTGTCATTCCTTCTTCGCCTAACCAGAACTTCGCTGGAGATCCAGAGCAGAACTTTGCTGGAGATCCAGACCAGAACTTGGCTGGAGATCCTGGCTAGGCTGCTGATCAACTGAACGCTGTCTCCGTGTCATTCCTTCTTCGCCTAACCAGAACTTCGCTGGAGATCCAGAGCAGAACTTTGCTGGAGATCCAGACCAGAACTTGGCTGGAGATCCTGGCTAGGCTGCTGATCAACTGAACGCTGTCTCCGTGTCATTCCTTCTTCGCCTAACCAGAACTTCGCTGGAGATCCAGAGCAGAACTTCGCTGGAGATCCAGACCAGAACTTGGCTGGAGATCCTGGCTAGAGATCCTGGCTAGGCTGCTGATCAACTGAATGCTGTCTCCATGTCATTCCTTCTTCGCCGACTCCGTCCACACCTTTGGGGACCCCTGGACCTGCTGGGGTTGGACCCCGGCACTCTCACATCAAAGTTTCTCTCTCTCCCTCCCTCCCTCCTCTCTCTCTTTCTCTCCCATCCTCTTTCTCTAAGATCAGTAAACATATCCTCCAGTGAGGATTAGATCCAGAGACATGGAAATATGGAACAGAATGATGAATCTCAGTGGGTGGAAGGAGATTAACCAAAGAACTTAAATGCATACCCAATGAACACAGACAATAGTACTATGAAGACCTGGTGGGGGGAGTAGCAGGGTGGAGGGGGTCAATGTGGGGAAAAGGGGAGACATCTGTATTTTTCAACAATCAAGATAAATTTTTAAAATATATTTTTAAAACCTGGGTAATATTTAAAGAAATGTTTCCAAGGTCTTTCATCACATCTTTTTTTATCCTACACACAACATAAGTTAAAAATACTATCTACATTTTCATTTTAGTCATAAGTGAGGGCATTGCTCCACTGTGGCCTAGCTGATGGCTTTCCTCCCTGCTATATATATATATATATATATATATATATATATATATTCAGGAGTTCTACAGCTTTGTGATTAATAAAGGCTGGAATGAGTATTAGTTGTACTGACTGCCACAAAAGTGGCAGTTCACTAACATTGGATCAATAGGACATCATTATAAAACCATCATTCAAAGCTGGATAGCACTGGGGCTTTCCTGGTGCTACTGAAATAGAATTTGACCAATGTGAATGCCCTTATCATTATACACCTAAATCAAGGGAGAAAACTCATTTGTGGAATTTAATTATACATCTAGCATTTATCCTTCACTTTCTGTGCTGCCTCATTAACATTGGAACTGTACATGTCACATTACAAGCTACTGAGGCATTGAAAAGAAGTTGTACAAGAAAGAATGCACATGTGTATCATATACAATATCTGCAAGGCAACACAAAAATAAGAGGCTATTTGTTCCCACATTAATTTCCATGTACAGTTCAATTACAGCAAAAAAAAAAAAGCTTACATGAGCAAGTCAATCTGATGCAATTTAACAAGCATTTACAAAGTGGCTGCTAGATACAGGGCACAATGGGACATTTAGTTTGTGTTAATCACCTCCCTACCCTCAAGAAGCTTACAAGGACATTTTAGTTTCCTTTATAAAGAAAATCCTAAAAATCAATGGTTCTTTCATTTTTTTCTTTAATGGAGTTCCCAGAAAGAGGTTCTGCTGGAAGTTAACAAATTATATTTTTGCTACAGGCCTGTATTTGGGAAGAGGACCATGGAATTGAATCTGGTTTGAAAGAACATAGCCAGGGTTCACAGGAAACTACTGAAACACATGTTTCTATAACACTAATATTAAAGGGATTCTGCTTGTCCAGCCTGGTTCTGAGAACACTGGGTTCCACTAAAGTAAAACAAAAGAGAAAAGCAAGAAAGCGATAGAGGTAGCACTTATTATAATAATATAGCCCTAGATTAGGCAGGATTAATAATAATAACTACCCCTTTTTGTTTGATTTCCCTTTCTGAGAGTTCATTATTGGTGTGTAAAAATGCCATAGATTTCTGGTTATTAATTTTATATCCTGCTATGTTGCCAAAATCATTTATTAAATCTAGTAGTTTTCTGATGGCGTCTTTAGGGTTTTCTATGTACAGTATCATGTTATCTGCGAATAGTTACAGTTTTACTTCCTCCTTTCCAATTTGGATGCCTTTTATTTCCTCTTGTCTAATCGCAACAGCTAGCACTTCCAGTACTGTCGAACAGGAGTGGTGAAAGTGGGCATCTTTGTCTTGTTCCTGTTCTTATGGGAAATGGTTATAACTACCCCTTTTTAAATACAAACCAAGTCCAAAGCACATTGCAAACATTATCCTATTCACCATGAAGAGCTGGCACTTAAAAAAATATATTTTTTATTGAGAGAGAGAGAGAGAGAGAGAGAGAGAGAGAGAGAGAGAGAGAGAGAGACATCGATGTGAGAATGAAACATCCATCAGGGTCCCTCCTGCACATGCCCTACCAGGGATTGAGCCTACAATCCAGGCATGTGCCCTGACCGTGAACTGAACCGGCAACCTTTCAGGGCCTGGGACAAAGCCCAACAAACTGAGACACACCAGCCAGGGCAAAAGTGGGCATTTTTACCCTCATTTTACAAATGAAGAAACTGAGGCTCAGAGGGCTTAGGAAATTTGCCTGAGGACACACAGCTATGAGAGGCAGAACCAGGATTCTAATCCAGAATGTCTCACTGAAAACACCAGTACTTTCTGCTCGTTAGTCGCCTCTCCAGAGAGATACCTCTATGGACACCTATATGGATACCTACCATTTAGCTAACACAGATTTCTTCGACTTGAACTTCAATGCTGCCTAAGGCATTTCCAGCACCCTCTCAGGTCTTACCTCCTCTGGGACTAAATCCTTGTCTTTAACCTGTAGTGATGTTCTTGCCTTTTTTTCCCCTCAAAGATAAAAGCTGGAAAGAGTGTGTGGCAATTCCTGACTGTTGGCACAGAGTCACAGTGGGTCTCTATTGATTTTTTTTTACATGTATAAAACTAAAATCCAATATTTTCATTGATCGAATGAAAAGTAAAGTGTTTCAAAAGCATAAAGACCAGTTTTCTCTAGCTGACTGCTACATTCAATCGTCCTGTCTCAAGAAATAAACATTGGCACATGGAAAACTCAAAACTAAAAATCTGGTCAGGAAGCCGGAAGTGGACAAAAACTAACATAATTTTGTATGCCAGTTTTGAATAGTTGTGGAATTATTTTGGTAAAGATGTGCTAAACTGACACTCAGTAGGCCTATATCAAGTTGTCATAAGAAGAGGCTGTTAAATTGTTTAAGGACTAGGATAAACCAAATGTTTTGCTATCAGCCAAAAGCAATGAGAATACAATTCTAAGATAAGAGAACTAAGACTTCAATAAGCAAACTTACCAAGAGAAAAGTTATGTTACAATTTATATTTAATTGTTGGAAGATTATTTTCTTGTCTGGTGGGTGCTAAATACAAACATTCCTATAAAAACAGAAATGCCCATTCTGTATCTCCTTCCTTTCAAGTCAGTAGACATTCCTCTTTAAAAAATACCCATACTACAATGGTTTTAAAATATTATGTTGTTTAAACCAAAAACTGACTAGCATTATCAGCAACTACTAGAAGCCAGGGGAAGCCTGGAGCAGATTGTCCCTCCGTGCCTCCAAAAGGAGGAGTTCTGTCGATACATTGCATTTAGACTTCTAGTCTCTAGAACTGAGACAAAAAATATTTGAAGTTTTAACTCCCCCCAAATTATGTTGTTTAGCAAGAATTTTATCTCTTAAAATGAAGCATGAGTTAGATTGAATTATATTATTTTGATGTGTTAATACAAAGGAATGCCCCAGTCCAAAGTAAACCTACAAGTTGATGTGGTCCATCATTCTACATTTTAAACAGTATTACTTGCGTTTCACAAATGCATAATCTAAATGCTGTTCAATACAGTAGCTACTAGCTGTATGTGGCTATTTGAATTAATTATAATGAAATAAAATTAAAAATTAATTTCCTCTATCACACTGGCCATATTTTAAATATTCAGTAGCCACAGGTGGCTAGTAACTATATAATGGAGAGTACAGACATACAGCATTTCCAACAATGCAAAAAGATCTACTGGAAAGTGTAGGTCTAGAAAGATGAGACAGAGTAGAGAATCACGGCTACAACCCGGCTTCTATTTAAAGAAATCCCTGGCTTCTCCTCTACCACTGACTTCATAACACTCATAAAATGACAGCTATACTCCACAGTCCCATAAATATCACTTTCTTGGATTGACAATCTAGAGAAACCTAACAACCAGTGCTTTATTATGCAGTGTCAGATCAGCACCTAGTTTGGAGATGCTATTGCCCTGACCTTTCTGTTGGCAAGCGTTATCTGGTGCAGTTCCATTTGTCTGCATTAGAACACACTTGGGGTGAGAAAATGGAAAACATGATGCTCCCCCTTCAGCAATGACCCAGACTTACCCAGCGTTCCTTTCGGGATTGTTCCTAAGTGACTAAGAACCACTTTTTACACCAGCAACAATCCTGAACTTTTTAAAATCATAATAAGCCTTCAAGATAATAAAAGGATTTGGTCCTGAATAGAGGAAAGCTATGCATTTCTCCAGTTCTCATAGTCTGTCATTGAGATAGAAACAAGTCCACCCAGAAGTCAGACAATCAATATTCCACAGTGTGCCTACAGCTCTCAAAACAGGTTTAGAGACTTTATATTATAAGGTTTCAAAATCCTCATAAATATAATTAAGGAATACATATTTGTTTCTTGCCTGAATTAAAGTCTCCAAATACATTTGCAAATCTTTTTGATAATTTTTCTCAAGACCAATGCTTTGGCACCTATCAAAAACTTTTAAAATACTTTTTTTCTAAATAAGGGCTCAATATCCATATTATCCTATAAGAATGACGAAGAATAAAAATTAAGCTGAGTCCTGCTATTAACGCAGCCCGGATCCACTTTGTAATAGATTGTCCCCACTAAACGAAAGCGACGGCCCATGTGAGTCCAGATATGTCATGCCATAGATCCTGGAGGAGCAGCAAAACATGTTTGCTCTGCATTAACTTTGATAATTTTTAACTTTTCTACCTAAAACAAGTTTATGCAACTTGTTATGCTTAAAGCATAAATCTAAAGAAAAACAATATTATATTAGTACAATTACAAATATAACAGGAACTCTGACCTAAGCAAAAAGTAAAGCTTGTGCGTATGGCATGGCTCTTTTGAGAAACACTGGCTCCAAGAGAGACTTGTAGCCAAAGGAGATTTGGTGGTTTCTCACTAAGCCCCTGGCAGTGACCACTTCAGAAAATTAAGTAGTTTATGGAGCACATACTCTCGAGACATTCCCTTGCTTGATTAGATGAGGCAACAATACAATGTGGATGTGAATTCTAAACAGATGGGGAAAATAATCATAGAAAAGGAGCTGCTGGCTTTGGCCCGACTGTAAAAGGTTCTCCTAATGGGCAAGCAAAATACACCTCATCGACAAAGAAGTTTGAGGAGATCTGGCCACTAAAAAGAAAGAGCAAAGTTAAAAGTCCGACCGCTGGAGAAGAGAACGAAGGTAATGATACGAGGGAGGGACAATGCGGGGCTCCTGGGTTGCTGGTAATATTCTATTTCTTGACTGGGGTAATGGCTACACAAATTTGTAAACTTGGAATAATTTTCAAGCTCTGTGCTTAAAATGTGTGAAATTTTGTGTGTATATGTCACACACCTTTTTTTAATATGTAAAGAAGTTAAACACCCCCTTCCTCAACAGAGAGTCATGCAGACTAACCTCAGAATCTTTGTGGGTTTCTATGAAAAAAGCAACAAAAATGAATTTGTCTAGTGTAACAGTAGGCCAAGTCATTGAGTCAGACACTTTGTTATGGTGACATTTCATCCTATGAGGTCCCTTTGTGAACATACTGGTGCTGTGAGTCCAAGCTCATTGCTGCATACTAAACAAGACGTTTTATGTTGGACTGTTTGGTACTAACCAACGCAGCTGTCAGCCAGCAGACATACCTAGAGGACCTCGTGGGTGCAGAGCATTGTCTGCCCTGGCCAGTGTGCGAGACAAGTATTCTGCCCACAATGAAATAAAAATGACATGTTTTTCCCCCATAAGTAACGTATCAGCAAGTGTAAAATAATGCAGTTCACATGAATCAAGTTGTATATGCTATGTCTCTGCCACAATTCATTCATTTTGTCCCTCAGCAAATTCACTCGACACCATTTTTACTGGATCTCCTCCATCGCACTTGCAAGTCTTCTCTAAACTTGAATCCTGTGGCACCCTCTTCGTTGATCCAAACACTAAACCCTTTCTGCAGATAATTTAGTAATTTAGTTGAATTGGCAAAACCGTCAAGCCTTTGATTTTGAGGGAGGGCTCTACACCCAGACTATCTGGGATATTAAAACTATCAGTGAATTAAAACTTTTTAATTGTTTATGTCAGATGTGTGAATATATTAAGCTGAAATATAAGTAAATAAGAAAACCTCTTTTAGTGGCCCTTAAGTGCATCCTCATTTGTGCCAGCTGCTTGACCTGTATACTTGCTACATTATAGGATCATGAGGTAAGCCAAAAGAATGGGGTGATGTGATATAAGCCATCACGATTGTGTATTCTGCCTCATCAAGGAAATGGCAGTTATCTCTGCTATTCTCAAAAGCAAAGGATACATCATCAAAGGAGCCATAAGGCATCAACCTTCCTTTAAAATTTATAGTCTACTACAATTTTGCATGTCTGTATGTCAGTGAATTAATATTACAAGTGTTCATTAATTTCTGACACTCAATGGACTATGTAGAAAACAATTCAAGTATGTTAAAGGTGGATCATCCATTAAGGACACATTTATCAACATCAATAAAATAATATTCCAATTTAATGTGTGTGTACTTATGTTGCTTGCATTCATTCCTAGATTCTATTTGTCTTCATTTTGCCCCAAAACTTGTTTCTGAAAATATTTGCACGCATTCCCCTTGCTTCTCTCTTAAGTGATTATCAACCACTTAGGAAGTTCACAGTCACATTATTATAGTGACAACAGAACCAAATATCCCACCCCCAAAAAGCATTTATTCAGGTGGTTTTTTAAAAAGCTACTACAGAAACGTGATCACACTTTCAGAAAATTAAGACAAGGAGAAAGACAGTTGAAGAGATAAAAATAAAAGAAACAAACCATAGAAGGGGTTTTTTTTGTTTTGTTTTTTAATCTTCACCAGAGGATATACCTTTAAAAAATGATTTCAGAGAGAGAGGAAGGGAGAGAGGGAGAGAAAGAAAGAGTGAGAGAAACATCAATGTGAGAGAAAAATATTGATCAGTTGCCTCCTATACACTCCCCAACCAGAGATGGAGCCTGCAACCTAGGTATGTGCCCTGACCGGGAAAGGAACCCCAGGCCTTTTGGTGTACGGGATGACACTCCAACCAACTGAGCCACCCAGCCAGGGCCTCCTAGAATTTTTAAGTCATGAGCAAACAAAAGTAGATTATGTACTTTAGTATTCAATACAGTCATATTCAAAATTCATAAAGCCTTTAAATCTTATTTATTTTTATGTAAACCTATTTCAAAATAAATAATTCTTAATAACTTTAAAATTTCAGAGAAAATGTTAAGGTTTTCATTGCACCGGTTTTTAAAATTATAATTTCCACAGTAATGTGATTTGCAGTATAACATTCTAGCTGCTGCTGAAAATGACAATACGCTGATACCTACATCGCTCTGCCCTACACACGTTTGTCATATATACTTATTGTCTTTAAACAATATCTCTTATCTTTTGTCTATTTCACTTAATTGCCTACACATTTCTAATAGCTCCATTTGCTAATGTCTCTTTATTGAAATGTTAAATATTGTTTATGAGGTCCTTAAAAGCCTTCCCAAAATATTAACTACATATTATAGTTATATTGATTTTCATAAGGAAAAATCAATGTTTGAAAAAAGAAAATGTATTTTAAATGTTTACATTATATTCTATGAAACAGTCTTGAACAGACTGTTTTTGGTAAGCCGTGTTGCAGTCTTTTACCAATGTCCGCCGGTTCGGTATAAATGATATGCTACATTTGCATTCAAATTCATGGAACTTTTCAAATCTGTTTCCCATTTAGCTGGCCAGCCAAAAACAATATTTTCATTTGTAAACAGCTGTTTCATAATCAGCTCTTTTGTACTATGTGGAATTCCATAAAAGATAAAAAAAAATTTATTTAAAATACAGGAATTGCATTAATCCACTGCAAATCATTGATTAGTTTTTGTATACTACCACACAGTTTAACTTATAAGGAAAGATTTTAAGGAAAATTTAATCTTGTGTCCAAATATAACATTACTTTAAACATGAGGTCATCTAAACATCTGTCTCCAATATATCACTGGGGATTTAAATCAAAAGTCTGCTAAACATGTACAATCATTTTGAAAATAAATAACAGGACAAATTTTGTCTTGATTATGATTATCATGCATTTTAAAAGGAAACATTTATTCTAATAAGAAAAGTCTGAACTAATTTAAACTTTATTGACATTAAGTAGTTTCATACAAGAATAAGATATTTCATTTATTTGCTGCTTAACAATATTTATATTTTAACATTTCAACATTATGCCCTATTCCTTTATTTATTTATATATTTTTAATTGCAAAATATTTAAGGAAAATTTTCAAGACATAAAATGTTTCCACTCAGTAACTAAAAAACTAATAATATTCTTTCTGAACTTTCCTTCCTTTAGGGCAAATATGAATCCTCAACAAGAACTGAAACAGTTCTACTCAGTTAATTTAATCTTGATTTATGCTCTAAAATAAAATAAATATGGCTAATTTCAAAAGACAGTTAAGGCAATAACTTCACTCCAAGACTTTACGATAAGCAAAAAATCAATGTATTTTTAAGAGAATTTAATTAAACTTAAACCCTACACCTTACTGTAGAATTTCATTTGTGTCTAGTAAGTTAGAATATTTTAATTCAGCAATAGGATTACTTCAAAAAAACAGTTAATATGTAAGATGAATTAGCATTAAAAATAAACCAATATGCTTAATCTTCAAAACAGTTTCCAAAAGTAAACAAACATTAGCAGTTGAAAAGCTGGAGAAAAACAAATTAAAACATCACTGAATAATACATTCTAAAAAAAACACACCATAGCTTTCCCTAATGTGACAGAAATCACCAAAAATCCAGCTGAAAAGGATATTAGTGTCCAGGCTGATAAAATTGTCACAAACTATAACCGTAAAAGGTGGTAGTTATGGGTTTCTGAAAAGCCTCAATTCTTCTTCCTGCCTATGTTTGGATCAGTTGATAGCATGGGCCATGGGAATTTCAGGTCATGTATTCTGCCTTGGTAAGAGAATCAGGCTAAGAGAATCAGCACTGTGTATGGAACAACTTAAAGGCAAGAAGTGTGTCTTCCTCATCTTGAGTGCCCATTGCCTAGAACAGCAGCTGACACATATCTGCAGGTTGGTAATGTGTGGTCAATGCATATATGAGTTAATATCTAACTAAAAGCCAAGAAATTTTGCCCTGGTTCAGTTTAAACTGCCTACTAATAAACTGCCTTAGTTTTCCCACCTACAAAATGAGGCTAATTTTTTACCTCCACCCTCACTGAAGTTTTATGAGAAATGAATAAAAATATATGTGCAAAAGTATCTGGAAAACTCACAGTAGTAAACAAGTGTAATTATTATGATGATTAGCAGCAATACATTGTGGGACAAAAGTAGGTTTACAGATGTGAGTAGGTGAAATCGAGGTTATTCCTGTAATATTATTTATTAATTATTGTATTATTTTCCATAAGAAAAACTATAAACCTACTTTTGCCCCACTCTGTATATGTAGGTTAAAATTATATATGCAGAGAAACTGAATGTGAGATAAAGTATTTATTTAAAAAAATTATTTTGAAGAAGCTTCAAATTGAATTAACTTGCTCACCAAAATAAGGTAACATGTTGAAATATAGACAAATTCACTTTGGAAATAAAGAACTGGGGGTTAAGAAATCCCTTCAGAAATGTTGTCTTGTGGTTTCATTGTTTTAAACTTTATAATATTTTGAGAACTTGATAATTAATGTTCTTGCGGATTACCAGGAAGAAATTCAAATGTTCTTATATAGTTAATACAACTGAGTTTATCCCAGATATTAGCTTTCCCATTCCAAAAAAGTTAATAATGTACTAGAAGGCTAAAGATGCCTATTCAGCATAAGCAACATAAAAAGCATCTATTTTTGTGTTGCCAGTGGTTTTCTCCAAAACTTAAACAGCACAGATATGATCTAAGTGGGAAATGTTTGAAGTTATACTGATCTTTGTGTTAAAATAGCACATACTTATCTCTATTATTATTTCTGTCAATTAATTAACTCAAACTTAAAAAAAAAACACTAAAATGTAAAAAATAATTTGGCTTTAGTATAGTTTCCAGTTGTACAACTTTCTCTGCACTTTGGAATCAGCTGGAACAATTTTTAAAATGGTAAGTCCTGGGCCCAGCACCCCCTCTCCCCAAAGATGCTGATTTAGTTGATCTGGGGTGTGGCCCGGGCATCGGGATTTTTAAAGTTACTCAGGTGATTCTGAGATGCCATCAAGGCTGAGAACCAGTGCCCTGGAACATTCTTGGAGGGAAGAATCCTAATAATAACAATAAACTGCCCATCTAAGGGGACATGCTTGTGCCAAGCAGCTGGCTAGGCACTTCACAACAATTTTATGGGGAAAGATTGCTACTAATTCCTACTTTATGAATAAGGACAGTTAGAAGGGGTAAGAAACTCTCCCAAAGTCCTGCTGCTGTTCCTGGGCTGAGAGAGAACTGCAGGGCATGGGAACTGTGTCGCTGACTGCCACCCTGGTAGGAGCTATGCCTTAAACCAGATTCTATTTAAGGGCGAGTCAGAGTGCCAGTGAACCAAAGTGATGGCAGAATTACCTTTGGGGACATAGAGACACTAAAGTTAGCAAGATATTAGAAATGCCCATTTTTCTCCTTAGCCTGGCTGTCAGAATAAATTGCAAACTTTCTCAAAATAGTAATGATGAGGCAAAAAACACGCCCAGGCAGTGTTCTGGTCTAGCTCTAGCTGCATACCTCTCAGTCGTCATGGACACAGGATGGAACAATGAAATCATTATTTGACTATTATTTTTTAGTTGCTAGTCAGCATAGGATTCTGTCTGCAAACTGTGTCTCTGCATTCCCTTTGGATCAGGGGAGCTGTCCCTCCTGGTAGTGACAGAATAACCACAAACAACATGAGCCCTTCTCAGGGGACAGTCATCTTTATCTGTCAATATTAGTCAGTTGAGAAACAGAGATGCAGGCAGCTGAAAAAACAGTCTGACTGTTTTAAGTTTACAGGTGGCCTTCTAATGGAAAGTTTTACACACTGAAATTCCTTTTTCAAGTTGAAAACGTTTGGACAAAAAGGGACAGAATTTGGCAGTATTTTAATGCAACGTGTCTAAGAAGCTTGCGAAAACAAAATACCACATTTTAGAGAAGCTTGGTGAACCAAGCACCAGCCTCTGGCAAGCAGACTCGGCTAACTGTTACCACCCTTCCTATGCTGCACATTCCCCATGGTTAAAATCAGATCAGCCACACGTACCTGTTATCGCAGGGCCTGGTATACACAGCACACTTAAGAAATGTTTTCTGAATGAGTTCATGGACATTGGGGAGAACTAATTCAAAAAATATTTCTGAAAATCAAATTCTGTGCACAGTAACATAATAATGTCAGCATGTAAATAACAGGTCAGCAGCTTAAAGCCCAGCTAGAAAGTATTTTGATATGTGTGTTTATTTGCTCATGCATATGAGTGTGGGTGTGCGCTGTTTGCTTGGGAGAAACCAAGATGAAAATACCAAAAGGCATTAGGCTGACAATTCTATAACCATTAGCAGCAAGGATCAGACACTTGGGGTTCCGTGAAAGATACCTGTTGTGCTTTCCCCAACATTTGGGGCAATGAAGCAGACAGGGCCAGTTTATTTTGTCGGTGGCTCAAAACCTTTTTCCTGATTGGCCTATCGTAACTTAAACTTTTTGTGGGGAAAGGCACTGCTTGGAGCCTATCCCAAGGAGTCAAGTACAGTTAATTAAATTGATCAATTTAGCTACTACAATAAAATTTTCCTACAATAAAATCAGGGTTTTAAAAAATCAGATTAGACGGCTATTTACAAAAGTCAGAAAAGTGTGGGGTGCCATGATGGATAGCCCTGGACAGTCCCTGAGGGAGAACATTGAATGTTGGGGTTGAGGGATTAGAAAAAAATACAGAAACTAATGAGAAAAGGAGAGACGGTTAATTATAGGTTTGGGTAATAATTTTGCCTTCAAATCTTGGGGAAAGGGCTAACAGACCCTAGTAAATCTGTAAATCAGCAGTTGTCAATCAGGTGGTCTCTCTGTCACTGGGTGGGATATTGAAATAGCTAAGTTAAGAACAAGGTCTTTATTACTTGTCTTGGTTAATAATGCTTGATAAAATTTGCTCCAAATAATACCCTGCAATTTTAAGATCCCCAAATTACTATGAATGATGAATATAATTGAATACCTACAAAAATATAAATGCCTTTCTCTTTTAAAGAAAGTAGGTCTTGGGGGAAGGGCGCAACTCAAGTCATTTGATAGGCTGGCCTGTGGGACGTGAATTGAGAATTACTCCTATAGACCCTCTATGGAATATTGAAAAGGAAATTTCCAGAAGCAACATAATGACTCTATTTTTGGAATAGAAAGACCACTACATCTGGTGAAAACTAAGATTATATTAATTATATCCAGGTTTGAGAACAAAACAAAACTCTACCACCCCAAATTAGAATTGAGCAAAAATAAGATTAAGTTTCTAGAAGGTAAACACAAAAATACAGTTTACATTATAAGTTGTAGAGCAGAATTATAGTTAGCATATGCTCACTATATAGTGTGTCACTCGTCTATGAATATATTTTTAAATGTTTGGAATATGCCTAAATACTTCTACGTGTTTTCCTCCCCATTAATAACTCTTACTGAGTGCTGGGCACAATTATAAGCATTTTACATGTATCAACCAACTGATCCTTCCAACAACCTTATGAAATACATTGCAATGTATCTCTATTTTATGGATGAAGCATGGAAATTTTAAACTGCCTGCCCAAGGAAACACATCTAAGTGAGTGTTAGAGTCAGAATCTGATGCCAGGTAAAGCATCCGAATCCTCTCAGGCCACCAACTCCCTGCATTACCTCTACTCATTCTGCAAGATAAAGTTCACTATTAAAACATGGATGTCTCTTGATAGGGTGCCATATTTTCCTCTTTGTTGATTGATCTCATTTGTACCTATTTCATTGCTTAGTTCCCATAAGTGTACTCAAAAGTTTGCTATCTATGTAACTATTTTTGGAAAGCTATGTAATTTCCAAAACAAAGATCTGAGAACAAAATTAAGGTAGATTAATGTTTTCATATATATATATATATATATATATATATATATATATATATATATATATTTCACACACACATACACACACGCACATGCATGCACACGCATGCATGTAAATGAGTTAAATAGCTCCTTGGGATAGCAGAGTAAGAACTTAGTAGATAAGGAGAGAAAATTAAGATTAGGTTGCTATGACCCCACTGAAGAAGTACCTATGTATCTGCAACACATGTGGAAATGACTCAGCTGTTCCTGAGGGGGTGTGAGGCAAGTAGAGAGATTGACTTAAAAAAACACAACTAACACAGTGGCCTTTGAACTTGAGAAAAAATACCTACCTCCAAACAGTAAGCAACTTAACCATCAGTCTATACTTCTTATTACCATCCCTAGGAAACCAGGCGTTGGGAAGAAAGAAGGCCACATTCATGTGTAGTCACGACCCAGGAAGACATGTATTCAAGCTTGCAGAATCAATGGGAATTTAAGTACCTAGGATTAAAGTCCCTCCAAGATTGACTTAGAGCAGTAGTTCTCAACCTTCTGGCCCTTTAAATACAGTTCCTCATGTTGTGACCCAACCATAAAATTATTTTCATTGCTACTTCATAACTGTAATGTTGCTACTGTTATGAATCATAATGTAAATATCTGATATGCAGGATGGTCTTAGGTGACCCCTGTGAAAGCGTCATTCGACCGCCAAAGGGGTTGCGACCCACAGGTTGAGAACCGCTGATTTAGAGCAATCAGAGCAGGAAAACTAAGACCCTTTGGATTTCCATTTTCTCCATTTGCAGCCATCCCATATAATAAAAGGATAATACGCAAATTGACCCTAATGGCAGAACTGGGAATGACCGGTCACTATGACATGCACTGACCACCAGGGGGCAGATGCTCAACACAGAAGCCGCCCCCTGGTGGTCAGTGCACTTCCACAGGGGGAGCGCCGCTCAGCCAGAAGCTGGCTCATGGCTGGCCAGTGCAGCAGCACTGGTGGGAGCCTCTCCTGTCTCCGCAGCAGCACTAAGGATGTCCAACTAATGGCTTAGGCCCATTCCCTGTTAGTCGGACATCCCCTGAGGGCTCCCAGGCTGCCAGAGGGATATCTGACATCTCTCGAGGGGTCCCGGACTGTGAGAGGGCACAGACCAGGCTGAGGGACCCCCTCGAGTGCATGAATTTTCATGCACCGGGCCTCTAGTTAAAAATAAAAGGAATAGTAGGCAGAGTGGTTTCTGGGGTAATGTCTGAATTTGGTGGCAGGTGTGCAGCAATGATTCCTCTCACCACTGATGACATGCATTAAGCATGGAGGGAACTGCACCAGCTCCTTCAGATACTTTAAGAAACAATGTATGCTCTAGTACCTTGAGGAAAGGTTTAAAGTTTTTTTAATTAACACTCAAAATTGAGAACCAAAATAAACTGACATTCATTTGGTCATCCATATATTCATTCAACTAATGTTTATTGAGTACCTATCCTGTGCCAGGTTCTGTTTTAGGTACTGAGGATACAGCAGGGTACCAAACAGACCATGATGGTTATTCTCAGGAAGCTTATTGTTTACTGATAGAAATATGAAGACCATGTCTTAATATCTGTCATTATTGTACATCAAGTTTATTTGACAATTAATATTACACATTTTTACATTTAAATAAACATGGCAGTGTTACAGCTCAACCAAAAGGTTGCTGTTTCAATTCCTGGTTAGGGCACATGCCCAGGTTGCAGGTTCAATCCCCAGTGGGGGCCGTGCAGGAGGCAGCTGATCTGTGGTGCACTCTCACATCAATACTTCACTCTCACATTGATATTTCTCTCTCCTCCTCTTTCTCTATATCTAAAAATCAATAAAAATTTATTTTTCAAACATGTGACTTCCCTCATGTTTATTCAAATGTAAGAATACATAAATTCATTTAAACTGCACAAATCAAAACCCAAACACAGACATTTTCCAATGTAGGAATTGTTAATTTCCTAACAACCTACATACACTAATGACCACTGCAAGCCCCATTTTCTCCAAACTTGAAGCCCCCTTTATTACACAGTTCCTTGGTTCCCACTTCCCTTTTGGTCCTCTTCTGCTGTCTGACTATTCAACCTTCATACATACATCCACTCATCCATCTGCACGCATATGTGCCAGGAACAAACATGTGGAGTGAGAACCTCTGGAATCCATTTACCCTTCTCCCTTAGGACCAGAGTCTCTCTGAGGTTGAAAGAGGCCTAAGGTGCTTCTACTTATTAAGACTCTCAATATGCAAAAAAGTAAAGAACTGCCAAGCTAAAAGGCTTATTAAAATGCAGTTTATGTTAGATACCTACATTTTACATATTAATGCATTTAACACACGCAATTGCAATGACAAAGGCAATAACTTTATGTCTAGTTTTATTAGGAAGAAATGTCAAAAGTTTAAATTTATGAGGTCCTCTGTGAACCTGAGGCCCTATTCAAATGGCCCTCCTGGCCCTGCTCACAACCTTTTCCTCTCAGCTTCTGGCACATCCCTAACTCACTGCCAAAGTAAAGACACCAGGCTGTCTGCACATATGAGCACTCAATCTCATTCCCTACTGCTAGCACCCCTAGAAACCTCCAGGGAAGTAAACCTCACAAGAGCACAGGACCCTAGACTAGGGCTTTAGGGTCTTAAACGCCCTGGAGTTCAGGGCTCCTATTGGTGGTATTTCACACTTAGTACAAGTTTTAAAAAATAAGATTTTTGTGGCTCCCCCACAAATTAAATAACATGATGTTCTAGGGGGAAATTCACCCTGATTGCAAATCATTAACCTAAAACTACAGGTTCCTGGAACATGACTTACACATTTATGGCATTACATGAAACTATATTTTTCTCATCCATGGTAACTGCATTCCTTGTTTTTCCTTATACATTTGCCTTATATGTTTTTCCTATACATGGCAACTGTGAGTCTTTTTTAAAAAGTTTAGCTTGCTCACAAAAAAACTTGCCATCCATTTCTAACTTACATAAATCATGGAAAGTAACAGATTCCTTTTTGAATTTACAATCTACACTAATAGAAGACAAAGATGCTAATTGACCATAACTTTGCTATGCCCAAGCCACGCCCACCAGCCAATCAGAGCAACTATATGTAAATTAACCCAACCAAGATGGCTGCCAGCAGCCATGGAGCTGGAGCAAGCAGAAGGCTTGGTTGCCCCGGTGATATAGGAAGCCAAGTTTCCCGCCTGCTCTGGCTGGCTGTGGCCTCTGCAAAAGGCAACAATGTTTCAATTACAGAAGCTAAATAAATCCCAGATACCTGCTTCCAGCCAGCCTCCACTGGGAGCTTGGGTGGCTAGGGGCTGTGGCCAGCCTGCAAACAGCCATCAGCCACTCACCCAGACTGGCCAGGCACCCCAGCAGGACCCTCCACCCTGAAGGGGGTGTGCCCAGCCTGAAAAAAGCCCTCAGCCCCTCACCTAGGCTGGCCAGGCACCCCAGTGGGGACCCCTACGCTGAAGGGGCTGTGGCAAAACTGCGAACAGCCATCAGCCCCTCACCCAGGCTGGCCAGGGACCCCAGCGGGACCCCCATCCTGATCTGGGACACCCTTCATGGCAAACCTGCTTACCCCTACCCATGCACCAGGCCTCTATCCTATATAATAAAAGGGTAATATGCAAATTGGCCCTAAAAGCAGTGTGACTGGGAATCACTATGACACACACTGACCACCAGGGGGCAGACTCTCAATGCAGGAGCTTCCCCCTGGTAGTCAGTGCGCTCCCACAGGGGTAGCTCTGCTCAGCCACAAGCCAGGCTGATGGCTACCAGTACAGCATGGTGGTGGGAGCCTCTCCCGCCTCCTCAGCAGCGCTAAGGATGTCCAACTGCAGCTAAGCCTGCTCCCAGCTGGCAAGTGGACATCCCCCGAGGGCTGCCGGGCTGCCAGAGGGATGTCTGACTGCCAGCTTAGGCCCAATTCCCCAGGAAGCAGGCCTAAGCCAGCAGGTGGTCATTCCCCGAGGGGGTCCCAGATGACGAGAGGGCACAGGCTGGGCTGAGGGATCCTCACGAGTGCACAAATTTTTGTGCACCGGGCCTCTAGTCCTATATAATAAAAGCCTAATATGCTAAGTGCCCGTTCATCTGGTGGTCCGTTCAACCAATCAAATCATAATATGCTAATGATATGCTAAGTCCGCTCAACTGCTCACTATGACATGCACTGACCACCAGGGGGCAGATGTTCTGACCAGTAGGTTAGCTTGCTGCTGGGGTCAGGATGATCAGGACTGAGCAAGACAGACTGGACACACCCTGGAGCCCTCCCACAGTCCCTCCCTGGCTGGCCAACCTCCTGTGTCCCTCCCCAGCCCCGATCATGCACTGGTGGGGTCCCTCAGCCTGGCCTGCACCCTCTCGCAATCCGGACTGAGGGACCCACCCCCCCCCCAGTGCCCAAATTTCATGCACTGGGCCTCTAGTATAAAATATTTCTGTATATAGTTATACGCAAGAAGCAACTATGCATCTTATATTGGTTATATGTCCTATATTTCATTCTAGAAAGCAAATCATACTGTTTAGCATAGAACCATTTGCATTGAAATATACCTTAGGTCAAAAAATAAAAGTTTTACTTTTAATGCTGCTCTGTGAAACTACCACTTCTATGAGGAATATTCCTTCTACAATTGGCAAAATAAGATGCCAAGAAAGAGTTCAAAGTACTTGGCTTCTAAACTAGAAGATATTTTTTTTTACCTCTGCTACATTTATGGCACATAAGCAAAATAGGTCTCAATAGAAGTGTATTGCTTTGTGGTAAATTTAATTTGAATAAAAACAGATTTATTGAGTGGCTATTATAGTCTAAACACTATGCTAGGCCTGGAGATAAAAAAAATAAATAAACAAAGATTTGGTCTTTACCTAAAGGGGGCTCACTATTCGCAAGACTTAAAAAACAATAAATAGATCCAGTATAATCTTTTAAATTAATCACAAAAAACTAAAGTAATTGTGAAAAGCATCCATGTAGAGTGAAACATGATACTATGGAGTATGTAAGCATGCCAATGAAAACATTTTTAATACATATAATAATGGATAATGGCTATTTAAATACCTACTATTGAATGGACAGATAGTACATTTTTAAACTATGGAATATATAAATCCAGCAAGGGTCACATAGACATTATTACCATTGCTTTTGAAAAATGATAATAATAACTTGGGTGCTAGTATCTCTACTTTTCTTTCTTTTTTCCCCTTCTTTGTTTCTATGTTGACCTTCTAATGTCCAGCATGTGTGCTCAAAAGAGCAGAAAGTATTGGCCAATACAGATCTCCATGAAAACATGAAAGAAACAGTAGGGAAAAAAAAAGTCTCATTTCTTGATATTCAAGCAGGCAAACATGAGACTATATTGCTCTGTAGAAGAAAGATGCTTATATGTCTTACAGTTTTGATATCACATTCCTACTTTCAACTTAATATAAAGTAAATATTTTCTTAGTATAACTAAAATTCCTCAATGAAAAAAAATACTAAAGAGGCTTAGTATTTCTTATAGTAAGTAGTTTCAATATTCACCTTCTTTATAATTTTCCTAAAATGTCATAGCTGCATAGATTTCTCATTAAAAGAGAAGAAATAATTTGTTTAACTTCATAAACATTTAAAAAAATTTTTTAAATGGGAAAGTTATACTACCATCTTGTGGTTAAAAGTTCATTTACAGGAGCAAGGACTTCTGGTATTTCCCATTAACTAACTCCACAAAATCTAAAATTAAAAATTAAAAAAATCATGTTTGAAATTTATGTTCAAGAAAAATATATTTTCATATATCTCACTCACTTTCTTATGTTAAAGTCCAGTGGATTAAAACAAGTAATGACATTATGAGTGACCACTTCAGAGAGATAAATTAAAAGAAATGTACACTTAGCACTCTAGGTCCTGCTCACAGCTTATAATTTACTATGAGAGTAATATACACTCTAACACTGAAACTTTAGAGAAACAAAATTATGCACTCTAGGAGTTTCGTTTTTACAAGGTAGTCTCCAAGACCTACAAGCAAGCAATATGACATTTATGCTAAGCTTATTAACAATTTTTGTCTTATTTCAGAACTCCACCTTAGTTAAGAAAGCAAGACCACCACAGAGAAAATAAATATTATAGCAACATAGTTTCTTCCATATCTCTTAGATACATAAACCTATTTTTCCATAAACTAAGAATAATGATTAAATTTAAAAATTAATTCAAAAGTACAGTCCTGCATATTTTTTAGATGTATAATTCTCTACAATCTATGCAAGGCACCTGTTCCAAATGTTTTACAACAGTGGTATGTAATTAGAAATTAACACACTTCTACAGAAAGTCTGCAGAAAGCCTTTCCTTTTTAACATATTGCCAAAATTATAGGGAGACAGCGCCATCTAAAGGTATGCACAAGTACTGAATGGAGTTTTTAGTTTGTTCACTGTGATAAAGGAGCCAAGCAGATGTATTGCCCTAGAACAGCGGTTCTCCACCTGTGGATCACAGCCCCTTTGGGGGTCGAATGACCCTTTCACAGGGGTCGCCTAAGACCATCGGAAAACACATATATAATTACATACTGTTTTTGTGATTAATCTCTATGCTTTAATTATGTTCAATTTGTAACAATGAAAACACATCCTGCATATCAGATGTTTACATTACGATTCATAACAGTAGCAAAATTACAGTTATAAAGTAGCAACGAAAATAATTTTATGGTTGGGGGTTACCACAACATGAGGAACTGTATTAAAGGGTCGAGGCATTAGGAAGGTTGAGAACCACTGCCCTAGAAGGAAGTGCATCTTTGGAGAAGTACTTGTAATTTAATTTATCTCAAAGTGTTTTAATCTATCTCTATAATGATTCTCCAAAATAACTATAAAAACAACAACAGCCACAACAACAACAATAAAAACTAATGTTTCCCATAATTGTATTACTCTGATTTTGGTACACTTGATGACCCATAAATATTGGTAACTTTTCCAAAGAAACAGCATTATGGCATGTCTCATCTCTCTTTCTCAATATCTCCCCTCTCCTCTCTTCCCTTCCCTTCCTCTCTCTCTCTCTCTCTCTCTCTCTCTCTCTCTCTCTCTCTCTTTCTCTCTCTCTCTGTAAAACTTTTAGCCATAATTCTATTTTAGGTGTCATTTAATTCTATTAAAACATACATTTTATTATTCTTTCTCCAATGTTATATCTTCCTCCTACAATAGTCCATTCTAGTTTTTCTGGACAGTCAACTAAACTCACCCTTGCTACCAGATTCATGCAAACAAAAAGGCTCAAGATACCTATACCTATTTTATGCAACCTAAATTCCCTCATTTGTCACAAACAGGTTTGTTTGTTCAATCTGTTTTGGGGCTGTTCTCACTCTAGTAAGTCATTCTGGTGTCTAGTTACATACGGGTTCAATTACCAATCACCTGAGGATTAAGACTCAGTTCAGTCCTAATCAATTGCCTGTAGGGGCTGGAAGTAAAGGGGTCACCCATTGATGCGGATAGACCCCCTACTGGTTAATATGGAGGAGTTCATACTTGTGCTATGGCTGATATTTAAAGATCAAGCCAAAACAAGAAATGGCCTGTTTCACCAAGGGTAAACCCTGTTTGTTCATCAATATTCAAGTTCCAGAGCAGCTACAATATTTAACCCAACCAAAAGGACAAGAGGCCTTATGAAGGTAATACTCTGTATGGGGCTGCCAACCTGATTTCTCATTCTGCACACTATGGGGTAGTGGGTAGGAGTATAAGTTTTGAAAGCAAAGAGAACATAGTTTGAGTCCATGCTCTGTCACTGGCCTCGAGCAAATTATTTAATATCTCTGAGCTTCACTTCCCTCATCTTCAAGAAATTATAAATTAATATAAATGATTTAAGTAAAGGAAGGTGCTTTGCACTTAGTAATTATTCAATAAAAGTTAGTACTTAAAATTTATCTTGCAGTTTCCCATTTGTCTTATTAAAATTATTGACTAATTAGGTAGGATCCACCTAACCCAAACAAACACCCGCAGAAATTCATTTGTGACTTCTTAAGACAGCAAAAAGAATGAATGAGAAAGACTGAACTCAAAATAAGGATGAGTGCAACTACATAAAAAGAGAAAATGGTACTTGAGGGTCTAATATCAGTTTCAAAATTTAGCTCTGAAACAGTTTTGAAAATCATTAGACTCCACGTGGCTCTTGATTCCATGTTCTTTTTTTTCTGTTAGAAATTGTCTGCAGGGCACAAAGGAGTTGGATATATAGATCCAACAGTATCAGATAATGCTGAAGCCAGAAAGCAGATGGGCTTGTTCAGGGAGATAACAGAGGGCGTAGGGCAGAGAACTTTAGAACCCTGAAGAACGTAATTTTTTTTCAATTACAGTTTATGTACAATATTAGATTATTTCAGGTGTAGAACCCATTGATTAGACATTTATATAACTTAGGAAGTCTTTACTTCGCTAAAACTAATACCCATCTGATACCATATATAGTTATTACGATATTATTGACTAAATTCCCTATGCTGTACTTTGCATCCCCATGACTGTTCTGTAACTGCCAATTTATACTTAATCTCAACTTTTTCACCCATCCTCCCAAACACCCTACCATCTGACAACTGTCAAAATGTTCTCTGTATTTATGAGTCTGTTTCTGTTTTGCTTGTTCATTTACTTTGTTTTTACATAGATTCCACATATAAGTGAAATCATATAGCATTTGTCTTTCTCTGTCTGACTTATTTTATTCAGCACAATACCCTCTAAGTCCATCCATGTTGTTGCAGTTGGCAAGATTTCATTCTTTTTTATGGCTGAATCATATTCTGTTGTATTTATGCACCACTTCTTTTTTTTAATCCTCATCAGAGGATATTTTTTCCACTGACTTTTATAGAGAGAGTGGAAGGGAGGGAGGAAGGAGAGAGAGAGAGACATCAACATAAGAGAGACACATGGATTGGTTGCCTTCCACTCAAGCCCTGACCGGAGCTGAGGATGGAACCTGAAACCAAGGTACATGCCCTTGACTGAGAATCGAACCTGTGACCCTGAGGTCCAAGGGCCAACACTCTAACCATTGAGCAAAACCAGCCAGGGCCACTTCTTCTTTATTAATTTCTTGATGAACACTCAAGTTGCTTCCATATCTTAGCTATCTATAATAATAAAAGCGTAATATACTAATTAAACTGGATGTCCTTCTGGACATCCTTCCGGATGACCTTCCAGACGAAGCCAGGGCTGCAAGGGAAGCCTGGGTCCCAGGTGCCAGACGGAAGCTGGTGCTGGCAGCTGGGGGAAGGAAGGCCTACTTTTGCATGAATTTCATGCATCAGGCCTCTAGTTGTAAATGATGTTGCAATGAATATATGGGTTCATATGTCTTTTTGATTTAGCATTTTGGGTTTCTTTGGATAAATACCTAGAAGTGGAATTGCTGGGTCCTTCTTTGTCTTTGTTATAGCCTTTGTCTGGTATAAGTATTGCTACCCAGCATTTTCTTTGTTCTTTCCATTTTCAAGAAATATCTTTTTACATTTTTTTTACTATCAGTCTGTGTGTCCTTGGACCTGAAATGAATCTCTTACAGAGAGCATAAAAGTAAGACAGCAAGTTGAGTGGGGCGGGGGTCTCAGGGAATCATCAGGGTGGGGCTAACAGTGTTAGGCTGATGGAGACGCAGATATGGCCAAGCCTGCGCCTGCAGAGGGAGGGCTCAGCAAAGAAACATGACCTCAGCCAGCACGTCTGTCTGGAAGAAAGCTGCCTCTCCAGCCCTCACCCAAAGCGAGACACTTCAGTTCCTCCTGTGTCTCTGGTGACTTTGAGCTTCTGCTCCAGTGCTGGAGCTCGGAGCCAGTGAGTTTACATAAGTCCATGTGTGGGCCCTTTAAGAGGAAGCCCTGGGAGTTCAGCAGCCCTCAGTCTCGCTCAGCCACCATCTCAGCCTCCTTGGTTTTCACAGCCACAAGTTATGGAGACTTCTCTTCCTGACACTGGAACCCTGGGCTGGGGGCTCGCTGGGGGATGAGATCCCTGGCTCCGCAGGGGGCACCTGCACAGCCAAGATAATCCTCCCAGTTTTTATCTGCCACATGTGGGTGTGGGGCCAGCCCGTTAGTCTTCACCCCTCCTGCCAGTCTCAATGTGGCTTTTTCTTTATATCCTTAGTTGAAGGGTTCTGTTCAGCTAGATTTCAGGCAGTTCTGAATGATGATTGTTCTGTAGTTTAGCTGTAATTCTGATGTGGTCATGGGAGGAGGTAAGCACAGTGTTCACCTACTTCATCTTGAACATCAATTCTTGAGAAAAGGGAAAGAAGAGAGACAATTAAAAAGTGATGAGATATGAAGAAGTGGGTAAAAGTCAATAGCAGAGACAATTTTAAAAAGAAAAATTGGTCAGAGATGTGAAACTCCACAAATATTAAGTAAAGTTAGGAATGAAAACCAGTAGTTAATAGTTTCAGCAGAAAGGTGAAGTCAGATATGCCAATTCCATTGGGTTGAAAACTGAGTGAGAAACTTTTCACAAAGTTTTACACTGAGAGGAAAAGAAACACAGGACCATAGCTTGAGATATGTGATGTGAAGATGAGAAACACAATATGAAAAGAAAAATGCAACTGAGTTGTGTCCCCCAAAAAGATGTTCAAGTTCTAACCTCTGGTTATCTGTGAATGTGACCTTATCTGGAAATAGGATCTTTGCAGAAGTAATCAGGTTAAGATGAGCTAATAGTGGACAGAGTGGGCCCTGACCCGATGAGCGGTGTCCTCATAAGAAGAAGGTAATTTGGACGCAGAAACAGAGACACATAGGGAGAGAAGGCCATGTGACAGCAGCCAAAGAACAAGAGGATTGTTGGCAACTGCTGAAAGCTGGCAGAGAGGCATGGAACACATTCTCCCTCAGTGCCTCCAGAAGGAACCAGCCCTGCCTGTACTTTGCTTTCAGACCTGTAGTCTCCAGAACTGTGAAACAATCAAGTTCTCCAATTATAAGCCACCCAGTTTGTGGAACATTGTTCGAACAGCCCTAGTAAACTAATACAAGGACTACTGATAACCATCAAAAGATACAGACCTAACTGAATGCTTACAATGAGCATTAAAAAAAAATCACAATAAAGTATGGAAATAACTGACACAAACATAAAAGAATTTAAAAGGAAAAGACAATTGGTGAGAAAAAAAATCAGTTAAAATCTAGAATAATTATAAGAAATCCTGTTTCATTTGTTGTCATGTTAAGATACCACTTACTTTAATCATAACGACATTTGAAAATAATTTGTACATATCTTTTCATTTTGGGGTCCTGGAGTGAAAAATGGTGTATAAATTTAAAAAATTATCATGGGCCTCTCTTAGAATATGGCAGAGATTTTAGACCTGAACGTAATTTTTTCCACTTTGTTTATTGAATGATTACAATGAAATAAAATATTGTTGAAAGAAAGCATGTTGCAAGTATCGGTTGTCTGAAGGACCCTAAGATAATATTCTGTGGCTTGTGCTTCTGATATTTATTCATTAATACAGTCAACAAATGTTTCTGAATACCTACTGTGGTGTACCTAAAACACCAGGTTCTTGTTGCTCTGAGATATCGTAGTCAATAGGGTGGGAGAGTGCAGCAGGGGGTAGGTGAGAAAGGGCTGCTTTAATAAGGTTTTCCAAAAATGTGTAGAAGTTGTTTCATGTCAACTGAATCATGTACCCATTTACTATACTTATACATTTAAGATATCATTCAATTAAGGACAGTAAAATAGAAATCATTTGAAATGTGGTTATGCAATTCATATTTTATTTGTTCACGTTTTTGAGATCTTTCTTTAAAAAAGATAAGACTACATTTTACCTAAAACACATCCCTTAAAGGTATTTTATAATTAATTTGAGCAGTAGAGTTGCTTCCTCCTATGTGGTTGAAATAAGGGGAATTTTTCCTCCCTAATTACCCAGATAATGGGTTCCAGCCTCCCTTTGATGTGTCATAAAGGCTCACCTGTTTCACTACAACCTGCTATTTATTATCAAACAATTGCAGTTTCCCAAATCCCAAATTTCCAAAGGTGCCATTTACCCAAATCACATGTGTGTCCCCTTTGCACCCATTCTAAAAAAGAAATTTCCTTGATCAAAATTTTAACCTTGCTTACCCCCCGGTGCATCAGCTCTTTTATTGCCTAGTCCAAATTAAAATCCAGAGGACTACTAGTATGCATACTGCCTATTAAGGCATTTCTTTTAACTGCATTTTAACTATCATGAGTTTGAGTAAGAAAAGATAGAAATCTTGTGAAAATGAAGATATATAAGATCAGGAGTTTAAAAGATAAGATTTAAAATTATCCTATGCCTTTTATAGTAACCTTTTTGGGTTGAAAGCCTGGGACTCTCTCCCATCAGTACAAGGCACATTTCACGTATACTCTCAATAGCTATTCTCCCAGAAGCCTGTCCACGAAGCCCACAGTTCCCTCCCCTCAAACTGGTCTTTCACTTCACTTTCTATTTGACCCCTTGAAAGTGATTAATGAGATAAACTGTACAAAGTACTTGGAACTGTGTCTAATGCAAAATTGGAAAACTTGCTCCCACAATACTATGACTAAACAATTTGACTAAAACTCCAGGGAGAAGCACAATATAGAGAGAGTGATTGAAGACACACTGGGGTGTGTACCTACAAGATACAGGGAACTAGGGGAGGGCAGGAGAGGAGGAGACAGTAGCCTGTACATTGTGCAAAACAAATCAGTGTCCTGTCAGCACGGTGATCATGTAAATGATATATGGAGGGGGAATGTTCTAGGAAACATTCTGAATGGAACTTACAGACTTTGATGAGGAATATGAGTATAAGATTCTGGGAGGCAAGAGGAGGAGGGTCCTTGAAATGCCACTGTGGAAGGGGACTCAGTGTGGATGGGGCCTGGCATGCCTACAGGAAGGAGCCCGACAACTCCTAGTGAGAGCAGGGTCTCTCAGAGGTTCGAGGGGACTTCAGCAAAGACCCAGGAGACTCTGAAGTTGGGTGCAAAATCTAAATGAGCCTAAAAGGACCCTACATGACCTGAGATAAGAACCCCATGAGCTTTGGAAACACATGGAAGAGCCCAAACTGGTCTTTAGAGACCATGGGAGGGACTCGGGGAGCCGTGTTCCTGGCTCCAAGGAAGAGACATGCATAAAAGAGAACCTTCTGGAGCCCTGAATGAGCAGACAGTGTAATGATGTGGGGTCTGAGCGGGGGAGGGGGAGGTTGAGGCTCAGGGACCTTGGAAGATCTAGTAAATTTGGGTAAATTCAGTCAGTATTGCTGTCAGGTTTGCTGCCAATCCATTTGGGGTCTTTGTGAGAAATAGAAAAATGTGTGTGTGACCCCCTCCCCACAGGTGGATACATCTCTGCTCTGGTTTACACAGATGAGGAATCAGAGCATGGGCTAGATTTCAGTTCCCACTTGCTCCAGTGGCCAGAGTCCTTTTGCAGGCAACCATCTCTCTGCTCAACTGTACACAGAGGCCCTGGATGGATTGAAAATTTTCTTTTGGCTAAAAGCTAATTTGTGCCCACACACATGAAACTATTTGGAAAGAGCAAGATACTATTTAGCAGGAAGACTATAAGGATTGCATTTGTAGATAAAAGTTCTCCTAAGGGATGTAAACTAATAAGAGATACAGAGATAATAAGGGATAGCATGCTTGACTTGATCTCTCCAACTTCTAAAAATGTCTGTCAATAGGAATAATATTCTCCTAGTCCCTCTCCCATCCTGATTTTCTATAGAAACGGTTGCACACTTGTGCAACCATATATAGGCAAGTTAGTTAGACCCTCAGTACATTGGTTTCTTCATCCTGGAGCTGAGGTAAGGATTAAAAAATGTTAATACATGTAAAGCTTAGAACTGGGTCTGGCATTTACCATTAACAAAATAAATGTTAGCCATTTTTTATTATTTGCACCATCCACATGTTAATGAGAATGTTAAAGCTGGATGGGGGTGCAGAGGCCATCTGGGAAACATTTATGCAGAAAATAGTTTTCTAGCTAAGCCTAGGAAAATGGATAGGATTTCAATAGGTAGAGAAAACAAGGGGAAGACATTTCCAGGCACTGGGAATATAGGTAGAATATTCAAGTATGGTTAACAGATATATTTAGCAGAAACCAAGTGGAATGTGAACGAAAGGGGTAGAAAATAAACCTGAAAGCTAAATTGAGGGCACATAATAAGGCATCCAGAATTCATTCTACTCTCTTTGGTCAGCAATAAAAATCAAGAAATTTAACTTGAAACCCTCTGCAATCTGGCTCCCACCCTGTGGGCTTCTTTTCTCAAAGGTCTTCTAAGGCAGTGCTTCTAAAACTTGGAAATGAAAACCCATAACTTGGGGACCTTTCTAAAATGCAGATTCTGATATGGTAGGTCTTAAGTGAGGCCTGAGACCCCACATTTTTAACAAGTTTTCAGGGGCTACCATGCCCCTGATGCTTATCTCAGGACCACACTGGGTACCAGGGTCTAACCCAGCGGCCTCTTCTCATTTTCATCCTTAACCCCTCTACACTGTTAGGCCTTGGTGATCTTCCTGAAACTCTCATCATTGGCTTATGATTCATATGCTACTACTTGAAGCTGAGAATGCAGACTAGAAGTCTATAAAACTCCAATACATATTGACCTATCTTGAGCACACCTTTTATCCTATAAAACACAGTTGCCATTGGTAAGAATATCTGGGTATAATAGCTAGATATAAACTACAAACTCAAGGCCAGCATTTGGATGCATATTGTCCAAGCAACTGTCAGTACATCAATCTCTTTGGTCTTTTAATTACAAATATTACAAACCATCTTTTAATAAAACATAAGCTTATATCATTATAAAAGACAGCTATTGCCCATCTCATGATGTGTGTAGCTTCTCTGGAAAATAATTTCCCTGAGATCTGATCCCACCTCCACATCCACATGGGCATTGGCTATAATCAATTGGTGCAGAGGTGGGTCCCTGACCAACACTGGGTTATTTTGAGTCTTTCCTCAAGATTTTACACTAGCACTGAAAAACGGAAAACCAGTCTCTTGCTCTTTCTACAGAAATCAAGAGCATGTAAGCTCAGGAGCTGTTGGGGAACACCTTCTGCCATGTGGACGGAGGAGCAGACAACAGCAGAAAAAAGACTGATGCAAACACCAGGAGCACAGGGAAATCGCGCCACAGCGTGGCACATGGACAACCATGCACATCTCCACGCAGACCATGTAGGCAAGGCTCACACAGCCACAGGCGGACCTGAGTCTTGGCAGAATGCCCCGGGATTTCTTCCAGTGCGAGGAAAGATCAGCTGCCTGCTGAGGAGCTGCTGAGGCTGTTTCTCCCATCATCTTGCGGAAGGCTGCCACAAGGCCATGTCTCAGAGACCTCCCTGATTTCAGGTGAGCACAAGAATTTGCACCTCACTCCCACTACAGACTTCAGTGTAAGTCTATAAAGCTGCTTGGCTGTGGTTCTAAGGGACCCACTGCTCATACAGTCTATCATCTGGCCAGTTCACTTCGGTGTTATCTGTGGCATAAGGGACACAGGGAACTGACACCATAACGACTTGCTTTTGCTGTCTGTGTAAGTAATTAACTGTCTGAATCCATTTGGGCACATTTACTCCTCACCGGGCAAATCTATGGAAGTACAGCAAGTCATCCTAACAGCTGTAGTAATATTACACGTGACCCTATTATTGGCCACCACCTTGCTGCCATTTGACAAAGAGAAAAAGGAAGAGATGGCAAGAATTCATTCACTTTCTGAGTTCCCCTCAGTGGCCCAGCTCCTAATTCCAATCTGTTCCAGGAATGCATCCCAGACCTGAATGCCATGAGGTACCCTGGTATTTCTCTAATAAACCTCCCCAGCTTTTTTTTCCCCCTTAAGAAATCCAGTCTCAGTGGAACCTTAAGTTTTGCCCAGCTGGTGTGGCTCAGTGGTTGAGTGTCGACCCATGAACCAAGAGGTTGCCAGTTCGATTCCCTCAAACCAGGCCCAAGTTGTGGGTTCAATCTCCACTGGGGGGCATGCAGAGGCAGCCAATTGATGTTTCTCATTGACGTTGCTATCTCTCTATCCCTCTCTCTTCCTCTCTCCCTAAAATCAATAAAGAACATATTTTTTTTAAAAAAAGAAATCCAGAATGCATTTTTAGCCTTTACCATTAAAAGATAACATAATACACTTACACACACACACACAAAGGTGTTTCATTTGATGGCAGTATCAGTAATCAGAACTCCAGTGCTAGAGATTCACATGCATTTCCTGTATTTATTAAAATTCTAACTCTCTAGTATATTAATTTATTTTTAGCCCTTGACATAGTATATGTAATATGATTAGCCTACACTCCAATAAATATCAAATTTCATGAAAAAAATTAATAAAAATGTTATTGGCCAAGTAGAAGAAACTGTGACTCCTTTTTTGCTGTGACGAAAGTGTAAATTACTCCCATCACTTATCAATAATTTCATAGTACTAAATGTATAATCAACTATGCTATGTTTGATTTATCTTATAAATGTATTAAAATTTTCATTAATAATAGTTACAATTGTAAGAACATGGTGGAATCGCATGTTATACTTGTTCCAAATATTTATCATCCAACAAAACAAATTAAGTAGGATTAGAGTTTGATCTACATTTAACATCCCTTGAGTTTAGCTGTGTCTAATACATAATATGATCATCAAAGCCAATATACAGATGATTGTGAATAATTAGTCACAATTTAGTATGTTCACCAATTAACTTCACTTTCCTATTTGGCCAGCTGAGTTGTTTTTTTGTGTTTTTTTTTTTTGGGAGGGGGGTGTTTTTTGGTCAGGATCAAGGACTCTGAATCAAGTGAGTCAGGGGCAGCTGCTAGAGTCTTGAATATTGTGGAATTTGACCAAAATGGTGAATAAGTTGGTGCAAACTCACCATCACTACAGAAAAACAACAAAAAAGTAGACAGTGGAGCCACTGACATTGTAAGAATGGATAAGCATAATACTGTTACAAATAATAAACTCATGTCCTGATTGCCATATTAATAAAGTATCATCTTTATGAAATGTATACATTGTAGGTGATAAATCTGGCTGCTTATGGTACCTCTGAGGTGCAAGTAGTTCATGACATAATGAAAACTGGTCATAATTTTTAGTGGTTCCTTATAAAAAGTCCAAATTCATTTGCAAATAAATTTTACTAGTGAAAGTTCATTGCTTTAATACAATTTATTAGAGTTACTGTACTATAATTTATTAAGAGAATATCTACCTTTATATAAATGTTTTATGGTGATGAATGAATTATAGTATTTTTACATTTATAATAAAAATGCATCACAATATGTAAGATTCATTTTCAATCAACTCATAATTTATATTTTAAAATACCTTTAAAATATGTTCATATAACATAATGTCATGGGTAACTTTCTCTAGCCACTCAGCAATTATTTCCATGATTAGTATCACAATTTTTTTTTCTAAATGTTTTTTGCACACCGCATAACTCCCCATAAATTAATGTGAGCCCAATCTATCAAAGGTGTTTATATGTGTTAACATATGCATTTAATTTTAATATGCCTATGTGAGGCACGAGTAGCCCCAAGCGAGCACAGTATGCAATGAGAAGACCCGTGGAGTCCTGAGGTACACATTTTAATGAGGGAGGTCGCAGTTATGCAAGATCTGAATTAACTCTTAGAAAGAGGCTACAACTGAGAGCAAAAACGAAGTCTGACGGAAACTGTATCGTCTCAACCAAAGCAAGCAGCGAGGCAAAAAGGCCTCCTCAAAGCTGCAGGCCTTGCGGCTGCCACCTCGCTTCTCTGCCCCGGAACCAAGGAGGCGGGGAACCCCCAGCGGCCGCGCGAGCGCCCGGGAGACTTGACCCCGGGGCACCCGCCCGCTCCCGGCCTCCTTTGCTCTCGCTCCGCCGGCTCCGGCGGTGGCGGCAGCGCGGACCGAGGGGGAGAAGGCGAAACGTGGAGACCTGTCTGCAGGCGAAAGTTGGAGACCTGTCTGAGAAACGTTTGGGGACACGCAGAGATTAAAAGCGACTCGCCTCCGGTGGGCGGCCTTACCTGCGGAACCCCCGGCCACGATCTGCCGGGAAGCCTCCTTCACGAAGCCGGCCTCGGGCTGGGCAGACATCTCCGCGGGCGAGGGGAAGGGCGAGCTCGCGGGCTGAGTGCGGGGCCGGCCGCGGAGCCTCCCGACCGAGAGAGCCGGGGCCGGGCGGGTCCTGGGCCGAGTGGCTCGGTGCGAGGCGGCTCCGGGCGCAGACTCGCTGCGGGATCGGCGCGGGTCCCGACCTGCCCGCCGCGCTTTCCAAGGGCTCCTTCTGGGCTCCGCGAGGAGGAGGACAGACTCCCCGACGGGCCGGTGTGGCTCCTGGTGCGGCGCCCACGCGCTTCCCTATCGGGAGCCTCCTGCAGGGTGTGGAGCGGGCGCGCTGCCTCTGATAATGCGAGTCAAGCAGTGACCGGCCCGGAGTCCAGCGCAGAGCTGGGCGACCCTTGCCCCGCCCGGCCAGCCGGGCCACAGTGCAGGTCTCAGCGGGGGACAGACAGGTGCATGGACTCCTTGCAGTTAGTTGTCCTGAAATTGTTAGCAAGTAACTCAAAGCAAATCCAACTGGCAGTTATCTTACAATTGGGCTAATGCAGTACTGTCCCAAAGGAAAAGTGGTTTGGGCTCAAGGGAATTTACCTTATACCTCATCATTACGGGCTTTCTTTACTGAAAGATCAAACAAGGAGAGGCCTTCCTTATTGCAAATATGTCTCTTCGGTACCCCCAGGGGCCAGTGGTTCCCAAAGTACGATCTTAGGACCCCGCAATATCCACGCAATGTGGGAGTTTGTTAGAAAGACAAATTCATGGCTCCACCCGGACCTACTGCACCAGAATCTCTGGATATAGGACTCAGAAACCTGTGCTTTCCAGTGATTGTTATGAACACCAACGTTTGTGAACCACTGACCTAAATAATCAAATAACATTAAGGAGCTACCAGTGTATTCTCCATAAAAAGTTTAATTATTCATGCTAACCCTATAGGATACTTGACAAGAAAGAAATACTAATGTATACTATTCTAAAACCACAACTTGCAAATGCTGTGCAGGAGAAAAACAGAGTCTAAAATTTTAATGGACTTAAAGGGTATTATGCTCAGTGAAATAAGTCAGAGAAAGACAAATACCGTATGATTTTACTCATAGGTGAAATTTAAAGAACAAAATAAACGAACAAAATTGAAAAAGACACAGAGAGAGAAAACTGGTGGTTGCCAGAGTGGACTGGGCGAAAGAGTTGAAGGGACGAGTAGAAGCACAAATTGGTAGTTACAAAATAATAACAGAATTAGGTAAAGCACAGGAAATATAGTCAATAATATTGAGATAACTGTACATGGTGCCAGTTGGAGTACTGGAAATATAAAAGGGAGCATTATGTAAAGTATATGATTGTCTAACCACTAAGCTGTATACCTAAAACCAATACAAAATAAAATTTTAGAGAAATACCAGGCGGGAGGAAATGATACAAGTAAAAGGAAAACAAGAAACTTTGGTACCCCTATTATATTTCTTAAGCACAGTATATAAAACTAAATATATTTAGTTTGAACCATATAAAATTGCCATTTCTGAAGGCTAAAACCATTGAATATCAGTAATATAGTGTGATTCAATTTAATATAATTGATTTCTAATTAAATGCACAAAGTACAAAAACTTGTTCATACATTGTTTTTCTTTCTTGGCCTAAACTATTAAAAGCTGTTAATCATGAAAACTAACTGGCAAATTTAAAGTGATAAATTGGAAAGACTTGTTGCTTATGTGGCTACATATGCAAAAATAAAGTTTCTCATATTTGCTTATATTTTTTTATTAAAATTACTAAGCTTAAAATGTTTACCAAGAAACAGTTTTCAGAAATATGTCCTATCTAGTAAAGCTTTTGAGCAATATGTCAGTCTGTTACTAATTAAATAGGTCTTGAGTGTAATATAGATCACTTATTCAATAAATATTGAGGTCCTCTTATATATAAGTCCTAACAATCAAAAATTCAGAACTCATAGAAAATCTTGTCCTTATGTTCCAATGAGAAAATGAATTTCCCAAGATCACAATGAATTAATAGTATAGCTAGAATTCAATTCCAAGATTCTCTCTTCTAATAGCAATTGGATTGTATATTTAAATATTAACAACAGGCCAAACTACATTCTGTCACACAGAAACCTAAACTAATTAAACTCACCCAATTAACTGTATTCATATATAAGTAGGGAATTTTTTAAGTTAAAAAAAATTTGTCACAACTATTAACCCCCCAGGCACATACTGAACCAAATTATACATTCAATTAATTGGGAGCTTACTAAATGTTAGCACTTTCCTATGTGCTGGTAATATAGCAGTGTAACAGTTAAAATCCCTCATAGAGCCAAGCCAGGGGTGGTTGAGCGTTGACCTATGAACCAGGCAGTCACAGTTCCATTCCTGATCAGGGCACATGCCCAGGTTGGAATTACGGGCTCAATCCCCAGTGGGGGGACATGCAGTAGGCAGCCAGTCAAGGATTCTCTTTCATCATTGATGTTTATCTATCCCTCTCTGAAATCAATAAAAAATACATTTTTTAAAAAAATCCCTCATGGAGCATATAATCTAATGGAGGAGATCCAACCACATTGCAATGTAAGTAAAATTTTACCTTCCCTAGATTATTTCATGAAATACAACAATACTCCCAGGACAAGAATTAAGCTCAGCCTTTTGACATTATCTATTATTTCTATGAGTACCTTAATCTCTGAATTTTATCCTGGGGAAGTATATGCATGCTTGTGATCTCACTAAGCCCTCAATCTCTCAAGACCCCATGAATTCATTCAGGAGATCTCAGACATCCTTCCAAATACCCTGTAAGAAAATTGCTACCTCTTTTTAACCTCTTTGACTAGAACAGATTTTTTAAGTTAAAAAAAGCAAAGCTGGGAATCATGTAATTCAGATCTACATCTCTAGAATAGTTGAGGAGATAGAGTCTAAGTATAAGAACATTCTGGAGCTTGGAAATCAGCCAATGCCAATCCAGAGTCAACAAAGACCCAATGTGCTAAGAGCTCTGATTATAGGATATATTTTGTTTTTAGCCAAATTTGGCCATGGCTAATATTGGAATGCTTTTTTATTATTATTTTACTAGAGGCCTGGTGCACAAAAATTTGTGCACTTGTGGGTAGGGGGTCCCTCAGCCCGGCCTGTGCCCTCTCACAGTCTGGGACCCCTCAGGGGATGACCACCTGCTGGCTTAGGCCCGCTCCCCGGGGGATTGGGCCTAAGATGGCAATCAGACATCCCTCTAGCAGCCCGGCAGCCCTCGGGAGATGTCCACTTGCCAGTGGGGAGCAGGCCTAAACTGCAGTTGGACATCCTTAGCGCTGCTGAGGAGGCAAGAAGAGAGGCTCCCACCACCACCGCTGTACTGGCAGCCATCAGCCTGGCTTGTGGCTGAGCAGAGCTCCTCCCATGTGAGAGCGCCCTGACCACCAGAGGGAAGCTCCTGCATTGAGCGTCTGCCCCCTGGTGGTCAGTGTGTGTCATAGTGACCAGTCATTCCCAGTCCTTCTGCTGTTAGAGTCAGTTTGTATATTACGCTTTTACTATATAGGATAGAGGCCTGGTGCACGGGTGGGGGCCGGCTGATTTGCCCTGAAGGGTGTCCCGGATCAGGGTGGGGGTTCCGCTTGGGTGTCTGGCCAGCCTGGATAAGGGGATGATGGCTGTTCGCATCTGGTCACACCCCCGTCAGGATGGGGGTCTCCACTGGGGTGCCTGGCCAGTCTGGGTGAGGGACAGAGGGCCATTTTCAGGCTGGCGGGTGACTGAAGCTCCCAACCTCTCTTTTTTTCTTTTTTTTTTTATTATTCTGGGATTTATTTACCTTCTATGGCTGTCACTGGAGCTGAGAGCCAGCTCCAGCTTGAGGCCGTGGCTGGCTGAAAGCAGGTATCTGGGTTTGTTTAGCTTCTATAATTGAAACTCTGTTGCCATCACTGGTGCTCTAAGCTCTGAGCCCACTGGCGGCTGAAAACAGGTTTCTGGGTTTGTTTAGCTTCTATAATTGCAACATTGTTGCATCTGGAGCTCAGAGCTGGGCTGCAGCAGGCGGGGAACCTTGGCTTCCTCCGTCACTGGAGCAAGCAAGCCTCATGTTCCCTTCAGCTGCCTGGCTGCCGGCCACCATCTCGGTTGGCAGTTAATTTGCATATCTTGCTGATTAGCCCATGTGAAGGGTAGCGAAGTTACGGTTAATTACCATGTTTCTCTATTATTAGATAGGATATAATTACTAGAGGCCCATTGCACAAAGATTCACACAATAGGCCTTCCTTCCCCTGTCTGCCAGCACCTGTTTTCCTCCAGCACCTGGGACCCAGGCCTTTGGTCTGGCTGCAGCGGAGAAGCCAAGCCTCGAGCAAGGCTTGGCTTCTCTGCTGCGGTCACAGCAGCAAGGCTTGGCTTCTCTCCGGCCACAGCAGTGAGGCTAGGCTTCTCGGCTATGGCTGCAGTGGAGAAGCCAAGCCTCTTCAGTCTTCAGTCATCTTCAGTCTTCAGTCATCTTCAGTCTTTGCTCTGCCTGCATATACAAATTAACCATCATCTTTGTTGGGTTAATTTGCATACTCATCCTGATTGGCTGGTGGGTGTAGCGGAGTGATACAAATTTGCATGTTTCTCTTTTATTAGTGTAGATAATTTTATTTAATATGTAATATCCTGATATTAAAGAAAAATGATAAAATGTCAAGTTTATTTTTTATTAAATGTATTGAGGTTGCCGAAACCGGTTTGGCTCAGTGGATAGAGCGTCGGCCTGCGGACTGAAAGGTCCCAGGTTCGATTCCGGTCAAGGGCATGTACCTGGGTTTCGGGCACATCCCCGGTGGGGGATGTGCAGGAGGCGGCTGATCGATGTTTCTCTCTCATCGATGTTTCTGATTCTCTATCTCTCTCCCTTCCTCTCTGTAAAAAATCAATAAAATATATATTTAAAAAAAAAATGTATTGAGGTAAATCCTATATAATAAAAGGCTAATATGAAAATCGACTGAACAGTGGAACGACTGGTAGCTATGACACGCACTGACCACCAGGGGCAGATGCTCAATGCAGGAGCTGCCCCCTGGTGGTCAGTGTGCTCCCACAGGGGGAGTGTGGCTCAGCGCTCCGTGGCAGTGCTAAGGATGTCCAACTTCCGGCTTAGGCCTGCTCCCCCAAGGGCTCCTGGACTGTGATAGGGCGCAGGCAGGGTTGAGGGACCCGCCCCCCAGTGCACAAATTTTGTGCACCGGGCCTATAGTTGGTTAATAAAATTACACAGGATTCAGGTATACAATTCTACAATACATCATCTGTATATTGTATTGTGTGTTTACCTCACCCTGTCAAATCTCCTTCCAGCATCATTTATCCCCCCTTTAACTTATATTATAGCCCCACACTCCCTTCCCTCTGGTCAAGCTTATATTTTTAAATTATTGATTTATTTAGGTGATCTTGGTTGAGAACTATATAATTAAATTACTGATTTATCAGTTTGCAGAGTGGCTGAAAATTAAACCTCTAGGAATCTCAATATACTTATTGAACTTAAATATCTGACAATTTCTTCAATAACGTTTTAGTATTGGGCCATTAGATTGGCTATTACTTAATACCAAAATAATACGGCTTACACAAGATAGAAATGTATTTCCCCCCTCACGTAATAACCCAATTGTAAGGCACCAATAAGGCTCCATCCAGCAGCAGAAGAAAGGTAAAAACGATAAAGAAAGTTTTGGAAATTACACAAATCTCATTAGTCAGAACTTGGCCATTAGAGCTATATGTAGGTTGGGATAGGTACTATTTTGCTGGGTGGCAATGTATACAGAAAACATGCTCCCAGGAACAAACTGGAATTATGACTAAAATACAGAAAAACTTCCTGAATAATCAATGGAAAACTTGGAGAGAACCCTGATACCCAAAGACCAAAAGTGGAGTCTGCATAGAGACTGGTAGGAGGGGCGGAGGCATGAATGGGCTGGCCGGGTGCCTACAGACAGCAACTGAAGTCTCGCAGAGGTGTTTCAACTGTGAGGGGTTGCCATTGAGAACTCTGGGATCTAATCCCCAAACTGGCCCTCCAGCAGACAGCACCAAAACTGAGAAGTTTACCCACATAACATCTGGCTGTGAAAAGCAGTGGGGTGCTGTCTGCCAGGGAGTGACAGCTGAAAATTCAGGCACCCTTTTAAAGGGCCAACACACAAAATTCCCTGTGCTACGGCAGAGGGAAGGTGAAATGGACTGGAGCTGTGAGAGTAGAAGCCAGGACTGGGGTCACGGGGGATAGAGCTCAGAAGGCAGACACCCCAAGTTTCCTGGGCTGAGTCAGTCCCTCACGCAGCTGAGGATCTCTTTCCCACATAGACATTTGCATTGCCTGGGGAAAAGACAGGCCACGTAAGAGATTAAAAATAACAATTAGCCTCCAGGCAGAAGCAACTGCCCCAACCTGTTGAAAAAAATCTCTCCTCACACCTAAGGACAATTGCCTGGGGTGCAATACAAGTCAGAATCCCATTAGTCTGAAGGCAGCGGCAGTCTCTGGAGGCTTTGGGTTTTTGCCTGATCTAATTAGTTAGAAACAGCCTTAAACACTGTCCTGCATTAGAGATTCAGAGGTGTAGAGGATCTACCTAATAAATAGTCACAAACCCAAACAGCCAAAATGAGGAAACAAAGAAACAATGCCCAAAGGAAAGTAGAGAATTCTCTAGAAGAAGAGATAAATGAAGCAGAGATAAGAAATTTATCTGAAACAGAGTTCAGAGTAATGATGGTAAAGATTCTCAAAAGCATGAAAAAAGATATAGTAACTATGAAAAAAGAACAGTCTGAAATAAATAATGACAGAACAAAAATAAAAAAAACATATCAGAAGGAATACACAGCAGATTAGGGATGCTGAGGATCGAATCAGTGAATTAGAAGACAGGGTTGAAAATATCACTCAATAAGAGAACCAAAAAGAAAAAACAATTTAAAAAAAAACAGGAGAAGAGCTTAAGGAAGCTGTGCAACAATATGAAATGTAACAATATTAGAATAGCAGGTGTGCCAGAAGAGGCAGAAAGGGAGAAAGAAATAGAGAATATGTTTAAAGAAATAATGGAAGAAAACTTCCTTAACCTGGTAAAGGAAAAAGTCACACAAGTTCAAGAGGCACAGAGAAATCCAAGGAAGAAGAACCCAAACAGGACCACACCCAGACACATCATTATTAAAATGCCAAATGTTAAAGACAAAGAGAGAATCTTAAAGGCAGCAAGAGAAAAGAAAATTGTTACCTACAAAGCAGTTCCCATAAGGCTGTCACCTGATTTCTCATCAGAAACCCTAAGGCCAGAAGGGAATTGCATGAAGTACTCAAGGTAATGGAAAGCAAGAATCTGAGACCAAGATTACTATATCCAGCAAGGCTATCATTCAAAATAGATGGTCAAATAAAGAGCTTCCCAGACCAAAAAAAAAAAAAAGATTAAAAGAGTTACATAACCACCAAGCCAGCATTACAAGATATGCTAAAGGGACTGCTATAATGAGAAGAAACAGAGAGAGAAAACTAGTCATACAGAATTAAAATGGCAATAAATAAGTACCAATCAATAATCACCCTAAATGTAAATGGATTAAATACTCCAATTAAAAGGCGTAGGGCAGCTGAATGGATACAAAAACATGATGCAACTATATGCTGTCTACAAGAGACCCACTTCAAAACAAAAGACTCACAGAGGATGAGAGTGAAGTGATGGGAAAAAATTTTCCATGCAAATGGAAAAGAAAAGAAAAAGCTGGAGTAGCAATACTCATATCTGACAAAATAGACTTTAAAATGAAGGCCATCATTACGGACAACAAACGTTACTACATAATACTAAAGGGGTCAATTCAACAAGAGGATATATAACCCTGGTAAACATATATGCACCCAATATAATCACTAGAGGCCCAGTGCACAAAAATTGGTGCACTGGCCGGGGGGTGGGGTGTCCCTCAGCCCCACTTGTGCCCTCTCCCAGTCTGGGACCCCTCGGGAGATAATGACCTGCTGGCTTAGGCCCGCTCCCGGGTGGCAGAGGGCAGGCCCAATCCCTAGGTGCCTGCCCCACAGCCTCTGGTCGGGTTCAGAGCAGGGCCGATTGGGGAGTTGGGGCGCCACCCCCTGTCATGCACAGAGCAGGGCGGATCAGGAGGTTGCGATGCCACCTTCAGTCACGCTCAGGGTAGGGCTGATTGGGGGGTTGGGGCGCCACCCCCTGTCACGCACAGAGCAGGGCCCATCAAGGGGGTTGGGACTCCATACCCTGTCACACACAGAGCAGGGTCAATCAGGGGGTTGGGGAGATCCTCCCTGTCACTCACAGAGTAGGGCTGATAGGGGAGTTGTGGCACCGACCCTGTCATACATAGAGCAGGGCGGATCAGGGGGTTGGGGCACAGCACCCTGTCACACTCAGAGAAGGGCTGATGGGGAGGTTATAGCTCTACCCCGTGACACAAAGAGCAGGGCCCATGGGAGGAGGTGGGGGGATTTGGGGCGCCGTACCCTGTCACACACAGAGGCAGGGCCGATCAAGGGGTTGGGGTGCCGCCACTGTCACACTCAGACAGGGCCGATCAGGGGGTTGGGGCACCGCAGCCTGTCACACACAGAGCCGCAGGGCAATCAGGGGGCTGGGGAGCTCCCCCCTATCAGGCACAGAGTAGGGCTGATCAGGGGGTTGGGGCGCCTTCCCCTGTCACGAAGAGCAGGGCGGATAGGGAGGTTGTGGCCCCGCCCCCTGTCACACACAGAGCCGCAGGGCAATCAGGGGGTTTGGGCGCTGCCCCCTGTCACGCTGATCCTGGTGCCAGGAGGCCTCGCAGTTCCGCTGATCCCGGTGCTGGGAGGCATATTACCCTTTTACTATATAGGATAGAGGCCTGGTGCACGGGTGGGGGCCGGCTGGTTTGCCCTGAAGGATGTCCTGGATCAGGGTGGGGGTCCCCACTGGGTGCCTGGCCAGCCTGGATGAGGGGATGATGGCTGTTTGCAGCTGGTCACACACCCTTCAGGGTGGGGGTCCCCACTGGAGTGCCTGGCCAGTCTGGGTGAGGGGCTGAGGGCTGTTTTCAGGCTGGCAGGTGACTGAAGCTCCCAACTGCTCCTTTTTTTTTTTTTTTTTTTTTAATTCCGGGCCAGCTTTAGCTCTGAGGCTTGGCTCCAGCTCTTAGGCCTCGGCTGCTGAAAGCAGGTATCTGGTTTGTTTGGGTTCTATAATCGAAACACTGTTTCAACTCCAGCTCTGAGATGCCGGCTGGCTGAAAGCAAGTTTCTGGGGTTTTGTTTAGCTTCTATATTTGTAACAATGTTTCAAACTGCAAGCTCAGAGGCCGGCAGTGGCAGGCAGGGAACATTGGAGTCTTCCGTCACTGAAGCAAGCAAGCCTCATGTTCGCTTCAAGCTGCCTGGCTGCCGGCCGCCATCTTGGCTGGCAGTTAATTTGCATATCGCCCTGATTAGCCAATGGGAAGGGTAGCGGACGTACGGCTAATTACCATGTTTCTCTTTTATTAGATAGATATATATATATAATAGACATACATGGTAATTGACCATACTTTTGCTATACCTCCCATTGGCTAATCAGCATGATATGCAAATTAACTGCCAACAAAGATGGCGGCTAATTTGCATACTGCAGGCAGGGTGGGACAGCACAGCAGCCAGCGCCAGAGCCGCCATCCAGGCCCTCGTGTGCAACCCCAGAAACCGCCAGCCTGTCGCCAGTGATCTGATCGGAACCCCGCCGCAGGCCGGCCCCCAAAGCTGCCCAGAAGCTGGTGATCCAGGGGAGATGGAGGTCCCCTGACCAGGCCTGACACCTCCGGCGGAGGGGTCATGCCTGGGCAAGGGGCCGATCCAGCGATCGGAGGGTGATGGGGGTCGATGCCTCTGGCCGAGGCATCAGGCCTGGGCGAGGGTGTTTCTGGTGATCAGGGGGAGATGGGGGTCCCCTGCCCAAGCCTGATGCCTGGGCCAGAGGCAACAGGCCTGGGCCGGGGGAGCCAAGCCGGCGATTGGTGTGAACTACAGAGGACACACCTTTTCTGACCACTCATTGGCTAAGCTCCCTGTATGTCACTGGTAATATTCTTAGTAACTTGGGTAATAAGAATCCAAAAAGGTGATCTAGGGTTTTTTAACCACACTCCTGGTGTAAAAACAAAGGTCCACTGCTGGAGGGCTAAGAAATGTCATATCCTGCCCTAGCCAGTTTGGCTCAGTGCATAATACCTTGGCCTGCTGATGGCAGGGTCTGGGTTTAACTTTGACCAAGGGCATGTACCTAAGTTGCAGGCTCCTCCCTGGCCGGGGCCCAGGTCAGGGCTCATGCAGGAGGCAACCAATCAAAGTGTTCCTCTCACTTTGATGTTTCTCTCTGTCTTTCCCTTTCTCTTCCACAGTCTCTAAAAATCAGTGGAAACATATCCTCAGGTGAGGATAAAAAAATAATAAAAAAATTATTATTATATGAGTAGCCTGGTGCACGAAATTCGTGCACTGGGGTAGGGAGGTAGGGAAGGGCCCCTCAGGCTGGCCTTCACCCTCTCCAATCTGAGACCCCTCAGGGAATGTCCAACTACCTGTTTGTGCCCACACTTTTAACAGATAACAGCTCCATTGTTGTTTCTTTCTTATGCTTAAAACCATTGGAATTAGTAGGTATTCAAAGTGTGTATACATTTTGGGGGGCACCCTGTATATCTCTAGTCAGCAGTGAAAGAAACCAACAGCAGATTTGGAACCCCCAGACAGGGAACCTCGCTCACTCCCCACATGTCTCCCCACTTCACTTTCCACCTTCGTGGGCAGCAGGAGAATCAACGTTTTCTCTCATTAATTTGGAAAAGCTTGTCCTGTCACCCACTGCCTGGCAGGAGTGCGCTAGGCCCCAAGCAAGCGAGGCTCAGTCAGGGCAGCCTTCGCTCATGGGTGCTGGCACCCAAAGTGCACATTCCTACTCCACAGTCGCCCCAACTATCCCACTGTTTCACTGAGAGGACGGAATTCCTCTCCAACTCTGGGTTCTTGATCTTGAATGCTGACCGAAGGCACTTCAGCGAGGGCCGCCCGCGCCCACCAGGTGTGTCTGTCTGCACCTGCTCCTGCCTCAGCACCTGCATTAACCCCCCAGAGGTGATCTCATAGCTGCACTGGCCTCCGTGGGAACAGGACATCACCATTCCGCCCTCTCACTGTCATCTCACAGGTACCCACCCTCAGCACCCAGAACACCCAGACACTCTCCAAAGGACGTGAGCGCATCAGAGGCGATGTGTGCACATTCTGTGGGGGTGTTAGGCATGCCGGGTTAATGGAAGTGCGGTGGAGAGGCGGGGGGAACTTGTGCACGCCTTGGTTTGCAACTGTTGCAGGCATGGGAGGGTGACAGTGTGCTGGGGGATGTTCGCACGCCAGGGCGGTATGTGCACACCGGAGGCCTCTGGCTTTGCAGATCCGCAAACCCCCGTGGTGCAGCCAGGAGGATGTCAGTCTGACCCGCCACAGTGGCTGTCCCTGCGATCCTGCACCTTCTGGGCCAGGAGGCGGATCTTGCGCAGCCACGCCTGGGCGCTGATGGCCTGCAGGCGCTATTTCAGCTCAGCCTGTAGGCTCCACTTGGTGGGCTCACAGCTGTCACCACCGCCATGTGGGGAGTACAGGCCGCCCTCCGTCGGCCTGCCTCCCCTGTCCAGAGGCTCTCTGCGCTGCTCACCTGCCCAGAGTGACTGGGGCTGGGTGGAAGCCAGGCGTCCTGCCCTGCCCAACCCCGGCCGATCCACCCCTGTGCGAGCTGCCACCCTGTCGGGAAGGGTCACGGATCCGGGTCACGGATCCAGGTCCCGGACCGCGGCCAGCCTCAAGCTCTGCCCCCCCGCACCCCTCGGCCAGGTCATGGATCTGGGTCCCAGACCACGGACAACCTCAAGCGCTGCCCCCTGCCTGGCAGGGTCATGGATCCGGGTCCTGGGACAGCAGACAGCCTGAAGCACTGCCCCTGCCTGCCAGGTCATGGATTCAGGTCCCAGACCACTGACAGCCTCAAGCACTGCTCCCCGCCTGCCAGGTCACAGATCTGGGTTCCGGACTGCGGACAGCCTTGCCCGGTGCCGCCTGCCTTCAGTATGCAAATTAGCAGCCACCTTGTTGCTTCAGGGTGGGGGTCCCCACTGGGGTGCCTGGCCAGTCTGGGTGAGGGGCTGAGGGCCGTTTTCAGGCTGGTGGGCGACTGAAGCTCCCAACTTAACTTCTCCTTTTTTTCTTTTTCTTTTTTTATTCTGGGATTTATTTACCTTCTATGGCTGTCACTGGAGCTGAGAGCTGGCTTTAGCTCTGAGGCCAGGCTGCAGCTCTGAGACCTCGGCTGCTGAAAGCAGGGATCTGGGTTTGTTTGGGTTCTATAATTGAAGCACAGTTGTGATCCTGCTGGCTGAAGCCCGGCTGGCCGAAAGCAGGTTTCTGGGTTTTGTTTAACTTCTATAATTGCAACATTGTTTCTTAGAGTGCAAGCTCAGAGGCCGGCAGCGGCAGGCGGGGAACCTTAGCTTCCTCCATCACTGGAGCAAGCAAGCCTCCTGTTTGCTTCAGCTGCCTGGCTGCCGGCCGCCATCTTGGTTGGCAGTTAATTGGCATATTGCCCTGATTAGCCAATGGGAAGTGTGTCGGAGCCACGGTTAATTACCATGTTTGTCTATTATTATATAGGATGAAAGACACATGTTGAAAATGCCTAAAGAAAGTTGTCATTTTTTCATGGTGAAGGGACTGGAGTCTGTGTTGATGAAAAAACCCTGCTGGCTGCGGTGACTGGAAGTGGCTGCAGCAGCGGGGTGATGGGGCTGGTGCCTTCCCCTGATCAGCCTGGTCGCCTCCCACAAAGGGAGGCCAGACTGCGGCTTAGGCCCATTCCCCAAGGGGAGCAGGGAGCGGGCCTAAGCCCTCACTAGGACATCCCCTGAGGGCTCCCAGTATGTGAGAGGGGGAAGGCTGGGCTGAGGGACATGAATTTCGTGCACCGGGTCCCTAGTCTATATAATAAAGAGCCAGGGTCGTAACGACGGATTACTACCAAAGGCTCCATCAGACCAGAAGTCAATGTAGGGTAGCTGTGGTGACCCAGCACTGACTGTGGCCACTGCGGGCACCCCCACCCAGCACTGACTGCCTAAGGGGCTATGGATCAGGCCTGGAGAGAGGCCTGCAGAGAGAGAGGCAGGGTCTGATCTGTAGCCACAGAGGCCGTTGATCAGAACTTGCCTTTCTTTCTCTCCCGGTCTGGCCAACAGCAGTACCTCCATTTCTCTCCAGGTCTCCACCAGTGCGGCTGATCAGCCCTGCTTTTCTGATCAGTCCCCATTGATAGGCCCAGAGATGCTGACTGGCATAGAAACTGTCCAATCAGAACCAAATCTGGATGAATGCAAGGAGCCAATGGTTGCCTAGGAGGCAGAGCTTTTGACGCTGACTGGCATAGAAACTGACCAATCAGAACCAAATTGGCCAGCAGAGGAGGGCAGTTGGGGGCGAGATCAGGCCTGCAGGGGAGGGCAATTTGTGAGTGAGATCAGGCCAGCAGAGGAGGGCAGTTAGGGGTGATCAGGCAGGCAGAGGCAGTTAGGGGTGATCAGGCCAGCAGGGGAGAGCAGTTAGGGATGAGATCATGCCGGCAGGGGAGAGCAGTTGGGGTTGATCAAGCAGGCAGGCAGAGGCAGTTAGGTGCGATTAGGCAAGCAGACAGAGAGGTCAGGGGCGATCAGAAAGGCAGGCAGAGGGGTTAGGGGCAATCAGGCAGGCAGGCAGGGGCAATCAGGCAGGCAGGCAGGTGAGTGGTTAGGAGCCAGCGGTCCCAGATTGTGAGAGGGGTGTCCAACTGCTGGTCGGACATCCCCCGAGGGGGTCCCCAATTGGAGTAGGTGCAAGCTGGGCTGAGGGATACCCCTCCCTCTGTGCCTGAATTTCATGCACTGGGTCTCTAGTCTAAATATAAAAAAAAAAAAACTTCTAGAGGACTTTAATGGAGAGATCAACAACAATACAGTCATAGCAGGGGAATTTAACACCTCTCTGACTTCACTGGATAGATCTTCCAGAGAAAAACGTAACAAAGAAACAGAGACTCTATAGGACACACTCGATGAGATGGATTTAATTGACATTTATAAAACATATCAACCCAACACAGCAGAATATACATTCTTCTCAAGCACACATGAATCATTCACAAAGACATACCACATGTTAGGAAAAATACAAGTCTCTACAAATTCAAGAAGATTGAAATCATATCAAGCATCTTCTCAGTGGAATGAAATTAGAAATCAATTACAGTAAAAACACCCCAAAACATTCAAACCCATGGAGGCTACATACCATGTTATTAAACAATGAATGGATTACCAATGAGATCTAGAAAGAAATAAAAAACTCTCTGGAAACAAATGAAAATGAACACACAACAACCAAAAATCTCCAGGATAAAGCAAAAGCAGTCCTGAGAGGGAATTTCATAGCCCTACAGGCATACCTCAAAAAATAAGAAAAATCAGCAATAAACTATTTAACCCTACCACTTAAAGAACTAGAAAGAGAACAACAAGAAAAGCCCAGAGTAAGTAGAAGGAAGGAAATAATAAAGATTAGAGCAGAAATAAATAACATACAGACTAAAAAAATAATACAAAAAAAGTAATAAAACCAAGAGCTGGTTCTTTGAAAGGATAAGCAAAATTGATAAACCATTAGCCAGATTCATCAAGAAACAAAGAGAGAGGACACAAATTAAAAAAATCAGAAATAAAACTGGAGAAGTTTCCAACACCACAGAAATACCAAGGATCATAAGGAAATACTATGAATAGCTATATGCAACAAGCTGGGCAATGTGGATGAAATAGACAAATTCCTAGAAAAATGTAATCTCCCAAAACTAAATCAGGAAGAATCAGAAAACCTGAATAGGCCAATAACATCTAATGAAATAGAAGCAGTAATCAAAAAACTCCCAACAAACAAAAGCCCAGGTCCAGATGGCTTCAGGGTAAAGTTTTATAAAACATTCAAAGAAGAACTAACACCTATTCTCCTTAAACTATTTCAGAAAATCCAAGAGGAAGGAAAACTTCCAAACTCTTTTTTATGAGCCCAGAATTATCCTAATCCCAAAACTAGAGAAAGACACTACAAAGAAAGAGAAATACAGGCCAATGTCACTGATGAACATAGATGCTAAAATCCTCAACAAAATCTTACCAAATCACATCCAGCAATATAATAAAAATATCATACACCATGATCAAGTGAGATCTATTCCAGGGATGCAAGGCTAGTACAATATTCACAAATCAATGAACGTGATACATCACATAAACAAATTGAAAGACAAAAATCACATGATATATCAATAGATGCAGAGAAAGCATTTGACAAAAATCCAACACCCATTTTTGATAACTCTCAGTGAAGTGAGAATAGAGGGGGCATATCTCAACATGATAAAGGCCATATTTGACAAACCTATAGCCAACATCAGACTCAATGGGCAAAAACTAAAACCATTTCCCCTAAGAACAGGAACAAGACAGGCATTCTCACTTTCACCACTCCTGTTTGACATAGTACTGGAAGTGCTAGCCATAGTGATCAGACAAGAAGAAATAAAACGCATTCAAATTGGAAAAGAAGAAGTAAAACTGTCCTTATTGGCAGATGACATGATACTATATGTAGAAAACACCAAAGACTCCATCAAAAAACTACTACACCTAATAAAAGTATTATGCAATGTATCAGGATACAAAATTAACACTCAGATATATGGCTTTTTTTATACACTGACTAGAGGCCTGGTGCACTGGGAGATGGGGTTCCCTCAGCCAAGCCAGCCCCTCAGTCCGGGAGCCCTCAGTAGATGTCCTACTGATGGCCACAGTCTGGCAGCAGAGGCTCGGTGCAGGCATCCCATGTGTGTGTGTTTGTGTTTGTGTGTGTGTGTGTGTGTGTATGTGTGTGTGTGTGTCTGCTGGGGGCCTGCCCCCAGCTACACCTGGGAGGTGCCCCTCTCTGTTGATCTCTCAGGCTCCTGGCCTCCACTGCATGTTGTACTCTCCCTTGAGCTGTGGCCAGGGTGGGGCGCCCTTTCCTGCTGTGGGATCGCCGTGACAACCCAGGGGCAGGGGCACACGGGGGCTGGCTGCAGGCCGCCCTTTCCTGCTCCATGATCCCTTGGGCGATCCCACGGGCAGGCACACATGGGGGCTGGCTGCAGGCCCCCCTTTCCTGCTCTGTGATCCCCACAGCGATCCCACGGGCAGGTGCACACAGGAGCTGGCTGCAGGCCGCCCTTTCCTGCTCTGTGATCCCCACAGCGATCCCATGGGCAGGCGCACATGGAGGCTGGCTGCAGGCCCCCCTTTCCTGCTGTGGGATCGCCCTGGTGACCCAGGCGCAGGCGCACATGGAGGCTGGCTGCAGGCCGCTCTTTCCTGCTCCATGATCGCTGCAGCGACCCAGGGGCAGGGGCACACGGGGACTGGCTGCAGGCCCCCCTTTCCTGCTCCATGATCTCCAGGCAATCCCATGGGCAGGCGCACAGGGGGGCTGGCTAGAGGCCCCCCTTTCCTGCTCCATGATTGCCGCCACGACCCAGGGGCAGGCACACAGGTGGGCTGGCTAGAGGCCGCTCTTTCCTGCTCCCTGATCGCTGCAGCGATCCCAAGCGCACACAGGGAGGCTGGCTGCAGGCCCCCCTTTCCTGCTGTGGGATCTCCGGTTGCTCATCCCTGGCAGGGGCGGCCAGGGAAGAGGCCTGCGCTGGCCTCTTCCATGCCCACTCTGGCTTCTCCGATCACCGGCAGGGGGGCAGGCAAAGACCGCTGGATCTCCGATTCAGGGCCAGGGGCAGTGCCTCCTGGCTCTTACCTGCCCGCCTGTGTTTCCAATCACCGTCCTTCCCCTATGGCCTCCCATCATTGCGCCTATGTATGCAAATTAACCGCCATCTTTGTTGGCAGTTAATTTGCATATCGCCCTGATTAGCCAATGGGAAGGGTAGCGGTCGTACGCTAATTACCATGTTTCTCTTTTATTAGATAGGATAATGAACTCACAGAAAGAGAAACTAAAAAAACAATCCCATTTCCCATTGCACACAAAAAAATTAAGATACCTAGGAATAAACTAAGGAGGTAAAAGACCTGTACTCGGAAATCTACAGGACATTGAAAAAAGAGATAGAGGAAGACATAAACAAATGGAAGAACATACTGTGTTCATGGAGTGGTAGAATCAACATCATTAAAATGTCCATACCACCCAAAGCAATCTATAGATTCAATGCAATCCCCATTAAAATACCAATAGCATATTTCACAGATCTATAACAAACTCTCCAAAAATTCTTATGGAATAAAAAAAGACCCCAAATAGCTGCAGCAATCCTCAGAAAGAACATAGTTGGAGGGATCACAATACCAGATGTCAAGCTATATTACAAAGCCAATGTTCTCAAAACTGCCTGGTACTGGCACAAGAACAGACATATAGACCAACGGAATAGAATAGAGAACCCAGAAATCGACCCAAGCCATTATGCTCAATTAATATTTGACAAAGGTGGCAAGAGCATACAATGGAGTCAAGATAATCTCTTCATTAAATGGAGTTGGGAAAATTGGGCAGATACATGCAAACAAATGAAACTAGACCATCAACTTACATCATACACAAAAATAAACTCAAAACAGATAAAGGGCTTAAACATAAGACAAGAAACCATGAAAATCTTAGAAGAATCCATATGCAGCAATATAGCAGACATATGTTGTAGCAATATTTTTACCGATACAGCTCCCAGGACAATGGAAACTAAGGAGAAAATAAACAAATGGGACTACATCAAAATAAAAAGCTTCTGAACAGCCAAAGAAACCATCAACAAAACAACAAGAAAGCCCACTGCATGGGAGAACATAGTTGCCTATGTTATCTCTGATAAGGGTTTAATCTCCAAAATTTACAGGGAACTCATACAACTTAATAAAAGGAAGATAAACAATCCAATCAAAAAATGGGAAAAGGCATTAAATAGACCCTTTTCAAAAGAGGACATACAGAAGGCCAAGAGACATATGAAAACATGCTCAAAGTCACTAATCATTGAGAGTTGCAAATCAAATCGACAATGAGGTATCATTTCACACCTGTCAGAATGGCTATCATCAACAAATCAACAAACGACAAGTGCTGGAGAGGATGTGGAGAAAAAGGAACACTTGTGCACTGCTGGTGGGAATGCAGACTGGTGAAGCCACTGTGGAGAATAGTATGGAGTTTCCTCAAAAAACTAAAAGTGGTTCTCATTTGACCCAGTGATCCCACTTCTAGGAATATATCCCACGAAACCAGAAACACCAATCAGAAAGGATATATGCACCCCTATGTTCATAGCAGCACAATTTACAATAGCTACGATTTGGAAACAGCTTAAGTGCCCATCAGCAGATGAGTGGATTAGAAAACTGTGGTACATCTACATAATTAAATATTATGCTGCTATAAAAAGGAAGGAACTCCTACCATTTGCAACAGCATGGATGGACCTGGAGAGCATTATGCTAAGTGAAATAAGCCAGATGGAGAAAAATAAATATCACAGGATCTCACTCATTTGTGGAATTTAATGAACAGCATAAACTAATGATCAAAATTAGAGCCAGCCCTAGCCAGATTGGCTCAGTGGATAGAGCGTCGGCCTACAGGCTGAAGTGCTCTGGGTTTGATTCTGGTCAAGGGCACATCTCCGGGTTGCGGGCTTGATTCCCAGTAGGGGGTGTGCAGGAGGCAGCCAATCAATGATTCTCTCTCTCATCATTGATATTTCTATCTCTCTCTCTCTCCCTCTTTCTTTCTCTCTGAAATCAATAAAAACAATTTTAAAAATAAAGAATAATCTTAAAAAAATAGACCCTGTGGAAAAAAATACTTTAAAATATGATAGAAGCAATCCTGTTATTTGCAGATTCTTAATGTATCCTACAACTTTTGTGATATTATACTATGTTAGTACAGTTTGGGTAATATCATTATATTTAAAATCTTTTTTCTTGAAATATTAATGTTTATTGCTAATTAATAATTATTAATGTTTATTGCTCATGTAAATGGCTAATTATTTTGTATCTACAAAAAAAAAAAAACTATGAAAGAAGGGAAAGGGGAAACATAGTGAGAAACAACCAGCAGCATGTGCTACAGTTTGGGGTAAAGTTTAGAAATGAAGAGGTATACTTTAAAATGATAGTATTTGCTCATGTTGAATGATTTTTGTTCTCCTCAAGTCTAAAGGTTATCTTCATCAGTGCCTAACTAGAAAATGCAATATCATCTCATGGTGTTCAACATCCTATGACTAGAAACCCATTTTAAAATACCATTCACTGAAAGATACATAACTGTTGTAGGCTCAGAGATTCTTTAGGTGTCTAAACACAGTGTATGCAGATAGACACAAAATTACAGAATTTGCCTTACAAGAAGTCTATCTATGGAATAGGTTTACAACTATAAACCTACTTTTGCCCTACCCTGTAGAAGAGCTTATAACTCTTGAACCATTCAAAAGATCTATTATTGTATTTTATTTTATGCAAAAGTATTTAAAAATGCTTTAAACACTTTGCAAATGAAAGACTCTTATGTGCTTTCAAATCTGTGGCTCTGAGCATCACTGCTATAAGGTCTCAGTGGCTTATCACTTACAAATACCAAAGCATCATGTTATTATTTAGGACAGATCTGGTGCATTAGATTATCCCATCACCTAACAGTGCATTTCTAAATTGCAAGGGACTTTTCTGGGCAATGTGAACAAAATAATTACTTGGGAAACTTGTGTTACAGGAATCCAGGACAGGAGGAATAAGGAAAAGGGAGACAGGAAAATTAGGACAAGGACAAACAATGTAAGTAATTTGCGGTTGGTCTGCAAATAACAAATCACCATCTTCCCCAGCCAAGGGCACTCCAGAGCAAATCTTTAAAGACCTCCCTAATGAGAGAATGCAGAAAGGGAGGAGGAAAAGGAAAAAAGGGCACTTTTGCTCCCTAAGCAGAGAGGCCAGCAGTCTCTGGCTCGGCAAGATAAAGCTGCCAGGATTCTGGGAAGACCACAAGAAGAAAACCTTGAGACTCAATCTGTACCAAGATACTCAGCAAAATAATCTTTTGAAACCTATATACAGAAGGAGGATATATTACTCCCCAAACTTGCTCTAGACGTTTGCTTTTCCAGATCAACTGTAAAAGCCCATCTGTGCTCCAAGCAGGATGAAATAGACCTGCTTGCTCTGCTTTGCCTTTTCAATAAAGGTGCATGCTTTAATTGCTTTAATAAATTGGCTATTCACAAGGTAGTCAAGGTCTTTCGTATAAATTCACTTATTATTACGTGAGAAGATAAGGATCGAGGTTGGGGACAGCCCTCTCCCACCAGATCAGGGGGCTGTCCTGTCCAGTAACACCTCTCTGGTGTTGGTGAGAGGAGCCCATAACACTTTTTTCAATATTTCATTGTGATATGATAGGAACAATACTTGGAGGTCATTTACTAGTATACAGGATGAGCAAACGTAGGTTTACAGTTATATGAAAAATATAATAATACAAGAATAAACTCACAACTATAAATCCACTTTTGCCAACCCATGAATGACAGAGTTCTGTTATTTGAGACACAGCTGGGAATCTAGAAGTTAATGCCTCTGAGCACTCAACATGCAGAAATCCATGCACTTTCCTCCCAGGAGCTTCCCAGGCCTTCGCTTAGAACTAATTTTAGACACAATTCTTAAAGGTTGGAAGAGTGGATATCTAAAATCTTGGTTCATAGACTAGAAGTACAAATTAAAGAGATTAATGGAGGGGGAAATCAGAGAGATTCTAGAAAAGTAAAGAGCAACCTGCAAGCTCCAGGCCACATTCAGCCTACCAAGCACATTGTAATAATTATTATCACTTCCATTTGATGCATACCTTATGTCATGCACTAGACTATGCATTTTGTAATCTATTATCTTAGTCACAATATCTCTATGACATAGACATTCTATCTTCATCTTACAAATAAAGAAACTCTGGCACAGGGGTTAAGTAACTTGCCTAAAGTCACATTGAGTATGTGATGTATTGTTTGAACCCAAGTTTGTATGAACAGGCCCCTTTCTGAATAACTAGTGGCTGTTATTATGGTCTAATTTTAATTTCAGCTTTTTATACATACGGAAAAGAATCAAGATGCAAAATTACTCAGAGTAAAAAGCTTGTGTCATTCTTGACCTTGATAAAACAATGAATAGATAAGCTGGATCAGGAACTTTGTATATACAGAAAAATACTAACTTAACTGCCACAAGTGTAAATCATGTGAATTTTCTCTTTATTAAGTCAGGGTTTCTCAACAAAAGCAACACTGATATTTTGGAACAGATAATTCTTTGTAGTGAGAGGCTGTCCTGTGCAAGGCAGGATATTTAGCAGTGTTCCTAGCCTCTATCCCAGCGGTTCTCAACCTGTGGGTCGCAACCCCTTTGGGGGTCAAACGACCCTTTCACAGGGGTCGCCTAAGACCATCGGAAAACACATATATAATTACATGTTGTTTTTGTGATTAATCACTATGCTTTAATTATGTTCAATTTGTAACAATGAAAATACATCCTGCATATCAGATATTTACTTTATGATTCATAACAGTAGCAAAGTTACAGTTATGAAGTAGCAACGAAAATAATTTTATGGTTGGGTGTCACCAACATGAGGAAATGTATTAAAGGGTTGCGGCATTAGGAAGGTTGAGAACCACTGCTCTATCCACTAGCTGCCAATAGTAACTCACTCCCCAGTTATAACAATCAAAAATGTCTCCAGATACTGCCAAATGTCCCCTGCTGGGCAAAATGCCCTTAGTTAAGAATCACTGGTTAAGTAAAAGAGCTAACGTAATAATGAAGTCTACTTTAACTTTCTAGAATCATAAAAAGATAGACCTGGAAGAGCCTTTAGTTAGTTCCTTATATGAGAGGGGAAGAGACTGAGATATGATGAGATCAGGCCCTCACATAAATTGCCAAGCTACTCAGGGGAAGAGTTGAGTGGGAAAGCCAGACATTTCCTGATTTTAAAGCTGATAATGTAGGCATTGACTGATGTCTGGGACATTTCCCATAAATTGGATTCAATACTGTGGTTATAGTACCCAGAGTGATCCTTTTAAAGCATATTTCAGGTATTTCTCACCTGTTCCTTTCATCCTTAGCATGGAATCCAAAGTCCTAGCCATAGCCCAAAAGCTCCTACATAACTTGGCTTCTGGCTACCTCTCCAGAGTCATTTCCTAACACTCCCTTCACCCTGATCTTGTCACAATGATTTTTCTTGGCATTCCTTTGAACACTCCCAAGCATGGTTCCTATCTTTGCATTCCAGGAATGTTGTTTTCCTAGACATTTCCATGACTTGTTTCTGCACTTCTTTCGGGCATCTGCACAAACTTTATTTTACAGGTAGGTTCTATCTGTCTAAACTTACACTTCTCCTCAACCTTTTCACTCTTTATCTAGCCTGATTTACTTATCTTTGTTACAATTTTCAACACTTAGACATATTCTTTATTGTTTATTCTTAGTCTTTTTCTCCTTTTGAATGCAAAGTACATGCAAAAGTAACTGAAATACTGCCTGGAACATAGTAGGCACATAATCAATATTAATTCAGTGAACGAATCACAGTCATCCCAGAAAAACACCTCATACCCCTTAAGTAATCATCCTTCATTTACCCTTCACAACCACTAATATGATCTCTGTCTCAATAAATTTGCCTATTCTGAATATCCTATCTAATAAAAGAGAAACATGGTAATTAGCCATACCTCCGCTACCCTTCCCATTGGCTAATCAGGGCAATATGCAAATTAACTGCCAGCCAAGATGGCGGCTGGCAGCCAGGCGGCTTGAAGCGAACATGAGGCTTGCTTGCTTCAGTGACGGAGGACTCCAACGTTCCCTGCCTGCTGCTGCCGGCCTCTGAGCTTGCAGTTTGAAACATTGTTACAAATATAGAATCTAAACAAACTCAAAACCTGCTTTCAGCCAGCCGGGATCTCAGAGCTGGAGTCGAAACAGTGTTTCGATTATAGAACCCAAACAAACTACATACCTGCTTTCAGCAGCAGAGGCCTATGAGCTGGAGCCAAGCCTCAGAGCTAAAGCTGGCCCGGAATTAAAAAAAAAAAAAAGGAGCAGTTGGGAGCTTCAGTCACCTGCCAGCCTGAAAACAGCCCTCAGCCCCTCACCCAGACTGGCCAGGCACCACAGTGGGGACCCCCACCCTGAAGGGTGTGTGACCAGCTGCGAACAGCCATCACCCCCTCACCCAGGCTGGCCAGGCAACAAAGCGGGACCCCCACCCTGATCCAGGACACCCTTCAGGGCAAACCAGCTGGCCCCCACCCGTGCACCAGGCCTCTATCCTATATAGTAAAAGGGTAATATGCCTCCCAGCACTGGGATCAGCGAAGCCGTGAGGCCTCCCAGCACCGGGATCAGCATGACAGGGGGCAGCGCCCAAACCCCCTGATCGCCCTGCGGCTCTGTGTGTGACAGGGGGCGGGGCCACAACCTCCCTATCCGCCCTGCTCGGTTCCTGACAGGGGAAGGTGCCCCAACCCCATGATCAGCCCTGCTCTGTGCCTGATAGGGGGGAGCTCCCCAAACCCCTGAGCGCCCTGCGGCTCTGTGTGTGACAGGGTGCGGCACCCCAAACTCCCCACACCCCCACGGGCCCTGCTCTGTGTGTGATGGGGTAGAGCCATAACCTCCCCATCGGCCCTGCCCTGAGTGTGACAGTGGTGGCACTCCAACCCCCTGATTGGCCCTGCTCTGCGGGCGATAGAGGGTGACACCCCAACTGCCCCCCACGAGCCCTGCTCTGTGTGTGACGGGGTAGAGCCATAACCTCCCCATCGGCCCTGCCCTAAGTGTGACAGGGTGCGGTGCCCCAACCCCCTGATCAGCCCTGCTGTGTGTGTGACAGGGGGCGGTGCCCCAACTCCCCTATTGGCCCTACTTTATGAGTGACAGGGGGGAGCTGCTCAACCCCCTGATGGACCCTTCTCTGTGCGTGACAGGGTACGGAGCCCCAAACCCCCTGATGGGCCCTGCTCTGTGAGTGAAAGGGGGCAGCGCTCCAACCTCCTAATTGGCCCAGCACTGTGCATGACAGGGGGTGGCGCCACAACCTACCCATCGAACCTGCCTTTAGTGTGACAGGGGGCGGTGCCCCAACCCCCCAATCGGCCCTACCCTGAGTGTGACTGAGGGTGGCATCACAACCTCCCGATCCGCCCTGCTCTGTGCATGATAGGGGGTGGTGCCCCAACTCCCCAATCGGCCCTGCTCTGAGCCCAACCAGGGGCTGCACCTAGGGATTGGGCCTGCCCTCTGCCACCCAGGAGCAGGCCTAAGCCAGCAGGTCGTTATCTCCCCGGGGTCCCAGACTGCGAGAGGGCACAGGCCGGGCTGAGGGACCCCCCCACCCCCCGCCAGTGCACAAATTTTTGTGCACTGGGCCTCTAGTCCTATCTAATAAAAGAGAAACATGGTAACTGGCATACGACTGCTACCCTTCCCATTGGCTAATCAGGGCAATATGCAAATTAACTTCGAGCCAAGATGGTGGCCGGCAGCCAGGCAGCTTGAAACTAACATGAGGCTTGCTTGCTTCAGTGACGGAGGTCTCCAAAGTTCCCCGCCTGCCTTGCTGGCCTCGGAGCCTGCAGTTTAAGAAACATTGTAACAAATATAGAAGCTAAACAAAACCCCAGAATCCTGCTTTCAGCGAGCCTGGGAAATCAGAGCTGGAGTTATACAGTGTTTCGATTATAGAACCGAAAGAAACCAGATACTTGCTTTCAGGAGCAGAGGCCTAGAGCTGTAGCCTCAGAGCTAAACCTGGCCCAGAATAAAAAAGAAAAAAAGGAGCGGTTGGGAGCTTCAGGCGGCCTGAAAACAGCCCTCAGCCCCTCACCCAGACTGGCCAGGCACCACAGTGGGGACCCCACCCTGAAGGGTGTGTGACCAGCTGCAAACAGCCATCATCCCCTCACCCAGGCTGGCCAGGCACCCCAGTGGAGACCCCCACCCTGATCCAGGACACCCTTCAGGGCAAACCAGCCAGCGCCACCCATGCACCAGGCCTCTATCCTGTATAGTAAAAGGGTAATATGCCTCCCAGCAACAGGATCAGCGGAGCCGAGAGGCCTCCTGGCACCGGGATCAGCGTGACAGGGGGCAGCGCCCAAACCCCCTGATCGCCCTGCGGCTCTGTGTGTGACAGGGGGCGGGGCCACAACCTCCCTATCCGCCCTGCTCTGTTCCTGACAGGGGAAGGCACCCCAACCCGCTGATCAGCCCTGCTCTGTGCCTGATAGGGGGGAGCTCCCTAACCCCCTGAGCGCCCTGCGGCTCTGTCTGTGACAGGGTGCAGCGCCCCCCCCCCCCACGGGCCCTGCTCTGTGTGTGATGGGGTAAAGCCATAACCTCCCCATCGGCCCTGCCCTGAGTGTGACAGTGGCAGCGCCCCAACCTCCTGATTGGCCCTCCTCTGTGGGTGATAGAGGGCGGTGTCCCAACCCCCTGATATGTCCTGCCCTGAGTGTGACAGGGGGCAGTGCCCCAACTCCCCTATCGGCCCTACTCTGTGAGTGACAGGGGGGAGCTCCTCAACCCCCTGATCGGCCCTTCTCTGTACATGACAGGGGGGAGCTCCCCAACCCCCTGATTGACCCTGCTCTGTGCGTGACAGGGTATGGAGCCCCAACCCCCCTGATGGGCCCTGCTCTGTGCATGACAGGGGGTGGCGCCGGAACCTCCCCATCGACCCTGCCTATAGTGTGACAGGGGGTGGTGCCCCAACCCCCCAATCGGCCCTACCCTGAGTGTGACTGAGGGTGGCATCACAACCTCCCAATCTGCCTTGCTCTGTGCATGACTGGGGAAGGTGCCCCAACTCCCCAATCGGCCCTGCTCTGAGCCCAACCAGGGGCTGCACCTAGGGATTGGGCCTGTCCTCTGCCACCCAGGAGCAGGCCTAAGCCAGCAGGTCATTATCTCCCGAGGGGTTCCAGACTGTGAGAGGGCACAGGCCTGGCTGAGGGACCCCCCCTCCCCTCCAAGTGCACAAATTTTTGTGCACCGGGCCTCTAGTCCTATATAATAAAAGGCTAATATGCAAATTGACTGAATGGCAGAACGACCGTTCACTATGACGCTCACCAACCACCAGGGGGCAGATGCTCAACGCAGGATCTGCCCCCTGGTGGTCACTGCACTCCCATAGGGGGAGTGCTGCTCAGCCAGAAGCCGGACTCATGGCTGGCGATCACAGTGGTGGAGACTGATGGCTCTCCTGCCTCCACGGCAGTGCTAAGAATGTCCGACTGCTGAGGGCTCCCAAACTGCGAAAGTGTGCAGGCTGGGCTGAGGGATCCTTCCAAGTGCACGATTTTCATGCACTGGGCCTCTAGTTTCATATATTAATCTACAGCTATACATTTTCCTTTTAGCACTGTTTTTGCTGCATCCTGTAACTTTGATATGTTGTAGTTCCATTTTTATGTTTCTTAAGATATTGTTATGGGTTGAACTGTGTTCCCCCAAAAAGATGTGTTGAAGTCCTAACCCCCAGAACCTCAGAGTATGACCTTATTGGGGAATAGGGTCTTTGCAGAGTAATAAAATTAAAATGAGGGCATTAGGTTGACCTTAATCCAATATAACTGTATTTTTTTAAAAGGAGGAAATTTTGGACACAGAGGCAGACATCCACAGAAAGAAGTATACATGAAGAGACACTCAGAATACCGCTGTTCACTGTTGTCTGTAGTATGTTTTAAAATCAGCAAGTGTGAGGCCTTAATTTGTTCTTCTTTCTCAGGATTGTTTTGGCTCTTTGGGATCATTTGTGTTTCCAAGTGCATTTTAGGATTTCTTTTTTCTTCTATTTCTGCAAAACATGCCATTGAGGTTTTGATACGAATTGAATTGAATCTGTAAATGGCTTTGGGTAATATGAACATTCTAACAATATTGTCTTCCAATTCACAAGCACAGATGCTATTCCATTTATTTGTATCTTCATTGATTTCTTTTAGCAATGTTTTATAGTTTTCAGTGTACAAGTCTTTTACTTCCTCAGTTAAGCTTATTGCTAAGTATTTTATCCTTTTTGATGCTATAGTGAGTTTTTTAAAGTATGTTTTTATTGATTTTAGAGAGGAAGGGAGAAAGAGAGAAAGATAGTAACATCGAAAATCATTAGTTGGCTGCCTCCTACACACCTCCTATTAGGGACTGAGCCCGCAACCTAGGCATGTGCCCTGACTGGGAATCAAACCCTGACCTCTTGCCTCATGGGTCAACACTAAACGACTGAATCACATCAGCCGGACAAGAGACTGTTTTCTTAATTTCCTTTTAAGATTGTTCATTATTAGGGTATTGAAACATAACTAATGTGTGTGTGGTAACTTCATATCTTTCACTGAAATTGTTCATTAGCTATAGTAGTTTTATTGTGGAATTTTTAAGATTTTCTGCATATAAGATAATGTCAACTGAAAACAGGGATAATTTTGCTTGTTTCCAATTTGGATGTCTTATATTAGTTTTTCTTGGTTGACTGGTCTGGCTCAAATTTCCAGTACAATGTTGAATAATAATAGCAAGAGTTGGTGTCCTTGCCTTGTTTTTCATTTTAAAGCAAAAGTTTTGTGTTTCATTAATGACTATTTTTATTGATTTCAGGGAGGGAGAGGGAGAGAGGGAGAGAGATATCAATGATGAGAGAGAATCATTGATTGGATGCCTCCTGCAGGCTCCCAACTGCAGATCAAGCCAGCAACCCAGGTATGTGCCCTGACTGGGAATCAAATCATGATCACCTGGTTCATAGGTTGACACTCAACCACTGAACCATGCTAGCAGGTCTCTTAGTATTCCTTTTGCTGCACTCATCCCATAGTTTTGATACGTTGAGTTTATTTTCATTTTTCTCCAGATACTTTCGAAATTCTCTTGTGATTTCTTCTTTGACCTATTGGTTGTTTAAAAGTGTGTTAATGTCCATATATTTATGGATTTTCCTTCTGCTTTTGATTTATAGCTTTATTCCCTTGTGGTCAGAGAAGATACTTTGAATTACTTCAATCTTCTCAAATTTGTTAAGACTTGTTTTGTGGCCTAACGTATCTTAGAGAATGTTCCATGTGTGCCTGAGAAGAATGTGTATCCTGCTATTGTTAGGTATAATGTTATGTCTGTTAGGTCTAGGTGGCCTATAGTGTTGTTTAAGTCTTCTGTTTCTTTATTGATCTGTCTTGTTCTACTCACAATTGAAAGTTAGATATTAAAATCTTCTTCTCTTGCATTGCAATCCATTTTTCCCTTCAGTTCTGTCAATGTTCACTTTATATACAGAGATAGGCAAAAGTAGGTTTACAGTTGTTCATATGGAAAAAGATATGCAGGTGATGATGAATCACAATAGTTTTATTAACTCTGTGTTTCACATATTCATAACTGTAAGCCTACTTTTTGCCCCTCCCCCATGTGAGAGTTTTAATGTAAATGCATGTACATTCAAAATCTATAATATATTGCTGATGAATTGACCCTCTTATCATTATATAATGCTTTCCTTTATCCTTTATGACAGTTTCTGACACAGGCATGGCCACTCCTGCTCTCTTTAGGTTTTCGTTTGCATGAAATGACTTTTTCCATCCTTTCATTTTTAGCCTATGTTTCCTTAGATCTAAAGTGAGTCTCTTGTAGTTAGATCTTGTTTTCTCATCCATTCAGCCAATTGATGTATTTTAAATGGGGCACTTAATACATTTACATTTGGTGGCGGTGGCGGCGAGGGAGCGCGAGGGAGCCGGGATCCCGCATTCCTGGGAGCTCGGAATATCCTGGGATCTTATCTGTCAGCAGCCAAGGTGCTTGTAGGAAATTCAAAGAAAACAGATCCAAGCAACAGCAACCTCCTGAGCACCACATCCTCTGCTGAGGAACAGCAGCTGTACGTGAAACCTCGCCCCACCAGCCAGAAGAGCCACCACAGCTGTGAACAGCACCCACCAGAGGAGCTGCTGACAACTGAAGAGCAGCTGCTACCGCAACCGCCCGAAGAGCAACCACAGACCAAGGAGTCACTGCCAGCAAGGGAGCAACCACTGAACAACTCAACGTCTAGATATGTCAGTGAGATCAAACATGGGTAGACAAAGAAACCCCCAAAGGAAAGAGAAGGAGGACTCTCCAGAAAAGCAGCTAAGTAATACAGAGGCATGCAACATGACAGATAAAGAATTCAGAATAAGGATCCTAGAGTGCATAAACCGGATGGAGGAAAAAATCGACAACCTCTTCAAGAAGCAAGAAGAAACAGATGAAAAAATCGATAACATATGGAAGAAGCTAGAAGAAACAGATGAAAAAATCGATAACATATGGAAGAAGCTAGAAGAAACAGATGAAAAAATCAACAACCTAAGTAAGACCCAAGAGGAAATGAAGAGTGATATAGCTGCAATGAAAAACTCCATTGAAAGTATCAACAGTAGACTAGGAGAAGCGGAGGACTGAATAAGTGAATTAGAAGACAAGGAAGCAAAACACACCCAAAATGTACTGCAATTGGAGAAAAAAATTAAAAGACAGGAGGAGAGCCTAAGGGAGCTTTGGGACAACATGAAACGAAACAACATACGAATAATAGGAGTACCAGAACAACAGAAGGATGAACAAGGATTAGAAAACCTACTCGAAGAAATAATATCAGAAAACTTTCCTGAGGTGGGGAAGAAAAAAGTCACACAAGCCCAGAGAGTCCCAAACAAGGTGAACCCGAAAAGACCCACACCAAGACACATCATAATCACCATGGCAAATGTTCAGGACAAAGAGAGAATCTTACAGGCTGCAAGAGAGAGACGGAAAGTTACATACAAGGGATCTCCCATTAGATTGTCAAATGACTTCTCAACAGAAACACATCAGGCAAGAAAAGAATGGACTGAAATTTACAAAGTGATGCAAAGCAAAGGACTGAATCCAAGAATACTCTATCCAGCAAGGCTATCATTCAAACTTGAAGGGGAAATAAGAAGCTTCACAGACAAAAAAAGGCTAAGGGAGTTTGTCACCACCAAGCCAGCATTGCAAGGAATGCTAAAGGGACTGATATAAAAATAAGAAATAAAAAGCTCAGAAAGAAAACAGCCACACAAAAAAAAGAAATGGCTACAAACAAGTACCTTTCAATAATAACTTTAAACGTAAACGGACTAAATGCTCCAACCAAAAGACATCGAGTGGCTGAATGGATAAAAAAACATGACCCATACATCTGCTGTCTACAAGAAACCCACCTCATTAGAAGGGACTCACACAGACTGAAAGTGAAAGGATGGAAAAATATCTTTCAGGCAAATGGAAAGGAAAAGAAAGCTGGGGTAGCAATACTTATATCGGACAAAATAGACCTCAAAGTGAAGGCCTTAACAAGAGATAAGGAAGGCCACTTCATAATACTAAAGGGATCAATACAACAAGAAGATATAACCCTGGTAAACATATATGCACCCAATGTAGGAGCACCCAAATTCATAAAAAAACTCCTGGAAAATATCAAAGGAGAGATCGACAACAATACAATCATAGTAGGGGACTTTAATACACCATTGACAGCACTGGATAAGTCCTATAGACAAACAACCAGCAAAGATATAGCAATCCTAAATGACTCACTAGATCAGATGGACTTAATAGACATCTTCAGAACACTTCACCCCAAAGCCAGAGAATATACGTTCTTCTCAGGTGCTCATGGGACATATTCAAAAATAGACCACATACTGGGTCACAAGCAAAGTATCCCCAAATTCAAGAAGATTGAAATCATAAAAAGCGTCTTCGCAGACCACGATGGCATAATATTAGAAATAAACTACAATAAAAACAACCCAAAATACTCAAACACCTGGAAGCTGAATAGCATGCTATTAAATATTGATTGGGTTACCAATGAGATCAAAGAAGAAATTAAAAACATCCTGGAAACTAATGACAATGAAAACACAACAATCCAAAACCTATGGGACACATTGAAAGCAGTCCTGAGAGGGAAGTTTATAGCTCTACAGGCCTATCTCAAAAAACAAGAAAAAATGGTAGTAAATCATCTAACTCTACAACTCAAAGAATTAGAAAGAGAGCAACAAGAAAAGCCCAGAGTGAGCAGAAGGAAGGAGATAATAAAGATTAGAGCAGAAATAAATGACATAGAGACCAAAAAAACAATACAGAAAATCAATGAAACCAAGAGCTGGTTCTTTGAAAGGATAAACAAGATTGATAAACCTCTAGCCAGACTCACCAAGAAGCAGAGAGAGAGGACCCAAATAAATAAAATCAGAAACGATAGAGGCGAAATAACAACAGACCCCACAGAAATACAAATGATTGTTAAAAAATACTATGGACAGCTCTACTCCAACAAACTAGACAACCTGGAGGAAATGGACAAATTCCTAGAAAAATACAGCATTCCAAAACTCAATCAGGAAGAATATAAAAACCTCAACAGGCCAATAACTATGGAAGAAATTGAAGCAGTCATCAAAAAGCTTCCATCAAACAAAAGCCCAGGACCAGACGGCTTCACAGGGGAGTTTTACCAAACATTCAAGGAAGAACTAAAACCTATCCTCCTCAGACTACTACAAAAAATTCAAGAGGAAGGAACACTTCCAAGCTCATTCTATGAAGCCAGCATCACCCTAATACCAAAACCAGGTAAAGACAACACAATGAAAGAGAATTACAGGCCAATATCCCTCATGAACATAGATGCCAAAATCCTCAACAAAATCTTAGCAAATCGGATCCAGCAGTACATCAGAAAGATCATACACCATGACCAAGTAGGATTTATCCCAGGGATGCAAGGATGGTACAATATCCGCAAATCAATAAACGTGATACATCACATAAACAAATTGAAAGAAAAAAACCACATGGTCATATCAATTGATGCAGAAAAAGCATTTGACAAAATTCAACACCCATTTTTGATAAAAACTCTCAGCAAGGTGGGAGTAGAAGGATCATACCTCAACATAATAAAAGCCATATATGACAGGCCCACAGCCAACATCATACTCAACGGACAAAAACTAACACCATTTCCCCTAAGAACAGGAACAAGACAGGGATGCCCCCTCTCACCACTCCTGTTCAACATAGTACTGGAAGTGTTAGCCATTGCAATTCGGCAAGAAGAAGAAATAAAAGGCATCCAAATTGGAAAAGAGGAAGTAAAACTGTCCTTATTTGCAGACGACATGATATTATACATACAAAACCCTAGAGATTCCATCAAAAAGCTACTAGACTTAATACATGAATTTGGCAATGTAGCAGGATACAAAATTAACCCCAAGAAATCTGAGGCATTTCTATACACCAATAGTGAACTTTCAGAAAGAGAGATTATAAAAACAATCCCGTTTACCATTGCACCAAAAAAATTAAGCTACCTAGGAATAAACTTAACTAAAGAGGTAAAAGACCTCTACTCAGAAAACTACAGGACGTTGAAAAAAGACATAGAGGAAGACATAAACAGATGGAAGAACATACCGTGTTCATGGATTGGTAGAATCAACATCATTAAAATGTCCATACTACCCAAAGCAATCTATAAATTCAACGCACTTCCCATTAAAATACCAACAGCATACTTCAGAGATCTAGAACGAACTTTCCAAAAATTCATCTGGAATAAAAGAAGACCCCGAATAGCTGCAGCAATCCTGAAAAAGAACAAAGTAGGTGGGATCTCAATACCAGATATCAAGTTGTATTACAAAGCCACTGTTCTCAAAACTGCCTGGTACTGGCACAAGAATAGGCATATAGATCAATGGAATAGAATAGAGAGCCCAGAAATCAGCCCGAACCAATATGCTCAATTAATATTTGACAAAGGAGGCAAGAACATACAATGGAGCCAAGATAGTCTCTTCAATAAATGGTGTTGGGAAAATTGGACAGATATATGCAAGAAAATGAAACTAGACCACCAACTTACACCATACACAAAAATAAACTCAAAATGGATTAAGGACTTAAATGTACAACAGGAAACCATAAAAATTCTAGAAGAATCCAAAGGCAAGAAAATTTCAGACATATGCCGAAGCAATTTCTTCACTGATACAGCTCCTAGGGCACTTGAAACTAAAGAGAAAATGAACAAATGGGACTACATCAAAATAAAAAGCTTCTGCACAGCAAAAGAAACCATCAACAAAACAACGAGAAAACCCACTGTGTGGGAAAACATATTTGCCAATGACATATCTGATAAGGGCCTAATCTCCAAAATTTATAGGGAACTCATACAACTTAACAAAAGGAAGATAAACAATCCAATCAAAAAATGGGCAAAGGACCTAAATAGACACCTTTCAAAAGAGGACATTCAGAAAGCCAAGAGACATATGAAAACATGCTCAAAGTCACTAATCATCCGAGAGATGCAAATCAAAACAGCAATGAGGTACCATCTCACACCTGTCAGACTGGCTATCATCAACAAATCAACAAACGACAAGTGCTGGAGAGGTTGTGGAGAAAAAGGAACACTTGTGCACTGCTGGTGGGAATGCAGACTGGTGCAGCCACTATGGAAGACAGTATGGAGTTTCCTTAAAAAACTGAAAATGGAACTCCCATTTGACCCTGTGATCCCACTTCTAGGAATATATCCCAAGAAACCAGAAACACCAATCAGAAAGGATATATGCACCCCTATGTTCATAGCAGCACAATTCACCATAGCTAAGATCTGGAAACAGCCTAAGTGCCCATCAGTAGATGAATGGATTAGAAATTGGTGGTACATCTACACGATGGAATACTATGCTGCTGTAAAAAGGAAGGAACTCTTACCATTTGCAACTTCATGGATGGAACTGGAGAGCATTATGCTAAGTGAAATAAGCCAGTCAATAAAGGAAAAATACCACATGATCTCACTCATTCATGGACAATAGAGACCATTATAAACTTTTGAACAATAATAGATACAGAGGCAGAGCTGCCTCAAACAGATTGTCAAACTGCAGCGGGAAGGCCGGGGAGGGTTGGGGGGCAGGAGGTAGTGGGGTAAGAGATCAACTAAAGGACTTGTATGCATGCATATAAGCATAACCAATGGACATAAGACACTGGGTGATAGGGGAGGCTAGGGGACTGTCTAGGGCGGGGGGATAAAATGGATACATATGTAATACCCTTTGTAATACTTTAAGCAATAAAAAAAAATACATTTACATTTAAAGTAATTACTGATAGGGAAGGACTTACTATTGCTATTTTGTTAATGTATTTCTCGTGTGGCTTTTTTCCCCATTCTTTCCTTTGTTGCCATAATTTTTTGTGTTTTATTGATTTTTGTAGTGATAGGTTTTGATTCCTTTCTCATTTCTCACTGTATATATTCTATATATTTTTTCCTTGTGGTTATCATTACAATGACATAAACTATCTTAGAATTATGACAACCTATTTTAACCCAATAACTTAAATTCAATTACATATAAAAACTCTACTTGTTTACATCTCTGATCTACCCTTTATGTTATTGATAACAGAAATTACTTCTTTTGCACGTTGCATATTCATTACTTTTATGTTCTGTTTAAAAGTCATTCATCCTCCTACATTACAATACTAGAGATTCTATATTTGACTTTTTTTATATATACTTTACTGATTTTTTACATAGAGGAAGGGAGAGGGATAGAGAGTTAGAAACATTGATGAGAGAAAGATCGATTAGCCGCCTCCTGTACACCTCCCACTGGGGATGTGCCCGCAACCAAGGTACACAACCAAAGTACATGCCCTTGACCGGAATCGAACCTGGGACCTTTCAGTCCGCAGGCCGACGCTCTATCCACTGAGCCAAACCGGTTAGGGCTCTATATTTGTCTTTATACTTACCTCTACCAGGGAGGTTTATATTTTCACATGGTTTTGAGGTGCTGCTTATCATCTTATTTTTTCAACTTAAAGGTTCCCATCAGCATTTCTTATAGTGTAGGTCTAGTAGTGATGAACTACTTCAGCTTTTATTTCTCTGGGACAATCTTAATTTCTTCTTCATGACTGAAGGACAGTTTTTCAGAATATAATATTTTTTATTAACAGGGTATTTTTATTTCAGCATTTTTAATATATCATTCCAGTCCCTTGTAGCCTGCAAGGTTTCAGCTGAGAAATATGCTGATTATCTCATAGAAGCTCCTTTGTATGTGCCTTTTTCCTGCTGCTTTCAAGATTCTCTTATTTGTCTGTGACTTTTGATGTTTGGTTATTATGTGTCTCACTGTAGGTCTGTCTCTACATTTATTCTAGGAAGAGTGTCTGAGTCTCCTGAATTTATCCATTTCTCTCCTGAAATTTCGTGACTTTGAGGTAGGTCAATAATTCTTCAAGTAGGTTCTTTGTCTCTCTTTTATCTTCCTCTTCTAGGATTCCCAAAATGCATACATTGTTCCACATGGTGGTGTCCCATAAGTCTTTTATAACCCCTCTTAATTTTTCTTCTTCTTTTTTAAAAAAATATATTTTATTGATTTTTTACAGAGAGGAAGGGAGAGGGATAGAGAGTTAGAAACATCGATGAGAGAGAAACATAGATCAGCTGCCTCCTGCATACTCCCTACTGGGGATGTGCCCGCAACCAAGGTACTTGCCCTTGGCCGGAATAGAACCTGGGACCCTTGAGTCCGCAGGCTGACGCTCTATCCACTGAGCCAAACCTGTTAGGGCTTTTTCTTTTTTCTTTTCTTTTTACTTCTCTGCCTTGGTAATTTTGAAAGTCCTATCTTAGAGTTTGATTATTCTTTGTTCTTTCTGGTCATGTCTGATGTTGAATTCCACTAGCGAATTTTGTTAATTCCATTATTGTGCTCTTTAGGTTCAGAATTCCTGTTTGGGTATTCTCTATAGCAGCGGTTCTCAACCTGTGGGTCATGACCCCTTTGGTGGTCGAATGACCCTTTCACAGGGGTCGCCTAAGACCATCCTGCATATCAGATATTTAAATTATGATTCATAACAGTAGCAACATTACAGTTATAAAGTAGCAATGAAAATAATTTTATGGTTGGGTCACAACACGAGGAACTGTATTTAAAGGGCCAGAAGGTTGAGAACCACTGACTATAGTCTGTTTTGGTAAATATTCCATGCAGACTTAAATGTGTATTATGCTGTTAAAAGATGGTGTTCCATAAATATAAATGAGGTAAATAGGTGGATAGTGTTGTTCAAATCTTATATACCTTTATTGATTATCTGTCTACTGATTAACTTTATCTGTAGATTCAATGCAATTCCCATCAAAACTACCAATCAAGGAAGTTTTTTTGTGGCTACTGATAAAATGACCCTAAAGTTTTTATGGAGAGGCAAAATACCCAGAATAGCCAATACAATATTGGAGGAGAAAAACAAAGTCAGAAGATTAATACTATCTACCTTCAAGACTACTATAAAGCTATAATAATTGAGACAGTATGGTATTTGTAATAAAAAAGATAAATAGGTCAACTGAACCGAACAAAAATCCCAGAAATAAGACCAAAAAAAAAAAAAAAAATAGAGACAAGTGATTTTTGACAAAAACAAAAAAAACAACAACAAAAGTAATTCAATGGAGAAAGGATAGTCTTTTAAATGGAGGGTGGTGGAACAACTGGACATCCGCATACAAAAAATAAATCTAGGTACAGAATGTATACCTTTCATAAAAATTAACTCAGAATGGATCATAGATCTACTAGTAAATGTACAATCCAAAATTATTAATTTCCTAGAATATAAACAGATGAAAGTCTAGGTAACCTTGGGTTTGGTGATCACTTTTTACTTTATTATTATCATTATTATTTTATTGATGAAAGTATTACATATGTCTCCTTTTTCCCTAATTGACCGTCCTCCCCGGCCACTCCCACCCCCCAGGACAAGCCTCCTACTTTAATATTTTTTAAAAAAATATTTTTATTTATTGTTAGAGAGAGAGGAAGGGAAAGAGAAAGAGAGAGAGAGATGTGAGAGCAAAGCATGGATTGGCCCCTTACCAGGGATGGAGACTGCAACCGGGGCAAGTACCCTAACTGGGAATCAAACAGGCAACCTTTCAGTGCACCGGACAATGCCCAACCAACCGAGCCATATCGATGCACAACGGAGTGAGCTACACCAGCCAGGGCAGTGATCGCTTTTTAAATACATCAAAAGCACAATCCATAAAATAAAAAATTAGGAAGTTAGACTTCATTAAAATTAAAATATTCTGCTCTGTTAAATATACTATGAAGAACATGAGAGTAGCTACAGCCTGGGAGACAATATTTGCAACACACATACCCAATAAAGAATACGTATCCAAAATATGCAAAGAAATCTTAAAACTCAGTAATAAGAACACAACACAATTATGGGACAAACAATAAAAAATAGGCAAAATATCTGAACATATACCTCATTAACAAAGATATACAGATGGCAAATATGAAAAATGCTCAACATCAAGTCATCAGGGAATTGCAAATTAAAATGATACCCCTTATAATAAAAATCTTTGTGTATATGTATGTGTGTATATGTGTTGTTGTTTCTGTTTCTGTAGACAACCCTGACTAATATACGAGGGATTCTTAGCTACTTATAGGCATTTTTATCCATTTTTTTCATATTCAGAACTGACTGAAGTGCTTGGCACATTTTCAGAGGCTGGTGATATTTATGGACTTTAGAGTATTTACCATCTGATCTTCATTTGTTCCCTGTAATGAAAGAGGGGTTAATTTTCTTTTCCCCCTCATCTTTATCCATATTTCTGCAAAAGCCCTGCTTGTAGGAGGACTGAAGGCATAGACATCTTTAATAATTAGTTTGAGAAGCAGAAAGCTCTAATTGGTCTCTTTCATTTCTTGTAGACTGGCAACTGTTAGCAGGATGGAGAATACGAAGTGCATATTGTGAGTGAAGGTGGTGGTGGAAGAGGGTTGGGGAAAAATGAGCTTTTTTTGTGAAAAGTTCAGAAAAAGGGCAATAAAGAATTATCTCAGGTAATTGGAGGAAGGACTAGGGAGAAAAGGCCTAATGTTTGAACTCACTGAACAAAAAAGGCAGAAGGAAAAAACAGGCCACCAAAAGGAAAGAAAAATATGGGTTTTCTCTTTACCCAGATAATAAGCTTTAAAATACTAGGATTAATAATGGACTTTTACCCCCCCCTCCCCCCAAATAGTATAACTACTTTTTCTAAATTTTACCTATAAATTAATTATTTTATTTGAATTTTCTTAATGTTGTGGTCACTATTCCCACTTATTTCTTGTTATTCCTTAGGTAGGAGAAGCAACTTTCCCCTTTTTTCCCCCTTTTTTCACACATAATTTGAGTTGGTCCTAAACCTTTTCATAAGTCATTGTTCCAGATTGGAGTGCCTTTCCCATCTACTCTAATAAACTATCCCATCCTCTTTTGGTTTTATATATTTTTATGGTACTTTGTGTCTATAAATACCTGATTCAAACCTTGACTAAATTAAAGAAAAAATGCATTTCAAAGTTTATTCTGAATCAAACCTCTTCAGAACAATAGCCATTCAGTACAATATAACAGTTTGTGAATTTTATAACCTATTATGTTCCAACTAATTTACAATTTTTTCATGTCTTATTTATTCACTCCCATTTTTACACATACTAACGTTTAAGTTCCTTTCATTAACTTTAACCACTAATTTGGGAAACTGCCAACACTTCATATTATGTGTATTATCTGTAAAAATTATTATTGCTTATTATCCAACACCCAGAACCTGGCACTTTGTATGTGCTCAATAAATACCTGATGTCTGAGTGAATAAAATAAAATATTTGGTGTCTGAAGGAGTTAACGTGACATAAAAACAATACTAACCTGGAGAACAAGAGAACCACATTTGAATTACTAACAGCTAATTAACTATGCCAGCCGTTCCTTGTTTCATCACAGAGGTACACGAATTTAAGTCTTCACTTTTGTTGTTGTTAATTCTGGAAGGTTCAACATTTTGTCTTAATGAACGTTAGCATCCAGAGCTCTTTCTAGTACTTAAGTCAAAAAGGTTACACTAACTTTTGGTGGAAACTTTTGGTCCGCTTTAGCTCGTGTTAACCACGCGGTTTTCCTCCTCTAACCCGACGGGGTTTTGTGCAGACAACATGTCCCATATTTTGCTTTCGCAGAGCGCGCCTGTCGACCGGGCCCCGACAATCGCAGCCCCGGGGGAGCGGCCCTGGAAGACTACTAGCACCGCCCCCTTCGTCTCCAAACTCCCCGGAGGCCTTCCCCAGCTCGCTCCCTGCCCCGGGAGACCCCGCCCCGCGCCCCGGCGCCGGCACGCGCATGCCCGGTGCGCGCCGTGAGCCCTACGGGGAGCGCCTGCTGCTGGCTTCCCCGAGGGCCCCCGCGCGCAGTGCGCCCGCTCCCTGCGCTGCGCCCCGCCCGATGGTTTGCGGGTGCGCGCACCTCCTCGCGCGGGAGAGCCGGGCCAGCGAGCCGCGATTGGCCGGCGGGCGGCTGTGTGTCCGGCCGAGAAACTCTGGGCGAGCGCCCCGCGTCGGCTGGGGGCGGGCACGGGCTTATCTCAGGTAAACGGGTTTGCTGGGAGGTCGGGCGCTCGGAGCGGAAGGGGGGGCTGAGAACCGCGCTGGCGGTGCCGCCGCAGCCTCCTCCGAGAAGGTGAAGGGGCGGCGCGGGACCTGCGCCCGGGAACGTTGGCCCCGTGCGGCCGGAGGGCAGGGGCTCCCTGGAAGGTCAGTCTCGTGGGGGTCCACACGTCGTCTTTCTGGGTCTGATCTAGGCATCTTCGCTGACTTCCCGTTAGAGTTAGCATTTTATTCAAGGGTGTTTTGTTTGTTTTCCCTTAAGTGGCAGCGAGCTAGAGGGTATAGTCCTGGTTCAACCTATGATAGACCCTGTGCCCTTGAGAGTCACGTCATCTTTGTATTTCATTTCTAACTCTTGTAACTTTCGGCAAAGAATGCGGTGCTTCTTTAGGTACACTGAGCCATGCCTTAGAAAAGTACTGTTTGCATATTTTTTGATACAATGTTTCTTGGCCCAAATTTCTCTAACTGGAAGATGACATCACGCAACAGAATTTGTAAAGTACTTTAAGCTGCATGGATGGAAGGAACTGGATAAACAGAAGATAACAGCATTAATAGACAGGATAGTAGAAAGAAAAACTTTCCACAAGAACCGACTTTTTTTGAAAAGCTCATTTGAACATTTTGTGGAAATGAAATCACCATAATTAGTAGGCAAAGGTAAACCAAAACAATAGGGCCAAACAAAATTACTTTTAAAGGAGGTTTCCCTTTCTTCCTCAGATAATTTTAATATACCATCACGAGGTGTTGGCTTGTCAAAGTTTCTCCTTGGGATCTAGTGTGAAACTAAGCTACATATTCCTTTGGGAAATCTATGCAACAGTCTACCAAGAATATTGATGAAAACAAAGCTGACTTCTGTATTAGGTAACAGGAATTAAAGGTATCACATTGGTGAGCGATGATGATGACAAGTCAGAGAAGTGAATGGGAGATGTGCATAATTGTCCTTCAAAGACAGAGTTCATGCAATTTTTTTTGTGTGTTAATTTTTAAAGGGCAATTGACCTCCAGAAAAGTGCATGAATCATAAGTGTACAGCTCCCTGAATTTTCACAAAGTATATCCAGTACCTAGATCAAGGAAAAGCATCATTTGCCTCCTGGAAGGCCCACTTTGTGCCCCTTTCCAAAGATAACCATTATCTTGATTTTTAACATCATCTATGAATTTATCTATTATTTACTTTATGTAAATGGAATCATACAGTATGTAGTCCTTTGTGTCTCACTTTGCCCATATTGTATTTGTGAGACTTTATACAGTTATGTGGCAGTAGTTTGTTTTTTCTTATGCTGTATGGTATTCTACCCAGTTTTTGGCTATTACCAATAGGACTGCTATGGACATTTTTATAAGTATTTTGGTGAACATATGTATACATTTCTGTTGGATATATCCATATCCAACATATAATGAATTTTGGAGATTAACACACTGGTTGAATTGCTGTATTATAGGATATGCAGGTATGTATTTTTGGTATAACTTCCAAAAAGTTTTTCAAATTAATTGTGTTAAGTAACACTACTTTTTAGCAATGCTTGAGAATTCTGGCTCCTCCAAAAGCTTACAACAGTTAGTATTATCTTGCTTATTTTAGCCTCTTTGGTAGGTATATAATATATAGTGATATCACTTTGGGGTTTTCCCCTGATTTCCCTAATGACTAATAATACTTAACACCTTTTCATATGTTTATTGGCCATTTGGCTATCCTTTGTTGAAGAGGTTATCACATTTTATGTAAAGAGCCAGAAAGTAAATATAGGCAGTCCTGGTTTTGTAGCGTTTCAGTTAAAGCAGTACTTGGTGATCCTAGGGCTGCCCGTATTTTAGGCTTTCCTTCCTTCTTTCCTTTCTTTTTTGCCTGCCTGTTTGCTTGCCTGCTTATCTCCCTCCCTTCTTTCTTGTTTTACAGTTTTCTAACCCTTGCTATGTGGAAAAATGTTCAGAAATGATTCTTTAATCTTTTCATTGGTGGTGGTGAAATCATTAACTGAGATAGAGTATATTGAAAAAGTATAAATACATAAATAGTATTAAGTAATATGTACGGTAGTATTTTAGGGTTAAATTTTAAATCCCTACACATCCTTTCTTTGCTTTTTACCAGTTTTACCTCAAGACTAATTAGAGATCTGTTTGAGACTTCTTTAAATTGTTCTTATTGCTCCTTTCCTTTCTCCCATCCCTTTAAAACTGAGGAACAAAAGAGAGGTAAGAAGTGAGAAAAGAAAGGAGACATAAGCCTTCTTTGATATTGCATAAAAGGCTAGGGAAAGGGTAACTATCCAGACAGTTCTGCAGAAAAAGTTCTAAAAACCATAAAATACTATTTACAATACTTTGAGGTGGATATTGTCTTTTGAGCTGTTCCATCTTGGGATAGCTTGATTGAAAAGTATATCTACTGATTGAGTATATTTATAATACGGGGAATAATAGTCAGTGGTTTGGGCCATGAAACTCAGTCGTGGCACCCCTGCCCAGAATGAAGGTCTGTCTTCCTGAAGTGCCCCATTGGGCTGTCCAGGTCATCTGCTCGCTCTTTGGGCTCCCTGCCTTTCACTCTGTACCAAAAGTATCAAAAAACTTTCAAAAGTATCACTTTCTTTGATTACTGTTTCAGCCTATGTTAACATTTTAAGCCAACACTTTCTTTTTCTTTAGGTGGTTTGTAGAAGTGAATTTAGGTGTATATTTAGATACTAGTGGCCGGTGCATGAAATTCGTGCACGGGCCTAGGGGGTGTCCCTCAGCCTGGCCTGCACCCTCTCCAATCTGGGACATCCCTCTCGCAATCCGGGACTGCTGACTCCTAACTGCTCACCTGCCTGCCTGATTGCCCCTAACCATTCTGCCTGCTGGCCTGCTTGCCCCCAACTGCCCCCCTGCCGACCTGATCGCCCCCAATTGCCCCCCCCCCTTGCTGGCCTTCTCACCCCCAACTGCCCCCCCTACCAGCCTGATCCCCCCAACTGCCCCCCACTGCCGGCCTGCTCACCAACAACTGCCCTCCCCGCCGGCCTGCTTGCCCCAACTGTTCCCCACCCTTCGCCCCCCCCCGCCAGCCTGATCACCTCCAACTGCCCTCCCCTCCTGGCCTGATTGCCCTTAACTACCTCTGCCTTGGCCCTGCCACCATGGCTTTGTCCGGAAGGTCTCTCGGTTTAATTAGCATATTACCCTTTTATTAGTATAGATATGCTAAAACTAATGAGAAGCTTGCAGGTAATCTCCATCAATATAATTTTTCTTTTATATGGGTAATTGAATTTTTCCCGTCTTACTTGATTGTTATACAAACACAGATTTAAGATAAACCACTAGGCATTGGCTACCACCAACAACCCACTGTTATCCTTAAGCCTTTCTTAAATAGAAATTCTGGACACAATTATGCATTTATATATATATATAATTTGACTAGTGTAAATACCTCTGCTTTATGATTGCCACACAAAACAATTGTACTTTTATGCTTTGTTTTCACTGCACTTCTTGAGCCAGAGTTGGAGTTATTACAAATTATTATGGCCCTAGCCAGTTTGGATAGAACGCCAGCCTGCGGACTGAAGAGTTGGTCCCAGGTTCGATTCGGGCCAAGGGCACATGCCTGTGTTGTGGGCTCGATCCACTGTAGGGGGCATGAGGAGGCAGCCAATCAATGATTCTCTCTCATTGATATTTCTCTCTCTCTCTCCCTCTTCCTTTCTCTCTGAAATCAATAAAGAAATGCTGGTATATTAAAAAAGGACACACACACACACACACACACACACACAACACACACAACACACACACACACACACACACACACAAACCCCCAGCAAATTGTTATGGCTGGTAAGGGGTATGTGCTGCAGAGGGGATTTTCTAACAAGTGAATTTCCCCTGCCCTCTTGGCTCCTGACCTCATATAGGAGCAAAGAGGGTATTTATGTAGTATAAATGTTGAGTGGTACTAGACCCGGATTGAAGCATCTGTATGAATAAGGATATATTTGTCAGTCCAGTCGCTGTCAAGCTTCCTAGAGTACCTACTCCCTGAACATTGCCTGCATCACAATGGGGAACAAAATTTGCCTTTCCTGGTTGAAGTTTCTATTTTTAGATACTTCATATAGGTTTACTTTGTTTGAAGTCTTTCTCTATTATTATCTTTTATCTGTTGCTTTTATGCTTTATTTCCATCAAATAATGTTATTACTAAAATGTCCAGATCCCTGTGACTGGGATGGGCAGAGGATAACTAATTTTCTTCTCACATGCAACCTACAGAGATAGCTTTAGGGTTGATGAGAGAAAAAGAGATAACGAACAACATTAATCAATTCTTGTTGCTCTTGTTAGTACTGTACAGTATTATCCTCTTTTGAAATTAATGGATTTTAAGACTTAAGGAGAGGATAGTGCTGTTTTAGGGCATTCATTGCAAAAGTAGTGGACTATAGTGAATGAGCATGAGGCATAAGAGCAGAATAAGTATGGGTTACTATCTCTCTTTGTTAACCTTTCCTGGAACTGGCTTTCTTTTGTAAAATGAGGCATTTTGACCAACTATCTCTAATAATAATAATCCTTTCCTAAAGACACAATAGGGAAGCACAGAATTTAGAATTTAGAATTTAAATGACTGTGGAGGTCATTTTGGCTACCCTCAGTTTTGTTTTTTTTTTTTCAGAAAAAAACACTGATGCCTTGAGACAGTGGTTCTCAACATTCCTAATGCTGCGACCCTTTAATACAGTTCCTCATGTTGTGTTGACCTCCAATTTCATTGTTACAAATTGAACATAATTAAAGCATAGTGATTAACCACAAAACCAATATGTAATTATATATGTGTTTTCTGATGGTCTTAGGCGACCCCTGTGAAAGGGTCATTCGACCCCCAAAGGGGTCACGACCCACAGGTTGAGAACCGCTGCCTTGAGCTGATGTATTTAGTCACATCCTTACTAAAATCCGGTTCTCCTAAATGTATCCCGGTTGCTTTTTCCATTATACTACCTGTGATAGGCACCCTTCTAAGATAATCCTGGTATTCACATTCTCTTGTAATCCTTTCCCCTGAAAGTAGACTGGATCTAGAGGCTCACTTCTAAAAGAATATGGCAAAAATCGTCAGTGTCACTTAAGAGATTAGATTACAAAAGACTACAACTTCTTTTTTGCTGGCACTCTTGCTTGCTTACTTCCATGAAGCCAGCTGCCCTGTTACGAGTTTACCTGGTTAGAGACCCACCTGTCAAAGACTTGAGGAGGGTTGGGCCTTTGTGAAAATCTCTTCCCTTACAGATTTATGTGTGGGTAATTGATTGACAATTATTGACAATTTACTGTATAATTATGAATCTGTTCTCCCTTGTAGTTCTGTTAATTTTTTGATTTATTTATCATGAGGTCATATTATTAGAAGCATACAGTTTTATAATTTGTCTGTCTTCCAATGAATTGAACCATTTTTCCTCATTTATAAGTATCTTTTTTTTTATCTCTAATAATGCTTTTTGTTTTAAAGTCCGGTCTGATTTTTTAAATAAACTTTTCATTTTGAAATAATTTTAGACTTACCAAAATGTTGCAAAAATAGTACAGAAAGTTCCTATAAACCCTTCACCCTAGTTCTGATGTTAATGCATAATCATAGTACAATGATCAAAACCAAGAAGTTAATATCGTTATAATACTATTCACTAAATTATACACTTTATCCAGACATCACTGGTTAGTGTTCTTTTTCTGTTCTGGGACCCAGTCCAGGTTTCATGTTGTATTTAGTTGTCATGTTTCCTGAGTGTTCTCTGAGCTGTGACCTCGTTTCTGATTTTGATATAGCTTTGTCAGCCTTCTTTTGGTTAATGTGTGCATAGAATTGGATTTTTAAAAATCAGCAGGATATCATTGTTTTACAATTGGAACATTTAGTATTTCAATCATTTAATCCATTCCTATTTTGCATTATTCTATTTTTACCCTCTTTGGAAATTACACATTTACCATTCTTTTAGTGGTGGTTGTAGAGACTGTTGCATCCTGGAATATATGTTTTCAGACCTTTTTGCATTTTCTTTCATGTGTATATGTATCTAAACATATAGTTTTGTTTGCTTTTTTGTTTCCTTAACATAATAATGATTATGTTTTATTATTTTATAACTATCTCTTTTTATTTAATAACTAGAGGCCTGGTGCACAAAATTCATGCACTCAGGGGTGCCCCTCAGCCCGGCCTGCACCCTCTTGCAGTCTAGGAACCCTCGGGAGATGTCTGACTAATGGCTTAGGGGAGTGGGCCTAAGCCGTCAGTTGGACATCCTTAGCACTGCTGCAGATGCAGGAGAGGCTCCCACCACCATCTCTGCGCTTGCCAGCTGTGAGCCCGGCTTCTGGTTGAGCGGCGCTCCCCCTGTGGGAGTGCACTGACCACCAGGGGGAAGCTCCTATGTTGAGCATCTGCCCCCTGGTGGTCAGTGCTTTTAATAGCAACCGGTCATTCTGCTGTTTGGTAGATTTGCATATTAGCCATTTATTACATACTAGAGGCCCGGTGCACAAAAATTTGTGCACTCGGGGGCGGGGGGTCCCTCAACCTGGCCTCTGCCCTCTCGCAGCCTGGGACACCTCAGGGGATGACCACCTGCTGGCTTAGGCCTGCTCCCCGAAAGATTGGGCCTAAAATGGCAATCAGACATCCCTCTGGCAGCCCGGCAGCCCTCAGGGGATGTCCACTTGCCAGCGGGGAGCAGACCTAAGCTGCAATCAGACATCCTTAGTGCTGCTGAGGAGGCAGGAGAGGCTCCCACCACCACTGCTGTACTGGCAGCCATCAGCCTGGCTTGTGGCTGAGCAGAGCTCCCCCATGTGGGAGCGTACTGACCACCAGAGGGCAGCTCCTGCATTAAGCGTCTGCCCCCTGGTGGTCAGGGTGTGTCTTAGTGGCTAGTCATTCCCAGTCTTTCTGCTGTTAGGGTCAGTTTGCATATTACCCTTTTACTATATAGGATTGAGGCCTGGTGCACGGGTGGGGGCCGGCCGGTTTGCCCTGAAGGGTGTCCTGGATCAGGGTGGGGGTCCCGCTTGGGTGCCTGGCCAGCCTGGGTGAGGGGCTGATGGCTATTTGCAGCTGGTCACACCCCCTTCAGGGTGGGGGTCCCCACTGGGGTGCCTGGCCAGCCTGGGTAAGGGGCTGATGGCTGTTTTCAGGCTGGCCGGCGACTGAAGCTCCCAGCCTTTCCTTTTTTTCTTTTTTCTTTTTTTATTCTGGGATTTATTCACCTTCTATAATTGAAACTTCGTTGCTGTCACTGGAGCTGAGAGCTGGCTTCAGCTCTGAGGCCTCGGCCTGCTGAAAGTAGGTATCTGGGGTTTGTTTAGCTTCTATAATTGACACTTTGTTGCTTTTGGAGATGTTGCTTTCGGAGCTCAGAGCCGGGCCGCGGCAGGCGGGGAACCTTGGCTTCCTTCATCACTGGAGCAAGCAAGCCTCCTGCTCGCTTTAGCTGCATGGCTGCCGGCCGCCATCTTGGTTGGCGGTTAATTTGCATATCACCCTGATTAGCCAATGGGAAGTGTAGTGAAGGTATGGTCAATTACCCTTTTTGTCTTTTATTAGATAGGACTAGAGGCCCGATGCATGAAATTTGGGCCTGTGAGGGAAGCCCAAGTCCTGGGTGCCTGCTGGTAGCCAGAGGGAAGCCTGGGGTCCCAGGTGCCAGAGGGAAGCTGGTGCTGGCAGCTGGGGGAAAGAAAGCCTACTCTTGCACGAATTTGTATATATATATATATATATATATATATATATATATATATAGATATATATATATATATATATATAATCTCCAAATATATGTATATGGCTAAGTGACTGTCTGACTAACCGACCGGCAGGTACATATGATGCGCTCTGGCAATCCTATCTAATAAAAGAGAAACGTGGTAATTAGCCATACCTCCGCTACCCTTCCCATTGGCTAATCAGGGCAATATGCAAATTAACGGCCAGCCAAGATGGCGGCCGACAGACAGGCAGCTTGAAGCGAACATGAGGCTTGCTTGCCTCAGTGACGGAGGACTCCAACGTTCCCTGCCTGCCGCTGCCGGCATCTGAGCTTGCAGTTTGAAACATTGTTACAAATATAGAAGCTAAACAGAACCCCAGAAACCTGCTTTCAGCCAGCCGGGATCTCAGAGCTGGAGTTGAAACAGTGTTTCGATTATAGAACCCAAACAAACCAGATACCTGCTTTCAGCAGCTAAGGCCTAAGAGCTAGAGCCACACCTCAGAGCTAAAGCTGGCCCAGAATAAAAAAAAAAAAAAAAAGAGGAGCGGTTGGAGGCTTCTATTGCTGGCCAGCCTGAAAGCAGCCCTCAGCTCCTCACCCAGACTGGCCAGGCACCCCAGTGGGGACCCCCACCCTGATCCAGGACACCCTTCAGGGCAACCAGATGGCCCCCACCCGTGCACCAGGCCTCTATCCTATATAGTCAAAGGGTAATATGCCTCCCAGCATCGGGATCAGCGGAGCCGTGAGGCTTCCCGGCACCTGGATCAGCGTGACAGGGCAGCGCCCAAACCCCCTGATCGCCCTGAGGCTCTGTGTGTGACAGGGTGCGGCGCATCATCCCCTGATCGGCCCTGCTCTGTGTGTGACAGGGTGCGGTGCCCCAACCCCCGCCCTCCCCCCCATGGGCCCTGCTCTGTGTATGATGGGGTAGAGCCATAACCTCCCCATCGGCCCTGCCCTGAGTGTGAGAGTGGCGGCGCCCCAACCCCCTGTTCGGCCCTGCTCTGTGAGTGATGGTGGGGGGGTGCCCCAAACCCCCCACGGGCCCCACTCTGTGTGTGACGGATTAGAGCCATAACCTCCCCATCGGTCCTGCCCTGAGTGTGACAGTGGCAGCGCCCCAACCCCCTGATCTGCCCTGCTCTGTGTGATGGGGGGGGGGGTGCCCCAGCTCCCCTGATGGGCCCTGCTCTGTGCGTGACAGGGTACAGAGCCCCAACCCCCCTGATGGGCCCTGCTCTGTGAGTGACTGGGGGCAGCGCCCCAACCCCCTGTTGGGCCCTACTCTGTGAGTGACAGTGGGCACCACCCCAACCCCCTGATTGACCCTGCTCTGTGCGTGACAGGGGGTGGCGCCGCAACCTCCCTATTGACGCTGCCTTGAGTGTGACTGGGGGCGGTGCCCCAACCCCCCAATCCGCCCTACACTGAGCGTGACTGAGGGTGGCATCACAACCTCCTGATCTGCCCTGTTCTGTGCATGACAGGGGGCGGCGCCCCAACTCCCCAATCGGCCCTGCTCTGAACCCGACCAGGGGCTGCACCTAGGGATTGGGCCTGCCCTCTGCCACCCGGGAGCAGGCCTAAGCCAGCAGGTTGTTATCTCCCGAGGGGTCCCAGACTGCGAGAGGGCACAGGCCGGGCTGAGGGATCCCCCTCCCCGCAGAGTGCACAAATTTTTGTGCACCGGGCCTCTAGTCCTATCTAATAAAAGAGAAACATGGTAATTGGCGTATGACCGCTACCCTTCCCATTGGCTAATCAGCGAGATATGCAAATTAACTGCCAACCAATATGGCGGCTGGCAGCCAGGCAGCTTGAAACTAACATGAGGCTTGCTTGCTTCAGTGACAGAGGAAACCAACGTTCCCCGCCTGCCTTGCCGTCCTCTGACCCTGCAGTTTAAGAAACATTGTAACAAATATAGAAGCTAAACAAAACCCCAGAAACCTGCTTTCAGCAAGCCAGGATCTCAGAGCTGGAATTGATACAGAGTTTCAATTATAGAACCTAAACAAACCAGATACCTGCTTTCAGCAACGGATGCCTAAGAGCTGGAGTCTCAGAGCTATAGCTGGCCCAGAATAAAAACAAAAAAACAAAAAAGAAAAAAAGGAGCAGTTGGGAGCTTCTCTCCCAGCCTGAAAACAGCCCTCAGCCCCTCACCCAGACTGGCCAGGCACCCCAGTGGGGACCCCCACCCTGAAGGGTGTGTGACCAGCTGCAAACAGCCATCATCCCCTCACCCAGGCTGGCCAGGCACCCCAGTGGGGACCCCCACCCTGATCCAGGACACCCTTCAGGGCAAACCAGCCTTCCCCCACCTGTGCACCAGGCCTCTATCCTAAATAGTAAAAGGGTAATATGCCTCCCAGCACTGGGATCAGCGTGACAGGGGGCAGCGCCCAAACTCCCTGATCTCCCTGCAGCAATGTGTGTGACAGTTTGCAGGGCCACAACCTCCCTATCTGCCCTGCTCTGTTCCTGACAAGGGAAGGTGCCCCAACCCCCTGATTGTCCCTGCTCTGTGCCTGATAGGGGGGAGCTCCCCAATCCCCTGATCGCCCTGTGGCTCTTTGTGTGACAGGGTGTGGCCCCTCCCTCCCCACGGGCCCTGCTCTGTGTGTGACGGGGTAGAGCCATAACCTCCCCATCGGCCCTGCCCTGAGTGTGACAGTGGCAGTGCCCCAACCCTCTGATCGGCCCTGCCCTGAGTGTGACAGTGGCAGTGCCCCAACCCTCTGATCGGCCCTGCTCTGTGGGTGATAGAGGGAGGTGCCCCAACCCCGTGATCCGCCCTGCTCTGTGTGTGGTGGGGGCGGTGCCCCAACTCCCCTATCGGCCTTGCTCTGTGCGTGACAGGGTGGAGCTCCCCAACCCCCTGATGGGCCCTGCTCTGTGCGTGACATGGGGGAGCTCCCCAACCACCTGAAGGGCCCTGCTCTGTGCGTGACAGGTGGGAGCTCCCCAACCCCCTGATCGACCCTGTTCTGTGCATGACAGGGGTGAATTACCAAACCACCTGATTGACCCTGCTCTGTGCGTGACAGGGGGCAGCGCCCCAACCCCCTGATCCGCCCTGCTCTGTGTGTGACAGGGGGCGGGGCCATAACTCCCCTATCGGCCCTACTCTGTACGTGACAGGGGGTGGCGCCGCAACCTCCCCATTGACCCTGCCTTGAGTGTGACGGGGTGGTGCCCCAACCCCCCAATTGGCCTTACCCTGAGCGTGACTGAGTGTGGCATCGCAACCTCCCAATCCGCCCTGCTCTGTGCATGACAGGGGGCGGTGCCCCAACTCCCCAATCGGCCCTGCTCTGTCCCCGACCAGGGGCTGCACCTAGGGATTAGGCCTGCCCTCTGCCACCCGGGAGCAGGCCTAAGCCAGCAGGTCATTATCTCCTGAGTGGTCCCAGACTGCGAGAGGGCACAGACCGGGCTGAGGGACCCCCCCTCACCCCAGAGTGCACAAATTTTTGTGCACCAGGCCTCTAGTCTATACTAATAAAAGGGTAATATGCTAATTAGCCCAGACATCTTCGGATGTCCTTCTGTACAAAGCCACAGTGGCTGCCTGAGCCTTGGCTCTGAGGGCTGGGCCGAGGCTCAGGCAAGCCACGGATGGCGGTTGCTGCTGTGAGGGCCAGGCCGAGGCTCTGACAGCTGCTGTGGCTGCAAGGGACAAGGCTCAGGCAGTGGCTAGCAGTGGCAGCAGCAGCAGTGTGATGTGGGCGTCGCCTTTCCCTGATTGTCTCGGTTGCCTCCCTCAGAGGGAGGCTAGAGGCAGCAGCAGCGAGGGGGTGATGGGGGTGGTGCCTTCCTCTGATTGGCCAGTCTCCTTCCACAGAGGGAGGCCAGACTGTGGTTTAGACTGTGTCCTAAGTCGTCAGTAGGACATTGCCTGAGGGCTCCTGGACTGTGAGAGGGGAGAGGTCGGGCTGAGGGACCCCCCCCCCCCCCCCCAGTGCACGAATTTTCATGCACCAGGCCTCTACTATATTTATAAAGAGCCAGGGGCAGTCACATCCAAAACAACCGAACAGACAACTGAACAGGCTGCATGGGGCGACCAGGCCAGCAGGGCGGTTAGTGAGGGACGACTAAACGACTGAACAAGCAGGCTGTGTGGGGCGACCAGGACGGTGTGTTGGGGTGGTTAGTGAGGGACGACCAAAAGACTGAGCTGCAGGCTGCGTGGGGTGACCAGGCTGGCGGGGGGGGGCAGTGAGCTGTGACCATGCCGGCAGGGGGTGCAGTTGGCGGCAACCAGGTTGGCAGGGGGGGTGGCAGTTAGGGGCAACCATGCTGGCAGAGGGGGGCAGTGAGGGGCGACCATGCTGGCAGGGGGACAGTTGGGGCAACCAGGCTGGTGCGGGGGGGAGAAGTTGGGGGCAACTAGGCCAGCAGGGGGGGCGGTTGGGGGCAACCAGGCTGGCGGGGGGGAGCAGTTAGGGGAGACCAGGTCAGCAGAGGGGGGCTGTTGGGGGTGACCAGGCTGGCAGGGGGATAGTTAGGGGCGATCAGATCAGCAGGCAGAGGCGGTTAGGGGTGATCAGGCTGGCAGGGGTGCCAGTTAGGGGTGATCAGGCAGGCAGGCAGGTGAGCAGTTAGGAGCCAGTGATCCTGGATTGTGAGAGGGATGTCCAATTGTGAGAGGGATGACCGGCAGTCGGACATCCCCTGAGGGTTCCCGGATTGGAGAGCGTGTAGGCTGGCCTGAGGGGACCCCCGCCCCCCGTGCACAAATTTTGTGCACCAGGCCTCTAGTAAATAAATAAAAAAGTGACAGCAAAACATTACCCCAAGTTCTATAACCCCAACCAAAACAACCATCATTAAACACCAGATGCATAGCATTCTGTTTCTGTTTTAGAGTGCTCAGTATTAAAATAAAACAATACAAAACAAAGCAGAAAGGTACTTATACATTTTTGTAAAATTAACACCAAGAATGAAGAAAAAAAATCTGAACGTTTCCAGGAAGAAAATGAAAATAGGCTCCCTAAATAAAATAACTAAATGAGTATGCCAGCATCTGCCTTCTTGACCAGCGTGATCATCTGGCAGAAGCGTGTTGCAGTTATTTCAAAGCTTTGGATAATAATCCTTTTCTTTTTTTAAAATTATTATGTTAGATAGAGAGGAAGGGAGAGGGAGAAAGAGAAGCATCAATGTGAGAGTGAGCCAATAATCAGCTGCCTCCTGCATGCTGGGGATTGAACCTGATACCCGGGCATATGCCCTGTCTAGGAATCCAACTGGTAACCTTTGGGTACATAAGACGACACCCAACCAACAGAGCCACACCTCCCAGGGCTGACCATAGGTTATTTAGAAGTGTTTGGGGATTTTCGAGATACCTTTCTGTTACTAATTTATAGTTTGTTTCTGTTGTAGTCAGAGAACATAATTTGTAAAATTTCAGTCTGTATAAATATGTTAAGGTTTGTTTTACGGACCAGAATAGTCATTTCTGGTAAATGTGCCATGTTCACTTGAAAAAATTATGTATTCTGCCATGTTAGGTTTTCTATAAATGTCAGGTCAAATTGATTGATATACTGAGTCTTCTATATGTTTATTAATTTTTCTGGATACTTATTCTCCTGATTGCTGAGAGAGATGTGGTGAAGTTTCCAACTATAATTAGGGATTTGTCTGATGATTTTTCATCATAACTCATGTATGATTTTGAGACTCTTGTTAAGTACTTATATATTGGGACTGTTTATGTGTTGTTAGTGAATTAAACACTTTAATGTACTTCTTTATTCTTTAGTCTTGGTAATACTTCTTGTTTTATTTGATATTAATATAACTACTTTCTTTTGATTAGTACTTGTATGCTTTTTTTCATTGTGCTCTATTATACTAAATAATGCATAATGAAGAAAGGGTAATTTGTAGGATTTTTTTCATTTTTTGTTGATAGCATTCAGAACATGTACACAAAGTGATAGAATGTTTTAGGCTGAAGAAATTTAAGAAATGGCAGGTGCAAGGAGGGCTCTCTAGCCTCCCTCTTCTCCCTGAAGCACTTCATACATGACCCTCACATGAGAGGTGCCCTCCATGTACCCAGAGGGAAGGAGCATCCTCACCTCCAAAGACAGAGGGGTAAGGATCCTTAGAGGAACTCAAAGAAACAGGCCTTGCTGTGTTTCCCCCAGTGTACTATTCTTGGCTCCTATATCCTGTGTCCTATCACGTTTTCCAGGACTTTCCGTTTTTCATCAGACCTAGTATAAAAAGGCTCAGGCTTACTAGTAAGCATTTCTTGGGTCTTTATTTCCTTGTGAAGGCTGCTTTGTCACAGAAAACTTACATTAAATAAAGGTTTATGCTTTTCTCCAGTTAATCTTCGTTGTCAGTTTAATATTCAGGTCCAGCAGGGATTTTAAGAGGATTGAGAAAAAGTTTTCCCTCTCTGATGGTGTGTATTTTATTTATGTATTCATTTATTTTAAATAATGTTTTGATCTTAGGTAGTATGAGATCATGTAATTTTATGTTAAGGTACAATGATAAAAGTGTTCCTCACATAATTAGAAAACTTTTTGCATTATTATTCTACTTGGGTGATATATGAATGGTAATTTCTATAGATGCTGTTTGTATTGGACTGTTGAAATGCTGTTTTGCATTAAGTATCAACCGTATACATGTAACCTAAAATTGTTTTAAATGTTTCAATTTCTTCTTTTTAATTAAATATTTTCTGAAGTATGACTTCTTCAAGCAGCATGTCTTGAAACTAATTAGTACTTTAATTATCTTTTAAATTTAATGTAAATTGAAGCCATTTCCTTAATTTATGTCAAATAGCTTATTACCAGCATGGGAGCTACAGATATTGTGTGATATAGCTTATGATATCCCAAAGTAGAACATTTTATTCAGTGGCATGAGCTGGCACAGTGGGCAAGATTATTCTAATTCATTTGGGTAAGGGAACTGTAGCTTGAGAAGTTCATATACAAAATCTCACTGAGTTTCTTTGTCATTCTTCACTGGTAAGAAACTCAGTTTAGGGTTTCAGCGGCTTAATGTCTATTGTCTTAATTTCATGCAAATGATTAATTTTATCTCCATTTAAATTAAAATCTAAGTTTACACCTTTAAATGCCTATGTCTTTGTTTGTTAACCATCTTAGAAATAAAATCTCATTTAGAACATTTTGCCACATGATTACTTACTGGTGGGTTTGGAAGCACCTGTTTGGTCTATGTGTAATGCACCTTAAATGTTAGAGAAATTATTTTCTTTACTAAAATTTTTTCAAAATAGTTGGTCTTCTAAAATATGTTCTTAATTTTATGTAGTACTTTATGAAAAACAAAAGACCATATTATTTGCTTATTAGTGGATAAAAATTTAGACTAGTTTTTAACATTGCCACAGTTCATGTTAATGGGATTTTAAAAAGCTGCCATAAAGATGTTCCTTCTAGTGCTGTTCATAATAGAAAACTATAATATTGTCATCAATGGAATATTAAACTATTAAAGTGGTTCAAAAATGTTTATGATATAATAGTACAAAAGAAATCAAGTATTTGTAGTATTTATATTACACCTATCTATATATCTATATATATAAAAGCCTAAGCGATCAGCCGACAGGCCGATAGCTATGACGCGCAATGACCACCAGGGGCAGACGCTGAATGCAGGAGCTGCCGAGCTGCGGTGACTTGGCAGCTGCGTTTCTCCGGTAGTGCACCCAGAACCAGAGAGGAAGAAGCTCGATTCTGGGGTGTGTCACTCGAAAACCGCCCTGTCGCAATCCGGGACCCCTCGGGGGATGTCGGAGAGCTGGTTTTGGCCCGATCCCTGCAGGCCAGGCCGAAGGACCCAACAGGTGCACAAATCTGTGCACCGGGCCTCTAGTATAAATATGTAAAACAAAAATGACAAAGCTACCACGCTAAGATTTTAAGAATATTTTATGTTTTGGTAGTGAGTGTAAGTGGTGATCTTTTTCTTCTCTTCTTTCTACTTTTGTTTTAGTGTATTCTGGACTATTTTCTATAGGATATGGTTATTTGGACAGTGCCTAGGATTATATCTCCTTTTTTTCTAACAATAGTAATCTCTACAAATTTAAGAATTCAGTACATTTGATGTTAATATTGGATCAGCTCTGACTTCTAGTGCTTATTGTAGTTAGAGTATAACCAGTGTATTTGTTTTAAAGGAAATGATTTTAAGCCCTTTCTGATCTTCTAAATGAGTTTTCCAAAGATTGAAAAGTAAGTAATTGTATAGAAACTAGAAGACCGATGCATGAAATTTGTGCAAGGGGCTCGGCACCCGCAGCCCTGGCTGCCTCGGCTAGCCCTCGCAGCTCCTCGCAGCCTCGGCTGGCTCTTGCGGCCCCTTGCAGCCCCGGCTGCCTCAGCTGGCCCTCGCAGCCCTGGCTTTATCCAGAAGGTCATCTGGATGGTCGTCCGGAAGGATGTCCAGATGGTCGTTCTACTGTTTGGTATAATTAGCATATTAGCTCTTTATTATGTAGAACATGTTTCCTGTTATTTTTAAGTAGTTAAAAATAGCTAGTTACTTTCTAAGATTTGACAATGAAGTGTAAGAGAGAGAGAGAGAGAGAGAGAGAGAGAGAGAGAGAGAGAGAGAGAGAGAGGAAGAGAGAGAGAGAGAGAGAGGGAGAATATATGACTATGTGCATATTTTTGGAATAGGGAAGAGGGGGAATTGGATGAGCTTAGAGTTAAGCACCATAGGATCACCATTGCCATTTGTTATTACAAGGAACTCCTTTAGGTTAGACTTGGAGGTTGGAAAGTGGCAGTCTCTGAGTTGTGTACTAGGATCAGAAAGACTGTGTTGCCCTAATAACCCCCAAGTTGAGACTTAAAACAATGCAAGTTTATTTCTCACCCATATAGAATTTGGTTTACAGATCAGAGTACCTTTTATCTTGTGATGCCACTGTTTCAAGTATGATTTTCAAGGTTATTGCAGGAGGGGAAGAGAGGGCTATAGGATCTCATAGGATACCTGGAAGATGAGTCTTGAAATTGGCATATTGGTGTGTCACTTTTGTCCACGCTAGTTTTGCTACGACTCAGTCACATGACTCAAATATAAAGAAGGTGTAGTTTTCCTGTACATTCCGCAATAGGAGCTGCTATGGTTATAAGCCAGTCAGGTTAAGGTTTAGAAGGGGAAAAGGTAGAAGAGTAAATAATGGTTAGATCTTGTTATGAACCAAACTAGAGACCCAGTGCACAAAATCATGCATGGGTAGAATCCCTAGCAGCTACTGGCTGGTGCCTCCCTTCCCCAGCTACCAGCTGCTGGCTGGGGCCTCCCTTCTTTCCACGCCTCCCCCTGGTGGTCAGCGCACATCATAGAGAGCGAGCAAACTCCCGGTCGGTCAAACTCCTGAGGGGACATTTTGCATATTAGGCTTTTATCTATATAGATTAGGGGCCCAGTGCTCAAATGTGTGCATCTTGAAAGGAACTATGGGCCCCGAGGCTGCAGTAGGCACAGAGGCGGGTCTTGGCCCATCCTCTGTGCCCCTGCCTGGCCCTGCCTGCCATGACCCCCGGTCCCCTGTCTGCTGGCAGTCCCAAACCCCGCTGCTGCTGCTCCCACGTGCTGACGGCACTGGCCCCACTTGCACCCGCTGCTGCTCTGATCGCCCCTCAGGAGCAGGGGGAGGTGGAGAAGCCCTCAGGGGCGATTGGGGCCTGCAGCTGCTGCTCCCACCCATTGATGGCACTGAGTGATTGGGACCGGCGCTGGGCACTGGCAGTGGATGCAAACAGCGGTGCCAGCTGGGGTATGAATGGGGCCGGTGCTTGCAGTGGGTGTGAGCAGGGCTGGTACCAGCAGCAGGTGCAAGCACTGGGTGGGACCAAGGTGCGTGGGGGCAAAGAATTTTCAGTAACCACCAGAGGCTCGCCCTGATGACACAGACTGGCGTACCGTGTTGGTCTGGCACCCCCGCTCACCTGCACCACCATCCTGCCACAGCCAATGCCCGCCATGTTTTGCACACACCCTCCGGTGGTCAGTGCACATTATGGCGACCAGTTGTTCATTTGTTCCGATTGTTCTGCCGTTCGGTCTATTTGCATATTAGCCTTTTATTATATAGGATGTTTGGGCCCCCATTCATATGTTGAAACCATAACCCCCAATGTGATACTAGGATGTGGAGCCTTTGGGAGATAATTAGGATGTGATAAGATCAGGAGGGCAGAGCCTTATGAATGAGATTAGTACTCTTGTTAGAGTCACAAGAGAGCTTGCTTCCCCTCTCTGCTCTCTACCACGTAAGAATTCTGTGAGAGGTGGGCAGTTTGCAACCCAGAAGAGGACTCTTACCAGACTCAACCACTCCTGACATCCTGATCTCAGAATTCCAAGCTCTAGAACTATGAGAAATAAATTTCTGTTGTTTATAAGCCATTCAGTCTATGGTATTTTTATTAAAGCAGCCCACACGTTCTAAGACAAGTCTCATCTTTCATTACCCCAGTAGAATTTTTGCCCCCCCTAACATTACCCTCAGGACACTTGCAGCTTCGGTTCTTGGTTATTGGTGGGGTAGACACAAATTGTGCTAGGCAGCCTGAGGGAGATGGGAGCCATACAAGTTTTTCTCTAACCCAATCTTTCAGCATGTGTCTGCTCTTCTTCACCCAGGACTATAGTCCTCCTCGCCCACAAGCTTCCTTCAAGATAGCTGACACATGAATTTCTTGGTTGGTTCCTTGGGTCCATGATGCCTCTCTCTCTTTTTTAGTTTTGCTAGGTTGATTTTTTGGGGAGAGAACAAGCAATCCTTGAGTTCACTCGCTGTCTTAAGGCTTCCTAATTTCTGAGTAATTGGAGGCCTTCCTAATTTCTGATCAAAATTCACATAGGAAAATACTCCAACCTTGTCTTAACTGAAAAGGAAACAGTTTTATTTCTTATCTTCCTATAAACAATACATGATTTATTACTAGGGTCTAGGTGTGATGGTAATTTTGATAAAGCAGGAACTTTGAGCATCTAACAGTTACCAAGGATAGCAGAAACTTGTGTTGGGTTACCTATGGGATATGATTCAGGTCAAAAGTCTGCAATAATACATTAAAAACTAGTTTATTAAAGCAAGTACATTACTTCAAATTTTAAGCCTTTCATGGAATTGAAAAGGAAGAAAAATTAAAGACAATTAGATTTGATAAAGTAAGCACCCTAAACAAAGAAAAGTTAAGTTGAAAATGTTGTTAAAGTTTCCAAAATAAGCCAGCATCTTTGTCAAAAATTTTTACATTGGATTGTTCATTTAAAACATATTTTTTTGTTAAGTACTGTGCTCGACAGGCAGAAGAGATATTAATTAAAGTAGTATTAAGTCCTTAGACATTATTAAAATATTAAGGTATGATAGTCTTATTATTCATGTGAATTGACATTACAGACTAGTGGATTAAGTAACATTGATTTTACTTAAATTGACAACATAAAGAGAAATGTACTTAAATTATGTATTGAATATATGCAGAGATACAGAAATAAGAAAAATTTTAAGAGGAAAAATCTTTATGTTACTATTGATTGTTACTCTTTGTGCTGGTGCCTGATGCTAATGGGCCTTTAAAAACATATACATTTTTATTAATTTCAGAGAAGAAGGGAGAGAGAGAGAAACATCAATGATGATAGAATCATCCATCGGCTGCCTCCTGCATGTTCCCAACTGCAGGGAATTAGGGATTAGAATGTTTTTGCATTCTTTTAAGAGTTACAGGTATTTAAAAGTAGTTTTTAAAGAGGGAACTTTTAATAGTCTTTAAGTCTTTATAGCATTAAAAATTTTCAATGAACTTTTTAAATGCAAAAATTTTTAATTATGTCTTTTGTTATTGGGGAAAGGTTTACAAATAGTTTAGAAATCCTGCTTATGTTCTTTGTCTGTGTCTCCCTAGCTGTTTGTTATTATGACCACAGAAACTTTGAGGAGAGTTTTACATTGGCATTGCTTGCAGGATACCGCTCCATGCTTGTAAACTTGTGGCATGAGTTTTGTGTATTTTATTCTCTTTAAAGGAATAAGGCGAATACTGAGTTTTTCCTTTGTAGAATGAACTGCCACTATTCTTTTTCCTACGGAAAAATTTGTTAGAAGATGAAGAAATCCTGAGTGTTCAGAAATACTACTGATCAAATGGAAAGTGTTTGTTAGCATACTGATTAGGAGAAATGTTGTAATTACCTGTTATGAGCGAAAAGTTGGCCTTTTTAAGTCAGGTGTTTTTTTGTTTTTTTTAGTTTACCATGACTGAAACATAAGCTCTGGAAATGTTTATGTATTTCTCCACTAGATGGAGCTATATACTAATGTTGTACAGCAAAAAGGTCAAGTGCAGGTATCTGATGACATACTGGCATACCTCATTTTATTACTCTTCACTTTATCCCACTTTGCAGATATTTAGTTTTTAAAAAAAATGAAGATAAGACCCTCCACGATCAAAAAAATTATGACTTGTTGAGACTCAGATGACAGCATTTTTTAGCAATAAAGTATTTTTTAATTAAGGTATTTACATTTTCAAAGATACAAATGCTATTGCACACTTAATAGACTACATACATTACAGTGTAAGCATAACTTTTCTATGTACTTGGAAATAAAAAAACTTCATGTGACTTACCTTTTGTGGTAGTCTAGAACCAAACCTGCAATATCTCCAAAATATGTCTGTTTTACTAAGGATAAACTTAAGTAACCTGTCTATTCATACAATTAAGTAATTGGTCTATTTGTTGTATAATTATAGGTAAAATAGAATTTTATCCCTTAATTACATAAAACTGTTACATATACTAGTCATCTGTGGGGAATGTGTACAGTGGATTTTTCTTGGTAGAGTTGCTAATTTTCTCTTAGTCTATCCTTATACTTTGTCAGTACCCTCATGGCCAAAAATATTTTTAAATATTCAATATACAGTTGAAAGTATCATAAATGGTTTCTACTTCATGGTTTACTGGAATAACTAAAGTCCTGCATTTCCTTGGTATAAACATGCTGATTGATGCCTATGGTCTACTTAATGCCCAGGCTAGTGCATGTATCTCTTGTAGATGCTTCTGCCCCTGCTTGTTCAATTTATTTATATAGTTATCAAAAATTACTTGTGTTTGTCCCAAGACCTGTCTATATCAGTTATTTCTGTGATCATTAATTATATACTTTAATTAAATATATATAAGCTAATGGAAAGATAGAAAAGGTTTTCTTCCTATGAAAACTTAGGCGAATGTTTTAGAACACTAAATAAAAGGTGAATTGCTGACCTGGCTGGTTTTGCTAAATGGTTAGAGCACCAGCCTGTGGATTCCCAGTCAAAGGCAGGTACCTGGTTAAAGGTTTGATCCCTGGCCCAAGTCAGAGTGTGTATAGAAGGCAACCAATCAATGTTTCTCTCTCACATCGATGTTTCTCTCCCTCCTTCCTCCCTTCCTCTAAATATCAATGGAAAAAATATCCTTGAATGAGGAGTAACAACAACAAACAAAAAAGGTGAATTACTAAGAATAATTACTATCATACATTAGGTAGGAGTGAGAAAGCGGTAGAAAAAAACTGTTTTGTGGGGTAGAAAATGCTTGGAATTCTGTAAGTTCTGTATAAAATGTGCTTTTATATGACAGTGTGATTACAAATGTACAGTTTTCACATTTTGATGCTTATAATACTGATAAAAAGCTGTGTAGAAAAATTTTACATGAAAATACCAAGGGTCCTAAATTGAGTTATTTTAGAGCTTAAGAATTTATTTTAAAGTGCTTAGTAATTTTAAAATTTGTTTTTCTCGCTATTATTTCGTTCTAGCTTTATATGCTTGTTTTAACTAATATTATTTAGAAGACATCCAAATAAAAATATTAAACTAGCAAGAGATTGTCTTCCTCTAGATACACAAAACTGGCAATTTTGGTTCAGTAGTGAGTTCCTCTGCAGTAGGAGTTTCTCCTTTTCCCACTATAATTTTATGAAGGTAATTTTATTACTAAGCAAAGGTAGAAGCCTTTTCTCTAAATTTATGGAAAGAACACTACAATAGGATTCATAAGGTCTAAGTTTCATTCCTAGAATCTAGGACCTAGAACAATAAGTATTTTGTTAAATAAATAAATTGAATAGCCTTGCTTCTTCTTAGTCATAAGATTATAACCTGTTTAATGAACATCTCTTATAGCCTTATCTATAAAGTGAGATTTTATCCATTCACCCTACATTTCTTGAGTGTTATGAGTCAGAAACAACGATGAGAAATATAAGCCTCTTTCAATCAGATTGCTAAATTGGGAGAGACAGATAAGTAAGTAATTAGTATACAGTGTGACAAGTGCTCTCTTGAAGGTATGTGTAGATAGTGTAAGTGGGTAGCCCTTTTCAACCTGTAAATATTGGTCAAATATTTATTTAGTGGGGGTAGGGAGAAATAGATTTTATGATCATAAAATTATATAGAAGCAGATGAAAACACTAATTGTCTCTCACAAGTTGAAGGAAACATATCTGAAAAAGATTTTGCAAAATGTTTTTCAGTTTTCTGTACTTCTTGTTTTCATTTCTGAACCAACAATTTCTTGGGAAGCATATTTATGACATTGAAAATTAGATAATATGTTCCCAGAAAACTGCCATGAATTGCTTTCTGAATATTAACTAAGTGCAACTAAATGTGTAGTAGATGTTACTGAAGAATGTGTTTAAATTTCCAATCAGTTATAGAGTAACATATGAAAACTTTAGTTAACTGGCATCATAGATTGTGTTAAGTGGCCCTCATAGATTGTGTTACCCACTCTGCTCTTGAATCCTAACTGGCTTGGCTGCATTTAATTTGAACAGAACAAACACTTTATAATTTTGAGTTTTCCAATCCATAATCCTGGTAAATATCTCCATTTATTTAGGTTGTCTTTCTTATCTCATAATAAATTTGTATTTTTTTTCTCCCTAGGGGTTTCGCATTATTGTGATGGCAAGGATCTTAAATATAAATATTGAAAGAAATGTGAACAGCCAAGATTCTTGATTTGTGCCAGTATCAAGGGGACGGTTTTCAATATTTTACTGGTTTTAGAGGATTTTTCTTGGTTGTTGTTTAAGATACATGTTATCAAATTATATTTTATAATTGTAAGAGGGTTTTTTTTGTTGAATTTTATCAGATGCTTCATCTCTATAGATTTTGCCTATTCTTTGATTTTTTTTCTGTAATGTTAATATAATGAGTACTTTCATTTATTTTCAAATATTGAATATTTCTGTAATAGGGTAAATACAGTGTAGTTACCTGTGTGTCTGGTGCCTGGGCTCTCCTGTGATTCTCGGGGAGCATGACGTTCCTGCCAACCCACCACCATGGCAAGGGCTCTCCTATGGCTCTGTGGGCTCACAACACTCCTGCCAACCTGCTACCATGGCACAGGCCCTGAGTGTACCGAAGACTGGGCTCTCCCATGACTCTCAGGGTATGTGACCCTCCCACCAAGCCCTCTGCCTTAGCCACAGGCCCCGCACAACTGGGACCCTTCTGTGATAGCAAAAATGGGGAGACAAAGAAACAACCCCCAAAAGAAAGAAAAGGAGGAATCGCTCTCCTAAAAGTGAAGTAAATGAAATGGAGTCATGCAATATCTCAGAAAAAGAATCAGAGTAATGGTCATGCACTTCATAAACTGGATGGCGGAGAAAATAAAATCCTATCTAATAAAAGAGAAACATGGTAATTGGCGTAAGACCACTACCCTTCCCATTGGCTAATCAGCGAGATATGCAAATTAACTGCCAGCCAAGATGGCGGCCGGCAGCCAGGCAGCTTGAAACTAACATGAGGCTTCCTTGCTTCAGTGACGGAGGACTCCAACGTTCCCCGCCTGCTGCTGCAGGCCTCTGAGCTGCAACTCTAAGCAACTATGTAACAAATATAGAAGCTAAACAAAACCCCAGAAACCTGCTTTAGTCCGCCGGGCTTCAGCTAGCAGGATCGCAACATTGTAAGCAAAGGCCAGAAAACTACTTTCAGCAGCAGAGGCCTAAGAGCTGGAGCCAAACCTCAAAGCTAAAGCTGGCCCAGAATAAAAAAAAAAAAAAAGAAAAAAAGGAGCGGTTGGGAGCTTCAGTCACCCCCAGCCTGAAAACAGCCCTCAGCCCCTCACCCAGACTGGCCAGGCACCCCAGTGGGGACCCCCACCCTGAAGGGTGTGTGACCAGCTGCAAACAGCCATCATCCCCTCACCCAGGCTGGCCAGGCACCCCAGTGGGGACCCCCACCCTGAAGGATGTGTGACCAGCTGCAAACGGCCAACATCCCCTCACCCAGGCTGGCCAGGCACCCCAGTGGGGACCCCCACCCTGAAGGATGTGTGACCAGCTGCAAACGGCCAACATCCCCTCACCCAGGCTGGCCAGGCACCCCAGTGGGGACCCCCACCCTGATCCAGGACACCCTTCAGGGCAAACCAGCCGGCACCCACCCGTGCACCAGGCCTATTCCCTACGTAGTAAAAGGGTAATATGTCTCCCAGCACCAGGATCAGAGGAGCCGCGAGGCCTCCTGGCACCGGGATCAGCGTGACAGGGGGCAGCGCCCAAACCCCCGATCGCCCTGCTGCTCTGTGTGTGACAGGGGTCGGGGCCCCAACCCCCTGATCAGCCCTGCTCTGTGCCTGATAGGGGGAGCTCCCCAACCCCCTGATTGCCCTGCGGCTCTGTGTGTGACAGGGTGCAGTGCCCCAACCCCCTGATCGGCCCTGCTCTGTGTGTGACAGGGTGCGGCGCCCCAACACCCTCCCCCCCCACGGGTCCTGCTCTGTGTGTGACTGGGTAGAGCCAAAACCTCCCCATCGGCCCTTCCCTGAGTGTGAGAGTAGCAGCGCCCAAACCCCCTGATCGGCCCTGCTCTGTGGGTGATAGAGGGCGGTACCCCAACCCCCTGATGGGCCGTGCTCTGCGCGTGACAGGGGGCAGCACCCCAACCCCCTGATTGGCCCTGCTCTGTGCGTGACAGGGTATGGAGCCCCAACCCCCCTGATGGGCCCTGCTCTGTGTGTGACGGGGTGGCGCCGCAACCTCCCCATCGACCCTGCCTTGAGTGTCCCCCAACCCCGCAATCGGCCCTACCCTGAGTGTGACTGAGTGTGGCATCACAACCTCCCGATTGCCCTTCTCTGTGCATGACGGGGGGCCAACTCCCCAATTGGCCCTACTCTGAGCCTGACCAGGGGCTGCACCTAGGGATTGGGCCTGCCCTCTGCCACCCGGGAGCAGGCCTAAGCCAGCAGGTCGTTATCTCCCAAGGGGTCCCAGACTGCGAGAGGGCACAGGCTGGGCTGAGGGACTCCCCTCCCCCCGAGTGCACAAATTTTTGTGCACCGGGCCTTTAGTACTTATATAAGAATCAAGAGGAAATCAATAATGATATAGCTACAATAAAAAACCTGATGGAAATTTTCAACAGTAGACTAGAAGAAGAGGAGGACTGATTTAGTAAGTTAAAAAATGGGGAAGAGAAACAAGCCCAATCAGAACAGCAATTGGAGAAGTAAATTAGGAACCAGGAGGATTGCCTGAGGGAGCTTTGGGACAACCTGAAACAAAGTAACATACATATAATAGGGGTGCCAGTAGGTCATGAAGAGCAGCAAGGATTAGAGAACTTATTTGAAGAAATAATGACACTAAACTTGCCTGATTTGGGGAAGAAAAAGTCACACAAGCACAGCTAGTACCAAACAAGATGTACCCCAAAAGACCCACACCAAGACACATCATAATTACATTGCCAAATGTTAATGACAGAGAATCTTAAAGGCTAAAAGAGAAAGAATTACCTACAAAGGATCTCCTATTAGATTATTAAATTATTTCTCAACAGAGACACATCAGGCCAGAAAGGAATGGAATAAATACAAAATAATCCAAAGCAAGGGACTGAATCCAACAGTACTCTATCCAGTAAGGCTAGGGAAGGGCAAATCAGGAGCTTCGCAGACCAAAAATGCTAAGGGAGTTTATCACTACCAAGCTGGCAAAGTAAGAAATGCTAAAGGCACTGTTATAAAGTTAACAGATATAAATGGAAGAAGGAACACAGGCATAAAGAATAAAAATGGCTACAAACAACTACTTATCCTATCTAATAAAAGAGAAACATGGTAATTAGCGTACGACTGCTACCCTTCCCATTGGCTAATCAGGGCGATATGCAAATTAACTGCCAGCCAAGATGGCGGCCGGCAGCCAGGCAGATGGAAGCAAACATGAGGTTTGCTTGCTTCAGTGACGGAGGACTCCAATGTTCCCCGCCTGCTGCTGCCGGCCTCTGAGCTGCAACTCTAAGCAACTATGTAACAAATATAGAAGCTAAACAAAACCCCAGAAACCTGCTTTAGTCGCCGCGCTTCAGCCAGCAGGATCACAACATTGTTTCAAATACAGAAGGTAAACAAAGGCCAGATACCTGCTTTCAGCAGCGGAGGCCTAAGAGCTGGAGCCTCAGAGCTAAAGCTGGCCTAGAATAAAAAAGAAAAAACGAAAAAAAGGAGCGGTTGGGAGCTTCAGTCACCCCCAGCCTGAAACAGCCCTCAGCCCCTCACCCAGACTGGCCAGGCACCCCAGTGGGGACTCCCACCCTGAAGGGTGTGTGACCAGCTGCAAACAGCCATCTTCCCCTCACCCAGGCTGGCCAGGCACCCCAGTGGGGACCCCCACCCTGATCCAGGACACCCTTCAGGGCAAACCAGCCGGCCCCCACCCGTGCACCAGGCCTCTATCCTAAATAGTAAAAGGGTAATATGCCTCCCAGCACCGGCATCAGCGTGACAGGGGGCAGCGCCCAAACCCCCTGATCGCCCTGCAGCTCTGTGTGTGACAGGGGGCGGGGCCACAACCTCCCTATCCGCCCTGCTCTGTTTGTGACAGGGGAAGGCGCCCCAACCCCCTGATCGGCCCTGCTCTGTGTGTGACAGGGTACGGAGCCCCAACCCCCCTGATGGGCCCTGCTTTGTGAGTGACAGGGCAGCGCCCCAACTCCCTGATTGGCCCTGCTCTGTGTGTGAGAGGGTGTGGCCCTGCAACCTGCCCATCGACCCTGCCTTGAGTGTGAAAGGGGGCGGTGCCCCAATCCCCCAATCGGCCCTACCCTGAGTGTGACTGAGGGTGGCATCGCAACCTCCTTATCCGCCCTGCTCTGGGCATGACAGGGGCGGCGCCCCAACTCCCCAATCAGCCCTGCTCTGAGCCCGTCCAGGGGCTGCAACTAGGGATTGGGCCTGCCCTCTGCCACCCAGGAGCAGGCCTAAGCCATCAGGTCGTTATCTCCCGAGGGGTCCCAGACTGCGAGAGGGCACAGGCTAGGCTGAGGGACGCCCCCCTTCCCCCCGTGTGCACAAATATTTGTGCACCGGGCCTCTAGTCTATATATATAAAACCCTAATATGCAAATAGTCTAAAAGGTGGGACAACCAAACAGTCACTATGATGTGCGCTGACCACCAGGGTGTGCACGTGGAACATGGTCGGCATCGGCAACAGGCAGCAAAGCATGGAACATGGCAGGCATCAGCCGTGGAGGGATAGTGGAGCAGGTGAGAAGGGACACCCGACCAAGGCACGGCACCGCTCATTGTAATTGGGTAGAGGCTCTGGTGGTTACTGAAAATTCTATGTTCCCGCATGCCATGGTCCCACCCAGCACTCGCCCCACTTGCACCAACTGTTGGCGCCGGAGCTTCTGGTCACACTTGCTGCCAGTGCTGTCCCCACTTGCACCTGCTGCCGGCACAGCCGCTCTAATTCGCTGCTGATGCTTGGCGCTGGTCCCGATCACTCAGCGCCATCAGTGGGTGCGAGTGGCAGCAGTACTTGAGAGCAGTGGTGGCAGGAGCGGGCCTGTGGGCAGACAGGGGACAAGGGGCTTCAGTGGGAGGGGCCAGGCGGGGGCACAGGATGGGCTGAGACCCACCCTGTGCCTACTGCAGCCTCATGGCCCACAGTTCCTTTTAAGGTGCAGATTCGTGCACTGGGCCCCTAGTCCTATATAATAAAAGGCTAATATGCAAATCAACTGAAGGGCAGAATGAACGGTTGCTATGATGTGCACTGACCACCAGGGGAAAGAAGCTTAAAGCAGGAGCTGCCCCCTGGGGGTCAGTGCACTCCCACAGAGGGAGCACCGCTCAGCCAGAAGCCAGGCTCACAGCTGACGATCACAGTGGCGGTAGCGGGAGCCTCTCTCACCTCTGCGGCAACACTAAGGATATCTGACTTCCAGCATAGGCCGCGGGGAGCGGGCCTAAGCCATCAGTCAGACATCCCCGAGGGCTCCTGGACTGTGAGAAGGTGCAGGATGGGCTGAGGGGACCCCCCCGCCCCCAGAATGCATGAATTTCTTGCACTGGGCCTCTAGTCAATAATAACCTTAAATGTAAATGGACTAAATGCTCCCATCAAAAGACAGAGTTGCTGAATGAATAAGAAAACATGACATATATATGCTGTCTAAAAGAGACCCACCTCAGAACAAAGTACTCACACAGACTGAAAGTGAATGGATGAAAAAATATCTGTCAGGCAAATGGAAATGAAAATAAAATAAAGCTGTGGTAGCAATACTTATACCTGACAAAATAACCTCAAAGTGAAGGCCATAACAAGAAGTAAGGAAGGCCACTTCATAATACTAAAGGGATTAATACAAGAGGATATAACTCTGGTAAACATATATGCACCCAATACAGGAGCACACAAATACATAAAAAAACTTCTGGAAGATATCAAGGGAGAGATCGATAACAATACAATCATAGTAGGGGAATTTAATGCCCCCATTGACATCACTAGATAAATCCCCAAACAAAAAATCAGCAAAGAAATAGCAATGCTAAATGATTCACAAGGTTAGATGGAGTTAATTGACATCTTCAGAACATTCCACCCCAAGGCTATAGGATATATATTCTCAAGTGCACATGGGAGATTCTCAAAGATAGAATATATATTGGAAGACAGGCAAAGTCTCTTTAAATTCAAGGAGATTGAGATATCAAGCAACTTCTCAGATCATAATGGCATATTAGTAATAAATTACAATAAAAACAATCATAAAAATTCAAACACATGGAGGCTAAATAGCATGTTGGTAAACAATGATTGAGCCCTAACCAGTTTGATTCAGTGGATAGTGTGTTGGCCTGCGGATTGAAAGGTCCCAGGTTCGATTCCGGCCAAGGGCATGTACTTTGGTTGCGGGTACATCCCCAGTAGGAGGTGTGCAGGAGGCAGCTGATCGATGTTTCCCTCTCATCGATGTTTCTAACTCTCTATCCCTTTCTTCCTCTCTGTGAAAAATCAATAAAATATATTTAAAAAAAAATGATTGGGTTACCAAAGAGATTAAAGAAGAAATAAAAAACATCCTGGAAACAAATGATAACGAAAACACAACAATCCAAAATCTATAGGAAACACTGAAAGCAGTCCATAGAGGGAAGTTCATAGCATTACAAGCCTATCTCAAAAAAAACAAGAAAAACTGGTAATTAATTATCTAACTCTACAGCTTAACCAGTTAACTGCCATGATATTTTTAATTTAGTTAAAAAAAGGTCTGCCACTTGTGTCTATAGACACTTGGTGTACAAATGGTTAAAGAATTAGAAAGAGAGCAATAAGAAAAGCCCAGAGTAAGCAGAAGGAAGGAAATAATAAAGGTCAGAGTGGACATAAATGACATAGAGACCAACCCCCCCCCCCCTAAAACCCCACAAACGATACAAAAAATCAATGAAACCAAGAGCTGTTTCTTTGAAAGGATAAAGAGAAACTCTATTCCAACAAACTTTTCAACCTAGGAGAAATGGACATATTCCTAGAAAAATATGACCTTCCAAAACTCAATCAGGAAGAAAAAAACCTGAATAGGCTGATAACTGAGTAGGAAATTGAACCAGTAATCAAAAAACTTCCAGCAAACAAAAGCTCTGGACCAGATGGTTTTACAGGGGAGTTTTATCAACCATTCAAAGGAGAACTAGAACCTATTCTCTTCAGACTCTTCCAAAAATTTAAGAGGAAGGAACACTTCCAAGCTCTTTTTATAAAAACAGCATTACCCTAATCACCAAAACAGGTAAAGACACTACAAAAAAGAGAATTACAGGCCAGTGTGTCTGATAAATATAGATGCTAAAATCCTCAACAAAATCCTAGCAAATCACATTCAGCATTACGTTAGGAAGATCACACACCATGACAAGTGGAATTTATTCCGGGGATGCAAGGATGGTACAATATCTGCAAATCATTAAACATGATACATGACATAAACAAATTGAGAGATGAAAACCACATAATCTTAAAAGTTAATGCAGAAAAAGCATTTGTAAAAATTTAACACCCATTCTTGATAAAAAAAAAACTCTCAGCAAGCTGGGAATAGAGGGATTATACCTTAACATAATAAAAGCCATATATGACAAACCTATAGCCAACATCATACTCAATGGACAAAAAATAAAAGCATTTCCACAAAACAAAACAAAAACAAAACCCAGGAAAAAGACGCAGAAAAGCAGAAATAAAAGGCATCCAAATTGGAAAAGAAGTCAAAGTGTCTTTATACACAGATGGCATGATATTGTACATAGAAAACCCTAAAGACCATAAAAAAACTACTAGATTTGACAAATGAATTTGGCAATATAGCAGGATACAAAATTAACACCCCAAAATCTATCACTTTTTTATATACCAACTAGGGGCCCGGTGCACGAAATTCGTGCACTGGGTGGGGGGGGGGGAGTGTCCCTCAGCCCAGCCTGCCCCCTCTCACATACTGGGAGCCCTCAGGCATTGACCCCCATCACCCTCCAATCGCAGGATCGGCCCCTTGCCCAGGCCTGACGCCTCTGACAGAGGTGTCAGGCCTGGGCAGGGGACCCTCATTTCCCCCCATCACTGGCTCTGCCCCTTGCCCAGGCCTGATGCCTCAGCCAGAGGCGTAGACCCCCATCACCCTCTGATCACCTAATCGGCCCCTTGCCCAGGCCTGATGCCTCTGCCAGAGGTGTCAGGCTTGGACAGGGGACCCCCACCTCCCCCCGATCACTGGCTCTGGCTCCCGCCCAGGCCTGAGGCCTCTGGCCCAGGAATCATGCCTGGGCAGGGGACCCCCATCTCCCTCTGATCGCTTGCTCCACCCCCCGCCCAAGCCTGACGCCTCTGACCCAGGCTTCAGGCCTGGGCAAGGGGACCATCATATCCCCCCAATCCCCGGCTCAGCCCCCCGCCCAGGCCTGATGCCTCGGCCAGAGGAGTTGACCCTCATCACCCTCCGATCACCAATCACCGGATCGGCCCCTTGACCAGGCCTGAGGCCTCCGGCGGAGGTGTCAGGCCTGGGCAGGGGACCCCCAGCTCCCCGTGGTTGCAGGCTCCGCCCCTGCCCAGGCCTAACACCTCTGGCTGAGGCGTCCGGCTCGGGCAGCGGGGACCCGCAGCTGCAGCAGCCCCGCGATCGTGGGCACCGCTTTAGGCCCAGGCAAGGGACCCCTAGCTCCTGGGACTGCCAGCTTCGACCGTGTCCAGCTCCCATCGCTGGCTCCACCCCTACTTCCTGCTATCACTGGCCAGGGCGGCAAAGGCGCCTGATTCTCCGATCATGGCTGGGGGGCAGGGCAAAGGCAGCCCCAGGGCCACCTTTGCCCTGCCCCCCAGCTCTTAGCTCCTCCCTGGGTTTCTGATCACTGTCAGTGGCAGGGGTCTTCTTCCTGCTTTCCCTTTCGCCTCCCTGCATTGTGCCTACATATGCAAATTAGCCGCCATCTTGTTGGCAGTTAACTGCCAATCTTAGTTGGCAGTTAACTGCCAATCATAGTTGGCAGTTAATTTGCATATAGCCCTGATTAGCCAATGAAAAGGGTATCGTACGCCAATTACCATTTTTCTCTTTTATTAGATAGGATAATGAACTCACAGAAAGAGAAACAAACAAAAAACCAATCCCGTTTACCATTACATCAAAATAATTAAGATACTTAGGATTAAACTAAAGAGGTAAAATACTTGTACTCGGAAAACTACAGGACAATGAAAAAAGAGATTGAGGAAGACACAAACAAATGGAAGAATATACCGCGTTCATGGATTGGTAGAGTCAGCATCATTAAAATGTCCATACTACCCAAAGCAATCTATAGATTTAATGCAATCTCCATTAAAATACCAAAGGCATATTTCAGAGACCTAGAACAAACTCTTTAAAATTTCATCGGGCATAAAAAACAAACAAACCCTGAATAGCCGCAACAATCTTGAGAAAGAAAAAAAAAAGTTGGTGGATCACAATACCATATATCAAGCTATATTACAAAACCACTCTTTTCAAAACTGCCTGGTACTGGCACAAGAACAGACATATAGACCAATGGAACAGAATAGAGAACACCGAAATCAACCTAAGCCATTATGCTCAATTAATATTTGACAAAGGAGGCAAGAGCATACAATGGAGTAAAGACAGTCTCTTGGGAATGCAGACTGGTGCAGCCACTGTGTAAAACAATATGGAGTTTCTTTAAAAAATTAAAAATGGAACTTCCATTTGACACAATCACACTTCTAGGAATATACCTCAAGAAACCAAAAACACTAATCAGAAAGGACTTAAGCACCCTATATTCATAGCAGAACAATTTACAATCGGCAAGGTTTGGAAACAGCCTTAATTGCCCATCAGCAGTTGAGTGGATGAAAAAACAGTGGTACATCTACACAATGCAATACTACACTGCTGTAAAAAAAGGTACTCTTGCCATTTGATACATCATAGATGGACCTGGAAAGCATTATGCTAAGCAAAATAAGTCAGTCAGAGACTAAGTTAAATATCACATGATCTCATTCATTTGTGCATTATAATGAACATAAACTGATGAACAAAAATAGATACAGAGACAGAGAAGCAACGAACAGACTGTCAAACTTTAGAGGGAAGGCAGACGAGGGTTGTGAGAGAGTAAGAGATAAACCAAAGGGCTTGTATGCATGCATATAAGCATAATCAATGGATATAGCATTAGGGGGATGAGGGCATATGCTCGGTGGTTGGGGTGGCCTGGGAGAGGTCAATGGAGGAAAAAGTATACATATGTAATACTGTATGTAATACGTTAAAAAATAAAGAATTTAAAAAAATACAGCCTAGTCACAATGCATTATTGATCTTTCCTATATTACTGGTTTCTGTTTGGTAATATTAAGTTTATGAATTTCATACCTGCATTTATTAATGAAATTCACTTCTTTTATTTTTTTTTATACTATTCTTTGGTATCAAGATGTTGTTTATCCTCATATAGATTTTGCTGATAATCTTATAATCTCTGAAAAATTTTAAGTAGGAATAGTTTCAAATAATATTAGAATAATAATAATTTCAGAATATGTTACTATCCAGGAATATTTTCCACTTCTGATTAATTTCCTTGAAAGATATAGGATTATTCAAGTTTTCTATAGCTGCTAGGTTATTTTTCCTGGGAATTTGTGTATTACATAGAAGTTTTCAAATATATTGCCACAATGATGCTAATAGTATTCTTTAATTGTTCTTTTTTTAATTAAGTCTTTTTTGTTTATACTATTACCATTGTTCCTCTTTCCCCCCCCCAAACCAGTTCCCACCCCATCCTCTGCCCTTAACCCCCCCCCCCACACTGTACTCATCCATAGGTGTACGATTTTTGTCCAGTTTCTTCCTATACCCCCAGACCCCTTTCTCCCCATGAATTGTCAACCCACTCCCTTTCTATGCCCCTGATTCTATTATATTCACCAGTTTATTCTGTTCATCAGATTTTTTATTCACTTGATTTTTAGATTCAGTTGTTGATAGATATGTATTTGTTGTTCATAATTTTTATCTTTACCTTTTTCTTCTTCTTCCTCTTCTTACAGAATACCTTTCAGCATTTCATTTAATACTGGTTTGGTGGTGATGAACTCCTTTAGCTTTTTCTTATCTGTGAAGCTCTTTATCTGACCTTCAATTCTGAATGATAGCTTTGGTGGGTAAAATAATTTTGATTGTAGGTTCTTGCTATTCATCACTTTGAATATTTCTTGCCACTCCCTTCTGGCCTGCATAGTTTTCTGTTGAGAAATCAGCTGACAGTCATATGGGTACTCCCTTGTAGGTAACTGACTGTTTTTCTCTTGGTGCTTTTAAGATTCTCTCTTTGTTTTTTGCTCTTGGCATTTTAATTATGATGTGTCTTGGTGTGGTCCTCTTTGGATTCCTTTTGTTTGGGGTTCTCTGCGCTTCCTGGACTTGTAAGTCTATTTCTTTCACCAGGTAGGGGAAGTTTTCTGTCATTATTTCTTCAAATAGGTTTTCAATATCTTGCTCTCTCTCTTCTTCTGGCACCCCTATAATTCGGATGTTGGTGCGCTTGAAGTTGTCCCAGAGGCTCCTTACACTATCTTCGTATTTTTGGATTCTTTTTTCTTTTTGCTTTTCCAGTTGGGTGTTTTTTGCTTCTTCGTATTTCAAATCTTTGACTTGATTCTTGCGATCCTCTAGTCTGCTGTTGGATCTCTGTATAATATTCTTTATTTCAGTCAGTGTATGCTTAATTTCTAATTGGTCCTTTTTCATATCCTCGAGGGTCTCACTAGACTTATTGAGGGTCTCACTAAATTTATCGGCGTATTCTAGAAAATTCTTGAGAAACTTTATAAGTGTGGTTTCGAACTCTATATCCAGTTGTTTGCTTTCCTCCATTTCTGTCATTTGTGACCCGTTTCTTTGTCTCCACATTTTGGCTGCTTCCCTGTGTTGATAGAGTGGCTTTGTGTGCCTGGTGTCCTATAGGGCCCAGTGGCTCAGCCTCCCCAATTACCTGAGGTGGACACTCTTGGTGCACCCCTTTGTGGGCTGTGTGCACAGTCTTATTGTAGTTAAGCCTTGATTGTTGTTGGTATCAGTGGAAGGAATTGACCTTCAGGCCAATTGGCTGTGAGAATCAGCTGTGTCTATGGTGGGAGAACTTATGTGCTGGAGACACCCTTATGGGGCAAGACTTGTGTCAGTGGGGCTTTAATGCTCACTGAGTCTACCCCCTGAGTGTGTCCCTTATGGATCTGAGGAGTTGTAATCTGGATGGTTTCACTCTGACCACTGGGTACACTGGCTCTTGGGTCTCTAAGGAGGTGCTAATTTAGCCTCTGCCTGAGGCTATCCAGCAGGAGCTACGGAGAGATCTGCAGATTCCTCTTCTTTGTTTGGGGTTTGGAGGTGCCCAGATGAGGCCCAGCTGTGAAGCATTGCAAGCTGCTGTGGGGTCTTGGGCCTTCTTTTGGAAGTTCTGGGTCTCTCTGACCCAGCTGCAGTTTGTTAGGTAATTTTAGATTGCAAACGGCCAGGCCATTCATATTGAAAAGCCTCTGCGCACAGCTTGGGTGGGGCGGGATCTCAGGGAATCAACAGGGTAGAGGAAAGAGCTATGGCTGATCCTTAGCCCTGCCCTAAGAGGCCCTGGGTCTCAGTGTCCTGTGGTAATTGCTGCAAGCACCTCTGAGAGAAAGCTGCCCTTGTGTTCCGCCTGATGCCAGACAGTCCAGTTTCTCCCTATATGAGTCTGGGTCCCCAGAGTCTCGCCCGGAACTGGAGTTCAGAGCAGTCTGGGGCTTGTGTCTCCCTCCCGATTGAAAAAGACAACCACGTCCTCAGTTGCCAGCCCTTTCCGCACACGCCTCAGACCTCTGCACTTTACTTCCTCACCTCCTCTGACTCTCAGTGTGCTTTTCTCTTTCCTTCTAGTTTTAGAATTTCCACTCAGCCAGCCTTCCTGTGGTTCTGGATGATGTCACTTTTGTCTTTTATTTGTAGTTTTGAAATGCTTGTGGGAGGCAGCAATTTCAGGTGTTTACCTATGCCGCCATCTTGGTTTCTCTCCTTATTATTATTCTTGATATTGATTATTTGTGTGCTCTCTCTTCTTGATCAGTTTTCCCAGAGTTTTCAGTTTATCTGTCCTTTCAGAGAATGGCTTTAGGCTTTGTTAATCCTCTCAGTATTATGTTCATTTCCTATTTAATCAATTTCTGCTGTTAACTTTTCCCCCTTCTAAATTCTTTGGGCTTATTTTGCTGTAGTTCTAATTTCTTATGATGGATGCTTAGCTCATTAATAATTATTTAAGGATATAAACTTGCCCCCAAGTAGTACTTGAGCTGCTTTCACAAGTTTTACTTGTGGAATTTGTTATTGTAGAGTTCAAAATATTGTCTAAATGTCATGGTTTTTTTTTTTAATTATTTCTTCATTTGTAAACAAAAGGTAACTTTGTTAATTTTTCAATATATGGAAATTTTAATTTTAAACAAGTGAGGATGTTTTTGTTACCAGTTGCTAACATCACCTTGTGGTTAGAGAAGCTTCTCCATCAAGTTTTAACTTGAAATGTGATTCTACTTGCTTTGCATCCCAGAATACAGTCAATATTGTAATATTGCTTGTGCTTAACAAGAATGTATATTCTTGATATTGGGTAAAGCATTAATTTAAGTTTAGATTTGTTAGGTCAAGTTTGTTGATGACATTGTGTAAATATTTTATATTCTGAGTTTTTTGTGTTGATCTAAATTGTGGATTTATCTACTTTCATCTCATAGGTCTATGAGTTTCTGCTTTACATTTGTAGAGACTATGTTATTATGTTCATACTAGAGGCCCAGTGCATGACATTCGTGCACTGGGGGATGTGGGGGTTCCTCAGCCCAACCTGCACCCTCTTCAATCTGGGAGCCCTCAGGGGAGCCCTCTCCAATCCAGGAGTTTCTGTCTGTCTTTGCAATCATATGAGTGAATTGTCTGAGACCCCAACTCAGTTTGGTTTGTTGCTCACAGAATAATAGAGGCTTTTTTTTTTTTCTTTGCTTCATTGGTGGAGATTTCCTGGAAGTTTTAGGATATCTTCCCTTTAATTTTTCCTAGACATTCTGATTTTACTTGTGTCTCTCACCTTTGCTTTCCCTCCATCCCCCACTGCAACAGTAACTTGCTCCAGGCTCACTTTGCTCTAGTGTCTAGGAGATCCGTCTGCCACCAGAACTATGATTCCCAGCATTCCTGGTGCTCCCCGTGCTCTGGGCTTCTGCTTCCGATCCTGTGGTTGCCAACAAAACTACTATTCCCAGAATTCCTGGTGCTCCCGTTGCTCTTGGTTTTCCCTTCCTGCTCTGTCTCCGTCCCATGGCCTCCCACTCTGCCAAGTCCTCCAAGCTGCCAGCTCTGTCTCTGTGCTCTTTGTCTGGTGGCTTGGGGAACTAGGCTCCCCAAGCCGCTCCTCTCTCTGCAGGCTCTCCCGCTCTCTCTCCACCTGACGCCTGTGTATGCAAATTAACCCACCATCTTTTTCGGGTTAATTTGTATACTCCTGATTGGCTGGTGATTGCAGTGGAGGGATGTTCAATTTACATTTTTCTCTTTTATTAGATAGGATACATTTAGATTTTTTGTATTTTCCTTGTAAATTGAAACTTTTATTATTATGAAATGATGCTCTTTCTACCTTAAATTCTATTTTGCCCCATATTAGTATAACTTAAAGTCTTTTGCTTAATATTTGCATGGTATACAATCCTTTTTGTTTACTTTTCCTGATCCCTTTCATTTTTGATGTGTCTATTATAAACATGTAGATGGGTTTTTAAAAATCCAGCCTGGCCCTAGCCAGTGTGGCTTAGTGGATAGAGCATTGGCCTGCATAGTGGAGGGTCCCAGGTTCGATTCCAGTCAAGGGCACATACCTGGGTTGCAGGCTTGATCCCCAGTGGGGGCATGCAGGAAGCAGCCAATCAATGATTCTCTCTCATCATTGATGTTTCTATTTCCCTTTCCCTTCCTCTCTGAAGTCAATAAAAAACATATGTTTTAAAAAATAATAAATAAAAAGAAAAATCAAGTCTGACAGTTTATTTTTAATTTTACATTTTAATTATCATGCAAATTGATTTCTTTTCACCTGTATATTCCTATGAATTTTTTGATTGTGGTTAAATGTATATAACAGATTTTTATTATTTTAACCATTTTAAGTGTACAATTTAGTGGCATTACATATATTCACATTGTTGGGCATCTTTATCACTATACAGCTCTATAACTGCTCCATCATTCCAAGCAGAAACTTTGTACCCATAAGCAATAACTCCTTTATTGTTTCTTTCACAGTCCCTGGTAAGAAGTGTTTGACTTCTTTATGAATTTGACTATTCCAGATATCATATGTAAGTGGAATCATAAAATGTTTGTTGATTTATATCTGGCTTATTTTACTTGGCTTAATATTTTCAAGGTTCTTCTATGTTGTACCATGTATCAGAATTTTGTTTCTTTTTAAGGTTAAATAATATTTCATTGCATCTACGTATGACATCTTGTTTATCCATTCATCTCTTGGTGGACCATAGGGTTGTCTCCATCTTTTGCCTGTTATGAATAATGCTGCCATGCACTTTGGTCTACAGTCCTGTGCATTTTAACACTTGTAAAGATTCATTAACCCCCACTACAATAAGAATACACAGCAATTCTTTCACCTCAGAAAATACCCTGGTGCTCTCCTTTATAATCACACCTTCCCTTCACCTATTCTCCTTGGCAAGCACCACTCTCTTGTCCATGACTGTAGTTACATAACTCCAACAAGGTTTTATAAATGGGATCATAAGTGTAATTTTTTGAAGCTGGCTTTCATTCAGCTTAATGTCTTTGACATTTACCCAATTTGTTGTGTGGATCAAGAATTTTCTTCCTTGTTGTTGAGCAGTATGCCATTCACTATATATATGTACAACTGTGTGTTTATTCACAGGTTGAAGGACAAAGGAGTTGTTTTGAGTTTTTTGCTACAGATTTTTGGGAGGACATGAGTTCTCATTTTTAGGGTAAATACCCAGCAGTAAGCTTGCTAGGTCAGGTGTAAAGTACATGTTTAATTTTGTAAGAACTAGAGGCCTGGTGCATGAAATTCGTGTACTGGCGGGCAGGGGGTGTCCCTCAGCTCAGCCTGCACCCTCTCCAATCTGGGACCCCTCGGGGGATGTCTATGTCCGGCAGTCGGACATCCCTCTCACAATCCTGGACTGCTGGCTCCCAACCGCTCGCCTGCCTGCCTGCCTGATTGCCCCTAACCACTTCTGCCTGCCAGCCTGATCACCCTCTAACCACTCCCCCACCAGCCTGATCGACACCTAACGGCTCCCCTGCCATCCTGATTGCCCCCAACTGCCCTCCTCTGCCAGGCCAGTCGTCCCCAACTGCCCTCCTCTGCCAGGCTGGTCGTCCCCAACTGCCCTCCCCTGCCAGCCTGGTCGCCCCCAACTGCCCTCCCCTGCCAGCCTGGTCGCCCCCAACTGCCCTCCCCTGCCAGCCTGGTAGCCCCTAACTGCCCTCCCCTGCAGGTCTGGTCACCTGCAACTGCCCTCCCCTGCCGGCCTGGTCGCTCCCAACTGCCCTCCCCTGCTGGCCTGATCTCGCCCTGAACTGCCCTCCCCTGCTGGCCTGATCTCACCCCCAATTGCCCTCCTCTGCCAGCCTGATCTAGCCCCAAACTGCCCTCCCCTGATGGCCTGCTGGCCCCCAACTGCCCTCCCGTGCCAGCCTGGTCCCCCCCAACTGCCCACCCCCCTTGCTGGCATGATTGTCCACACCTGCCCTCCCCTGCCGGCCATCTTGTGACCACATGGGGGCGGTCATCTTTGGCCACATGGGAGCAGCCATCTTGTGCGAGGACGTGATGGTCAATTTCCATATTACCTCTGTATTATATAGGATTGGCAAATCATTTCTCCCATTGGCTGTAGCATTTTGTATTTGCATCAGCAGTGTGTGAAAACTCTGGTTGCTCTTCATCCACACTGGATATTGTCAGTATTTTTTATTTTAGTCTTTCACATGTGAATTATAGTATCTCATCATGTTTTAATATTCTCTAATTACTATTATCAAGTACACTATACTTGCATATGCCATCTTTATAACCTCTTTGGACAAGTGTTTATTCAAGTCCTTTGATTATAGTTTTTCATTGTTGCATTTTGACAATTCTTTATATATTCTGGATACATTATATTGCATATGTCTTTGTCAGATACATAATCTGCACATGTTTTTCCACTCTGAAACCTGTCTTTTAATAATCTTGGCAGTTCTTTGGCAGAGCAAATGTTTTAGATTTTGATAGGTGAAATTTATCATTTTTTCCTTTGTAGATGGTGTTTTTTGTGTCATTTCTAAGAATTCTTCCTAATGAAGATTTTCTTCTATTTAAAAATTGTAGATTTGATGTTTTCATTTGCATTTATGAACCATTTAAAAAAATCAATACATTTTTTGAGAAATTTTAGGTTTATAGAAAAGTTGATTGGAAGTTATAGAGAATTCTCATATACCCATTTACTCCCCTCCCCCAATTTCCCCTATTATTAACATCTTGTATTATGTCATATATTTGTTACAATTGATGAGACAATATCAATACATTATTATTAACTTAAGTCCATTTTCAAATTGGGATTCACTCTTTGTGTTGTACATTCTGTGGATTTGGAAAATGTGTGGTGACATGTATTCACATTACAATATTGTACAGAATAGTTTTACTGCCTTAAAAGTTCCTTGGACTCTAGTTAGTATTCATCCCTTCCCTCCACGCTCCCATCCCCACTCCCCCACCCTCAGCAACCACTGATTATTTACTATTGCTCTAGTTTTGCCTTTTTGAAAACATGATATGGTTGTAATCCCATAGTTTATACCCTTTTCATATTGTCTTCTTTCACTTTAAAATATGCATTTAAAGTTCCTCCATGTCTTTTCAGGGCTAGATAGAGCATTTTTTTTTATTGCCAAATAACATTCAGTTGTACGGATGTGCCACAATGTGTTTATCCATTCATCTATTGAAGGACATCTTGGTTGCATCCAGATTTTGGTAATCCTATCTAATAAAAGAGAAACATGGTAATTGGTGTACGACCGCTACCCTTCCCATTGGCTAATCAGGGCAATATGCAAATTAACTGCCAGCCAAGATGGTGCCCGTCAGCCAGGCAGCTTGAAACTAACATGAGGCTTGCTTGCTTCAGTGATGGAGGACTCCAACATTCCCCACCTGCCACTGCAGGCCTCTGAGCTGCAACTCTAAGCAACTATGTAACAAATATAGAAGCTAAACAAAACCCTAGAAACCTGCTTTAGTCCGCCAGGCTTCAGCCAGCAGGATTGCAACATTGTAAGCAAAGGCCAGAAACCTACTTTCAGCAGTGGAGGCCTAAGAGCTGGAGCCAAGCCTCAAAGCTAAAGCTGGCCCAGAATTAAAAAAAAAAAAAGAAAAAAAGGAACGGTTGGGAGCTTCAGTCACCCCCAGCCTGAAAACAGCCCTCAGCCCCTCACCCAGACTGGCCAGGCACCCCAGTGGGGACCCCCACCCTGAAGGGTGTGTGACCAGCTGCAAACAGCCATCATCCCCTCACCCAGGCTGGCCAGGCACCCCAGTGGGGACCCCCACCCTGATCCAGGACACCCTTCAGGGCAAACCAGCCGGCCCCTACCCATGCACCAGGCCTCTATTCTATATAGTAAAAGGGTAATATGCTTCCCAGCACAGGGATCAGCGTAGCCGCGAGGCCTCCTGGCACCGGGATCAGCATGACAGGGGGCAGCGCCCAAACCCCCTGATCGCCCTGTGGCTCTGTGTGTGATAGGGGGTGGGGCCACAACCTCCCTATCCGCCCTGTTCTGTTCGTGACAGGGGAAGGCGCCCCAACCCCCTGATCAGCCCTGCTCTGTGTCTGATAGGGGGGAGCTCCCCAACCCCCTGATCACCCTGCGGCTCTGTGTGTGACAGGGTGCGGCGCCCCAACCCCCTTATCAGCCCTGCTCTGTGCGTGACAGGGTACAGAGCTCCAACCCCCCTGATGAGCCCTGCTCTGTGAGTGACAGGGGGCAGTACCCCAGCACCCTGATTGGCCCTGCTCTGTGCGTGACAGGGGGTGGCGCTGCAACCCCCCCATCGACCCTGCCTTGAGTGTGACATGGGACGGTGCCCCAACCCCCCAATCGGCCCTACCCTGAGCATGACTGAGGGTGGCATCACAACCTCCCGATCGCCCTGCTCTGTGCATGACAGGGGGCGGCGCCCCAACTCCCCAATCGGCCCTGCTCTGAGCCCGACCGACCAGGGGCTGCACCTAGGGATTGGGCCTGCCCTCTGCCACCCAGGAGCAGGCCTAAGCCAGCAGGTCGTTATCTTCCGAGGGGTCCCAGACTGCGAGAGGGCACAGGCCGGGCTGAGGGACTCCCCTCCCCCCCCCCCCCCGAGTGCACAAATTTTTGTGCACCGGGCCTCTAGTTATTAATAAAGCTGCTGTTAATAATTTCTTATGGATGCTTGTGTGGACATATGTTTTCAACTCATCTATACTAATAAAAGGGTAATATGCTAATTAGACCAGGAGACCTTCTGGGAGACCTTCCAGACATCCTTTTGGACAAAAGCCACGGTGGCGAGGCTGAGGCAGAGGTGGTTAGGGGTGATCAGGCCAGTGGGGGTGGGGGGACAGTTGGGGGTGATCAGACCAGCATGCAGAGTGGTTAGGGGCAATCAGGCAGCCAGGCTGGTGAGTGGTTAGGAGCCACTGGTCATGGATTGCAAGAGGGATGTCCAACTGCTGGTTTAGGCCCCATCCCATAGGGGGTCGGACATCCCCCGAGCGGTTGCAGATTGGAGAGAATGCAGGCCAAGGTGAGGGAAACCAACCCTCCCCCACATGAATTTTGTGCACCAGGCCACTAGTTTGGGTAAATATCAAGGAGTGGCATTGACATCAGGGATTGAGATTGCTGGGTAGTATGGAAAGAGTATGTTTAGTTTTGTAAGAAAGTTCCAAACTGTCTTCCCAAGTGGCTGTATCATTTATATTTGCACCAATAGTGAATAAGTGTTCTTGTTGCTGCACATCATTGCCAGCATTTGGTGTTGTCAGTATTTTGGGTTTCAGCCGTTCTAATAGTGTGTAGCGTTATCTCCTTGTTTTAATTCACAATTACCTAATGACTTTGGATATTCTGCATACTTCATCTACTTATTTGTCATCTGTATGTCTTCTTGGTGAGTGTTATAAGCATATCTTTTGCGCCCGTTTTCAAATTGGATTGTTTGCTTTATCATTTTGAGATTTAAAAATTATTTACATATTTTGGATATTAGTTCTTTGTCAGATGAGTGTTTTGCAAATATTTTATTCAAGTCTGTGGTTTATTATTTTATTCTCTTAGCAGTGTCTTTCACAGAACCGAAGTTTTTAATTTTAATGTCCAGTTTACCTATTTTTCTCATGAATTATGCTTTTGATGTTTCTAAAAAGTCATTGCTAAATCCAAGACTACTTAGATATTCATATATTAAAGTATTCTAGGAGTTTTATTATTTTGTGTTTTACATTTAGGTCTGTGATCCATTTTGAGTTAATTGTGTAAAAGGTGTATACTTAGTGCCTAGATTTTTCTTTTTGCATGTGGATGTCTAGTTGTTCCAGCACTGCATTGAAAACTATCCTTTTTCTATTGAATTGCTGTTGCTCGTCTGTCAAAGATCACTTAACTCTACTTGTGTGGGTTTACTTCTGGGCTCTCTACTCTGTTCCGTTGCCCTATTTGTCTATTCATTCACTAATGCCACACCATCAAGTCTTGAAGTTGGGTAGTGTCAGTCTTCTAACTTCGTTCTTCTTTAATACTAGTATTGTGTTGACATATTCTGGGTCTTTTGTCTCTCCACATAAACTTTTAAAACTAATTTATCAGTAGTCACAAAACACTTTGCTTGGGTTTTGATAAGGATTGCACTGACTCTATACTTCAGGTTGGACAGAACTGATATTTTGATAATATTGAATCTTCCTTTGCATATACATGTAATATCTCATTATTTATTTAGATCTTAGATTTATTTATATCAGAATTTTATAATTTTTCTCATTATGTATTTTCTAAAAGTTTTATACATTTGCTTCTTTCGTTTAGATATCTGACCCATTTCATTTTACCCATATATGGTGTAAAGTTTAGTTCCTGGTTAATATTTTTTATTTTATAAACTGATATTTCAACAGTTATTTGTTGGAAAATGAGCCTTTTATCACTGAATTATTTTTACAGCTTTGTTAGAGATTAAATGGCCATATTTACTTGGCATTATTTCTGGACTCCCTGATTTGTTTCTTTGATTTAGGTGTCTTTTTTCCCCCCCAATACTATTCTGTCGTGATTATTGTTGCTTTATAGTAAATATTTGGGTAGTGTGCTTTTTCTAAATTTTTTCTTCATTTCAGAATTATTTTAGCAATTTTTGTTCCTTTGAATTTTCTTTTAATTTTTAGAATCACTTTGTCTATATCTATAAAATATGCTTCTGTGATTTTAATTGATGTTGTATTAAATATAATGGTTACTTTGTGGGAGAACTGGCATGTTTACTCTGTTGAATCTTCCTTCATGAACATGGTATGCCTCCACTTATTTAGATCTTGATAATCTTTCATCACTTTTTTTTTGTTTAGCACACAGAATGATTCATGTAGTTACGACTCCAACAAATTATAAACTTGGTTACTTATATTGCAAGTCAGAAGGATTAGCTAACCAGGATGTTGCTTAGGGTGTAGCAGATGGTCTCTATCTAAGTAGCTTGATGAGGAAAATATTTGCTAAAGGTGACAAAGTTTACCTAACCTATTTCCCATATGCACTAGGTTATTGTCAACATAAGGTCTTAGTTTCAGGAAGTTGCCAAATTTAAGGTCAAGGAATAATTCTAAAGCATTTTAATATAAAAGTACATATCCCTCAGCTGATTCTTTCTTTTCAGTTCCTATATACTAAGATTAAATTTGTAGGCATTTCTCCAGATGGCATGTAGTATAGAATTCATGTGAGGAGTATGTGTATATATTTTTTATGAAAGATGTTGTGCAATATTTGCTGCATGATATATATTGTGTATGTATGTACATATGTGTTATGTGTCGTATCAGTCATGCATGATTTTGATGGCGTTTTCATAACATTGTAATATAAAATGAAATACTCATTGCTGCCTCTCTGAAAGATTACTTAATGACTTTTGCTACAAGGTAAATAATGCTGTATATTCTCTCTTTTTTAATAACAATATGTATTTAAACTACTTATTATGGAAAATTATAACCATCCAAGAATTGAGAAACATAATAATACACCTCTATGTACTCGTTACCAACCTTCAACAGTTATTCTTCAGGGTTCTTGTTAGTTAATCTTGTTTCATCTACACCCTCATATTCTGCCTGACCTGTGAATCCTGCTCATTCACCCCTTTCTCTATGCCCTACTCCCACTCCAGCATAATATTTATTAGTGCCATTTTTGATTGCTGTTTTGTAAGATTTTAGTATTTATGAAAGGGTAAGGTTCAGTGTTTGTTTCTCTTAATTTTTTCACAGTATATAAAAGGTTTTCTTACATCTATTAGTATTGTAAAATGTCAACTTATTCAAGTTGCATGAAGCAATTTTGTAGTAATTGTGATTATTTATATAAATCAACACATCATAGAGATAGAATTTTCTTAAAAGAAGTTAATTTTTTTTAAAATGAAAGATCAGTGTTTAAAAAAAGGTACTTTATGAAATAGATTTTTAGTGAACATATATTTTTAGGTCCTAAGGAACTCTGTAGTGTGATGAACAGAAGAGATAATATAATACATATAATTTATAATTGAAATTATAATTTTAAATGCAAGAATAATAAAGTTTTATTGAAGGAAATTTATATATATGTATATGTATACATATTATATGCATACTAGTGGCCTGGTGCACGAAATTCATGAACATTAAAAGGGAATTAGAGGAAATACTTTAATATTGCTATTTGCCCTTTCTCTGTAATAGAAGTGTCAGAGATGAAAGAAAATTAGTAAAATATATATGAAAATCTCCCTTCTGTCAGAGTCTGGGGCATTCCGTGGAACCCAGAGTCAAGTCCCCGCCTACCCATGTGTGCCTCAAAATTGCGTGAGACCCAGACCTGGCTGGCCCCAACCCTGTCAAGCCCCGCAGGGTGGGGGGGGGTGCAGCCTCAGGTCCCCCGGCCTGGGGACAAGGGCATGATGGTGTGACAACCATTTGCATATTAGCTCTTTATTATATAGGACTAGAGACTCGGTGCACAAAAATCTGTGCACTCAGGAGGGTCCCTCAGCCTGGCCTCTGACCTCTCGCAGTCTGGGGCCCCTTGGGGAATGACCACCTGCTGACTTAGGCCTGGTCCCTGGGGGATGGGCCTAAGCTGGCAGTCAGACATCCCTCTGGCAGCCCAGGAGTCCTTGGGGGATGTCCACTTGCCAGAGGGGAGCAGGCCTAAGCTGCATTCGGTCATCCTTAGCGCTGCTGAGGAGGCAGGAGAGGCTCCCACCGCCACCACTATACTGGCAGCAGTCAGCCTGGCTTGTGGCTGAGCAGAGCTCACCCTGTGGGAGCACACTGACCACCAGGGGGCAGCTCCTGAATTGAGCGTCTCCCCCTGGTGGTCAGTGTGTGTCATAGTAACCAGTGATTCCCAGTCGCTCTGCTGTTAGGGTCAATTTGCATATTGCCCTTTTATTATATAGGATAGAGGCCTGGTGCACGGGTGGAGGCCAGCTGGTTTGCCCTGAAGGGTGTCCCGGATCAGGGTGGGGGTCCCGCTGGGGTCCCTGGCCAGCCTGGGTGAGGGGCTGAGGGCCGTTTTCAGGCTGGCCACACCCATTTCAGGGTGGGGGCGTGGTCCTGCTGAGGTGCCTGGCCAGTCTGAGTGAGGGGCTGATGGCTGTTTGCAGGCTGTCCAAGCCCCCCCAGTGGGGACCCTCACCCCATGAGGGTGTGGCCATCCTAGGTGAGGGGCTGATGGCTGTTTTGCAGTCTGGCCACAGCCTCTTCAGGGTGGAGGTCCCCGCTGGGGTGCCTGCCCAGCCTGGGTGAGAGGCTGATGGCTGTTTGCAGGCTGGCCACAACCCCCAGCCATCCAAGCTCCCAGTGGAGGCTGGCTGGAAGCAGGTATCTGGGATTTATTTATCTTCTATAATTGAAACTTTGTTGCCTTTTGCGGAGGCCACAGCTGGCCAGGGCAGGTGGGAAGCTTGGTTTCCTCCATCGCCAGGGCAACCAAACCTCCTGCTTGCTTCAGGTCCATGGCTGCTGGCCACCACCTTGGTTGGGTTAATTTGCATATAGTCTCTCTGATTGGCTTGTGGGTGTGGCTTGAGTGTAGCAAAGGTACAGTCAATTAGCATCTTTGTCTTTTATTAGTGTAGATGCTTCAAATATATTTCCTTTATATTTTACTTTTATTTTATTTTGTTTTTACTTTATTGTTTAAAGTATTACAAATAGTAATACATATGTCTCCTTTTTCCCCCATTGACCTTTCCCTGGCCTCCTCTACCCCCCAGCACATGCCCTCTCCCCTTGCACCCCAGTGTCTTGTGTCCATTGGTTATGCTTATATACATGCATACAAGTCCTTCAGTTGATCTCTTACCTACCCCCCAACCCTCCCCCAGCCTTCCCGCTTCTGTTCAACGCTTCTTTGCCTCTGTATCTATTTTTGTTCATCAGTTTTAATGTTCTTTGTATTCCACAAATGAGGGAGATCATGTGGTATTTTTCTTTCACTGACTCGCTTATTTCACTTAGCAAAATGCTCCCCAGTTCCATCCATGCTGTTGAAAATGGTAAGACTTCCTTCTTTTTAACAGCAGTGTAGTATTCCATTGTGTAGATGTACCACAGGTTTCTAATCCACTCATCTGCTGATGGGCATTTAGGCTGTTTCCAAATATTTCACTGTGTCCCAAAGATTTGGGATTGTTGTGTTTTCATTGTCGTTTGTTTCCAGGATGTTTTTTGTTTCTTATTTGATCTTTTTGGTAACCCACTCACTGTTTAATAGTATGCTATTCAGCCTCCAAGTGTTTGAATTTTTGTGATTTTTTTTTATTGTAGTTGATTTCTAATTTTATGCCATTATGATCTGAGAAGATGCTTGATACGATTTCAGTCTTCTTGAATTTGGAGAGACTTTGCCTGTGGTCTATCTTTGAAAATGTCCCAAATGTCCCAAGTGCACTTGAGAAGAATGTATATTCTGTAGTTTTGGGTGGAATGTTCTAAGGATGTTAAGTCCATTTGATCTAGTGAGTTGTTTAGGATTGCTTTTGCTTTGCTAATTTTTTGTCTGGAGGATTTATCCAGTGATGCTAATGGGGTATTAAAGTCTCCTACTATGATTGTATTGTTGTCAGTCTCTCCCCTGATATCTTCCAGAAGATTTTTTAGCTATTTGTGTGCTCCTGTATTGGGTGCATATATGTTTACCAGAGTTATATCCTCTTGTTGTATCGATCCCTTTAGAATTATGAAGTGGCCTTACTTGTTTCTTATTATGGTCTTCACTTTGAGATCTATTTTGTCAGATATAAGTATTGCTACCCCAGCTTTTTTTTCATTTCCATTTGCCTGATAGATATTTTTACATCCCTTCACTTTCAGTTTGTGTGAGTCCCTTGTTCTGAGGTGGGTCTCCTGTAGACATCATATATATGGGTCATGTTTTCTCATCCATTCAGTCACTTGTTGTCTTTTGATTGGAGCATTTAATCCTTTTATGTTTAATGTTGTTATTTATAGGTACTAATTTGTAGCCATTTCTGTACTTTATGCCTGTGTTCCTTCCTCCCTTTCTATTTATTCTTTTTACAGCATTCCCTTTAGCATTTCTTGCATTGCTGGCTTGGTAGTGATAAACTCCCTTAGCATTTTTTGTCTGCTAATCTCCTGATTTCACCTTCAATTTTGATTGATAGTCTTGCTGGATAGAGTATTCTTGGATTCAGTCCTTTGCTTTGAACACTTTATATACCTCCTTCCTTTCCCTTCTAACTTGGTGTGTTTCTGTTGAGAAATCATTTGATAATGTGATGGGAGATCCTTTGTAGGTAACTCTGTCTCTCTCTTGCAGCCTTTAATATTCTCTCTTTGTCGTTAACATTTGCTATTATAATTATGACGTGTCTTAATGTGGGTCTTTTGGGATTCATCTTGCTTGGGACTCTCTGTACTTGTGTGACATTTTTCTTCCCCATATCAGGGAATTTTGCTATCATTATTTTTTCAAATAGATTCTCTAATCCTTGCTGCTCTTCTTGTCCTTTTGGCACCCCTATTATACGTATGTTACTTCATTTCATGTTGTCCCAAAGTTCCCTTAGGCTCTCCTCTTTTTTAAATTTTTTTCTCCAGTTGGTGTTCAGATTGGGCTTGTTTCTCTACCTTATCTTCTAATGCACTAATTCAGTCCTCTGCTTCTTCTAGTCTACTGTTGAAACCTTCCATAGAATTTTTAATCATAGCAATATCACTTTTGATTTCTTCCTGATTTTTGCATAGATTGTTGATTTTCTCATACATCCAGTTTATGAACTGTATGATCACTTTGAATTCTTTTCCTGTCATATTGCATGTCACAGTTTCACTTATTTTCTTTCTTGGCAAATCCTTTTTCTTTCCTCTGGGGATTATTTCGTTGTCTCCCCATTCTAACTATCACCATAAGGTCCAAACGCCAAGTTGTGGGGGCCTGAGCCGTGTGCAGTGGAAGTGTCATGCCACCCAAGTGTCACTGAAAAGCTCCGACACTAAGACGCGAGGCTGCCGTGGGTCGGTGGGAGCCAGGAATATCAAGAATCAGTCACCAGTGCTCAGTGTGGCCTCATTTGCACACCTAGAATCAGGGACCCCGTATGCGCCATGGTGAGAATAAGTCCCCACGGCCTTATGCCAAAATCAGAGTCCTCTAGTGCATGCCTGGAGTCAGAGACCTCATGTGCACTTGCCGAGAATCTTGTATCAGAGTCTCTGTCACTTGGTGGGGCCTCGCACCATGAATCAGAGTCCCTGTGTGTGCCTGTGCCGAGAATTGGAGTCACAGTCGCTCACTGTGTATGCACTAAGAATCAGGGATCCCGTGCATGCATGATGAGAAACTGAGTCCCCACATGTGCGCGCTGAGAGTCACGTCACTGGTGCTCATTGCTGCCTCTCATGCAGAGAATCAGGGTCCCCGGTCTTCTTGGGGGTGTGGGTTGCACAGTCGCCGTGTCTCGGAGGGAAGCCCACTCTTGTGCTGCAGGAAACAAACTCCCAGTGTCCGCATGCCCAGAGTCAAAGTTAAGTCACACAGCCTCCCTGTGTCGGCAGGAAGTCTGCTTGCGTGGATCTGTTCTGGCAGGTCCTATGCCACTGCAGTGGGCCAGCAGGGAGGGGGATGGGCTCCGTGACTCACAGTAATCTGCGTCCGGGATGTCTGGAGTCTTGGTGTCCGTGGGTCTGCTGGTCTTTGTCCCCAGTGGTTGTAGGGTCCCGGCTTGCGGCTTTCATCTGAGACCAGATTGGGTGGTGGTGAGGCTAGGATCCTAGTTGCAAGCAGTCCTGTTCTTCAAGATGGCATCTATATTGTACTTTTAATCTACCTTAATTCTAAAACATCTACTTTAGGACCATACTATTATTAAATGCTTTCCATTAATGAAAACTTTTATGAAGAATGATTCTTAAGAAATTACAAGCTATTGTAGTTCCTCAAATAACTAAGACTGAAGACTTGACTTCCTTTATATTGAATAAGAAATTAGAGTTTTAAACCTAACATTTATTTCACTCTCAAAGATTTTGGTTTTAGTAATTATATTTTATAAGAAGTTGTTTTTAACATTATATTTTAAAAAGTACAGTGCATAGTTGGCATGCAGCACTGTCCACTAGGAATGATTAGATATTGTAATTTTAGCAAATTATATAAACATTGCATTAATTATGTAATGTATGAATTGCTATCAGATGTTCAAAATGAGAAATATAACTGGTTATTAGAGCATATTGATTCTCACATATATGCTTTTTTTACTTTAAAAAAATATTTTTATTGATTTCAGAGAGGAAGAGAGAGGGAGAGAGAAATAGAAACATCAGTGATGAGAGGAAATCATGGATTGGCTGCCTCCTGCTACTGCGGATCGAGTCGGTGATCTAGGCATGTGCCCTGACTGGGAATCGAACTGTGACCTCTGGTTCATAGGTCAACACTCATCATCTGAGTGAACCAGCCGGGCTCATATATATATATATATATGTATATATATATATATATATATATATATATATATATATATATATATATATATATATATATGCCTTTTGATAAAAATTTGTTATTATGCATTATGATGTATGAATTAAGACCATGTATGATTATTTTTACTTTATTTGAGAAAGACATTTTCTAATAGCTGTTGTCTGATTGTTTCAAATGGTTGCTCATATCAGGTGTCATTGTATATCGATTTAACTTTCTCTAATACTTTTTTACTTTTAATTTGCCAAAACTTCAGTTGGTTATATGGAAATGAAAGCCTTTGTGTGAAAGTGTCATTGCATCAGAACTTGGCACCCACAGGAATCTAAGAAAACAGGCTGTTTGTTCCTACAGAGAGTCAGAGTAGTCCATAACCTGACTTTTTCTTTATATTTGAGTCTGTGCTAGATTAAGTGATTTAGTTCAGTTTGGCCTAGGGCAAAATGTTCTTGGACATTTTAGAAAATCCTGTATCTATTAATCCTGTATCTCTGAAAATAATACTAGTTTTAATGTTTTACTTTTTAAAAATATATCAATAGTCCATCTTCATTCTCAAAGTGTTGTTTATAACTGGCACTGAAACTATTGCAGTATTTCAAGTGGTATATTGTTTTGCCCTTGAAGTTTTGAAAGTGTAAAAGACATGTATTTTAAATACCAAATATTTATTTCGTCTTAATTTGGTGGGAAGGAATTCATTTTTTAAAATAATTTCTTGATTACTAAAGCATATAACACAGGGGAACTATCTGTGACAAACATACAATAGTGTTATAATGTAAAACAACTTACTTTATTATAAATATTTAAACTTTAGAATCCTAAGCACTAAGACTATTGTAAACAACCCCTAATTGAACAAGAAATGTGATTGTCTTAAGAACTATTTGCTTAATTCTCAGAAACTCACTAATTTTTAACTTCTTTATTCTGAATATTCTTGCCACTTATTAGTTAGGTTTGAACTTTTCACTGTACTTAAAGCAAGCAAGCAAGAAAACAACCATACAAAGTATAACTATAAAGGTTAATTAGGCAATAATAATTTTTTTCAGAGTTTCAAGGGAATCATAGATTACTTCCTTTTGTTTATTTTGGATCTCTCAGATGGAATGTGGCTTCCTTCAAGTTTCCTGTTCAGTTCCAAAGTTATTAATAAATATTTAATTATTAAATTAAAAATAACTGCACATGGTAAAAACAGTGAAATTCTACAGATAGATATAAAATGAAGTAGAAATATTGCTTTTCTTCATTCTCTCACTCTCTCCACCTCATCTCTTAGGCTGTTTCTTCATAGTTTCCACTGACAGTTTCCTATGTATTTTTCTCGATAAAAATACTGTTCAATCATGTATGCACCTGTGAATATAATTTTACTTTTCCCTGTTTTTAATTTACTCATGTTCTGTGCCTATATTGTTTTGGCTCAAGACATATTTTGGGCAGGAAATTCATTTGTCTTAGTCACCATTTTATATCTAACTCCTAGAATAGTTCCTGACACATAATACTGGTATATTGGTACTTAGCAAATACTTGAAGAAAGAATCTTCCATACATAGTGCATATTTCTTGCCTTTCTTACTTATTTTACCAGTTTTTCTTTTCATCCTCACCCAAAGGTATCTTTTTATTAATTTTAGAGAGAGAGAAACATCAATGTGAGAGAGAAACATTGATCTGTTGCCTCCCATACGCACCCAGACCGGGCATCGAACCCTCAATCCCGTGGTGCATGGGACGACACTCCAACCAACTGAGCCACCCGGCAAGGGCTACCAGTATTCTATTGATAAACATTTATCTTAGGTCTGTTTTTCTGCTAGTTATCTGTCCATCTGTCCATCTACCTGTCTGCCCAATACACACATACTGAGTACTATCAAAAACAATGAAATAAACCCCAAACAGATTAGTTCCCTGAAGGCAGTAGCATAGATAATCTTATATGTCTACTATTTAATAGGGTAACTGGGCAAAACTTTTTTGAAGAGTTGACTTTTGAGCAGGATCTAAAATGAGAAAAATGGTTTAGAAATATAGAAAAGAGGATTCTGGGCAAAGGGGATATAGTAAATATAAACGTTCTGAGAAAAGAAAAACCTTGGCGAGTTCAGTGAACGGAAAAAAGTACAGTGTGACTAGAGCATGAGTAGTTTCTCTCATGTAAATACTGCTTTAATGAATATCTTTATATGTTAAATATTTTAAATACTTTTCTAAATACTGTTAGGAGTGGAAGTGAGGGGTCAGATGGTATATGCTGTTTTAAATTTTGAGAGCTGAGGTGTGGGGCCACTTTCATTCATATTCTTTCTCCCTGAACCTCTTCTTGCTTTCCCTGGCTCTGAGGAACTTGGGTTGTCTGGAGCTTGGTAGAGAGGGAGTTGGCTGGGATGTGAGGCACAGTGAGTGAAATTCTGTCGGAGAGAGATGTACCAGGGACTGTGATTGTTTCAGAGACTTTTGTCTTTTAAAATGAGGATCCAGCAATAGAGCATATTTATATGTTGTACATGCTGAGTTATGTGATAAAATATTGGGCTCTCCTTTGGCCTATTAATGAAATCATTTCAATGCAGAAATGATCAACATTTCTTAATCTAGGGAAAAAAAATTTGGTGTTTTGTTTGTTTGTTTGTTTAGTTATATATGAGGCCGTTTTATAAGTGATTCCTAGTTCGGCACCATTGGATTCAGTTTACACAATTTATAATTAAAATGGATTCAGTTTACACAATTTATAATTAAAATAAAGAGGCATTACAAAAAAAATGTCATTAACCAGAGTCAGCCAAAAATTTTTGCTATAATGTGGCTTTTGTGGAGGAAAGTAGGACTGGCAACTCATATTTAAAATAAGTTTTAAAAAATCCTGGGTGTTGTTACATTGGGGAATGAAATCCCTTTTCTGAATGCCTTGATATCAAAAAGGCATTTAATTTTATAAGATAAATGTCAGAATCACCTATAATTTTTTAGGCAGATTAGAAATTTTCGACTGGTTAAAGAACAAAATTTGTTTCACTGGTGTTTTACTGCTGAGTAAGCTAGGAGAGACAAGTCACGTTTGCATTGAAAGGCTTGTTTAAAAATTTGCAATCTACATTTTTTGGTAAGGTGAAGTTATGAAATTTTGGCAGGTATATTCAGATTCCCACGTACCTATAGAAAGAAGGGAGTATGTGGCTTCCTTAATTATTATTTTTTCTTCTACATAACAAGACTCACTTCCTTTGATAATTAAAAACAATTTGGAATGAGGTTAGAAATCTGTGATGGAGAAGATTTTAATTGAACAGATACTAATAGTATAGCATGTTCTGTGTATTGATTAAAGATTTTCTTTTTCTTTTTTAACATGGGTAATTTTTTTCAGCACAACTTACAAATAAACTTTAGTTGGAAATCAGTTTTATTTTGCTACTTGAACCTGGTATACATTAATAGTGGTAAAGTAATTTACTTATATTTTGTCTGTGTTTTAATAAGTAGCATTTTGATTAAGAAGCCTAATTTACCTGATCTCTAGTGTAAAATCATCCCACTAGTTTTAACGTGAATATGTAATTTTTGATCGGAACAAGTTATTGATATAAAATCTTTAAGGTGAGTTTAAGAAAACAAATTAGTATTTTATTAGTCTTAATCCTTTGTCCTGAAATGAATAGAAGTGTAAAATATGTTGCATATTTACAAAAATCTTTTATTCCTATTACAGTATGTAGATACATAAGTTGTAATTAACTTGCTTCATTAGAACATCTAATTTTTGCTTGACATTATGCAAATGTACGGTTAAATCTGTTTTTTAAGATTTTTCCAGTTTAATGTCAGAATCCAAATTCATAAAGAGTTGGAAAAATGAGATGTCTGAGCTATAGGATTCACAAGGATTTCATATGAAGCCTATTTAATCAGGATAACACTGTTATTAATATTCATAATGTCAGCTGGAACACAAATGCAGACTATGGGGCCTAAAAATTTTACTTGGTGAATTTATTAAAAGTATCTTAAAAAATTAATGGAATTGAAGTAAAGTTGGTGAATATGAAAATCTTGTGTTAGCACAAAAAAAATCTCTATTAGAACTTTCTTTATGATAATTTTACATTGATGTCTTTTGACAGATTTCATTGGTACTTAAAGAAGACAGATGCACGAATGGTCATTTAAGAGGATTTAAATATATTGGCACATTAATTTTTACATGAATAATAAGTACTTTCCAAAAGCAATTAACTTACAGTGTACAGGATATGAATTGAAAAATAAGACTGTGACATCAAGGGCAAAGCAAATGTGCTGTACATTTTAAACTTAGTGGTAGGACTTTTTAATATTTTGATTTATTTTATTTGTATAGTTTGCATAGGCTATGACTTAGAATATGATTATTATAGTGCATTTGAAAGCATATTAGAAGGGTGATAATGCTCTTGTCCTCCCCCAAAATATTGGTGGTGTTGAAACATCATTCTCTGCAAGTATCACTTACATTTATTGGAGACTTAAACATTTGCTGTGTTATTGGTAATATTTGAGAATGTGTTCAATTTTGCAGAAAGTCTTAGTGTGATTCTGATTGGGTTTAGTGCTTCAAATACATGTGTTAACACAGACTTATCGATGATTATAGCATAACTTAAATGTATAATCAAACTTCTTGAAGTTTAGTGTGAGAAGTTTAGTTAAGAACCATCTGAGTAGCGTACAAGTAAATTTGTTCTGTATTTTAGCCTAAGAAAGTAAAAAGTTAGGCATGGCTTAAGTAAAACTGAGATGCATTTTATTTTTTATACTACCTGTTATTCTTTATGTTTTTTAATATGCTTAAAATGACATTATGCCAGTGTTATAGTTTTTATGTTTATTATTTAAGTTCATTAAAAACAATTAATTTTAGACCATTATGTATAGTCACAATAACAAGTATTTTGTTTAATACTTTCCAGAGATTTTTTGTGTGTGAATTTTAGTATTTATAAAAGCATAGTTTAGTTATTTCCTGTAACAGTCCATTTAGGGTTCACCTATCAGACAATATAGTCTTTGGCCTGGCAGTGCAGATGGGCACTAGAAGTTTCACTTGTAGACTGTCAAAGTTACAGTGAATGATTGTTTCACTAGACATGTAGGTGTAGCCTGGTATGTTTGGGAACTCACATTCAGAGTTTGATCGGAAAAAGCATTAATTACCAGGGTGTGTAGAAATCATCACAATATAATGCACACATTAAAATTTTTGTATAAGGAGTAAAATAAAATTGCTATATTGGCTATTATGATTTTTTCTAGTCTTTTTAAAAGTTAGGTTTTGGGTGGGGGATGGTTTTGTTTTTAGATCGGACGTATTCATTTATATGCCCAGCAGAGGGCAGCATTTTACTATGTCAGCCTCACGAAAGAATTAGCCCTGCTTAGACTGTCAATGTTTCTTGTAATTACTCCCAGTATATTTGTTGCTTGCTTATGAATTAACTTGCATTTATGGAACTAAATCATTCCAATCATTTAATTACACCTGAGGAGCTGAACTATAATTGCTTGCTTCCAACTAGGATCTGATATGGCTTGAGCAGTATTAATTTGGTGTTTACTTTTCTGAGTGCTAAAAGCATTAAAATGATTGTGCAATGGGATTACATTTTACTAATTGCTGGCATTCATTAGCTGGGCAAATGATGAGGAAGAGTGACTGTATATTACAGAGGGATAAAATTATGGCTTTAAATAGTATATTACTAAGCACATTAAGGCCTGTAAGACATGTTTTAAAATACTCCAGAGGTTATTAAAGACTGTATTTTCTACATGTCTTGCTATATGAATCTCTTATTAAAAGACTGCAATTATTATTAACCTTTTTGGGCAATATGTAGGGAAATGGCTTCATTGACTAGAACATATTTCTTTGATATTAATAACTTCCTATATTTTCAGCTAATCCAAAAGTAAATGAGAAACTTAGAAAAAGATTGCCAACTCCAGATCAACATATTTAGAGAAAATTGGAAAAAGAGAAGCTTACTTCAGCTTTATTTGAGGACTTTTTAAAGAATGCAGAGTTCTAGCTGTGAGGTAAATCTAATTTTATTCTCCTTAACAGCATGCACACAGAAAACTTGCAGAGCTTTTGTCATGTTTATTATGAAATCAAGTTTAAGAGAAAAATATGAATAATTCCACAAATTAAAGATAGTTTTTATGGTTTTTTTATTGGAAAAGTGTCTTTAAATGACTTTTACAAGTATAACATATTTTATATGAAAATATGCATTGTAAATTGAAATAAATAAATTTGAAATTTTTGGAATAAAGTTTATGACAAATAGTCCAGAAATTTTATTCTTGTTAAATAGTTGAATTTATAGTTGGAGAAAACTAAATAAATTAAATGATTCTCTAACAAAGGAGCAATAATATCTAGAAGCTTAACCTGAACTGTATTTACTAAAATATAAGTGTAAAGGAAAGAACCTGTTTCTGAGAAAAACGATTTAATTTCATCTGTTGAATGCACAGTTAATTGTCCCATTATAAATGTTTTAGAAAATCATTTATCCTGTAAATTCTCTGTTAAACAAAGGTAAGGCTTAGGTGTGTTCTGATATATTGTTTTAAGTTTATTTATCTAGAGGTGGCTTTATTTTAGCTTCAAATCCTGGAGCAAAAACCAGAGACATTGCCAGAGCAAACAAGAACAGAAGTACAAATGGAGGACTGGTCAAAAGGTAAGGACTTTTAAGATATTAATACCAAACCCCAGGTGTTGTGCTAGTTCAAGGCACTGAATGAAGTGTGTTTGTTTTAACCAATTAGACAGAGGCAGACAAGCACACACACACATGCACCCACACACACAAAGGAGGAGGCATTCATAAAGAGACCCACACACTGCAAAAGGGACACAAAGAATGACACACAAAGACAGGCACATGCAGTGAAAGAGACACACACAGAGGAAGAGCTACTGAGAGAAAAAGAGGAGGCCAGACACACAGGGAGAGAAAGAAACACATAGACACACAAAGTCATGAAGACTGAGAGAATAACTGGGAGAGAGATGCATAAAGAGAGGGACACTCAAAAAAAGAAACACAAGCAGAAAGAGATGCATAACAGTAAGGGAGATCCTACACTCAAGTAGCGAGACACAGAGAAAGACACGTTATAGATATACATACAAAGACATATGCACACCTGGACTCAGAGCAATCAAAGTAAGAGAAACACAATGAGAGAGAGAGAGAGAGAGAGAGAGAGAGAGAGAGAGAGAGAGAGAGAGAGAGAGAGAGAGAGAAACATAGGCATAGGCATACACACAGACACACCCACGGAGAGATGGTGTCAGAGGGGGCCAGAGAGAGTCAGAGCAACAGAGATGTGCAGATGGAGATAGAGAAAGACACTCCAAGACAGCAACAGAGAGGAGAGCGAGAAAGATACACACATATGTACAGGCAGAGGGACAGAACAGTCAGGACAGAAACACAATTTGAAAGACACACTGGGAGATGGCCTGGTAGAGAGAGAGAGAGAGAGAGAGAGAGAGAGAGAGAGAGAGAGAGATAAAGAGATAAAAAGGCACATCTGACTATCAATAGAGCAAAATAGAGCCATTAAGAGAGAGATTTTAAAAAATGTTAGGTTTTTAATTGAAGTCTCTTACAGTAAAATGTTGCAAATCTGGAATCCTTGGGAAATGGACCATTATGACTATAGTATCACATATAGTTGAAAGCTTAAATATTATGTCCATCATTTTTATTTCCTCTAACAATTTTGTAATTTAAAAATAGGGTTATTACCAGCACATTTCACATCTCTCTCTCTTTTTGGATTCCCATTCCCCAACAGGGCTCCTTTTTCACCAGGTATCAACTGTTACCTCTTTCAGGAGGTTAAAGGCCTTTTGGGTGATTGTTCTATCATCATTTTTCTAAATAAGTTAATAGCTACACAATTACTTTTAGGACTAGAATGGTCTGTGCTTTCTGAGTATACCTTTTTTCTGATTTCTGCATTTGTTTTTGACTTACATATTGTTATAAATTTTCCTGTTGTTTCTGCCTACCATTAGCAACTTTTCTCTTATTTGTGATTTTAGGCTGCTTGTTAAGAGTTTAGAATCCAGGTAAGTGAATTGTGTATAAAGTAATATGAAATAAGGTAGTTAAAGGTTTTCAATATAAAGTTTAAATGTTTTAGTGTATGAACTTTGTGACAATTTTGATCTATTCTTTGTAGGTAAGTTTGTGTTAAGGATACATAGGTCTGAACCTGGAATCTAATGTTTTATAGCTGTTTTTATTCATTTATGCAGATAAACAGCCTTCTTTTGAAGAGCTCAAAGCAGTTTTACTTGATTTATGCACAAAATAAGAAAAGAGGAAGTAAACCATGATGCCCTGTTACTTATGCTCCTGCTCAGAGGTCACATCACTGTGGAAAGTGTGTTGCGTAAATTATAGACAAACAAGTCTTTAAGCCAGAGGAATTATTTTTAATATATCTAGAGCTGGAAGCTATGGAGGAAATTCCTCTCATAAATGTGGAATGGCCAGAGTGGCTCAGTGGTTGTGTCGACCTATGAACCAGAGCACATGCCCAGGTTGCAGGCTTGATCCCCAGTGTGGGGTGTGCAGGAGGCAGACCATCAATTATTCTCTCTCATCATTGATGTTTCTATCTCTCTATCCCATTCCCTGCCTCTCTGAAATCAATAATAATAAATATGGAACAAGCAGGAAAGATGCAGAGTAATGGAGCTGCTGAAGTTCTAGGATGCTCATGAAAAGGAAGGTTTTAGGGCTAAAGACATGGCTGCATAGTTTGCAGGAAACAGACTACAATAGTTGTGACTAAAACAGTATTAAGAAAATTTGCGTTTTTATAGGCATACTTTTGACATTGGAAATAGGAATTAGACAATTACATATTTTATAAAGGGCCTATTAATGAAACATTATTAAGAAATAAAATTAGCCCTAACCGGTTTGGCTCAGTGGATAGAGAGACAGCCTGCGGACTGAAAGGTCCCAGGTTCGATTCCAGTCAAGGGCATGTACCTTGGTTGTGGGCACATCCCCAATAGGGGGTATGCAGGAGGCAGCTGATTGATGTTTCTCTCTCATGGATGTTTCTAACTCTCTATTCCCCTCCCTTCCTCTCTGTAAAAAGTCAATAAAATATATTTTTAAAAAAGAAATAAAATTAAACAGGTAAATATAATATCTTTTGAATTTAGTGATAACTTATATATTTAAACCAGTGAAGTCTACATAGTCATTTCTTTGATATCATGGTTCATGGGATTTATCATAAAGCATAGATTACTTCAGAACTTTCTTACACAATGTTCATAGTATACTCTCATAAATATTTTATTTAATGTTATTTTACTTATTTTTTTAAATTGAGCTAATTAACAACTTGAATTATGCAGATTTATTTTTGTATCATTTTACAGATTCATTATGAGGAGTGCTAAAGTGGTTATTCTTTTCCTAGCTTTATTGTAGAAACATTGCTGAATATTTAAGTCAAAGAAAGGATGAAATATCTAATATTAATTGATATAACTATTTACATTTTTCTTTGTCATTATAGGTAGTTTGGAAAATGTAAAGCTAAGGTTGGTTGGTGGAAGGGGTGATGACATTTACAAAAGGTTTCTTTAAGTAGGTAAAAAATCAAACCCAAATGAAAGAAATTTTCAGCGGATGGAAGCAATATGTGAGGGAATAAATGTGTGTTGCCCAGTGAGCATTAGTGACATCTTCTGGCTTCTTAAGAAGTAATTGATGTTTTACCCTTTCACAAAAACTTTTTTTTCAAGATTCGTTTTTTTCTTGCTTTTTAACAAAAAAGCCCACACACAAAAAAGGTCATAATCAAAGTATGTATGTAAAGTCAGCCTTCAGAAAGAATGATTTGTTATGTCATTGGTTAATTCTTTTTAGCATTTACTTATTAGTTACTTAACTGTATAAGAAAAAAGACATGGGGTCAAAATCTCCTATGAGTAATTAATTGGAAAAGTATAAAAAATTTCTGGATATTTTTATATTAAATTTTGGTAGTTTTTTTATTAAATTAGCAGAAACATAATTTAGTTGTTTTGTAACACACAGAAGTCCATTGGAAATAGGTTGCATATTTTTTATGAATAAGTGTCATAAAATGTATGTCATATCTATACATTCCTACACTAATATAGTTAAAAATGAGGTCTGGGTGCCTGTTAAATTTAGAATATTGTAAAACATATTTAAGTTTAGAACCTTTAGGGGTCAGTGTTCCCTAAGAAAGATTAAAAAAAGATTACTGTGCCTACTCAAATATTAATTTTGCTCTATTTTAAATATTTCTTACCCATTGATGGTAAGAATCACAGAGCTTGAGGAAGCTTTAGACAAACACTTTTCAATGTTATGGTTTCTTCAATATTATTTTCAGTTTTATTATTTTAGGAAATTATATTTAATGTATATTTACGTACAGAGTAGTTTTTTTCACTTAGGTTTTATCTCAATTTAAATATGAATTGTTTTAAAACTACTTTCTGTTAAGCTTAAAAAGTAAGCATGGTTCTAAATCATTATACTCATTTAAAATTTGAGATGAAAAACTACTTCTAGAACTGCTTTTGTTAATTGAATCCTTACATGTAGTTCATTGGAGGCTAGCAAATATTTTAAAAATCTTTTGCTGAATTTTGGTAAAAAGCAAATGTCCTCTTTATTTTTTAATTGAATTAGCTATTGCCTTTTATAGCCATGATTCTTATGGTTTTTCTATCAAACAAAATTAATAACTAGGACTAAAACCTCGCAAAAGATAACTTATAAGTGGTTTATTCATTTCTAGTCAGAATACTATTTATTTTTGCTTGGCATTTGGAACCTGTGTGCCACCATCAATCTCTTTTATTATTGGTTCATTTATCTTTCTGTCTTTTCACAAAGTATATATTCTTTTTACCTTTTATCCATTTGTTGTTCTGTACTTGAATTATACCTAAAACTATTGCATGACTTGCAAGCATTTTATAAAAGTAGACATCTATAGAAAAACATCTAGGATGTGTCTTTGATCATTGTAACTAAAATATGATTGTAGAACCTCATATCATTTAAATAAATCATTTTCTTTTAAAGCAGAGAAAGAAATGGCAAGTTGCATAGAATGGGCTCCCATTTCTACCAACAAAGTTGTTGGTAGGAAAAAAAATGATTTCCTAAGCATCGTGAAATTCAAGGTTTTGAAAATATCTGGATAATTAATCATTTTGTGTTAAATAATAGGTCTTGAATTGTATTTAATAATCGGCTTTCTAGTAAGTAATGCTGTATTTTCCTTAAATGAGTCATGTAATTTGCTTTTGTTTGTTTTAAAGTAGAAGGTAAATTACACTGGAGAACCAATGCATTTAATAATTTCACTAAAATGTTATAGAAGCAAGAACGCAGGTTTGGAGCTAGATAAACCTGTGTTTCAATTTTGTTAATACTTCACTTCTTATGTTAGTTACCTGTACTTGGGTGCAGGTTTCATAATTATTTGAAGCCTGAGTTTTCTTTTGTATGGAAGAGGAGATAATCCCTTTAGGACTGTTTTTGAAAGTTAGGGATTGTGTATGAAAGTCCTACTACAATACCTGAAACAGGAAATGAGTTTATTTAATATGTATTTCATATACCAGAGTTATTCTTTTCAATAGTGTGGTGGTGATAATAGTTTTTACAGATGGAAAAAAAAGATTGCTGACGTATTTTACAGGGTCTAAATAAATGATGGTGGTGGTTGTCATTGTATGCCATTCAGTTGTGAAAGTAGGTATATAAAAAAATCTAAAAGTGTTAGGAAACATAAATAACAATTTGAAATTACTAGTTTTATAAGAATCTTCAAAAATGTTGTTCATACCCCATTATTAGAAATTTGATTTTTTTCAAAGTAGTATAGTTTATATTTAGTATATTTGATAAAATAGAATTTAAGTCAATAATACTCACTTAGGGTAAACCTAATTTTGTCTGCATTGAAATCCCAGTTGTGATAAAATCTTCAGTCTGTTGGCATCATACAGTGTGCTTTTTCCTTTTAGCAAGTATGAATTTAAGAATGCATTTTTTATTTTTCATATTGCATAGAGTGGTTAGAAAAGACATTTCTGAGGTCTGATTAAATTTATTATTCATCTCCATGGTACCTAACTTCATAGAATGCTGGTAGCTTCTTATACATGACCATCTAGAATTTTTGAGAGTGGTTTTAGGATTACTGGCAGCTGGCCAGCAAGGATTGATTGATTTCCAGAGGAAATGCCAAGGCAACTCTTAAAAAAATTATTGAGGACATACTATTTTATTTTAAAAATTATCTTCTTTAAATAAGTTTGTTAAAGTAAGTGGGATTCTGGGTGTTTTTATTTTTAAGCTTGATATGAACGATTCTGTTACTACTCTTGGCCTTGGTAGGAAAGGGGAATGAAAACAAAAAATTTTACATGGGGCAACTTTGTTTTTTAAATGGTTATAAAGTTTGTTATGCACTGTATTTTGAAATTCATTTATTTCTGATACAAATAACTCACATTTGTTAATTTATGCCAAAATTATGTATTTTGGCAATTCTTAAAATAGACTTTATTTGTAGAGCAATTTAAGGTTCACAGCAAAAAGTACAGCGCTCCCATTATACATGGCACTCCCTAACCCTACTTACACACAAACTCCCCACTATCAGCATCCCCCACTACAGCGGGACATTTGCTCCATTTGGTGAATCTACCCATAAATTCTTAAAAATGGAACAGTTTGTGAGATGATAGGAATCTTTGTCTTTTTACTCAATTTAGAGTGTTTTAAATTAGATTAGTCTGCACTCTTGGAATTCTTACTATACCTTAGGTGCTTCATTTTATAAAAATAATAATCACTAAGGAGACTAAACATGAAAATGGTAAATTTTTTTTGAATAGGACCACTTCTCCCCCATTTTGATATATTTATATGATCTTCTCTTTGTACAACTTGTGACTATTTCTTTTATTTGAGAACTCCAATTCTACTTTTAGTATACAAGCTCTTTCAAATTTATTTGTGGCCATGAAAATATGAATTTTTTTTGAAATAGAAAAACTACTTGAATTTTTTAAAAGTTTATGCTTTGTTTTAGATTCTGATTAACATCTTTATTCATTTCTGGTTATAGCTCTTTCATGCCAGAGCACTTCCTGGAACACATATTTACAATACAAATCTTAATATATTAAATTTTTATTTTTCTAGAAGTTAGAATTTCAGTCTATCATATTTAAGATGATTGTCGTGCTCTTCATAATGACTATATTTGTCACTTTTAGTATGATTACTACAAAGTCCTGAGAGTACATTGGCATGTTGTTGATTTTACAGATCTGAATCAATGTACATTGGTGTATAAACCAAATTAATGCCATTTACACAGTTGTCCAGGCTGACTGGCTGTGGAGTAGGACTGATGTGACTACATTTACTGCATTTATTCACTACTTTTGGTTATAAATAAATTTGATAATTGAATAAAGTACTTTTGGGGAGTTACCAAATACTCCAATTGTGTGTGTGTGTGTGGGGGGGTGTGTGTGTGCGCGCTCACGCACAGGCGCATGAGTCAAAACTTGCCATGTAGGACATTTAAAAATTCATTTTGGAGAAGTTTGAGAAGGAATTTTTCTTTGTTTTGTTTTTCATGCTTTTGTTTCTTTTTGGGGAATACGAAAAAGCAAAAAGAACAATTCAGACTACAAAATTTTGAAATTGGTTGCATAGATTATTTCATAGTCTAAATGAAGTATTCTAATCTATAGCTTTTGGATAAAATTGATAATTTTTTGATAAATGGTAAAGCTGTGCTGACAATGTATGGTAAAAAGTAATTATTTTACAAAATATTATTTTGACTTTCATTTTTATTTTTTAAGTGATTCTAGTCTTCACATGTCAAAACTTGTTGGTACTTTAAATTCAGGATGCTAGTGGGTGAAAGGTTAAAAGTAATCAGTTCATATTGATAAAATTATACTTGTAGAGTTAGTGAATATGTTAGCTTTTGAAAATTTAATATTTTTTAAATTAAAAACTAAATTCACCTCCTTAATCATTTCACTCGCTATTCCTGAGATAATTTGATGTATTCTAAAGCATAATAATATTTATTGATTTTGAGCATTTTTAATATAGAAATATAATAAAAGTTAAGAACAAGATATCCTTATTTTCTTCTTCAATTAATGTCTTTTTTTTTTCTATTTCCCCCCCAGTGTTTAAGAATTTAAGACTAATATTGAATCCTAACAAATTGGGATAGGTAGGGTTTATTCAGCATTAGTTTGCTTGAACCAACACATGTTTTGGAGGAAATATGATAGGAAATAGAACAAATACATAGTCCTTAAGGATTTAGGCTCTTGTATAAATTTTAACATTTGAGTATGGAGTATATAGAGTATTCTCTATCCTTTCCCCATATTAATGTAAAGAATTTGCAGTTTACATAGATTTATATTTTAAGTAGATTAGATGGTTTTTGAATCTTTGTTGAAAAATTTGGAGTCACTGAAGCCTTTTACTTAATTGCTTGCAAGAATTTAAAGTTAAAAAAATAATGATTTTTATTCAAGAGATATAATTGTTTCCTTTCAGAAACATTCATTGCCTATATTTTATAATCAACCAGTATAGAGTTTAAGACTGGAACAGGCTGTATTAGTCCAGGTAAGAAGAGTGAAGACAAAACAAAAATTTCCATTAAAAAGCTGTCCTTGGTCTCCTGAGGACTTAGTAGAGACCAGCATCAGAGACTTCCTCTGCATTTTTAATAGGTCATTTGCTCTCTAAGATGTTCTATATTGCCCTTTTATTACCTTTTTCTTTTTCAAAAGTCTCTGCTCCTCTGTGAGGTCATTTGAAATAAACACATTATTTAAAAAAATCAAATTTATCTCAGGCCTTTTTTTTTTTTTGTCTCAAGTATTTAATGCTTTTTTTTTTTTAAAGTGAAACTCTAAGAAGGAGGTGATGATGCTATATCCTGTAACTGACTAATATGACACTAGTATAGTAGGCGCAGTTATTAATGAAATGGGAGCCTATACCTTTTATGCTTCTGTTTTGTTTTGTGTGTTTTTTCCTGGAGAAACAAATGGTAAATTTGAATAAAATGTATATCATTTGCATAGAAATTTATGTAATGATCCCATATAGAGTATAATGATTTCCTAAAATCTTGTATTTAAAGTAACTGAATTACAATGAGAGATAAACAGAATATTTACCCATCCCTTATGAGCTGCTGCTGATATGTAAATTTATTCTTCTACTTTGCACAAATATACTTTTGAGCTACTGCTTAAACACTTTGATGTCCTTAGTCAAACAGTTTTAATGATGCCTCCAATATTGTGAAAGTGTGACATTTGATGAATGTCTCATATAGTTTTGATATCTGGGCACATGTCAACAAAAAAAATGAACATTGGTTTGTCATGCAACACCTAGATAATTTATAATTTTACTGTTTATATCCATCTTGACATTTTTTATCTGCCAAAGGCAGGTTTCATTTGGAATCTTAATCTGAGATTTATTTGGTGGATCTGGAAATCATAGCTAGGGTTCCCACAGGAAATGGTCCATCTACCAACAGATTAAATGGCAGTCCTGCAGTTGTTAGGGGAGCTCTGCATTTAACACACATGCATACTCATTCAGACTGCACTGTGGAGAAAAATTAAAGTAGTAACCCAGGTTTAGGAACAATGTAGCTAAAAAGTCCCATATTTGCTGAATGACAAAGGGTTATATAGCAGCATTTCATTTTATTATTCGTGCTTGAATTTCTTGTTTGCTCTGTTGAGTCTGCTGACGAATACTAATAAATGCCTGCAACAATCCAGACGAGAGATGCCTGGCAACAAAGCTATGCGGTGGACCTCCCTGATCTTCTCCAGTTCACAACCTGACCTTTTGAAAAATTGGCTGGGCTAAGCTGCAGAATTTGGGTGTAATGGTTATTGTTAACTCCAGCTTTAGGATTTATTAATTTGTGTGATCAAGACTTACCTATACTTCAAAGTTTCAAAAGACCAAACACAATCATCCATCCATTAGAACTAACATTGTGTTTCAGTGCTTTCCACTTAGTGTCTGACTGGTGATTCTTCTATTTTGTTTTCCAAACCTAAAAATACTCTTAAGTGAAATGAAAGGCACATATAAAGAAAACCTTTTTTTTCCTCTTTATAATTGTTATTGAAAAGTTGCCTTCTATAAATGATCTAAGAAATTGTTGAATATATGGACAATCTGTATGTATTCATACTTAAACAAAATATATATAATTATGGAACCTATTTTACTTGAAGGTGTAGAAATTTAAGATTTACCTAGTTCATTTACATTTTAATTGCTTTATACAAATTATTATTATAATAAGAAAAATTGAGCAAGGTTAGGAATATGCAGTGAGTAGCCAAATGGTTCATATCACTGGAGGACAAAAAGAATAAAGATAGGATAGTTTTCACAATCATTTCAGACTAAATAATATTTATAATGGTTTAAATAGGGTAATAAAAGTTTTACAAAGCTTCATTTTATGTAATATGTTCATAAGTTAATTATGTAGCCTAAGCTTTAGGAGATTATACTATTATACTCTGTTCATGGCCTTCTATAAGAAATAATGTTAAAATTTAAAAACTGAAACCTTATGATAAAACTTAGTTTTTACACAGAATTCTTACCCTTTTACCCTGTAGAATGAATATTGATGTATTCATGACTATTTGAGACTTATTGAAACAAACAAGAACTTTAAAAAATTTGGTGCAGTTTCACCATTTTAAATAGCTTTCGTATAATAAAATAAGTAACAAAATTTCAGTAATTTCCATGACTAAGCAGTGGAGAAGTTGTAACATGATATGCAAAGTCATTGAATTGTCATAAAGATGAAATAACTCATCACCACTTCATTTTGACATGTTTATCTAGATATATAACTATGTATAGGAATGTAAAGGATGTAGTTTATTTTGAATGTCTAACCCTCATATCCAAGTGGTTAAATTATGTCATATTGACAGATTTCATGATTTTCCAGCTTTATAAACCTTTATAAAATCTTCAGTATCTTACAGCTACATCCAGCCTCTCCAACATGTTTTTTACTTCCTCCTCTCTCTCTTTACACACACACACACACACACACACACACACACACACACACACACCACAACCCTTATTAGAACTATGTAAGACTCTGTATTTCTGCTCTCCAACATGGTAGCCAATGGCTACATGTAGCTTTCAGTACTTGAAATGTGGGCAGTGAGTATGCAGACTTATAATAAAAGTTATAGTTCTTTTTCTTCTTCTTCTTATGGCTGGTAAAGCCAAAAACAAAACAAAACATACTAAAAAAACCCACAAAAAAACCCTGAGAGAATATACAGAATATGCGGTATCTAAGTAGCAAGTTTGCATTTTTTAAGCCAAGGATCCAAAAGTTACCAAATTTCCTGTGACTCCCAAATTAGAATCTGTGAGTGATAATCACTTGTGATCTACTAACTACAATTGTTATTATTTCTAATATAATGTGCCAATGTAGTGAGTGCTCAAATTATGTTACTGAACATGCCATTTGCATTTCCTATTTTCTGCAATGGATTGAATTTACAGAATTATACTATTATTTTTATTTTATACTATTGAATTTTCTTTCAGGATCTTTTGTCAAGATTTCTAAAATTTGAAGTTCTATTATTTCTGTAATTTGTTTTATAATCTGATACAAACTTTATTAAACCATTAGTTATTAATTACAAGTTTACCACATTAAGTATTTCTGTCATGTTTCTCTCATTGAATAAGTTAGCATTTTATTTTCCAGATCCATTTCCTCTTATTTTTTAATAAGAATTTTTCTTATATGTTACTTATTTTTATTATATTTTAATAAGTAAATATTTTCCTTTGAGCAAAACAGATTTTCACAGATAATAATAGCTAATATTTATTGAGTATGAATTCTGTGCTGACACTTTTTTAAGAGATTAAATAATTCTCAGAACCTTTTGAAGTGGTGCTATTATTACTTTTTATTGATAGAGAAGTTGGTGAGAGGTTAAGTAATTTGCTAAAAGTTGTACAGCTGTGTGGTAGAGCCAGCATTAAAACGCTGAAGCCCATCTTAAGAGCCCACGCACTGATTCTGCTTGGCAGATCCAAACATACCAGTGTTCTAGTTGGAAAGTCTGAACTTTTCTCTTGCACACACTTCTGTTCCTGTGACACGGCAGAAGTTTCTGATGTCTTTTTCTTTTATGTTTTGGGGGAAAACCATAAATGCAAATGTGTGGAAAAAACCTCCCACCCCCAAAAAGGAAACATAGTCAGAAATAATTTAGTAGAGGAAATAAGCAGTATCTGTATACACATAAAACTCTAGGAATTGGTAGAAGTTATTTGGAGCTACTAACTGATACTGTTGTTCTGATTTCGTTGAAACTAATACTCATTTAGAAAAATCTTTAACCAGTGAGAAAAAGATAACAACTTTTGTTTAAAATGTGTGGTTACTGTAGTAACCCTATTACCACATCAAATTTATAACTACTTAATAGTAAAAAATATTTTATATCATTTTGATCTTACATAATGTGGTGATAGACAATATATAAAAGAAACAATGAGGTTTTTATTTTTTTAATACTTATGAAATCAGATGCTACAGTATAAGTAATAACCTTTCAGAGATTAAAAAAAAAGAGTTAAGGAAGTGGTGACCAGTTGTGTTAGCAAGTGTCAGAAAGCATATTAACAAATTGCATCTGTTATAGTTCATTTTAGCCAGAAATTTCCCTGATAGCACCAACATCTGAAGGAGCAGGATACCTATGTAGTCGAATGTACTTGCCCATAGTACTTCTCTTCCCCTTTCTTTTTTTGCCAGTGAGTTCTCCAGGTAGCTGCGATGTTTCTGTGCTGAGAAACCCCAGTAGATCCCTAGAGACTATTCTAACTCAACCACTCTGAAGAAACAGCTCAGTAAACAGCATTGACCCCCCCAGGGGACCACCAAATCCATTTACACAGATACCCCTTGTCACAAACTATTTACAAAGCCAGACAGAACAGAATTTCCCAGCCTCTAAGAATCCCTATTTGATTCTAGCTACCGCCTCACTTCTGTACAGTAGTTGTGAAATAAGTTACTTTTGGCCATGAGTCATGATTTCTTGTGTAGTATCAATTCAACTGAGTATATTAAACATTGACTAATGTATTATTGTCTGGAGAATTGAACTCAAAGGAAGTTCTAAAGATTTTGTTCCTAAAATAGGAAATAGTATAATGCTGTTAATTTTCTGGACTAAGGAACTGAGAATTTAATAACAAGGTTACCATTGAGGCAGTTGGTAATACTAGTACCTCTACAAGTAAAGAGAGGATTTGTTAGATCATGAAAATGACCCATTGGAAACAGCATGAAGGTCACTAAAGAGATACAGGGTTTTTAAAGCAGCCCATCTAGGCACATGTATTAAGTATTAAGATTCCAAAAAACATCTTCACTAAATCTGCCCATTTTGACCAAGTGGATAAATTATCTCTAGCAAGAGCTGTAGGTGCCATGTGAGGAATATCTAGTAGTAGTCTTCCATAACATCATTTTCAAATGGTCACAGGATAAGTTTATATGGCAGTGGCAGCTTTAGATAGTAATAGCAAAAATTGGGGAATGTATTTGAAGTAATGAAATTCTTACATCCAAGTAACACAGTGTTCCCATAGAAGAGCAAATGAATAAAGGGACTGATAATCGTCATGAAAAAAATTTCCTGTTGTTTAACCCTGAGGAAAGAAAGATCTCAGAGGCTTATGAATTATGAAGAAGAGATTGATAATTTATTCTCTAAGTCCATTTGGAGAAATAAATTTGAAGAGTAATAGTCTTAATGGTGAAATAATTAACAATGACATTGATTAAACAGTGAAGCAAATTACTAAAGGAGGTTATAGAGTTTCCGTTTTAAAATGTGCGGGAGAGAAGAATCAATAGTCTTAGCTTTAAGCTTTCGTCTGCCTGCATATTAGAGTTTTAATCAAAAGTGAAAATGTTCATTTAAACATTTATCTAATTGACTGGTTTGTAAAACAGAGCCATAACTTCACTTTTTGTTGCATTTTATTGATTTACTAGAGGCCTGTTGCATGAGAAGATTCGTGCAATAGGCCTTCCCTCCCCTGGCTGCCGGCACCGGTTTTTCTCTGGCACCCGGGACCCAGGCCTTCGCTGCGGCCGGAGCCGCTTTCAAGCCTTCACTGTTCCGGCCGGAGCTGCCTTCAGTCTTCGCTCCGCTGCTTCGTGCCTATGTATGCAAATTAACCTCCATCTTTGTTGGTGGTTAATTTGCATATCTCACTGATTAGCCAATGGGAGGCATAGCGAAGGTATGGTCAATTACCATATTTGTCTATTATTAGATAGGATATTTCCATACGTAATGCTTTTTCAGGTGATAGGCAATACCAACAGCTCAACTAAATTTTTTAAAAAATATATTTTTATTAATTTCAGAGAGGAAGGGAGAGGGAAAGAGAGATAGAAACATCAATGATGAGAGAGGATCATTGATCAGTTGCCTCCTGCATGCCTCACCCTGGGGATGGAGCCTGCAACCTGGACATGTGTCCTGACTGGGAATTGAACCCTTACCACCTGGTTCATAGGTCAGCACTCAACCACTGAGCCACGCCTGCCGGGCTCAACTAAAACTTCAATAGCTTCATCCCATTATCACTTCATAAAGACCTTTATCCTGGTTTGGAGAGTTCAGGAAAAAATAATTGAAGACTGAATTAGAGTCTCTATGCTATTTTTTTCTCTTGGTTGGAGAAGGTACTAACTCAGAAATTGAATTTCAGTTGGGCTTGGAGTAAGGCGATGAAAATTTGGCAAGATGCAACAGGATAGTGTCTTAAAATCTGACTTGAGCCCTAAACGGGTTTGGCTCAGTGGATAGAGCATTGGTCTGCAGACTGAAAGGTCCAGGTTCTATTCCGGTTAAGGCAGCGGTTCTCAACATGTGGGTCGCGACCCCTTTGGGGGTCAAACGACCCTTTCACAGGGGTCGCCTAAGACCATCGGAAAACACATGTATAAGTACATATTGTTTTTGTGATTAGTCACTATGCTTTAATTATGTTCAATTTGTAACAATGAAATTGGGGGTCACCACAACATGAGGAACTGTATTAAAGGGTCGCGGCATTAGGAAGGTTGAGAACCACTGGGTTAAGGGCATGTACCTTAGTTACAGGCACATCCCCAGTAAGGGCTGTACAGGAGGCAGCTGATCGATGTTTCTCTCTCATCGATTTTTCTAACTCTCTATCCCTCTCCCTTCCTCTCTGTAAAAATTCAATAAAATACATTATAAAAAAAAATCTGACTTGAAAAGTCAAAGTGCAACTTACTCTCAAATGTTTCAGAAAAATTATATATGTGTAGGTAGGCAGATAGATACAGAGAATGGATAATAAAACAAGTATAGGCGAATGTTAACATTTGGGGAATATGGATGAAGTATATATAGAAATTCTTTGTACTGTTTTTGCAACTTTTTATAAGGCTGAAATTATTTCAAAAGGAAAAAGGAAATGACTGTTATCCACAATCATTTCTTATTACCTTTCTCATGTCTGTCCTAGTGTGTTTACGCAGTCCATGAAGTATTTTGCATTTGACTCTGATTTCTCTTCTCAGTTTCTTGTCATTTTCCTGGATGACTTTAGTGTCTTCAGAGTTAAGCTTTTTATTACCCTGAGTCCTTGATTTCCTCCTCTCCAGGTACCTTCACTATCAGTCTATTTCATCAACACATTCCCAGTTAAATCACATCTTGGACTTTGTTTTTACATGTTGCTCATTTTAGAAATTTTCACTTTCTGACTACACCATCTTGTCATGTCCATGTAAGAAATGACTGTGCTTTTCCTAAAGTTATTCCTTTTGTTCTGGGCCTCTTCTTCCTGTTCTCTTCTTACTCTTATAGTCTGTTACTTTTTCTTTATTTCTCCAAGCTCCAATCCTTTGGCATTTCACTAGTTTACATATTCCTACTTGGTTTTTCTTGGTTGTTTTTTTTTTGTTTGTTTGTTTTTTTGTTTTTTTGTTTTTTGTTTTTTTTTGGTAACAAATGCCTTTGTGAATTTTTCCCAGAGTTTACAGTTGAGCATCAGTATATTTAGCCATTGTATTTGGTCTCTAAATCCCTAGCGGAATCCTTCCTTACCACATTATATTCAAATTATTAGATCAGTTTGCTTTCTTCAGTGTATTATAGAGTCCTTGATGGGGGTGGGGGGTGTGTGTGTCTGTTTCTTACCTGTGTTTTTTAAAAATATATTTTTATTGATTTTAGAGAGGAAGGGAGAGGAAGAGAGAGATAGAAGATCAATGAAGAGAGGGAATCCTTGATTGGCTGCCTCCTGCACATTGGACCAAGCCTGCAACCCAGGCACGTGCCCTTAACCAGAATCAAACCTGGGACTCTTCGGTCCGCAGGCTGATGCTCTATCCACTGAGCCAAATCGGCTAGGGCTTTTTGTTTGTTTGTTTTTCTAGTACTTATCACAGGACATATCACACTATAGGTTTTCCATGAATTATTAAATTAATAAATTAATTAGGGAAGTCAAACTTCCTATACAGATGATTGAATTCTGATATAGAATAATGCAATATGGCAGAGTAAGAAAACATCGAGAGCATTCAAAGAATTGAAGCAATATTTGCCAAAATAGTAAAAAGAAAAAAAAAAGAATAAAAGGCAGACAGAAAGGGAAATTTTATAAACCAGCCTTGTTTTCTCTAAAGTAAAATCAAAGTCTCCATAGAAGAGTATGGATAGTCTGATTTGCAGAGCAGGCTCCACATGTCTGATGAACAGTTATAGTTAGGAATCTAAAATGCTGAGCGAGAGTAGAAACATCCAGAATTAATCAGAGCCAAATCACACAGTACGGAGTTCTTAAAAAATATTAAACACTTAGAATTGAAATCCAGAAGTGGTTTAGGACTTGTTGAGTTCATTTTAATAATAGTAAAAAGGGTTCTAATTACTCTTATGCAGGAGGGACCAGCAAGGAGTCCTCTTATTGGGAAGCTCCTACCGCTCCTCCGAATTTGGAGGTGATAGCGGTCACAGGTGTAAAGGCAGTGAGTTTCCGAGAAATCAACAAATCACAGATTTGACATTAGGTACGCTGAAGTAAAGTTATAATTGTAGTAAGCAAATAGCAAGTATACATATCAGGGGTGGGGTAAACTAAACAGTAGAAGGTTAGGCATAAAAAACTGAAAGGAGAAAGATGCTAAACTAGACACAAAAATACAGAGGCAAAAATATGGGACAATTGGTAGATAATCCAAAGTTTGGTATCAAAAGCAGGTCAGAGAGTTAAGACTTAAGATTCTGAAGCAGTTGGTATGGTGTTGGCATAAGCAACTGGGGGCGATTTATAGCTGGCACATCCTTTTACTTTTTTATGAATCTTTGTACCTCATACACTGGAGCATAGTATAAGCCCTAATAGTTATTTTTTGATATGTCCCTGGGGACACTTTTTGTTATTTGATATTGCTTTCACTACCTACTTATAATTTTCTTTCATTTGAATTACTTACAAGTTCTCTGTGAGTGTTGAAAAGCATGGTTTGTTAATGATATAGTGGTATTCCTGAGAGCCCATTTATAAAATTCTCATTCAGATTTTGGGGGTTACATGTGACCAATACCAGGCTTTTCTAGAAAAACAGCACGATGCACATCTAAGCCAACCAAGTATGCATTTTGAAATGTCAAGAAGCAACAAATTATCTCCAAAAACCTACAATTGTTATATTTTAAACCAAAATAGAATATAATGTTGAAATTTTATAGATACCTTACAGTAGGTAATTATGATAGCATATTTTCCCAATTCATTCCCTTAAATAAAGTGAAGTCAAGAGTAATTTACTGGGAGAACCAAGATGGCGGCGATATAGGCAGACGTGTCCCAGGTCGTGTCCCGGAGCAAATGGAATGAGCAGCTGAAGCTAGTAACACTCACACCGAATTGGCGAAATTGCTCAGCTGGTGAGAGGGTTTGCAGCCGGGAAGAGCAGAACTCCCCTGGAAAGGTAAAAAAAAAACCAGGGATTTGGGCAGGAAAGTTTGCCAGACCTCTGAGCCCAGAGAGTCGGAGGGAGACCGCGTGGCAGACAGCCGCGTCCCTTGGGACAGGCACAGCCCCTGACGGGGGAAAGGAGATCCGAGGGATTCCTGGCGCCGCCAGGGAAATTGAGAGCTGGGTTCTGTGATCACGGAGGACTGAGCCTAAAGGGGGCAGCCTGAAGAGCTGACCTGACCATGCAGTCCCAGTAAGAGAAGAAGCTTACAGAAACCAAGCCTTCCACGTTTCCGCGGCCGGCATTTGTTTGTTTGTTTTCACTGAATCCTGTTCATGGGACATTTCGGATACAGACACTCACCTGTGCTGAAGAGAGGGAGAGTGTGCTGGGGAGTGGAATCTGGGGAGAGACTGGGGAAAGAGGGGGAGCCGGGAGAGGTGGTAGTGAATTGAGTGCTGAGACACCCCAGAGCCCGGCCGGGACTGGGGCAGCCACCCGCTCCTGAGAGGGAGTCTCCTCCCCCCAGCCCCCAGGCAAGGAGCACAGCCACACCCAGATTCCACCCTGTACGAGATCAAGGATTAAGATAACCTGATCAGTCCCTGGGAGTTAACAGGGTCTGGCCTATAGGGGGATTTTCAATCCCAGCAACAACATAGCGCCGGTAACTAACTATTACGCAGTCAGCTCTGGGCAGTGAACTTCCACTGGACAGAGAGGCCCTATAGCCTCAGAGGCCAACCCCAGAACACTGCCACCCAGAGGCTGACCCACAAACTGACTCTTTGCTAAACACAAAATAAGGCAGTCTGGGAAATAAATGCGGCATGCTTTAAAATAAGGACTGTGGTTTACAACACAGAAGAACAGTATATCGCAGGGAAACTCAACACTCTCCTGAATGCCTGGAAGGTCTAAGGCAAGCCACACTGAAGAATAGAAGAAACGAAGGACCTTCACTACTGCAATTTTTTTTTCTTTTTTCACTTTTTAACTAAGAAACCAATTTTTTTTTCATTCTTTTTTTTTTCTGTTCTTTTTTTTTTTTTTCCTTTCTTTTCTTCTTTTTCCATCACCTGATTTTACCCTTTTAATTACTACCTTCTTATTTTTAACCAGTATTATTACTGCTACCATTTTACCATTTTTTAAAGTGCCATTTTATTTTTTCTTCATTTTATTTTGGGATTAGTGTTCACCATTCTATTTTCATCGTTATATTATTGGTTGTTTCTAGTTGGCATTCATATCCAGGGAGCTGTTGCTGGAATTTGTTGGGATTAATGGCTGTTCTATAGGAGTATTCTCCTCATATAAAAAGTCTCTTCCCTCTTCCACTTCATTCTCTCTTTTCGCTCTTTTTTTTTTTTTTTCTTTTCTTTTCTCGCTTTTATTTTCCCCCTTCCTTTTTCCCAATTTAATTTTTGCACTCCCTTTTTTTGGTCCCTACTTTTCTTTTCCTTTTTCTCTTTTATCTTTTTCTCTTCCTTCTTCCTTATCCCCTAATTCTCTTAATTCAGGTGGTCACCTTTAATTGGGGTTATTAATATCGTGAATATATTTGTGTATAGTGCCTGGTACGTGGTGCCTTGTTGTGTTGTATTTTGTGCCTTTAAATCAACGCAGCAGATCCAAGCAACAGCAACCTCCTGAGCACCTCATCCTCTGCTGAGGAACAGCAGCTGTACGTGAAACCTCGCCCCACCAGCCGGAAGAGCCACCACAGCTGTGAACAGCACCCACCAGAGGAGCTGCTGCCAACTGAAGAGCAGCTGCTACCACAACCGCCCGAAGAGCAACCACAGACCAAGGAGTCACTGCCAGCAAGGGAGCAACCACTGAACAACTCAACGTCTAGATATGTCAGTGAGATCAAACATGGGTAGACAAAGAAACCCCCAAAGGAAAGAGAAGGAGGACTCTCCAGAAAAGCAGCTAAGTAATACAGAGGCATGCAACATGACAGATAAAGAATTCAGAATAAGGATCCTAGAGTGCATAAACCGGATGGAGGAAAAAATCGACAACCTCTGCAAGAAGCAAGAAGAAACAGATGAAAAAATCGATAACATATGGAAGAAGCTAGAAGAAACAGATGAAAAAATCGATAACATATGGAAGAAGCTAGAAGAAACAGATGAAAAAATCAACAACCTAAGTAAGACCCAAGAAGAAATGAAGAGTGATATAGCTGCAATGAAAAACTCCATTGAAAGTATCAACAGTAGACTAGGAGAAGCGGAGGACCGAATAAGTGAATTAGAAGACAAGGAAGCAAAACACACCCAAAATGTACTGCAATTGGAGAAAAAAATTAAAAGACAGGAGGAGAGCCTAAGGGAGCTTTGGGACAACATGAAACGAAACAACATACGAATAATAGGAGTACCAGAACAACAGAAAGATGAACAAGGATTAGAAAACCTACTCGAAGAAATAATATCAGAAAACTTTCCTGAGGTGGGGAAGAAAAAAGTCACACAAGCCCAGAGAGTCCCAAACAAGGTGAACCCGAAAAGACCCACACCAAGACACATCATAATCACCATGGCAAATGTTCAGGACAAAGAGAGAATCTTACAGGCTGCAAGAGAGAGACGGAAAGTTACATACAAGGGATCTCCCATTAGATTGTCAAATGACTTCTCAACAGAAACACATCAGGCCAGAAAAGAATGGACTGAAATTTACAAAGTGATGCAAAGCAAAGGACTGAATCCAAGAATACTCTATCCAGCAAGGCTATCATTCAAACTTGAAGGGGAAATAAGAAGCTTCACAGACAAAAAAAGACTAAGGGAGTTTGTCACCACCAAGCCAGCAATGCAAGGAATGCTAAAGGGACTGGTATAAAAAGAAGAAATAAAAAGCTCAGAAAGAAAACAGCCACACACACACACAAAAAGAAATGGCTACAAACAAGTACCTTTCAATAATAACTTTAAACGTAAATGGACTAAATGCTCCAACCAAAAGACATCGAGTGGCTGAATGGATAAAAAAACATGACCCATACATCTGCTGTCTACAAGAAACCCACCTCATTAGAAGGGACTCACACAGACTGAAAGTGAAAGGATGGAAAAATATCTTTCAGGCAAATGGAAAGGAAAAGAAAGCTGGGGTAGCAATACTTATATCGGACAAAATAGACCTCAAAGTGAAGGCCTTAAGAAGAGATAAGGAAGGCCACTTCATAATACTAAAGGGATCAATACAACAAGAAGATATAACCCTGGTAAACATATATGCACCCAATGTAGGAGCACCCAAATTCATAAAAAAACTCCTGGAAAATATCAAAGGAGAGATCGACAACAATACAATCATAGTAGGGGACTTTAATACACCATTGACAGCACTGGATAAGTCCTATAGACAAACAATCAGCAAAGATACAGCAATCCTAAATGACTCACTAGATCAGATGGACTTAATAGACATCTTCAGAACACTTCACCCCAAAGCCAGAGAATATACATTCTTCTCAGGTGCTCATGGGACATATTCAAAAATAGACCACATTTTGGGTCACAAGCAAAGTATCCCCAAATTCAAGAAGATTGAAATCATAAAAAGCGTCTTCGCAGACCACGATGGCATAATATTAGAAATAAACTACAATAAAAACAACCCAAAATACTCAAACACCTGGAAGCTGAATAGCATGCTATTAAATATTGATTGGGTTACCAATGAGATCAAAGAAGAAATTAAAAACATCCTGGAAACTAACGACAATGAAAACACAACAATCCAAAACCTATGGGACACATTGAAAGCAGTCCTGAGAGGGAAGTTTATAGCTCTACAGGCCTATCTCAAAAAACAAGAAAAAACGGTAGTAAATCATCTAACTCTACAACTCAAAGAATTAGAAAGAGAGCAACAAGAAAACCCCAGAGTGAGTAGAAGGAAGGAGATAATAAAGATTAGAGCAGAAATAAATGACATAGAGACCAAAAAAACAATACAGAAAATCAATGAAACCAAGAGCTGGTTCTTTGAAAGGATAAACAAGATTGATAAACCTCTAGCCAGACTCACCAAGAAGCAGAGAGAGAGGACCCAAATAAATAAAATCAGAAACGATAGAGGCGAAATAACAACAGACCCCACAGAAATACAAATGATTGTTAAAAAATACTATGAACAGCTTTACTCCAACAAACTAGACAACCTGGAGGAAATGGACAAATTCCTAGAAAAATACAGCATTCCAAAACTCAATCAGGAAGAATCTAAAAATCTCAACAGGCCAATAACTATGGAAGAAATTGAAGCAGTCATCAAAAAGCTTCCATCAAACAAAAGCCCAGGACCAGACGGCTTCACAGGGGAGTTTTACCAAACATTCAAGGAAGAACTAAAACCTATCCTCCTCAGACTACTACAAAAAATTCAAGAGGAAGGAACACTTCCAAGCTCATTCTATGAAGCCAGCATCACCCTAATACCAAAACCAGGTAAAGACAACACAATGAAAGAGAATTACAGGCCAATATCCCTCATGAACATAGATGCCAAAATCCTCAACAAAATCTTAGCAAATCGGATCCAGCAGTACATCAGAAAGATCATACACCATGACCAAGTAGGATTTATCCCAGGGATGCAAGGATGGTACAATATCCGCAAATCAATAAACGTGATACATCACATAAACAAATTGAAAGAAAAAAACCACATGGTCATATCAATTGATGCAGAAAAAGCATTTGACAAAATTCAACACCCATTTTTGATAAAAACTCTCAGCAAGGTGGGAGTAGAAGGATCATACCTCAACATAATAAAAGCCATATATGACAGGCCCACAGCCAACATCATACTCAACGGACAAAAACTAACACCATTTCCCCTAAGAACAGGAACAAGACAGGGATGCCCCCTCTCACCACTCCTGTTCAACATAGTACTGGAAGTGTTAGCCATTGCAATTCGGCAAGAAGAAGAAATAAAAGGCATCCAAATTGGAAAAGAGGAAGTAAAACTGTCCTTATTTGCAGACGACATGATATTATACATACAAAACCCTAGAGATTCCATCAAAAAGCTACTAGACTTAATACATGAATTTGGCAATGTAGCAGGATACAAAATTAACCCCAAGAAATCTGAGGCATTTCTATACACCAATAGTGAACTTTCAGAAAGAGAGATTATAAAAACAATCCCGTTTACCATTGCACCGAAAAAACTAAGCTACCTAGGAATAAACTTAACTAAAGAGGTAAAAGACCTCTACTCAGAAAACTACAGGACGTTGAAAAAAGACATAGAGGAAGACATAAACAGATGGAAGAACATACCGTGTTCATGGATTGGTAGAATCAACATCATCAAAATGTCCATACTACCCAAAACAATCTATAAATTCAATGCACTTCCCATTAAAGTACCAACAGCATACTTCAGAGATCTAGAACGAACTTTCCAAAAATTCATCTGGAATAAAAGAAGACCCCGAATAGCTGCAGCAATCCTGAAAAAGAACAAAGTAGGTGGGATCTCAATACCAGATATCAAGTTGTATTACAAAGCCACTGTTCTCAAAACTGCCTGGTACTGGCACAAGAATAGGCATATAGATCAATGGAATAGAATAGAGAGCCCAGAAATCGGCCCGAACCAATATGCTCAATTAATATTTGACAAAGGAGGCAAGAACATACAATGGAGCCAAGATAGTCTCTTCAATAAATGGTGTTGGGAAAATTGGACAGATATATGCAAGAAAATGAAACTAGACCACCAACTTACACCATACACAAAAATAAACTCAAAATGGATAAAGGACTTAAATGTACGACAGGATACCATAAAAATTCTAGAAGAATCCAAAGGCAAGAAAATCTCAGACATATGCCGAAGCAATTTCTTCACTGATACAGCTCCTAGGGCACTTGAAACTAAAGAAAAAATGAACAAATGGGACTACATCAAAATAAAAAGCTTCTGCACAGCAAAAGAAACCATCAACAAAACAACGAGAAAACCCACTGTGTGGGAAAACATATTTGCCAATGACATATCTGATAAGGGCCTAATCTCCAAAATTTATAGGGAACTCATACAACTTAACAAAAGAAAGATAAACAATCCAATCAAAAAATGGGCAAAGGACCTAAATAGACACCTTTCAAAAGAGGACATTCAGAAAGCCAAGAGACATATGAAAACATGCTCAAAGTCACTAATCATCCGAGAGATGCAAATCAAAACAGCAATGAGGTACCATCTCACACCTGTCAGACTGGCTATCATCAACAAATCAACAAACGACAAGTGCTGGAGAGGATGTGGAGAAAAAGGAACACTTGTGCACTGCTGGTGGGAATGCAGACTGGTCCAGCCACTATGGAAGACAGTATGGAGTTTCCTTAAAAAACTGAAAATGGAACTCCCATTTGACCCTGTGATCCCACTTCTAGGAATATATCCCAAGAAACCAGAAACACCAATCAGAAAGGATATATGCACCCCTATGTTCATAGCAGCACAATTCACCATAGCTAAGATCTGGAAACAGCCTAAGTGCCCATCAGTAGATGAATGGATTAGAAAACTGTGGTACATCTACACGATGGAATACTATGCTGCTATAAAAAGGAAGGAACTCTTACCATTTGCAACGTCATGGATGGAACTGGAGAGCATTATGCTAAGTGAAATAAGCCAGTCAATAAAGGAAAAATACCACATGATCTCACTCATTCGCGGACAATAGAGACCATTATAAACTTTTGAACAATAATAGATACAGAGGCAGAGCTGCCTCAAACAGATTGTCGAGCTGCAGCGGGAAGGCCGGGGAGGGTTGGGGGGCAGGAGGTAGGGGGGTAAGAGATCAACTAAAGGACTTGTATGCATGCATATAAGCATAACCAATGGACATAAGACACTGGGTGATAGGGGAGGCTAGGGGACTGTCTAGGGCGGGGGGATAAAATGGATACATATGTAATACCCTTTGTAATACTTTAAGCAATAAAAAAAAATAAAATAAAATAAAAAAAAAAAAAAAAAAAAAAAAAAAAAGAGTAATTTACTACAGCGGTTTCTAATCTAGCTTCAGCCACCAATAAGACAATGTCCACAACGTGGAGTTTCTAACTGGCTCTAATTTCAGCACATATACAAGCAAAAAATTTCCTCTTAAAGAAAGAATACTTTGTGAGAAGTACCTTATCTATAAATGCCCCATTTTGCTTTTATTTTAAAACTACTCTCTCTGCCTCAAAAGAATTTTAAATTTGGCTGGTTGCAGATGGCATCACCAAGAAGCAGATGATACTTACCTGCTTTTTACAGTTTTGCTTTTTAATATTTTTGGTGGATATAATAAAGTTCTACTTACAATCAGTGTTTGTGCCTATTAATCTAATTTACTGGTGAAAGAGTTTGTTTTGTGCACTTGTGTTTATGTCATTTTCTTCCCCCAAAATAATACATTTCTTTTGAAATAGCTATCATTTACTAGTTACAGCTTAAAAAAATTTTTATGAGATAGCGAGGCCTTATGAAACAGATCCCCTAATGTATAATACATATCTGATAAAATGGGAGTTAAAATAATTCTAATATTCATTTTATAATATTATGATGATGGTTACAAAAATAATAGCTAACACTTACAGATGTGCCAGATACTCAGCCAAGTTTTTGCATGTATTAACTCAGTTAATCCTCACAACAACTGAGGTAACTTATTGCGTTCCCATTTTAAAAACAAGACTGAGGTGTGGGTGTGTTTTCTTGCCCCAAATTATGTACTTGGCAAAGCTGGAATTCTGATCCAGACAGTCTGATATTAAGAGTTCCATGCACAATATCAGTTTACTATAATCACTAACTTAGTGCAACCTAGTTTTCAAAGTTTAGGAAGAAAAAGTAATCTGAAAATAATTCCTCTAAATCCATGATTTTCAAGTTTGATTGCATGCTGGAGTCATCCGATCACTCCCAGATATTTTTATTTCATTAATATAAGATGGGTCTGGGCTATTGGATTTCTAGAAACACCTCAGGTTATTCTAACCCGAATCCAATGTTTAAACCACTGTCCTAAATGCTCTCTCACTGTGGGAATGGAAATATTCATGGCAGAATCACGCTGTTCATGCTTACGTGATCACAATAGGAGCAAGACTAATAAGTACATGTTTAAAGCTCTGAGAGCATTTATTTCCACAAAAATATTCATTTGAATTATTTAATATGTAGCTATGGTGTTTCTTACATTATGTGTGTTTTTATTTTAACAGCCCAAAGTTTTATTGAACATGAGACTACAGGAAGAAATAAAAACACACAGCCAGACAAACAGCTGACTGAGAATTCTAAGGGAAGCAAGCATCAGAAATGCAATGAATCAGTTAATGAAGCCACATGTGAGGACACACAACCGCCAGAGCAGAAGTCAAGGAATTTTCCCCATCCAGGTGGTGAGGCATCTCACAGCGTTTCTGAAAAAGCCAAGTGAGTGCCAGCAGCCTTAGCTCCAGAGTGTAAGAATGCAAGAACTCTTTTTGTCTTCCTCCCTCACTTCATTCTTCCTTCCTTTTTTATGGTGTGAGCTAAGTTTGATATATCATTAGCATATTAAAATTTGGGGAATCTACCAGAGTTTTCTACTGTTTTCCATTACATCAATATTATGTATCTAGATCAGCGATTTTCAACCTTTTTCTTCTCATGGCACACACAAACGAATTACTGAAATTCTGTGACTCACAAAAAACAATGTATTTTTGCCAACGTGACAAAAAAGGTATAATTGTGATTCATTCATATTGGACAACTATTGTTGTATTGGTTGTCATTTATTTTTAATTTGACATATTTTAAAAATTCTTGTGGTACACAGATTGAAAATCGCTGGTCTAGATTACCAAGTGAAAAAGCACAAGATGAGCCAAAGCCGGTTTGGCTCGGTGGATAGAGCGTCGGCCTGCGGACTGAGAGGTCCCGGGTTCGATTCCGGTCAAGGGCATGTACCTCAGTTGCGGGCGTATCCCCAGAGGGGGATGTGCAGGAGGCAGCTGATCGATGTTTCTCTCTCATCAATGTTTCTAACTCTCTATCTCTCTCCCTTCCTCTCTGTGAAAAATCAATAAAATATATTTTTAAAAAAAAACTTAAAAAAAGAAAAAAAAAGGAAAAAGCACAAGATGAGTTTGAATAAAGGCCATGAGGTCTTATCCTTTTCAGCTAAATATTATTTTCTGTGATCTTTTATTATGGGTCTGGAAATAACTGTTGAGTTGGTATTAATGGTATTTTTTTAATCAGAGCCCAAACCTAGTGGCTCCAGAACAAAATAAGCCCAGAGATATGGTTTTGGTTAGCATTATTTTTTATTTAAATTAATTTTAATGCTTTTAGAAAGGCCTTGTATACTTTCATTTATCTTTATTATTTTATATTCTGCAGCTTTTACTTATTTACCTTCCCTATCTATCCCATGCAGGGATTTGAATTTGTGACTTCTGTCACTTTTATCTATGGGATTAAGGTATTTTCATAATTAGTCATGTATTATGAAAATACTACTATATTAGAAAATCTCAGTGACTGATGTATTTTCAGTTCAGACAAAATTTTATTTTATAGAATATCTATAATAATAAAAACATAATATGCTAGTTAGACCGGATAGCGGAACGACCTTCTGTATGTCCTTCCAGATGACCTTCTGGATGAAGCTGGGGCTTCGAGGGCCGAGGCAAGCTGCCACGGCTGCGAGGGCCGAGCCCCTTGCACAAATTTTGTGCATCGGGCCTCTGGTGTCTCCATAATTTTACACAGGAAACAGCTATTTCTGTTTGCTTTAAAATTATTCAGTAGATATATTAATATGTTCCTGCCACCTAGCAATGAGTTATATTCTTACTGAAGTACAGATTAGAGCATATTTTGGGGGGAGAAGGGGTAGGGATGAATGAAGAGTTGACAAACATTTTATAACCACATGAGAAAAATAAATAGTAGAGGTTGGGCCAAAGCCAGAATGTGAGATATCTAGGACAGTTGCAACAGAAGATGCACATGGGAAGTAGAGCTGCACTGGCTGTTCAGGCCTCACTGCTTGCTTGCTTCCGAGAGACTCTAAGATGTACCTGTGCTCGCAAATATAATGCCATTGAAAACTGCCCATTGCTTTTCCCCTCCCTTGCTTTATACTACTCGCTAATGAATTGACATCTTCTCAAATAGTCTGCAAATGTCAAAAAAGATGTTTTGCGTACTGTTAAATATTACAGGAAAAAGTTTTCATGTTTAATATGCTTTAAATTTAATAATGAAAGTATTACACTGTCAACCAAATTGAAAGAAAATTATGATTACTGTTCTCACTTTCAGGAAAGTGAAAAAAGTTTCTAGTCCTGACTAAAAGTACAAATTAAATTAATACGCACAGCCCCTAAAACCTTGAATTCTTTAAGTACACAAAACCATGAGTCTCCATAGATGGTACTAAATGCTTTCCACAGAGTTACCTCTCTCTGTTGATAGAGTAACACCTCTATGAAATTGATATATTTATTCTTTTCACCCATAGGATTTTCTTAGTGCATAACAAGAGAAATTTAAAATTAAGTAACTTTATCTATTTCTTGTTAAAATTAAATTTGTCTCTCCCCATTTGAAGAGTAAAATTTATAGGTCCTGTATAGTAGAAATTATATGTTTATGTTTAATAAATAGTTTTCTTTATTACAGCAGTATGGAACATACAAATAATGATTTGCACTATGAATGTATGATTCCTTGTCAAGTTACTTCAGAGTTAAATAAAGACAAGACTATTGCATTTCTTCAAACAGAATTGGACATTCTCAGAGCAAGCCATAAAAAGGTACCATATAGAAAAACCTGATAATTGTACTGTGTTTTAACTGTTGATTTTCTAAACTTATTTTGCTATCCATCACAGTTCAGTTTTACTGTGTATTTTTATCCTTTAACAGTAGCTTTAGGTTGTTGCCATATCATGTCATCAGGGTATGATTGAGTTGAGAGGTTGTCTATAAACAGCAATTTATTTGGTTGCCTGCCTTTGCTGGCCTGTGATATCACTTCCTTTTTCATAAATCTATGGTACTTTAAGTAGATACATGAAAAAAAAGGTCAACTCAGGTTTAACTGCTGTAAAACTTTATTTCAGTATTTTGGAGAATGAGAAATTTAATGCACTACTTTTCTTTTTTTATTAATATCTTTGCCCTATATTTCACCTCAATAATATATGTAATTAAACTTTAAAGTACCAGGGTTTGGCAATATCTTAATTTACCTTATCTTACACTGCTGTATTTTGTCCAATCCAGTTTGTTATGTCACGCTTTACCTTTTCTGACTCTGTTTCTAGTTACATTCCTTTGAACATTAAATAATGTTATTAAACAACTAGAGGCCTGGTGCATGAAATTTGTGCACTCGGCGGGGCGGGTGGAGGGATGTCCATCAGCCTGGTCTGCACTCTCTCACAGTCCAGTAACCATCAGTCAGACATCCTTAGTGCTGCCACAGAGGCGGGAGAGGCTCCCACCACCACCGCTGCACCCGCCAGCTGTGATCCCGGCTTCTGGCTGAGCAGTGTTCCCCTTTTGGGAGTGAACCGACCACCCAGGGACAGCTCCTGTGTTAAGCATCTGCTCCCTGGTGGTCAATGCATGTCGTAGCGACTGGTTGTTCCACTGTTTGGTTGATTTGCATATTAGCCTTTTATTATATAGGATGTTCACTTTTGTATGCCTTCTCTTTAACCTCTTCATACTTGTCTGATTTTAATATTTCAATATTCTAGTTGTTGACCTAATCAAACTGAAGCATGATATTAGGAATGTTGCTCATATGTAATGGAAAACAGCACAAATGACAAAATCTGAGGGAGGAATTAAAAAAAAGAAAACATTTGGAGGGATACCGTATGAGAACTGGCGATATTTTCTGTACTTTCATTTAGCAGTTATTTATTACATGCCAATATGAATCAGGTGCCAGTGCCAATTTAAATAGATTATGATGGGCTAGCATTCTCCAAGGGAGATCAGTTTCAGATACTAAGATTATTATCTAATTAATTTTGTTTCAAAATATTAAAAATATTTAGAGAAGCTGAAAAGCTGTGCTGTCCATTATTTATCTAGGATAGTCCCTCCCAAGTCTTTGCCTTTAAGACAATAGAATTGATCAGATTGCTTTTTGCCGTATATATTTTTAATAATTATATTGTTCCCTCTTTAATTTTATTTGCCTACACATAAAGATACACACAAATAAAATGTATATCATAATGTTTTTATAGTTTTTATGTCATTATAAGTAATTACTTATAAAATATCTTCAAACCTTAAATATTGTGTGTGTTTTTTAATCCCTGAAGTTATGTATTTAGGCAATTAAATGTAATATATTTATATTAGAAAAAAAACAGAATTTTACTTTGGGCTTAATTATATTTGTGGAAGACATTTGTCAGATAAGAATCTGTGTTTTTTTTCAATATATTTAAGCTTCAAGAAAAACTGTCTAAAGAAGATAAAGAACAGAGAGAACTAAAGCTTAAGTTGGAACTCTATGAGAAAGCAACAGAAGCTCAAATTGCTGAGAAGACAGCAGGTATGGTAGATGAATTGTAACATATAGCCTTAAGAAATATGCACAAGGTTATTGTATTATGTGGCTTGGTGAATACTAGCATACTAGCTATTTGCCGAAGGAGGGAAGCTCTGTCCTTTTTTTTTTTTTTTTTTTGGCTGCTTAAAAAATAGGTGGCTTTAACATCCTGGCTCTGGTATTAGTGAGAGCTTTACCTGTATTCATACTGATTTGGGCATTAAATGCATTGTTAACACCATGTCAATCCAATCACAAAAAGGTTGTTTGTTTTGTTGGAAGGGCCTGAACAAACAAGGGGAAATAATGATTACCAGTGCCTCTGCCTTTCAACCAGCAGTTCAGATACCACTTATTGTTTTAGCTCTTTGACAGGAAATACTTCTCCTTTGTATGAAGATAGTCATGTACTCATTGCCAGTGGAAACCTACATTTCATTTAAAAATCTATTTTGTGCAATTAATAAATTTTTATCTGATAATGTGGATGATGGTAGAGGTAATGTTTTCTCTGAGATTAAAGTGAAAGATTGCCAAAGTTTAAGATTATAAATGACTCCCTTAAATATATTTTGTAGTCCATCTTTATTTACAGGTCTTTGTGAGGAGAACATTTTTAAATATGCCTGTAGTATATTACAGATATGATCAGATTATTGTCAATAGTTATGATCTCTCATCTATATACACATATATGCCACTGTGACTCTACCTCAGACTGTTCTAGTGTATTCAGGAAAGAGAAATTTCATAGAATAAAAGCAGTTAACATGCAGAGGCATTTTAGAGATTATTTTAACATTTTTATATCAATTTAGAATGATTTTAAGGAATAATTATATTCTGTGACTTGTTTGAAGCTACTATATTTTATAAGCCACTTAACCTGTAACTTTAGTTGCATATATGAAAAAACTATGATCAGAGACATTAGCAGATACAGTCTGTCTTCAAAATATTACTGTACAAAGTAGAATTAAATAGCACTATGAAAATATAGGCAAAATGACTATAAATAAATACTCCAGCTAAATACCAGATGATTGTTTTTCTGTTAAACTACCATGATTTTTTAGGGTGGGAAAATGGGGGAGTAATATATTTTAAGGAAAATTAAAAGTATATTAAAAACAAATGACTCATATAAATCCAGAACAATTTGAAAGTTTCTTGGCTGTTTACTAGGAAGATATTACAAGAAGGACGTTTGTTTTAAGGTGCTTGCAACATAATTTAACTTTGTATGTGTCTTAGAGAAGATATTTAATAAGATTTAGGCAGTTGTGACCGAAAATTATGAATTAATATGTCTGCATTGCTCTTGGAGGGGAAGAGTCAGAAAGCAAAATTACTTACTCTTTAAACTTTTGTATAACATAGCTAATTATATACTTCAAATATTTGTTGGTATATATTTGAGGGTTCCCTTTGGCTAAACTATGAATCATATATGCATTAAATGGAAAGAATTTGATTGCCTTATGATTCTTATTAATCAAATATTTATCATTAATGATATTTTTAAGTAAATGTTAAACATGTTTAGTGTGTTTTTATAGCCTCCTAAATTGATGAAAATAATAATGCTATATAGTTTCTCTGGACAAAGCATTCTAGTTTTTAAAAAAGATGACCAATCACTTAGTTTTTAAAGTATAAATTTTTAGAATGTATCTTTACTTTTTAATGTTTCAGTTCTATTTTATTGAAAAAAGAGTAAAGATACTTTAATTGTGACATTAGAGAGAATTATTATTATAATATATGGAAATAAAAAATCTGAATTGCTTAAGAAATTCTTTGGTTTGAAGCTACTAGAAATTTATTAACTAACCCTTGGTAGACTCATGAACTTTTTCATAATTTCTCATACATACTGTTGTAAATAGCTTACCTTCTACCTATGAGAGGTCAGAAGGCAAAACACCATAATAAAAACAACTACGTCAGTACCTGCATAGAAAGGGGAGTGTTATAGGATTATAGTTACATGTTTTATTTAGTGTCATATGAAAGAATAAATAATCAGTGGATGTTTGTTTCTATCACTGCTCATTTTTATATTTGAAATAAAAAGTGTGTTTGGTAAAGTGTATTACAAATATGCACATACATTTAAGTATTATACTTAAGCAAAATGTAAATATTTTAAAAGTCAAGATATTTCACATTAAAAAAATAAATGCAGAAACATCCTGAACTGCACATTGGAAATTGCAACTGGGACACAAGTATAAATATATGTCAATAGGTATTTCAAATAAAATGTTAATAAAATGCAGGTACTCAAGGAAATAGGAGTTGTTTCATTTCAGTATATAAAGTATAAAGATTTATATATAAAGATATTCACATATGAGTGTTGCCGGGGTCCAACCCCAGCGGGTCCAGGGGTCCCCAAAGGTGTGGACGGAGTCGGCGAAGAAGGAATGACATGGAGACAGTGTTCAGTTGATCAGCAACCTAGCCAGGATCTCTAGCCCGGATCTCCAGCGAGGTTCTGTAGCCATGTTCCCTCGCTAGGTTCTCCAGCCAGGTTCTGTCCAGGCTCTCCAGTCAGGTTCAGTCACCAGGTTCCAGTCAGGTTCTCCTGCCAATCTCTGTAGTCAGGTTCAGTCCAGGATCCCTTGCCATGTTCTCCCGCTAGGCTCTGTCTCTAGGCTCCGAGGCCAGTCCCTCTCCAGGATCCTCCGGCATGCTCTCTCCAGCGAAGTTCTTCTGTCTCTAGAGAACGTTCTGTGTAGGTTCTGTGCCTAGGCTCTGTCTCTCTTGGTCCTGTCTTCCAAGCCCTGTCTGAGTTCTGTCTCTTGCTGTCTTGTTCTGAGTTCTGTGTCTGTCTCTAGATTCTGAGTTCTGTGTGTTTCTGTCTTGTTACAACTGTATTTATACCAGTTGATTCCAATCCTATCAATCTCTATTACAAAGGTTAGGGCGTTTCTTATCTCCATTCCAGGGAGAAAAGATTATGTAGTTTAAGCATGATTGTTCGTAGTTAAAGGGATTAATTACCCACCTGGCACTTACTTGAGGGGTTTTATTCCCTCCCTAACTTCAGGGGAAAATCCCTACCTGGGGATTCAACCTTTCTCGGAGAGGTGACCTTGGTTAAAACACAGCGCCAAGAAGGTGAGCAAGCATATTAAGAACCGTATGCCATATATGCCAGGTCCCTTGAAACAGCAAGGATGGACCGGCTCCCGGCAGAGTGTTATGACAGCAAGAGAACTAAAATCAATCGAATAATAAGGGAATGGTTAAATAAATGAAGGGGCATTTATGTGAGACATGCAGTAATTAAAATAATTTCTGGGGAATGTATGATGAGATGAGAAAATGTTTATGACAATATTAAGAAAAAGAAGTAGGGGAAGACTATATTTATCATATAATAAAAAAATATATATATATATGAACAGGTTGTCCCAAAAAATTGCTAGCTCAATTTTGAAAATGGAATGTATTTTAATAAATACTGCCTTTATAATTATTCAAAGTGTGTGTGTACATTTTGGGGGACACCCTGTCTATATGTGTATATTTTATAAAACAAGAGGCAGCCCTGGCCAGTGTGGCTTAGTTGGTTGGGCATCATTCCACACATGGAAAGGTTGCCAGTTCAGTTCCCAGCTTCAGGGCACATGCCTTGGTTGCAGGCTTGATCCCTGGTAGGGGGCATTCAAGAGGCAGCAGATCTAGTATCACTCTTATTTTATGTTTCTCTCTCTCTCTCCCTCTCTCTCTCCCTCTCTCTCAAAAAAATAATTAAAAAAATAAAATCAATAAAAAAGGCAAATTTTGGTAGTATTAGTGGATGTATTAATGTTTCAATCAACAGCAGGTTTTCTCCAGTGAGCATGGATTAGATTTTGTATTAGAAAAAGAAAATGTTACCTTTAAAAGATGTGATTTTTTAAAAAAGTTACTTGCTTTCTAATCTTAAAATAATTCCTGTGGATAAGTTTAATACATAAAGAACACATAAAGCAAACTTGCATGAAATTCATATGATGCCTGTGACCAAATTTTGCCATCCTACCTATGCCATTTTTCTTCCGTTTCGGATTTGCCCCTTATTTATTTTTGTGTCTTTATGTGTAACTTATGTACATATTAATCATCTTGTCTTCCCAGCTGATTGTATAATTTCTAAGAATAAGAATCTGATATAGTCAGAACCACATAAAACAAAAAGGGCCAGTTCTGTGTGAGGCAGAATGAAGTAATGGCAAGACCAAAAGCCTTGGAATCAGATTGACCCAAGTTTTGATCGCAGCTTTGACTTAACAAGGGTTGACTTTGAACAAATTATTATATTCTGTCCGGAATTTACTCTGTCCCATGTAAAATGTGAATACTAATTAAATTCCCAGATTATTTTAAGGATTAGAGAGAATATATAAAAATACCTAGTATATACTCAGTAAGTTATAGCTAATATTAATATTTGATTATTTTTATCTTTATGAAATTCTTAAACTTTTGATAATGTAAAAAGTTTTGAAAATATTTTTTCTATTTAGCTTTTAATTAAAATTAATGGTTCACTGTTTATTAATGGAAAAGTGAAAGGAAAAATTTGAAACAAAGGATTAGATGATGAGAATAATTACTGTTGAGATATGTGTATTTATTAGCACTAGTGCATATTACTTACATGTGAATCTGAAATAAAATAAATGGGATACAGAGAATTTGGGATTTAGTCCAAGGTGTACCTACGATAAACGTTCATGTACACTGTTGTAATAGCAGGAATCCCATTTCCTTTATTTCCCTGATGGTTTTTACATGATGTGAATTCTATCATTGGAATGTGATCTCCTGAGAATTTGAAAATCTCAAATGGTTGCCCTAGCCTGTTTGACTCAGTGGATAGAGTGTCAGTCTGCAGGCTGAAGGGTCCCCGGTTCGATTCTGGCCAAGGGCACATGCCCAGGTTGTGGGCTCGATACCCAGTAGCGAGCATGCAGGAGGCAGCCTATCGATGATTCTCTCTCATCATTGATGTTTCTATCTGTCTCTCCCTCTCCCCTCCTCTCTGAAATCAGTAAATATATTTTAAAAAATCTCCAATGGTTGACGTTTTTACCTTCCCCTTCTTTATTGACATCAGCAGCATCACTGACTGTTTTTATTGGGCGCTGTATAGGGACTGTGATAACCTCTTAAAAATTCAAACAAGAAATATTTATTGAGGCAATGTGGTGGACAGTGAATGTACATCAGCAAATGGACAGACGTGTAATTTCAAACATTCTTTTGTGTGCAGTCACTTCTTACTCATAATACAGCATTGCAGTAGGTGCAGTTTGATGCTCACACTTCCAATTCAGACCTTTGTTTTACTATTTTTTTTTAAACTCTTATCTCGTGCAAGTTACAGCCTCCCTAAGCTTTGGCTAAACCCTATTTATAGGTAGCTGTGACGTTTAAGTGAGATAATGTTTATGAATGCTTAACCCATTGAAGGCACTCAATAAATGGAAATTATGATGATAAGATGATAATGTCACTATCTTGTTTTCTCAAGACTTCTTGATCTAAGAGGTGCATATTCAAAGTGTAGCTACTATAAGTAACTGTTCCACAGCTATTTCTGTACGTTTTGTTTCAGAAAAAATTGATAATGTCTTTTTAAAAATAATTTAAAAATATTTTTATTTTATTTATTCTCTGCAGTTTTTAGTTTTCCTTGATTTTCAGATTTAATTTTATTTGGAAAGTTTGAAAATATGAAAATCATGTTTTTAATCTCTACATAAAAAGAAAATAAGAGAAAAATATATAATAAGTAGGTCTTTTTTACTTAATAAAAGCTAGCTCCCTATATGTTAGCAATGGGAAAAAATGTATCTCACTGTAGCTGTTTAGGACTTTATACTGTGTTTTAACCCATTAAATTATAATTGTGGATAATATTATTTGAAATTCGTTAGTATATATGACCTTCATATACTAGAGGATATTTTGGAGAAACATAGCAGAAACATGAACTCTTTGTCTTTTAGGTAAGCATGTCTTCTCATTTAAATAAAATGATTAAGCCACAAACACTTCAGAATTTGCTTTACGTAAATTGAATTTGATAGTAAGAGAGTATTGTGTGGCTTGATTTGCATCCACTCATTTACTTTTAGGACAGTGATGTGGCCATACTTTTAAAAATTGTTCAATTAAACCTTTCATTTTTTCTAAAAAGTCTCAGTGGGCATTGTCTAGTGTTTAATGTCTCTTAATTTTTATTCCTCTATTACATTAACAGTATACAGATGCTGTTTAAATTTTACACAAAAGAGTATTTCTTTAAATAGTTTTGATAAATTATTTTTGTGATATTTAAAATATTTATGTTTCTTTAAAAGCCTTATTTTACTTTTTAAATGCTCACATTAGAGTCTCTGCTTTATATGTTAGTTATTTTTCTTTCTTGCATGTCATCCATTAAAGATTAGCTGTGGAAGGTTGGAGCATGGAGAGATTATGAATGACAGAACAACTCCTGTAGAATAATAATCAGTTTTTAGTATTTAATGCTGTTTGACTTTTGCAGACACATTTCTTATTAACCTTTGGTACAAAGATAAATCCAGGTTCCTGATATCTCATGGAGAAGATGAATTTGAGATCCCCTTCCAATTAAACTGAAATAAGGCCAATATTGGGTTTTAGCCAAAAGAACTCCTTAGTTCCTAAGTCTTATGCTTATAAATCTATCTATCTTATCTATCTATCTATCTATCTATCTATCTATCTATCTATCTATCTATCATCGATATCTTAGTTATATTTTACATATAATTCAGTGGTTACATAATTTGCTTAACTTACATTATTGTTTATGCAAGCATTTAATCTGCTTTTTTTTTTAAAAAAAATAGATTTTCTCCATGCTCAAATTTAGAGTTATATTTTATAAATAGAAAAATACTGTCAAGCTCTTCTTATAGCACAGAATGTAATAGCTTAAGTTTTTCTATCTAGGTTAACATGTAAATGTTAAAAGTATAGATAGGTAATCTACCATTATATAAAATATATTCAGACACCCCAACTAATAACATGGAAAAATAAATATTGTTGTGTAATAGAAAATGTTTACATTGTTCTCTTATAAAAAATTTGTTTACCTATACCGTATCTCCCATGATGTTGATGATCTAATGATTAAGAAGAACAAGAATTAATTAGTTCTGCATATCAGGAGAATAGAAAATAACATAATATATACTTCTAAGAAATAACACACATTGGAATGTCATTTTTCTGTGTATATAATGGGCATAAGTAAAATGTGAAAACCATTAATCTTACACTTAAATGACTTAAAAATATTAAATTATAATTAAGTTATAAATGTAAATTACATATACATTTATATATGTGCATGTTTTATTTTTGAAGGACAAAGGATTTCATGAATATGACCAGTCATTTCAGATAAAAACAAAAAGGCCCATTCTCTTCAAAATACACTTAGTTAGAAATATTGATAGATAGAGGTTGATTATATTATCTTTGGCTACAGAATCCCAGGGTATGAATCAGGATTAATTACAATGAGTGCCAGGACAAATAATATTTGAAAGTAGATTATGGCCAAAGTTGTAACCTCTCTCCCTAAAAGAGTTTGTGTTTTCTGGAGGAAACAAAATAAGTGTTGAGGAAACAGAAACCAGTATGCATAACAATAACCATCAACTGGCAATATTTTATTATGTATGGCATACTGTGGAATTTAGAATGAAAGCATTTTAGAGCATATCAAATAATTAGGGTATTTAAAACAGAAAAGTAACAGAAAACTTTCAGATAATATTTTCTTAAGCTTTTTTCTATATGTTTAATTCTAAAACGTTTAGGTAGCAATAATATTTCACAGAATTTTCAAATTGGTATCTATTTAAAGTAGATATTATGTACAGAAAGTAATTTAAATATTTCTTAAAATTGTATTTCAAAAGTGTATAAAATAGTACTAATTATAATAATTTAGGGATAAGGTTCTTTCACATTAAAATTGTAGTTTTATCTTCATTGTTGAAAGTATTACAGATTGTAGTTCTGAAATGTATTAAATGTTCAAATGTAAACCGTATTTTAGAAAGTGTTCTTATATAGTCTTTAGTTATATGTACTAAATACTTGTATGTAATAATTGGGGATTTTGCAAAAACAAAACAAAACAACACACACACGTCCTTGTCTTATAGTTTTTCTACTAAAACATGTTTTGTGTAATTTTCTAATAAATCTTTATCAATTCCTATACCATTGGTAAGTATAGCAGGTCCTTGATAACATTTTGCTACACCATTGATGAGTTGTCACAGGAACTTAACTCTTGTTTATATCATTTAACTTATGATAAAATTTCTGTTCTTATCCATCATTTTTCTTAAAGTCACAGACCTATCAACAATAGGTAAGGGATTATAAATTTATAGCAACTTCACAAAAGAAAAATTTAAAGCTTATGTCAGGAGCTAAAATGCCGAATTTTTTTTCAATTAAATCTTTATTGTTCAGATTATTACAGTTGTTCCTCTTTTTTCCCCTCATAGCTCCCCTCCACCCTCTGCCCTTACCCCAACCTCTGCCCTCTGTCCTCATCCATAGGTGTACGATTTTTGTCCAGTCTCTTCTCCCACCCCCCACATCCCTTCCCCCGCCCCGAGAGTAGTCAGTCCACTCCCTTTCTATGCCCCTGATTCTATTATATTCACCAGTTTATTCTGTTCATCAGATTATTTATTCACTTGATTTTTAGATTCACTTGTTGATGGATGTGTATTTGTTGTTCATAATTTGTATCTTTACCTTTTTCTTCTTCTTCCTCTTCTTAAAGGATACCTTTCAGCATTTCATATAATACCGGTTTGGTGGTGATGAACTCCTTTAGCTTTTTCTTATCTGTGAAGCTCTTTACCTGACCTTCAATTCTTATTGATAGCTTTACTGGGTAAAGTAATCTTGGTTGTAGGTTCTTGGTATTCATCACTTTGAATATTTCTTGCCACTCCCTTCTGGCCTGCATAGTTTTCTGTTAAGAAATCAGCTGACAGTCGTATGGGTACTCCCTTGTAGGTAACTGACTGTTTTTCTCTTGGTGCTTTTAAGATTCTCTCTTTGTCTTTTGCTCTTGGCATTTTAATTATGATGTGTCTTGGTGTGGTCCTCTTTGGATTCCTTTTGTTTGGGGTTCTCTGTGCTTCCTGGACTTGTAACTCTATTTCTTTCACTAGATAGGGGAAGTTTTCTGTCATTATTTCTTCAAGTAGGTTTTCAATATCTTTCTCTCTTCTTCACCTATAATTCAGATGTTGGTACGCTTGAAGTTGTCCCAGAGGCTCCTTACACTATCTTCATATTTTTGGATTCTTTTTTCTTTTTGCTTTTCCGGATGGGTGTTTTTTGCTTCTTCGTATTTCAAATCTTTGACTTGATTCCTGCAATCCTCTAGTCTGGTGTTGGAACTTTGTATAATATTCTTTATTTCAGTCAGTGTATGCTTAATTTCTAGTTGGTCCTTTTTTATAACCTCGAGGGTCTCACTAGATTCCTTGAGGGTCTCACTAAGTTTATCGGCAGTTTCACTAGACTTTTTGAGGGTCTTACTAAATTTATCGGAGGTTTCTAGAAAATTCTTGAAAAACCTTATAACCGTAGTTTTGAACTCTACATCCAGTAATTTGCTTTCCTCCATTTCTGTCATTTGTGACCTGTTTGTTTGTCTCTGCATTTTTTATGCTTCCTTGTGTTGATAGAATGGCTTTCTGTGCTAGGAGTCCTATAGGGCCTAGTGCAGCTGTGGGAAAACTATGGCCTGCGGGCCGGATCTGGCCCATTTGAAATGAATAAAACTAAAAAAAAAAAAAGACCGTACCCTTTTATGTAATGATGTTTACTTTGAATTTATATTAGTTCACACAAACACTCCATCCATGCTTTTGTTCCGGCCCTCCGGTCCAGTTTAAGAACCCATTGTGGTCCTCAAGTCAAAAAGTTTGCCCACCCCTGGCCTAGTGGCTCAGCCTCCCCAATTACCTGAGTTGGACACTCTTAGTGCACCCCTTTGTGGGCTTTGTGCACAGTCTTATTGTAGTTAAGCCTTGATTGTTGTAGGTATCTCTGGGAGGAATTGACCTCTAGGCCAATTGGCTGTGAGAATCAGCTGTGTCTACGGTGGGAGAACTTCTGTGCTGGAGACACCCTTGTGGGGCAAGACTTGCTTCAGTGGGGCTTTGGTGCGCACTGTGTCTGCCCCCTGAGTGTGTCCCTTATAGATCTGAGGAGTTGTAATTGGATGGTCCCACTCTGACCACTGGGTACACTGGCTCTTGGATCTCTAAGGAGGTGCTAATTTAGCCTCTGCCTGAGGCTACGCAGCAAGAGCTATGGAGAGATCTGCAGATTCCTCTTCTTTGCTTGGGGTTTGGAGGTGCCCAGATGAGGCCCAGCTGTGAAGCAATGCTAGGTGCTGTGGGGCCTTGGGCCTTCTCTTGGAAGTTCTGGGTCTCTCTCACCCAGCTTCAGTTTGCTAGGTAATTTTCAGATTGCGAAGGGCCAGGCCTTTCATATGCAACAGCTTGGGTGGGGTGGGATCTCAGGGGATCAACAGGGCGGAGTAAACAGCTATGGCAGATCCTCAGTCCTACCCTAAGAGGCCCCGCGTCTCAGTGTCCCAGTAATCGCTGCAAGCACCTCTGAGAGAAAGCCGCCCTCGAGTTCCAACCAGTGCCAGACAGTCCAGTTTCTCCCAGTATGAGTCTGGGTCCCCAGAGACTTGCCCTGAACTGGAGTTCAGAGATGTCGGGAGCTTGTGTCTCCCTCCCGATTGAAAGAGACAGCCATATCCTCAGTTGCCAGCCCTTTTCACATGTGCCTCTGTACCTCTGCACTTTACTTCCACACCTCCTCTGAGTCTCAGTGTGCTTTTCTCTTTCCTTCTAGCTGTAGAATTTCCAGTCGGCCAGCCTTTCTGTGTTTCGGGATGATGTCCGTTTTATCTTTTAGTTGTATTTTTGAAGTGGTTGTGCGAGACAGCAATTTCTGGTGTTTACCTATGCCGCCATCTTGGTTTCTCCTAAAATGCCAACTTTTAATGTAGTTGTCATACTTCTGGGAATTTTCCTAAGTAATTAGCTAAGTTCATACATAAGGATTTATGTTCAAAGATGTTCATTACATTGTTGTTTATATAGTGAATAACTTATAACAGTGTAAAATCTTATATTAGGAGCATCTTAGTTTAATGAAATATGGCATGTCCAAATGATAAAATTTCATGTACAATATAAAATGTTTATTTTTTTATTTTTTTTTAAATATATATTATATTGATTTTTTTACAGAGAGGAAGGGAGAGGGATAGAGAGTTAGAGACATCAATGAGATAGAAACATCGATCAGCTGCCTCCTGCACACCCCCTACTGGGGATGTGCCTGCAACCAAGGTACATATCCTTGACTGGAATCAAACCTGGGACCCTTGAGTCCACAGGCCGACACTCTATCCATTGAGCCAAACCGGTTAGTGCGAATATAAAATGTTTTATATTTTTTAAGATTACTGAAAAATATAGGAACATACTCTGTTTATTTTAAATATATACAGAATGTTACAAACTATGTAAAATATTTCTGTCTCTGCATTTATACAATGAGCCTGTATGACTCTTTAATCAGAAGAGGTTATTTATGAAATAATCATATCAAATATTGAACATTCTAATTCAATTTTAGAAAAACATAATAGTTTCTTCTTTAAAAGAAGCTCTGAAGTAAAAAGTTGAATCCAGTATTGTAATGCAAAAAAAGGAAGCATCAAGCTACATGAAGTAGGTTGGTTAATTTTCTACTGATGTGGGGCATTTACCATTTGTCTTTAAATTCACATCCACTTTATACAAAGAGAGAGACAATACAATTTTCAAGAAAATTAAAAAAACCTAGTGTGATATTTGTGGTTCTGGAACATATATTGGTGGTTTCATAAAACACTATCATATTTCCAAGGAATCCACTTAACCTCATGCAAAGGTACTAATGGTTAGCTGTTCAGACATGGGACATTCTTTCATGTTTATTAAAGACCTGTCTTTTACAAAGCTATCATCTATGCTTAGAATTTGTTCTTAGAATTTTGGAACATGATTGTAATTGATGATTATTTTATATGTCTCAAATTCAAATCCTAATTATTTCTTTTCCCCTCTCTTTATGTTCAGCCTTTTCTGTTTACATAACTACTTTGAGGATGTTAACAAACAGATTCTTTTTCCTGGGCAATGTCTATCCTCCAAATTATGTTATTTAGGGGATCATGATCCAATGTTTAAACTAGAATGTTTTCGAATATACTGTCTCTTACTGTATTTTAAAAGTAGTTTGAGAAGTGTACAATATGGGTTTGTCAATAGACTTGGGTTCTACTAAGAAAATATGTACTTTGTCTTGACTCAATAAACTCATACTTAGTATGGTTTAGCCTCTTCATATTTACTTTTGCCCATATTAGAAAACAATTAGCTTACTAAACAAATTTGAGAATTTGGTGGCGGGTGGTGGTGGTGGTGGGGTGATCCTCTCGATGAATCTCTTTTGAATTTGACTAAGAATTATACAATATTTGATAACCATGTTTAAAAATGGAGATATCCAAATATTATTGTAAACACCCAGTGATTTGTTTTACCTACAATATAAGTATTTTACTTGGTTGGCTTACATAGTAGCTAATAATATTTGTTAATGTGATTTAACTGCTGTGAACCTTTACTGAACAAATATTGAAATTTATTCAAGTCAAAGAAAGAGAATCTCTAATGACTTTTGTTAAGGCTTCTATTTAATAGTTAAGGACAAAAGTTTGTATGACATACGAGATGCAATTAACAGTAGATTTTACATTTAATAAAAAGAAAGAAGCATGCGTATTTGCTTTATTCATTCCATCATAATTTGCAGTAGAGCTGTGGGTGTTTAATGAGCAAATTCCAGCTAAAATGCTATATTGATTTTCTAGTGAACTTTGTAATAGTCATCCACCTTGGAAAAGCTCAGTGTTTACAATTAAGTTTTCTTTACTAAAAATGTTTGAGAGTTGCATATTGATCCTTTGAAAGTACTGAATTCTAGAAAGAATCATGTTTTTCATAATCAAATTTTACATAAAAGCTAATAGGTGTTAAAATTATGATTCAGTAATACTTTAATTTTGGAAAAATATCTTAGCATTTATAAAATACCTATGAATGGAATAGCTGAATCTTATGGTCATAGCTGTATGTTTAATTTTTTAAAAAGCAATTGACAAACTGCTTAGTTTATTCCCCATCTGTCAAAATACTCTTTTACATACCCTTACTTTCCTTGAAAATCTTTATTACCATCTGTTATTCTATCTATTTATCTACCCTCCTGACTTTGGTGTTTGTTGTTTCCATGCTTATTTTAATATTTTTCGTAATTGTGTCTATCCATAAATAATAGGTGGAGTTGTCTTCCTTTGCAACTTGCTGGTTTTGTCAAAATTTCACTTTTGAGATTTGTTCATAGTTAAATCATTTTAAAGGCTGGATAGCATTCCCATTTTGAATGTAAAGTGAGTTATTTATTCTCTCTCCTGTTGCTGGACATTTGAGTTATTTCTGGTTTTGCTGTTATATAATGCTACGGTAAGCATTTTTATACATGTTTCCCTACGCTTATGTGCAAGAATTTCTGTAACCAAAGAGGAGATTTGCCAGGTTATAGGCTACAGACATCTTCAACTGTAATAAATATTGTCAAATTCTTCTTGACAATTGCAAAATTATATGTGAGAATTATTTTTATTTCACAAGATCACAATATTTGTTATTATTTGACCTTTTAATTTTTTATTTTATGGGTGTGAAATGGTAACTCAATTTTACAGTAGCTTTTAAAAATAATTTTTGTCAAGTGATTAATTGATACCAATTTAGGTGAATAAAAGAAAATTATTTTTGTTAAAAGTATGCATTTCTCCTTTATTTTCTCTAATGAATTTTGGATGATATTTTTTGGTAGCTCTGGTTGAAGAGGTGTATTTTGCACAGAGGGAACGTGATGAAGCTATTATGTCTCGACTACAAATAGCCAATGAGGAGAGAGATGAAGCAATCGCACGAGCCAACCATATGGAAATGTCTCTAAAACTGTATGTACACATTTAAAACTATATCACATTAGAGGCATTTATAAAGTGTATGCATTATGTGGTGATTACATATTCAGAAATGTTACTGATTCTTTTGTGTTACAGTTGTAAATTCCATATCTCCATAGTCTTTCTCAGACTTCTGGCATGCTGTAGTAGTTTGCATGTCAGGAATAGCAGCTACCACACACACACACACACACACACACACACACACACACACACACAGAGACACACACACACACAAGAATAAGAAAAAAAGAAATACACAACACTGAGTACAATTACTTTCTTGACTTCTTCATAGTTCTGTTGTCGAAGTCCTTCTTTTGTAACTTCTCTTTTCTGGCACTTTAAGATGCTTTGGGTCTAGAAATGTGCCACTCCCATCCCGGAATCATCCACTCCTCAAAGGAACCCCGATTCCTTTTATTGGAAAGTGGTATTAGAAACCAAGGTCTGGATGCTAGATGTGCTCATTGTTGCTGGGTGTGACTACTTCTAGGCCCAATCAGAAGAAAGGGCTAGGAAATGTAGGGTGGCGCAAAAGTAGGTTTACAGTTGTGAGTATGCGAAACAGAGTTTATTCTTGTGTTAATATTTAATTATTGTATTATTTTTCCACTTAAACAACTATAACCCTACTTTTGCCCCACCATGTATATTTTTATAGTTTTTATTATAATATATTAAAATTAGGATACCTTAAGGCTGAGTCTTTTTTATTTTGTTCTTGTAGCATTCATAATAAGGGAGCAATGGGTAAAGGAGAACAGGAGAACACTCAATCCCAAGTTAATTAATCTATTTAATAAATATTTATCAAATATATACTGTGTGTCAGGTTTAGTTCTGTTTGGAGAGTGCATAGCATTATAGTCCCAGTTTAGGAAGAAGACATTAAGTAAATAATTACATAAATACTTAAAATAATATTAACTAATATGAGGAATTATTGCTTCCTAGGATCAGTTTATAGTAATTTCTTAATGAATTTTAATGTAGAAGTACATGTGGGGGGATTAGGATAAACCACAAATAAGAAGGAAGAACAACAACAAAGGCTAATCTATCAGCACAGTTTTAAATGGCACCGTACAGGTTCCTTTCTACTTAGCTGAAGCATGTAGGTTCTGAGTGTTCAATAGTGCATTTAAATGAAATCCTTCTTAAGATAGAACCTGTTTTTAACTGAGCTTTGCTTGACGGAGGCACATTTGGAGGTATTGAGTATAGGTTGAAATTATAAATTGTTTCACATCTCTTTTTTAATTCCTATTTTTTGCTTCTTATAATCTTCAAATTCCTTCTGTCATCTTTTTTCTCTTCTCCTTACCACTTCTGATCACTGTATCTTTAATGCCAAATGTGTTTTGTTTCATTATTCTGCCACTTCTCTGCCTTTCCTTACCCCTTGAATGTTCAGTGCTTTCTTTTCATTTTTACTTTTATCTAAAAAATAGGAAAAAAAAACATGTTTGCATATGTATATTGCAACTTTTGAGATTATGGTATCTTGTGTCTCTGTTATTCTTGGTATATCCTTAATTAAGTGTGGTACTGTGTAAAATGAGACTGATAAAAAGAATTTTGAATTTTCTTATTCGGTCTTTTAGCATGTGAGGTTCTTTCCATTGAACAAGGAGAATGATTATAGGTTCAGAAATGAAAGACATAATATCGAGTGATTTAGGGATAAATCAAGAAATGTGACATTTTCTGCCTAGGTCTTTTCACTTAGAGTGCAATGCTGTCAGGCAGAATTTGCATGGTATAGGAAATCAATTGAAACTTGAGCCCGTGGACATTTACTTCAGCAAAATTCTTACTAATTATCATGTCTATGTCTAGATAGAATGTTATAGGCATAATTAAGAGTTTACAGAAGGTTGAGATTCTTGTGTGCAATTGTAAACCTCATAATAATGATTTATAATTTGTAGTTTCTCAGCTATACTTCATATAACACTATTATTTTAAGTCTTAATTAAACCAGTAAAGCTTTATGTTTTGTACATGCTGCTAGTAAGCCGTAAACTTCAAAAGACATTTTATATAGAAAAGTAAAGCCATATATAGCTGTTTCATAGTTTTTTCCCCCTAACGGTCTATTTTTTGTCTAATTTTTATGTTTTCTTTTGACTGATAAAGTCAGTTATATACTTATTGTAGGACTGAATTTAACTTTCTGAAACCACTTTTCTTATGATTAATCTTTAACTAGACATTGAACGATCCAGTTCAAAAAAAAAGAAAAGTCAAATATACTGAATTGGCCCTTAAAGTGTATTAACATACAAACCTGGCCTCGTTTTTCAATACTCTATATCAGGGGTCAGCAAAGTAAAGACCTGTGGTGCAAGTTCAGCTTCCACCTGTTTTTGTAAATGAAGTTTTATTGGAAGGCAACCACACCTGTTCATGTGTTTATTAGCTGTTTTTGTGTTACAAAGGCAGGTTAGTAGCGTGACAGAGAACGCATGGCAAAGCCTAAAATGCTATCTCACCCCTTACAGGAAAAGGTTGCTATCCTTGCTCTATATAATATAGTTGAGACTAAATTATAATGTAGTTGATCTTTGCTATGTGTGGCAAGTATTTCTGAGACTTTTAAATGACTACAGATAGAAAATGCAAGTATTGGCTTTTTCTCTTTCGAAATTTATGTTTGTATTGCAAGTTACTGTTTCTATGTAAACTTTCGAATCCCAAATTATCATTTGTTCATTTTTTTAATATATTTTTATTGATTTTAGAGAGGAAGGGAGAGGGATAGAAAGATAGAAACATCAATGATGAGAGAGAATCATTGATCAGCTGCTCCTGCATGTCCCGCACTGGGGATCAAGCCCACAACCCAGGCATGTGCCCTTGGCCAGAATCGAACCAGGGACCCTTCAGCCTGTAGGCCAACGCTCTATCCATTTAGCCAAACAGGCTAGGGCTCATTTGTTCATTTTTATTAAAGTTTTATTTTTCTCCAAATGACCATTTATTACTGACTTCAATTTTAAAGTATAACTTAGCAAAACAAAATTGCGATGTAAATGCTAAGTGGTTGACTTGGCTCACTCTTGCCCTGCATGTTAGACCCGGCACACTTGCGAAGCATGATTCCAGTTTCTTCATCAGCAAAGTGATCAGTGACTAGATATTATGTACTTTTAAGGATAATCACATAAATTAGTTGTAGTCTGAATGCCAAATTCATGTGCCAAGGATTTAGTATAAACTTTTGATAAGAAAATTTAATTTTAAAAATTCTAGTTAGTAGGGAATATTAGCCTGCATATAATTATCTTAAACATATCCTGTTGAAATGTGTTAATTTAGAACATTGAAACCCTCTGGTAAAGTAATAATTCCTCACATTGCAGTGCATGAAAAAAACTAACAAGTATTACATAAGCATTCCATATACTTTTTGTTATGTTTATTATTTATAGTATACATATTTGGTAGCCTACCTATGCTGTTATTTTCCTTCCTGATCATATGTAATTCTTTGAAACAGAAAAGGGCGATTTATAACCTGTAGAACTAATTTTTTTTTTTTTACGAAAAGTTGCTAATCTAAATGTTCGATTTTATTGTAGCTTTTTAAATTTTAAATTACCAAGTTTAATAAATAAATTTGGAAGTTTTAAAAGTTTAAGTTGAGTTTTGTTTGGCATTTGCTATAATAAACTCTTAGTCTGATTTCATTGAAAAATAACAACATTAAGGTAAATATTTCTCACTACATATGGCTTCCCTTTTATTTTTTTAAAATATTTTTATTGATTTCAGAGAGGAATGTGGAGGGAGAGTGAGATAGAAACATCAATGATGAGAGAGAATCATTGATTGGCTACCTCCCCCACATGTCACACTGGGGATGTAGCCCGCAACCTGGGCATGTGCCCTGACCCGGAATAAAACTGTGACCTCTAGTTCATAAGTCGACACTCAACCACTGAGCCATGCCCACCAGGCTATGGCTTCCTTTTTTAAAATCATATTTATCCAACCAGTAACTGATGGTTGCACCATTCTTCAGATGCCTTTACATGTTCATAAATTAGCTGTAAGAATTTTATCTTACACTTTTCCACTATGCTTTTTAAGTGATTGAAAAATAAGTGATTGTCTTCACAGTTCTTGTAGAACAAGCCTTTATGAAGCAGTATATTTGGAAACTGTTGATTTATTTTGGCAGAGAAAAGATGAGAATGTTTGCCCTTGTTGAAATGTGGCAAATCCAAGAAGACGTTAGGAGTTTAAGATGCAATAAGTTTACGTAATTGAAAATTACTTTCCTGTTAACTTATACTGCTTTAGTATGTATGGAAAATTCTTTGTATATATTTTTTCCTGTTAAGATGCATTGTTCTAAAATTTATACTTTCCATCAAAGTAGCTATTTTATTGAATTGTAGAGTTTGGGACAATTTTGTAATAAATTTATTGTGTCTTCTATTATCTTTTCCTAGTATCCTTTTTTTGTGGTGAGTGTTAAATCATAGGAACACAGAAATGGTGGTGGTGGGGGCTTGAATAGCTAAACTTGGTTATCTAAACTTTTTAGTACAATTTTAAAATAATTGAGGGCCATTTTAAAAATCTACATCATTTTACTAAAACTCATTACAGATTTTTATTTAATTTACCCGATTTAGTGGTTGCCTAGATTATAAATATTTTCTAAGATATATCGTTTAAATTTTTCTTCTTTATTGCATTTCTTCAATTTCCAAAATCAATAGTCACTTCTGTAAGCACTGTGACTATTATAAGACAAAGTGAATTTCTGAGGGGACGCAATTTGCTTTCTTTGTCTCTAATTGAATAATTCTATATTTGTAATGAAAAAGAGAAAATAACATTAGTCTTCTAAAAATATGGTTCAGTTTTAGTCAGCATTTCTGTATAGTATAGTTGTTTTAACAAATAGGTAGCAGCGGGAGATTGTCAAGTCAAATTTAGAGGTAATTATTTGTCATTGCTTTCGAGGTAACATAGGTAAAATTTGTAATAAAAAAAAAACTTGCCTTGTTTTATTTGTAATAATGTCCAAAAAACAGAGGAATCATAGTTTCAGGTAAGAATTGAAAGTCCAGGAATAAATATAATGATGAGAGTGAGTGCTCCTATCGCTGGGGAACTTCCTTCATCTGAGCACATATGAACAATTGATCCTTGTAGTCATATATAGCAGTAAACATTAATAACTTAACAGTCTAAAGTCAGTGCAGGAGATATGGAGCATTATTGAAAGATGGAGTCGAGCAGGTGGCACTTTAATATGTTCAGTGTCATGGTTGACTCTAAAGACTAGTCGAATGAAATTACTTGAGGTTCTAAAGATTTAAAAAGCGAACTCATTTTGCTGCACTAAGGAAATGCTACTGATCAGGCTTTCTGTGTCCCTTTTTTCTAGGCTAGAAAATATTAACCCTGAAGAAAATGACATGGTAAGCCATTCTCTGAGGAGATTTCTGGATGTCAGTCTTATATCTTAGAGGCTTAAGTTCAATTGAGTGGGTTTCAAGAACTAAGATGTGGGAAAAAGAAGAATTGACACACTAATAATGTACATCTTTGCTGCGATATGAAAATTCAATAACTTCACTCAGTCAATTTACAATTCACATGTGCCTATTAATTAAAACCCTATATTAAATAAAATATATTAAAACTTCATGTCTGACTAACATATAATGGTGTTGGTAGACATTACAGGAATTACTGAACAGAATAAACAATGCAGACACAGGGATGGCTATTGAGAAGAATGGAGCTATAATTGTGGATAGGATCTACAAGACCAAGGCATGTGAAAAGAGAATAACTGCAGAAGAAATGAACGCAGTGATAGAAGAACGCGATGCTGCTTTGTCTCAGGTAACTGCACGTATCTGCAAAAGCATCTACTTCCTGTTTCCCCATCCTTTACCATTAAAAAAATGACTTTTCCCACATATTCTTAATTCAACTCAGTTATTACCATATAATTAATATCACGATAGATATATTAATCACATCTTTTGTTATATCAGTCTTCACATATATGCATTCTCATTTCTGTTAGCTTGTTATATAACTATAATTATGTTCTTTAATGTAATCACTCGAACATGAGATCGACTTCTTATTTGAGTCGCAGTTTTGTGAGGGCTGAGATTATATTTTTATTACTCTTTTATTCCCAGTGCCTAATTCAGTGCCTTTTAGTAATTATTGATAAATGAATCAAATTATTTGTGTATTCTCTTCTGAATATCACTTACGTCTTCCTGCTCTACCCGAAACCTGATTACCTCCCTGCGGCCCCTGCTCCCGCTGCAGGCCTGTCAGGCAGTGGTGGTATTCCCTCCTGCAGTTATTCCAGTGGCATGAAGGCTGGTTCCTCTACTCGTTGGTGTTTTTAGATCATTGTTTTGTTTTCCTCTCTAAACTCCTCCAGCTCCAAAGCTCATGCATCAGATTGTACCACCTGTACATACTCCTGTTGAACTCATGTGCACACTCCTATGTCTCTTCATTTCTTAAAAATTTAGGATGTCTTTTTCTGTCTCTTCATAATTCTTGTCATAATTCTTGATGATTTAACTACCTATGTAGATGATTTTTTTAATATCCCAGCCTCTCATCTTGAATTTCTCTTCTCCAGTCATCATGTCTTCTGCGCTACTTCTGCCATCTCCCCTATGGTCACATCCTATCCCTGGTTATCATCAGTCTCCATTGCAAGCCTCCCGGTTTCTGACCACCGCTTATATCTTTCCAGCTCACTTACTCTAGAACTATGACTCTGGAAACCTTTCAACTGGAACCTATTTCTATTACCCTACATATTTTCCTATCCCTCAAGCTTCTTATGTCCTCACTTCCCTCTTTATCTAGCTTATATTTCATGGCTTACCATAATTATTACCAACTTAAATATAATATGAGCTTAGTTCTCTTGGCCCTCTCTTCCTTTGTCCTACTCACCCAGCAAAGCTTAAGCCTTAAACATTTAACTTTCTATGCCTGTTCTATGACTTCATGTATTTATATGGCAGGACAATATGACATAAATTTGCAAACTGAACTTACCTTAAATTTATGATCACTGTCTTCAAGTAGACCCTGATGTTACCTGACAGTCTTCAGCATTTTTGTTAGTCCATTCACTCTTCCCTCTAGAGCAGTGGTTGGCAAGAAATGATAAAATAGCCCTAACTGGTTTGGCTCAGTGGATAGAGCATCGGCCTGTGGACTGAAAGGTCCGGGATTCGATTCCGATCAAGGGCATGTACCTTGGTTACAGGCAAATCCCCAGTTGGGGGTGTGCAGAAGGCAGCTGATTGATGTTTCTCTCTCATGGATGTTTCTAACTCTCTTTCCTTTCCCTTCCTCTCTGTAAAAAATCAATAAAATATATTTTAAAAAAAGAAAGAAAAGATAAAATAGTCCTCTAGAGCCATGGCCGGCAAACCGCGGCTCGCGAGCCACATGCGGCTCTTTTGGCCCCTTGAGTGTGCCTCTTCCACAAAATACCAGCTCTTCCACAAAATACCGACTTCTGCGCATGGGCCTCGAAGTTTCAATCGCACTGTACATGCGCGCCTGCACGTGGTATTTTGTGGAAGAGCCACACTCAAGGGGCCAAAGAGCCGCATGTGGCTCGCGAGCCACGGTTTGCCGGCCATGGCTCTAGAGGACTATTTTATCTTTTCTTTCTTCTCAGATATTTCCTTCTCCTTCCAGATGGGCAAATGGACTCTTCTTGTTGCCATTTCACCCACCAACCTGCATTTGCACTCATAGTTCTAACTTTTCTAATTTATTTCTTTTTTTCTACATGCATCCATTTAAGAGCAATCTCTATTTCTGCACTAGTTCACATGTTTTCTTGCCTGCTTATGGTTATCACCTAACCAACCAGTTGTACCTTTTCTCTCCTTCTTTATACAATACTAGGGGCCCGGTGCACGAAATTCGTGCACTGGGTGTGTGCTTGGGGTGGGGGGGGAGTGTCCCTCAGCCCAGCCTGCCCCCTCTCACATACTGGGAGCCCTCAGGCGTTGACCCCCATCACCCTCCAATAGCAGGATCGGCCCCTTGCCCAGGCCTGACGCCTCTGACAGAGGCATCAGGCCTGGGCAGGGGACCCTCATTTCCCCCCATCACTGGTTCTGCCCCCAGCCCAGGCCTGATGCCTCTGGCCCAGGCATCAGGCCTGGGCAGGGGACCCCAGACCCCTCCGATTGCTGGCTCTGCCCCTTGCCCAGGCCTGATGCCTCGGCCAGAGGTGTAGACCCCCATCACCCTCCGATCGCCTGATCGGCCCCTTGCCCAGGCCTGACTCCTCCGCCAGAGGTGTCAGGCTTGGACAGGGGACCCCCATCTCCCCCCGATCACTGGCTCTGGCCCCTGCCCAGGCCTGAGGCCTCTGGCCCAGGAATCATGCCTGGGCAGGGGACCCCCATCTCCCTCTGATCGCTTGCTCCACCCCCGACCCAAGCCTGATGCCTCTGACCCAGGCTTCAGGCCTGGGCAAGGGGACCATCATATCCCTCCAATCCCCGGCTCCGCCCCCCACCCAGGCCTGATGCCTTGGCCAGAGGAGTTGACCCTCATCACCCTCCGATCACCAATCACCAGATCGGCCCCTTGACCAGGCCTGAGGCCTCCAGCAGAGGTGTCAGGCCTGGGCAGGGGACCCCCAGCTCTCCGCGGTTGCAGGCTCTGCCCCTGCCCAGGCCTAAGGCCTCTGGCTGAGGCATCTGGCTCGGGCAGCGGGGACCCACAGCTGCAGCGGCCCCGCGATCGTGGGCACCGCTTTAGGCCCAGGCAAGGGACCCCTAGCTCCTGGGACTGCCAGCTTCGACCGTGTCCAGCTCCCATCGCTGGCTCCACCCCTACTTCCTGCTATCAGTGGCCAGGGTGGCAAAGGCACCTGATTCTCCGATCATGGCGGGGGGGCAGGGCAAAGGCGGCCCTGCTCTTAGCTCCCCCCTGGGTTTCTGATCACTGTCAGTGGCAGGGGGCTTCTTCCTGCTTTCCCTTTTGCCTCCCTGCATTGTGCCTACATATGCAAATTAACCGCCATCTTTTTGGCAGTTAATTTGCATATAGCCCTGATTAGCCAATGAAAAGGGTAGCGTCGTACGCCAATTATCATTTTTCTCTTTCATTAGTGTAGATTTTCTATTAGTTCATGTCTGTCACCATCTAAAGTGCTCTAGTATCTTCCATACATACTTCCATGGTGATGTTTTGGTAAGTCTTGTTCTTCTTGAGGTTTGCCCTAGCACTTTTTTCCTTCTCAAACTGAGAGCTGTGTATCCACTAGTCCTAGCAGATCCTGTATTCCAGTGTTTGTCTCCTCAACATTGTAAAATTGTGGGACACTCCATTATTCTTTTCAGGAGTTTTAGGACTTAACTGTAACTTCAGGCCCATGCAGGTTTGGGATTTTGCAAATTATTTGAAGTGGAAACAATTCTCAAATCTCCAATTTTGCCACTTCAGTCCAGTATGACTGCCAAAAACTTAGAATTTCTCTGTCCTCCACAGGAGTCCTCTGTGTGTCCAAAGCCTGCTTTCTTTGCCCTGGCCCATGTCTCAGTCTTTAAAACTCCGCTGGGAAATGACTGCAGATCTTCAAATCACGTCTCTTCAGTTAGCCCCTCCTCAGAGCTTAGCCACTTGGTCATTGTTACGGCAGCAGCCTTCAGATGATTTTTGAATTTATCTGGCTTATTCTTGGCTAGAGCATTGTTCTGCCACAAATTATTTCATCCTATCTAGATGCGGAGGTATGACATTTATCTTTAGATTAGAATTAGAAAAAGTCCTTAAACTTTCAAGATGGGCAAATGTTTTTACCATTGTTCTCTACCAAGTGTGTTCAATCTAGGATCATTCAATATATTGTTGAAGAGATAGCCAAAACTAGTTTAATGTGCTTGGAAATAATCCTATATAATAAAAGGGTAATAGGCAAACTGACCCTAACAGCAGAACGACTGGGAATGACTGGTCACTGTGACACACACTGACCACCAGGGGGCAGACACTCAATGCAGAAGCTGCCCCCTGGTGGTCAGTGCGCTCACACAGGAGGAGCTCTGCTCAGCCACAAGCCAGGCTGATGGCTGCCAGTACAGCGGTGGTGGTGGAAGCCTCTCCCGCCTTTTCAGCAACACTAAGGTTGTCCGACTGCAGCTTAGGTTCTTTGATATTATCAGTGGGACTTTTGCTGCTGCATCACTGATGACAGAGATTTTACATCAGGTTTATATTTTGTGACCTTCAGAGATATGCACAAGCTACTACTTTCATCTGTCAGGCTACTCCTATTACGAGACTTAACAAAATTCATCACTGAGAACAAAGATTCACAAGAGTATGTGGATGAAAACATGGAGAATGATGCTGTTGCAAAGTTTTTTAAACAGAAAAAATTTTCTGGAATGGCATTCCAAGTCCTCAATAGTTCGTTTTCGACACCTCTCTGGTACTCCTGTCTCTAATTGCTTTTTTTCAATGTTTTCCAAGTCAACTCTAAGGTCAATAAATTTCTGCTTCCAAATTGAGCTACTCTGAAATTCAATCAACTGCATTTCAAAATCAGCCGTGTCTATCCATGAAAACATTTGTAAGTTTAGTTCCTCTAGTTTCATGCTGCTGGAAACCTCATGAATTTTTCTGTCTCTTCCAGTTCTCTGAATTTCGCAAATCTTGAGAAGAACTGCTCAGTAGTTGACTCGATGATGTTTAAAAACAGCTTTTGAAGGCTTTGACAGTCTGCTCTGTCATCTTTTGGGAGGTCTTCGATGTGACTTTTGAGGTTTGGGAAATATCTAAATCTCTCACCATCCACATCCCTCTTAAAGACTTCCAGTTTCTTTTCAAAAGCCTTTATGTAACCAAACATAACATCAAGTGTCTTGCCAGTTCCTTGTAATTTAACATTTAAGTCATTCAAATGTTCACAAAAATTGTAAATGGAAGATTATAAGAGAGGGTTTTGCGTGCCAGCAAAAGTTATTGGCATGCCATGTTTGGCACTCGTGCCAGGGGTCGCCCACCCCTGGCATAGAGTCAATTCAATCACTAGTAAAATACATATTTTGGCATATTTCACAGACCTGGGACAAATACTCCAAAAATTTATACGGAACCAAAAAGACCCAGAATAGTTGCAGCAATCTTGAGAAAGAACAAAGCAGGAGGGATCACAATACTGGATATCAAGTTATACTACTGTAATCAAAAGAGCCCGGTACTGGCATAAGAACAGCCATATAGGCCAATGGAAAAGAACAGAGAACCCAGAAATTAACCCAGGTCATTACACTCAATTAATATTAGCTAGTGATTTTGAGCTTTCAGGAATATCACAGACATTTTACCTTAATTTTAAAACTTATTTAGCACCAGATATTTTCTTTTTTAAAAAAATATATTTTATTGATTTTTTACAGAGAGGAAGGGAGAGAGATAGAGAGTTAGAAACATCGATGAGAGAGAAACATCGATCAGCTGCCTCCTGCACATCTCCTACTGGGGATATGCCCGCAACCCAGGTACATGCCTTTGACCGGAATCGAACCTGGGACCTTTCAGTCCTCAGGCCGACGCTCTATCCACTGAGCAAAACCAGTTTCGGCACCAGATATTTTCTAACTATGTCTTCTGTGTCATGCCAGGATCACTTCATTAGTCCCATTCTTTGTAGCAACTGGAAATCTTCAAATTCTGTGATAACTTTTTGATTTTGATACATTTACTAACTTTATTTTTCAAATCATGTTAAAATCATTTAGTTACTTGAACTGGCCTTATTAAAATCTTATCTTTTTTCAAATGAACACTTATACTCTTATTTATTCAAATCCTCTTGCATCTTTTTCTGTTTCATATGGAGACTTGAAAGCCTTAAAGTCTTTCATAGGATGAATTAAAATTTTTATAATTAGCACTTGTTTGATTGAGGAATTGTCTTATTATCTCACATTTGTTCTTTCTTCTTTGTCATTTTTCTTGGCTCACTAATGCTTGCATATTCTAATTCAAATTTTTGAAATATCTGTAATTAGAAGATAAAGCTAGAAACTCTTTTTTCCCCCCACTAATTTTTCTGGGATCGTAAGTTTTATAGGACCCAGAAGCTACCTAGTTAAACTACCCACTAAATTGAGAAATTGTATCTGTGACTAATTTTCAATTTAACCAAATATTCATTTCCTCTTAATGTCTACCCATTGGTACAGGCATTGGTTTCAGAGCATTTGACTGATAAATTATATTGTTTCAAATATATTCAAACATCTATGTGACCAATAATATCCTAAGTCCTACAGGCTAGTCTTAAAGACACAGTTGGATCCAGGTCAGACATCAGGATTGGTTATTGATTAGCTTTTAGGGCCAACCTTAGGGTGAGCTACAGTACTTCAGATAGCCATTTATGTGATTATGGAGGCTGTGAAGTCCAAAATCTGCAATGGGCAAGCTGGATACTCAAGAGAGCCAATGCTGTATTTCCATTCTGAGCCTGAAGGGCTGAGAACCAGAAGAGCAGTTGATGTAAGCTCTAGTTCAAGTCTAAAGGCGAGAGTAGATCCAATATCACAGTTTAAACAGTGTCGGAGAGTAGAAATTTTTTCTTGTTCAGCCATTTATTCTATTCAGGCCTCCAATGGATTGGATGAGACCTACCCACATTGGGGAGAGAAATCTGTTTTACTAAAGTCTACTGATTCCAGTGTAATCTCACCCAGAAACATTGTCACAGACACACCCAGAAATGGTGTGTAATTAAATATCTGGGCATCCTGTGGCCCAGTTAGGTTTTCATATAAAATTCGCCATTACACCATTTCTAGAGGTTCTGACTAAATTAGGCTAGTTTTGATTTGCAAGGATATGCATAGATGGTCAAGGCCTAGCAGCAGTTAGGCTTTGGACTTTATTGATCCTTGTGGTTGATAGTATAGTATAGAGATTTTCATTGATTTGACCCCAGCTAGTATCTGGTACATAGGTGAGGGGCCCAGCTCTTGAGAACTAAATAAATTATGCATGAGAATAAGGTTAGGATATGGACTTTAGCCAAATGGGCCAACGGAATTGGTAAAATAAAATACGTTTGAAACACTAAAGCAAAGACTTGCAATACAGCAGGAAGGAAGTGATAAGTTTGGTGTGTACATTGGTGTTTGGATTCTACTCCAGGCATAATGAGTAATATGCTTATGGCTTTGAATTAATTTCATTCCCACCAAGTGATAAGGATGGGACTTGGGTTGGATTGCTAAGGTTGATCATGATCAGGTTGTGAACTACATGAAAGGAGCTTGTAAGGTAAAAACTTTTAGGATCAGAGCACAGGCAGGCAAGAGCAGAAACAAGCACTATTTTCTCATTCCCAGGTTAAACACCTTTGCATCCTTCAGTCTTTTCCTGGGTTTCCTTTTACTTTGTTGTCTTCTAGATGTTAATTTCCCTTTGTTGATGTATCAAAACTGAATTAGTGATTATAAATTTCTCTTACATGAACATTATGCAGAGAAACTTAACTCACTGCAATTTTTGGAAATGAGTTGTTCCAAATATCAAATTAACCCTATAAAACCCTTTCAATTTGTCACTTTTGTTTATTGGTTGTTGACATATTTCTACAACATTTAAATGTCTTCTTTATATATATAAAAGTCTAAGTGACTGACTGTCCATCTGTCCGACCAACAGACCGGTTGGTACTTGTGACATGCACTGGCAATCCTATCTAATAAAGAGGGAATATGCTAATTGACCCTCACACTGATGCAAAGATGGCGGTGCCCACAGCCAATAAGGAGGGAATATGCTAATAGACCCTCATGCCGTCGCAAAGATGGTAGTGCCCACAGCCAGTAAGGAGGGAATATGCTAATTGACTGCCCCGCCCTCAAAGATGGCGGCAACCACAGCCACAAGATGGCGGCGCCCAGTCCCCTCAGCCTCCCAGCCACCCAGGGCCGCCCGAGGCCTGTGCTGCTGGCAGTGGCAGCAGCAGAGGTGTGATGGTACATTGCCTTCCCCTGATCACCGGGTTGCCTCCCGCCCCTCAGGGCTTCCTAACTGTGAGAGGGGGCAGGCCGAGCTGAGGGACCCCCCCCCCCCTCCAGTGCATGAATATTCTTGCACTGGGCCTCTAGTTTAAAAATAAACGTTGACTGGCGCATGTGCGATACATATAAAGCTCCCATGAATTTCTTAGTATTATTACTCCTTCGGGAATGCCGTATCATAGATTAAAATTGAAAGTATGTATAATTATCATGATAACGGAGAAATCTTATTAGTAAATGGGGTCTTTATAATGGTACTAGATTTATTATCAAAAGATTCCTAACTCCCACTTCTAGGAATATATCCCAAGAAACCAGAAACACCAATCAGAAAGGATATATGCACCCCTATGTTCATAGCAGCACAATTCACCATAGCTAAGATCTGGAAACAGCCTAAGTGCCCATCAGTAGATGAATGGATTAGAAAACTGTGGTACATCTACACGATGGAATACTATGCTGCTGTAAAAAGGAAGGAACTCTTACCATTTGCAACGTCATGGATGGAACTGGAGAGCATTATGCTAAGTGAAATAAGCCAGTCAATAAAGGAAAAATACCACATGATCTCACTCATTCATGGACAATAGAGACCATTCTAAACTTTTGAACAATAATAGATACAGAGGCAGAGCTGCCTCAAACAGATTGTCAAACTGCAGCGGGAAGGCCGGGGAGGGTTGGGGGGCAGGAGGTAGGGGGGTAAGAGATCAACTAAAGGACTTGTATGCATGCATATAAGCATAACCAATGGACATAAGACACTGGGTGATAGGGGAGGCTAGGGGACTGTCTAGGGCGGGGGGATAAAATGGATACATATGTAATACCCTTTGTAATACTTTAAGCAATAAAAAAAAAAATAAAAAAATAAAAGATTCCTAACTAACATAATCAAAGCTAAAGTATTAACAAGATCTGTGGAAAAGAGAGGTTGTTCTGATTTCAAGAATTGATTTGTTCCCATCTGACCCTGGCAACCCATTTAAATTAATTCGAAGACAGTTTCCCATGATGCCAGCATTTGCAATGACTATTAATAAACGACAAGGACAAACCATAGAAAGGGTAGGAATATTCCTACTTGAACCCGTTTACAGACATGGTCAGTTATATATTGTTTTCTCTTGAGTTTGAAGAGCATGACATTAAAGTTAAAAGTTGTAAATACTTCACCACAAGGGAAATTGGTCAAGCACTCTGAAAGTGATTTTACTCTTAATGTGGTGTTCAGGAAGACATTAGAGTAAGTTTAATCAATTTAGCAGTCATTGTTTTTATCAGTGTTGTTTTTATGTTATGTTTTTGTTGTTTTTTATATCATGTCTTTGTTGCTGTTATATCATGTTGTTATTTTTTATTAATCAATTTATATATTATTTTCATATGCATTTAACTAATTTTCTTAAATCTCTGACACTTATAGAGAAAGGGCGAATAGCAATATTAAACTATTTCTTCTAATTAATTTCCTTTCAATGTACACGAATCCATGCACCAGGCCGCTAGTCAAAATGTAATTAGCACACCTATTTTTGATCATTTAGGTATTTTGTTTTTGTCAAATGTTATAATGAAAACTCTTTGTTTTTGTCAAATGCTATAATGAAAACACTAGATCCTAAGGTCCTTCAGGTATAGCACTGACAAATATAAAAAGCATGGGAGGAGCAAGGGGTAATCAACAGGGAAATTAAAGGAATTCAGCTAAATGTTTCACTAGTCAGGTTCCTTCTTCTCTATAGCGTGCAAACTATATTAAGCTCCACCTGCAGCAATATGGAAAATAAGCCCAAAACAGGGAAACACGAATCCAGTCCAGTAATATAATGAAGAAAATTCTAGGAAGACAGCTGAGCGATGTACAGAAAGTACAATTGGTGTGTTGCTTTATGACTCTGCCTTTAAGCATATTTTCTCCCTCACTGGAACAAGTTTCCACTCCACTTGTTGCTCATTTGTCTGACTACTACTTCAAGTCTCATTTAATCTCTTATATAAAGTTCTATCTCATGAAACAATATTGAAATATCTTCTTTGTGCCCACATTTTACCTTGTATTTTGTTACAATACTTGTCGCACTGCATTACAGCTAATTGATTTTATATTTGTCTTCCCTAGTAGCAAGATAGGAACTGTTTTTCTTTATTTGTGTCTATTACAATCCTTAGGGCAGTGTAGGTACTTACTAGTATTTTTGTTGAATTAATGAAGTGATGAGCTTAGCTATTTTAGATCTATTTCAAGATATACTAAACTAAAATAAATTAGTGAAACATTCATTCATTTACATTTTATTGATATCTATTATGTGCCATGCATTGGGAATTCAGCAATGATCCAAATATAGAAAGTTTTTACTGTTATGGAACTTACATTTTTGCATGGAAATACAGTGAACAAACAAACGAATAAATGTAATGTGATGAAAATTAAAAGGTAACTGTAATTGGTAGTTGGGTTGTCACTTTAAATAGACAGACCTGTTTGTCAATGTGAATGTTTGAAATGGACTTGGAAGAGGAGGATGATCCAGCCATGCAAAGAACTATGGAAAAGATCATCAATGCCATGAGAGAGGGAACATGCTTACTGTGTTGAAAACGCTGATAAAATATATCAAGCTTAAGTGTGCTTGAAGTGTACCGAGCAAGGAAGATAGTAACAAGTGATGAAGGAGATGAGATGGGCAGCAGACAAAACTGTAAGGTAGGGAGTACAAATTACAACTAAATGCAGAATATATTGAAGGAGAAAGGTCACTGTAGTTGTCCAAGCAAAATATGAAGCTGATAGTAGCTCTGGGGAGCAAGTGGAGATTTAGAGAAATAGACAGATTTGGGAAGTATTTTGATCATACAGTGGGTGAGCCTTGAAGACAGATTGGATTTGGGCATAAATGAGGGGGATGAATTAAGGTTGACTCCTATATTTGGGGCTTGAACACTTGTAGATATTTGCTCCATATATTGTGATGGCCAAGTTGTTTATTTTGTGTGTGTGGTGTTTTTTTGTTGGAGGGGGGAGGTCAACATTTTCGGAGGGAAATTACATTCTTTCTTGGATATGGTATATTTGAGATGATTCTTAAAAATTCAAGTGGAGCCCTAGTTGGTTTGGCTCAGTGGACAGAGCATTGGCCTGCGGACTGAAGGGTCCCGGATTCGATTCTGGTCAAGGGCACATGCCTGGGTTGCAGGCTCGGTCCCCAGTAGGGGGCCTGCAGGAGGCAGCTGATCAATGATTCTCTTTCATCATTGATGTTTCTATCTATCTCTCCCTCTCCCTTCCTCTCTGAAATCAATAAAAAAATATTTTTAAAAATTCAAGTGGAAATATTGAGCAGGTGCTTGGTTATTGCAGCCATCAGCATGTAGATAATTAAATCTGTGGAATAGGTAAAACTAAGGAAAGATCGTTGAGAAAAAGAGCTTCTAGGACCAAGTTCTGTTATCTGCCAACATTTAGCAGTTGGGCAAAGTGAGAGAGGTCCACCCAGGAGATTGGGAAGGATGGCAAATGAGGTAGGAGGACACTGCAGACAGTGTGCTGTCTTTGAAGGCAAGGACAGAAGGTGTTTGCAAGATGAAAGTGATCAGTTCCCTTGAATGGAGGTCAAGCAAGGAGAAGATGGAATAGAGTTGGCCATCTGTACCGCTGGTTCCTCACTGGTAGGTTCAACAAACGGGACTGAAAAATATTTTGGGGGAAAAGTTACATTGTTGCTGATCTATATTATGTGCTTAGGCCTGTGATGATTGGGTCTTCATGGGCAGCCAGGGAAGCAAGAGGCGGGGAGGCTGGGAGGCAGAGAACCTGATTGACCCTGATCACTGGCCAGGCCTAGGGACCCTACCCATGCACTAATTTCATGCACCGAGCCCCTAGTCTATACTAAAAAAGGGTAATATGCCAATTAGACCAGATAGACTGGCTGTTTTCTGGACATCCTTCCAGACAAAGCCACAGTGGCAGGGACTGAGGCAGAGGTGGTAAGGAGCGATCAGGCCAGCAGGAGAGAGGTTCGGGGCAATCAGCAGGCCGGGGAGAATGGTTAGGGGTGATCAGGCTGGCTGGGGAGAGCAGTTAGAGGTGATCATGCAGGCAGGCAGACTGGTTAGGGGAAATCAGGCAGGCAGGCAGGTGAGCGGGTAGGAGCCAGCAGCCCTGAATTGCCAGAGGAATCCAAGATTCGAGAGGGTGCAGGCCAGGGTGAGATACCCCTCCCCCCTGCATGAATTTTGTGCACTGAGCCTCTAGTTTTACATAAGAAACTTGAGCATCTGAGGACTTTGGTATCTACAGGGGTCCTGGAACCAATCTCCTGCAGATACTTTTAGGTTTGATCACATGGAAGATGTTGAGGGCCTTGACAAGATTGTTGTCCAGGATGGAGGCCACATTGGAGTAACTTGTTGTACAGAGCACATGAATGAAGGTCTGAGAAGATAAATATAGTGGCCTATTTTGAGATCCAGCATTCTATTTAGAACATTCTTGACCTGGTTATGAATTTCTCACTTGACATTCTGTATGACCAAACATCACTGAAAAAGCAGATTAGGAAGTATAACATACACTAACAAATCCACTTGAAGAGCAAACCCAAAATCTTGGCCAATGATGTAACCATCAAAGTTAAACTTCTGACTTAAAAAAAGGAAAAGATAACCTAGTTTCTTCTTCTCTTTGTTGTTAGTAGCATTGCTTTACTGTGTACCCTTTCCATTTGCATAGTGCCTATCATACAATAGATGCAAGATATTAGAAGTTGGACAAAAAGCTCATACTTGAAAATAAAATAAATCATAACATGTAGAGTTTCACTTTTCAGGAAAAATAGGAAGCATGTTTAACATTATTATAGTGTTAGTAAAATTTGTATTAATACTTTCTCTTGTAAATTTCTTAATTTGCTTTTCTACCAATTAATCATTTGTCTATGAATGATTTTCATCTTGCTAAAAGATATTGTTGATATTTGATCTATTCTAATAACTTTTCATTTTATTAAAAATTTTTTACATCTTTTTAAAACAACAGATAAGTTCGTAAAGTACAAATAAACAACAAGATGATTGCTTATAAACTCATGTTCTATAAATAATAACATAAAGATTCTTTGTCTTTTTTTCAATACATGTTATATTATGCATACTACTTTGTAACCTGATTTCTCACTTTGATTTTCTATTTTGTCAGATATTCTTATTATTTATAACTAGAGGCCCAGTGCACAAAAATTTGTGCACTCGGGGAAACGGGGCGTCCCTCAGCCCAGCCTGTGCCCTTTCACAGTCTGGAACCCCTTGGGAGATAACGCCCTGCTGGCTTAGGCCTGCTCCCGGGTGGCAGAGGGTAGGCCCAATCCCTAGGTGCAGCCCCTGGTTGGGCTCAGAGCAGGGCCGATTGGGGAGTTTGGGCGCCGCCCCGTGTCATGCACAGAGCAGGGCTGATTGGGAGGTTGCGATGCCACCCTCAGTCACGCTCAGGGTAGGGCGGATTGGGGGGTTGGGGCACCGCCCCTTATCACACTCAAGGCAGGGTCGATGGGGAGGTTGCGGCACCACCCCCTGTCACGCACAGAACAGGGCCAATCAGGGGGTTGGGGTGCTGCCCCCTGTCACTCACAGAGCAGGGCCCATCAGGGGGGCTCCGTACCCTGTCACGCACAGAGCAGGGTCGATCAGGGGGTTGGGGAGCTCCCCCCATCACGCACAGAGCAGGGCCGATCAGGGGGTTGTGGAGCTCCCCCCTGTCACTCACAGAGTAGGGCCGATAGGGGAGTTGGGGCACCGCCCCCTGTCACACACAGAGCAGGGCTGATCAGGGGGTTGGGGGGCTGCCACTGCCACACTCAGGGCAGGGCCGATGGGGAGGTTATGGCTCTACCCCGTCACACACAGAGCAGGGCCCGTGGTGGGTGGGGGTTGGGGCGCTGCACTCTGTCACACACAGAGCAGGGCCGAACAGGGGGTTGGGGCACCGCAGCCTGTCACAGAGCAGGGCCGATGAGGGGGTTGGGGTGCGGCACCTTGTCACACACAGAGCAGGGATGATCAGGGGGTTGGAGAGCTCCCCCCTATCAGGCACAGAGCAGGGCTGATCAGGGGGTTGGGCACCTTCCCCTGTCACGAACAGAGCAGGGCCGATAGGGAGGTTGTGGCCCCACCCCCTGTCACACACAGAGCCACTGGGCGAGCAGGGGGTTTGGGCGCTACCCCCTGTCACACTGATCCCGGTGCTGGGAGGCATATTACCCTTTTACTATATAGGACAGAGGCCTGGTGCACGGGTGGGGGCCAGCTGGTTTGCCCTGAAGGGTGTCCTGGATCAGGGTGGGGGTCCCCACTGGGGTGCCTGGCCAGCCTGGGTGAGGGGATGATGGCTGTTTGCAGCTGGTCACACACCCTTCAGGGTGAGGGTCCCCACTGGGGTGCCTGGCCAGTCTGGGTGAGGGGCTGAGGGCTGTTTTCAGGCTGGCGAGTGACTGAAGCTCCCAACCGCTTCTTTTTCTCTTTTTTTTCTTTTTTATTCTGGGCCAGCATTAACTCTGAGGCTTGGCTCCAGCTCTTAGGCCTCCGCTGCTGAAAGCAGGTTTCTGGCCTTTGTTTACCTTCTGTATTTGAAACAATGTTGCGATCCTGCTGGCTGAAGCCCGGCGGACTAAAGCAGGTTTCTTGGGTTTTGTTTAGCTTCTATATTTGTAACATAGTTGCTTAGAGTTGCAGCTCAGAGGCCGGCAGCGGCGTGGAACGTTGGAGTCCTCCGTCACTGAAGGAAGCAAGCCTCATGTTAGTTTCAAGCTTCCTGGCTGCCGGCCGCCATCTTGGCTGGCAGTTAATTTGCATATTGCCCTGATTAACCAATGGGAAGGTTAGCGGTCGTACGCTAATTACTATGTTTCTCTTTTATTAGATAGGATGTGCATATATTAAGATTCATTGAACTTATCTGCTATTTGAGAGGGTGTTTATTTTTATTTTTTTATAGTTCTGAACATTTTATAGCTAAATTTTTATGTATATCCATGTTTATTTCCTTAGGAAATAATCCTAGAGCAGGAAAACTTGATCAAAGAATGTAAACATTTTTAAATAAGTAAACTTTTAAATTGCCTTCATAGATAATTGTAGCATAAAATTATCTTTATTCTAAAGATAGAATTTTTTAAAGGAAACATGTTTTGTTGTAGCATTCCAGAAAACTACTTAATAGTTGGTTGTATAAACTGTCATTTGGGCACAAAAATTCAAATTAACATTGTTTTTTAAGTACATCTCTGATTTCTCAAGGAAAGTTTTCAGTTAACATTTTATTGGATATTATATTTATCCTAAATTTTATCTTCAAAACAAAAATACATGCAACAAAATAGCTAGTAAACTTATACATCATATTTACACAAAGATTGCAGGAGGAATGTAAAGAATCTCCATATATTGTTCACGGAAAATTACTTGTCGTTAGTCCAAAGTGTCAGGACCATTAACATAAAGCTTGCATTTTCAGCATAGTATAGCAAGGCCTTCACTCTTCTTTTGAAAATGACTCTGTAGCTGCACTTGAACATTTGCATGCAGGTTTGTTTGACTAATTGCTACTTGACTCATCTATCATAATACTAAGCTCTGGGATCACAAAAGATCAGATTTTCAAACCACTTCCTAGAATTAATTTAAATATTAATGTCGATATCTTGAAATGATTCAGGGGAAGGTAGTTTTTATTGTTACTAGTAGTCTGTTTCAGTATTATAATCCCCTGAAAAAAAATCCAAAGTTATATATTTACTCATATTAATGTTATCCTGTTACGGTAAAAAATAATTGTAATAATATTATAAGTAGGTTAAATATGTAATCAAATAGGCTTTTAAATTATAACTTTGGGGGGAAGCATCTTCAAGAAATCCTATCTAATAAAGAGGGAATATGCAAATTGACCCCCATGCCATCACAAAGATGGTGGCACCCAGTCCCCTCAACCCTGCTGGTGTTCCCCAGTCCTTTAGCCCCACCACTGAGAGTGGACAGTGGGGTGTGGGGGCTTCATTGCCACGGTGGTGGCGAAGCCCCCAGGCCCGGCATACAGAGAGTGGACAGTGGGGCGTGGTGGCTTTGTCACTGTGGCCGTGGCAAAGCAGCCAGGCCCCACAGAGAGCAGAGAACCACGGGGAGTGGGCCTAAGCCATCAGTAGGACATCCCCTGACGGCTCCTGGATTGGAGAGGGTGTAGGTCAGGCTGAGGGACCCCCCACCCCTGCACAAATTTCGTGCACCAGGCCTCCAGTATAATTATAATTTGTAAGTGTGTTACAGATTTTCATGAGTATGTCTTTTGGCTTAGTGATCATTATACATTTTTTTCACTGTTAATATGTTTACATTTTATCTGTTCACAATTGTCATTACAGATAAAATTTACACAAAAATAAAATATATAAATATGAAATCAGCAATTTGTTGAGTTTTGACAAATACCTATACCCATGTGACAACATCTTTAGAACATTTTAATAACTAATCCAGAAAGTCTCCCCATTTACTTCCCCTCCCTTCCAATTATCCTGCTTTACCCAAACAATTTTTTGTGTGATGCTTTTAGCCACAGATTTATTCTGCTTATTCTAGAACTTCATATTAGTGGAATCATACAGTGACAGCAAAATGCTTGTAATATTCATTCATGTTGTTCTTTGTATAAGTAGTTTGTTCCTTTTGTTGATAAGTAATATTTCATTGTATAATAATACATTTATTATTTATTCTCTTGATGGACATTTGGAGCTGTCCAGTTTTTGTCTATTATGACTAAGCTACTGTGAGAATTCTGTCTTTTTGTGGACGTACATCTTCATTCTCTTAAATACCTAAAAGTGGAATTGCTGAGTTATAAAGTTGGTTAAGTATTTATTTTTAAAATAAATTAGCAAATTGTTGGTTGAAGTTGCTGTATCATTTTACACTCCCATCAGAAATTTGGAGAGTTTTGATTGCTTCATATACTCACCAACAATTGGTGGTGTCAGTATTTTTCATTGTAGTGATTTTAATGGGTGAATAATGGTATATTATTGTGGTTTTAATTTGCATCTCCCAGTAACTAAAGATGTTGAATACATTTTAATGCGCTATCTTTTAATTGGGTGATTTAGCTTTTTAGTATTGATTTTTAAAGGTTCTCTTCTGAGGTCTACTGTCAGATATATGTGTTTAAGAATATTTTCTCCTTATTTAACTTCTTAATTCTATGTGTTGATGTGCAAAAGTTTTTAATTTCAATGGTCTAATCAATTTTTTTAAAAAAAAAACATGCTTTATTGATTTTCCACAGAGAGGAAGGGAGAGGGACAGAGAGTCAGAAATATCGATGAGAGAGAAACATCGATCAGCTGCCTCCTGCACACCCCCCACTGGGGATGTGCCTGCAACCAAGGCACATGCCCCTGACAGGAATCAAACCCTGGACCCTTCAATCCCCAGGCCGACGTTCTATCCACTGAGCCAAACCGGCCAGGGCTAATAAATCAATTTTTAATGTATTTTGTCTAAGAAATCTTTTCTCACCCCAAGGTTGCAGAGATAGTATCCTGTGTTTTTTTCTATAAGCTTTATTGAGTTTTTACTTTTAATCTGTGATTTACTTTGAGTTAACTATTGTGTATGGTATAAGATCGAGCTTGGTGTTTATTTTCTTAGCAGCTTAATATTCAATTCCAGCACTAGTCATTGAAAATGTTGCCCCCCCCCCCCCGTTTGAATGGCTTTGGTGACATTTTTATTTATTTATTTTTAAAATATATTTTATTGATTTTTTAGAGAGGAAGGGAGATGGATAGAGTGTTAGAAATATCGATGAGAGAGAAACATCGATCAGCTGCCTTCTGCACACCCCCAACTGGGGATTTGCCTGCAACCAAGGTACATGCCTTTGACTGGAATCGAACCTGGGACCTTTCAGTCTGCAGGCCGACGTTCTATCCACTGAGCCAAACCAGTTAGGGTGACATTTTTTTTTTTTAATAACTTGGTCATATAAGTGTGTGTCTGTTTGTAGATATGTTATTTTACTGTAATGATCCCTTTGTCTATCCTTATTCCAATGCTATACTGCATTGGTTTCTGTGAATTCTGATGTCAGTGCCTGAGGTATTGATAGTCCTCCAACTTTGTTGTTTTTTATGGTTGTTTTAGTTATTATAGGTTCTTTGTATTTTCCTAACGATTAAAATCAGATCCCCAATTTCCATAGAAAGCCTGTTGGGATATGATTGGATCTCTAGATCAATAGAGTGAAAGGGAATTTACATCTTAATAATTTTTTGTTTTTCAATCTATGGTATTTCTTACAATGTTCTTAAGATTAATAAATACACCACATGGTTAAGTTGTCAGAATCTTAAAATCGTCAAATTTAATTTGCTTTCATTCTTTAGTTATATTGATATATATTTTAATATTTATTTGATTCAAATAAATTGTCTTTCAAAGAAATTATGAGAAGTAAAAATATACTCTTTTATGTTTATCTATACTATTATCCTTTAGGTACTTTTAATTTCTTCATGTTGGAATGAATTTTTATTTTGTGTTATTTTCTTAATTTAAATAACATCTTTTAGCATTTTCTTTTTCCTTCTTTCCTCTCTTTTTGTCACTCCCTCCTTCTCTTTTTCTCTTTTCTAATACACATCTGCTGTTGTTAAGTTCAGTTCTCATTTAGATGAATATAGCTTGATTTCACCCTCATGTTAAAGACATATTCACTAGATATAGATGGATATACTATATAAGCCAGATATAAGATGCCCTAAATCTTCTGTACTCCAGATATAGTCTTCCTTACTCCCATTGTATAGTTAATAGCAATCTAATTTCCTTGGTAGTCAGGATCAGTTACCCCAAACAGTTCACTGACCTCTTTTTTTACATATTGACTCAGAGGTTTGAGGAACCCTAAGCAACCAGATGACAGTTTCAACTTCCAGTTCAACAGAATGTTTGTCTCTAGGTGGAGGTTTTTATCTTTATGGAACTAAGACCACTAGATTAGAAGGACCTGTTTGTAGAAATGTAAAGCAAAAGTTTTGCTAGTGTATCACTATGGGTAATAGTGAATGAAGCCATTCATAGTTCTACCACTTGATTCCTGGACACATGAATTCTGCCGATGGATAAAAGTACCACACATCATTCTCTGACTTAGAGCATATGCATTGCCATGTAGCACCTTACCCCACCTCTCAAGGTACTGCCACCTAATTAGCATTATAACCAAGTCTTCAGAAATTTATTCCACTCTTTTATCAAGCCCGATGCATCAAGATAGTGGGAACATGGAAAGATCAGCAAATTTTATGAGCATGGGCCATTGTCACACTTCATTTGCTATGAAGTGAGTTCCTTAATGAGAACAATGCTGTGTGGAATCCCATGGTAGTACAGGTAGTCTGTGAGTCTGTGAATGGTTGTTTTTGCATAAGCATTGCATCCAGGGAAGCAAATCCATATCCAGAGGATTTTTTTATATCAGTAATAACAGTAAAGAGCTGTGTTAGTAAGAAGGTAGAATAGAACGTTGGGACCCAAGAATTTCAGAGTTAAGGATTAAAGAAAACTAAGAATAAGACACTGGTTGTGGGTGTTGTTTGAAGGTAAATTTTATTAGAATAAATGAGTCAAAAAGTTGTGGAAAAGTCTTGCTTTGTCTAAAATGTTGGCAAGAAAGTTTCTTTTGAAATGTAGGAAAGTAACCTTGCTTGTTAGATCACAGTAGCACAGATGAGAAGCAAGTTATCCGAATCAGGGCTTCTCAAACTATCTGGGTGAAGGAACAGTTCTTTAAAAATAGTTTTCCAGTGTGTTATGGGCTGCAGCTTTTATAACATATGAAAACGAATTACCAAAAAATGAAATGAAAATGTATATAAACATTCAAAAGTCAAGCATCCATTTTTTTTATTATTGGGTTCAATAGCCATGAATTTGCTCTGTGACATTCCTCTAATGTTTAATTGCTTCCTCTGCATTTTAGTACTAGCTTCATCACAGTTTTACTCTTGGACCAGTGCTAGCCCCTGGGCCACACACTCTAAATGCATCAGAGACACTTGGAAAGTGAAAGGGTTGTTTAATAAAGGATTAGTGGACTGGCAATGACAGTTGGGAACCAGGACAATGCAAGTTCTTATTCCTATCTCTGAAGAAGCAACATATGAAAGTGGAGTTATGCTCTACTAGAAGGGTTCAGAGAAAGTGTCACAGGAAGTGAGGTGGTTTTTCTATTGAGATAATAAGTAAAGGGTATTAAGCTTAAGAATATATGAAAGTATATTAGCAATGAAATAGTGCGTCCAATGATCACAGATGGCAAAAGTACAAGTAAGGTAGGTAAGAGAGCTAAGCCAGAAGAAAATTAGAGTTTTAGATGACTCAAGGGAATTGAATATGATGTAAACTGTTTTTCACTGAGATTGCTCTTAAATTCACCACTGTTGAGTGGTTTGGATGATGTTCCTGGCCTTACATATAAACATCAATAAAAAAATTTTAAAACATTTAAAAAAAATGTGAAAAGTGTAATCAATTGCCTTTATTGAAAAACTAGGTAGGGTCCTGAGAACTGTACCAACTTTCCAAAGCTTTTGCCACAGTAGTTAACAAATCAGTCCACAAGTATTTACTCATTTCCCATGGAGAACACTACTTATCATATTTGCATATTCAAGATAATTAGAGTCTTATCTGAAAGAGAATAACTTTTCTATAATATTGAACTTGTGATACTTCGATTTGTCATACAACTTTTTAGTTTTTCTCCTGTTGTAATCTTAGAAGTTGGAGTGGCTTCTGTTAGGATTTAACAATGTTTGGGCAATACTCATTATACAACAAGAAAATGAAGAACTAGCACTTAAGTAATTGACAGCTCTATTGAGATTACAACATTTATAATAGCAAACAAAGTTTGCAAACCAAGAGGAGGCATCTGTGATTCCAGGAATACAATAGCTGAAAAACAGCTTAGTAAACTATTAAACTGTGGCTAGCTTCCAGTTAGTACTAACTAATACCATTTCCTGAACTGTGCTTTGTGTGTTTTTATAATAGTACAAGAAGCATCTCTATCTGTTTGTGCAATAACTGCCAACTTAACATTTAGGTTATACTGTTGTTTGTTTATGGATTTTTAGAAAATCTACTGAAGTTTACTTAAGAACCAACTCATTACAATGGTATTATTTACTGAATTTTGTTTTCCTGACCATTAGCTAACTACAGTGTTCAGCATTACAAGGTTATAACTGTACAAAAAGGATCAAAATACCACATCCTAGTAGTGGCATTGCCAGAGAAGCAAAGTCATCGTCTTAGAGTAAATGCCTTGCAGCACTGAAGAGATAATACAAATGAACAAGCTGTATCAGACCTTTTTCCTGTGGTAATCTTATAATTATGTTTATTTTAATTATTTCAATTAAAACATAGTTATACATCTTGGTTACTTTTTGGTCATTTATATTAAACTACAGAAATGCAATACTTTTCTGATAGAATTTATATAAAAATTCAGAACAGTTCTAGAATTTTTATTGAAATTAAAGAGGAAGTGTTGTTAATGAACTGCAACATTTAATTAACTACAACTATTAGAATTGTAATCTCAAATCTGTTTGTAATTTTAGATGACCATCTTAAACATCTGGAAACTACCAACCAAGTATTATTAAATTCTGTACAAACATATTTCTAATTCAACTTACTGTATTAAGTATAATTATGAATCCATATAGCTAGTAATTATTAATATAGCTAACCAGTCATACGTTAGATGTGAGATATAATAGCCTTGCCATTTTTTCTTGTTATACCCAAAGGCAGATTGATCCTGAGGAGCTGTGGGTAGAAAGGGTGCCTCTTCTCAGTACAGCAAATACTACTGACATCCAGGGACTGTGTGGCTTTTATTTATGCCCTCCATTATTTTGACAACCTCTTTAGATTACTTCCTTGGAATTATCATCCTGCCCTTCCCTCCTTTTACCCCTAGAACAAGGTGTCATAGTACATGCTAGTTAGAATACATAGGCAGAGAATTAGGATTCTAGGGAAGTGAGATGAGAAGGGGGTAGGTTGAACAGACTATTGATAAATTAGTTTTGACTGGCTAACACTTCTGGCAAGTGTTGGTTGCATTTAAAGAGCCAAAATGGAGTGAATATCCGGGGTTTGTTAAAAGTCTGAATCTCCTTTAGTTCCTTATGTTATTACTAGCTCTAAAATTCAGAAAAGGTGATTTTATGACTCTCCACTTTGTTATTCAGTTACCTCATTTGGTAGGTTAGTAGTCTCTATTAGATGCTAAGTAAATAAAGACTAACTTTTAATTTACTCAAAATTTAGTCATTATTATTTATCGTTTACATGTTATAAACCCTGGGGAGAAATTTTGCTGCTAAGGAAGTATTTAGGAATTTGTATACTTAACTTTATTTCCCATTAAGTGTTCTAGCAAATCAACTTTACAGATACTAGGAAAAGATATCCAGGAGCTCCAGTGGCGCAATCGGTTAGCGCGCGGTACTTATAAGATATCTTGACAGTTATAGGAAATAGGGAGGGGAAAAGTTTCTACTGGGTGTTCAGTTTGAAACAAATGAAAATATCACTCCCTCAGTTTCTGTACTGCAGGAACCTTTTCCTGAATAGGAGAAATGGCTTTTGGCCGCGTGAAAAACAATAGAGGCTTCTTGCCATGGCTGAGTAATTATTACCAATCTTACCACACCTCAAAAAAAAATTATAGAAATGGAAAAAATGCTTGGATGGGAGTGCACGGAGGTGAGCTGGATGATTCCCCGGCATTATGCCTGGAGGCACTCTTGCTGACTCAGAAAAGGAGAGTCCAGGCCGAGCCATGGTTTTGCTGCACTAAAGATGAAGAAATTTAAGTCTAGGTATTTGAAGCAGCTGGAAGTTGCAGATGATATTAAATGTGAGGGAACTGTTTGCATCTTATGCATCTATTTGGAGGGGGCGGAGGGGGAACACCAGTTATCTTTGTGCTAATTCACCTTCAGTTCTTTCTGAGAGGTACTCCATGCACATGGTGTACATGCATGTGGTTTAGAAGCACTGCCGCTGTGCTGAGAGTTAAGTGAGAAGTTGGAGTTCAGGTCTACCTAGAGTGGAGAGACCTTACTGAGCACCTTGGGCATTCACCTGGCTCTTTCTTAGGGTAAGGACTATGGCCAGATGGAGTGCTATCTAATAGAACATTCTATAATATGGAAATGTCAGCATTGTTCAGTTTAGTAATCACGCACTGTGGTGTCTGAAATTAGGACAACTGACAGGTATTGGTTAGATGTATATCACTTAAAACAATGGTCTGTTGCTAATGGGAGTGTAAAATGGTACAACCAGTTTTGAAAACTGGTTGGCAGTTTCTTATACAATGGAAGACTATCTATTCTGACCTAGCACTTGCATCTCTAGGTACTTATCCAAGGAAAACAAAAACATGCATGCTGTGAGACTTTAGAGGAATGTTTATAGGAGATTATTTATATTATCCAAGTACTGAAAACAGTTCTTGTCACTTCATTAACAGGAAAACAGACAAATTGTGTTATATTCATGCAATGGAATGTTATTTTGCATGAAAAGAATTACTCATGCATACAGTAACATATATGAATCTCTAATACATATGTTGATTGAAAGATTACAGATTTAAAGGCTTTATTGTTTTTTTTCTGAAGTTAAGGAACAGGTGAAATGATCCATGGCATTACAAAGAGAACAATGACAGTGATAGCTAAGGGTGTAAAATGGCTGGAAGAGAGAATACAAAGACCATTCTGGTGTGATAGAAATATTCTATATGATGATCAGAGTCATTACCTAAATACATAAATGTATCAAAAGTCAATCGATTGCCCCTGGCCAGTGTGCCTCAGTTGGTTGGAGTGTCATCCCATACACCAAAAGGTGGCAGGTTTGAATCCTGGTCAGGGCACATATCCAGGTTGTGGGTTCAGTCAGGCACGTGTGGGAGGGAACAGATTGATGTTTCTCTCACTTCCTTCCTCTCTGAAATTCAATAAGAATAAAAAAAATTAAAAGAAAATCAATCAATTGTATGATCAGAATCTACATTCACTCTATATAAATTTTATCTAAAATGATTACAGAACATTGGCTTATGTAATATAATATTGGCTTATGGTTGGCTTATGAGGTATGCTAGTGTGTGGGGTTTTTTAAGTTCCCCATTTAACTTGATACTTTTTTTTTCTCTACTTCCAAGTCTTTCCTCTTGTTTTGGGCCCTATTTTTCCTAACTGGAATCTTGGTGTCTTACTCTTTTTTTTGCGTTTTGCATCACCACATTGCTGCTCTATCCCAAGCTTTTAAATGTTTATACTTATGCTTCTTATTTTGGAGTCAATTAAAAAGCATGTCATTAAATAGTCATTGTTTACACATTTTTTTTAATCTTAGGAAACATAACACTTACTTTGCACATTTTTATATTTTAGAAATTCCTTATTGACATATAATTTTATCAGATTTTATATTATGCTGTATTTATGTTTATAAGTTAGTGATTGTCTAAATATTGTCTAGTGGCATATGCCTCTAATTTTAGAAGGAAATGAGTATGGAAAAATATAAGATTTCTGAAAATGAAAATAACATCATTTATTTAATAAACATGCATTAGATAGCTTCAGTGAACCAGGTCTCTGGTTTGGCCCTGGGATAGGAAGTGGATGTGATGGAGAATGCCAAGCAGATGGTTACCATGAGAATATATAGGAGGAAGATCAGTGAATCAATAGAAGCAAGGAGGACATGGTATTCCTCAGGAGGGCTTCCCAGTGAGAGGGGTCTGGTGCTGTATAGAAGAATCAGATATGTGTAAAAATTTGCACAAAGGCAAGAAAGTTGTAACAAATGTTCATGTTTTTGGAACTGTGGATAATTTAGCATTAACTGTGTCTGAAGTAAGGAAAAGTGCAATTGAAAGGGAATCAGAAAATATGTAGTGGTTCTGACCAGTTCAGGAAATGCCACTGTCATTCTCCAAAACTTGTTTTTAATTCTGCAAGCTGTGGGAGAGCCAATAAAGCAGTGGTTCTCAACCTTCCTAATGCCGCAACCCTTTAATACAGTTCCTCATGTTGTGGTGACCCCCAACCATAAAATTATTTTCGTTGCTACTTCATAACTGTAATTTTGCTACTGTTATGAATCGTAATGTAAATATCTGCTATGTAGGATGTATTTTCATTGTTATAAATTGAACATAATTAAAGCATAGTGATTAATCACAAAAACAATATGTAATTATATATGTGTTTTCCGATGGTCTTAGGCGACCCTTGTGAAAGGGTCGTTCGACCCCCAAAGGGGTCGCGACCCACAGGTCGAGAACCGCTGCAATAAAGGAATCTGAGACAGAGTAGGTGGGAGTTAGTGTGATCAGAGTTGTATTTAGACATAGCTGTCTGGAATATTTATTAGCTCTGAGATGCAACTGCAAACCATGTGCACCCACAAACACACTTACTTTTAAAAAATCAAATGAGTTTAGTATATTACATTATTTCTAAAATTATATACATTTATTGGGGAGACATTGGTTAATAAAATTATATAGGTTTCAAGTATACAATTCTGTAATGTATCATCTGTATGTTACATTGTGTGTTCACCACCTAAAGTCAAATCTCCTTCCATGACCATGTATTTGACCCCCTATATGTCCCCCCATCCTACTTCCCTCTGGTAACCACCCTAAATGTTGTCTGTGTCTATGCATTTTTATTTGTTTTTCTTGTTTATTCCTTTTTTGCTTGCTGCTTTATATCCCACATACGAGTCTAATCATATGCTTCTTGACTTTTTCTGTCTCTTATTTCACTTACCATGATATTCTGAAGATCCATTCATCTTATTGCAAACTACAGACCTGGTGCACAAATTCGTGCATGGGTGGGGTCCCTCAGCCTGGCTGGTGAATGGGGCTGATCGGGGCCACAGGAGGTTGCAAGGGGGAGGGGCTGCAGAAGGTTAGCCAGCTGGCCAGGGGCAGGAAGGGGCCGCTGGAGGTTGGAGGGCCAGCCTGATCGGGGCCAATCAGGGCCAGCCAACCAGGGGGAGGGGCCGTGGGAGGTTGGCTGTGGGACCGCACTGACCACCAAGGGGCAGCTCCTGCATTGAGTGTCTGCCCCCTGGTAGTCAGTGCACATATACCAACTGGTCGTTCAGTTGCTTAAGCTTTTATATCCTACTAGAGGCCTGATGCATGAAATTCATGCACGGTGGGGGGGTCACGCAGCCCGGACTGAACCCTCTCCAATCCAGGACCCCTCGGGGGATGTCCAACTGCCAGTTTAGACCCAATACCCTAACTGGTCCCCTGCCAGCCCGGTCACCCCTAACTGGTCCCTGCCATCCTGGTCACCCTCTGCTGGCCTGGTCACCCCCTAACTGCCCCCTTGCCAGCCTGACTGCCCCCTAACTACCCCCCTGTCAGCCTGATTGCCTCTAACCACCTCTGCCTCAGCCCCCGGCATCATGGCTTTGTTTGGAAGGCGATTGGAAGCCTGGAAGATGTCCAGTCAACCCAGTCTAATTAGCATATTACCCTTTTATCAGTATCCTATCTAATAAAAGAGAAACATGGTAATTAGCCATACCTCCACTACCCTTCCCATTGGCTAATCAGGGTGATGTGCAAATTAACTGCCAGCCAAGATGGCGCCTGCTGCCAGGCAGCTTGAAGCGAACATGAGGCTTGCTTGCTTCAGTGACAGAGGACTCCAAAGTTCCCCATCTGCCGCTGCAGGCCTCTGAGCTTGCAGTTTGAAACATTGTTACAAATATAGAATCTAAACAAACTCCAGAAACCTGCTTTCAGCCAGCAGGGATCTCAGAGCTGGACTTGAAACAGTGTTTCGATTATAGAACCCAAACAAACTAGATACCTGCTTTCAGCAGCAGAGACCTCAGAGCTGGAGCCAAGCCTCAGAGCTAAAGCTGGCCCAGAATAAAAAAAAAGAAAAAAAGGAGTGGTTGGGAGCTTCAGTCACCCGCCAGCCTGAAAACAGCCCTCCGCCCCTCACCCAGACTGGCCAGTCACCCCAATGGGGACCCCCACCCTGAAGGAGGTGTGACCACCTGCAAACAGCCATCAGCTCCTCACTGAGGATGGCCAGGCACCCAAGCGGGACCCCCACCCTGAACCAGGACACCCTTCAGGGCAAACCAGCCGGCCCCCACCCATGCACCAGGCCTCTATCCTATATAGTAAAAGGGTAATATGCCTCCCAGCACCGGGATCAGCGGAGCCGCGAGGCCTCCCGGCACCGGGATCAGCATGACAGGGGGCAGCGCCCAAACCCCCTGATCGCCCTGTGGCTCTGTGTGTGACGGGGGAGGGGCCACAACCTCCCTATCCGCCCTGCTCTGTTCATGACAGGGGAAGGTGCCCCAACCCCCTGATCAGCCCTGCTCTGTGCCTGATAGGGGGGAGCTCCCAACCCCCTGATTGCCCTGCGGCTCTGTGTGTGACAGTGGTGGCGCCCCAACCCCCTGATCGGCCCTGCTCTGTGTGTGATAGAGGGCGGCACCCCAACCCCCCCACCGCCACGGGCCCTGCTCTGTGTGTGACGCGGTAGAGCCACAACCTCCCCATTGGCCCTGCCCTGAGTGACAGGGGGGAGCTCTTCAACCCTTTGATCGACCCTGCTCTGTGCGTGACAGGGGGGAGCTCTTCAACCCCCTGATTGGCCCTGTTCTGTGCGTGACAGGGTACGGAGCTCCAACCCCCCTGATTGGCCCTGCTCTGTGCGTGACGGGGTGGCGCCGCAACCTCCCCATCAACCCTTCTTTGAGTGTGATGGGGCGGTGCCCCAACCCCCCAATCAGCCCTACCCTGAGCGTGACTGAGGGTGGCATCGCAACCTCCTGATCCGCCCTGCTCTGTGCATGACGGGGCGGCGCCCCACTCCCCAATCGGCCCTGCTCTGAGCCCAACCAGGGGCTGCACCTAGGGATTGGGCCTGCCCTCTGCCACCCGGGAGCAGGCCTAAGCCAGCAGGTCGTTATCTCCCGAGGGGTCCCAGACTGCAAGAGGGCACAGGCCGGGCTGAGGGACCCCCACTCCCCCCCCCCCCCCGAGTGCACAAATTTTTGTGCACCGGGCCTCTGGTAGATATAATAAAAGCCTAGGTGGCGTCATGTGGCACCCTTGCAAGATGGCCATCGTGACATCACACGTTGGCCGCCATAAGATGGCCGCCCTCACATCGTCACAAGATGACCACCACAAGATGGCCAGCAGGGGAGGACAGTTTGGGGGCGATTGGGCCGCCAGGGGAAGGCAGTTGGGGGCAACCAGGCCATTAGGGGAAGGCAGTTGGGGGTGACCAGGCCTGAAGGGCAGGGTCGTTAGGGGCGAAATGGCCATCCGGGGAAGGAAGTTGGGGGTAATCGGGTCGACAGGGGAGGGCAGTTGAGGGCGATCAGGCCGGCAGGGGAGCAGTTAGGTGTCAGTCTGGCAGGGGAGCGTTTTGGGAACAATCAGGCTGGCAGGTAGAAGCAGTTAGGGGCAATCAGGCAGGCAAGTGTTTAGGAGCCAGCAGTCCTGGATTGTGAGCAGGATGTCTGACTGCTGGTCTAGGCCTGATCGGGTCCCCCAAGGAGTCCCAGATTGGAGAGGGTTCAGGCCGGGCTGAGGGACATCCCCTCCCTTGCAGAGATAGTAGTATTCATCTTTTCTTATGGCTGAGTAGTATTCCATTATATATATACAGGGTGTTCCAAAAATGTATATACACACTTCGAATAATTATAAAGGCATTATTTATTAAAATACATTCCATTTTCCTTTAACAGCTACCAGCTGTTAAAGTATATATACATTTTTTTGGGACACCCTATATGTACAAACTCTTTTTATCTAATCATTTAGCAAAGGACAATTTGGTTGTTTCCATGTCTTGGCCACTGTGAATAATGCTGCAATAATCATAGGGGTGCATATATATCTGCAAATAAATGTGTTCAAGTTTTTTGGATAGATGCCCAAAAGAGGGGTTGCTGGGTCATATGGTGACACTTTTTTGAAGAAACTTAATATGGTTTTCCATATTGGTTTTACAAATGAATTTTCCACCAGCAGTATATGAGGTTTTTTATCTACAACCTCTTCAATACTTGTTATTACTTGTCTTGTTAATAATAGCCATTCTAACAGGTGTGAAGTGGTATCTCTTTGTAGGTTTCATTTGCATTTCCCTTATAGGTAGTGAAGTTGAGCTTTTTATCATACATCTGTTGGCCATTTGTAGGTCTTCTTGGAAAAGTGTATTTCATGTCCTCTGTTCAGTTTTGAGTTGGATTGTTTGTTTTGTTAAGTTGTATGAGTTCTTTATATATTTTAGATATTAACTTCTTATCAGAAGTGTTTGCAAATATCTCCTCCCATTTGTTTGGTTACCTTTTTGTTTTGTTTTGATGGTTTCTTTTGCTGTGCAGAAGTTCTTTAGTTTATATAGTACCATTCTTTTATTTTTGCTTTTACTTCCCTTAACTTTGAGGTCAAATTCAGAAAATCATCTCTGAGTCCAAGGTCCATAAGTTACTATTTATGTTTTTTCCTATGTATTTTATTGTGTTGATTCATTTTGAGTTGATTTTTGTGTATGGTGACAAATAGCAATCTAATTTGATTCTTTTTGAAACTGTCCTGGTAATTTTTATTTGCAGCCAGCTTTGAGAACTGCTAGATTAGAGAATAGTTTGGAAGGGTTTGGTACTGAGGGCCTGGCCCTTGCCAGTTAGGGAGAAACTTAGAGATTGAATGAAAGGTATGATGGTAGGGATAGAGAATAAAACATGTTGAAGGAATAGAACTTGTTCCAATTTTAGGGTAAAGATAAGAAGGAGTTCAGTGTGATTTTCATGTTAGCAGGGATGATTGAGTAAATGCCATTTATAAACAGGAATACAGTAAAGCAATAAATACATATTTAATACCACCTATGTTTTAGGTCCCTTGCTTACTGTTTATCAATGAACAAGGACACTTGGCTTTACCTTCTTGGAGTTTACCTTTTATACAAAGGATAAATAGATATTTTTGGATTTTTCAAGTGAAAACCTAATCATTTTATTTTTATACAAAGGGTGTGTTTTTGTATATGCATACATAATATACACTGAATGGCCAGATCATTATGACCACCTGACGTTTGTAGGCAAATTAGCTATAATTTTGCCCTGAAGTTCCTAGAGGGCCAGACCATTATAAATAGGGGAGCAGGTTGTTTACCACGACAGTAGAAGTGATTTTTTTTGAAGATATGGGTAAACAATGCGATTTAACAGCCTTTGAACGTGGGATATATATATTGAGTGGCCAGATTATTATGACCATCCCATCAGTACTTTGTTGGGTCACCTTTTGCCTTCAATGCTGTGGTGATTCTTCTTGGCATTGACTCCATGAGATGTTAAAAGGTGATGCGAGGAATCTGACACCATGCCTGATGAATAGCACTGTCCAGTTCTGTGAGATTTGATGGTTGTGGAACCAGCTGCCTGATAGCTCTTTTAACTTCGTCCCACAAATGCTCATTTGGATTGAGGATTGAGATCTGGTGATTGTGGGGGCTACCTAAGCAAAGTAAAGTCTCCCTCATGTTCTTGAAACCACTCCTGCACAATATGAGCACCGTGGCATGGCGCATTGTCTTGTTGGAAGAAGCCATCTCCATTGGGATACACCATCAACATGATAGGATGAACTTGATCAGCAACGATACTTAGGTATGTTGTGCTATTCAGACATTGTTCCACATGAATCAAAGGGCCCAAATCATGCCAGGAAAACATGCCCCAAACCATAACACTGCCCCCACCAGATTGAAAGGTTGTATTCATACATGTGGGGTACATGTTTCATGCTGTTTCCGCCAAATTCTCACTCTGCTATCTGCATGATGCAACTGGAAATGTGATTCATTGGACCATATGACTCTTTTCCAATGCTCAACTGTCCAATCCTTGTGTTCCTGTGTGAATTGGAGACATTTTATCATGGTAACTGCAGACAGCAAAGGTGTTCGAACAGGCCTTCGGCTTTCATATCCCATATGATGCAGTGTATGGCTAATTTGCCAACAAACGTCAGGTGGTCATAATTATCTGGCCACTCAATATATATATATATATATGTATATATGCATATATGTATATTTGCATATATATATATATATATATATATATATATATATATATATATATCTCCCACATTCAAAGGCTGTTAAATTGCATTATTTACCAAAATCTTCAGAAAAAAATCACTTCTGTCGTGGTAAACAACCTGCTTCCCTATTTTTAATGGTCTGGCCCTCTAGCAACTTCAGGGCGAAATTATAGCTAATTTGCCTACAAACGTCAGGTGGTCATAATGACCTGGCCACTCAGTGTATATGTTAATATGCTAATATGAGTGTATAAATGTGTATACATACATGTATACATATACATGTAGCTTTAAAAAGACCTTCATTTAAAAGAAAACACTTCCAATATAATAAAAGAATAGCAATTTTTTGTTTTATATGCCTAAAAAGAGCATTGTGATTTTAGATTCTATGTGACACTTAAGATGTGCGATTAAAAGGTAAGAAATAATTGCCTAAGTTTTTTTTATTATTATTAATGTAACATAGACTCTGTGGGTATGAATGAACTGAGTTAAAAGGTATTCAGTATATTGGCTAGTTCATATTTAATTTTTATGTCTGTTGAGTATTTTCTAATATCAGATCAATGTACTATTTAAAAGTTATCCATACTCAAAGTACAAATTTTACAGTTTATTATTACTTTCTGTGTAGTTCCATTTCCGTTCTACTTGCTATTGTATATATGTGTGTACACTATATATTTCGTTGATAAACTACATAACACTGCCTAAATTTGAATACTATTTCTTGTTAGTTGCATACTCTCTGCTTCTGCTACCTTCTCTATAAAATGGGATAATATCTGACCCACCTCAGAATAAAAGACTCACACAGAATGACAGTGAAGGGATGGGAAAAATATTCCCTGCAAATGGAAGGGAAAATAAAAGCTGGAGCCCTAGCCAGTTTGGCTCAGTGTATAGAGTGTCAGCCCAATGACTGAAAGGTCCTGGGTTCCGTTCTGATCAAGGGCACATACCTTGGTTGCAGGCTCGATCCCCGGCCGTGGTGGGAGCATAAATGGGAGGCAACCAATTAGTATCTCTTGCATATCAGTGTCTCTCCCCTGCTTTTCTAATCTCTCTAAAAATCAATGGAAAAATATCCATGGGTGAGGATTAACAAAAGAAAGAAAGAAAGAAAGAAAAAGAAAGAAAGAAAGAAAGAAAGAAAGAAAGAAAGAAAGAAAGAAAGAAAGAAAGAAAGAAAGAAAGAAAGAAAGAAAGAAAGAAAGAAAGAAAGAAAGGAAGGAAGGAAGGAAGGAAGGAAGGAAGGAAGGAAGGAAGGAAGGAAGGAAGGAAGGAAGGAAGGAAGGAGAGAAGGAGAGAAGAAGGGAAGAGAAGGGAAGGAAGAAAGAAAGGAGAGAGAGAGAGGAAGGGAGGGAAGGAGGGAGAGAGAGAGAGAGAGAGAGAGAGAGAGAGAGAGAGAGAGAGAGAGAGAGAAGAAAGAAAGAAAAAGAGAAAAGAGAAAGAAAGAACAAGAAAGAAAGAAAGAAAGAAAGAAAGAAAGAAAGAAAGAAAGAAAGAAAGAAAGAAAGAAAGAAAGAAAGGAAGGAAGAAAGAAAAACTTTAGGCCAGAAGGGAATAGCGTGAAGTACACAAGGTAATGAAAACCAAGGGACAGAACCCAAGACTACTCTATCCAGGAAGGTATCATTCAAAAATCAAAGGTGAAATAAAGAGTTTCTGAGACCAAAAAAAGGTGAAAGGAGTTTATTAGCACTGCAAAAAAATGCTAACAAGACTGTTGTAAGAAGAAGAAATAGAAGAGAAGAATACAGGCATACAGAATAAGAATGGCAACAATTAAGTACCTATCAATAATAACCTTAAGAATGGCAGATTTACAGCCAACATCATATTCAATGGGCAAAAAGTGAAAATGTTTCCCTTAAGATCGGGGATGTTAGCATTCATCACCCTTATTTAAGACTAGTGGCCCTGTGCGTGAAATTCATACACATGAAAGTGAATTAATCAGAGGATGTGAGTGTGAGGCAGTCCGTGTTTCTGAAATTCAGTGACATGAATTTTAGCTATTACTTTGCCAAATAAATGGAATTTACAGATATCATTTAAAAGATAATTCAGCTTCATATTAAAAACTCCAGCTACCAAGTCAGGTCTGTTTTCAACTTTTTGCCAGTGTTGTAAATTGTTTGCAATATCTGCCCATTTGGGGTTGCATGTCATGGTTATGAATAAATCGGGCTTGCCACACCTCGTTACAATTGCCATAGCATCCCGATATCACTGCTGCATATTTCTGGGACTACCCTCAAAAGATGATGGAAATATTATCATTTTACCAATCGGCACATTGTCCTTTTCAGATCTAGATTTGAGATAATCCATCAAACCACTATATTTTTCAACTCTCAACTTAGATTGGTTTGCTTTGATGAAATTTATTCAGTGGCCTCCATTTTTGAATATGAATCCACGATAACCTGTTGAGTTAATTTTCCTGCATTTAAAATAGGATTGAATGTGTCCCACACAGAGAGATGAAATCCATAATACTGCATTTGTGTGACTCGTGTCCTTACATTTTGTCTAGTATTTTTGTCGATTTACACTGTCGTCTCTGAGTCTTAATGCAATATCTGTTCCCCAGCCTTTTTCACCATGTGGAAAAAGAATAGGATATGTCATCACATCTAATGTAGGAGATAGGATATTGACTTGTTTCATTTTAGTGGCATTTCGATTATTGGGATCTGGTTTACAATGAATGAGCAAGTCCCTTTCAAAAGGAGGTTCTCCATTTTCGTTTCTGAATATGACAACAACCTTGGTACATGGGGAGAATTAAATCTACCTGGGTCACTGTTATGATCATATTTAATTGCCATTGTTACTTCTGTGGGAGCAATACCTTTTGCTGCTGCTTCAGATTGGGCTTCCTTTTCTACCTCATGTAACATCTTGTACGATTTTGTTAATTCATTTATTTCATGCATGAAGTTGTTGATGTTGATCATGAGTCTTTCTGAGCAGCCCTGGTTTTCTGGCATTGCTAATCTTTTACTTTTAGCTTCGGCTGTATCCAAAATATAGAGTTGAGCAAACTTCCAAGAAACACCATCTGAAGGATGTAAAGTTCCAGTACGGTGATAAACTTGTCCATGTATTCTAAAACAATATGGTCCATATCCTGATGGCGATGCAATATTTGCACCCATGGAAGCAAAAGCAAAATAACTATTTATGGAACGAATATTTTCCACGAAATTTTTACTGTCAGAATCTTCGTTTGTCATTAATCTTTTTAAATATTCTGGGTAGAAAGATGGCTGCCGATGGGAAGGCAGACTGCAAGATCATGTGTGAGTGAGAGAACAAAAGGAGAGGGTGTGAATGTACAGGGAGTGTAAATGTGTGGATGAGCAATAGCTATACTCCAGGGGACTGTTGGGACTGCTGGATCGGGCTCTCCTAACCAGGCAGCCTCCACTGCTGCTGAAATCTCCCCTGGAGCGGCCGGCTTTGCCGTGGAGACCGCACCATCTTGAAGGGGAGAGTGGCTGTTACTGTAAGCGTATACATCCAGGGACGCTGCAACCATGGCACCCAGGGATCAGCTACGAACCCAGGAACACCAGTCTCAAGCAGCATGAATACGTGAACTCGCACGAGCCCTGCTCCTTCTCACGGAAAGGTCAGATTTCGCCTAGAGCAGTGGTCGGCAAACTGTGGCTCGCGAGCTACATGTGGCTCTTTGGCCCCTTGAGTGTGGCTCTTCCTAAGCCTTAGGAGTACCATAATTAAGTTAATAGCAATGTACCTACCTATATAGTTTAAGTTTAAAAAATTTGGGTCTCAAAAGAAATTTCAATCGTTGCACTGTTGATATTTGGCTTTGTTGACTAATGAGTATTTTTACCACTGGCCTAGAGAAAGGTAAGGTCTGTAATCCAGGTTGGAGAGAGGAAAGCATGCAGGGAAAGTCTGCGCCCCATAAAGTCTTCAGCCTTTGGGGCCAGTGTGATCTGTGAGTGTGGAAAGGGATCCGCAGGGCTTCTGGCAGAAGGGAACTCTAAAAATCAGCCCATAGGTGGACAGGGTGCAAAACGGCAACCTCGGATTTTACCATTGTGCCAGCTGCTTAAGGCCAGGAGGAAAAGGATATGTGGAAGAGATGTTTGGAGAATTGCATGCAGAGCTGGACGGAGAGAGGGGGCTACATAACCAGACATTCAGAGAAAAGAGATCGTGAGGAGACAAAGAAACAGCCCGCAAATGAAAGAAAAGGAGGCATCACCAGAAAAGGGAGTGAACGGAAAGGAGGCAAGCAATATGTCAGAGAAAGAATTCAGAGAAATCGTCATACGGTGGCTGAAAAGAATGGAAGACAAATTCAACAACATGTGTAAGAATCAAGAGGAAATGAAGAAGAACCAAGAAGAAATTAAAAATGACATCGCTGCTATAAATAACTCAATAGAAAGCATCAACAGTAGACTAGAAGAAGCAGAGGACTGCATCAGTGAGCTAGAAGACAAGGTAGGAAAAAAATACCCAAGCAGAGCAGCATCTAGAAAAAAAATTTGAAAAACAGGAGGAGAGTGTAGAGGAACTTTGGGACAACACTAAATGAAACAATATTCGCATAATAGGGGTGCCAGAAGGAGAGGAAACTGAGCAAGGACTAGAAAACATGTTTGAAGAAATAATGACAGAAAACTCCCCTGATATAGGGAAGAAAAAACTCACACAAATCCAAGAAGTCCACTGAGCCCCAAACAAAGTGACCCCAAAAGACCGATGCCAAAGCACATTATAATTAAATTGGAAAACACCACGACAAAGTAAGAATCTTAAAAGCGGCCAGAGAGAGACAGAAAGTTACTACAAAGGATCCCCCATCAAACTAGCGACTGATTTCTCAACAGAAACACATCAGGCAAGAAGGGAATGGAGTGAAAAATACGAAGTCATGCAAAGGAAGGGTCTGAACCTAAGAATACTGTACCCAGCAAGGCTATCAATCAAAATTGAGGGTGAAATCAGAAGCTTCACAGATGTAAAAAGGACTAAGGGAGTTTATTACCACCAAAGCAGCAATGCAAGAAATGCTCAAGGGTCTGCTGTAAAAAGAAGAAATAGGAAATGAAGAAGGAACACAGGCATAAAGAATAAAAATGGTGACACGCAAGTACCTATCAATAATAACTTTAAATGTTAATGGATTAAATGTCCCAATCAAAAGACATAGTGTAGCTGAGTGGATAAGAAAACATGACCCATATATCTGCTGTCTACAGGTAACCCACCTTAGAGAAAAGGACTCAAACAGACTGACAGTGAAGGGATGGAAAAAGATTTTTCAGGCGAATGGAAATGAAAAAAAGCTGGGGTAGCAATACTTACATACCAAGCCACTGTTCTCAAAACTGCCTGGTAGTGGCACAGGAACAGACACATAGACCAATGGAACAGAATAGAGGACCCAGAAATTGACCCAAGCCATTATACTCAATTAATATTTAACAAAGGAGGCAAGAGCATACAGTGGAGTCAAAACAGCCTCTTTAATAAATGGTGCTGGGAAATTTGATCAGATACATGCGAAAGAATGAAACTAGATCACCAACTTACACCATACACAAAATCAAACTCAAAATGGCTAAAGGACTTGAATGTAAGACAGGAAACCATAAGAATCCTACAAGACTCCATAGGCAGCAAAATTTCAGACATATGTCATAGCAATATCTTTAGACACAGATCCTAGGGCAAGAGAGACTAAGGAGAAAATAAACAAATGGGATTACATCAAAATAAAAAGCTTCTGAACAGCAAAATAAACCATCAACAAAACCACAAGAAAGCCCTCTGCATGGGAGAACATATTTGCCAATGTTATCTCTGATAAGGGTTTAATCTCCAACATTCAGGCTTGACTTGTGTACTAGTGGTGTAATTTTTCAAGTAAAAGTGTCTCAAAAGGCCACTTTCTAATTTTTCCCCCAGTTAATAAGGCAAGCAATTCTAAGATCTTCTTCAAACATCTATCCATCTAAGATGCCTATACAAACAAGCTAGCTATTAGAGGGTGGATGGAGTATGCTACTCTTAGGATATCATACAGTCTTCAAACTGAAATCTCAAATGTTATCAGTATGAAAAACCTGAGATCAGATGCTTATGTAAAGAAAGTGCTATTCACGCAGTAAACCCTAAACAAATGGATAGTGCTGGCCATATTTTGTCTTTCTGACTTTCCCTTGGGAATCTTTGAGAACCTCTCTCTCTCCCCTCCCCTAATAAGATCATTTAAGTGTGTGTGTTAAGCAACTACAGAATACTAAATAAAAGGTTTGGCCAAAACCAAAAATAAAAATAAATAAATAAATAAATATGCCAGGTAATCTGGAAAACGTATATCATTTGGAAAGACTTTCCCTTTGCTACAACATGGAGTAAATTTCCCATCGGACGGTTTTTCATCAGAGGAATTTAGTGATATGCAAAATTCATATCTAATAGTCATTCTACCACAACTATGTTTAAGAATTACATCCTCCTGTACTCCATTTTTGCTGAGAAGGCAGTTCCTACCAGAATTAGTAGTACTTGTTAATGACTGTTCTCTAGACATATTCTGTCGTCACCACCGCCTTCTTTCAACTTCAAAGGCACGTTGGTCTTTAGACATTTTCTGTCGATGATGCCGGTGTTTTTCAGCATCAGAGAGACGTTTTTCCAATAGATGGTCTTCAGGTACATTCTGTTGCAGGCACTGCCTTCTTTCAAGATCAGACGCACATTGCTCTCGAGACATTTTCTGTTGATGACGCCAGCATCTTTCGGCTGCAGAGCTACGTTGTATCCACAGTTGTTCTTTAGATATAGTCCCACCTCTTACTGTCACGGTCTGAGATGCAGGTGAATGAGAGTCCTGGCTGTCAGGCCGCTGAGTGCTCTCTGACCAACGGCTGATTCTGGCTGATTCTGTGGGGGTGGGACTTCCTCCTCCCTTCTGTCAGTTTCCACAGCTGTGATGAGGAAGCTGGGGTGACAGAGGGAGCAATGCCCTCCAAGCAGCCCTCTGTCTCACTCTGCTCTATGACCAGCGACCTCCTGCTCTGCCAGGTCTTCCAAACCTCCCGCTCTCTGCCTGCTCACCTGCTCTGCTCTCAGCTAGTGAAGGTCCCGGGAGCCCACAGGCGTGGCTTGGCGCCGCCGGCCTTATGATGGTCCCGGGAGCCCATGGCCTCCATTGCCTCCTGGGGCACTTGACACCTGTGTATGCAAAATGGCTAAAGTGTAGATAGTTCTTTTATTAGTATAGATAGCTCTGGATGTCCTAGTCTTGGCTATCAGACAAGAAGCAGAAATAAAGGCACCCAAACTGAGAAAGAGGAAGCAAATCTGTCATTATTCACAGATGACATGATATTGTACATAGAAAACCCTAAAGCTCCCACCAAAACACTACTAGATTTAACAAATGAATTTGACAGTATAACAGAATATAATATTAACATCCAGAAATCAATGGAATTTTTATGCACTAATAATGAACTCTCAGAAAGAAAAACTAAAAAAAAAAAAAAATCCTATTTACCATTGCTACAAAAAAAAGGAGGTACCTAGGAATAAACTTAACCATGTAAATAAAACACCTGTACTCAGAAAACTATAAAACATTGAAGAAAGAAATAGAGGAAGGTACAAACAAGTAGAATCATGTATCATGTTCATGGATTGGAATAATTATCATCAAAGTGTCCATGCTACCCAAAGCAATCAGTAGATTCAGTGCAGCCCAGCTGTCATTGCTCAGTGGTTGAGCACTGACCTGTGAAGTAGGAAGGAGGTCACAGTCATGGCACATAGCAGTAATTTTTCCTATATTTGCTCCTAGGGCAAGGGAAACAAAGGAAATAATAAACAAAAGGGACTACATCAAACTATAAGCTTCTGCACAGCAAAATCATCAAAATGAAAAGGGAACTCTCTCTATGGGAGAACATATTCACCAATGATACATCTGATAAGGGGTTACTTTCCAAAATATATAAACAGCTTATACAACTCAACACCTGGAAGAAACACAATCCAATTTAAAAATGGCCAAAGGACCTGAATAGACACTTCTCCAAAGAGGACATACAATACAAATAGTCAATGGACACATAAAATAATGTTCAATATCAGTAATCCTCAGAAAAGCAAATTAAAAATAAAACGAGATATCATCTTATACCTGCCAGAATGGCTACCATCAATAAATCAACAAACAACAAGTGCTGGTGAGGTTATGGAGAAAAAGGGAACCTCATTAACTGCTGGTGGAAATTCGGACTGTGCAGTTACCGTAGAAAACAGTATGGAGTTTCCTCAAGAAATTAAAAATGGAACTTTCATTTGACCCAGAGATTCTACTTCTGAATATATATCCTAAGAATTCCAGAACACCAATCAGAAATAATATATGCACCCTATGTTCATAGTAGCATATTTTCAATAACTAAGATATGGAAGCAGCCCAAGTGCCCATCAGTAGATAAATGGATAAAAAAGCTTGGTATGAATACATAGTGGAATACTTCGTGGCTGTAAAAAAGAAGAAACTCTTACCTTTTGCAAGAGTGGATCTGGAGAGTATTATGGTAAGAGAAATAAGCCAGTCAGAAAGATAAATATCACATGATCTCACTTCTATATGGATTCTAACCAACAAAATAAACTGTTGGACAAATTAGGATGAGAGGCATGGATTCATGGAACAGACTGACACATCTCAGAGAGGAGAGGGTGTGGGGGGAACTGGAAGAGATTAATAAAAAAACATATGCATATATGCGTAGCCCATGGACAGACAATAATGTGGTGAAAGCCTGGGATGGGGTGGGGGCTGGGTGGACAGGGCCAGACCGAGTGGGAGAAATGGGGGTCATCTGTAATAATGTCAACAATAAAAATAAAAAAAATAAATAAATAAAGTAAAATGGGATAATAGGTAGCAAGATCCACATGAAGACTTGCAGACTTGATGCATGTAAAGTGCTTAGAATAAGGCCCAGCACATACCAATTTCTCGTTAAGAGTTGGTTGATGGTCTCTGTTAACCTTCATGAAATAGACACAAACCACAATTTTTCAAATGAATAACTTTTCACTAATACAGCTAACATAAACTTAAATAGCATTGCAGAAATGCTATTTTAATACCATAGTATACTAAATAAATACCCATATACATGTTTATATCTTCTAAAATAATGGTTACTTTTACTAATTCTTTTGATTTATGATTTAAAATGTTTCCTTAGTCTTTTTGAATAATTTAGATGGTGTTTTGAAATGTTTATATGTAATTAAGATATATATGTATAAATATGTAGAAACATAGTATTGCCTGTCATGTTGCCTATTAGGTGCTGGTATATGGCCTAGTGGATGTATGCTCAATGCATATTAACTGAGTAATTTATGTTTTATACACACATACACACTCATATCATCTGCATCATAAGTGGTTTCAGGGACTTATAATTATTTTCTTTTTTAATCTTTGATATTTTTAAACCTCTATAGTCCTATCTAATAAAAGAGAAACATGGTAATTAGTGTATGACCACTACCCTTCCCATTGTCTAATCAGGGAGATATGCAAATTAACTGCCAGCCAAGATGGCGGCCGGCAGCCAGGCAGCTGGAAGCTAACATGAGGCTTGCTTGCTTCAGTGACGGAGGACTCCAACGTTCCCCGCCTGCTTTGCCGGCCTCTGAGCTTGCAGTTTCAAACATTGTAACAAATATAGAATCTAAACAAAACCCCAGAAACCTGCTTTCAGCCCGCCAGGATCTCAGAGCTGGAGTTATACATTGTCTCGATTATAGAACCCAAACAAACCAGATACCTTCTATCAGCAGCAGAGGCCTCAGAGCTGGAGCCAGAGCTAAAGCATGTCCAAAATAAAATTAAAAAAAGAAAAAAAGGAGCAGTTGGGAGCTTCAGTCACCCGCCAGCCTGAAAACAGCCCTCAGCCCCTCACCCAGACTGGCCAGGCACCCCAGTGGGGACCCCCACCCTGAAGGGTGTGTGACCAGCTGCAAACAGCCATCATCCCCTCACCCAGGCTGGCCAGGCACCCCAGTGTGGACCCCCACCCTGATCCAGGACACCCTTCAGGGCAAACCAGTCAGCCCCATCCATGCACCAGGCCTCTATCCTATATAGTAAAAGGGTAATATGCCTCCCAGCACCGGGATCAGCGGAGCCGAGAGGCCTCCCAGCACCGGGATCAGCATGACAGGGGGCAGCTCCCAAACCCCCTGATTGCCCTGCTGCTCTGTGTGTGACAGGGGGTGGGGTCACAACCTCCCTATCCGCCCTGCTGTGTTCATGACAGGGGAAGGCGCCCCAACCTCCTGATCAGCCCTGCTCTGTGCCTGATATGGGTGAGCTCCTCAACCCCCTAATTGCCCTGCGGCTCTGTGTGTGACAGGCTGCAGGCCCCCCCCCCCCCCACCACGGGCCCTGCTCTGTGTTTGACAGGGTAGAGCCATAACCTCCCCATCGGCCCTGCCCTGAGTGTGACAGTGGCGGCGCCCCAACCCCCTGATCGGCCCTGCTCTGTGGGTGATAGAGGTTGGCGCCCCAACCCCCTGATCCGCCCTGCTCTGTGTGTGACAGGGGGCAATGCCCCAACTCCCCTATCGGCCCTACTCTGTGAGTGACACGGGGGAGCTCCCCAACCCCTTGATGGGCCCTGCTCTGTGCGTGACAGGGAGGAGCTCCCCAACGCCCTGATCGACCCTGCTCTTTATGTGACAGGGTACGGAGCCCCAACCCCCCTGATGGGCCCTGCTCTGTGCGTGACAGGGGGCAGTGCCCCAACCCTCTGATTGGCCCTGCTCTGTGCGTGACAAGGAATGGCGTGGCAACCTCCCTATCAACCCTGCCTTGAGTGTTACAGGGGGGGTGCCTCAACCCCCCAATCGGCCCTACCCTGAGCATGACTGAGGGTGGCATCGCAACCTCCCGATCCGCCCTTCTCTGTGCATGACGGGGCGGCGCCCCAACTCCCCAATCGGCCCTGCTCTGAGCCCGACCAGGGGCTGCACCTAGGGATTGGGCCTGCCCTCTGCCACCCGGGAGCAGGCCTAAGCCAGCAGGTTTTTATCTCCCGAGGGGTCCCAGACTGCAAGAGGGCACAGGCCAGGCTGAGGGACCCCCTCCTTCCCCCCGAGTGCACAAATTTTTGTGCACCGGGCCTCTAGTATTATATATTCACTTAAACCAAGTTGTTCATATTTTTCTAAGGCCTAGGAAGAGACAAGTTACCTTTTTGAACTTGAAAACTCTTTATTCAGAGTTACTATAATGTTAGAAAAGCATTCTAGTTATTATTTTTAACCCTAAAATAGTTTTTAAATATTTTTCTAAGTGAAGAGAAATAAAAATGTATTTATATAATCCTAAGTACTTCCAAACATCTGCAGTTTAAAGTACATAATTCATATTGACACCGAAGTTTGTTTCTGTTTTGACTGGAAGAGTTTGGTATTATTTTTTGTCTGGAAAGGAAAGAGTTGTATAGCATCCAAGTGGGTAGATGTTTGTGATGCAATCAAAATGATCTGTGGCTGAAAGCAGACTATAGAGGAGAAGAAACAGCAGCTGTTACACACTTAGATAATATTGGAGAACTTGATGTTAGAAACTTAAGGCATGTTATCTTTCAGATAGTAAACATAAAGTAAAACAGAATCATAATGTATTATCTGCTTGATATAATTCTTCAGAATTCACAATGAGTAAAAGGAAATCACTGCTGAAAACAGATTTTATAATAATTATGGGCTGAATTTATTTTATAAAAATTTGCCATGGATTTTTGTTTTTCATATGTTTAACTAGAGGCCTGGTGCATGAAATTCATGCACAAGTGTGGCCCCTAGGCCTGGCCGGCGATTGAGCACGAGCATCTGGCATGGAAGGGCACGTCCCAGCTGACCTCTGGGCTTTGGGCAGCACCTGGGCCCTGGGGCCCCCATGCATCCCCCTCCGCCTGAGTCACAATGCCCGAGTTCCCACACGGAGATGCAGTGAGGGTGGCCGGAAGCTGCAGGATGGGGTGCAGCGTGGGCCTCTGGATTGCCCAGCAGTGCTGCACAGAAACTGGGCGGGTAGTGCACTCTCTCCCAGCTGGCCTCACAGACCGGCTCCTGCATGAACCCACAGGGAGCCCGACCAGCCCCTGTGGTCCGGGCAGCTGAGGCCAGGCTCATCTGGAAAAGGCAGCATGGGTGCAGGGCAGGCTCCTCACGGGTGCCTGACCCTGGCATCCCGGGGGAGGGTAGCAGGGAGAATGACTGCAAGCTTGCGGACATCCCACATTCTCACCTCACCTCTGTTCCCATCACCCCCATCCCCAACCCCAGGTAGCCAGCGAGAGGTTGCAGGCAAGAAGTTGCAGGATGTTGCCGAAGCCTGCCATGTCCGCTCCGCCCCCTGCTGGTCAGCACACTTCATAGCAAGTGGTCTAACTCGGTCTCTCCATTGAACTCTAGGTCGAACGACTGCCTGAGGGGACAATTTGCATATTAGGCTTTTATTATATAGGATTGTCATGTTGTAAAATTAGTTGCGTTTGTTTACAGAGGCAAATTTAGTTTTCTTTTCATCAGCGAGCTTAGCACAGTCATAAACCGTGATAACTTACTCTGCTACAATTACCTTTTTTTTAAAATCTATATTGCCCCACTCATTTACTCCTCATATTTTGTTGGAAATCACAGACAAAATATCCTTTTTATATGTGACTTCTATTGTATATTCTTAAAAGATATGGACTATTGTTTAAAACATAATCACAATACCATTATAAACCCAAAAATATGAACAATGATTCTTTAATATTATGAAACACCTAATTGGTTTTCAAATTCAAATGAACTCTTAAATGTCACATCTTTTCCTCTTTATTTTGAGTTTGTATGCAAATAAGAATCATACATTGCAAATTATTGAATTGACTATTAACACATTATAGATTCCCCCTCTATCTCTTTATCTTTTGGAATTTATTTTTTTAAACAAATAGTCAATTTTCTTTCAGAGTTTCCCAGTTTATTCATTGTATCTCTGTAGTGTCATTTAACGTTTCTGTCTTGTCTCTTCTTCTATAGCTATGGCAATTTAATATAGAAACTTGGTCATATCTAAATTAGTCTTTATGAGCAAGACTACTTTACAGGTAGTTTTGTGTTGTTTCATGTGCAAACACATGTTAAGTTGTGAAAGAACTATGTGTTATTAGCAGATCTCAGTGTCTAGATGTCTTAGTATATTAATGATTTCAAAAGTGTGACATTCTAACATTCCCTTTCTCTTTATTACCTAGAATATTTTTATAGTCATCTTATCTATTGTTTTATTACCTAGTGGTAAAGTTCATATAAGAAAGACTGGATAAATTTTTGGCTTAGTATATATTTAGTTCACTCACATTGGCAATTTACCCAACAATGATAATTAGTTTTTTCAATTTTTTATTGTCATTATAAACTCAATAAATTAAGCTTATTTTATGTAACAATATATTGCAGTTACTACCCTTTGTGATATTCACATTGTCTTATCTTTAGGTACTGGGGAGCTTTTCAAGTTAACTCTTGAGTCCTTTCTGAGTCTCTTTGATAGTTACTCAGTTTTGATAGTTAATACAAAACTGCCCAGAACAGATGTTCCTGGATTATATTGTGTATTTCTTGTCTCTGACCTGGAATCAGACATATATCCACGAAGTTCTTAATTTTAGTCAGAAATGGTACTTGGAACCCACAGTCTAAGTAGTAGGGGTACTCATTGCTGTTGGGTTTGCTATTGTTCCTAGCCTTTTTCAATGGGCAAAACTAGGAGACACACACACATACACACTTTTTTAAAAAATTATTTTTCTTTATTGATTAAGGTATTGCATATGTGTCCTTAATCGCCCCATTGCTCCCCCATTCTCCCCTCATGCCCTCAACCCTCTGGTATCTGTGTCCATTGGTTAGGCTTATATGCATGCATACAAGTCGTTTGGTCGATCTCTCCTCCTTTCCCCCACCCTCCCCTACCTTCCCTCTGAGGTTTGATGGTCTGATCGATGCTTCTCTGTCACTGGATCTGTTTTTGTTCATCAGTTTATGTTGTTCATTATATTCCATAAGTAAGTGAGATCATGTGATATTTATCTTTCTCTGACTGGCTTATTTCACTTAGCATAATGCTCTCCAGTTCCATCCATGCTGTTGCAAATCATAAGAATTCCTTCTTTTTTTTTACCACATTGTAGTATTCCATTGTGTAGATGTACTACGGTTTTTTAATCCACTCATCTGCTGGTGGGCACTTAGGCTGTTTCCAAATCTTAGCTATGGTAAATTGTGCTGCTATGAACATAGGGGTGCATAAATCCTTTCTGATGGGTGTTTCTAGTTTCTTGGGATATATTCCTAGAAGTGAGATTACTGGGTCAAATGGGAGTTCCATTTTTAGTTTTTTGAGGAAACTCCATACTGTTCTCCACAGTGGCTGTCCCAGTCTGCATTCCCACCAGCAGTGCACGAGGGTTCCTTTTTCTCCGCATCCACACACACTTTTTAAAGATAAAACTCTTTGGATCTTTCTACTGATTCTTCTAATTCAAATTCTCGATTAAAGGAATTTTAATTAACTTATTAATCATTCATCTGTGTCTTTTGCATCTTGTGGTGAGAATCCAGGTTCTCAAGGACACTGTGACAAGATACGGATAACATTTACTTAAGTTCAATTTGAATATTAACATTTTTAAAGTATAAAATTTGTAAGAAAAATTCTAGGTCAAATTCATGCATTAGAACTGTTAGGAATATTAGTATTTGGCAGAATATGAACAAAAAAGATACTGTTTTATTTTAATTGTGTCAGTTCAAAAGGAAACTGTCTAAAACCATTATTTATTACTTGATTTAGGGATATCTTCTCAAGCATTTTTCATTCATTAAAGTAGGAGGATCATTAAACATCTGAAAGTGTAGCCCTTTGGGACACTTGCCAATTTGGTCCCTAGGCCTTATTTTCTCTCCTTCTTACACTGCCTGACTATGGAAACTGAGCCCCAAAACGCAATATGGATAAATGCCCTCAGTGCAAAAATCACTTTATTATTCTTAAGCCTTTCTTATTCCTTTGTTTACAGTATTTTTAAAAATTGGCCTGGGAGTGCTTTCCACCCACCTTTTCAGAAAGAATGAAAGAACATCAAATGCAGAAATAATATAGGGTTGAATAAATCTAAAGAAATCTTAAATATAGTTAAATATAAATCCAAAGTGTATCTGATGAGAGCATTTATATATGTTTTATTCAGTTCAAAGTTATTGTTGGCTCACTACAGTTTGATTCCTTGATCAGTGTTGAATTTAAACCTCATGAAGAAATTAAATTAAATTAAACATTTCTCGAGCTAGAGCGAGTGAATTCTTTTTGTGCATCTTCTAGATAGGCAAGAAGTTTCTATCCTTGGACCATTTCTAATTTACATAGGAATACAAAAAATAGGTGGTCAGACAAGTTGTGACTATGGTTCCTAACTTTTACCAGATATTTCTTCTTTCATTCCTTTTCCCCTGTATCCTCCCTCTTTCACCTCTTTCAGCTTCTAAAATCATATACCCAAAATAAGCTCAACTTGGATGTAATCTGTTCCATGAAACATTCTTTTACCCCCATAGTCAAATGTATCTACCCCACCTTTGTAACCTCATAGTTCATATTTAGTCATTTCATTTCAATACACAATCCTATATAATAAAAGGCTAATATGCAAATAGACCAAACGGTGGAACAACCAGTCGCTATGATGTGCACTGACCACCAGGGGGCACGTGTGGACATGGCGGGCGTTGGCAGCAGGCGGCAGAGTGCAGAACATGGCCGGCGTCGGCCCCAGAGGGAGCAGGTGATCAGAGGTGCCAGACCAAGACAGGGCGCAGGTAGCTGTCATCAGGGTGAGCCTCTGTAGGTTACTGAAAATTCTTTGCTCCTGCATGCCACAGTCTCGCCTGGCACCGCACCTGTTGCCAGTGCCCAGCACTAGCCCCAATTGCTCCTCAGGGCTTTTCCACCTCCCCCTGCTCCTGAGGGGTGATCAGGGCCTGCAGCCACCACCAATCATACCTGCTGCCAACAATGTACCCGCTCACACCTGCTGCTGGTGCTGGCCCCGCTTGCACCCACAGCCAGTGCTGGAGCTGCTGATCACACCTGCTGCCAGTGCCAATCCCGCTTGCACCCGTTGCTGGCGCCAGCCCCACTCACACCAACTCCGGGCGCTGGCCCCACTTGCACCCACAGCTGCCGCACCTATCGCCCCTGGAGGCTTCTCCACCTCCCCTTGCTCCTAAGTTGCGATTGGGGCAGCAGCTGCCACTCGCACCCGCTGACTTGCGCTGGCCCAAATTGCTCTGCGCCGTCAGTGGGTGCGAGCGGGGCCAGTGCCATCAGCACATGAGATCGGTGGCTGTGGGAGCGTAGCTGTGGGCAGACAGGAGCCCAGGCCCAAGGCAGGAGGGGCCGGGTAGGGGTGTGGAGGATGGGCCAAGACCTGCCCCTGTGCCCATTGCAGCCTCACGGCTCACAGTTCCTTTCAAGGTGCACGAATTCCTGCACTGGGCCTCAGTGCATAATAATTTTGTGCTAAGATTATTTGAAAATGTAGAGAATAATTGTAGTAGAGAATATTTTCTACTAGGTTGTGATGCTTACTGTTATGTCTTACTTATTTTCATGCCTCATTTGTGTCTTCACTAAACACATTTGAACTTTGATTGCGTTGCAACCAAATATTTTATTACAAGCTAAAAAGGGACAGGTACACAGTTTAATTTGTAAGTCATGTGATCCCTCCACACAAAAACCAAATGATGTCATGTCACAAAGATTTTACTCACTTTTTTAAAAAATATGATAAGTTGTCACATAACACATGGTGGAATAGACATGGCAATGTGAAAACATCCACCACTTTATATTATATTTGCAAAACTTAGTTTCAGCAAAAATTCTGTGTACTTCGTTAATACTGATTTTAAAAGTTTTAATTTTGTGATTATTATTTAATTGAATTTATAAATCTGTTTTTGTTTCATAATTGTATTAATATGCTGAGGCATGTATTTCCCAATTTGTATTTGTATGTAAACATCATTATATAATTTAAGTTAATATTAAAAGTCTGATATTCTTTTTTTGAAAAGGATTTTTATATTACTCAAGGTTAGTATATAATAGTCCGGACTACAAAATATTATAGAGATCAGAGGCAGAAGGAATCAATGTTAGAGTAGTAAGAAATGCCAGTTTGGATTATGACAGCATCTTTATTATAGCATAATAATGTTTTTTAATTCATTATGACAACTAGCCATTTGTCAAATGATTTAGAAGTAACTTTGCCTAGGTCTTGCATCAATATGTATAATTACTTATTGGTTGTTAATTATAAATATCCTAATTTTAAAATAGATAAAGAGTGATTTATAACTTTTTCCTGAAAGATGGATTTAGTACTTTTATTTGTTTAGCCAGTTTCCCCGTGGTCCTGATTTGAAGCAGATCAGTTTACATCCTGCATAGTTATTTTGTGAAATGTTTGATATATTCAATTTAAGATCTTGTATGCAAATGGCAGGATATTTCAATGATTTTTTTAACATAGGTACTTCTATTAACCCATTTATGCTTTTATTCATAATTTCTTTTTTTACTCATATCTCATATGTTGCCAGTGGGTTAGAATGTCAGTTCACATGTTTGTCATCACTGGATTTACTTAAAAATAGAGTTTAGTCAAAATAGAAATTAAGAACACTTGTTTCCTTAATATTTCCCAGTCTTAAAGCACTCTGTGGTTGTCACCTTTACCCTGCACAATTATTTCTTTAAATATTTATAAAAATCTGAAAAATCTCTAATATATTTTTATCATATTTTTTCTTTTTAAAAGTTAATAAAAATTCAAAACAGAATACTACAGTTTATTTATAATCCAATATGATTTTTAGAAGCGTCATTATATTCTGCCAGTAGATATATAATGAAAACCATTTGGTTAATTAAAAAAAATTTAATGTAGTTGGATCTTAATTTTATGAAAATAATTAGGATTTTTTAACTTGTATGGCAATGTTTAGATTACTTTAAAAAAACAAACAGAAAGTTGCAGTTGAACAGCAGAGTACTATGAACAGTTACTATTACTGTTAACTTACTATTTTCAACATTACTGTTAACTTACTATTCTCTTTGCAAAAGATACCTTGTCTTTAAGAATACAGTGGCATTAATTCATGTGACTTGATGAAAAAAATGCGGCAACTCCTTTACTTAATGGGATTCTTCCCCTGTGGCAGTGCAAACGGCTGGAGCAGGAGCTTCATCGTTTGAAAGAGCAGAACCAGACTTCAGCAAACAACGTGAGACATCTGACTGCTGAAAACAATCAAGAACGTGCTCTGAAGGTAAATCTCTGTTCCTTCTTGCAGGCAAATTAAGGTTGTAAGCCCTTGGTGCCAGCTCTCTGTGCTGCATATATCAGCTGTGTACATTTCAGCAGAAGTGAGCTGTGGTGTTTGCCAACAGCCCCTTCTTTAAACACAGATACAGCACCCTTCTGCCGTGGTCTTATCTTATCTCATGTATGTGTACATGAAAACAACATATTTTCTGTATTTTGAGTGATATTTACTAATAACTTTTGGTACATGTTCATTCAATTTCAGATTTTTCTAATATTGTGTTTCCTTTTGTGGTTAATAAAAAGTCACCACACTAAAAGAAAAAATTAAATCATGAACTTTTCTTCTCATCAGTATTTATTACACTAATTTTTTAAATGACTTTAAATATTAGTAACCCACAGACCTGACACCCCTTGAAAGGTATGTGAATATGTTTGGGAATTGAAATAGTAATTAAAATGTTGCTTATTACCAAAAAAGGAAAATATATTCTACTAGAATTTGAAACAAGTGAAGTGTACATTTCATGACGAAAAGTTCTGTTTCTTGTAATATAGATCCAATAATCATGAAAAAGGACATTATTTTAATTCTACTTACAGTATTTTTTTTCTTATGACTTTCCATTTTCTTTTTTTGACTTTTCCCCAGTTCCTAGCATAAAGCCTGTGACCTAGTACTGGTCCCTGCCCTCAAGGTGCTAACATTCTCATGAACAGATTAAAAGGGGGGGAAAAAATACCCATGGGAAACAGAAAAAAATCCATCACTGTTGCTATTGTGCAGTTAGAAAAAGATGTACTGCCCTAACCGGTTTGGCTCAGTGGATTGAGCATCCGCCTGCGGACTCAAGGGTCCCAGGTTCGATTCCGGTCAAGGGCATGTACCTTGGTTGCGGGCACATCCCCAGTGGGGAGTGTGCAGGAGGCAGCTGATCGATGTTTCTCTCTCATCGATGTTTCTAACTCTCTATCCCTCTCCTTTCGTCTCTGTGAAAAATCAATAAAATATATTTTTTAAAAAAAAGATGTGCTGTCTGTGGGATTGTATAGTACTTTCTTGTCTTGAATTAATTCATTGTTTCAGATTACAGAAATTAGCACTGTAACTCACTAAGCCTGAATTATCTATTAAAATTGAGGAAGTATTGGCATTTTGATGTGGAACATATTTTTAATAGGTCTAAAAAGTATGAGATTTGGTTGAAATCAGATTTTTCTACAAAATGTATTTAGCTTCATTTTGAAACTCTCAGTGGTGGGTTTTGTTATTATTATTTAATGCACTTTTTCTTCTATTCTTTAGAATTTATGGGTGGACCAGAACAATAAATGGGAAATAAAAGACTTGTAGATTTCTGTGATTATTAATTAATTATCCCAAGGAATTTATTCTAGTATGAGTAAAATATTGTATAATAAATTTTAAATATATACTTGCAAATTAAAAGTAACATTGTTTTTTTGAAACTTTATTTATATTGTTGGCACAATTACAGATATCCCTATTCCTCCACTTTGCCCACCTCCATCCAGCCCCCGTACCCCCTTTTCTCCGGCTATCACCACACTATTGTGTGTGTCTATGTGTCAAGTATAATGTTCTTTGACTAGTCCCTTCACCTTCTTTCATCCAGTTTGCCAGCACCCCAACACCTTTCTCTCCTCTGACAGCTGTCAGACTGTTCCATGTACCCATGCCTCTGTTTCTATTTTGTTCACCAGTTTAGTTTGTTCATTATATCCCATCTATAAGTGAGATCATATGATATTTGTCTTCCTATGACTGGCTTGTTTCACTTAGCATAAGAATCTCCAGGTCCATCAATGCTCTTGTAAAAGGTAAAGCATTCCTTCTTTTTGATGGCTGCATAATATTCCACTGTGTAGATGTACCACAGCTTTTTTATTCACTCATATACTGCTGGGTATTTGGGCCATTTCCAGATGTTGGCTATTGTAAATGATGCTGTAATGAACATAGGGGTGCATGTATTCTTTTGAATTAGTGTTTCAAGATTCTTAGGATGTATTCCCAGAAGTGAGATCACTGGGTCAAAGGTAGTTCCATTTTTAATTTTTTAAGGAAGCTCCATACTGTTTTTCACAGTGGCCTCATTCTTGCCAACAGTCTGCATTCCCACCAACATTGCAGAAGGGTTCCCTTTAATCTACATCTTCACCAGCACTTGTTTGTTGATTTTTGATGATAGCCATTCTGACAGGTACGAGGTAATGTCTCATTGTGGTTTTGATTTTCATCTCTCTGATGATCAGTGATGTTGATCATTTTTTCACATGTTTATTGCCATCTGTATGTCCTCTTTGGAAAGAGTCTATTCAGGTTCTTTGCCCATTTTTTAAATGGAGTGTTTGTCTTCCTGGTGTTGAATTGTATAAGTTCTTTATATATTTTGGAAATTAACCCCTTATTAGATGTATCATTGGCAAATACGTTCTCCCATGCAGTGGGTTCCAGAACAGGGAACCCAGAAATAAACCGATGCCTTTATGGTCAATTAATATTTGAGAAAGGAAGCAAGGACATACAGTGGAGTAAATAAAGGCTGTCTCTTCAATAAATGGTGTTGGGAAAGTTGAACAGTTACATGGAAATAAAAAGAAACTAGACCACCAACTTATACCATACATAAGAATGAACTCAAAATGGATAAAAGACTTAAATGTAAGTCATGAAACCATAAAAATCCTAGAAGAAAACATAGGGAGTAAAATTTCAGGTAATTCTTGTAGGAATATTTTTGCTGATATATATCCTAGAGCAAGAGAAACAAATGATAAATTAAACAAATGGGACTACATAAAACTAAAAAGCTTCTGCACACCGAAAGAAAGTTAAGTTGTTTTAAAGGCAGGCTCTGTCATCTTGTGTTGTTTTATTATCAGCTTTTGGGGACAAATTCCATAGCTCTATCTGATATCACCATTCCCATTTAAAACAGATCCTACAATGGAAATTCTAGTTTGTTAAGTGCATAATTGCATAGTCTTTACTCTGACATTTTTTATTGTGTGTGTATTTGTGGTAAATTGAAATAAATGGTAGCTGCTATTAATGGAGAGAAATACATGCACATTTCTAAGAGATTATTAGAATTAGAAGGCAAGATGTAGACCAAAAGAAACCTGGAAGTTAAAACAAAACAAAACCCAAACTTTATAAAATAGAAATCTCTGTAAACCATAGATTATATAATTTAAAGTAATATATAAACAAAACTACGGTTTTACTCCTGAGAAATATATTACATTAAAATCTTTTCTAGTTGTTTTTTTTTTCTGCAAAAGTCTCAAAATTTTTCTGTTGTGTTTTAGTCCTTTATAACTTTATCCATTAACTAAGCCAACTTAAACTTTTTGTAGATTAGAGATGGGAAGAGGAATTCATATTTAAAAATTCATAAATTTAATCTTTTTAAAGGCCCTGTGCTCATTTTAGCTCTTTTAAAAAAATGTCTTGTATAAAACATTTTTTAGTTATGTCATGCCGTATTTCCTCCTGTGAAACCTAAAATTTTTTATGAAAATTAGGTCATTTATAAGACATCACCTTTATCTAAATCAATTTTTAATTTCTTATTTTGTCCTTATTTAGTTCTCTATTATTGCATTCTGTATCATCAAGTTGTCATATAAGTTAGGAATAATAAGTTTATTAATAAGCTACCTGATGAATTAATTGTTCATCTCCTTTCTGAGCAGTAATTCTATCTTTTACAATCTACTTACAACTATCATTTCTTTTGTTTGCTAACTTGTTTAACATTTAGATAGTATCCAAATGAGCTTTAGGAAGACTTTTTTGAAATAGTTATTTTCTCTGGGAGCTTTCAATCTGCCAAAAATACTTCTGGTATTTTATCATGAATGGTACTATTATTAATTTCACTAATAAAAGTAAACTTGAATAGAGTGAGGGCTAAAAATTCGTGTTTTATTTCGTTGTGTTACATTGGAATTCCTAAAGGAAATAGTCCTAGAGTTATGTTTCGGAAAAGTCTTAAGTTAATGGTCAAGCCTTACATAGAACTTTCTAGTTGATAATTTAGACAAATACACAATTATACAAGGAAATACTTTTTAATAATCTTATGCTTTTAAATAACAATGTATTCTTATAATCAGAAATTTTTTTCTATATTTTTTTGTGGTAGAGCATAAAATTGGATTTTGGGTGATCATTTATACATTATTTTTTAAAAGTAGTATGGAATTATACTATTATAGTAGATACATTGCTAGCATGACACTGTTTCCCTACTTTTATAATATTTGCATTTTCCCCAAATAACACAATGCTACATATAGAATATGAGACTGAGAGTTAACATGAAAAAAAACCCCACAAATTATTTATTTCTTTAAAATTTGTCCACTGATGTTAAGAAATTGGTTTCTTGAAGAACACAGTTTTGGTCATCTAATGTTTTTAAAATAAATTTAGATTAGCCATAAATACACAGACATCAGACTTAATAAGAAATTTTTGTATATGCTCTTTTTTCCTCTTTATTTATTTACCTTTCTTATCACACATCTTTAACTTCCTACAATTGGACTTCTCCACTGTAATTCCATTGGAACCCATTCTTTCTAAGATTATAAGTGATCTCTGATGATTAAACCCGTGAAACTTACCATTCCTTGTCTTACTCAACATCCCAGTGAACCTAACTAGAACATATTTCAATCTTTTTGGGGTTCTCTTGAAATATTTTTTTGTAGTACTCTGTTACTACATTGTCATTTTTTCTTGGTCGCTATTCTTTAGCTGTTTTCTCTTTTTCTGTGTATTTCTAAAATATAAATGATCCTCTGGGATATGTGGTTAGGCCCTTATTTTTCTTTCTTTAAAAAAATATTTTTTTACAGGAATTTTAGGTTCACGGCAAAATTGCACCCAACATGGAGTTCCAACATATCCTTTTGCCCTAATGCATGCACATGCCCATAGCATCCAGCAAGAGGTGGTACATTTGCTATGATCCATGAACCTACTTCAGTGTAACTCAAAGTCCTTATTTACATTAGGATTCACTCTTAGTGTTGTATATTCTTTTTAAAAAATATATATTTTTATTCATTTCAGAGAGGAAGGGAGAGGAAGAGATAGAAACATCAATGACAAGAGAGAATCATTGATCAGCTGCCTCCTGCACGCCCCTTACTGGGGACTGAGCCTGCAACCTAGGCATATGCCCTTGACCGGAATCGAACCCGGGACCCTTCAGTCCGCAGGCTGACCCTCTATCCGCTGAGCCAGACCAGCTATGGAAGTGTTGTATATTCTTGACAAATGTAAAGACATGTATCTACCATAGTGGTGTAATGCACAAGAGTTTTACTTTGAAAATCCTCTGTGCTCTACCTATTTATTCCTCCCTCCCCCAAGACCTGCCAACCATTAATCTTTTTATCATCTACACATTCCTGCCTTTTCCAGAATGTCATGGTGTTGCAATTAATAGAGCTTGTAGCCTTTTCAGATAGGCTTCTTTCACTTAGGAATATGCATTTAAAGTACCTCCATTTTTTTCATGGCTTCATAGGTCATTTCTTTTAGTGTTTAATAATATTCCATCTTCAGGATGTACCACAGGTTATTTATCCACTCACCTACCAAAGGATATCTTGACTGTTTCCAGATTTTAGCAATTATGAATAAAGCTGCTGTAGGTATCCATGTGCAGGTTTTGTGGGCTCATAAGTTTTTCAACTCATTTGGATAAATGCCAGGGACTGCAATTGCTGGGTTGTGTGTAATAATATGTTTAGTTTTGTAAAAGTTGCTAAACTATCTTCCAGTGTGTTCGTACTATATTTCACTCCCACCAGCAACAAATGAGAGTGTCTCTTGCTCCATATTCTCACCAGCATTTGTTTGTTTTTATTGTGGGCTTATCTCTTCAAATTTCATCCATTTCTATATCACTTATCAGTTATATCCTAATGGCTGCCTTGTATGCCTTCCACTTGCATGTCTTAATGTCTCCTTAACCTTAACAAGTTTGAAACCAAATCCCTAATTTGACTCCCTCACCCTTCTCTTCTCCTTAGGCAGAAGTCAGAACCTGAGTCAAACACTATCGACTGTATAATTTAAAATTTATTCCCAATTCTATTTTTCTTTGCCTTTATTGTAGAAGCTATTGAAGGTTCTCAGCCTTTCTTTTTGCCAATGAGGCATAAGAGGAATTCTAGTAGGAGGGGGAAGAAGTTGGAGTGTCTCTGAAAAGTCTCCGCGCCATTCCTTTCTTCATTTCTCCTGGAGCACTTATGCGCTGCCTGGAACTGCAGCATCTATTTTATAGCCATGAAAAAAATGCCATCATTGAGCCCCTTCGTGAGCGAACTACTTTGAGAACATTAGCACCTATACCCTGATTTATTTGTCTGGTGACAGAAATAGTGCCTATATTTTAAATCACTCTTAATAGTTTTCTATTATGTACTTCCAAATTGATCAATTAATGGTACTACATGAGCTAATACAATTAACATAATCTTCATATCCTTTTAAGCTCTCAATTATAGTTTGTCAATTCTGCAACAGTGATTTCTTCCCTACTTTTTTCTTAATTATCCTACCTCTATCCTCTGTCAAGTTCATGATCTAGACCAGTGGTCGGCAAACTGCTGCTCGCGAGCTACATGCGGCTCTTTGGCCCCTTGAGTGTGGCTCTTCCACAAAATACCATGTGCGGGCACGCACATACAATACGATTGAAACTTTTGTGGCCCATGCGCAGATGTCGGTATTTTGTGGAAGAGCCACACTCAAGGGGCCAAAGAGCCACATGTGGCTCCCGAGCCGCAGCTTGCCAACCACTGATCTAGACAGTAATGATACCCTCCTAACTTAATTTTTCTGTCCCCAGTTTCTCACCTCTTTAATCAGTTGTCACACTTCCATTAACTATCATTACAAAATAGATAATACTTTTCTACTGAAAACCCCTCACTAAGTCTTGCTTTTTAAGCAATGTAAGAAAATAGAGATATCCTGAATGACCCTCCTGATAAAAACAATTAATAAGGACAGTATATATATATCTTCACTCAAGGATATTTTTCCATTGATTTTTTAGAGAGTGGAAGGGAGGGGGAGAGACAGAGAGAGAAACATCGATTTGAGAGAGACACATCAATTGGTTGCCTTCCTTATGTGCCCTGACTGGGGCTGGTGATCAAGCCTACAACTGAGGTACATACCCTTGACTGATATCAAACCTGGGACCCTTCAGTCTGAGAGCCGAAGCTCTATCCACTGAGCAAACCCGGCTAGGGCAAAATTTATATTTTAAGAATATTTAATTTCAATATTACTGAGAAGGTAAGAAGATCAGGAATTTGAAAAGGCCCTAAACAAAGTGGAAATGGGACACACACACACACACACACACACACACACGCACACACACAAAATAAGTGATTGCCTGAAGTGGTCTTTTACCCTGAGTGCACTCGTCAAACCTGGGTAAATTTGAATTCCATTTTAATGGCTTTAAGGGGCAGACAGACTGGAGAGAGAGCCCAGAGCCTGTGTAAGCCAGAGTGCAATGAGGCATGCTCTCCTGAAGCTGGTATCCTAGATGGCCACAGCCTTAGTGTCAGGTAGAGACAAGCCCTTTATACAAAATAAGACAGCAAGGTAACTTGACTTTCTTGACTGTGGAGGGGGAAGCAGCACTGAGAATATATGATCTGCAGCTCCCTTTCAGGCAGGTTGAGAACCACACAGGTTGCCTGAATTTTTGTTGTCTGTGTGGTTCTGAAAGCTGAAGAGTTCGTTTAAAGTATTCCTACCCTGAAGGGGCCCATAGACAACAGATAAAAGAAAATCACCTTCACCTTAGACCTTTAATCTTCCCTATAAAGTTTCAAAGTTCCTGAGCTATCCAAAAAACGTGTAAGAGAAAAAGGCACTTCTAATGAACGTCCACAAACACAAGACAGCAGAATCACGTATTTCAACAAATGGAATATAAGTGTTTAAGTAAGGACTTTCAAAAGAGGTGCTTGAGCCCAGCTGGTGGGGCTTATTGGTTGAGCACTGACTCACGAACCAAGAGGTCACTGGTTCGATTTTCGGTCAGGGCATATGCATGGGTTTCAGGCTCAATCCGCAGGAGGGGGCATGTAGGAGGCAGCCGATTGATGATTCTCATCATTGATATTTCTATCTCTCCCTCTCCCTTCCTCTCTCTGAAATCAATAAAAACATAAAAGCAAAGAAGTGCTTGAGCAAGGAAAATGACTAAAAATGATCAAAGGAATTTGGGTAAAAACTAGATGAAACTTATAGAAATTAAAATAATTAAAATTAAACAGCATATAGGTTGAACAGCAGATTTCAGAATTTAAGAAACTGTTAGTGAACTGGAAGATAGAGTTGAACAAGTATGGCAATGGAAATCAGAGAGACCTCAGATCTAGGAATACCAAACGAACTCTAAGTATGAAGAAATTGCAGAACATCAGATTTAAAGACAAGCTGTTAAAAATAACAATTAGAAAAGTCACATTTACAAAGGAATGGCAGTTATATTCACTGACTTATCAACAGTAATAATGAAATAATAAATACACTCAGAGCAACAAGGGGAATAATTTTTTAAACATACACAAAGTAACTTTGTCAAGAAGGAGAGTAAAATATGGTTAGGTAAATTTTAAGAATTAGTTGCTTTCTATTTTCTGAGGAATGTAATCTAAATCTCCTAAGGATGAAATTTAGAATTCCACACTAGTTTTAGCTTGGTTTTTCTTTTCTTTCTTTCTTTTTTTTTTTTTTTAAATCTTTCTTTAGTATTGATAAACCCCAACCATCCCCCACTACTTAGAGTTTCCTAAATGTATCATGTTCTTTAACTTCCTGTACTCTTTATTTCTGTTATGGCTTTTATGTAATTCCGTCTCTAATATAGTTGATTGCTTACATATCATCTTCCCTAAATAAAAAACTCGAGCATAAGGGATCAATAGCTTTTTCATGTTGCTATTCTCTTGCAATTTAGTACATTGTTGAACTCATATTACATGATTAGTAAGTTTTTAAAATAAAAATAAATTTTAATCTGTCCTCGTTGAAGTCAACATATTTATTGAGTATCTACTAAGTTCAAGACACGGATGATATGGATTTATTCTGGCATAATATTGTCTTCATAGTCACTAACTGCCCAACTAAAACTCTTTAGAAGGATTTTTATTTTGTGTTAAAGTTTCTTTGCTCATGAATTGAACAGCATCAGTAATTTTAGCTTTTTACTATTGGTTTAAAAATATTGATAGAAGAGATTTCTGTTTTGTCCTTTTCGCTTTAGAGGTCACTGCAGGATAAACACTTTTAAGAGACTGAGTAACCAGCAAACACCCTTTCTACCCGATAGTAAATAATAATATAATTTCTTATGATGAAATCATATATTAGAATGAGTTTTTAGTCATTTTCCTATGTTAGCCATGTGAATGGACTGCCTTTGATATGCCTAAATGTTGCTATCCTTCTACTGTCTGTGGGTATGGCTTTGGATTATTTTCTGGTAGCTAACTCTAGTAATGGATTTTTAATTTTAAAATTCTGAATTGCCCATTTACTAGTTGTAGAGCATTGATTAAGTCAGTTAACTTCTCTGAGTATTGGTTTCCACATTTGTAAGATAACAGCAGACATATTGTTGCAATTGATAAAATGTATGGACTATCTATACTAATAAAAGGGTAATATGCTAATTAGACCAGGTCAACCGGATATCTTCCAGACATCTGACTTCCTTCTGGACAGTTAGGGGGCGGCCAGGCTGGCAGGGGGGTAGTTAGGGGCAACTAAGCCAGCAGGGGGACAGTTGGGGCAACCAGGCTGGCAGGGGGACAGTTAGCAGGCAACCAGGCTGGCAGGGGACCAGTTAGGGGGCAACCAGACCAGCAGGGGACCAGTTAGGGGGAGATTAGGCCAGCAAGCAAGGGCAGTTAGGGGCGATCAGGCAGGCAGGCAGGTGAGCAGTTAGGAGCCAGCAGTCCCAGATTGTGAGAGGAATGTCCGACTGCTGGTTAAGGCCTGATTCCTGTGGGACATCTGGCAGTTGGACATCCCCCGAGGGTTCCCGGATTGAAGAGGGTGCAGGCTGGGCTGAGGGACTCCCCCCCCATCCCCCGCACAAATTTTGTGCACTGGGCCTCTAGTCTATTCATAAAGTATAACACATTATGCCTATGTTGCATTGGGTGTGGTGGTAGAAAGACAATTGGTGTAGATGTCAGACACTTCTTTTCTTGTCCTTGTCCAAATCATCTTTGTCAAATTATTTTATATCCTCAAAATGAGGAGATTGAAACTAAAGCAAAATGTAAGGATATACATACTCTATATGTTTGTATTGAGGCATTTTAAATTCCATTTAATTTTTTAAGAACAAATGATGGTTGTGGCTCTCTAAGTTAACCAAGTTGGGTGACAATTCTCCCATGGGTTTTTAGTATTTCTGTATGGCTTATATTATATGGCCAGGTCAAAGTAGGTTTACAGTTGTTCATATAGAAAATAATACAGTAATTACTAAATAATAATACAATAATAAACTCTGTGTTTCTCGTACTCATAACTGTGAACCTTCTTTTGTCCCACTTTGTATATTTAGCATTTCTAATGTTCTTTGTTCTGAACTATGTTCTAAGATATATTTGTTTAGCAGCCTTGGAAGATATAGTATCTTTCTCTAAAGCAGAGTATTGTTTACTACCCAATAAAATAAAAACAGTATCTCCCTCTCAGGCAAAAGTCAGGCAGGTTTGCTGCGGCATATTGTGACAGATCAGGCTTCCTTCAGCTTAGAGTTATTTAACTGTGATGCAGTCACACTGTGTGTGCATATCTACCTGGTCCCCTCTTTGTTACCCCCATGGGAGCTAGAAGACAAAGACAACCTTTACAAACATGGAGCTTATCTGTTTGTGCTATGCCTGAATAAATCAAAGTTCTTTGTCTTTGACCCAGAGTTCGTGTGTCTTCTGTCAGCGTGCACAACACTGGTGGGCTAATTGTTAGCTTGCAAGTAGCATACAAATCTCAGTCCCTTCACCGTTATTTAAAAAACATTTTTTTTTTTCTTTCTCAACGTTTTGTCTTCCTCAGAATTATAGTCTGGATTTTCAGTTCGTATACTGTGTATCTATCACTAGTACATCTGTATACTCTCTATTAGATATACAAATATCTCAATACATTCAAATATATCAGGTGACATAAAAATGTTGCCTTTTTTTTTTTTTTTTTATCTGAACTGATTGCTCTAAGGGACATTACCAGTCCTGGAACCTACCTTCAATGTTGTTTGGTGCATTCTTTTAGTTTCTCTTATCTTGAGTCACCTGTTTCCTGGATCCAATTTTTGTTATACTTGATTTTTGCTTTCATTTTGATAGAGCATATTATCTAATAGTTTCCTAAGAAAGGATAAGGATACATGAAAGTTAAATTTTTAAAGACTGTAAGTCATTTTTTCAGGATAGTTTCCAGAAGCAGAGTACTTGAATAAATAGTATGGACATTTAAATTCAGATTCCTGACCTCGATTTCAGGATTACTAAAGCAGAATATTTGACAAAGGACCCATAAATCTTGCATTTTAATTTTATTATTTTTAAAACTTTAAAAAAGTAAATATCTCTTTTAAAATTTACATGTTCTTTAAAACAACAGTGAGCTACCACATCACACCTATTGGAATGGCTAGAAACATATACTCTTAATACCAAATGTTGATGGGATGTGGAGAAACTGAATCTCTCATTCACTGCGGGTGAAATGCAAAGTGATGCAGCCACTCTGTGAGCCAGTTTGCCAATTTCTTATAAACATGTACTACCACACAACCCAGCTATTGCATTGTTGGGTCTTATCCCAAAGAAATGTATGTTGACAAAAATCATATACAGAAATATTCATAGCAGCTTTTACTTGCAATTGCCCCAAACTAGAAAGAAGCCAGATATCCTTCAGTGGATCAACATACACACAATGAATGATTGTAACTCAGCAATGTAAAGGAGCAATTGGTTGATATGTACAACCTAGACCAGGGGTGGGCAACCTTTTTGACTCCAGGGCCACAATGAGTTCTTAAACTGGACCGGAGGGCCGGAACAAAAGCATGGATGGAGTGTTTGTGTGAACTAATATAAATTCAAAGTAAACATCATTACATAAAAGGGTACGGTCTTTTTTTTCAATAGTTTTATTCATTTCAAATGGGCCGGATCTGGCCCGCGGGCCGTAGTTTGCCCACGGCTGACCTAGATGCTTCGCATGGGCACTATGCTGGATGAGAAACATAAATTTCAAAGGGTTGTATCTATATGATTCAATTTATATAAAAGACCCAAAGTGGTAAAATCATTATGATGGAGAAAAGATCATTGGTTTTTTGGAGTTAGGGTGGAGAACAGGGTATGACAGTTAAAGGGTAATAGGTTTCTTTATAGTGTGGTAACCCTTCTATATTTCAATTTTGTAATTTTAAAATGTCATAGAATTACATACCACGAAGAGAGGGCAGGAGGGAAAATGTAAAAACAGATGAAATTCAAATAAGGTCAATATCTGACATTGTACCAATGTCAATTTCCTGGTTTTGACAATATACTGTGGTACATACTAGTATATGATGTCATCACTGGGAGAAGTTAATTGAAGGCTACACAGGAACACTTTCTGCAAGTTCTTGTGGGTCTTGAATTATTTCAAAATAAGAAGTTATTTAAAAGTATGCATGTTGCCCAGCCAGTGTGGTTCAGTGGTTGAGCATTGGCTCATGAACCAGGGGGTCACTGGTTCAATTCCTGGTCAGGGCACAGGCCCAGGTTCTGAGCTCGATCCCCAGTGTGGAGTGTGCAGGAGGCAGCTGGTCAGTGATATTCTCTCATGATGGATGTTTCTATCTCTCTCTTCCTCTCCCTTCTTCTCTGAAATCAATAAAAATATATTTTTTAAAAGTATGCATGTTTACCATAGCTAGTGAAAATAGAAAACTAATAATGTGCACCTTTCTCCTCCCACAGTTGATAGACCTGCCCAATTAATCTTGATTCGGAATTATAATAGTGGATATCACTGTCTCACATAATTTTAGTAAGAATGGATCTTACATTACACAAAATAGCTTGGCATTTACCATGAGACTCTGTTTTCCTTCATAACGTAAAGTCAGAGTTTGATAGTTCTAATACGTGGGTCATCTCTGCGTCTGGTTTTATGATTGTTTTGTCATTTGACAGGTTTTTGGTTTTGTTGTGTTTTTTTGCTTTTGCTTTTCATGTGTCTCATATTTTTTTATCGAATGATAGACATTGTGAATAAACCAGTGGTTCTCCTTTTAGGCCTGTAGTGTGAGCACTGAGTTGAACCACACAGAAGATGGGCTGGATTTGGGTTTTGTTATAGCTGTGGTTCCTGCCCATGCATCATAGTTTTCACGTTGTTCCAGTAACAGGTGCTGATGCCTTATGCTCAGGTGGAAGCCTAGGTGCTGGAGAGTTTTTCTTAGTGTTCATTTCATCCTCGGTTTTCAGTTGACTCTATGTGCTTGAACTTCAGAGGATGCAGATGTTGCATTCTTGCCCTTCTTCCAGCAGGATAATTCTGTTTTATAGTCTGGTGTTGGAGGACTAGGAGTTCTCTGCCTCAATCTTAAGACAGTGTCTTTGTGCTTTGGGGTGGGGCTTCTCAGAGTTCTTTCCCTGGCAGCCAAACTCTCACTTGTATCTGTGGCAGGTATTACACAGGACAGTTTCCTGCCCTTCTCCCACTTATAGATGCTATCTAATAGTATTGGCACAGGATATTGGACCCAGGTCTATATCCTGCCTCTTACCCACAGATGGAGGGAGTTCTTGTTTCTCTGGTTTCCAAACAGTGTGGTTTTCTTGTGCCCTGAGGGTTTTGCTGCCCCCTTTCAGCTACACATGGCTTTTGCTGTATTCACAGAAGAGACTGCCAGGGGTAGGGGAGAGGATTTTTCTCCTTCCATAGCAGGAGCCAGTCTCCTCCCCCATACACCCTGCCTGCATGCACCAGGGAGGGAAGCCATCTCTGGTCTCCTACCCTGCCCTTGATATTTCCCATGAGCACCTAGTGGAGATGTGTGGGAAAGAGCCTACCAGTAAATGCAAATCTCCATTTCTCCTTGGAGTCTTATCCTCCCTTGAAATTAAAACTGTTTTTGTTTTCCTGTGAGCTTAGCTCTCTAATGAGCTTGAGAAAAGTTATGACCTTGTGCTGTATTCGGTTTTTCATATTGGTAACGTGCAGTTGCTCAAGCTTTTTGCATCCTAGGCATAGGCAGTACATCTACTATTGGATTTTGATAAATGTTTGGTCATATGTAAGTAGTTTCTTTCTAGAAATATTTTTAATTTTTTATTAATAGGTATAACAGTTTTATTGAGTTCTTGATGTTGAACAATTCCTTGAATAAACCGTTGGGTTTGATTTGTCACTGTTTTTATGTCACTAATTTTTATTTTTATTAATTTAAGTTTTATTTATTATAGAATACCTTCTGATAGCACTTACTGAATGCCAGACACAGTCCTAATGCTTTATATAGATTACAGTATTTCAATCTCAAAGTGACTCTATGAGGTAGGAGGCACAACTATTCCTAATTTTATGGGTGATGAAACTGAGGAACATGGGTTAACTAGCTTAACGTTGTTATGGACATAATAATTGGTCAGATCTGAACTGAGGCAGTCTGTCTCCAGAGTTCACATTCTTAATATAAATGAAATTAACCTAGAGAGGGTTTTTTTTGTACTGTATCAGGATTTGTTGTTGCTGTCTTTTGTATTTCTCTAAGCTGAGTGTGAATTTTTTTCATATGTTCAGGATATGTGTGTGTGTGTGTGTTTGAATTTAAATAAATATATATAGTGCTCGCTTCGGCAGCACATATACTAAAATTGGAACGATACAAAGATTAGCATGCTAAGTGCCCATCAGCAGATGAGTGGATTAGAAAACTATGGTACATATACACAATGGAATACTATGCTGCGGTAAAACAAAAGGAACTCTTGCCTTTTGCAACAGCATGGATGGAACTGGAGAGCTTTATGCTAAGTGAAATAAGCCAGTCAGAGAAAGATAAATACCACATGATCTCACTCATGTGTGGATTATAGAGAACAACATAGACTGATGAAAAGGGACAGACCCAAAGACTGAGAAACAGCAATCAGGCTATCAATCCCCAGAAGGAAAGTAGGGGAGGGCGGGGGTAAGGGGAAGAGATCAACAGAAGGACTTGTATACATGTATATAAGCCAAACCAATGGACATGGACAACGGGGGGATGGGAGCATGAGTTTGTGTGTGGGGGGGAGGTTGGGGGTTAATGGGGGGGATGAGGACACATTTGTAATACCTTAACTAATAAAAAAAAAAAAGATACTCAAAAAAAAAAAAAAAAAAGAAGAAGAAGATTAGCATGGCCCCTGCGCGAGGATGACATGCAAATTCAGGAAGCATTCAATATTTAAAAATATATATATATATATTTGGTCTTTTCCCCTCATATTTTTTTATTTATTTTTATTGGCTTTTTCTTGGTCCTTTGTTCCTCAGTAATTTTTGGCATTTTACAGCTTTTTTTTAAAAAAAAATTCTTTATTGATTAAGGTATATTACATATATGTCCTTATGCCCCCATTACCCCCCCTTACAGCTTTATTAATACATATTTATATACCATAAAATTAATTTATTAAAGTGTACCATTTCAGTATATTTACAGTGTTTTCAACCATCATTGCAATCTAATTTTAGAACATTTTCATATCCACCTGAAATATCCTATACACATTCCCCCAACTATCCATCTCAATCTCAATCAATCACTAACCTGCTTTCTACAGATTTACCTATTCTGAATATTTCATATAAATGAAGTCATACAACATATAGTCCTTCATGGCTATCTCCTTTCACTGGGCATATGGAAATTTCAAGGCTCATTCATGTTATAGCATATATCAGTACTTAATTCCTTTTTATTGATATAACTAGGGGCCCGGTGCACGAAATTCGTGCACTGGGTGGCGGGGGGCGGGGGGGAGTGTCCCTCAGCCCAGCCTGCCCCCTCTCACATACTGGGAGCCCTCAGGCGTTGACCCCCATCACCCTTCAATCGCAGGATCGGCCCCTTACCCAGGCCTGACGCCTCTGGCCTAGGCGTCCGGCCCGGGCAGCGGGGACCTGCAGTGGCAGCGGGGGGTGCCGCGATCGGCGGGCTCCACCCCTGCCCCTGCAGGACGCCTCTGGCTGAGGCGTCCAGCCCGGGCAGTGGGGACCCGCAGCTGCAGCGGCCCCACGATTGTGGGCTTCACTTTAGGCCCAGGCAAGGGACCCCTAGCTCCTGGGACTGCCAGCTTTGACCGTGCCCAGCTCCCATTGCTGGCTCCACCCCTACTTCCTGCTATCACTGGCCAGGGCGGAAAAGGCACCTGATTCTCCGATCATGGCTGGGGGACAGGGCAAAGGCGGCCCCAGGGCCGCCTTTGCCCTGCCCCCCAGCTCTTAGCTCCCCCCTGGGTTTCCTATCACTGTCAGTGGCAGGGGGCTCTTCCTGCTTTCCCTTTCGCCTCCCTGCATTGTGCCTACATATGCAAATTAACCGCCATCTTGTTGGCAGTTAACTGCCAATCTTAGTTGGCAGTTAATTTGCATATAGCCCTGATTAGCCAATGAAAAGGGTAGCTCGTACACCAATTACCATTTTTCTCTTTTATTAGTGTTGATATTTATATATGTATATGTGTGTGTGTGTGTGTGTGTGTATGTATAATCTCCTGTATTCTGTTTATCAGTTCATTAGTTGATGAACATTTAGATTGTTTCCACTTTTTGGCTCTTATAAATAATGCTGTTAGGAACATTTATGTATAATTTTTTATTTGAACATATGTTTTCATTTCCCTTAGTTTTACATACATAAGAGTGGAGTTACTAGGCATATGGTAACTCTGTGTTTAGCATTTTGAAAAATTGACATACTGTTTTCCAAAATGGCTGCACCATTTACATTCCCAACAGCCATGTATAAAGGTCAGAATTTTCCACATTCTTGCCAACACTGTTGTTTTATTATAGCTAGCCTATTGGGAGTGAGGTGGTGTCTTACTAAGGTTTTGATTTGCATTTCCCTAATGACTAATCTTGACCATCTTTTCATGCATTTATTGGCCATTCGTGCATCTTCTTTGGAGAAATGTCCATTCAGATCTTTTTCCCATTTATAATTGGGTTATTTGTCTTTTCATTCTTAACTTAAAAAATTGCTTTACATATTCTGTATATAAGTCCCTTATTAGATTCTAGAGGCCTGATGCATGAAATTCGTGCACTGGAACGGTGTGTGGGGGGTCCCTCAGCCTGGCCTGCACCCTTCCGCAGTCTGGGAGCCCTCGCTCTTTACTGCCCACCTGCGCACTGCTCCTTACTGCTAAGCTCATGGCTCCTTAATGCTGTGGTGGAGGCAGGAGAGGCTCCCGCCACAGCCGCTGCGCTCGCCAGCCATAAGCCCAGCTTCTGGCTGAGTAGCGCTCCCCCTGTGGGAACACACAAACCACCAGGGGGCAGCTCCTGCATTGAGTGTCTGCCCCCTGATGGTCAGTGCACATCATAGCAACTGGTCATTCTGGTCGCTCTGCCCTAATGGTCTCCTAGGCTTTTATTATACAGATAAGATTATCGAATAATTTTCCCTTTCTGTCATTGTCTTCACTTTTTTAAAGGTGTCCTTTAATGGCATGCTTTTGTTGCTGATCTGAGAAGACTTTGCCTAACTTGGAGTTACAAAGTTTACATGTATGTTTTCTTCTAGAAGTTTTATAGTTTTAGCTCTAACATTTATATCATAATCAATTTTGCATTAATTTGGGGATATTGTGTAAGGCATGGGTCAAAATGCTTTTTTTTTTTACATTTGGATAACTAAATACAGTTGACTCTCCAGTGGTTCTCAACCTTCCTAATGCTGCGACCCTTTAATAGTTTCTCATGTTGTGGTGACCCCCAACCATACAGTTATTTTCGTTGCTATTTCATAACTGTAATTTTGCTACTATTATGATTCGTAATGTAAATATCTGATATGCAGGATGTATTTTCAGGGGTCACGACCCACAGGTTGAGAACCCTAGACCATTTCTTGAAAAGACTATTCTTTCTTCATTGAATTGTCTTGATTTCCTTCTCAAAAGTCAACTGACTATAAATATGACTTTAGTTATGGACTCTCAGTTCTATTCCATTGATCTAGTATATGTATTCCTAAGTAGGTATCACACTATACTGATTACTGTAACTTTGTAGTAGGTATAGCATCAAGACTTATGAGTCCTTGTTTTTGTCTTTTATTAATTGAGTTTATTGGGGTTACATTGGTTAATAAAATTATATAGGTTTAAGGCATACAGTCCTATAGTATATCATCTGTATATTGTATTATGTGTTCACCACCCAAAGTTATGTCTCTTTTCATCACCATTTATCTCCTCTTTACCCTCTCCTGCCTCGCCCTCCTCCTTTTTCTGCAAAGATGATGGGATTATGTAATGAGCACTTTTGATGCTAATGTTACTAGCTTAATAAATTACATAAATTTCTCCCTTTAACTATGGTCTTGAAGAGTTTAAATTGAATTGGAATGATCTTACTTGAAATTAGAATCCAGTTTTAAAATCATATATTTTGGTGCCTTTTTATAATATGAATTTTTAAAGATGTTTCATTGGTTTTAATATGTATGTCTAGTTTTTTATTTCTTAACTCAATTTTGGTGTTCTGTATATTTTGTTAGGAAAGCTTCCTATTTCCTCTAATACAAGATTTCCAAGATACTAGATTTGTTATCACAGGATTGTAGATAATTCTCTTACTATTTAAATCTCTTCTATTTTCTATATAGTACTGTTTCATCTATATTATGACAGTCTAACATTTTCTCAACCATTCTTTTTTAAATTAAATTTATTGGGGTGATATTGGTTAATTATATAGGTTTCAAGTGTACAATTCTATGATACATCATCTATATATTGCATTATGTGCCCACCACCCAGAGTCAAATCTTCCATCGACCGTTCTCCTTCTATTAGAAAGCTGATGTGTGGCCGTCTAACCCAAAGCTATTTAGTGACAACCTCTATGTCCTGGTTCAAAGAAATTGGTAAGTCAGGTAATAATTTAATAGTTGGGTTGGGAAACTAGGAAGGTATGAGTCAGTAAGTTTTGAATGCTGAGCAAAATTAAGTTAGGCTGGCCAGGTAGTGTGCTATAGGCCATGTGCAGTCTGAAATTATGCAGGAGCCAGTAGGAAACGTTGGAGCCAATGGATTTAAAAAACATGAATTTTGAACATGGGAAATGGAGATTCTGTCCTTGTTCCTAACAGCTTTCTGTTCCCATGCCAGACTTCATTTTCTAGACAATAAATTTTTTTCTTGACAGAGTCTTTCTTTATAAGCAAGACTCTCAGTTAGACCAGGTTTATGGTCTTTGCATACCAAATGGGGGATTGCTATGACAGCATTCATTGTAGGCTCTCTGAAATGAACAATTAATTACATGGAAGGGTAGCTCTGTAGATTATAGCACCAGGTATAGCCAAATAATCAAAGCCTGTTTAAGTTCAAGTCCATCAAGACACATTAAAAACTGATGAGGTTCAGATGAAACAACTGTGAACTATAACTTCTTAAACAGAAGGAATACTGAATTACTGTGGGAAATTTTTGTGGGGATTATCCATGGCAAACCACAAATGTAATACTTGTAAATACTTACATTTAATTTCTCTTAACATTAGTTACTAACATTTTTCTAATTTTTAATTTTATAATATTATTTTAGGAAGTTGGGGTTTTTCGTTTGATATATAATGATAGCAATATAAAGTTACATTACATTCTTTCCTGTCTTATACATTTTGTAATATGCCCCAAAATTAATCAAAATGAATACTTGAATTAAGGCATAAACTTTCTGTAGGAGACTGAATTTTAAGCATACCAGGCAGATATATCTTTCTGTGAGCTGGATTTAGACAGATTCTGGAACCTTTTCTCAGTGGTTTGAATCACCTCATCTTTGGACCTGGTGTCTCCTCTGACTAAAATGCTCTTCATAACCTATTGCCCTACTTCCTTTGCCCATATAATACCTGTCTTCAGTTTGGCCACAGTCAAGAGGACTCTTGTTGCCTGGCGAGGGATTTGGGTGGGAGAATGAAATTGCACTGAATTGAAAAGAAATGGAAAATGTGAACAATTCTCAGTGCTCCCAGGACTTCCTCCCAGATCTTTCCCATTTCGTCTCACATCAACAGTACTTTCCCCCGGCCTTCAGCTCTCATTTTATTATCTCCTCCCCTTTTTTCCTGACCTATTGATTTTTGGTATTATAGCCACCAAGAAGATGTAGAAGAGCATATAGTCATGATACATTGTTGAAAACGATACTCTGGATACCTTTAAAAGGAATAAAGGCCCACTTGATTGATTGTGGGTGATGAGTATAGGTTATTGATTCTTAACAGAGGCATATATTAGAATCATCAAAAGATGTTTTCAAAATAATAAATTTAAGCCTGACCAAAGCCAAGTGAATTAGACTACGTTATACTGAATTTGAAAACTTGCTGACATAGACTTGGTATTTGGAAGTAAAAGAGGAACAAAATACTTCCCTAAACTTTTATGCCTATGGGTTTTTTGTTTCTCAAAATAATTTGCTTTTTTACTAATTGTGCTTTTTAATTTTAGTTCTGGTTAAATTTTTACTTGATTTCTTTGTTGGGTTGGTGTCAGTATTTTGGTGGGTTATCAGTTTTATGTTATTTTAAAAGTGATTTTTTGGTACTTTGGGAGTAAGCTGAATGAGGCTTCAGAGAGAATGCTGGCCAAGTGAAATTTTTCTCTTTCATTTTTAGCATTTACAGTAGTAACCAAATTCTACACAAGGCTATGGTGATTGGGAGTGATACATTAAATTCTCTCATGAATTGCATTGTATTAATACTGTGAAAAATCCAGATCATTATTTAAAATACTATGAAACTTAATTTGGTGGATTTTAAAAATGTACATGTTATCTCTAAACTAAAAATATATGTATTTTAGGAAACAAACTTTAGATTATAAAATTCAATTAATTTAGTTTGACTACTAAGTAAAAATATTTCTGATTTGAGGCATGACCATGTAAAACAGTTAAGTCCTTCAATAGAGATTACATAAAATTCCCAATAAAAGTAACTACATTTAACAATGTGGTTTTCTGTACCGAGCAATATTCTAGTAGCATTTTTGACATGAGTGTTTTTTTTTTTCAGACATACAGTTTTTAGTAATGCATCTACAGAACTTTAGCATGTACATTTATTTATTTAATTTAAAGCTAACATTCACAAATTTACATAGTTATACTATGCCCTCTACACCAAAATGACTTTATTGTGTTGTTCAGTGTTGGTTAGTTTTTCTGTTATGCTGATGCATTAAAACATATTAAATTTTATCATTAATTCCGCGCCTGGTCTCTCATCAAATCCCCTTAATTACAAATTGACTCCAAGGATTAGACAGCATGGATTTTAATTTTAACTGAAACAAAAATAGGCATCTTGAAAAGTCATTCTTGCCTGGTGACTCATAGGCACATTTTAAAACATGCTATAATTTATTGCTTAATATTTAAAGTTCAGTACAAAAAAGCATATTACCAATATTTTTATTCTTGTATATTTATATTAAATATGTATTTTAGAATATATTTCAAAGTCTTGAAAAATCTTTGAGCATTTTCAGAAATAAATAGCAGCCTCAGGAGTTTTACTAACTTGTAACCCTTTCTTTAGAAAATATTAACTTAAAATCTTGCACAACCATAATTATATCTGAATGATACTTATATTATTTTGTATTTCTATGTAATAATTTCACAAAATTATACTGTGTTGTTTTATATATTCCATAGAAGCATTTCCAATCCAGTATCTTGTTTCCAGTATTATTTGTAGTTTAGGACCATTTAATTAAATCTTCATTTCCTTTTCATCCTTGCTATTTGAAGTCCAGAATCATTTTCATGCACTTTACTCTGAAAATATATAGTAATTCTGTCCTTCTTTCTAAAAGTTCCAATTTTTAAAATTGAATAATATTACATAAATTATTTTTTAAGTACTAGAATGACTGTTTTTACTAGGATAAGAGGATAGTGAAATTAAGTCATGATCACAGTGATCAAAATGTACATTTGTCCACTATACTTTTGGTCCATTATATGATGATCAGCTTTTAACTCTGGAGTGCCTCTTCAAAAATTCACTTTTTACTCCAAATAGTTGTTTCAGTCTAACTTTTGCTCGTTACTTATATTGTTTGTTTTTTTAAAATCTTGATCCATATGTTGTTTAGGTAATAATTTTTAGAAAGACCAAGAAAGAATTACTAATAAGCCCCCAAAATTCTAAGACAAACCATTTATTGTTTAATAAATTATGTTCTTAATTACCTTCACTTTTTGAAAGGTTATAAAATATATGTGATAGTATTCTTTCCAGTTAAGTAAATATTGTATAATCTTCCATTTTTGCAAATTAAATTTTTAAATGGCATTCTCTAATGGGCTTTTGTTGCTGTGGTTGTTAAACTGGATTTTTATATGCTGAAAGAAACTTAGCGTCCAAACAAACTCAGCTCATCATGTTAGAGGAAAAACTAAATTGCCTAGAAACGGATTGTTTACGTAATATTAGATGGTAATATAAACCAACAAAAGCAAGGAAATTAACATCAAAGGCTGACACACTGCCCTTTCCTTGCTCCTTTGTGCCTGTAGGTATCATGGATGTGTTATAATATCAAAGTACAGTGGACTCAGTTAAGAACTGTCAAACTTAACTCTAAATTTCTTTACTTTGTTGGCTTATGTCACAACTTAACATTATCATTTTATCTTTTAATGCCATATAATGTCCTTCACATGTGAGTTGAAGCAATTCATGGGTGGATCTGAACAAGATGGAAAATTTTATTTGCTTTTCTCTCATTTACAGTTGATTGCCTCTGATTAGCTAAATATCATGCAGCTCTGATATTAGTTTTTTACAGTTTGAAAAAAGGTAATACTAGAGCAAATTATAAAATATCTGAAGACGTTTTTGAAGAACTGTAGATATTAATATAAAAATGTTATTTACTCATAATTTTTTACACCTGATGATTAATTAGTTTTTTCATTTTGAAAGGCAAATATCTCTCTTTATATAAAAAAAAACAGAGCAATGAGAAACTACTGATTTTTTATTATGAATAATCAAATACACACATATGATTTCACAGAGCAGTTCTTATAGGAATTGTACAAAAGAATATTGTGGAATTCTGAGGGTGGGATTAAACCCCCCAAAATAACCTCCAAGATTAATTTGGCAACTGATAGATACGTGGCCATTCTCTAAACAGCACCTGTTTCTTGATGAGTATGGTAAAATATAAAAAATTCATTCACTTTGGTTTTTATATTCACTAGTTAGTTAATGAATCAATTGTTAATGAATGTTACCCATGCCTTGGTGGGGGTGCTGTTTTATATAATTATAAGAACTAAATGATTTCAATATTAGAAAATTGATTCCATTTATGAATATGAGTTCCATGCCTAGAGCAGTTTGGAAATTATTTTGCTTCCCCTCCTCCCCCCGTAAACAATTTCTACCTCTATTTAAGTATCCATGAAGAGAATAAGTTTTGAATTTTTCTAAGTCTAAATCTTTCCTTGAATGGTAACCAAAGTTTTTGACTACTTTTTAAAAAAAAAAAATCTTGTTTATTTCTAATGCATATGTCAAAACTTAGCGGGGTGGTGGGCATCAATGCGGGAATGAAAGGGGAAACTGTAAAACTTTCAGCAATAAAGGTAAATTTTAAAAATACTTACAGGAACAGATCAGAAACTTTCTGTAGAAACTCCATGACAGAATAAACAATCTACCTGTGGTTAAACAAAAGATTTTGCTCTTAGAAATTAAAGGAAAGGCTAAATAATACAGTGGAATGAGGGATATCAATTTGGAGCTGGTGGTAATTCTTTCAGAAATTCAACTTTTTATTTTATGCAATTAATATTTAATTGGCCTCATTTAAAAGTAGCGAAAAAAATTACGTATTTGCTGGAGATTTGCAAAACAATACTTTAAGCTCTTACTTATTTTGAGGTGTTGAAAGGTGAAACATTTGACATTTTCTTTTCTGGGCATTGCTTTAACACACAGAGGGCGGGAAAGAGGCGTTGCCACTTGGAGGTGAGGGTGTTTGTGGTTGTCCCTGACAGCAGCTCCAGGTTTAAAACACCTGTGTTTACTTTCCAGCTTTTCAGACTGCCTGAAAATGGCCTGAGAATGGCACAAGCCTTCATGATGGCTGGGTTTTTATAATACAGAAAAAGAGCCAAACTTTATACTTCAGTTTTCTGTTGCAAGCATATTTTACTTCTCTTATACATTTTATCTCTTCATAGACTTACATGTGTGAATAAGATTATGCACGATTTTTATAATCTGTGATTTTAATATAACAGCCATTTATTTATACATGTGTGTTTTGCTTTTTGTTCACTAACTAGAAAAAAACGGTGAAAACGTTTTATTGTACAGATGTATTTTAATTCATAATTTAAAGAAGTTTGTAAAAAAAAATGAAAGGGAAAATTTAAATACCTTTTTGAAGAGAAATGAACCTGGGCTGCCATTTATTATATTATTTGGTTAATTTCTTATCCTCTAGTAGGAATTTCTAAATCCTTTTCATATTTATATTTTTTGTCTTATAGGGATTTTAAAGCATTTTTATAAACCTACAAATGTAATTTTTCCTTTAGGCTAATATATGTAAGTTCGTATATAGGTTGAGGTTTCAATTTACCTATCCTTGCTTAGTAGTCACTGTTTCCAATTTATAGACATGTACTTTTGAAAAAATTATTTTCTACATTTCTTATATTTTTATAAGATTCAAATGAAACCTGCATATTAATTAAGCTTCATTATTGTTAAAATTGAGCTATTCCTAGCTATGACACTTGCGTTTAATAAAATTTAGGTTTTTTATTTGTTTTATTTTTTGTTTTCAGACCTCTTAATTTTTTATTAGAGACAGAAGCCAGTTACCTTATGTTCTGTGATGTGTTTCTTTTATATTCAAATTCTTGATTACATAGTAAGTCATTTCCATGAGATTACAGTTAATTTCAAGCCTAGTTGATGTGTAAAAGGAATAATTCTCTTTTGATAAGAGATTGGTGTTCCTTATTTCTCCATTAACCGGTTTTTAACACTTTGTGTTTTGAAACCCTTTTGAGAAACCAGTGTAAATTTTTAATTTCTTCCTAGAAGAACACACATACACAGAAGTTTGCATATAGTTTCAAGGAGTTTATTCCCCTCCCAAGTTCATCCATGTGCCCCAGATTAAGAAACCCTATTCTAGGTCTTAGTTTCTTTAGGTGTTAATTGTTCAGAAAGTTGTTAATCTAATATATCACAGAATCACTGATTCAAATAAAGTGGTAAGCGCTTAGTTAGTACTAATTACCATTTTAGGTATTGAACAAAAATCAATCATTGATTTTACTATCTTTAAATATGAAAACTATTTTAACAGTATACTTCATAGTCTATGATGGCTACACATATGTCATTGTCCTGAACAATGACACCTTAATAAACTTGAAATGCAAGCTATACTTATTTGTCTAGACTGAAGCAATTTACAATGTACCTACTCTATTATTTTTGAAAATAAATTCAACTAATATTATGACATAAAAGCTGCAAAAAATGATATTCCACTTCAAAAACTAAATAATTTTGATGTTGACATCCAGTGGATAATGCTCAGCTGCAGACTGTACCCTAAAGCATTGGTCGGCAAACTCATTAGTCAACAGAGCCAAATATCAACAGTACAACGATTGAAATTTCTTTTGAGAGCCAAATTTTTAAACTTAAGCTATATAGGTAGGTACATTGTTATTAACTTAATTAGGGGACTCCTAAGGCTTAGGAAGAGCCACACTCAAGGGGCCAAAGAGCCGCATGTGGCTTGCGAGCCGCAGTTTGCTGACCATGACCCTAAGGAAATGATATATAATAATAATGTGTATCACCTGGAAGATAATGAAAACTTGAGAAAAATATATCAAGTTGAAACTTGATGTAGTGCATAATTGCCAAAATATTGTTACGGTCCATTTGTTAAAACATGTCATGACTTATGCCAGTAATTGCTTTTGTTGTGATAGATGTGTGGACTTTGTGTCTTTCTGGATGTTTCATTTCTCTCCAGCTACACTGTAAGCTCCTGGAGGGCAGGGCTGCGGCTCACTGCTCAGTGAATCTCCAACACCCATAAAATGTGGCCATAATGCCGAAACCGGTTTGGCTCAGTGGATAGAGCATCAGCCTGCGGACTGAAAGGTCCCAGGTTCGATTCCGGCCAAGGGCATGTACCTGGGTTGCGGGCATATCCCCAGTAGGAGATGTGCAGGAGGCAGCTGATCGATGTTTCTCTCTCATCGATGTTTCTAACTCTCTATATCTCTCCCTTCCTCTCTGTAAAAAATCAATAAAATATATTTTTAAAAAAAAATGTAGCCATAAGATGTTTGCTGGTGATGGCATTGCTGCTTGCAGAGGGCTGGTATTGTGAGCTGAAGCAGCCACAAGTTTTTGCTTTTGGGGACTATTAAGTTCTTTAAAAAAGATTGCAGCCTTCTCAGGCTTGGGTGTTATTTGACCTATTTGTATATGTGTACGTGTGTTTTAATAAAATTGATTTAAAAGTTTTAAAAAAGTAAAAAGTGTTTTCAACATAGGAAATGCAGTAGAATGATTTTAAGTGGCATAAGTTACATGACAACTAAAATAGTTTAATAAGGATTTGTAATATTACTGTATTGTGTATAGTTTAACATAAATCAGAAGAACTGTTTTGATCAGAGGAAACCACTGAGAAAAAGAATAATTTTATTTAAAGTCTTCCATTTTCACTCCTTTCTGGACTACTGGTGAGGAAGTAAGAGGGGAAAAACATCCTCTTAGGTCTGTCAGCCCATTTGTTTCGAGAAACTCAAATTGCTTATCTTAAATCATGAAATGTGATACAGGATTTCTACTGGGTGTGTCAGTTTCATCCTGGTAGTAATTCTCATTAGTGAGGAGTATATATCTCATGACCTCAGCTTCTGCATAATTCAGGTATAGTCACTTTATAGTGTTATATAAGATTTATAATTCCTTTACAAAAAGTCAATGTATGCGTCTCAATCACACTTTCATCTTCTCTAATATATCTGTACACACATATGGCAGATTTTCTGAATCTTGAACTGTTAGGTGTTTAAATTTCCTATTGCTCAGCGTTTAGAGCATTGCCCACATACCAGAGTGCCTCGAATTCCATTCCCAGTCAGTTGATCAGCTTGGATCCATTCATTGATCAGCTGCCTCCTGCATGCCCCCTACTGGGTATGGAGTCCGCAACCCAGGCATGTGCCCTTGACCGGAATTGAACCTGGGACCCTTCAGTCAGCAGGCCGATGCTCTACCCACTGAGCCAAACCGGCTAGGGCAACAATGTAATAGCTGTAGAAACATTGTTGGACTGTTTTCTTAGAAAAGATTAAAAATAAAACTTGAATTAATCAGAATTATTGGAAAATCATGTTTAAAAGAAAGCTGTCATTAATCATCTGTAAGCCTTTTTGTTCAGCCATTATTGACTATCTTTCCAAAATGTATTAGTACTTTTGATTACCATAGTAGGTTTTATGAACCTAATGTAATTGTCTCAGATGGGGTTTGTTTGTTTCAAGGGTCAGAAAACCATACTCAAAATTGCCAAAGCAAATATAAAACATATTCACACATAGAAAAGGTCAAGGATAGGGCTAACTCCCAGAGATTACTTTTTGTTCATTTGTTAACTTTTATTTCAATCAACTTTATTGAGGTATAATCTAGATACAATAATGTACCCAACGTAGGTATACCGTTTAATTCATTTTTTTTTAACTTCAATAGAGTCTTGCTTAGAACTCAAAAGGTTTTTGTTCTATTTTAGGATTTTATTTGTTTTCCTCTGTGCATTTGCTTAATTTTTAGATTATATGGAGGTAGGGGCTTTCTACTTGAAGTCTTGAAGGAAAAACAAATTATCAAAAGCATAAATAATGGATTGAGTCTTGTTAAATTGGATTAAATTACTAGGGGTTATGTGCTTATTTATTTATCTCTGAAACAATTGCTGTGGCCAAATTTAGTTATTCTAAATTGAATAAAGACATAAATGTGAGACTCAAAACCATAAAACTCCTAGAAGAAAAGAGATAGTAAAAAATCTTAGACATTTCTTGTAGCAATCTTTTTTTCTAATGTATCTCCTAGTACAAGGAAAACAAAATAAAAATATTTTAAAATGGGGCCATGTCAAATTAAAAAGCTTTTGCACAGCAAAGAAAACCATCAACAAAATGAAAAGACAGCCCCCTCAAGGGGAGAACATATTCGTCAATGATACATCTGACCGGGGTTAATATCCAAATTGTATAAAGAACTGATACAACTCAACACCAAAACAAACGAACAATCCAATTTAAAAATGGACAAAGGAGCTGAATAGTCACTTCACCAAAGAGGAAATACAGATGGTCAACTGACATGTGTAAAGATGCTCAACATCACTAATTTTCAGAGAAATGCAAATTAAAACCACAATGAGATTTCACCTCACACCTGTGAAAACGGCTGTTGTCAATAAATCAACAAACAACAAGTGTTGGTGAGGATGTGGAGAAACGGGAACCTTTGTGCACTGTTGATGGGAATGCAGATTGATGCAACCATTGTAGAAACTGTATGGAAGTTTCTCAAAATATTAAAAATGGAATTGCCTTAGGACTCAGCAGTTCCACTTATGAGAATATATCTGAAGAAACCTGGAACACTAATTCAAAAAATTATATGCACCTCTATGTTCATTGCAGCGTTATATACAACAGCCAAGATTTGGGAAACAACCCAAGTGCCCATCAGTAGATGAATGGATAAAAAAGCTGTGGTACATTTCCACAATGGAGTACTACTTGGCCACAAAAAAGAAGGAAAATCTCCCCTTTTGGGACAGCATGGATGGACCTTGAGAGTATTATGCTAAGTGGAAAAAAAAGCCAGTCAGAGAAAGATAAATGCCATGTGATTGTACTTGAGTCTGATGAACAAAATAGAAACAGACTCATAAATGGAGAACAGAGAAGAGTGGAGTTGGGGAGCTGGCTCTAAAAGGTGAGGGGATTAAGCAAAAAAAAAATTGGAAAACTCATAGACAAAGACAATAGGATACTGATTATCAGAGGAAAAGGAGTGGTGGTGGCAAACAGAAGAGGGCAAAAGGGCATACATGGTAGTGGAAGGAGACTTAATTTTGCGTGGTGAACACAATACGATGTCCGGATGATGTATGGCAGAATTGTACTTGAAATCTATATAATTTATTAAACAATGTCACCCCAATAAATTCAATTTAAAAAAAAAGAAATGTAGTGATTGCCTTAGGACAATCTAGATCTGTCCCTAAATTTAAAGTGTGAGTGGGGAGGGATGGTGTTATGGCTAATTTTATGTGTCAATTTGGCTAAGTCACAGGGCATCCAGATATTTGGCTGGATGTGTCTGTGAGAGCTTCCAGATGAGATTAACGTAGGAACCTGTGAATTCAGTAAAGCAGATTGCCCTCCTCAATATGGGTGAGCATCATCCAACCCATTTACAGTCTGAATGGAACATAAGGCAGAGGAAGTAAGAATTAGTTTCTTCTCTATTTGTATGAACTAGGTCATTGGTCGTCTCTTATACTTAGACTGGGATTTACTCTATCAGCTCCCTTCTTAGACCTTCGGACTCAGGCTTCGATAACAGTGACTCTCTTGGTTCTCAGGCTTTCAGACCCAGTCTGAACTACACCACCTTTCATGGGTCTCCAACTTGCGGATGGTGGATCATAGGACTTCTTAGAACTCTATTTGTTGTGTTTCTCTGCAGAATTCTGAATAACACAAATGCTTTTCCAAATGAAATTTTGGAAAAACAGAAGAACTAAGAAAGAATGAATGATGGTAAAACAAACCAAAAATCTATTTCTAATATAATAATACTAGGTGTACCAGTTAATAATGGCGGATTTTGTAATCAAAGAAAACATGATAATTTCAAGAGAATTATCAAAAGTGCTTCAGTCAAAGTAATGTCCACCACTAGCTGCACATTTCCCCTATCTTTCAGGTAATTTGTGGATACGGTCCCAACATAACTTTTCTTGTTTTGAGGCAAACCATTCAGAGACCCAATTTTCCACTTCTTCGTACGTTTTGAAGTGCTGCTCAGAAAGTGCATGTGCCATCGATCTGAAGGAGCAAGGTCTGGTGAATACAGAGGGTGGGTTAATACTTCCCAGGCAACATCTTTTAACGTGTCTTTAACTGGTTTTGAAGTGTGTGATGGTGCATTATCATGAAGCAAAATTACTTTGCCGTGTCTTCTGGCACATTCTGGTCATTTCATGATCAAAGCCTGGTTCAAATTGATTATTTGTTGTCAGTAGCGATCAGTATTAACGGTCACCTGGTTTTAGAAGCTCATAATACACCACACCTTCCTGATCCCACCAAATGCAGAACATTGTCTTTTTTTCCGAAGCGATTTGGCCTTGCAGTCGATGTTGATGGTTGACCTGGATCAACCCATGATTTTGTGCCTTTGGGATTCTCAAAATAAATCCACTTTTCATCTCCAGTCACAGTTGGATGTAAAAAAGACTTTCTTTCATGCCATTGAAGCAACATTTTACTGATGACTTCGGTTTTCCATTTGTCTTTCATTCATTTGATAAGGCACCCATTTTCCTTCCTTTAAAATCTTTCCCATTGCTTGTAAACGATCAGAAATTGTTTGCTGAGCAACGTTTAATCTTTCTGCAACTTGTTTTTGAGTTTGACACGCATCTTCACCCAATAATGCTTGTAATTGTTGGTCTTCAAACTTTTTCAGTTGACCTGGATGTTCTTTGTCTTTCACATCAAAATAATCACTTTTAAAGAGTTTAAATCAGCATTCACAAGTATCTTGAGATGGAGCATGTTCACCATAAGCTTCCCGAAGTATATGATAATTTTTTCTTCATAATAAAGTAATGAATTAAAACTTCCCGCAAATGCTCTTATTTTGGCATGAAATTCGACATTTTTAAGTGTAAAAATATTTGTGATGTTAACACCTTCAGCAAATTTGACAGTTTTGAAGCTTGCTGTCAATACAATAAAATAGCATACATGTCAAATCGCATATATATATCAACATATGTATAACTCCATCTATTGAAAAAAATCCGCATTATTAACTGGTACGCCTAGAATATGACTAAAAATATGTATTTATGCTGGATATAGTAAAACAGAATTTAGATTCTATTCCTTACCTTTTCAAACCTTAAAAATAATCACAAGTTTAACATATATGTGTGTGTCTGCATGCATTGATATATTTATGTAGCTACATATATATTATGACTAAGTCATATGGTCTGCATGGGATATATCTGTGTGGTTTTTAAACTGGATTCATTTACTGTCTCAATCTAGTTCCTTCTTTATTCTTTTTTCATCTATTTATATGGTATATATTCTACATTCTGTTTTCTAAGCCTTGATTTTTTTATTCTTTAGAATCCTTTATTCACACACGCAAAACAGAAAATCTGTCTTTTTAAATAAATTTTGAGAGAGAAACAGTGATATGTTGTTCCACATATTTATGCATTCATTTATTGATCATTGTATGCAGCAGTTCTCAACCTGTGGGTCGCGACCCCTTTGGTGGTCAAAGGACCTTTTCACAGGGGTCGCCTAAGACCATCCTGCATATCAGATATTTACATTATGATTCATAACAGTAGCAACATTACAGTTATGAAGTAGCAACGAAAATAATTTTATGGTTGGGTCACAACATGAGGGACTGTATTTAAAAGGCTAGAAGGTTGAGAACCACTGATTGTATGTATCCTAACCAGGGACTGAACCTGAAACCTTACTGTATCAAGACGACACTCTAACCAACTGAGCTACCTGGCTAGGGCAAAGTCTTTTGTTGTTGTTGTTTTAAATACAAGACTCTAGCTTCTGTTTCTGTCATTTGAGAATGACAAATTAATATCATTTGTTGAAGACAGCAGAGAGCTGTTAGAGAAATAGAGTAGCCAAGACAGTCGAAGAAGCATTGATTTTCGCAGCCACTTTTACCTGTAGGCAATTGTTAATTACTACAGGCAGAAATCTTAAAATACTAGCTTTATACTCATACTAGAGTCTTGATGCACGAAATTCGTGCATGGTGGGGGGGGACCCCTCAGCCCAGCCTGCACCCTGCACCCTCTTGCAGTCTGGGATCCCCTCTCTTCTTACCACCCGCCTGCTCGCTGCTCCTTAGCCCTGCCATGGAGGCGGGAGAGGCTTCTACCACCACCGCTGCGCTCGCCAGCTGTGAGCCTAGCTTCTGGCTGAGCAGCACTCCCCCTATGGGAGTGCACTGACCACCAGGGGGCAGCTCATGCATTGAGCGTCTGCCCCCTGGTGGTCAGTGCACATCATAGCGACCAGTCATTCTGGTCGTTCTGTCGTAACAGTCGCTTAGGTTTTTATTATATACTAGGGGCCCGGTGCACGAAATTCGTGCACTGGGTGTGTGTTGGGGGGAGTGTCCCTCAGCCCAGCTGGCCCCCTCTCACATACTGGGAGCCCTCAGGTGTTGACCCCCATCACCCTCCAATCGCAGGATCGGCCCCTTGCCCAGGCCTGACGCCTCTGGCCTAGGCGTCCGGCCCGGGCAGCGGGGACCTGCAGTGGCAGCGGGGGGCGGGGGGGGCGCGCGATCGCATGGGCTCCGCCCCTGCCTTTGCAGGATGCCTCTGGCTGAGGAGTCTGGCCCGGGCAGCGGGGACCCACAGCTGCAGCGGCCCCGTGATCGTGGGCTTCGCTTTAGGCCCAGGCAAGGGACCCCTAGTTCCCGGGACTGCCAGCTTCGACCATGCCCAGCTCCCATCGCTGGCTCCACCCCTACTTCCTGCTATCACTGGCCAGGGCGGAAAAGGCACCTGATTCTCCGATCATGGCTGGGGGGGCCGCCTTTGCCCTGCCCCCCAGCTCTTAGCTCCCCCCTGGGTTTCCGATCACTGTCAGTGGCAGGGGGCTTCTTCCTGCTTTCCCTTTCGCCTCCTTGCATTGTGCCTACATATGCAAATTAACCTCCATCTTGTTGGCAGTTAACTGCCAATCTTAGTTGGCAGTTAACTGCCAATCTTAGTTGGCAGTTAATTTGCATATAGCCCTGATTAGCCAATGAAAAGGGTAGCTCGTACGCCAATTACCATTTTTCTCTTTTATTAGTATTGATTCTAGAGGCCCAGTGCACAAAATTTGTGCACTGGGGGTGGGGGTTTCCTCAGCCCAGCCTGTGCCCTCTTGCAGTCTGGGACCCCTCGGGGGATGACCACCTGCTGGCTTAGGCTTGCTCCCCGGGGGGATTGGGCCTAAGGTGGCAATCAGACATCCCTCTGGCAGCCCAGCAGCCCTTGGGGGATGTCCACTTGCCAGCGGGGAGCAGACCTAAGCTGTAGTCGGACATCCTTAGCCCTGCTGAGGAGGCAGGAGAGGCTCCCACCACCACTGCTGTACTGGCAGCCATCAGCCTGGCTTGTGGCTGAGCAGAGCTCCCCCTGTGGAAGTGCACTGACCAATAGGGGGCAGCTCCTGCATTGCGTGTCTGCCCCCTGGTGGTCAGTGTGTGTCGTAGTGACCAGTCATTCCCAGTCTTTCTGCTGGTAGGGTCAGTTTGCATATTACCCTTTTACTATATAGGATAGAGGCCTGGTGCATGGGTGGGGACCGGCTGGTTGCCTTGAAGGGTGTCCCGGATCAGGGTGGGGGTCCCGCTTGAGTGCCTGGCCAGCCTGGGTGAGGGGCTGATGGGTGTATGCAGCTGGTCACACCCCCTTCAGGGTGGGGGTCCCCACTGGGGTGCCTGGCCAGTTTGGGTGAGGGGCTGAGGGCCATTTTCAGGCTGGCTGGCGACTGAAGCTCCAGCCTCTCCTTTTTTTCCTTTTTTTTTTTTTTTATTCTGGGATTTATTTACCTTCTATAATTGAAACTCTGTTGCTGTCACTGGCTCTCCCAGCTCTGAGGCTGCGGCCGGCTGAAAGCAGGTATGTGGGGTTCGTTTAGCTTCTATAATTGAAACATTGTTGCTTTTGAGCTCAGAGCCGGGCTGTGACAGGCGGGGAACCTTGGCTTCCTCCATCACTGGAGCAAGCAAGCCTCCTGCTCGCTTCAGCTGCGTGGCTGCCGGCCGCCATCTTTGTTAGCAGTTAATTTGCATATCTTGCTGATTAGCCAATGGGAAGCGTAGCGGAGGTACGGTTAATTACCCTTTTGTCTTTTATTAGATAGGATAAGATCTCTGCTGGGATACAGAAAAAACAGCAGGTTTTGGGTGATGATGTTGAGGGGAGGGACCACCAAGCACACATCCAATAGCATATTCAGGACTTAAGGCTATACAGTTTAGGAGATTAAAAACAAACAGAAACTCTCTGATAAGCAGGATAGACTTTACAACTCCTTTATATGATCCAGAGGCTACAAACTGGCAACTACAAGGAACATTTCTTGTTTAAATTAAACAATCAGCCCCCTTTTCCATCTATGAGACATAGACAAGGCTGCCACTCTTTAAATAAGTAATATCTTGAATTGCTATCATTATTTTCCACACAATGGCAGGCATTCAGTTGAAAATTACAAGGCACACAAAAAGATAAGAGCACATGACCAAAATAAAGAGAATCGCATGTTATATAAACCAACTCAAAGTTGATCCAAATGTTGGAGTTAGATGGACAAGGACTTTGTAATAGTTATTATTAAATTATACAAAAAAGAGAAAATGAATAATCAGATTAAGCATTTCACCAGAAAATTGGGACCTCTGAAAAAGAATCAAATAAAAATTCTAGAACCAAAGAGCAAGCTATATGAACTTAACCAACTCAGTAAATGGATTTAGCAACAGAAGCAAGGATTAGTAAACTAGGTAACAGTTTGACAATAAATTTTAAAATTGAATCACAGGCATAGTATGGAATATGTGGGAAGTAAAACATAGCTGAAGAGACAGGAGGGATTTAGACAGCTCAATATATGTGTAGTTGGAATCCCTGAAGGAAATTAACTCAGGGGGACCGAAGCAAAAATTGAAGGATGATAAGCCAGGATTTTACTAGAACTGATGGAGACTTTCAAAACACAAATTCATGAAGTTCTAAGAACTCCAAACAGGATAAATAAATGAAAACCACACATGGTCACAATATAGTAGTTATTAACTTTAGATAGAGAAAAATCTTAAGAGCAGGCTAAGGGAAAAGTTGTCAAAGAAAAACAATAAGATTGACTGTCACATTCTCAATAGAAATAATGGAAGCCAGAATAGAATAGAATGATATCTTTAAAGCTCTGGGAAATTTGCCAATGTAGAATTCCATACCCAGAATAATACCCTTCAAAGTGTAAAGTGAAATATAAACATATTCCAGACAAAAACTGAATAATAAGTCACTTGCAGATGTGCATTGGAAAAAATAGTAAACAGAGTCCTTCAGGGAAATGAAAAAATAATACAACATTAACACCAAAATCTAGGAAGGAATGAAGAGAAACTAGAAGACAAGACATAAATATATTGGCAAATATTAACATATTAACTTAAGGTAGTCTATTCATAGCAATAATAATAATGATGACTTCTGAGGCTTAAAGTGTATATATAAAAGAACAAAGTTGGAGGGGTCACAATATCAGATATCAAGTTGTACTACAAAGTAACAGTAATCAAAACAGCCTGGTATTGGCATAAAAGCTGGGGTAGCAATACTCATATCTGACAAAATAGACTTCAAAATGAAAGCCATCATAAAAGACAATAAAGGTCACCACATAGATCAATCCAACAAGAGACTATAACCCTGGTAAACATATATGCACCCATTTAGGAGCACCTAAATATATTGTAAAACTTCTACAGGACTCTATTCAAGAGATTTACAGAAATACAGTCATAGTAGGGGACTTTAGCACCCCCACTGACTTCACTGACAAAAAATTAACAGGGAAACAGCGACTCTAATTGACACAGTGGACCAGATAGATTTAATTGATATTTATAGAATATTTCACCCCAAAGCTTCAGAATGTACTTTCTTCTCAAGTGCACATGGGTCATTATCAAAGATAGACCACATGTTAGGATGCAAAACAGGTCTCTACAAGTTCAAGAAGATTTAAATCATATCAGGCATCTTCTCAGACCACAGTGGAATGAAATTAGAAATTATAGTAAAAACACTCTAGAACATTGAAACACATGGAGGCTAAACAGTATGTTATTAAACAATGAATGGGCTACCAACAAGATCAAGAAAGAAATCAACAACTTCCTGAAAACAAATAAAAATTAACACAACAATCCAAAATCTATGGGACACTGTGAAAGCAGTCCTGAGAGGGAAGTTCAGAGCACTACAAGCCTACCTCAAATAACAAGAAAAATTAATAATAAACTATTGAACCCTACAACTTAAAGAATTAGAAAGAGAACAAGAAAAGCCCAGAGTAAGTAGAAGAAAGGAAATAATAAATATTAGACCAGAAATAAATGACATAGAGGCAAAAAACAAACAAACAAAAAACAACAATAAATCAATGACACCAAGAGCTGGTTCTTTGAAAAGATAAACAAGATTGATGAACCATTAACCAGACTCATCAAGAAATTGAGAGGACCCAAATAAATAGAATCAGAAACAAAAGAGGTGAAGCAACAACTGACACCCCAGAAACACAAAGAATTGTAAGAAAATACCATGAACAATTTATGCCAACTAATTGGACATCCTGGGCAAAATGGAGAAATGCCTTAAAAAAATACAATCTTACAAAACTGATTCAGGAAGAATCAGACAGCCTGAATAGGCCAATACCAACTGATGAAATAGAAGCAGTAATAAAAAGAACTCCCAGCAAAAAAAAATAAAAATAAAAGCCCTGGCCTGGATGGCTTCTCAGGGGAATTTTACCAAACCTTCAAAGACCAACTAACACGTATCCTCCTCAAACTATTTCAAAAAAATCCATCACATAAACAAATGTCCATACTACCTAAAGAAACACTTCCAACTTCTTTTTATTATGCCAGCATTATTCTATTTTCAAAACCAGATAAACACACCACAACGAGAATTGCAGGACAATATCTCTGATGAACGTAGATGCTAAAATCCTCAATAAAATATTAGCAAATTGGATCTAGCAATATATTAAACAGATTGCACATCATGACTAAGTGGGATTTATTCCAGGGCTGCAAGGCTGGTACAATATTCACAAATCAATAAACATGACACATCACATAAACAAATTGAAAGATAAAAATCACATGACTATATCAATAGAAACAGAAAAAGCATTCAACAAAATCCAATACCCATTTTTTATAAAAACACTCAGCAAAGTGGGAATAGAAAGAACACATCTCAACATGATAAAGGCCATATATGACAAACCTACAGCCAACATCCTACTCAATGGGCAAAAATTAAAAGCATTTTCCTTAAGAAAAGGAACAAGGCAGGGATGTCCACTTTTGCCACTCTTATTCAACATAGTCCTGGAGTCCTAGCCACAGTGATCACACAAAAAGAAGAAATGAAAGGCATCCAAATTGGAAAGGAGGAAGTAAAACACTCATTATTCACAGATGACATAATACTGTACATAGAAAACCCTAAAGACTCCACCAAAAAACCACTAGATTTAATAAATGAAGTTGGCAATGTAGCAGGATACAAAATCAACACCCAAAATCGATGGCTTTTTAATACACCAATAATGAATTCTCAGAAGGAGAAATAGAACAAACAATCCCATTTACCATTGCAACAACAACAAAATATTAAGATACTTAGGGATAAACTTAACCAAGAAGCAAAAGATCTGTACTAGGAAAACTACAGGACATTGAAAAAAGAGATAGAAGAAAATATAAAAATGTGGCAGAATACACCATGTTCATGGATTGGTAGAATCAACATCATTAAAATGTCTATACCACCCTAGGCAATCTATAGAGTCAATGCAAGCCTTTCAAAATACCAACAGCATATTTCACAGAGCTAGAACAAATACTCCAAAATTTATATGGAATCAAAAAAGACCCCGAATAGCTGCAGCAATTTTAAGAAAGAAAAACAAAGTTGGAGGAATCACAATATCAGATTTCAAGTTATACTACAAAACCACCATAATCAAAACAGCCTGGTACTGGCACAAGAACACGCATATAGATCAATGGAACAGAACAGAGAACCCAGAAATCAACACAAGCCATTACATTCAATTAATATTTGACAAAGGAGGCAAGAGCATACAATGGAGTCAGGACAGTCTCTTCAATAAATGGTGTTAGGAAAATTGGACAGATACATGCAAAAAAAATGAAACCAAACCACCAACTTACACTATACACAAGAGCTCAAAATGGATAAAAGGCTTAAATGTAAGTCAGGAAACAATAAAAATTCTAGAAAAAACCGTAAGCAACAAAATCTCAGACATCTCTCCTAGCAATATGTTTACAGATACATCACCTTAGGCAAAGGAAATGAAGGAGAAAATAAACAAATGGGACTACATCAAAATAAAAAGCTTCTGCACATCAAAAGAAACGATCAACAAAATGAAAAGTGGGCCCCGCTGTATTTGAGAACATATTTGGCAATGTTACATCTGATAAAGGGTTAATATCCAAAATATATAAGGAACTCATACAACTTAACAAAAGGAAGACAAACAATCCAATTAAAAAAATGGGCAAAGGACCTAAATAGACACGTCTCCAAAGGGGACATACAGAAAGCCAAGAGACATGTGAAAAAATGCTCAAAGTCATTAATCATCCTAGAGATGCAAATCAAAACGACAATGTGGTATCATCTCACACCTGTCAGAATGGCTACATCAACAAATGACAGGTACTGGTGAGGATGTGGAGAAAAGAAAACCCTTGTGCTAGTGGGAATGCAGAATGGTGCAACCGTTGTGGTATACAGTATAGAGTTTACTTGTTTTTTAACATTTATATTTACTCATTAAAAATGTTTCATAAGCTCTTATATACTTTATGCTGGGAATAAAAAAAAGGAAAATACATGTGCTCTCTTTGGGGAAGGTAAATATATAAAAAATACAGGTAGAATTAAATGAATGCTATAATAGATATCCTACACAAGGTGAAGTGCAGCAGAGAAAAAAAGGATAGTCTTTTGGGAGATGTGAAAGACCTGAGGAGAGGGATTTTATGTGTCCGACAATGAGCAAGGTGGGAAAGACATGCTGAACAGCGAGACACACATTATAGTGAGAAAATTCAGGTGTTTCTCCCAGGTTATGCAATCACACAGTAAAATTCTTTAATTGAAATAGATGTGAAAATTAGATATCTCAAGTGTCCCCTGTGGAGAGCAGCTCTTAATACTTTAGTACAGTTCTCGGTTATGCGTAGGTATTTTTAAAGTTCAAAAAAGTCAGTTTTAGGGGAATTATGTACAGCAATCAGTTGTTCACTACAAATTGCCATTTTTTTATTTTTTATTTTTTGCAGAGGAGAAAGGATAGAAATCTCTTGGCTTATTTTTAATCAGCAGTGAGTTTAGGAATCATGGCCTCAGAACGGGTTTCTCTTCTGCCTGCCCTGTTTGGTCACGTAGGCTACAATGAGAGGACAGCCCTCTAGCTTCAGGAGTAGCCGTAGCCGTGCTCCGTGGTTAATGAAATGAGGAGGGCTTGTTAGATGGTGACCACAACCTGTTCGTTTCCACAGAAAAGAGAGAAGCATGATCAGCTGCTTTATCATTTGCATACTTTTCCAAGTCTTACAGGTTGCAGAGGGCAAGGAGCACTGCTCTGGGGTCAAGACAGAAGATACTTGTTCTTACTGCTACTGTGCTGAGAAATGTGGTCTTTTCCTCCAATTGAGAAATCACAGAGTAAATTCTATGGTCTAAGATTTTGAAACTTAAAAGCTAGGGGTTTGTTCCTCTACTTACTCATTTTGCTAGCATCTATATATCCAGAGATTCCCTATGAATTATAGAATTTTAAATATTACAAATTCTCATGGTTAAGCTGGTTTGATTGAAAAGGATAATCTTTTTTTGTTTATGTGCTTATCTCTCAGTTGTAATTATGTAAATGCTGAAATTCCTATTTTGGGATCCATAATTACATGAAATGTGGTAAGCGAGTTTCCTAGCAAATATTTTTCATATTGAAAAGCATAGTGCTCAAGTGGCAACCTAAATAATATTGCTTTAGAAAGTTTTTGTTCATTGTGTTTTTATTACAAACTTTTTGCTGTAGCGATTTTTTTTTTTTACCTGTTATTTAGAGTTTCCATCCCCATGAGTTGTCCTGACGCCTAACGGAGGTGTTCAGAACTGATAATCGGTAGGCTTTTCTATTTAATGCTGGAAGAACAAGCTGCTTATGATGACCCAACAGAGACGAGAAGAAGGCTTGTGAAAAGGGTGTATTCATCCAGCTCTAATCCTGTTTTCAGAAAGGCAGTGTCCCTAAGTGTTCCCTAATTAGCTAAGAGATATGGTTGTAAATTCTTGTAGACACCTTTTGTAGGACAGAGATAGATGCCTGGCTCATTTAAATCTTTGTTTTACACTTGTGACATTTTAATATGAACATTTAGCAATAAGAAATAGGAAAAGTGATTATTTTAAACATAATGATTGCTGTTTTATCAGTGTGCTCCATTATATTTCTTTTTTAACATCATTATAGTTAGAAACTTGAGAATATTACGTGTAAGATAGTGTCTACAAAATAAAAGGTGGTTTTATTTTTTGTTTTCCTGCTTGCTTATTTGTTCTGCTGATCTCTTGGTATACATAAAATAATGTTTACTGCTATGAAATAAATTCTTTGGAGTTTGGTAAAATTGCTTCTACTAGTCACCTAGGAAATGTAAGCTAGGGAACAAGACACTGATATTTAGGCATAGCAAGAGGAAATATATTGCTTCAGTGAACTGAATATAAAACATGATCAGTGAAAACACCTGGAAATCAAAAAGAACAGATTTTAGTTATGCTTCTCTTTTTCAAAGAACTTAAGTGCTTAGCTATTATTGTTAGTACTAGAGAAGTAAGTTGGCAGTGACATTTGAAATATGATAAATAAAAGCGTACAGAATGTCTGATTCTACTTTTAGCACTTGTCTGACTCCTTCTCCAGAAATTGCATAATGGAAACTACCATAGAGTTAATGCGACTCTAATATACAACCTTCCTTGTTGTAATAAATGTATTCGCTATTACTGTGTAATCATAAAGCCATAGTTATTGAAACCGCCAAAGTTATTGAAACAGAGGGATAGGAGCTTTTGCCTTTATCACCTGTTTTATTAATTGGAGATAATTACTGCAGAGCAGCTGGCTGTTGGTTTTAGGGAGCACCAATTGTTCTTCTCACCCAGCTGTTGACTAATAAGGATAGTCAACACATCTGTTTCAACAGCTGGTAATTAACAAAAGCCTAATTGCTGCAACTCTTTTAACATCCAATCTGTGAAAAAGAAGGGATGTGGAAGAATATTATTTACTTTGTGCTTTGCGCTTTCTAAGACTGGTTTCTCTTTTTTCTTTCTCCCTCCACTTTTTTTCCCTTACTTTGAACACCACTGCCTTTGTATGGAGCATTGAATGGCAGGAGAACACAATATGGTAATCCAGAGCTTAACTTTTTCAGATCTTTGTTGGTGTTTCTTATTGCAACATTTCTTTGCTAACTTGCAAGATAAAATGGATCAAAAGCATTTTGAGTAGTTCCATACAACAGTTAAAATCCGCAGCAGTGTGCCCTAGGCTGGGTTGCTGTTGTCTGCAGCATCCAAAAGGAAACAGGGAAATCTCTTTTCTTGTGCTTTTCACATGCCTGGACACAACTTGCAAGTAATTTCCACATTCATATACAGAACTTTTGTTTAAATTACTATATATATTAACAGAAATGAAGTCAGATTTAGAAATTCCTCTTCCTTTGTTAAAACTAGACTGTCATCTTTTAAAACATTGCTTTTTTAATGCCTATATATCAGCCTAGAGTATTCAAGAAAACTTTTATTTATGAAATTTTGCTTGATCTGTTTTTCTTTAAAATGTGTTTTTGCCTTTTTTTTTTAAAAAAAAAATGCCTTTGGTTCATGTAACTTCAATTATTTCCTACTGATTGTTGTAATAAATGAATAGAAAATTTACTGGCTTAGTCTTGGATATCTAAATAAAAGAGTTTCACAAATGAGAGAGCTATAAATTAAATTTATTTGGATTCTTTCAGCATCCTATTTAATTATGAACTATTTTAATAAAATATCTTTCATAAAGCATTGGTAGTAAAGCTTTATATTTATGTGTTTATAATTATGTTTTTACTAGTTATATATTAATGTTTACATATTTAAAACAGTTTTCTGTTTGACATGGCTGACTTGTCAGTGGCCCTTTCCATAGTCTTTTACACTGTCTTTATAGCCTGTATATATAAAAACTTTTTAATGAATGAAAAATCTATTTTTATTAATTAAAAATCACATAACTGATTTTCCTGTTAATACATTCATAAAATTTTGCATTAATGTTAAGGTTATTTTGGTAGAAACAATTATTGTACTTATTTAATTTGTGTATCTGAGAAGCCCTTAGCTAAACTGTTAGTCAAGTTCACTTGATTAAACTCGCTTCACTAACTTTTCAGTTGGCAATATTTCTATGCAGGCAGTTCTTTAATTGTCGTTAGGTATGTTGAAAGGTATAGGAGAAATTCTACCCAAGTGCTTTGCATGGACTGAATTGCAGATTGCATAATTTTAAATTTTTTTTCTGGCAAGACAAGTTTAGTTCAGCAGGTGTTCAGGTATGAAGTATATTATAGATGTCGTGAAAAAATATACACGATCCTGAACAAATAAACAAAATACTGCTGACTAAAAGTTCTAACTAAATAGAAGGGCACTGGCATGTAGAGAAATGTTTACAACTCAAGTGTAAAGGAGGGGAATATTGTCATTTTGGGAAATGTTTGCTTCTTGAGTTTAAATAAGAATTTAATTTTCTCTGTGTGCTCATGTTCTTAGGTAGCACCAAAGAAAGCAAGCTTAGTGAGAGGAATGTATTGTGCCATGAGAAAGGAGAGTGGACTTTTGGGGGGAACTCACTTTCCCCCTGATGCTTTCTGTGTTTTCTTGCATATAATTTTTTTTTTCTTGAGGAAATGACCTCATGAACAAGTGGTGTGGTAGACAGAAACTCAGTAATTTTATAGGTGTTTTCTGAGGACTTTTTGTAAATCCTACATTATTAACCTGTTTTCTGGATGTTAAAAAGGCAGATATCCCTAAATGATGGGTAGGTTATTAGTGAAGCCAGTGAGGTGGTCAGTGATTTTGTACATATCAGTATGAATCACTTTCAGAGGTACAGTCAAGAAGTCTCAGAGGCCAAACATCTAACTGGCAACAAACTTAAGGTCATGGTAAGCATTTCCTGAGAATAGGGTTCATTAGATGAAAAGATAAAGCTTCCACAGTCTGAATTAATGCACAAAGAACTGGTTCAAAACAAATGTGTTAAATTACTTATGACTTAAAATGTAAATGATATACAAATATTTTATGACATCATAAAAATAATAAATACCAAGAGAAGGTTTGAAAGTAAATGACCGTGAATGGGAAAAAAGCTAGACATTGGAGTAGACGGTATCATCCCTGGAGTCAGCGCAGTGGGATGCATGGCATGTTTAGATTTGGGGAAGCAGCTGGATTATTTGGAAGAGTCAGGATTATTTACTGGACTGTTTGTCTAGAGTTCTGAGTTCAGATTCTGGTTCTGAGTTCAGATTCTGGTTCTCTTATTTGTAACCTGAAAAACTGAGAGGATTTAAGTAAATCATTTCCTAACAAGTGGTTCTTCCACCCTGTGATGTTTTTCCCCCCGATGGGTTCACACTGTTAAAGACAGTTATGGAGAATGTTTCAATTTCTACTTTTCAGCATTTTATCAATTAAAGAATTGCATATCTTCTCCCTTTAAAAAGAGTGATACTATGAAACCTCTATATGTTCAGTTAGAATACATGGCAGTTATTGGAGAGCAGACACATGATAAGCTTTAGCCCCACAGTGGGTTTTTTCAGAGAAGGGTTTGCAAATGGCAATCTGGCCCAGCCAGCATGTCTCAGTGGTTGAGCATTGACCTACGAGCCAGGGGATTATGGTTCAATTCCAGGTCAGAGCATGTGCCTGGGCTGGGGACTCAATCCCCAGTGTGGGGCATGCCATCTCATATAGTAGAATAAGCAATGTTTTTTGGATACTTATATTCTAGTTCTCACTTTCCTTTGTAATCAGCTCTGAAATCTTGGATAATTTCCAAATGTTTCTTTAAATAAGTTGTATTAGCAACAATTTTCTCACCTATAAAAGTAGGGAACTTGTTACCTCTAAGACCCTTTTCAGGTCTAAAATTATTTGGTTCTGTGATTTAGTTTGTACTGTATGTTTCTTTATTTAGCAGATATCATACATAAGATCAAATGCTTCTGTTCTCTGATAAAAACAGAGTTCCATTAATGGTCTTGGAGTTACCAAAGGAAAGCTTAACTATATAAAACTATTACCATTAAAAACACATTCAAACCAAACATAACAAGATTTTAAAGTAAGATATAAGTGGTTTCTCAACAAAATCCAAAACAAATAGCATTCAGTGATATGAACAGTATAGTCGTTTCTTTGTCTATCATTCTAAATTACTAGAAAAAACTTTAAGGAAACAGTTTATTTCTAATACAGTGGCAGTACAAATGGCTGACACTGTTTAAGATATATAATTTAAGAATAATGAGACATTTACTAGTAATTATATGACTAACCTAACATTAGTTAACCAACCTTTTTTTTTCAGTCACTTAAAGTAAATAAGTTCTGGAGATGTGATGTACAGAATGGTAACTAAAGTTAACAGTACAGTATCATATATTTGAAAGTTCCCAAGAGAATAAATCTTAACATCACGAGGAGAAAAATTATGTATGAGGTAATGAATGTTAACTAAACTTATTGTGATAATCATTTTGCAATATACATGTACATTAAATCATTATATTGTACAACTAATATAGTGTTTTATGTCAATTATATCTAAAATGAAAGTAGAAAGAAAAAAGATGTTACCAAAAAATTTAAGGTATATTGAGAAAACACTGAAGTTATAAAATATACACTGATTAAACAGTAAATTTTCGTTATTATCAATAACGGTTGTCGAATGATGATTTGATTCATTATTTCACCTGGAATTATAATGTTCAACTGCTCCTTCCCGGTGTTTTAAACAATACCTCTTACATGTTGGGAAGCATGTACAAAAGGTAGTTGGAGACGGCAATAAAACTTAAGCGTTTTCTCTATGTAAAAAAAAACAAAAGGAAGGATGGGGAATGTTGTAGTTTTCTTTATTTAATAGAGAATACTAAACAAAAAGGACAAGGTGGAGATTTTGTGAGTGGGGTGAAGAGATGAGCAAAATTTTAAAACACATGCTGCAAGCAGGAAAAAATATTTTGGTATTGCTTAGCAGAGAATTTTATTGTTTTGGAGGGGGAAATAATTTGGGTTAGTATCATTTCACATTTTTACATTGCCATATGCTTGTAACTCTAATAGATGATACCTTAGAAGTATAATTGGCCTGATTTTTCTGCATAAAATTATGGTGTATTTTAAGATCTATAGCATCTTAGATTCAATAAAATTTGGTGATAACTTTATGAAGTTTGTTTAGAGAGTGTTAAGAGTATAGTTGTGATTATATAGACTTAGGAATACTTTTTTGTTACAATAGTAAAATTATTGGATTTAGGAGAAATCTTAGCTAAGACAAATGTTTTTATAGGCAAATTTTGGTGGAGCAAGCAACAGAATATTCATATAACTGCTACTATTACAGAGAGCAATACATTTGAACATGACTTGGAGAAACAGAAGATACAACTAATATTAAATGCAGTCATGACTCCCAGTTGTTCCTATTACTAAGACTAACTACACACATGACTCCCATTTATAAGGCTCCTTCATGCCCATAACATTATATGGATCACACTGAATGTAAATGATGTACATAATTATTAGCAGTACAGCAACAAGTTTCTTGCATTTTTACCTTGGGTAGGATTTCTGTAGAGAGTGGATGGAGTAAGACCGAGGAGTTAGAATTAAAAAAAAAAAAGTATAATCATATGTGGAAAGACTTAAGTGATATACAAAAAGATGGCATGAGGAGGCAGTTCAAGATGGTGGCACAGAAAGACCCTGCACTCACCTCCTCCCACAGACACAACAAATATACAACTAGAAAAGGAGCAGTTCCCTCTGATAAGAACTTGAGAACTAGCTGAACACCTCCACCTCAAAGGAGAAAAGGGCTTTGTTGAGATTTGAAGGAGAGGCAGAGACACACTCTCGCTAAAAGCCCCTCCCCTGCTACAGTGACCCTCAGAAAAACAAAGGAAATAATATGTATGTAAATGTATTTTCTCCTTAAGGAGCAGCAGTTTTGTACACCACACAGGCACCCTAGCCCTTTGCTCCTGCACTGGAGAGATGAGTCCCCAAGACATTTGGCTTTGTTTGTTTTTTTAATTTCTTTATTGATTAAGGTATTACATATTTGTCCTTATCCCACCATAACCGCCCCCCCCCCAACCTCCCCAACTCATGTCCTCACCCCACTGTTGTCTGTGTCCCTTAGTTAGGCTTATATGCATGCATACAAGTTCTCTCCCTTACCCCCACCCTCCCCTACCTTCCCTCTGGGGTTTGACAGTCTGATTGATGCTTCTCTGTCTCTGGATCTGATTTTGTTAATTAGTTTATGTTGTTCATTATGTTCCATAAATGAGTGAGATCATGTGATATTTGTCTCTCTCTAACTGGCTTACTTCACTTAGCATAATGCTCTCCAGATCTATCCATGCTGCTGCAAATGGTAAGAATTCCTTCTTTTTTACCACAGCGTAGTATTCCACTGTATAGATGTACCAAAGTTTTTTAATCCACTCGTCTACTGATGGGCACTTAGGCTGTTTCCAAATCTTAGCTATGGTGAATTGTGCTGCTATGAACATAGGGATGCATATATCCTTTCTGATTGGTGTTTCTAGTTTCTTGGGATATATTCCTAGAAGTGGGATGACTGGGTCAAATGGGAGTTCCATTTTTAGTTTTGGCTTTGAAACCAAACTCACACTCAGGAGAAACAGAGGACTGTAGAGAACAAGGATTCCACTCTTTTTTCTTTTCTTTTTTTTTTTTTATTGCTTAAAGTATTACAAAGAGTATTACATATGTCTCCTTTTTTTTCCCCTTCCCCCGGCCTCACCAACCCTCCAGTGTCTTGTGTCCATCGGTTATGCTTATATGCATGCATACAAGTCCTTCAGTTGATCTCTAACCCCCACCCAAACCCTCCACGGCCTTCCCGCTGTAGTTTGACAGTCTATTCGATGCTGCTCTGCCTCTGTATCTATTTTTGTTCATCAGTTTATAATGGTCTTTATTATCCATAAATGAGTGAGATCATGTGGTATTTTTCTTTTCTTTTTTTTTTAAATATATTTTATTGATTTTTTACAGAGAGGAAGGGAGAGAGATAGAGAGTTAGAAACATCAATGAGAGAGAAACATTGATCAGCTGCCTCCTGCACATCTCCCACTGGGGATGTGCCCACAACCCAGGTACATGCCCTTGACTGGAATCGAACCCGGGACCCTTGAGTCCGCAGGCCGACACTCCATCCACTGAGCCAAACCGGTTTCGGCATGTGGTATTTTTCTTTCATTGACTGGCTTATTTCACTTAGCATAATGCTCTCCAGTTCCATCCATGCCGTTTCAAACGGTAAATTTCCTTCTTTTTCACAGCAGCATAGTATTCCATTGTGTAGATGTACCACAGTTTTCTAATCCATTCATCTGCTGATGAGCACTTAGGCTGTTTCCAAATCTTAGCTATGGTAAATTGTGCTGCTATGAACATAGGGATGCATATATCCTTTCTGATTGGTGTTTCTGGTTTCTTGGGATATATTCCTAGGAGTTGGATCACAGGGTCAAATGGGAGTTCCATTTTTAACTTTTTGAGGAAACTCCATACTGTCTTCCATAGTGGCTGCACCAATCTGCATTCCCAACAGCAGTGCATGAGTGTTCCTTTTTCTCCACGTCCTCTCCAGCACTTGTCATTTGTTGATTTGTTGATGATAACCATTCTGATAGGTATGAGATGGTACCTCATTGTTGTTTTGATTTGCATCTCTCAGATGATTTGTGACTTTGAGCATGTTTTCATATGTCTCTTGGCTTTCTGAATGTCCTCTTCAAAAAGTATCTATTTAGGTCCTTGGCCCATTTTTTGATTGGATTGTTTATCTTCCTTTTGTTAAGTTATATGAGTTTCCTATAAATGTTGGAGATTAAACCCTTATCGGTGATAACATTGGCAAATATGTTCTCCCATGCAGTGGGATTTTTTGTTGTTTTGTTGATGGTTTCTTTTGCTGTGCAGAAGCTTTTTATTTTGATGTAGTCCCATTTGTTTACTTTCTCTTTAGTTTCCAATGTCCTAGGAGCTGTATCAGTGAAGAAATTGCTTCAGCATATGTCTGAGATTTTGTTGCCTTTGTATTCCTCTAGTATTTTTATGGTTTCCCATCTTACATTTAAGTCCTTTATCCATTTTGAGTTTATTTTTGTGTGTGGTGTAAGTTGGTGGTCTAGTTTCATTTTTTTGCATGTATCTGTCCAATTTTCCCAACACCATTTATTGAAGAGACTGTCTTGACTCCATTGTATGTTCTTGCCTCCTTTGTCAAATATTAATTGAGCATTTTGGTTTGGGCCGATTTCTGGGTTCTCTATTTTATTCCTTGATCTATATGTCTGTTCTTGTGCCTGTAAGGATTCTGCTCTTAACTGGCTTGTGCATAGACCCACGTGCCCTAGGACACAGCACAAAAAAACAGTTCACCAGCTAGAATTGAAGCATCTGCCAGAGCGCCAGGAATGTGTTGGGGTTCCCCCTGGGATACCATACTTGTCAGCTCCCTCTATCTTGGTGGCATCAGTGCAGATGGGTACCATTTTGTGCCCCCATTTTAACCTACTAACAGGCAGGAAAACAGCACTGCCCCTACCCCGTGTCACTCATACAACCTGACAGATATGGCTCCAGCCTCCCACATAGCTCGCTAGACCCTGCCAGAGCCAGTGGTACAAAAAGACACTACAGGGGAAGCCCATTGAGCACCAGGATCAGGTGGCCAAAGGGGACTGCATTTCTGGACACCATGGGTCTGAAACAATCAGAGCAAGAGCTTGAGAGACAACCAAGAGCTAGAGCAAGGTTATATGGTAAGATTCATGTCCTGCATAGAGCTGCTCCTTCTAGACATGCGAGAGCTGTGTAGCATAATACACAGAAACAAACACAGAAAGTCACAAAAAATGAGTAAACAAATGTTCCAAATGAAGGAACAGGTAAAACCCCAGAAAGAAACCTCAGTGAAACAGAGACAAGTATTTTACCTGATAAAGAGTTCAAAGTAGAACATAAAAATGCTCACCAAATTAGGAGGAAGAAGGGATGAACACACTGAAAACTTCAACAAAGAGAAAATATAAAAAAGTACCAAACAGTACTTGCAGAGATCAAAATACAATAACTGAACAGAAAAATACACAAGTGGGAATCTATAGCAGACTAGAGGAAACAGAATGGATCAGTGACCTGGAACACATGGAAGTGGAAATTACCCAAATAGAACAACACATTTTTTTTAGGTGAGGATAGCTTAAGGAACCTGTGGGACAACATCAAGCACATAGACATTGACATTATAGGGATCCCAGAGGAAGAAGACAAAGAGAAAAGGGCAGAAAACTTACATGAAAAAATAATTTGAAAACTTGCCTATATTCTAGGGAAGGAAACAAATATTCTTACCCAGGAAGCATGGAATCCCAAACAAGATGAGCCCAAAGATATCTACATCAAGACACATTATAATTTAAAGTCTAAAGTGAAAGATAAAGAATCTTTAGCTGTGCCAGCATGGCTCAATTATTGAGTATTGACCTATGAACCAGGAGGTCACGGTTCGATTCCTGGTCAGGGCATATGCCTGGGTTGCAGGCTCAATTCCCAGTAAGAGGCATGCAGGAGGCAGCCGATCAATGATTCTCATCATTAACGTTTCTATCTCTCTCCCTCTCCCTTCCTCTCTGAAATCAATAAAAAAAAATATTTTTAAAAAAGAATCTTTAAAAGCAGGAAGAAAATAATAACTAGTTACCTATAAGGGCAACTTCATAAGACTGTTAGCTCATTTTTCCGTAGAAACTATGCAAGCCAGAAGGAATTGGCATGATATATTCAAAATACAGAAAGGAAAAACCTCCAACTAAGAATACCCAGTAAGGGTATACAGTGGGGCCTTGACTTACGAATGTCCCGACTAACGAGTTTTTCAAGATACAAGCCGTCTCTCAGCCAATTTTTTGCTTTGAGTTGCGAGCTAAAATTTGGGTTACGAGCCAGCTTCAGATACCCCACCGCTAGTTGGCCCAGGGAACGTCACAGTGAACGCCACAACATCAGCCCAGCATCACGTGTCTCACTCGTTCACTTTTGATTTGACATCCGAGTAATTTGAGTTACAAGCTCGGTCACGGAACAAATTAAACTCGTAAGTTAAGGCCCCATGAGTCTCATTTTATCACCTGTAATTCAGAATTGAAGGAGAAAGTGTCCAAGACAAGCAAAAGCTAAAGGAGTTCATCACCACTAAACTGGCTTTACAAAAAAATGTTGAAGTGGCTTTATTAAGCTAAAAAAAAGAGAGAGAGAGCTATAAAATATATGAAGGAAGGAAATTCTATCATGTAAAGGCAAATATATAGAAAAGGTAGTAGATCAACCATATGTAAATCTAGTATGAATGTAAAAAGACAAAAGTAGTCAAATCAACTATAGCTACGATTTGTTAAGGGATACACAAAATAAAAAGATGTAAAGTTTGACATCTAAAATGAGGGAGTAGAAATGTAGTGTTGATAATAGATACACAAACAGTAACTACCATATGGTCCAGCGATTTCACTTCTAGATATATATAATGAAAACACTAATTTGAAACATATATAATATATATATATATATATATATATATATATATATATATATATATATATATATATATATATCATTGCAGCATTACTTACAATAGCCAAGTGTCCATCAATAGATGAATGAGGAAAAAGATGTGTTGAACATACACAGTGAAATATTACTCAGCCATAAAGGAGTGAAATCTTGTCGTTTGCAACAAAATGGATGCACTTTGAGAGTATTATGCTTGGTGAATTAAGTCAGAAAGAGAAAGACAAATACCATATGATTTAACTTACATGTGGAATCTATGAGAAAAAAAAAACCTCACAAAAAACAAAAACCAATCTTAATAGACACCGAGAACAGATGGTTGCCAGGGGACCCAGGGTTGACAAAATGGGTGAAAGGAACCAAAAGATACAAACTTCTAGTTATAAGATAAACAAGTCATGGAATGGAATGTACAGCAGGGAGTATAATATTTTACCAACTTTGTATGGAGACAAATGGTCACTAGACTTACTGTGATAATGTCATAATGTATATGTCAAATCCCTATATTGTACACCTGAAACTAATAGATTATTGTTTTTAGTTATATCTCAATACAAATAAATAAATAAATAGGTGGCATAGTCGAAAGTATCTGGTACATCTCTGCTTGTCCTTTTCCCTGCCAGTGTGGCTGTGACGGTTATAAATTAACCAGGTTCTTGTCAACCATCAGATTTGTTTTGTGTTTTAAATTACTGAATAAAATTTTTCTTGTCTGTCATGTTCTTGAGAATGTAGATTGATTTAAAATATATATACAGATCTTTATATATATGTACTGGTATGTGGTTGTATGTACATATACACACAACCACATACATATATGTGTATACATAGTGTGTGTGTGTGTGTGTGTGTGTGTGTGTGTGTGTGTGTGTAGGGCAAATACAATGTATTTTGACCAAACAGGCCTGAATTTGTATTTCAGTTGTATTAGTCACTAGCTATATTTATACGTGATTTAAATGTCCATGAGTCTCATTTTATCACCTGTAAAATAGGAATGATAGGAATTGTCTCATAGCGTAGCTGTGAGGATAGACTATATAATGTATTTCAAACACTTGATACAATGCCCGACCTCCCTAGAAGGCATTCAACAAGTGGCATTGCTAGTAGTTAAGCACAGATTCTTGAAAGTTATATAAATTTAGACAACAAGTTTGGCAGTTTATAATCTATACTAGAAGCCCAGTGCACAAAAATATGTGCACTTGTCGGGGCGTCCCTCAGCCCAGCCTGTGCCCTCTTGCAGTCTGGGACCCCTCGGGGGATTGGGCCTAAGCTGGCAATCAGACATCTCTCTGGCAGCCCTCGGGGGATGTCCACTTGCCAGCGGGGAGCAGACCTAAGCTGCAGTTGGACATCCTTAGCGCTGCTGAGGAGGCAGGAGAGGCTCCCACCACCACCGCTATACTGGCAGCCATCAGCCTGGCTTGTAGTTGAGCAGAGCTCTCCCTGTGGGAGCACACTGACAACCAGAGGGCAGCTCCTGCATTAAGCGTCTGCCCCCTGGTTAGTGTGTGTCATAGTGACCAGTCATTCCCAGTCTTTCTGCTGTTAGGGTCAGTTTGCATATTACCCTTTTACTATATAGGATAGAGGCCTGGTGCACAGGTGGGGGCCAGCTAGTTTGCCCTGAAGGGTGTCCCAGATCAGGGTGGGGGTCCCGCTTGGGTGCCTGGCCAGCCTGGGTGAGGGGCTGATGGCTGTTTTCAGGCTGGCCACACCCCCTTCAGGGTGGGAGACCCCACTGGGATGCCTGGCCAGTCTGGGTGAGGGGCTGAGGGCCATTTCCAGGCTGGCCTGTGACTGAAGCTCCCAACCTCTCCTTTTTTTCTTTTTTCTTTTTTATTCGGGGATTTATTTACCTTCTATAATTGAAACTCTGTTGCCTTCACTGGCGCTCCCAGCTCTGAGGCCGCGGCTAGCTGAAAGCAGGTATCTGGGATTTGTTTAGCTTCTATAATTGAAACATTGTTGCTTTCGGAGCTCAGAGCCGGGCCGCAGCAGGCGGGGAACCTTGGCTTCCTCCATCACTGGAGCAAGCAAACCTTCTGCTTGCTTCAGCTGCATGGCTGCCGGCCGCCATCTTTGTTGGCAGTTAATTTGCATATCTTGCTGATTAGCCAATGGGAAGCGTAGCGGAGGTATAGTTAATTACCCTTTTTGTCTTTTATTAGATAGGATAACTCTATAAAGTACATATATATTATATAGACAGTATATGTATTATATATGTACATATACCATAGAAGTCAGTAATTCCACTCCTTGGTATTTATTTAGGAGAAACGAAGGTATATTTCCACAAAATTACCTATATGCAGATGTTTATAGCAGCTTTTTAAATAATTCCAAAAGCTGAAAGCAACCCAAATGTCCATCAACTGATAAATGGATATACAAATTATGTTATATTCATACAATGGAGTACTACTCAGTGATCTAAAAGAATGAACCAATTCATGTAATAATATGAACAAGTCTTAAAAGCATTAAGTGAAAGAAGTCAAATTTAAAAGGCTACCTACCATGTGAATCCATTTATCTGACATTCTAGAAAAGGCAAAACTATAGGGATAAATATCACATAAGTGGTTGACAGGGTTGGGTGTAACATGAAGGCATTGACTGTAATGGTGCCCAGGTGAACATTGTATAAAGATAAGTATTATCAGAATGGATTATTGTATCAATAAGAATAATAGAAGTATAATATGGACCAAAAAAGCAATTGTCTGTGAAATATTTAGAGTATCTTTATATAATGTTTAAAGACCTGTAAACAGTGAGATATATTATCTGTCAGTACATAACTGTGTATTTGAAAATGATGATCCCAAATCATGCAAGTGTTTCAGTTTGGTGGTGGGATGGAAGGCAGGGAATGTGACTAGTCAGTGTGATGCATGTGCTGAGGTGGAGGAATTTTTTTTGAAGGCAAAACAGAAAAATATTTTTCAATTTAAAATAAGGTTTATGATTGTAAAGAATGTCATCAATATTATAAATAGGTATATTTAGTAGCAAATGTACATATATATGTACACCATCTCTGGAAGGATATACAACAAACAGGTAACTAATAATATCAGGGGGGATTTATAGTTCTGAGAGTTGGAGGTGGCAGAAAGATTTACTTAACATTGTATCTTTTTTATACTTTTTGAATTTTGTTTTTTTACATGTATTTTTATGTGAGTATAAACCTAAATGAATGCATGCAGTTTTTATAAAAATAATTGCCAAAGATTATGGGAAATATAATGGCACAAAACCAGGAAAAATATCTGATTTGTTAATTTTCTTAATGTTGGTGATATGAAATTTATTTTTGATGTGTAACATGTTGGAATTATGTAATATTAATAAAATTAGAAAATGCAATAGAAACAGCACATTTAAATTAGTTATATTTTTTGTAGTTTTATTTTCTTACATTACGTATAACATAAATCCAACTCAAACTAGCATAAACGCAAAGAAACAAAAGGTTACTGTACTCAGGAAATCCAAGAAATGGATGAGAATTTGTTTGGTCCTCAGGGATCCGGGGACACAGGATTATTTTGTGATGTCATCAGGATCATTTTCTCCTTAGGCCTAATGGTTTAGAGCAATCTGGATCACATCTACCTGAGTTCATCCCCCAGGACTGAACAAGATCACTGTGGCATAGGGCATTTCCCTCCAAAAAAGGTGTGGTGGCCAGATAAAGACATACTGGTAGAGGAAGGAGGTTGTAAGGCCACAAAGTTTATCATAGCTTTGAAGGCAGTCCCCAGTGCCTCGGCAGAAGATTAGATGTTTGGAATTGATAAATTAAGTTGATTGCTGTAACACAACACCAAATCTTTATAACCAACTATACGTGGAAAGTGAAATTTTCAATATTAGCCAAAACTTAGGAATTTAAATAAAGTTTTCGTGATTCTATTTTTATGGCAGAACTTTATTAAGCAGAATCTTCATTATGGAATTTTCCTGCTAGAACATGGGTTTATATTTTTGGGTTGTGTTTTTTTTCCCTAGAAGTACCAGGTTAAAAAAAAAAAAGTCAGTATAATCAATTAAAGTAACACTTATTTAGCAAATTGTCTGTTACCTGTCTAATATTGATATTCCTTAAATACACATAAATTTAATATGATATGTGCTTTTTTGTATGAATCTTTTTTACTTGCCACTGACACAGTGGTTATCTGTGTCTCCCAAGCTACTATTTCAATCACATTTTATATTATACTGAAAGATGGCAAAGTTGTTAATTATTGGCATCAAGAACCAGGCACCTTATTTTATTTTAAATGCTTTTTAATAATTTATGAGAATGGTTCATCTATGATTCTAGAATGTAACATAAAACAAGTGCTCAAAAATCTTAAATTTAATTTTTAATTAAATTTATTGGTGTGACATTGGTCAATAGGATCATATTGGTTTCAGGTATGGATTTGTATGTTATAAGATCTGTGTATTTCACTGTGTGCCCACCACCCAAAGTCAAGTCATCTTCCTTCACCATATTAGGTCCCTCCACCCACCACCACCTCCCCAACCGCTTCCCTGTGGTAGCCACCACATTGCTGTTTGTGTCCACGAGTTTCAGTTTTATAGCCCACATATGAGTGAAATCATATGGTTCTTAGCTTTTTCTTCATGACTTATTTCACTTCGTATAACATTGTCATGGTCCATCTATGTTGTCGCAAATGGCAGTATTTCATATTTTCTTTTGGCTGAGTAGTATTCTATTGTATGAGGTAACTGTTAGAATTTGATAGCCCAGATAGAGAAAAATTAATTTAGTGCCTAAATTTATCACAAAGATCCATACTGCTGTATGTTTTTATAATTCTCCATTATTAAAATAGAAAAGTGGCATTGTTTAGTGATCACTTATATTACACTCTGATCAGGATTTCACAGTTTGTCTTATGACTTCATCATTATGTAAGAAAATAATTCCAGTAAATCATATGAGTTCAGCAAAATTAGTGAATTTTTGCCTCTATTGCATTGGTGTAGTTTGGGGGATGTGTGATAATAATTTGCTCTGTACTATCAAACATCATTTAAAGTGAAAGACATTGTTTTCATGCAAATTAAACTCCACGTAAACAAAACTGAAACCTGATTTTTCAGTGCCATATTTTAAAAGTTACATTGAGAACATTTTGGCTATGCCTGAAATCCAATAGGAATGATGATTGGAAGGTGGCAATTCTTTTAAAATTACTAGTTTGAGCCCTATAGAAATACTGATTGCAGAACCTTTAGTTTGAATTTTATAGGCAGAGAGGAACAATAGCATTTCTTGAATAAAATATCTCTAATATTCAGGATTGCTCCCAGTCTCCCTTTAGAGATTTTTTTCCTGCAGAAAAAGAATGGAAAAGGTTAAATCATATCTGTAGGAATCAGTCTTGTGTGTGCGTTTTTTAATGTTAAATATCAAAGATGGCTTAACAACATATTTAGAATTTTCTGAGTTTTCCTATTAATAAAGTTAAAAGAAAATCTAGTCTGATCAGGCTGTGGAGCCACATTAAATTTGTATCTGAAATACCCAGTGTGCTTATCTCAACTCTTGATAGTGCTCTGAACCCCTGTTCCACATTCTGAATTCTGTGTTAAAGTTAAACATTGCAGAAGGGCATATATCTGATGACACAGATGAATAAGGTTGAAGTTTAGGAATGAGAAAAGTTGGTATATTTTTAATAGGTTCAAGTCTGCAGTATTTCTGTTATTGATAAAATTAGATTATTTTGTATAAAATTATTAAACACTCCTAAAAATACTGATAAGTTTAGAACTATCATAAATTTAAAACTCCTATTCACACTATGGTACTGTATTTTAACATATCGAACTAATTTTAAATTTCTTAAAATATTTCATTGCTTGCAGGCAAAGTTGTTAGCCATGCAACAAGCCAGAGAAACTGCAGTTCAACAGTACAAAAAACTGGAGGAAGAAATCCAGACACTTCGAGTTTATTACAGGTAAAATTCTTTTTAGCCTGGTCATAAGTGAATGTTGGTTTGGGAAATGCTTGTACCCAATTTTACAGTGGTGAATGAGCAAATACCTCAATGAAATTAAACAAAATGCACTTAAAGCATTTTTTGTAATTTTAAAATGATTCTGTCAAACCATGTTCATTATTTTACCTCTTTTCCTTCCTGAATTTGGTAAGGTTTAAGTTTAGACTCCCATCAGATTTATAAAACTTATATAACTCATAACCAGTTGTCTAAATGGAGCCTGGTCAGCTGTCAAACTATTGACTCACCTAAATGCCACCTCTAAAATGACGACATGTATTTTCAAAGTAGTACATGAATATCAGTAATAATAGCCTTTCACCTATTACAATCTAACTAGAGGCCCGATACACTAATTCATGCATGGGTGGGGTCCCTCAGGGTGGCCTGCAGGGATCGGGCCCCAGCTTGTGCCCCCGGGCTCACAGCCCCAGCTCGTGCCCCCAGGCTCGCAATACCAGCTTGCACCCCCCCAGCCCCACAGCCCTGCCTGGCACCCTGCCCTGGCCTGGCACCGCCCACTTACCTGCTCCACCATCCTGCCACAGTCCCGTTCTCGTCGGGGCCCATCGGGACTGGCAGTGCCTCCACTGCCAGTGTCGCATTGCCAATGCCCACCATGTTTTGTGCCGCCCCCTCGTGGTCAGCACATGTCATAGCTAGTGGTTGAACTCCTGATCTCCCAGTCGAACTCTAGGTCGAACAACCACCTGAGGGGACAATTTGCATATTAGGCTTTTATTATATAGGATATGAGAAGTTTCCAAAGGAATGCCACTAAAGGGTTTTTAAGCTTTATTTAATTTACTAGAGGCCCGGTGCATGAAAATTCATGCACTAGAGGGGGTGGTCCCTCAGCCAGGCCTGCTCCCTCTCACAGTCCAGGAGCCTTCAGGGGCAGGAGGCAACCTGGCGATCAGGGGAAGGCGACGCCCCATCACACTTGCGCTACTGCCATTGCTGGCAGCACAAGCCTCGGCCGGCCCTGGTTACCTCAGCCTTGGGAGGCCTTGGGCAGCTGGGGGGCTGAGGGGACTGGGCGTCGCCATCTTTGAGAGCATGGCAGTCAATTAGCATATTCCCTTATTGGCTTTGGGCGCCGCCATCTATGAGGTCAGGGCAGTAAATTAGCATATTCCCTCCTCATTAGCTGTGGGCGCCACCATCTTTGAGTGTGGGGCAGTCAATTAACATATTCTCTCCTTATTGTCTATGGGCGCCTCCGTCTTTGTGATGATGTGAGGGCCAATTAGCATATTCCCTCTTTTTAGATAGGATGCTACAAGAGTAGTTGTGAAGTTAATTTAGTAGATAACACTGGCATTTTTAATGGAAAGAAAGAAAATATAAATGGCAGAGTGCATCTCTTGTAGGAAGGGTAAATACTTTTTTGTGATACTTTTGTTTCAGTTTTGTGTTGCATGAGAGAGAGAGAGAAAAAGAGAGCGCTAAGATTGTGTATGGGGCTATGTATAAAATATATAACCTCACAGTGGATCATGATTTTTAAAAAGATTTGAAAAATGATGTACAAATTTCTGTATATGCTTTGATACTGAGATTGAGAAAAAGAAAAAAACCTCAAGTCTGAAATGCAAGAACTCACTAACTGGGGCTGTAGGTTATTGATAGATTTTTAAAATGTTGACCTTCCTTTCAGAATAATGTTAAGTGCATAAAATGCAATAAATCAAAATCAGTTTTACTGAAATAAAATTATGAAAGTATTATCTCCTGGTATTTAGTATATATATAAGTCATTATTCATACATTAAATCCCTAACTAGATTTAATGTATGAATTAAGTTAACAGTAAGGCTATGAACAGTAAGGCTATGAACAACTGTAATTTCAAAGTAATGAAGACTGTGAACGGTATTTTGGGGATAACTGAAAGTACTGAAATGTGACATGAAAATACCAATAGTGTCTTTGGGTACAAATTCTTAAAAACCACCAGTACCACTAGTGTAGTTTGTTACCTATATTCATAATTGTAGGAAATGCTGAATTTCCATGAGAGCTATGTCTGCTTTGGAACAGTGTTACTGGAATATACAGTAGTTGGTTAGTGTTGTTAGGTGAATGTGTCCCTCAAAAAAGATATGTTGAAGTCCTAACCTCTAGTACCTAAGAATTTGACCTTATTTAAAAATAGGGTCTTTACAGAGGTAAGCAAATGAAGCCATTAGCATGGAAATTTGGACACAGAGACACATGCATAGAGGGAACTCTAATGAAGACACGGGGAGATGATAACCTTGTACCTGGAGTGATGCATCTACAAGCCAAGGAACACCCATGATTGGCAGAAAACACCAAAAGCTAGAAGAGGTGTGGAATGCTTCTCTCTTATAGCCTAGCAGACATCTGGATTTTTAGCTTCCAGACCTGTGAGGCAATAAATTTCAGTTGTTTTAAGCCCCCCAGTTGGTGGTACTTTGTTATAGCAGGCCTAGGAAACTAATACAGCGTGTTTGGTTGGTGACTGTCTGTGGGAAATCATTTGCTTACAGTTAGAAGCAGCATCTATATGTGACCGTATAAGTAGCCAGAACCCAGATAGTAGATGAAGACACCCTTTTTTTAAAACTATAGAGCAATGGTTCTCAACCTGTGGGTCGCGACCCCTTTGGGTGTCAAAATGACCCTTTCACAGGGGTCGCCTAAGACCATTGGAAAACACATATATAATTACATATTGTTTTTGTGATTAATCACTATGCTTTAATTATGTTCAATTTGTAGCAATGAAAATACATCCTGCATATCAGATATTTATATTACTATTCATAACAGTAGCAATATTAGTTATGAAGTAGCAACAAAAATAATTTTATGGTTGGGGGTCACCACAACATGAGGAACTGTATTAAAGGGTAGCGGTATTAGGAAGGTTGAGAACCGCTGCTATAGAGGGAATATGACAGTCTTCCCTCTATATTTTTTAACAGTGGATTCTCAGGGGAGGCCGGGGGAAGGTCAATAGGGAGGAGGGGGGCAAGGAGACATATGTACTACTATCTGTAATGCTTTAAACAATTAAAATAAAAGAATACTTGAACAGAAAGTTAACAGTAAGGCTATGAACAGTAAGGCTATGAACAACTGTAATTTCAAAGTAATGAAGACTGTGAATGGTATTTTGGGGATAACTGAAAGTACTGAAATGTGACATGGGCATTAAAATCTGTAGATGGGCATTAAAATCACCTGAAGACCCTCTAAAACTACTGATCCTTGTCCCATCTCAAACCAATTACATCAGAGTATCTTGAGGTAGGACTAAGCTACCAGTGTGTTTTAAAGCTCCCTAGAAATTCCCATGTGGGGCCAAGTTTGAGGGCCACACATTTCAGTTAGCTAATTAAATTAGGATCTTTTCTTGGTAGAATAATAGAAGCACATCTTAAACCCTTTATTAAAATTTATGAAAATTGTGTGATTTGTGCCTGGACCTTAGCTATTGCAGTAGCCTCACCCCATAGAAAGGAGAATTTTTATGGAACCTTCTTCTGCCATCCGTGTGAGATAGGACACCAGATGCTCAGTCGATAAAGAAACAGTGTCCATCAGACCGTCAAACCTCAGAGGGAAGGTAGGGGAGGGTGGGGGTAAGTGGGGGAGAGATCAACCAAAGGACTTATATGCAAGCATATAGGCCTAACCAATGGACACAGACACCAGGGTGGTGAGGGCATGAGTGGAGGGGATGGGGGGTAATGTGGGGGTAAAGACACATATGTAATAACTTAATCAATAAAGAAATTAAAAAAGAAAAAGAAACAGTGTCCAAGAATTCCAAGAGGCATATGATAATTTTTCATGAACTGACATTACTTTTTTTAAATATGTTTTTATTGATTTCAGACAGAGAAGGGAAGAGGGAGAGAGATACAGAAACATCAGTGATGAGAATCATTGATTGGCTGCATCCTGCACACACCCTACTGGGGATTGAGCCCAAAACCGAGGCAGGTGCCCAGACTGGGAATTGAATTGTGACCTCCTGGTTTATTGGGTTGATGCTCAACCACTGAGTCACACTGGCCGGGCCTGGCATTATTTTTTTAATATTTTTATTGACTTCAGAAAAGAAGGGAGAAGGAGAGAGAGATACAAACACCAATGATGATAGAGAATCACTGATTGGCTGTCTCTTGCAGGGCCCCTACTGAAGATTGAGCCCGCAACCTGGGCATGTGCCCTTGACCAGAATCGAACCTGGTACTCTTTAGTCCTCAGGCTGACACTCTATCCCAGCCGTGGGCAAACTACTGGCCCGCGGGCCGGCCCGTTTGAAATGAATAAAACTAAAAAAAAATAAAAGACCGTACTCTTTTATGTAATGATGTTTACTTTGAATTTATATTAGTTCACACAAACACTCCATCCATGCTTTTGTTCCGGCCCTCCGGTCCAGTTTAAGAACCCATTGTGGCCCTCGAGTCAAAAAGTTTGCCCACCCCTGCTCTATCCACTGAGTCATACTAGCTAGGGCATGGCATTAATTTTTTTTTTCTATTCAAGTATTCTTTTATTTTAATTTTATTTTATTGTTTAAAGCATTACAGGTAGTAGTACATATGTCTCCTTCCTTCCCCCCCCCCCCATTGACCTTCCCCCGGCCTTCCCTAACCCCCGGCACATGCCCCCACCCCACCGCCCCAGTGTCTTGTGTCCATTGGTTATGCTTATATGCATGCATACAAGTCCTTTGGTTGACCTCTTACCTCCCCCCGCCCAACCCTCCCCGGCCTTCCCGCTGTAATTTGATAGTCTGTTCCATGCTTCTTTGCCGCTGTATCTTTTTGTTCATCAGGTTATAATGTTCTTTATTATCCATAAATGAGTGAGATTATGTGGTGTTTTTCTTTCATTGACTGGCTTATTTCATTTAGCATAACGCTCTCCAGTTCCATCCATGCTGCTGCAAATGGTAAGAATTCCTTCTTTTTTTATAGCAGTGTAGTATTCCATTGTGTTGATGTACCATGGTTTTCTAATCCACTCATCTGCTGATGGGCACTTAGGCTGTTTCCAAATCTTAGCTATGGTGAATTGTGCTGCTATGAACATAGGGATGCATATATCCTTTCTGATTGGTGCTTCTGGTTTCTTGGGATATATTCCTAGAAGTGGTATTACTGGATCAAATGACAGTTCCATTTTTAAATTTTTGAGGAAACGCCATACTGTTTTCCACAGTGGCTGCACCAGTCTGCATTCCCACCAGCAGTGAAGGAGGGTTCGTTTTTCTCCCCATTCTCTCCAGCACCTGTCATTTGTTGATTTGTTGATGATAGCCATTCTGACAGATGTGAGGTGGTACCTCATTGTCCTTTTGATTTGCATTTCTCGGATGATTAGTGACTTTGAGCATGTTTTCATGTGTCTCTTGGCTTTCTGAGTGTCCTCTTTCAAAAAGATTCTATTTAGTTCCTTTGCCCATTTTTGATTGGATTGTTTATTTTCCTTTTGTTGAGTTGTATGAGTTCCCTGTAAATGCTGGAGATTAAACCCCTATCGGAGATAACATTGGCAAATATGTTCTCCCATGCAGTGGGCTTTCTTGTTGTTTTGTTGATGGTTTCTTTTACTCTGCAGAAGCTTTTTATTTTAATGTAACCCCATTTGTTTATTTTCTCCTTAGTCTCTCTTGCCCTAAGATCTGTGTCTGTAAAGATATTGCTATGACATATGTCTGCAATTTTGCTGCCTATGGAGTCTTGTAAGATTTTTATGGTTTCCCATCTTACATTCAAGTCCTTTAGCCATTTTGAGTTTGTTTTTGTATATGGTGTAAGTTGGTGGTCTAGTTTCATTTTTTGCATGTATCTGACCAAACTTCCCAGCACCATTTATTAAAGAGGCTGTTTTGACTCCACTGTATGCTCTTGCATCCTTTGTTAAATATTAATTGAGTATAAAGGCTTGGGTCAATTTCTGGGTCCTCTATTCTGTCCCATTGATCTTGTGCCAGTACCAGGCAGTTTTGAAAACGGTGGCTTGGTAATATAGTTTGATGTCTGGTATTGTGACCTCTCCAACTTTGTTCTTCTTTGTCGGGATAGCTGTGGCTATTCAGGGTCTTTTTTTTATTCTAGATAAATTTTTGGAGAATTTGTTCTAGATCTTTGAAATATGCTGTTGGTATTTTAATATTTATTACATTGAATCTATAGATTGCCTGAGGTAGTATGGACATTTTAATGATGTTGATTCCACCAATACATGAACATGGTATGTCCTTCCATTTGTTTATGTCTTCCTCTATCTCTTTTTTCCATGTCCTGTAATTTTCTGAGTACAGGTCTTTTACGTCCTTGATTAAGTTTATTCCTAGTTATCTTAATTTTTTTGGTACAATTGTAAATGGGATTGTGTGTTATTTTTTTTCATTTCTCTTTCTGTGAGTTTATTATTGGTATATAAAAAGGCCATAGATCTTTGGGTGTTAATTTTGTGTCCTGCTACATTGCCAAATTCATTTATTAGGTCTAGTAGTTTTTTGGTGGAGTCTTTGGGGTTTTCCATGTATAATATCATGTGGTCTGCAAATAAAGACAGTTTTACTTCTTCTTTTCCAATTTGGATGCCTTTTATTTTTTCTTCTTGTCTGATCACTATGGCTAGTACTTCTAGTACTGTGTCGAACAGGAGTGGTGTAAGTGGGCATCCTTGTCTTGTTCCTGTTCTTATGGGAAATGGATTTAGTTTTTGCCCATTGAATATGATGTTGGCTGTAGGTTTGTAATATAAGCCTTTTATTATGTTGAGGTATGATCCCTCTATTCCCACTTTGCTGAGAGTTTTTATCAAAAAAAAGGGTGTTGGATTTTGTCAAATACTTTTTCTGCATCAATTGATATGATTATGTGATTTTTGTCTCTCCGTTTATGTGATGTGTCACATTTATTGATTTGCGGATATTGAACTATCCTTGCATCCCTGGAATAAATCCCACTTGATCATGGTGTATGATCTTTCTAAGGTATTACTGAATCCAATTTGTTAGGATTTTTTTGTTGAGGATTTTAGCATCTGTATTCATCAAGGATATTGGCCTGTAGTTCTCTTTTTTTGTGGTGTCTTTATCTGGTTTTGGGATTAGGGTAATGCTGGCTTCATAGAAAGAGCTTGGAAGTGTGCCTTCCTCTCTAATTTTTTGGAATAGTCTGAGTAGGATAGGTTTTAGTTCTACTTTGAATGCTTGGTAGAACTCCCCTGTAAAGCCATCAGGACCACGGTTTTGTTTGCTGGGAGGTATTTGATCACTGTTTCAATTTCTTCAGTAGTTATCAACCTATTCAGGTTTTTTTACTCTTCTTGGTTGAGTTTCTAAGAATATATCCATTTCATCTAGGCTGTCCATTTTGTTGGAATAGAGTTGTTCATAGTATTTTTTCATTATCGTTTGTATTTCTGTGGGATCAGTTGTTATTTCACCTCTTTCATTTCTAATTTTGTTTATTTGCTTTGCTTCTTGGTGAGCCTGGTTAGAGGTTCATCAATCTTATTTATCCTTTCAAAGAAACAGCTCTTGGTTTTGTTGATCTTTTGTATTGTTTTTTTTTTTTTCTTTTTGGTCTGTATGTCATTTATCTCTACTCTGATCTTTATTATTTCCTTCCTTCAGCTTAAGCTGGGCTTTTCTTGTTGCTCTCTTTCTAACTCTTTGAGTTGTAGGGTTTGATAATTTATTACCATTGTTTCTTGTTTTTTTGAGGCAGGCCTGTAGACCTATGAACTTCCCTCTCAAAACGGCTTTCACTGTGTCCCACAGATTTTGGATTGTGTGTTTTCATTGTCGTTTGTTGCCATGATGCTTTTTATTTCTTCTTTGACATCTCTGATAACCCAGTCATTGTTTAATAGCATGCTATTTAGCTTCCAAGTGTTTAATTTTTAAAAATTGTTTTTATTGTTGTTGATTTATAGTTTTATGCCATTGTTGTCTGAGATGGTGCTTGATATGTTTTCTATCTTCTTGAATTTGAAGAGACTTTGCCTGAGACCCAATATATGGCCTATCTTTGAAAATGACCCATGTATACTTGAGAAGAATGTATATTCTGTTGCTTTTGGGTGAAATGTTCTAAAGATGTCAATTAATACCATCTGATCTAGTGCATCATTTAGGATTGATGTTTCTTTGCTGATTTTTTTGTTTAGAGAATTTGTCAAGTGGTGATGGTGGGGTATTAAAGTCCCCTACTATGACTGTATTGCTATCAATCTCTCCCTTGATATCCTCCAAAAGTTTTTTTATGTATTTGGGTGCTCCTATATTGGGTGCGTATATGTTTACCAGAGTTATATTTTCTTGTTGGATCGCTCCCTTTAGTATTATGAAGTGGCCTTCCTTATCTCTTGTTATATCCATCACTTTGAGATCTAATTTGTCTGATATAAGTACTGATACCCCAGCTTTTTTTTTTTCATTTCCATTTGCCTGAAAAACCTTTTACCATCCCTTCACCATCAGTCTGTGTGAGTCCTTTCTTCTAAGGTGGGTTTCCTGTGGACAGCAGATATATGGTTCATGTTTTCTTATCCACTCAGCTCCCCTGTGTCTTTTAATTGGGGCATTTAATCCATTAACATTTAAAGTTATTATTGATAGATACTTGTTTGTTGTCATTTTTATTCTTTACCCCTGTGTTCCTTCTTCGTTTCCTATTTCTTCTTTTTACAGCAGACCCTTGAGCATTTCTTGCATTGCTCGTTTGGTGGTAATAAACTCCCACAGTCCTTTTTTGTCTGTGAAGCTTCTGATTTCACCCTCAATTTTGATTGATAGCCTTGCTGGGTACAGTATTCTTGGATTCAGACCCTTCCTTTGCATGACTTTGTATATTTCATTCCATTCCCTTCTTGCCTGATGTGTTTCTGCTGAGAAATCAGTTGCTAGTCTGATGGGGGATCCTTTGTAGGTAACTTTCTGTCTCTCTCTGGCCACTTTTAAGATTCTTACTTTTCATTGGTTGTTGCCAATTTAATTATAATGTGCCTTGGCATTGGTCTTCTCGGATTCATTTTGTTTGGGACTCTGTGAGCTTCTTGGATTTGTGTGAGTTTTTTCGTCCCTATATCAGGGAAGTTTTCTGTCATTATTTCTTCAAACAGGTTTTCTATTCCTTGCTCAGTTTCCTCTCCTTCTGGCACCCCTATTATGCAAATGTTGTTTCATTTTGTGTTGTCCCAAAGTTCTCTTAGGCTCTCCTCCTGTTTTTTAAGTTTTTTTTTTCTAAATGCTGCTCTGCTTGGGTATTTTTTCCTACCTTGTCTTCTTGCTCACTGATGCAGTCCTCTGCTTCTTCTAGTCTACTGTTGATGCTTTCTATTGAGTTCTTTATAGCAGCAATGTCATTTTTCATTTATTCTTGGTTCTTCTTCATATCCTCTTGGTTCTTACACATATTGTTGAGTTTGTCTTCCATTCTTTTTAGCCACTGTATAACCATTTCTCTGAATTCTTTCCCTGGCATATTGCTTGCCTCCTTTTCGTTTACTTCTTTTTCATGTGATGCCTCCTTTTCTTTCACTTGCGGGCTGTTTCTTTGTGTCCTATGGTCTCTCTTCTCTGGATGTCTGCTTATGTAGCTCTCTCTCCTTTCCATGAGGAGGAGCAGGGCTTGTCTGAGTCCATGTATTCGTGCTGCTTGAGATCCGGCGTTCCTGGGTTCGTAGCTGGTCCCTGGGTGCCATGGTTGCAGGGTTCCTGGATGTATATGCTTCCGATAACAGCCACTCTCCCCTTGAAGATGGCGTGGTCTCCACTGCAGAGCCGCCCGCTCTGGGAGAGATTTCAGCAGCAGTGGAGGCTGCCCGGTTAGGGGAGCCCAATTCCGCAGTCTCCACCAGTCCCCTAGAGTAGAGCTATTGCTCACCCACAAATTTACACTGTCCCGTACATCCACACCTTCTCCTTTCGTTCTCTCACACACTATCTTGCAGTCTTCCTTCCCGCCAGCAGCCATCTTCCCCCACGGCATTACTTTTTGAGAAAAGATACCTTGATGCCAAATCTTGACACTCTTCTTTGATGAATTGCAGATTATTGAAAGATTTTGGAAAATGAAAACTTAAGTAGTTTTTTTCAAAGGCTTTTTGTAATCTCCATGAATTTAACAGAGTTAAATGATCTTTTCTAAATAGTTAACAGTTATGGCTCAAAGGTATGCTTTACAAGTATCCCTCTCACTGTTACTTTTTAACAATTGCTGGCAGTAAAGTAAGTCTACTGTGATTTGCTGTTGGTCATCCCTGCCTCATGTGACCTTGCATAGACGAGCCTCACCAAGACCACCTTCTTTTTATAGAATGAGAATTATAGTTCCTACCTAATAGAGTTGTTTTAATTGCATACAGATCTTAGCACATATTTGGCTTATTTTTAGTGCTCAACTAATGTTAAGATAAATTTCTTTTTATAACAAGCAGTCAGTGAGATAGGAGTAAAATAAAAAACTATGATTTCACTGAAGCTAATGAAGGAGATTTTAAAAATATTTTAAAAAGTCTAATATTGCTAATGGTTAAGTAAGATAAGGACAAAAAGTATCTATTTTGTTTGAAATTAGGTTGTCATTAATGATCTCTTCCCCAGTGGTTTTAATAAAGTATTAGATATAGAAGCCAATTTTCTGTGAGTTGAGAAGTGATTAGAAATAAAGAAGCATAGCAGTTTGGACAATAGAGTGGTCCTTGAAGAAACATAAATAAACAGCCCTGGCCTGTGTAACTCGATTGGTTGGACATCATCCAGTGCACCAAAAGGTTGCTGGTTCGATTCCTAGTCAAGGCACAAGCCCAGGTTGCAGGCTTGATCCCTGGTGGGGGCATGCCGGAGACAACCGATTAAAGTTTCTCTCTCTTTCCCCTTTTATCTTTCTCTAAAAATCAATAAAAATATTTGTATAAACATAAAAAAAATAAACATGAATAAGAAAGATGTTAATGATAGTTGAGATGAAAGGAAGGTAGGTTAAGGATTTGGGGTTTTGGTTTTGAAAAATGGCAGATACTTTAGCATGTGTATAGCTAATTGGAAGGAGCCAATAGAGAGAATTTTTATGAAACAGTATTTCTAAAGTAGGATGAGATAGAATTTAGAATCTGCCGAATGCAGAAGAGTTTGCCTTGAACAGAAAGGTGATCACCTTGTGCCCACAGACAGATGTGAAGGACATGTGAAGAGCTGTGAATGTAAAGTTCAGTTCACAATTAATAATTTTTCTGTGAAATAAGGGTCACTATGAGCTTTTGAAGTGAGAAGGCAGGCAGCTTTGAAAGAACACTGAAGGTAATGGGAGAAAAGAACTGAATAAAGACAAGAACAAAGTTAAGCAATCTTGAAGACTGATCTGGGAACGAATGCCATAAATTTGTATGAGTTCCAGTTTGTATAGTTAACAATTGTACAGTTGTACAATTAACTGTCCTTCTATAGCAGCACAGAAGGCAAAGGATCAAAATGGTTCAAGATTATGAATTTGTGAGACTAAAATTATGGAGAGATGAGTGATTGAGAGCACACTAGCAGAAGAGTTGTTGAAATGTTGAGTGATAGTATACCCTCAATAGGGCAGGAAATAAAATTGAAAGGACATGTATGCTGAGAGAAAAAGGAGGAATCAAGAAATCACAAATCTTGAGGAGATTATAGAATAAATGTAGAGGTAATACGAAAATTTAAGAGCTGAAAGGATTGGAAGTCACAGTCAGAAAGTGGAACATTGCTATTTAGTAGTAAGCTATGAGATGAAGCACTCGATCTGAGCAACGACAATGTTTAAGGCATTGCTTTAGAAATGGGTGGTTGGAATTGAGAGAAGCTGAGAGTCACTAGCTATGAAGTGAAAGATTTATGACACTAAAATATTAAATGTGCCGTAACCGGTTTGGCTCAGTGGATAGAGCATTGGCCTGCGGAATCAAGGGTCCCAAGTTCAATTCCAGTCAAGGGCATGTACCTTGGTTGCGGGCACATCCCCAGTGGGGAGTGTGCAGGAGACACCTGATCGATGTTTCTCTCTCATCGATGTTTCTAACTCTCTATCCCTCTCCCTTCTTCTCTGTAAAAAATCAATAAATTATATTTTAAAAATAAATAAATAAATAAAATATTAAATGCCCATTTGTCTCTGAAAATACTGGCACAAGTTGGGGTACTGACTATAAATATAATAATAGAAAGTGACCTAGCAATTGGTAGATAAAAGCTACATTTTGAAATGAAGAGTGATGTATAGTTAGATGTATCAAAAGAAGAAAACTGTCCAGTATGGGATGCATGAAAAAAATGTGTTGAATTCCCTCAAGAAAAATAGGAAAGTTGTATCCTTCAGGGATATCCATGTTTTTATGAAAACAAAATGTACAGAGAACTTTTTTGCATTGCTGATGGGAATGTAAAATGCTACATCTCCTGTGGGAAATGGTTTGGTGGTTCTTCAAAAAGTTACACACAGAGGTCCCATATGGTCCAGCAATTCCCCACCTAGCTATATAACCCAAAATAATTGAAAGCAATTGCTCAAACCACATACTTGTACACCAATGTTCATAACAGCATTTTTCACATTATCCAAAAGGATGAAATGCCTCAACCTTTTGCAGCAAGGATTCAGAATCTGGAGAAGGGGCCACACGCAAATGGATATGGATATACTAGATAAGATACATAAATTTGGAAGGCATTGGGGGAACCAAGCAGAGGCCCTTCTCTAGTGGAATGGCCCCCCAAATGTCCGAACCCATAACTTTTTATTTACTAGAATATACATTTGCCCTTTAGCAAACCAAACAAACATATCAAAGGTAAGGTTTGGTAAACAGTAAAAGATTATCAGGTTAGGAGATTGCCTTCAGCCACCATTTTCTCAACAGAACAATCGATGCATAGCTTTTAGCCCTTGCTAAAGCCCAAGGTCCATCAGCCTTCTGATGGACCTCTCGCATTTATTATGCTAACTACTTGTTGGTCTTTGCCTCCAACAATTAAACAACCCTGATGTCCCTCAACCGATACATGAATAAACAAAATGTGTGTTATGTATATACCTACAATGGAATATTGTTAGCCATTAAAAGGAATGAAATTCTGATGTATGATACAACATAGATGACTCTTAAAAACATAATGTTAATTGAAATAAGCTAGACAGAAAAGACAAATATATGATTCCCCTTCTATGAGGTACATAGATTAGGCTAATTCATAGAAACGGAAAGCAGAATAGAGATTACCAAGACCTAGGGAAGTGAGGAATGATGGTTGCCAGGAGCTTGGGGAAAGACAGGAGAGTTATTGTTTGATGGGTACAGAGTTTTGGGGAAAAGTTCTGAAAATGGATAGTGGTGATGGTTATGAAACATTGTCAGTGTACTTCATGCCACTGAATTGTACACTTTAAAATGGTTACAATGGTGAGTTTTATGTTATTTTTTTACCACATTTTTTAAAGCTATAAAAAATGTTCTCTGAGGGTGTACAGAAATTTATTTTAAGTGTAATAGTGGTAAGGTCCCTGAAATATTAAACTTTAGGAAGAAAGAGATAATTGCTGTAAACAACAAAGCTTAAATTTCCTGGAAGTTTACATTCAGGTTCAAGTTGATTTAAATGAAAATACCCATTATTTTCTTACACCCTAAACAGATGGTGCCTATGAATCAACACGTGAAACACAACTATTTCATAGAGATATTAGTTTTTTACTCAGAGTTTCCTGTTACAGAGGAAATAATAAATAATCTTTATTTTTGAGAATATTATAGATATCCCCCATTTTCCTCCCAATGCTACCTCACCCCAGGCGTTCAATAAAAATTCCATTTTTATATAAAGAAGACTAAGGCTAATTCTGTCATTTTCATGTGTACATGTGTATGAAGAATTCATATTGGATTACATTTAGCAAAGTTTAAGAAAAAATACATTTTCCATATTTCAAATTTTATACTTCCACATATATATGGTGCTGGATCCTAGAGCGAGTCACTGTCAGCTTGCATGTAGACCATGAAACCAAATGAATATAAGAATAAGCCTCAAGAATAAGTCTGGCCATGGTCAGAGCACACCTCTCTTTCTCTCTCTCTCTCTCTCTCTCTCTCTCTCTCTCTCTCTCTCTCTCTCTCCCTCCCTTCTCTCTCTCTCTCTCTCTCTCTCTCTCTCTCTCTCTCTCTCTCTCTCTCTCTCTCTCTCTCTCTCTCATAAATCAATATATTTAAAGAATAAGTCTGGCTGTCAACTTTGCAACAGCCAAAGCAGTGGAGGATGTTTAGTCTTAAGGGCAGATTAAAATTGCTGGGAACTTTCATTTTCCCTTGCCTTTAATTCTACCAATTAGTGATATCGAACTTTTTATTCCTCAAAACTAATTATATTTTGCTGGATTATGCTAAGAACTACTATTACTTAAGCACTGCATTTCCCTGTATGGAAGTAAGGAATATGGTAATATATTTTTCTGAGTTTCTCTATTCTGTTCATTTCCTCTGAGTTGTAGACAACTTTTGGGTACTAAGAAAAGGAAATGTTGGCCTTTGTTTCTGTTGGTGGAGTTAGAGAAGGGGCAAGTGAGGTGCATGGGTAAGGATACTAAACTTATAACTGACAGCTCTTTTGCATTAAGCAGAAGGGGTAGCAGGAGAGGAATAACAACATAAGATGTTATTTTACTTTATTTTATTTATGAGAGAGAGAGAGAGAGAGAGAGAGAGAGAGAGAGAGAGAGAGAGAGAGAGAGAGAGAGAAAGAGAGAGAGAGAGAGAGAGAGAGAGAGGAGAGGGGGAGGAGATGGGGGAGACAGAAAGTGAAACATCATGTGAGAGACACATGGACTGGTTGCCTCCTGCATGCACTCCGAGGAGTGAACCTGCAACCTAGGTATGTGCCCTCAAGCGAGAATTGAACCTGCGACCCTTTGGTGCATAGGCCAACCTCTAACCATTGAGCACACTGACCATGGCAACAATATATGAGTCAAAATAAATTTCCTTTATTACAAAAGTGCTAAGAAGTATTAGTACTTCCTTGTTGCTGTGCTGAATGTTGAATTCTTTGCAATAACTTTGTTACTGTACATCTAAACAGCTCCAACAGGGAAGTGTCTTAAACTGGTAAGGGTTAGATTTGTATTTGGTAATGACTTTTTCCTGTTGTTGTAAACCTGTAGTGCTGCATTCCTAAGTTCAGGAGGCATAATAATAACAAACTCATTTCTAATCAAGAGACTTCCTTAGTTTCAATGTTGGCTGATTTTATAGTGCTTCCTTATATTTTCTTTTGCTTAAAGAGTGTAAATTCAATATGAATATAAGAATGAGATCCTGTTGTTTGGTGCCAGCAGATTAGGATTTAATATACTTACTTATAATAACAGCAGTTTATATTTTAAAACTTTATTTTGTGTAATTGCATGTAGAAGGTTGTAATGCCTTTTAAGACATGGCAAATTTCATTTTTGACCAAAACTATTGAATAGAATGCTCAATATTTTAAGATAGTAAGTTTCCTATAAATGTGCTAGTATTTTTTTAAATAAGTAAATAGAATACTTATGTGTTTGACAGAGTGAAAACTATACTAAACATAAACTCTATTCACTGCGTCTATTGTGTACATTTCAAAGTCATAGAAGCCATAAAGATAGAGCCAGTAAAAGAAATATACTCAAAAAAGAGAGTGAAATTCTTAATTTTTTATAAATTTTTTTATAAATTTTATTTAGTATGGGTCTTTGACTTTTTACATACACTCTGCCTGAATGTATGCAAATCTTAGCAATCGAAAATATTACTGTCACTGGGATCTGGTCAGGGGTTTTTAAGGTGGTGATAGTTTCTCGTTGGACCAGGTGTTCTCTCAGTCAGAACTATACACTGATAAGGTAGCACCCAAACCCCAGCCATGAGCAACTTTGTTCTCACACCAAATCCCTCATCAAAAGCAGTTGAACACTGGATCCTGACCTCACTAGTTCTGAGTTCTAATCATTTGTGCTAATTGGGCTACCCTGCAACATAAACATTTTGTCACATCTATATTTTCAACAGGAATTAACTGTCCATGGATCTGTGTTGTGGTTCCATACTGCTAAACTAGTATTAAAAAGAACAACAAAAATGTCGGCAAGCTCCAAATTTTCTAGGTTTTAGTTTTGACATGTAAGGCTTTTTCTAATTCTAACCTTTTGTGGAATTTAGTCACCCTTTCATATGAGGTAGATTAAATTTTTGTTGAGTTATATTTAGAATCAAAAGCTATAAGAAAACATGTCTTCTTTACCATTAAGATGTACCTGTTTTCAAGGTCTTTGTAATGTATAGCCTGCTTTACTTTTACTGTTCAGGTCACCATATGTATTTATTGGTTACTCTGAAATGCCCAACAAAAAGAAAATTAAAGTGAAGTTTCAAAAACAAAACCTTAAAGTTTTTATTTTTTACCAGTTCAGTGATTTGAAATATAATTATTAGAGATTCTTTCTTTCCTCCTCTCAACATTATAGAATGTGACATTTAATAAGTTACTTAACTTCTGAATGTCAGTTTCTTTACCTCTAACAGAGATCATATCTGACCTGCTTATTATGAAAATCACTGAGATGATATATATGTATGTTTTCGAAACTGAAAAGCACTATACAAAGGAAATACGTTAATAATATTTTTGATAAAATTACTTTAAGAGCTTTACTTTATTGCCCTGCCGGGTTTGGCTCAGTGGAGAGAACATGGCCTGCAGACTGAAGGGGGTGGTCCTGGGTTTGATTCCGGTCAAAGGCATGCACCACCGTTGCAGGCTCAATCCTGGGCCTGGTTGGGGTGTGTGCAAGGACAACCAATCAATGTGTCTCTCTCACATCAATGCCTCTCTCTGTCTCTCTCCCTTCCACTTTCTCTATAAAACAATGGAAAAAATAAACTCAGGTGAGGATTAACAAAGAGGTTATTTCTACTGAACTATTTTATATCTTCTATGACTTTGTATCCAGAGGACATTTTTGCATTATTGGATTTCACTATTTTCTATTTTATACCAATAGTAAGTTACAAGAATAAGACTAAACTTCATTATTAGATCTCAACTGTTATCTGTTATTTTATAAAATGATCCAGGCTTCTCTTTTTAGATCAATTTATGAAATATCTTGCCATTTAATAATTGTGGCTTTCAAAAGGCCCAGAGTTAGAATGGCCTTGCCAAGTATAGGTCCTGAGGTTTGCTATCTGTTAACATTATCTCTATCAGCTGGAGAAAATTTAATTTTGTATTTTGTTAGATAAAAAGTAAAGTGTCTCCCTTCGTCTTGGCTCTTAGAATCACCATTAATGTAATTTCACAGATGCCAGTTGCCTTCTACTTAGGTAATCTTTGATTTGTTATTTTTCACAATTTAATCAGTAACCAAATTTTGCTAGATTTTTTTTCTTGCATTGTCCATTATTTTTGCCATCTTATTTTTTAAAGTTCCTACCTTAGACCAGACTTGTATAATTCTATGCTCAGGCTTTCCTTACTACTTTATCTACTTGTCTCCATTCCTTATCTCTTAAGATCCCTGAAACATAACATTTTTGTCCTCTCACTCAACCATCAGCAGTATTTAATGATATCACCTTACCTGCCTTAAAGGTAAGTTTGTATTAAATCCAAACTTTTTAACCTAACGTTCATGAACCCTTGATTTTGCTGCCAACTCTCTTTCTGATTTAATGTTTCACCAATTGTCTTTTTACCTTCCAATTTCATTCATATTTGTGTCACTGATGCAGTACACTGCCTCACACATAGTAGGTACTCAAAAAATGTTTGTTGTAGTGCACTCACTATTATTTGCACTTCCAAAATGAATCATTCACTATTTCCTAGACATACCCGAAATTTCCCACTTCAGTGCTTTCCCTTATGTCACCTATTGTTCCTGGAATACTTCATCTCTGTCTATCAGATTCTTATTGAGCCTTCAGAACACAACTTAAATATCAACTATGCCATTAATCTTTTTCTGATCTTCACAACCAGAAGTGATTTCATTCTACCTAAAGCTATCACAGTTACTCACAGTGGCTCTCTCACATACTTGTTTGGTAAATATTTGCCAACCAAAGTAATAAACAATCAAATTTAACACTAGATTGAAGGTTTCTTTAGATTAAACGTTTCTTCTGCAGAGCAGTAGTCTGTGCAATGCATATAATGATAGCTCGATGATGAATGAAATGATTGGATGTAACATGGACCTAGTCCAGCGTAATAGTTAATCATTTGCAGATGTGTGGGGCAAAACAAGGTATATCATCTGCCAGCAAAGTTTATTTTATCCAGGCCAATAGTGTTCATATTTGAAAACCATTATCCGAAGCATTTGTTGGATTTTACCCTTCTTGAAATTTAGAATAAATTAAAAAATTTAGGAAACAATATCATTATCTCGTGTTCATTGTAGTATTGTTTCTTACATTGAAAAAAATAAATTAGAATCTTTTCAAAGGATGTTTTCTTTTGTCAGTACATATTTAAAAATGTTAAGTTAATTGTCAAAATAAAAACTGGAATACCTGCCAACAAGGCACCCTTAGGATTATGGTATGTGCATTAGTCAAGGTTCTCCAGAGAAACTAAGGCAATGAACTGGGTATATACAGGGGAGAGGTTTATTTCAAGAAATTACCTCATCTCGTTGTGGAGGCTGGCAAGTCCAAAATGTTCAGGGCAAGCCCGCTGGTTGGAGAACCAAGGAGAATAGATGTTGCAGTCAAGGGCCCCAAGATGGAGAATTCCTTCTGCCTTGGGGGAAATCTCAATCTTTCTCTTAAAGCCTTCAACCGATTGGCTGAGGCCCACCCAGATTGTAGAGAGTAATCTGCTTTCCTCAAATTCTACTGATATAAATAGGCATGTGCATTGGCCCATGGATATCTCTTTAACCTCACTTCTTAACATGTTTCTTCTCTTGCTTTATTCCAGCCTCATTAGCTCCCTTATTACCTCAAACATTCTAAGACTGCTCCCAACTCAAGGCCCTGGCTTCTTTTTTTCTCTGTCTGGAGTAACCTGTCCCCCAAAGGGCACAAGTCTACTCCCTCACTTTGTTTAACTTTCTGCTTAAATATCCCTAACCACATTATCTAAAATAGCCTACCCACTCACTGCATCACTCTATTTGTTACCCTCCTTTATTTCCCTTCATAATAGACATGCCGCATGGCACTCTACTCTATTTGTGGATTGTCCTCTAGAGATTAAATTCTGCAAGGACTGGGATTTTGTTTGTTTTCCACTGTATCTTATACCTGAATAGGTGCTCAGCTCATCTGTAATGGTCATTAAAAATTTTCTGAATGTAAGAATATATGCTTAAACATTGTGATACATCAGCAATTTAACAGTTTTCTGAGAAGTGGGGCTGACTCTAGCTGTTAGATGTATTATACCTGTGCTGACTGAGAGGAGAGGAAATTTTAACTTGCATTTTATACCCTATAAAGTGTTTGACTTTTTTTATGAGTGTTACTTTTGAGTAAAAATTATTTTGTAAATTTTAAAAGTAACATAATAACCTGAATAACTTAAATGTGATGCCTAGAAATAAATAAGCAATCTGAAAAATAGGTATGTGTGTATGTATATATGGCAGTGAAGTTCATTTTCTTTGGTAGATTAGTGTTGTGCTTTACAAAAAAAGATGAGATATATAAGGGAATGACAATCCAAAGTAGATTCCCCTACTTTATTAGTTAGGTCTCTATAAATAATAACCTCACTTAGGCTTTTTGTTTGCCAAATATTTTACACTATTTTCAAAGTACTTTCATTTCATAAATTCAAGTACTTTTAAAAAATAATATGTTAAGAAAAATATTACCAACTTTAAAAGAAGTATTAACCTTAACATTCTTACTACTTGGTAGAAAGAAGCAGGGGCCCATGACAGGTTAGTGAGGAAAAGGATGCCTTTTTATAAAACTTTAATCCTGTGAACATTAGCATGATCAGAAATGACTGTGATAAGGGAGAATTCCTTCATATCTCAAGAGACTTCACTCAGTAAACTATGTAGCATATTTGAATTATAAATGTTTTCTCTTTGCTTTCTATACATGACATATACACATAATTAAATGCATTAAAGTTTCATTGAATCTGAATGACTTTAAAATATTTGACAAATGAAAATAATAGTTAATAATTGAAGAAGACCTTTGTTAGAAACATTCTGATCCATTAATTGCAAAAACAATAAATAACAATGTTAACATACAGAACAAGATATAATAAACGGAGGTCTTTGAGCTACTGTTGATTTCTATAAACTTTCTAATGCCACTGCTATCCCAAAGAGCTTAGCAAATATTGACTGAGGATGACAGTGATGATCCAGCGGTATTTTTAAGACTTGGTGGCACCGGCAGTACAGTCAGTATCCGGGACCTAACATTGTCATTTTGCCTCAGGGCCCTTTCACCTGGGCCTCTCCCAAAAGGACAAATATTTACCTGCCGTTAGGCATTTAAATGTGTAAATATTCCAGTTCCAATTATATGCGAAATGGCTAGAGTTTTCAATCTTTAAATCATGCAGTAGTTGTTCTCAGAAGTTTAAATTGGTGTTTCAAAAGTTTGAAAAGGTAAAAATAAGTTAATTAAATGTTTTTCTAATAATTCCAAACAAAAATTTGTTTCATGAACTTAGTCAATATAAAAATATTTCATTCCTCTTATTATTTTAAACCCAAGTTATTTATGAAACTTCTGAGTTTATTAGGGTTTAACTTGCTATTCTGTTTAGTTGTTAAGTTTTAAATGTTGTTCAGTATATCTTGTTCCCTGTGGGCTTATGAGGGCTTTATGACTGTCAGTATTCTATTAATATAGTTCCAGTTATTTTTCCAAATAACTGGTTCTGGTTAAATTAGAAATAAACAATATTCAGTTGCTATACAAAACAATCAAGAAATTCAAAAGCCTAGGGATTTGTTAGTTAATTTTTATTAGATAGTATTGATCTGGTAACTATTTCAATTCACTTTAATTCATGTAAAGTTTAGTTGATCTGTCAAGCTCGGTTAGCTGTTCTGAAATGTAAAAAATGAAAATTTTCTAAAACATCAATTTGTCCTAGAAAGTTGGACACAATTCTGATTCTGTTTATTTTGGTTTCATTTGTTTTGTTTTCTTTTATATAATTCAGGAATGAAATAACCTTTTTTTTTTACTTATTCTACTCTTTTAATTAATTAATTTATTTATTGTTTAAGTTATTACAAATAGTATTACATATGTCTCCTTTTTTCCCCCACATTAACCTACCTGTCACCCGCGCCCCCCCCCCCCGCCTTCCCTACCCCCTGGCACTTGCCCTCACCCCCCCTTCCCCCACAGTGTCTTGCTTCTATTGGTTGTGCTTATATGCATGCATACAAGTCCTTCAGTTGATCTCTTACCCCCACCCCCACCACTCCCCTACATTCCCCCTGTAGTTTGACAGTCTGTTCAATGCTTCTTTGCCTCTATCTATTTTTGTTCAACAGTTTATAATGTTCTTTATATTCCATAAATGAGTGAGGTCATGTGGTATTCTACTCTTACCTGAAAACTAAGATGAAATTAAAAGTTAGGTATCAGGAGTCCCTAGAGCTATGGGCAGGGATGTTGGCATTGGCCTTGGCCAGGCTGGCCAGATGCTGACACAATGATAAACGAGATAATCCACACAGACAATGGTGCGTCTCAAGGGTGGGGGCCCAAACCCAGCTCTGCTTCCTGGCTCCCCCACCTAACCTAGGCCCTCCCTGCCCAGACCTGATTCTCCACTGGCAACCCAAAAAGCCAAGAATGGGCCCCAATCGCGTGGGCAAGCAACCGGCTTGTTCCCTACCTATATCCCCTCCCTCTCCCCGCCTCCGCCCCCCCACCCCCAGGAGAAAGGCACAGGAGCCTCTCTGCAGCTTTGAAGCCCTCATCAGTATCTTTCTCTTCATCATCCTTTCCTCCTCTTCCCCACCCCCTCCACCCGCCCCACTCCTGCCTGAGTGGTCAACTGGCTGGCTGGTGGGTGGGCAGGGGTGGGGCATCCTGAGCCTTATTCCCACTGGCTCTTAGAGTTACCTCCCAGGTGGCGCACGGGGCTGGGGATGGATAGTATTGCCCTCAGCGTCCTTCCGTCAGCGCTGGTGCTCCTGGCATTCCGCTCCTTCAGCACCTTCTTTGTGGAGTTTGTGGCAGTGTTTGACAGCAGGCAGCACCTTCTCCTGCATCGCCTCCCGGTGCAGCACTTTGGGGGCCCAGCGGGCAGTGCCCTGAGCACAGAGATCCTGGTGATGACTGGAGGCATCATGGCCCCAGGGCGATGCTGCTCGCCTTCTCTGCTACCTCCTTGACCCATCTATACCTGGGTACTCGGCCGCTCCCAGGCGCTGGGCGGGCCTGACCTTCACTCCAAACAGTAGGAAGAATTATGCTACCTTATTTTAAGATTTATTCTGTAAAGTCACAGATATCAAAACACTGGTAATGATGAAAGGACAGAACACCACATTGATTATGGGAATAAAATAAAGTCCCACACATAGATGGTCTGTTTATTTTCAACAATGAACACAAGGTCATTTCATAGGGAAAAGGAAAGTCTATTCAACAAATAGTGATAGAAAAACTGGATAACTATGTAAAAAATTAACGTTAACCCTAATCTCACATCATTCATAAAGAATTACCTTAACAGAGACTTTGTCTTATTTTAATTTTAAGTTTTATTCCAGCATCTGATATAATATATACTGTTCAGATGATAGGAGATGCTAAAACTTTGTTTTAGTTTTAATTTTAAATAATAACCTAATTAGACAGATTCTGGTACCCTGATTTCACTGTATCAGTTCAGGTAGCTTTCTAGTTATAGCTCCCAGATATACTTACGTGTGCACTGAAATAATTAATCATTTTAGAGATATTTCTTTGTGTCGTTGCAGTTGTAGGTATTGGAAGCTGCAAGAACAAGAACATGTTAAGTAGAGTGACAAGAAGAGAACAATGATATGTGCCTGTGGATAATCAGTACCATTTGTTGATGCAGCTGATTTGCATTTTACTGGCAGCTAGAGTCAATATGACATATTCATTACCCAAATATTTAATTCCAGTAAGATATCTTTTTTAAAAAATATAAGCAAAATGTGCCAAAGGTTGTGGATTAAATTCCCAGTTCAGTTTTGGGTTTGATCCCTGGTTGGGACATAGCTGATTGATGTTTCTCTCTCTCCCTTCTTCTCTCTCTAAAATCAATAAACATGTCCTCAGTTGAGCAGTAATAATAATAATAATAATAATAATAATAATAATAATAATGGCATAATGCAACTATTTTGCTCAAAGAAGTTAAAAGATGTTGGTACCTATCTTTTCAATATATGGGTGGATAGACAGTGATTAATGTTGGTCGATGAACTAAAGGGGTAAGTTGACTTGACCATTGACACAGAAGAGCAAAATTTGGAGGCAGAGTTCAGGACTCCTAATGACTGATTTTATAAAACAACTAGAGGCCCAGTGCACAAAATTCAAAATTCATGCACTGGGTGGGCCTAAGCCTACAGTCGGACAGCCTTAGCGCTGCTGCAGAGGCAGGAGAGGCTTCCACCACCACCACTGTGCTCACCAGTCTTGAGCCCGGCTTTTGGCTGAGCGGCACTCCCCCTGTGGGAGCACACTGAACACCAGGGGGCAGCTCCTGCATTGAGTGTCTGCCCTCTGGCAGACAGTGCCAGTCATAGCAACCGGTCATTCCACTGTTTGGTCAATTTGCCTATTAGCCTTTTATTATGTAGGACTAGAAGCCTGGTGCACAAATTCGTGCATGGGTGGAGTCCAGCCGGCCAGCCCCAATGGGGGCCAAAGGGGCCAGGCGAGTGGTTAGCTGGCCAGCCCTGCCCCCAATCAGGGGAGGGGGGCGATTAGGGATGGGGCCAGCCAGGGAGAGGGGCCATGGGCAGTTGGCCTGCTGGGGTACGGTGGGTGGGCCAATTGGGGACAATCAGGGTGTGGGAGGCCAGCCATGGGGAGGGGCCACAGGAGATAGACCAGCCCCCTCTGCCCCAATCTGCCTGGGGCCAGCTGGGGAGAGGCCACCCCCTGATCAGGCTGATTGGCCAGCCACAGTGCATCATAGCAACCGGTCATTCCGGTCACTCGGTGGTTCTAGTTGTTCCAGCATCCCGGTCGCTTGGTTTTATATAGAGAGATTTTTTAAAGAAATAGGCTATATTATAGAATACCTCCCTCATCACATGGTTGCAAACCGGATATGCTCTTAAAAAGAAAACAAAAAAAAGTGTATCAGAAAACAAAATGCTTCTCAAAACATGTTTCATGTCATTACTTTAATCACTACAACAGAAAGAAAATCCCAGCTAGGTCCAGTAGCCCTTTATGATTCTTCCATACTTGCACCCCTTCCTTTGAAGGGGGACAGCCTTTACCATAGCAATAGTAGCAGTAGCCAGTGTGGGCTGATGTAGGCCTGGAGAAGTATTGCAGAGGGTAACACATACTCTGAAACAAGAATGTGAGTCGGGGTGTCTTGTTTATGCTGCTTAGTTTGACACTGCTTTTTCTAAGTTCTAGTATCATGTTGTTTATCTATAAAGTGCATACTGAGTCACCTGCAGGAAATTACATTATTTTTAATTAATGTTACTATAAATAAGTTCTATTGTGTAGGAAAATTCTTTTTTAAAAAATTTTATTGTTTAAAGTATTACACATAGTAGTACATATATCTCCTTTTTCCCCCGATTGACCTTCCCCCAGCCTCCCTTACTCCCTGTCACATGCCCTCATCCTACCCCTCCCCCCCCCAGTGTCTTGTGTCCATTGGTTGTGCTTATATGCATGCATACAAGTCCTTTGGTTGATGTCTTTCACCCCTCCCCAACACTCCCCAGCCTTCCCCCTGTAATTTGACAGTCTGTTTGATGCTTTACTGCCTCTGTATCTATCTTTTTGTTCATCAGGTTATAATGTTCTCTTTTTTTTAAAATATATTTTATTGATTTTTTACAGAGAGGAAGGGAGAGAGACAGAGATTTAGAAACATCGATGAGAGAGGAACACCGATCAGCTGCCTCCTGCACGTCTCCTACTGGGGATGTGCCCGCAACCCAGGTACATGCTCCTGACCGGAATTGAACCCGGGACCCTCCAGTCCGCAAGACGACGCTCTATCCACCGAGCCAGACCGGTTTCGGCAGGTTATAATGTTCTTTATCTTCCACAAATGAGTGAGATCATCTGGTATTTTTCTTTCATTGCCTGGCTTATTTCACTTGGCATGATGCTCTCCTGTTCTTACCATTTGTTGCTGAAAATGGTAAGAATTCCACTTTTTTATAGCAGCATAGTATTCCATTGTGTAGATGTACCATGGTTTTCTGATCCACTCATCTGCTGATGGGCACTTAGGCTATTTCCAAATCTTAGCTATGGTGAATTGTGCTGCTATGAACATAGGGGTGCATATATCCTTTCTGATTGTTCTTTCTAGTTTCTTGGGATATATTCCTAGAAGTGGGATTACTGGGTCAAATGGCAGTTCCATTTTTAGTTTTTTGAGGAAACTCCATACTGTTCTTCACAGTGACTGCACCAGCCTGCATTCCCACCAGCAGTGCACGGGGGTTCCTTTTTCTAAGCATCCTCGCCAGCACTTGTCATTTGTTGATTTGTTGATGATTGCCATTCTGGCAGGTGTGAGATGGACCCGCATTGTCATTTTGATTTTCATCTCTCGGATAATTAGTGACTTTGAGCATGTTTTCATATGTCTCTTGACCTTCCTTCTGTATGTCCTCTTTTGAAAAGTATCTATTTAGGTCCGTTGCCCACTTTTTGATTGGATCATTTATCTTCCTTTTATTAAGCTGTATGAGTTCCCTGTAAATGTTGGATATTAAACCTTTATCAGTGATAATATTTGCAAATATGTTCTCCCATATAGTGGGCTTTCTTGTTATTTTGTTGATGCTTTCTTTTGCTATGCAAAAGCTTTTTCTTTTGATGTAGTCCCTTTGTTTATTTTCTCTTTAGTTTCCATTGCTGTAGGATAGGGATTGGTAAAGAAATTGCTCCGGCATATGTCTGAGATTTTGCTGCCTGTGGATTCCTCTAGTATTTTTATAGTTTCCTGTCTTATGTTTAAGTCCTTTATCCATTTGGAGTTTATTTTTGTGTATGGTGTAAGTTGGTGGTCTAGTTTAATTTTTTTGCATGTATCTGTCCAGTTTTCCCAACACCATTTATTGAAGAGACTGTCTTGACTCCATTGTATGTTCATGCGTCCTTTGTCAAATATTAATTGAGCATAGTGGTTCGGGTCAATATCTGGGTTCTCTGTTCTATTCCATTGATCTATATGTCTGTTCTTGTGCCAATACCAGGCTGTTTTGAGAACAGTGGCATTGTAATGCAGCTTAAAACCTGGTATTGAGATCCCACCTACTTTGTTCTTTCTCAGGATTGCTGTGGCTATTTGGGGTCTTATTTTGTTCCAGATGAATTTTTGGAGAGTTCTTTCTAGGTCTGTGAAATATGCCGTTGGTATTTTAATGGGGAATGCATTGAATCTATAGATTGTCTTGGGTAGTATAGATATTTTAATAATGTTGATTCTAACAATCCATGAACATGGTATGTTCTTCCATCTGTTTATGTCTTCCTCTATCTCTTTTCTCAGTGTCCTGTAGTTTTCCGCATATAGGTCCTTTACCTTCTTAGTTAAGTTTATTTCTAGGTATCTTAATTTTTTTGATGTGATGGTAAATGGGATTGCTTTTTTAGTCTCTCTTTCTGTAAGTTCACTATTGTTGTATAGAAATGCCATAGATTTCTTGGCGTTAATTTTGTATCCTGCTACATTGCCGGATTCATTTATTAACTCTAATAGTTTTTTGATGGAGTCTTTAGGGTTTTTTATGTACACTATCATGTCATCTGTGAATAATGACAGTTTTACTTCTTCTTTTCCAATTTGGATGCCTTTTATTTCTTCTTCTTGTCTAATCACAATAGCTAATACTTTCAGTACTATGTCAAACAGGAGTGGTGAGAGTGGGCATCCCTGTCTTATTCCTGTTCTTAGAGGAATTAGTTTTTGCCCATTGTGTATGATGTTGGCTGTGGGTTTGTCATATATGGCTTTTATTATGTTGAGGTATGATCCTTCAATTCCCACCTTGCTGAAAGTTTTCATAAAAAATGGGTGTTGGATTTTGTCAAATGCCTTTTCTGCATCAATTGATATGACTATGTGGTTTTTATCTCTGAATATGTTTATGTGATGTACCACGTTTATTGATTTGTGGGTATTATACCATCCTTGCATCCCTGGGGATAAATCCTACTTGGTCATGGTGTATGATCTTTCTGATGTACTGCTGGATCCTGTTTGCAAAGATTTTGTTGAGGATTTTGGCATCTATGTTCATGAGGGATATTGGCCTGTAATTCTCTTTCATTGTGTTGTCTTTACCTGGTTTTGGTATTAGGGTGATGCTGGCTTCATAGAATGAGCTTGGAAGTGTTCCTTCCTCTTGAATTTTTTGTAGTAGTCTGAGGAGGATAGGTTTTAGTTCTTCCTTGAATATTTGGTAAAACTCCCCTGTGAAGCTGTCTGGTCCCGGGCTTTTGTTTGCTGGAAGCTTTTTTTTTTTTTTTTTTTTTAGTGGATCTTTTATTTTATTTTTTTTATTTATTTTTTTTTTCATGGAGACTGGCTGTTTATTATTTTTTATTTTTTTTTTATTGCTTAAAGTATTACAAAGGGTATTACATATGTATCCATTTTATCCCCCCGCCCTAGACAGTCCCCTAGCCTCCCCTATCCCCCAGTGTCTTATGTCCATTGGTTATGCTTATATGCATGCATACAAGTCCTTTAGTTGATCTCTTACCTCCCTACCTCCTGCCCCCCAACCTTCCCCGGCCTTCCCGCTGCAGTTTGACAATCTGTTTGAGGCAGCTCTGCCTCTGTATCTATTATTGTTCAAAAGTTTATAATGGTCTCTATTGTCCATGAATGAGTGAGATCATGTGGTATTTTTCCTTTATTGACTGGCTTATTTCACTTAGCATAATGCTCTCCAGTTCCATCCATGACGTTGCAAATGGTAAGAGTTCCTTCCTTTTTAGAGCAGCATAGTATTCCATCGTGTAGATGTACCACAGTTTTCTAATCCATTCATCTACTGATGGGCACTTAGGCTGTTTCCAGATCTTAGCTATGGTGAATTGTGCTGCTATGAACATAGGGGTGCATATATCCTTTCTGATTGGTGTTTCTGGTTTCTTGGGATATATTCCTAGGAGTGGGATCACAGGGTCAAATGGGAGTTCCATTTTCAGTTTTTTAAGGAAACTCCATACTGTCTTCCATAGTGGCTGCACCAGTCTGCATTCCCACCAGCAGTGCACAAGTGTTCGTTTTTCTCCACATCCTCTCCAGCACTTGTCGTTTGTTGATTTGTTGATGATAGCCAGTCTGACAGGTGTGAGATGGTACCTCATTGCTGTTTTGATTTGCATCTCTCGGATGATTAGTGACTTTGAGCATGTTTTCATATGTCTCTTGGCTTTCTGAATGTCCTCTTTTGAAAGGTGTCTATTTAGGTCCTTTGCCCATTTTTTGATTGGATTGTTTATCTTCCTTTTGTTAAGTTGTATGAGTTCCCTATAAATTTTGGAGATTAGGCCCTTATCAGATATGACATTGGCAAATATGTTTTCCCACACAGTGGGTTTTCTCGTTGTTTTGTTGATGGTTTCTTTTGCTGTGCAGAAGCTTTTTATTTTGATGTAGTCCCATTTGTTCATTTTTTCATTAGTTTCAAGTGCCCTAGGAGCTGTATCAGTGAAGAAATTGCTTCGGCATATGTCTGAGATTTTGTTGCCTTTGGATTCTTCTAGAATTTTTATGGTTTCCCATCATACATTTAAGTCCTTTATCCATTTTGAGTTTATTTTTGTGTATGGTGTAAGTTGGTGGTCTAGTTTCATTTTCTTGCATATATCTGTCCAATTTTCCCAACACCATTTATTGAAGAGACTATCTTGCCTCCATTGTATGTTCTTGCCTCCTTTGTCAAATATTAATTGAGCATATTGGTTCGGGCCGATTTCTGGACTATCTATTCTATTCCATTGATCTATATGCCTATTCTTGTGCCAATACCAGGCAGTTTTGAGAACAGTGGCTTTGTAATACAACTTGATATCTGGTATTGAGATCCCACCTACTTTGTTCTTTTTCAGGATTGCTGCAGCTATTCGGGGTCTTTTTTTATTCCAGATGAATTTTTGGAGAGTTCGTTCTAGATCTCTGAAGTATGCCGTTGGTATTTTAATGGGAAGTGCGTTGAATTTATAGATTGCTTTGGGTAGTATGGACATTTTAATGATGTTGATTCTACCAATCCATGAACACGGTATGTTCTTCCATCTGTTTATGTCTTCCTCTATATCTTTTTTCAACGTCCTGTAGTTTTCTGAGTAGAGGTCTTTTACCTCTTTAGTTAAGTTTATTCCTAGGAGAACCAAGATGGCGGCATAGGTTAACGCCGGAGTTTGCTGCTTTGAACAACTACTTCAAAAGTGAAACCAAAAAACGGAAGGGACATCACCCAGAACCACAGGAACGCTGGCTGAGTGGAAGTCCTACAACTTGGAGGAAAGAGAAACGCATACGGACACTCAGAGGAGGCGCAGTGCTGAAGTCAAATTCTGAGGTGCGGAGTTCGCGGAGCGGGCTGGCGGCGGAGGGCATGGTTGTTGTTTTCAATCGGGAGGGAGTCGCAGACTCTGAGCACCAGATCCGGGCGAGTCTTTAGGGACCCAGACTCAAACGGGAGAATCGGGACTGTCTGGCCTCGGTCAGAGCGAGTGCAGCTTTCTCTCCCAGCTTTGCAGCGGGTGCTGGGACTCAGAGAGGCAGAGCCCCTGGGGACAGGACTGAGAGCCGCCATAACTGCTCTCTCCGGCCCACCCTGTTGATCCTGTGCGACCCGCCCCGCCCAAGCCCTGCACAGAGGCATTTGCCGGATAGCCTCAGGCAAAGGCTAGATTAGCACCTCCCTAGAGGACAGAAGTTCTCTCACTGCTGACACAGCCGATTCTCATAGCCACTTGGCCTGGAGGTCAAACCCTCCCTGGAATTAGCTACAACAATCAAGATTTATCTATAAGACTGCGAACAAAGACCACTAGGGGGTGCACCAAGGAAGCATAACAAAATGCGGAGACAAAGAAACAGGACAAAATTGTCAATGGAAGAAATAGAGTTCAGAACCACACTTTTAAGGTCTCTCAAGAACTGTTTAGAAGCTGCCGATAAACTTAATGAGATCTACACGAAAACTAATAAGACCCTCGATCTTATATTGGGGAACCAACTAGAAATTAAGCACACACGGACTGAAATAACGAATATTATACAGATGCCCGACAGCAGACCAGAGGAGCGCAAGAATCAAGTCAATGATTTGAAATGCGAGGAAGCAAAAAACATCCAACCGGAAAAGCAAAATGAAAAAAGAATCCAAAAATGCGAGGATAGTGTAAGGAGCCTCTGGGACAGCTTCAAGCATACCAACATCAGAATTATAGGGGTGCCAGAAGATGAGAGAGAGCAAGATATTGAAAACCTATTTGAAGAAATAATGACAGAAAACTTCCCCCACCTGGTGAAAGAAATGGACTTACAGGTCCAAGAAGCGCGGAGAACCCCAAACAAAAGGAATCCAAAGAGGACCACACCAAGACACATCATAATTAAAATGCCAAGAGCAAAAGATAAAGAGAGAATCTTAAAAACAGCAAGAGAAAGAAACTCAGTTACCTACACGGGAATACCCATACGACTGTCAGCTGATTTCTCAACAGAAACTTTGCAGGCCAGAAGGGAGTGGCAAGAAATATTCAAAGTGATGAATACCAAGAACCTACAACCAAGATTACTTTATCCAGCAAAGCTATCATTCAGAATTGAAGGTCAGATAAAGAGCTTCACAGATAAGGAAAAGCTAAAGGAGTTCATCACCACCAAACCAGGATTATATGAAATGCTGAAAGGTATCCTTTAAGAAGAGGAAGAGGAAGAAAAAGGTAAAGATACAAATTATGAACAACAAATATGCATCTATCAACAAGTGAATCTAAGAATCAAGTGAATAAATAATCTGATGAACAGAATGAACTGGTGATTATAATAGAATCAGGGACATAGAAAGGGAATGGACTGACTATTCTTGGGGGGGAAAGGGGTGTGGGAGATGTGGGAAGAGACTGGACAAAAATCGTGCACCTATGGATGAGGACAGTGGGTGGGGAGTGAGGGCGGAGGGTGGGGCGGGAACTGGGAGGAGGGGAGTTATGGGGGGAAAAAAGAGGAACAAATGTAATAATCTGAACAATAAAGATTTAATTAAAAAAAAAAAAGTTTATTCCTAGGTAGCTTAATTTTTTTTGGTGCGATGGTAAACGGGATTGTTTTTATAATCTCTCTTTCTGAAAGTTCACTATTGGTGTATAGAAATACCTCAGATTTCTTGGGGTTAATTTTGTATCCTGCTACATTGCCAAATTCATGTATTAAGTCTAGTAGCTTTTTGATGGAATCTCTAGGGTTTTGTATGTATAATATCATGTCGTCTGCAAATAAGGACAGTTTTACTTCCTCTTTTCCAATTTGGATGCCTTTTATTTCTTCTTCTTGCCGAATTGCAATGGCTAACACTTCCAGTACTATGTTGAACAGGAGTGGTGAGAGGGGGCATCCCTCTCTTGTTCCTGTTTTTAGGGGAAATGGTGTTAGTTTTTGTCCATTGAGTATGATGTTGGCTGTGGGCCTGTCATATATGGCTTTTATTATGTTGAGGTATGATCCTTCTACTCCCACCTTGCTGAGAGTTTTTATCAAAAATGGGTGTTGAATTTTGTCAAATGCTTTTTCTGCATCAATTGATATGACCATGTGGTTTTTTTATTTCAATTTGTTTATGTGATGTATCACGTTTATTGATTTGCGGATATTGTACCATCCTTGCATCCCTGGGATAAATCCTACTTGGTCATGGTGTATGATCTTTCTGATGTACTGCTGGATCTGATTTGCTAAGATTTTGTTGAGGATTTTGGCATCTATGTTCATGAGGGATATTGGCCTGTAATTCTCTTTCATTATGTTGTCTTTACCTGGTTTTGGTATTAGGGTGATGCTGGCTTCATAGAATGAGCTTGGAAGTGTTCCTTCCTCTTGAATTTTTTGTAGTAGTCTGAGGAGGATAGGTTTTAGTTCTTCCTTGAATGTTTGGTAAAACTCCCCTGTTAAGCCGTCTGGTCCTGGGCTTTTGTTTGCTGGAAGCTTTTTGATGACTGCTTCAATTTCTTCCATAGTTATTGGCCTGTTGAGATTTTTAGATTCTTCCTGATTGAGTTTTGGAATGTTGTATTTTTCTAGGAATTTGTCCATTTCCTCCAGGTTGTCTAGTTTGTTGGAGTAAAGCTGTCCATAGTATTTTTTAACAATCATTTGTATTTCTGTGGGGTCTGTTGTTATTTCGCCTCTATCGTTTCTGATTTTGTTTATTTGGGTCCTCTCTCTCTGCTTCTTGGTGAGTCTGGCTAGAGGTTTGTCAATCTTGTTTATCCTTTCAAAGAACCAGCTCTTGGTTTCGTTGATTTTCTGTATTGTTTTTTTGGTCTCTATGTCATTTATTTCTGCTCTAATCTTTATTATCTCCTTCCTTCTGCTCACTCTGGGGTTTTCTTGTTGCTCTCTTCCTAATTCTTTGAGTTGTAGAGTTAGATGATTTACTACCATTTTTTCTTGTTTTTTGAGATAGGCCTGTAGAGCTATAAACTTCCCTCTCAGGACTGCTTTCATTGTGTCCCATAGGTTTTGGATTGTTGTGTTTTCATTGTCATTAGTTTCCAGGATGTTTTTAATTTCTTCTTTGATCTCATTGGTAACCCAATCAATATTTAATAGCATGCTATTCAGCTTCCAGGTGTTTGAGTATTTTGGGTTGTTTTTATTGTAGTTTATTTCTAATATTATGCCATCGTGGTCTGCGAAGACGCTTTTTATGATTTCAATCTTCTTGAATTTGGGGATACTTTGCTTGTGACCCAACATATGGTCTATTTTTGAATATGTCTTATGAGCATTTGAGTAGAATGTATATTCCGTGGCTTTGGGGTGAAGTGTTCTGAAGATGTCTATTACGTCCATCTGATCCAGTGAGTCATTTAGGATTGCTGTATCTTTGCTGATTGTTTGTTTAGAGGGCTTATCCAGTGCTGTCAGTGGTGTATTAAAGTCTCCTACTATGATTGTATTGTTGTCGATCTCTCCTTTGATATCTTCCAGGAGTTTATTTATGAATTTGGGTGCTCCTGCATTGGGTGCATATATGTTTACCAGGGTTATATCTTCTTGTTGTATTGATCCCTTTAGTATTATGAAGTGGCCTTCCTTATCTCTTGTTATGGCCTTCACTTTGAGGTCTATTTTGTTCGATATAAGTATTGCTACCCCAGCTTTCTTTTCCTTTCCATTTGCCTGAAAGATATTTTTCCATCCTTTCACTTTCAGTCTGTGTGAGTCCCTTCTAATGAGGTGGGTTTCTTGTAGACAGCAGATGTATGGGTCATGTTTTTTTATCCATTCAGCCACTCGATGTCTTTTGTTTGCAGCATTTAGTCCGTTTACGTTTAAAGTTATTATTGAAAGGTACTTGTTTGTAGCCATTTCTTTTTTTATGTGGCTGTTTTCTTTCTGAGCTTTTTATTTCTTATTTTTATACCAGTCCCTTTAGCATTCCTTGCATTGCTGGCTTGGTGGTGACAAACTCCCTTAGCCTTTTTTTGTCTGTGAAGCTTCTTATTTCCCCTTCAAGTTTGAATGATAGCCTTGCTGGATAGAGTATTCTTGGATTCAGTCCTTTGCTTTGCATCACTTTGTAAATTTCAGTCCATTCTTTTCTGGCCTGATGTGTTTCTGTTGAGAAATCATTTGACAGTCTAATGGGAGATCCCTTGTATGTAACTTTCCGTCTCTCTCTTGCAGCCTGGAAGATTCTCTCTTTGTCCTGAACATTTGCCATGGTGATTATCATTATGGTGTGGGTCTTTTCGGGTTCACCTTGTTTGGGACTCTCTGGGCTTGTGTGACTTTTTTCTTCCCCACCTCAGGAAAGTTTTCTGATATTATTTCTTCAAGTAGGTTTTCTAATCCTTGTTCATCCTTCTGTTGTTCTGGTACTCCTATTATTCGTATGTTGTTTCGTTTCATGTTGTCCCAAAGCTCCCTTAGGCTCTCCTCCTGTCTTTTAATTTTTTTCTCCAATTGCAGTACATTTTGGGTGTGTTTTGCTTCCTTGTCTTCTAATTCACTAATTCGGTCCTCCGCTTCTCCTAGTCTACTGTTGATACTTTCAATGGAGTTTTTCATTGCAGCTATATCACTCTTCATTTCTTCTTGGGTCTTACTTAAGTCGTTGATTTTTTCATCCGTTTCTTCTAGCTTCTTCCATATGTTATCGATTTTTTAATCTGTTTCTTCTTGCTTCTTGCAGAGGTTGTCGATTTTTTCCTCCATCCGGTTTATGCACTCTAGGACCCTTATTCTGAATTCTTTATCTGTCATGTTGCATGCCTCTGTATTACTTAGCTTCTTTTCTGGAGAGTCCTCCTTCTCTTTCCTTTGGGGGCTTCTTTGTCTACCCATGTTTGATCTCACTGACATATCTAGACGTTGAGTCGTTTAGTGGTTGCTCCCTTGGTGGCAGTGACTCCTTGGTCTGTGGTTGCTCTTTGGGCGGTTGCGTTAGCAGCTGCTCTTCAGTTGGCAGCAGCTCCTCTGGTGGGTGCTGTTCACAGCTGTGGTGGCTCTTCTGGCTGGTGGGGCGAGGTTTCACGTACAGCTGCTGTTCCTCAGCAGAGGATGTGGTGCTCAGGAGGTTGCTGTTGCTTGGATCTGCTGTGTTGATTTAAAGGCACAAAATACAACACAACAAGGCACCATGTACCAGGCACTATACACAAATATATTCACGATATTAATAACCCCACGTAAAGGTGACCACCTGAATTAAGAGAATTAGGGGATAAGGAAGAAGGAAGAGAAAAATATAAAAGAGAAAAAAGAAAAGAAAAGTAGGGACCAAAAAAAGGAGTGCAAAAATGAAATTGGGAAAAAGGAGGGGGGAAAATAAAAGCGAGAAAAGAAAAAAAAAAAAAGAGCGAAAAGAGAGAATGAAGTGGAAGACGAGAAGAGACTTTTTATATGAGGAGAATACTCCTATAGAACAGCCATTAATCCCAACAAATTCCAGCAACAGCTCCCTGGATATGAATGCAAACTAGAAACAACTAATAATATAACGATGAAAATAGAATGGAGAACACTAATCCCAAAATAAAATAAAGAGAAAATAAAATGGCACTTTAAAAAATGGTAAAATGGTAGGAGTAATAATACTGGTTAAGAATAAGAAGGTAGTAATTAAAAGGATAAAATCAGGTGATGGAAAAAGAAGAAAAAAAAAGGAAAAAAATTGGTTTCTTAGTTAAAAAGTGAAAAAAGAAAAAAAAAATTGCAGTAGTGAAGGTCCTTCGGTTCTTCTCTTCTTCAGTCTGGCTCGCCTTTAGTCCTGCCAGGTATTCAGGAGAGTGTTGAGTTTCCCTGCGATATACTGTTCCTCTGTGTTGTAAACCACAGTCCTTATTTTAAAGCAGGCCGCATTTATTTCCCAGACTGCCTTGTTTTGTGTTTAGCAAAGAGTCAGTTTGTGGGTCAGCCTCTGGGTGGCAGTGTTCTGGGGTTGGCCTCTGAGGCTATAGGGCCTCTGTCCAGTGGAAGTTCACTGCCCAGAGCTGACTGCCTAATAGTTAGTTACAGGCACTATGTTGTTGCTGGGATTGAAAATCCCTCTATAGGCCAGACCCTGTTCTATTTTTTTTTAATTAAATCTTTATTGTTCACATTATTACATTGGTTCTTCTTTTTTCCCCCCATAACTCCCCTCCACCCAGTTCCCACCGCACCCTCCGCCCTCATTCCCCACCCACTGTCCTCATCCATAGGTGCACGATTATTGTCCAATCTCTTCCCTCACCCCCCACACCTCTTTCCTCCCCAAGAATAGTCAGTCCATTCCCTTTCTATGTCCCTGATTCTATTATAATCACCAGTTCATTCTGTTCATCAGATTATTTATTCACTTGATTTTTAGATTCACTTGTTGATAGATGTGTATTTGTTGTTCATAATTTGTATCTTTACCTTTTTCTTCTTCTTCCTCTTCTTAAAGGATACCTTTCAGCATTTCATATAATCCTGGTTTGGTGGTGATGAACTCCTTTAGCTTTTCCTTATCTGTGAAGCTCTTTATCTGACCTTCAATTCTGAATGATAGTTTTGCTGGATAAAGTAATCTTGGTTGTAGGTTCTTGGTATTCATCACTTTGAATATTTCTTGCCACTCCTTTCTGGCCTGTATAGTTTTCTGTTGAGAAATCAGCTGACAGTTGTATGGGTACTCCCTTGTAGGTAACTGACTTTCTCTTGCTGCTTTCAGGATTCTCTCTTTGTCTTTTGCTCTCAGCATTTTAATTATGATGTGTCTTGGTGTGGTCTTCTTTGGCTTCCTTTTGTTTGGGGTTCTCTCCACTTCCTGGACTTGTAAGTCTATTTCTTTCACCAGGTAGGGGAAGTTTTCTGTCATTATTTCTTCAAATAGGTTTTCAATATCTTGCTCTCTCTCTTCTTCTGGCACCCCTGTAATTCGGATGTTGGTCCACTTGAAGCTGTCCCAGAGGCTCCTTACCCTATCTTCGTATTTTTGGATTCTTTTTTCATTTTGCTTTTCCAGTTGGGTGTTTTTTGCTTCTTCGTATTTCAAATCTTTGACTTGATTCTTGCGATCCTCTGGTCTGCTGTTGGGAGTCTGTATAATATTCTTTATTTCAGCCAGTATATGCTTAATTTCTAGTTGGTTCTTTATCACAATATCAAGGGTCTCACTAGATATCTTGAGGGTCTCATTAAGTTTATCGGCGGTTTCTAGAAAATTCTTGAAAAACCTTAAAAGTGTGGTTTTGAACTCTATATCCAGCAGTTTGCTTTCCTCCATTTCTGTCATTTGTGTCCTGTTTCTTTGTCTCAGCATTTTTTTATGCTTCACTGTGTCAATAGAGTGGCTTTCTGTGCTAAGTGTCCTATAGGGCCCAGTGCCTCAGCCTCCCCAATTACCTGTGGTAGACACTCTTGGTGCACCCCCTGTGCGCTTTGTGCACAGTCTTGTTGTAGTTAAGCCTTGATTGTTGTAGGTAACAGTGGGAGGATTTGACCTCCAGGCCAATTGGCTGTGAGAATCAGCTGTGTCTATGGTGGGAGAACTTCTGTGCTGAAGACACCCTTATGGGGCAAGACTTGCTTCAGTGGGGCTTTGGTGCTCACTGAGTCTGCCCCCTGAGTGTGTCCCTTATAGATCTGAGGAGTTGTAATTAGATGGTCCCACTCTGACTACTGGGTACACTGGCTCTTGGATCTCTAAGGAAGTGCTAATCTAGCCTCTGCCTGAGGCTACCCAGCAGAAGCCAGCTGTAAAGCAATGCAAGTTGCCCTGGGGCCTTGGGGCAGCTGCAGTTTGTTAAGTAATTTTCAGATTACAAAGGGTCTGGCCTTTCATATGCAAAAGCCTCCGTGCAGGGCTTGGGCGGGGTGGAGTCCCAGGGGATCAACAGGGCGGGCTGGGTGAGCAATATGGCTGCTCTCAGTCCTGTCCTCAGAGGCCCCGGCAATCGCTGCGAGTGCCTCCGAGAGAAAGCTGCCCTTGAGTTCCAACCGATGCCAGACAGTCCCGTTTCTCCCATATGAATCTGGGTCCCCAGAGACTCGCCCGGAACTGGAGCTCAGAGCCTGAGACTCCCTCCCGCTTGAAAAAGTCAATCATGTCCTCAGCTGCCAGCCCTCTCCGCATGCACCTCCGCACCTTTGTATTTTACTTCCGCACCTCCTCTGAGTGTCATTATGCTTTTCTCTTTCCTTCTAGTTGTAGAATTTCCAATCAGCCAACCTTCCTGTGGTTCTGGATGATGTCTGTTATGTCTTTTAGTCGTATTTTTGAAGTGGTTGTGTGAGGCAGCAATCTCCGGTGTTTACCTATGCCGCCATCTTGGTTTCTCCCTGTTTGCTGGAAGCATTTTGATTACTATTTCAATTTCTTCTGTAGCTATTGGCCTATTGAGATTTTTAGATTCTTCCTGATTGAGTTTTGGAAGGTTGTATTTTTCTAGGAATATGTTCATTTCCTCCAGGTTGTCCAGTTTGTTGGAATAGAGTTGTTCATAGTATATTTTAACAATCATTTGTATTTCTGTGGGGTCTGTTGTTATTTCTCCTCTTTCATTTCTCATTTTGTTTATTTGGGTCCTCTCTTTTTGCTTCTTGGTGAGCCTGGCTAGAGGTTCATCAATCTTGTTTATGCTTTCAAAGAACCAGCTCTTGGTTTTGTTGATCTTTTGTATTGTTTTTTTTTTTTTTGGTCTCTAAGTCATTTATCTCCACTCTGATTTTTATTTCCTTCCTTCTGCTTACACTGGGCTATTCTTGTTGCTCTCTTTCTAACTCTTTGAGTTGTAGGGTTAGGTAATTTATTGCCATTGTTTCTTGTTTTTTTGCAGTAGGCTTGTAGAGCTATGAACTTCCCTCTCAAGACTGCTTTCATTGTGTCCCATAGATTTTGGATTGTTGCGTTTTCATTGTCATTTGTTGCCACAATGGTTTTTATTTCTTCTTTGATCTCTCTGGTTACCCAGTGATTGTGTAATAGCATGCAATTTAGTCTCCATGTGTTTGATTTTTTTTTTGGATTGTTTTTCTTGTTGTTGATTTCTAGTTTTATGCCATTGTGATCTGAGAAGATGTTTGATACGATTTCTATCTTCATGAATTTGAAGAGACTTTGCCTGTGACCCAATATATGGTCTAACTTTGAAAATGACCCATGTGCTCTTGAGAAGAATGTATATTATGTGGTTTTGGGGTGAAGTGTTCTGAAGATGTCAATTAATTGCATTTGATCTAGTGAGTTATTTAGGATTGATGTTTCTTAGCTGATTTTTTGTTTAGAGGATTTGTCCAATGGTGATAGTGGGGTGTTAAAGTCCTCTTTACAGATTGACTGTGTTGCTGTCAATCTCTCCCTTGATATCCTCCAGAATTTTTTTTATGTATTTGGGTGCTCCTGTGTTGGGTGCGTATATGTTCACCAGAGCTATATTTTCTTGTTGGATTGCTCCCTTTAGTATTGTGAAGTGTTCTTCCTTATCTCTTGTTATGGCCTTCACTTTGAGATCAAATTTGTCAGATATAAGTATTGCTACCCCAGCTTTTTATTCATTTCCATTCGCCTGAAAAACCTTTTTCCATCCCTTCACCAGCAGTCTGTGTGCATCTTTTTTTCTGAGGTGGATTTCCTGTAGACAGAAGATATATGGGTCATGTTTTCTTATCCACTCAGTTACCCTATGTCTTTTGATGTGGCATTTAATCCATTAACATTTAAAGTTATTATTCATAGATACTTGTTTCTCGCCATTTTTATTCTTTACCCCTGTGTTCCTTCTTCGTTTCCTATTTCTTCTTTTTATAGCAGACCCTTTAGCATTTTCTGCATTGCTGGTTTGGTGGTAATAAACTCCCTTAGTCCTTTTTTATCTGTGAAGCTTCTGATTTCACCCTCAATTTTGATTGACAGCTTTGCTGGGTTCAGTATTCTTGGATTCAGACCCTTCCTTTGCATGACTTTGTATTTTTCACTCCATTCCCTTCTTGCCTGATGTATTTCTGTTGAGAAATCAGTCGCTAGTCTGATGGAGGATCCTTTGTAGGTAGCTTTCTGTCTCTCTCTGGCCGCTTTTAAGATTCTTACTTTGTCGTAGGTGTTTGCCAATTTAATTATTATGTGCCTTGGCATTGGTCTTTTCAGGTTCATTTTGTTTGGGACTCTGTGAGCTTCTTGGATTTGTGTGAGTTTTTTCTTCCCTATATCAGGGAAGTTTTCTATCATTATTTCTTCAAACTTGTTTTCTATTCCTTGCTCAGTTTCCTCTCCTTCTGGTACCCCTATTATGCAGATGTTTGTTTGTTTCGTGTTGTCCCAAAGTTCTCTTAGGCTCTCCTCCTGCTTTTTAATTTTTTTTTCTAGATGTTGCTCTGTTTTGGTATTTTTTCCTGCCTTGTCTTCTAGCTCACTAGTGCAGTCCTCTGCTTCTTCTAGTCTACTGTTGATGCTTTCTATTGAGTTCTTTATAGCAGCAATGTCATTTTTCATTTCCTCTTGGTTCTTACACATATTTTTGAATTTTTCTTCCATTCTTTTATCCACCTTATGACCTTTTCTATGAATTCTTTCTATGACAGGTTGCTAGCCTCCATTTCGTTTATTTCCTTTTCTGGTGATGCCTCCTTTTCTTTCATATGAGGGCTGTTTCTTTGTCTCCCCATAAACTCTCTTCTCCGGGTGTCTGGTTATGTAGTTCTCTCTCTCCTGCATTGATTTAAAGGCACAAAATATAGCTTTGCAGACGCTGCCACCCCAAAGCCGCCCATGACCAGCCATGGTGAACCCCACCGTGTACTTCGACATTGCCGCTGATGGCAAACCCCTTGGCCGCGTCTCCTTCGAGCTGTTTGCAGACAAAGTTCCAAAGACGGCAGAAAACTCTGTGCTCTGACCACTGGGGAGAAGGGAATTGGTTATAAAGGTTCCTGCTTTCACAGAATTATTCCGGGATTTATGTGCCAGGGTGGTGACTTCACAAGCCACAGTGGCACAGGCAGCAAGTCCATCTATGGGGAGAAATTTGAGGATGAGAACTTTGTCCTGAAACATACAGGTCCTGGCATCTTGTCCATGGCAAATGCTGGACCGAACACAAACGGCTCCCAGTTTCTCATCTGCACTGCCAATACTGAGTGGTTGGATGGCAAGCATTTGGTCTTCGACCAGGTGAAGGAAGGCATGGATATTGTTACAGCCATGGAGCGCTTGTGTCTAGGAATGGCAAGACCAGCAAGTAGATCACTCCAAGAAGAGGGGAAAAACTATTTATATGGGGAGAAAACTCCAATAGAACAGCCACTAATCCCAACAAATGCCAGCTACAAATACCTAGAGATGAATGCAAACTACAAACAACAACTAATATCAAGCAAGGCAGGGGAAAACAGAAGCAAAATACAAAACAAAAAGAAAAAGTGAAACAATCTCTCAAACAAGCATAAAAAATGATATAATCAACAGTCAAGCAAACAACAACAAAAGGACAGAGAGAAAAAAAATTGGATGGTGAAGAAAGAGAAGAGTGAGGTGTGTATGGACTTAGATCAGGGGATTGGAAATTAGATATATAAGTAGGGTGAAATTTTAACAGGGGGTAAAAAGAAGGAATAGGGAAAATCTAAAGCAGGAATAAGGTAAAAGAAACAGGACAACAAAAGGGGAAAAGTGAGGAAGAGAGTGTTGGCATAAAGGTAAAGTTGAGATAGAGTAAAATGATGCTAGAGGAAAGATGAAAATAGAATGTAGAACACTAATCCCAAAATAAAATAGACAATAAAATGACACTTTTTTAAAGAAAAGGTAAAATAGTAGTAGTAATAATACTGATTAAAAATAAAAATGTAATAATTAAAAAGGTAAAATCAACTGAGGAAAAAAAATTAGTTTCTTAAGTAAAAGATGAAATAAAAATAAAAATGTGCAGCAGTGAAGGTCATTCACTTCCTCTACTCTTCTGTTTGGCATACCTGTTTCCTAGTCAGGACAGTATTGAAGTTCCCTGTGTTCCGCTGCTCCTCAGTGTTGTAGGCCACAGTCCTGATTTTCAAGCAGGCAGTACTTCTTTGTTTCTTATGCTCCTTTATTTGTGTTTACACAGGAGTCAATTTGTGATTCAACCTCTGGGTGGCAGTGTTTCCGGATTGACCTCCGGGTCTTTAGGTCCTCTCTAGCTAATGTTTAGATTTTGTTTTCCCTGTGGCACTTAATAGTGGTTTGGGGGAATGGGTTACCCCAGAGCTGGTTCTCTGATAGTTATTCCCCCGCTCTGATCCCCAGGTTCCACAAAAACAACTTTCCCCTGCAGTTTCCTAGAGTATCCCCAATTGGCTGATCCTATGTATTGGGCTTAGTAATCAAAAGCAAGGATTTAAAGAGGGGGGAAAAAGAGAGAGAGAGAAAAGAGCCAGAGTAAGTGCGTGAACTCTGGCGCTGCGGAGCAAGTCTGTGCATACTCTTTTCCCCTTGGGTCTAAGCAGCGGCACACTGTTAACATTTTTAGGCCGCCCTTTTGCGCCCAGTTCAGCTATGGGTTGCTTTTTAGAGTTCCCTTCTGTTAGCAGCCCTGTGGCTCCCCTTCCACATTCCTGGATCACGCCAGCCCCAATGGCCGTGGAGTTTTCTGGGCACAGACTTCCTTGGATCCTCCAGCTCCGGCCATGTGTGTTTCTCTCTCCTGCCCAGACCACAGACCTCACCTCATCCCAGGTGAAATCTGACCTTTCAGTACAGGGGTGCAGAGCTCCTCTGAATCTGCGTGCTCGCGCCGCTTGGGACCCAGTGTTCCCGGGTTCGCAGCTGTACGCTGGGTGCCATTGTTGTAGATTCCCGGGATTTTCAGGCTCGGACAACATCCACTCTCCCCTTCAAGATGGTGTGGTCTCAGAGCGGGTCGCTCCGGGAGGGATCCCAGCAGCAGTGGAGGCTACCCGGTCAGGGGAACCCCGTCCGGCAACTCCCCACAGCCCCCCGGAGTATAGCTGTCCCTCAACTCACAAACACTCCCCGTGCGACCACACACTCTCCCTTCATTCTCTCACTCACGGCACTATCTTGCTGTCTGCCTTCCCGTCGGCAGCCATCTTCCTTCTCTCTCAGGAAAATTCTTTTAATTTGACTAAACTATTGACTTTTTTCTTAAATGATTGATTTACCAATAAATACATGTTAATAACAACTAGCAAAATCATTAGCAGCTTTCAGTCTCAATAGTTCACTTTGTTTCTTACAGATTAAATAGACTTAAAATCTTTACAAGGAAGTTAATATTGTTTATTGTGCTGTTGCCTTTTAAAATCAGTAGCGTATGGTTAATCAAGGGTATAAAACTTCCTAAAAGGATCTTAGAGAACTGAAAGTCTTCCTTTGCACTATTAATTATACTAAAAGAATAACAGGACCTCAAATTTCAAAATCAGTATTCTTTCACATGTAAGAACATCACTCATAGTTTTTGCTTTAATACTTGTTAATAAATATATATACTGTGTTCAAATTCCATGGCAGACATGGTCCTTTATATCTTCAAGTTTAAGTTCTTTAGGTATTTATATTTACCTAACTTTAACATTTTTTATCTCATATATGACATTCTCAAAGATCACTGTAAAATAATTTCTGTTGGTTTATGCCAACAAAAAAAGGAATAGCAGCGAGATCACATTCTTTCTTCTGTCACCTGAGGAGTATTTTTTACATTCCATACATTAGTACTTGATCAGACAAGTTGCTGAAATTTTCGCCATGTCAAAGTCATTTCTAAGAATTAATAGCTCTATTCCATTTTCTTTTCAACTCAATTGATATATCAATTTTAAAAATGGAAAAAAATCTTTGACAAAGATAATCCACCAATACGTGTCAAAATACTCAAATAAGATTACATACACTTAGGTTATATTTTAAGTAATTATGTGTGTCGTATAAGCTCTGACAAAATGCAGACTTCTGGAAAACACTGAAATAGCAAACACAGATTATTTAAAGAACTCTTATTGTTGTAAGAAGTGTTCAACAAGTTGAATGAAGGTAGAGAATTTGAATTTTATTTTCTCTTTTCTCTACCTGTCCTTCAGTGGAATTACTAATGAAATTTTTCTGCTTTATATACATGTTGATGTTAAGAATTAAAAATTTTCTCTGTGAAAAAATAGGAAGGAACATTATTGACCATGCTGGCCATATGGTATTCAAGATTTATAGTTCTTTTTTTCGGATTGAGTTTGTCAGTCCCTGTGCCAAAAGAGAATGTTTTTTGGATTGAGACAAAAGGATTTTTTCTTCTCCATCAAATACTTGCAGTCATACCATATTTTGTCTTTCTAATTTGAGCCATGACTTTCTTGTACAGTTGTTTCATCCTGTCTGAAATTTCTAATTACCTTTCTTTTTCTTGGATCGTGTGCTTTATTATTTCAGCTTTTCCCATCTTGTCACTCTTATTTTCTGTTTTATGTCGTTCCCTTTTGCGGCAAGCCCTCTATACTCCTGCATAAGCTGGACCTATTGCTGCTCTCTAGGCTGCTGCAGAGCTGTCATCCAGGATTTCTCTCTACCACTCTCCTGGGTTGGTTTTACTGTTTCTCGGATTGTTTCGTCTTTATTCCCTGTTCAAGTAACTACCCCCACTACCCCCCCCCCCAAAAAAAGGGTAGATGGTAGAGTTTTCTGAATATATAATTCAAATGTAAAACATTCATCTCTTCAAAACTTTTAAGGCATTACTCTTCTTTTTCTGCTTCCATTAACTGATTCCAAAATGATTCAAATTGGTCTTCCTTTGTAGACTCTTTTCATAAAAGATTTTAAATCTTTTCCAGCATGGCATTCTTAAATCTAATAAGGAGTTGTCAGAGAGTGGATCTTCTTTCATTTATTGTGTTCTATACTTATAGGTGCTTTCAATTTGAAGATTCTTGTCTTTCATCTCTGAGAAATGCTTCTTAAGATTATTTGATAGTTTTCTCCTCTGCTTTTTTCTTTCTAATGTCTCTTTCTGGTTTCCTAATTCCCAGGTGTTGTATATTCTGAACTGATTCTTTCCTATTTTTCTTTACATTTTATAAATCTTTAATTTTCTGATAAATGATTTTAGAAACCTCAACTTTATTTAAAGTTTGGGTTTTTTTTGGGGGGGGGGTCAGTAGATGAGTGTGCAGTTCAGTGGCATTAAGTACACTCACATTGTTGTGCATAGGATTGTTTAATGAGAGAAAAGTATATGTATATAATAGAAAAAGAATTGACATTCAACTGATTTTAAAAATCAAAGCATGACTTAAAGCAAAGGATTGTTTTTAAGGGGGAAACTATATAAAATAAATGTTCTGCTTAGTTGTACCAGTATTTGTCAAAGCATATCAAACAAATCATTATGAACCCTGAAGTTCTTTTGTCTGTTCTCTTTGCCTAGCACTTGACCACCAAGGGCTTGAGATGAAAAGAAAGAGATATGGCTACTCAACAGTCTCTCTTTTCAATGCAGTTGGAATAACAAAGTATGACATCTGGAACACAGCCAAGTGTTAGTTATTCATATCTTAAAATAATTTTAATGTAGATTTGCATTTATTAAAATTTGATAAGGTAGAAAAGCATGAATTACAGAAATAGTCTCATGAATATGAACAGCAAATGGATTAAAAGTGGCCATATCAAGCATTCCTCACTTGAAGTATTCTGCCAGCTCCTGAGTAATGCTTTGATTTGGTTTGAACCTTTTGTGTGTAACATTTTTTAGAGCAAGTCACTACAGTTCTTTCTGGATAATACAGGTCATGAGAAGTTCATTTGTAGGTGGGGCAGCTGTACTACTTTGGGGGACTGTCTTAATAGATCCATTTCATTAATTGTCATGAATTTTTTATTAACAAAACCAGTACATCAGGTTTAGCCAGCTAAAAACTGTTCTCATACTAGTAGTTGTTATCTTTATTGTCAGAAATAATATTACAAAAATAGGGAATTACTGCACATGCTTTAACTCTTGATTAAGCAGAGGAATGGCACTATCCATGAACAATAACTTAGGGGCATATTATCAAGTTGACATACGGTGTTTGGTTGTGCAACTCCCATTAACTTTAAAGCCCTGAGCTTTAATTTCAGTGTCTTCCAGTTAGGAATAATGCCATAACTGTCTGTTAGGTACTCTGAGTTAATGTGATTAATGTCAAGTAGCAGGATGTTCACTCTTTCTTCCTTAAGCTTTGTTCCTTAGGTATTCTTGGTTAAACAGCCTTTTAAGGAATTGCCTTTCAGAAACCAGGCAGAGGTATTAAGAAGCAGCAATAATAGTTTGAAAAATGAATTATGTTAGCATGTGTATTTTATTTACGTATGGAAGATTTTCTTTAATTTTAAGAAATTCCAAAAGCTTTCTTAGACATATGATAGGCAATTATAATATTACTAAAGGCCCAGTGCACGAATTCATGCACCAGTGGGGTCCCTCAGCCTGGCCTGCGGGATTCGACCAAAACTGGCTTTCCAACATGCCCGTAGGGCCGTGGTTGGCAAACCGCGGCTCTTTGGCCCCTTGAGTGTGGCTCTTCCACAAAATACCACGTGCGGGTGCACACGTACAGTGCAATTGAAACTTCGTGGCCCATGCACAGAAGTCGGTATTTTGCGGAAGAGCTGGTATTTTGTGGAAGAGCCACACTCAAGGGGCCAAAGAGCTGCATGTGGCTCACAAGCCGCGGTTTGCCGACCACTGCCCTAGGACTGCCATATTCCAAGAGGGTGCAGGCCAGGCCGAGGGACCCCACCGGTACACGATTGGGGCCGGGGAGAGACGCAGGCATTGGCCAGCTGGGGAGGGACCACGGGAGTGCTCCAGGGCATGCCTGGCCCGTCTCGCTCAGTCCCAATCTGCTGGACCTCAGCAGCAAGCTAACCTACCAGTCATCTGCCCCCTGGTGGTCAGTTCACATCATAGCGACTGGAAGACCAATCAACTGTTCCCTGGTGGTCAGTGAACATCATAGGGAGCGGTTGAGCAGTCTTAGCATATCATTAGCTTATTTGATTGGTTGAATGGCCAACCAGTCAACCGACACTTAGCATATTAGGCTTTTATTATATAGGACTAGAGGCCCGGTGCACAAAAATTTGTGCACTCGGGGGGGAGGGAGAGGTCCCTCAGCCCGGCCTGTGCCCTCTCGCAGTCTGGGACCCTTCGGGAGATAATGACCTGCTGGCTTAGGCCTGCTCCCGGGTGGCAGAGGGCAGGCCCAATGCCTAGGTGCAGCCCCTGGTCGGGCTCAGACCAGAGCTGATTGGGGAGTTGGGGTGCCGCCCCCTGTCATACACAGAGCAGGGTGGATCGGGAGGTTGAGATGCCACCCACAGTCACACTCAGGGTAGGGCCGATTGGGGGGTTGGGGTACCGCCCCCTGTCACACTCAAGGCAGGGTCGATGGGGAGGTTGCGGCGCCACCCCCTGTCATGCACAGAGCAGGGCCAATTAAGAGGTTAGAGCGCTGCCCCCTGTCACTCACAGAGCAGGGCCCATCAGGGGGGTTGGGGCTCCGTACCCTGTCACTCACAGAGCAGGGCCCATCAGGGGGGTTGGGGCTCCGTACCCTGTCACGCACAGAGCAGGGTCGATCAGGGGTTTGGGGAGCTCCCCCCTGTCATGCACAGAGCAGGGCCGATCAGGGGGTTGAGGAGCTCCCCCCTTTCACTCACAGAGTAGGGCCAATAGGGGAGTTGGGGCACCGCCCCCCTGTCACACACAGAGCAGGGCCAATCAGGGGGTTGGGGCGCCGCCATTGTCACACTCAGTGCAGGGCCAATGGGGAGGTTATGGCTCTACCCCGTCACAGACAGAGCAAGGCCCGTGGGGGGATGAGGGGGTTGGGGCGCCGCACCCTGTCACACACAGAGCCGCAGGGCGATCAGGGGGTTTGGGCGCTGCCCCCTATCAGGCACAGAGCAGGGCCAATCAGGGGGTTGGGGCGCCGCAGCCTGTCACACACAGAGCCGCAGGGCGACCAGGGGGTTGGGGAGCTCCCCCCTATCAGGCACAGAGCAGGGCTGATCAGGGGGTTGGGGCGCCTTCCCCTGTCATGAACAGAGCAGGGCGGATAGGGAGGTTGTGGCCCCGGCCCCTGTCACACACAGAGACGCAGGGCGATCAGGGGGTTTGGGCGCTGCCCCCTGTCACGCTGATCCTGGTGCCGGGAGGCCTCGCGGCTCCGCTGATCCCGGTGCTGGGAGGCATATTACCCTTTTACTATATAGGATAGAGGCCTGGTGCATGGGTGGGGGCCGGCTGGTTTGCCCTGAAGGGTGTCCTGGATCAGGGTGGGGTCCCCACTGGGGTGCCTGGCCAGCCTGGTTGTGGGGATGATGGTTGTTTGCAGCTGGTCAGACACCCTTCAGGGTGGGGGTCCCCACTGGGGTGCCTGGCCAGTCTGGGTGAGGGGCTGAAGGCTGTTTTCAGGCTGGCGGGTGACTGAAGCTCCCAACCGTTCCTTTTTTTTCTTTTTTATTCTGGGCCAGCTTTAGCTCTGTGGCTTGGCTCCAGCTCTTAGGCCTCGGCTGCTGAAAGCAGGTATCTGGTTTGTTTGGGTTCTATAATCGAAACACTGTTTCAGCTCCAGCTCTGAGATCCCGGCTGGCTGAAAGTAGGTTTCTGGGGTTTTGTTTAGCTTCTATATTTGTAACAATGTTTCAAACTGCAAGCTCAGAGGCCGGCAGCAGCAGGCGGGGAACGTTGGAGTCCTCCGTCACTTAAGCAAGCAAGCCTCATGTTCGCTTCAAGCTGCCTGGCTGCCGGCTGCCATCTTGGCTGGCAGTTAATTTGCATATCGCCCTGATTAGCCAATGGGAAGGGTAGCAGACGTACGCTAATTACCATGTTTTTCTTTTATTAGATAGGATTATTCCTGTGTTTTCTATATCAAGTTCATACCACTTTTTATTTTCCACCTCTTGTAAGATAATTAATAGGATGAATTATTATCTTTGTAAAAATGGTTTAAAAAGTGAAACAGGAAGAGGGTTAGTGGTTTTCTCTGGCTTCCTCAACTAATCGTTGATACACTACATAAAAAAATTTGTCACATGTACTGATTATATGTAATTAAACATGAATCATAAAATCTTACGGCTGAGAGAGTCCATAAAAAAATTTATTTTAATTAACAAAAATGACATAATTTTGGGAAAAGGCATATTATGATTGGAATTCTGGCTCACCCATTTACTTGGTTGAGTAAATTAGCCTCCTTAGCCTCCATTTTCTCATTTTACATGAAAATGATAACCACCTTTCAGGTTTATTGCACATAATGTGTATAATGCATAGATAGTACCCACATGAGCACACATAATATTGAAAGCACTCAATAAAATAATAGGCATCATTTTTGTAATTATTTGCAGATCTGGAAGTTAAACAGGGTCAGTTGAAGTAATCCTGTTACTTCACCTTATTAGTGGTGAGGATAGAATTAGAACCAATGTGTCCTAACCCAATTCATTGTTCTTTGCATATGCAATGTTATAATTATTGAGATTTTCTAGGCTATTTAGTCAGAATTATTCATTGGTGAAAACTCACTTTACTCAATAATATCATCATTATTTTTATCTGTCCCCAAAATTTAAAATTTGAATGTCTGTCAGTTAGGCCAGAATGCCTTTTTTTTTTTTTTCATGATATGTGTAAAGTATCCTGTTCTTTTTTAAAAAATATATTTTATTGATTTTTTTACAGAGAGGAAGGGAGAGGGATAGAGAGTTAGAAACATCGATCAGCTGCTTCTTGCACACCTCCTACTGGTGATGTGCCCACAACCAAGGTACATGCACTTGACCGGAATCGAACCTAGGATTTTTCAGTCCACAGGCCAACGCTCTATCCACTGAGCCAAACCGGTTAGGGCTATCCTGTTATTTTTAAAGCGATATTATTAAACTATTATAATCAAGAGAGGTTCTCCAGTAGCCATTTATCAGAATCTGCAAGGTGGATCTGGTTAGCTATGACCTAGAATAAGTGACATAGGACATTTCCACTCTAGATTGTACAGTTGCTTTAGAGTAAAGACCTGCCAATCTGTAGAACCTGGTGTTCTGTCTACTGGCTCTGTGCATGGCTCTGCATGCTCTCTGACCTGAACTGTGCTCATAGAGCCAGATCCCTTATTTCTCTGGACTATAAGCTTCTGGGTCTACCTAAGTTTGGCCTTCTCTGCGGCTAGTTCCAACCTTCACTTCTCATGCTGTCTTGGTAGTCCACCTCAGAAGGGATAGGGAGGGTGTGAGCTAATGCTTACCTAGAGCTTTACTTTTTGCAGAGTCCTTTCATAATCATAATCTAAGTTGATCCTCTAACGGCTGTGTGAAGTAAGCAGTATTAGCTGCCTTACAATTGAGGAATCTAAAATTCAGTTAAGTAATTTGCCCAAACTCAGACAGATAAATGGAAGAGCCCAGGTCCTGTGACCACAAACCTCATGGTTTTTTTTCACCTCTCAATCACTGCTCAAGATCCTGGTGCTGACAAGTGATAACAAAGTGTAAAAAAAAAAAAAATGAATGAAAATATAAAGTTCTATGTTGTGATGTGGGAGCTATGTAGAAAAGGCATCTATATATATACATCCATGTGAGAAGTACAGTATTGCCAAAGTGTTAACTAGGAAGTAAGGCTTACTCTCATTTCTCTCAATACTGAGCACATGGGAGCTAGATGATCTCTTCTAGGGAAAACGAAATCTTACTATGATTTTATTATAACTATCTCTTAGCAATTTCTCATTGTTTGTGATAATTTTTCTTTAAGTCTTTTCCCTGGATCTCCTCCATTTATCCCTCTGATTTTAACCCTTACGATATGCTAATGGATCCTAAATGCAGATATGCAGCCCAGACCTTTCTCTTTAGTTTCAGTTTTTATATGAAAATTATCTTCTGGACATTTCCAGATGCTATTTCATGGGCAGCCCAACTCAGAATGTCTAAAATCAAAGGCAGTAACTTCCTTTAAAAAACATCCCTCTGAATGCCTGAGTCAATGACCTCCATCTATTTCACTTCTTAAATATTTCTTGAATCTGTCTTCTCATTGCTGTGGTGACTACCAGTACCCCATTCAGATCCTAATTATACTATATCACTCAAAGTACTGAAATAGCCTCCTAAATAACTTCTCTACAGCTTGTTCTCTTCAGATCCATCCCCACTCCTGACTGCCATTTCCCTTTTTAAAACCTTTTAACAATAGTCCTCCGTTTCCACAAAATAACGTCATGGTTTTCAAGAATCAGTGATCTACCCCACGACTGCCTCTTAAGCTTCATCTTTGCCCTTTTCTGCCAGTATCTTGAGGCTCCATACAAACCAGACTGCTTATAGTTGCCCAAATGATGTTCTTTTCTTGCCATTATGCTTTTATTTTATGTGGTCCCATGCTTTTTTTCAGGAATTATTCTCTTCTAAATAACATATTGCCTCCCTCACTTCCCATTCATCAGCCAAATTAGATGTACTTCCTCCCTGCTTATAACTAGAGGCCTGGTGCATAAGATTCATGCACTGCGGGGGGGGGGGGGCGGTCCCTCAGCCCAGCCTCATCTTCTCGAAGTCCGAGACCCCTCAGGGGATGTCCGCCTGCTGGCTTAAGCCCGATTCCCCAAGCCGGCAGTCAGACATCCCTCTTGCAGTCCAGGGCTCTCGCAATCTTGGACCCCTCACTCCTTACTGTCCACCTGTAGCGGAGGTGGCAGGAGAAGCTCCCACCACCACTGCTGCACTCACCAGCCATGAGCCCGGCTTCTGGCTGAGCAGTGCTCCCCCTGTGGGAGTGCACTGACCACCAGGGGGCAACTGTGTTGAGCGTCTGCTCCCTGGTGGTCAGTACATGTCATAGTGACGGATCATTCTGCAGTCTGTCAATTTGCATATTAGCCTTTTATTATATAGGATTATTGGTCTCAAATGCACTCTGAATTTCTTAAAGCAGGGCTGCTCTTATTCAGTTTATAGCACTAGGGCTAGTAGTGTGTTTGGTACATTATAGACAGATATTTTTGAAATACACACACATTTAGAAATTGTCTTATTCATGAAAACTACATTTTTAATTTTTAAAATTTATTTCCTTGTAATATCAATGACTTCCTTTATAGCTCAAATTTGGAAAATTCATGTTTACTAAATTGGACATAAACAACATAAATTTCATTTTATGTCATTTCCTCATTAAAGTAAATAATCAGTTGCTATTTTATCCTGTTTTGCAATGTGCTTCAATGAATTACAAAAAAAAAGATTATATGCTAACAATGTTATTGCCAATGCACTCTCATTAATATCATGTAGATGAAAATATAGGTTTATTAAACATTATATTAATATTGGCAGCTTTTAATTTTTGTATTCATCATCCCCGTAGCAGGAACAAACAGAATAAAATAAATTAAAGATCCACTTTCAATTCTTAACCATCAAAATAAGTGTTCCTTTATATTTTTTCCTAATTGAATCTATCTTTCGATTAGCAGATATTTTCTTAAGTACTGAACAAAATCAGCTGTATATTCCCCAACTTAAATAAATATAGCTACATGATATTCATTCATAGAATATTCTCAAAGTAAAGAACAAGTTATAGTTGGGACCATATTTATTCTTGTATTATGGATAAGTCCAATACGTACCTAACATAGAAACTTTTAAAATAAAAATCATGCATGTTATAGCTATGAATTTTTCAGCTAAAGGAAGTGCAATCTTGCTTATTGGAAGGAGCCTAACATTCTTTTTTAAAAATATATATTTTTTTACTTATTACAGAGAGGAAGGGAGAGAGAGAGAGAGAGAGATAGAAACATCAATAATGAGAGAGAATCATTGATTGGCTGCCTCCTGCACACCCTTACTGGGGGCTGAGCCCGCAACCTGGGCATGTGCCCTTGACCAGAATTGAACCCAGGACCCTTCAGTCTGCAGGCCAACATTCTCTCCACTGAGGCAAACTGGCTAGGGCCTAACATTCCTTGTTACAGAAAGTTCAGCAGCAGTGTTATCTTGTCCTAATCCACTATTTCAGTCTAAAACCAGCTAAATATTGGCCTTTACAGACAAAAAAAAAAAAAGAAAAGAAAACAAAAAACAACTTCCTTGCTATATCATTTAGCTGTTAGTTTGTTAGATTGTTTGATTTGTTTTGATAATTTACTTGCTTCAGTGAGATGTATTAGGTGTACTTGCCACTCCCAAAGGTAATTACTGGAATATAGATAAAGATATTGAAATATTATAAAATCTAGTATTTCTTATTTCAGACCTTTTTGGAGTATCAAAATAGTTTAGTTCATCCCAAGTTTTTTCTCATAAGAATACATCTTTTGGAAAATAAGCATAAATATGTGAAAACTCACTTTACAGGCTACCTTGAAGGAGTGGTTTTTACAATTATATAGTTCTCAAAAATTGTAACTATTATTATTTTTGGTGTTTGCATAATATTCTGATATATCTTTACTATTAAAGGGAGCATATTATAGCACTATATACTTTGTTCAAAGCAAGTTTATTTTAGAGCTACATGTAATAAAAAAGAGGGCTCATCATGAAAATATAAAATTTGAAGTAAAGCATTAGTTACAAAAACAACCAACTGATATCTGGGAGTCTTTTTATAGAGGGTAGAGTGGAAAATAGGGGAGAGGTGCAGGGGTGGGCAAACGTTTTGACTCAAGAGCCACAGTGGGTTCTTAAACTGGACCGGAGGGCCGGAACAAAAGCATGGATGGAGTGTTTGTGTGAACTAATATAAATTCAAAGTAAACATCATTACATAAAAGGGTACGGTCTTTTTTTTTTTAGTTTTATTCATTTCAAACGGGCCGGATCCGGCCCGCGGGCCGTAGTTTGCCCACGGCTGGGTTAGGGCCTCTTGGACTAGGCTGCAGGTGAGGTCTCCGGAAAGGGACCTCACTTGCCAGGTGGGTGTTTGCTAAAGCTGGATACACTTCATTCTCAGTTTCACAAGAGTAGGGAACGTGGTCTATTTTATTCATTGCTCTCTCCCTGGTGCCTCGCACGAAGTAGGTGTTCTGTAAATATCTGGTGACTGAATAAATGATATCAGTGAAAATGAGCGTGTCCTCCGCCAGACTGAGGAGTGTCCACACATTGGCCTCCTAGCAGACAGAGCACCAGCCATTCCCTCCTTGGTTTCAGAGATTACTAGAAAGTAGGAGAATACTCTTTTCCTCCTAAGGTAATTTCCCCCTCCCCCACTTATACACATGTGAAGGTTTCCATATTTGTGAGTGCATAAAGAGTTCTGCCAAATTTTTCTCATACCACCATGCTGATACACACAACCTCCTTTAGCTGGAATACCCTTTATTTATCTTTGTTTGATTGAGCAACTCCTACTTGTTTTTTGAGACTCAACTTAGACATCATGTGTTCTAAGAATCCCGACTACCCCCATCCCTCAATTTGGGTTAGGCCTCCTATTGTGTACGCCCATCGCTTTGTCTGCTTGTGTTTTGAACATTTTCCAAGCTAGGTAGTTTCTGAAGAAATTAAGTAAGTAGTTTAGAACTAAATAACCTATGGCATCACATCATATATTATTTGGTCTCAGAAATTAGCTGGCTGTAAAATGTAGTTGATGCGATTTGTCATTGTACATTATAATATACAATTGTTTATCAGAGCCAGGAAAAAAAATGGTTTTAAATTTCCCATTGAGGTACCTATCTATTTCAGCAGCAGTACACTGAATGTACATTTTCCCCACTTACATCAGTAATTGATTACCTGTGCAACATAAGTTAACAAGCACCATTTTTTTAATCTATTCCAGTGCAGTTTTTGTGACCATTTTAAATTGAGGCCTCAGAACTGTACCTACTGACCTGCCCCTAGTTTTGATCTGACCTGGGTAGTGACCAAAATTTGAGAAGTAGTGAAATATCATTATAACACTTTAGAGATCAAAATTAATGTAGACATGTCTTCAAGAGATGAAACCAGAAAACTAATTTAAAAACATATTCTCTGTTTATGCTGTTTATTATATTCAAAAAATGAGTGAGATCATGTGATACTTATATTTCTCTGACTGGCTTATTTCGCTTATCATAATGCTTTCCATGTCCATCCATGCTGTTGCAAATGGTAAGTGAGAGTTTTCTTTTTTACAGCAGCATAGTATTCCATTGTGTAGATGTACCACAGTTTTCTAATCACTCATCTGCTGATGGGCACTTAGGCTGTTTCCAGATCTTAGCTATGGTGAATTGTGCTGCTATGAACATAGGGGTGCATATGTCCTTTCTGATTGGTTTTTCTGGTTTCTTGGGATATATTCCTAGAAGTGGGATCACTGGGTCAAGTGGGAGTTCCATTTTTAACTTTTTGAGGAAACACCATACTGTCTTCCACAGTGGCTGCACCAGTCTGCATTCCCACCAGCAGTGCAGAAGGATTCCTTTTTTTCCACATCCTTGCCAGCACTTGCCATTTGTTGATTTGTTGATGATAGCCATTCTGACAGGTGTGAGATTGTACCTCATTGTTGTTTTGATTTGCATGCCTCAGATGATTAGTGACTTTGAGCATGTTTTCATGTTTCTCTTGGCCTTCTGTATGTCCTCTTTCAAAAAGTGTCTATTTAAGTCCTTTGCCCATTTTTTTATTGGATTGTTTATCTTCCTTTTGTTAAGATGTACGAGTTCCCTATAAATTTTGGAGATTAGGCCTTTATTGGATATAACATTGACAAATATGTTCTCCCATGCAGTGGGGGTTCTTGTTGTTTTGTTGATGATTTTCTTTTTTGCTGTGCAGAAGCTTTTTATTTTGATGTAGACCCATTTGTTTATTTTCTCCTTAGTTTCCATTGCCCTAGGAGCTATATCATAAAGACATTGCTACGACATATGTCTGCTATTTTGCTGCCTATGAATTCTTCTAAGATTTTTATGATTTCCCATCTTACGTCTAAGTCTTTTATCCATTTTGAATTTAGAAATAGAGACAGAGAAGTATCGAACAGACTGTCAAACTTCAGAGGGAAGAAAGGGGAGGGGAAGGGTGGTAATAGGTCAACCAAAGGACTTGTATACATGCATATAAGCATAACCAATGGACAGAGCCACTAGGGGGCTGAGGGCATGTGTCAGGGGTGGGGAGGCTGGTAGGGGTGGCTGGGGAGAGGTCAATGGCGGGGGGGGGGAAAGAAGACATATGTAATACTATAGGTAATACTTTAAACAATAAAGAATTAAAAAATAAATTAGTAAAACAAAAAAAAAATCTGTGGTACATTTACACAATGGAATACTATACACCTATAAAAAATAAGGATCTCTCTGTCTGGCCATGATGGCTCAGTGGTTGACCTATGAACCAGGAGGTCACAGTTCGATTCCCAGTCAGGACATATGCCCAGGTTGCGGGCTCGATCAATGATTCTCTTTCATCAGAGATGTTTCTATCTCTCTGTTTCCCTTCTTCTCTGAAATCAATAAATACATATTAAAAAATAAATAAAAAGAAGGATCTCTTATCCTTTGAGACAACATGGAGGGACCTAGAAATTATTATGCTAAGCAAAATAAGCCAGGCAGAGTAAGGCAATTATCACATGATCTCACTTATATGTGGAATCTAATGAACAAAATAAATTGGCAGGAAGAGACGAACCAAAGAACTTGTATGCATATATGCATAACCCATGGGCACAGACAATAGTGCAGTGAAGGTCTGGAGAGGCTGGTCGGGGTGGGGGGAGAAAGGGGGTCATCTGTAATACTTTCAACAATAACGATAAATTTTAAAAAGTAAAAACATATTCTATACCGCCTTTCCAAACTTTGACACACTGAGGTCAGCAATGTGGAAAATGAAACTTCTTTTAAAGTTGGAGCATGGCACCTTGCCCTCTCAAAGTGTACAATACCATATTATTAATTAACTTTTAGTATTTTAGGAAAAAATCAGAAACCTTGCCTTCAGAGCAATTGGATCATCAGTAATAATATCCTAAAGATTAACTTCATATGACACGATAGCAGGAGGCTATTTCTCTTCCACCCACCAGCCATGTTAGGCAAAAAATATATATAAACATTCCCTTCAGATCACCACAAAGTAAAATAAACAGATCATCCCAATATTGCAAAATCCAGAATTTCTACCTCGAATCTGGCACATTTGTAATCTCTTTTCATCCTAAAAACTTAATTCTTTACTCTCATACTTTTTAAAAATTTTTAACCTTTTTGATGTAGGATGCATCTTGAAGAAACATTAATATAGTAGAATGCTTTGAGTCATCAGCTCTTATTTGATACTAGGGAAATAATTTATGACTTTCTAAAGTGAGGCTATTATCTTCGTAAGTCAGTCAGTATTAAATTTAGTATTGAATATTTAGACAGAGATATATGCCAGAATTTTTTTAAAAAGTGTTAACTTTCTTTAAAATCTGTAAGTGTGAAGTAAATGTAAATTTAAAGAAATGAGCCTCCTTTTAGAAAGATCCTAAGCAATTATCAAGTATTCTCATAACACTTAAGTCTGAAGATATTTCTTCCTTATTTAAAAACAAAAAAACAAAAAACTATCATTTTTTTCTTGCCTAGTTAGGAGTTAGATTAAGTAAAATAAGGAAGCCTAAGACTCGATAGATAATTTAAAAGTTCAAGATGTAAATAAAACCCAACCTTTACTATGTTGAGCAAAAAGCAAAAATCCGAATGTCTTCTCATTTTTGTAGAGCATGTGGCCAACTCTCTAGCAACAGAAACTTTGCAGCCTTTCCTACAACAGCAGCTGCAAAGCGGGGGTAAACAAGTCTGGTGTGGGGTTTAGTACAGAGAAAGGGCCTAAGCTGTTTTGATTTGACATTTCACCAAGGAGAGAAGTTTAGTGGTAATTTGTTTTCCTTCTCCCTTTTAGGTGACATAGTACTGATTGAAATGAGCATTTTAAAAATATGAATTCTTCTCTGGTCTTTTTCTGAACAAGACACTTAAGAAAATGAAATCCAAATGCTTTTATACCTACACACTATACTGCTGAGCAGGTTATTTATGGAAGAGAAGGCAAGATAAAGTTGCTTTTAAGAGTCCTTTAATATATCAGTTTGATAACTAGCAAAACACCTTTACTGCCATTAAATATTTACCAAGACTTGGCTTTGTGCAGGGGGGCAGTTTAGTGCAATACATTTAACTCTGTGCAATGCCATTGATTAGCTATCAGAAGGACATAGTTAATAAGTAACTTGAGGTATTACAGAGCACTCCACATTCTTGTCAAATCTTTTCTCTGAAGATGACCTAAAAAAAAATCCAGTTACAACCAACATTCACCCCAGCAATGATTACACAAGCACGGCTATGGAAGAAATAAAGGCCAGGCAGATCAGTTGAGCAGTACTTGGGCAATCTTTCCTAGTGACTGTTGTCATTGCTGCTGGACTTTAGAACTGAACATGTTTACATTTAATTAGAAAGGACACACAGTTTACAGCACAGTAGCTATCAATATCGGATCAGAATTGATTTCCGCTTTCTCCCCAGTGATTGCTTCCTTCAAGCTAATTAAAAAAGGCATATAACCAAAATGACTCACATAAATTTTAAAGCAAAGTAAACAATATTCCCTGGAGACCAAAACAAAAGTAAATGACATTCATCCTGATTATTAGGTACATTTTTTTAAAAGAATTCTGATGTCTATAAATGTGATATAAGACATGATTTAGTGTTATCAGACTGCTGATAAACCAAGCATTCCCTTTTGAAGAAACCTGAATGAATGCTTTATTGAGTAGTTAGCGCTCAAAGAAACAATAACCTTACTTTTATCTTTATAATCCCTAAAGCATGTAGATAAATCAGTCTGAGAGAAGCTGGGGCTGATTTTATTCCAGTCTTCATTTTTCACAAAAGATACAGAGAAACAGCTAATAAATAAATAAATAAATAAATAAATAAATAAATAAATAAATAAATAAATAAATAGATTTCCTTTTAAATACGGTGATTAGAGCACATGTGAAATTTGCTAAAGTTAAGTAATTATCCTAGTGTGTGAAATAGCATTTCTTTATAATTACCACAGCCAGAAGCAAGTTATGATGAGATATTTTCTTATAACTCTACTCACTATAAAGAGACTTGCTTTTATCAAACAGACTGTCAAACCTCAGAGGGAAGGTAGGGGAGGATGGAAGGAGGTGGGGGTAGAGATAAACCAAAGGACTTGTATGCACACATATAAGCATAAGCAATGGACACAGACAGTAAGGGGGTGAGGGCCTGTGCTGGGGGGTAGGAGCGGGCGGGGAGAGGTCAATGGGGTGAAAAGGAAACATATGTAATACTTTCAACAATATAGAATTTTTAAAAAGGAGAGAGAGAGACCTGCTTTAAATTTCATAACCTAATATTTATTGGCAGTTACACTAAATTATGGTAAAAAATGATTTTAAAATTAGAGAAATAAGGAAAATCTGAAAGATGTGGAGGTTACCTCCAGAAGAATTATGTCACAGCCCTCCTTCCTTATCTACGGACCGGGATGGCATGCCACATCTAGAATGGAAGGCCCTCAAGATGTAAGGAAATTCAGAGTGATTCAGATTACAAACTGCCCTTAAGACACATTCATTCATTCATTCATTCACAAGTATTTGGTAATCAATTCTTTTAGTTACTTAAGATACAATGGTGAGCAAAAAACTCTGTGAGATCATACATTTTTATTTGCCTCTGTTACTATTGTATCCCCAAGCATTCACTATGTACTTGGCACTAAATATATAGTTGCTCAATAAATATTTATTGAATGAATGACCCCTTTCAAAGATTATTTTACTACAAACAGTTGTTCACTCAGCCACCAGGGGTCCTCCAGTAGCACTTGTTTCTAGTATTCCAGGAAAACGACTGAAATTCACAATGATGCTATAGCAATGAGAGTCTATTTATTTAAATTCTTTATTGTTTAAAGTATTACATGTCTCTTTTTTCCCCCCATTGAATGAGAGTTTATTTAAATCCCCTTCCAGAATAGAATAACTTATGTAAGTTAGTTTTGCTTTTATTTATTTCTTTTCTTTTTAATCTTAAGCTTTTTATTACTCTTACTGCCCACATGCAATCAATCTGTAAGACTTATTGATTAACTACATACCAGTATTAGACATCCATAGTTTATATTCTCTGCAGGGCTCACAAGAATCACAAAGATTCTAGTCAGCCATGGGACATAAAAAAATTAAGAACTACATGATGCAGGCCTAAGGACCAGTAATAATTAACCAATCCCATAAATATGTATTAAAAACTTTTCTAAGCACTAGATGTCAAATGGGTGGAAGGGGAGAGGCAATTGTTTGATATCTATCCAGTTGAAAAGTTAGAATACTTTAGGAACACATGAGAGGATCACCTAAACTGGACAACAGGTCATATTTCCTGGAGAAACTCAAATCCAAGCTGAGACCTGAAGGATGAGTAGGAACTAGTTAAGTAAAAGTGGATAGAGTCAGTGTTCTAGGGGATGTTCATCTTGGCTGGATTATAGAGGCAAATAGGTGAATAACGAGCAGTGAGCTGGAAGGCAAAGCATGAAGAGCACTGTAAATGATGTCTACAGAATTTTGGGGGGTTTTTATTTTATTTTGATTTTTTAATTTATTTTTTTCTTTATTTTTTTTTAACCATCACCATTTATCCCCCTTATACCCTCAACCACCTCCACTCATGCCCCTCCCCCCTATCTAAAGCATTTGGACTTTATCCTGGGAACAGTGAGGAGTCTTTGAAGAGTTTTATTCCAGGTAGTGATGCCTTCCTAGTTGTGCTTTAGAAAATTCATTCAAGGCAAAAAACAAGGGAAAGACTATTGCAGTAATCCACTTAAGGAAATAATAGCAGGCACTCTAAATTAAGATAATGGTAATGGGGCTAGAAATAAACAAAAGATCCAAGGGAGATTTAAGTTTCAATGAAAAGGATTCATTAAATTGTGTGGCGAGAAATAGATGTCAAAGATGATGAATAGGTTTGGGGCTTAAACACTGATGGTGCCCAGTGAGAGGGGAGGAAGAGTAAAGGCTGATTTGGAGAGGAGAATAAAACGAGATGATGAATTCAGTTTTAGGCACATTGAATTGCAGATATTTGCAGAATGGTCAAGTGCAGATGTCTACTAGATGGTTATGTGTATCTGGGTCTCATTATAGAAAACTGAGCTGAAGAGAAATACTTCCGAGTTAGGAGTCATTGCTATATAGATGAGTAAAGACATGGGAGTGGGTTGAAATCAAGTGAGAGTGGGTAGAATGAGAGGTGAAGACACACCACCAATAATTAAGGGTTGGATAGAGGAAAAGAAGCCCCAAAAGGGGATTGAGAAGCATTAAGAAATACTTTTGACAAAACAGGAAGCCAGAAGTGTGTTTTCATTGAAAGCAGGGAAAGAACACCTTTCCATGAAGAATTGGCTTTAGATTGGTGGTCAAATAAGATAAAGATTAAATTGTCTTTTATATTTAGCAACCAGATCATTGAAGCAGTTGTGGACAGAGCAGATTTGAGAACCATGAATAGAATTTGAGAAGGTGAAGGCAGCAAGCACAATTTGATTCAAAAGGAGGTGATCCCAAACTAGGTCCAAGAGAAATCCCATCTTTGAGACCATACTGGAATATCTTTAGAACTTAGTGAGTCAGAATCCCTAGCAGAAAACAAGCAAACAAAAATCTTCATAAGTAGTATATATGGCCCAAGCAGCTAAAAGGTGAGTTCTGGAACTTTAATTTCCTAAATTTGGGCCTCAGTATACTTCCATGTTTTCTTGAAATTCCAGAGCTATCACACTCAGAGAAGGAACAAGGGAAGTCTTACCAATTAGAGGCTATTTGTCCTATCAGGTCATGGAGATACACAGAATACCCACAGCCAGAGCAGTATTTTAGAAGACAAATCTTATTACTCTCTTTAAAATCCTCCAGTAGCTACTCATTTGCCTTAGGACAAAGACCAAAACACTTCTTATGTTCCAGAAAGTCCCTATGTGACCTAAGCCCCACCACCACTTTTTCACTGGTCTCTTAACACTAACACTAGCTAACTAGCTTCATTTACCTCCCGGGCCAGCCTTTCTCTTATTATAAGGCCTTTGCACGTGCTCTTCCCTATGCCTTAAAGTCTTCCTCTACCCTTTCTCTAATTATCAGGTATACCTACTCTGATCTTGAAATCTCAACTCAAATATCACATCCTTTTCTGTATAGCATTTATAATTTGAAGTGTGTGTTTAGTGACCACACTAGCACTAGCTCCAGCAAAGCGCCCATCATCTTTAGTCATTCATGTGAGGAAGGGAAACAGGTCTTGAGGTATCAATGCAGCCACCCAGTTCCAAGTGAAACAAAGCACATGCTTCCACTATGCGTGTACTGACTGACCCCTTTATTCAACAAGTCAGTAACAACTGGCTATTCAGCAAAACCATGTATCAGACACTCTGCACTTGTAATGGTCTCATAAAATGAATGAGAGTTTCTGTTGTTCCACATCCTCACCTGAATTTGGTATTGTTACTTTTTTTTATTTGGTCATTCTGATAGTTGTATAGTGATATCTCATGGTCATATTTCCCAATTCCTTGGTGATATATGATGTTAAGCATCTTTTCATATGTTTATTTGTTATCTGTATTTCTTCTTTGGCGAGGTATCTGTTCATATCTTCATTCATTTTTTGAGTGGTTTGTTTTCTTATTCATAAGTTTTAAGTTCTTTGTATACTTTGCATACTTTTCCTTTATGAGATATGTGTTTTGCAAAGATTTTCTCTTAGGCTGTAAGTTGTCTGCTCATTCTCTTACAGTGTGTCTTACAGCAGAAAAATAAATGTTTTTCATTTTAAGATCTAATATATATACTTTATAGATTATGCTTTGTTATATCTAAAACTCATTACAAACCCAAGGTTACCTCAATTTTCTCCTGTTATCTTCAACAAGTTTTATAGTTTTTCATTTTACTCTTCAGGCCCATGATCGATTTTCAGTTACATTTGTTAAAGGTGTAAATTCTCTGTCTAGATTTCTTTTTCTTTTTTTCTCTTTTTTCTCATAGATGTCAAGTTGTTCCAGCACCATTTGTTCAAAAAAGGCTATCCCTTATTCATTGAACTGCCTTTTCTCTTTTGTCAAAGACCAGTTGACCATATTGGTGTGGATCTATTTGAGGGATCTCTATTTTCTTCAGTTGATCTATCTGTCTGTTTTTTCACCAATGTGATGTTATCTTGATTTCTATTCCTTCATAATAAGTCTTGAAGTTGAGTGGTGTCAGTCCTCTGATTTTGTTATCCTTCAATTGAGTTGGCTATTCTGGACCTTTTGCCTCACTATATAAATTTTAAAATCAGTTGTCAATATCTAAAAATAATTTTCTGGGATTTTGGTTGTAATTGCAGTGAATCCATTGGTCAAGTTCGGAAAAATTAACATCTTAACAATAGCCATGCACATGGAATATCTCTCCATTTATTTAGGCCTTCTTTGATTGTTTCATCAGAGTTTTCATCATATATATTCTTTACGTATTTTGTTAGATTTATATCTAAATATTTCATTTTGGGGAGTGGTAGTAAGTGGTTTTGTGTTTTAATTTTAAATTGCAATTGTTCACTGCTGCTACATGGGAATTCAGTTGACTTTATATTAACCTTATATTCTGCAACCTTGCTATCACCGCTTATTAGTTTTAGGAGTTTTTGTTGTTGTTTTGTTTTGTTTTGTTTTGTTTTGTTTTTGTTGAGTCTTTGAGATTATCTACATAGATAATCATGTCATCTGTGAACAAAGAAAGTTTTATTTCATCCTTCCTAATATGTATACCTTTATTTCCTTTTCTGGTCTTATTGCATTAGCTAGGATTTACAGTACTGTGTTGAATAGGAGTGGTGGGAGGAGACATCCTGATCTTTTGGAAAAGGCATTTATTTTCTCACCGTTAGGTATTATGTTAGCTTCAGGCTTTTTGTAAATGTTTAATATCAAGTTGAGAAATCTCTTCTCTATTTCTAGTTTGCTGAAAGTTTTAAAAATCATGAATGGCTGTTGGATTTTTGTCAAATGCTTTTTCTATATTTATTGGTATAATCAAATTATTTTTCTCCTTTATACTGTTTGGTGGTGGATTACTTTAATTGATTTTTAATGTTGAACCAGCCTTGCATATCTGGAACAAATCCCAGATGGTCATAGTGCATAATAACTCTTTTATCTATGTTGTTGTTTTGATTTGCTAATATTTTGCTGAGGATTTTTGCATCTATATTCACAAGAGGTATTATTCTGTAAGTTTCCTTTCTTCTAATGTCTTTATCTGGTTTGGTATTAGGGTAATACTGATCTCACAGATTGAGTTAGGAAGTGCTTTCTCTGATTATGCATTCTGTAAAAGATTGTAGGGCATTGGTATTACTTCCTCCTTAAATGTTTGATGAATCCATCTGGGACTGGTGTTTTCTTTTTTAGAATATAATTGATTATTGATTCACTTTCTCTAATTGATAAAGATTTATTCAGATTATTTATTTATCCTTGTATAAATTTTAATAGCTTGTATCTTGCAAGGAACTTGGTCCATTTTATCTGTTATTAAATTTGTGGATATAGAGTTCATAAAATTCTTTAATTATCCTTTTTAAAAAATTCTTTATTGTTGAAAGTATTACATATGTCCTCTTTTTCTTCCGTTGACCTCTTCTAGCCCACCCCTGCCTCTGCCCCAGGCTTTTGATACCCTATTGTCTGTGTCCATGGGTCATGCATATATGCATATAAGTTCTCTGGTTGATCTCTTCCAACCCAACCACTCTCCCCCACCTTCCCTCTGAGATTCCATGCTTCTCTGTATCTGGATCTATTCTGTTCACCAGTTTATTTTGTTCATTAGATTCCACATATGAGTGAGATTATGTGATACTTGTCTTTCTCTGACTGGCTTATTTTTCTTAGCATAATACTCTCCAGGTCCCACCATGCTGTGTCAAAGGGTAAGAGATCCTTCTTGTTTACTGCTGCATAGTATTCCATGGAGTACATGTACCATAGCTTTTTTATTCACTCATCTACTGATGGGCACTTGGGCTGTTTCCAGATATTTGCTATTGTAAGTTGTACTGCTATGAGCATAGGGGTGCATTCATTTTTTTCTAATTGATGTTTCAGGTTCCTTAGGATATATTCCTAGAAGTGGGATCCCTGGGTCAAATAGCAGTTCCACATTTAATTTTTTGAGGAAACTCCATACTGTTTTCCATAGTGGCTGCACCAGTCTGCATTCCCACCAGCAGTGTACTAGGGTTCCCTTTTCTCCACATCTTTGCCAGCACTTGTCATTTGTTGATTTGTTGATGGTAACCATTCTGACAGGTGTGAAGTGATATCTCATTTTCGTTTTAATTTGCATCTCTCACATGATTAGTGACTGAGCATTTTTTCATTGGCCATCTGTATGTCCTCTTTCGAGATGTGTCTATTGAGGTCCTTTGCCCATTTTTTTACTGGGTTGTTTGTTTTCCTTTTAAGTTGTTTCAGTTCCTCATATATTTTGGATATTAACCCTTTATCAGATGTATCATTGCCAAATGTGTTCTCCTGTACAGTGGTTTTATTATTGTTTTAATGTCGCTGGCATCAGTAGTGATGACCTCTCATTTCTGATCCTAGTAATTTGTGTCTTCTCTCTCTTTTTTTTCTTGGTTAGCCTAGCCAGAGGTTTATCAATGTTATAGATTGTAATAAGGCAAATATGGTCCCACAAGCACATCCACATTAAATCACTGGACCCTTAGATTTTTGCCTAACTTGGCAAAAGATTTCATTAAATTGGAGTTTTCACACTACCTGATATCAAACTATACTATAAGGTCATAGTAATTAAAACAGCATAATACTGTCATAAAAAGTAAACATAGAGATAATGGAATAGAGTGCCCCCAAATAAACCTACGCTTTTATGGCCCATTAATATTTGACAAATACCATATGATCACGTATGTATAGAATCTAAGGAACAAAAACAAAATAGGAACAAACTCCTAAATACAGAAAACAGACTGACAAAGGAGTCAAGAACTTACAATGTGGTAAAGACTGTCTGTTCAGTCAACAGAATTGGGAAAATTGGATAGGTACATGCAAAAAAGAAAGAAAGAAAAAGAAACTAGACTACCTCCTAACACCATACACAAGAATAAACTCAAAATGGATTAAAGATTTAAATGTAAAACTTGAAACCATAAAAATCATAGAAGAAAACATAGGCAGTAAAATAGACATTTTCCGTAGCAATATTTTTTCTGATACATCTCTTCGTGCAAGGGAAAATAAATACATAAATAAATGGGACTACAAAAGGTTATTTTACAAATATTTTCCAAAGATATAATGGAATGGAATGGAATGTGGTGAGAGAAAGCAGTGGAGCATGCAGGGCTCACATTAGGATAAGGAGATGTCCAGTCTGTGTGGCTCAGTGGTTGAGCGTCGACCTATGAACCCGGAGGTCATGGTTCAATTCCTGGTCAGGGCACATGCCTGGGTTGTGGGTTTGATCCCCAATAGGGGGCATGCAGGATGCAGCCGATCAATGATTCTCTCTCATCATTGATGTTTCTCTCTCTCTCTCCCTCTCCCTTCCTCTCTGAAATCAATAAAACTAAATTTTTTAAAAGATAAGGAGAAAGGGAAGATAAATAAAATAGATGTGACTCTTTTATAATACTAGAGCCCACTTCTTCAAATGGAGCATTTAAGCAACACTGTTCAATAAATGCTTTTTATATGCTTCCTATAGAGAAGCCACTGTGTTAGGCCTTAGAACAAAACAAAGAAGAGTAAAACATGGTCCCCTCCTTCAACAGTATTAGACTCTAGCAGGGAAGATAAAACAAGTATACGGTAGCTATAGAGGATAGTATAAAGCGATGAATATATTGAAGAGATATGGAACTAGTATGGAAGCTTGGAGGAAGGAGTGTCAGGGTGCAAGCTTTGGTCAGGTTGTGGAGTGTGCCTCGTGATAGCTGTGGCAGTTGACATGGATCTTGTGTAGTGACACGGGAGAGACAGGGAAAGAGCATTCACCTGGAGGCAACAGGGTGAGCAGTAATCCAAACTGAAAAGTGTGAGGGCATCTTCAAAGAACAGCTTATATTTCCATTTGGCTAGAATGAAATTTTTTCTAGGGCAGGAAGGAAGAAGTCTGAAAAGAAAAGGAGACCAGAATATTGGAGCACCTTGAGTGTCAGGCTAACACTTGGGACATCACACTAGAATTTTATATCCAATGAATTTATCCTGCAAAAGTGGAGGAGAAACAAAGACTTTCTCTAACAAACAAAAACTGAGGGAATTTGACGTCTGTATACCTTCCTTACAAGAAATGTTAAAAGAAGTTCTTCAAAGAGAAGATAAATCACATAGGTCAAAACCTCAGATCAAACTAATTGATATGATAAACGAGGAAGTAAGAACAGACACTGTCCTCTCAGAAAATGTATACTTAGGACAAGGAGGCACATACTTTTGCCTTTCATACTTGCTTTATCTTTATTTATTTTAATTCAGTAAAAACAAGCCAAACCTGCCTCTCTTTTTTTTCTTCAGAAAAATTTAAGAATGTTATCAGTTAAGTGATAAAGGTTAGGAAAATTAGTTTACCTCTCCCAATCCATAAAAACCTGTAGAAACAGGCAACAGTTTTTCATCAAAGTATTTATAAAATGTCTGAGTATTGTATAAGATTTTATACAAAGTTAATTATTTCTTTTAAAAATCATACATGTATGAATGCCTGTTCTTTGGCAGGTATTGCACTAGATACTTCCACATGGATAGGTCACCTAATTTTGTTCTCATATTACCTCCATGGGATTTTTTTCTCATCGTTTTAGAGCTGAGGAGATTAGTCCTTAAATGGATATTTTTGTCAAGGTCATGCAGAGTGATGGCAGAACTAAAATCTGAATCTACTTCTTCAAAGTCCAACCCAGAATCTTTCCATCTACACCACATTCAGCATTGTTGACACATTAGAGTGGACAGTTCTTTGCTGTGGGGTCTGTCCTCCACTTTCAGGATGTTTACTGGTATCTCTGGCCTCTCCCACGAATTGCTAGCAGCATCCCCACCACCATTTGTGATACCAAAAATGTCTCCTAGGGAAATAGTTAGGACCACAGACATGAGGGAAAAGATCCAGAGACACTGAAATGATTGGATCCAATGCGGCAGGCAGCACAGGAAATGGTGTGCTGTCTCATTTGCTGTGGATTAGAACTATGATAACATGAAAGTACTAAGCAAAAACAGTTTTAAATCTTACTTTCTATCCTAAAGTCAAAAAATTAAATTTATTAAGAATCATAATTTTAAAACTAGAAGAGTTAATTGAAACTTTATGATATTACCTCATTACTTTCATAAAAATCAGGTAATTATCCTATGGCAGTTTTTGTGAGCCATGCTGTTGGTTACATGCTTTGAAAATTCTGAGAGGGTTAATGGCTATTCTGTCATTGTTTTATCATGATTCTTACAATAACTTAAAATATTCCCCATACAATGTCATCTAAGTGCCAATAAATTAAATGCTGTTATGCAGAAAATGCATCTGATGATCAACAACTTTGACAAGAAGTTAAATGTGAGTTACTCTGTGAGAAAAAACTAAACAATGTGGCCCTGTTGTCAGTTTAGGAAAGAGAACTCTGAGGGGGAAAACAGCACTAAAACAAAAACGTACTTCAAAGACTATCTTCTATATAATATAAAAGGCTATTATGCTAAGTGTCCTCTGACCGGCAGCTATGACTCGCACTGACCACCAGGGGACAGACGCACAATGCAGGAGCTGCCGAGCTGCAGTGACTTGGCAGCCGTGGTTCTTGAGTGACACACCCCAGAACCAGAAAGGAGGGAGCCCGATTCCTTACGGGCTGTATGATCCCACCTTCGGCCGTGGGTTATGTTGTTGCTGGGGCACTATCACCCCGAATCTGGTTTACTGCACACTTGCATTTGCATTCCACACCCTGTACGACAGCAACTTTGCAGAGTGCCCTCTAGCACTCCGGGACCCCTCTGTGGATGTCGGAGAGCCAGTTTTGGTCTGATCCCCACAGGCCAGGCTGAGGAACCCCACCTGCTGGAGGGACCCAGCTCACTCCGCAGACGCCCTTTGAGCCCCCGTGCCACCCCAGGTGCAGCCGGCAGGTGAGAGACTGAGGGAGGTTGGCTCTAGGGCATGTCCAGCCCTTCTCGCCCAGCCCCGCCCTGCTGGCCACCTTCTAATTAATTTCCTTTCAATGTGCACAAATCTGTGCACCGGGTCACTAGTAGATTTATATATGCTGAGAATGTAGCGCCTGTACTTCACCTTGTTCCTACAAGAAAATTATAAACGTTTTGATTTTTTTGAAGTTCTTATGGAACAAGTTTTTTTCCATAAAATAAAATTGTTCTGTGTAAATGGAGCATTAATATGTTAGAATTGGGAAGTAAACCACAAGCTGAAACTGAAAAAAAACTACAAATTGTTTTAAGTTCTAAGAAGGAAAAGGTTAGGGTTAATGAGGTCATAACAAAGAAGGAACATAGGAGTTTAGATGGAAGAGTCATAAAAAAGGTTTAGCGGAGAAAGCAGGATTTGTGCTGAGACCTGGTTTGTCAGGTAGAGGAAGCAAAGGCACTCTGTACAAATGCCTCAAGAGGGAAAAGCGTGGTGTACTTCAGAAGCTAATGTCGGGCAAAAGGTGAGGAGGTACAGGTGCTGCCGGGCCGTGTAGCTCATGGCAAGTAGCGAGGAGTGGTCCAGCCCAGGGATACAGGCTGTGGGTTCAGATTCTAGCTCTGCTAGGCATGTGAGGTTAATTAAATTACTTGCCTCTGTTTCAACTTACTGTCAGTAAAAAAAAAATAATTTGGACAGGACTTCTCATAGGTTATGAGGTTTAGCCAGTTAAAATAGTAATTGTTTTCATTTTTTTGAGATTTATCCTGAATGCAATATGATGCTATTGCAGAATTTTAAGTGGCATTATTTAATTTATCTCTTAAAAGCTTACACAAATAGAAGCAAGTGTTTCTATTTGTGAAAGTCTGGATGGGAATTTAAAGATTTCCAAGGAATTTTAAATGATGAGTAGCTTTTTGAGCATTAAAGTCACAGGTTCATCTGAGAGCAAAATCAGGTATAAATTTTCCAAAAAAAAAAGAAAGATTAAATGATAGAAGAGTAGGAGGTGATGAATAATTAGGGAATTAAGTCGGGACACCATGATCTTAATGATGAGATTTTGAAAACTGAATTATGGATTATTAATATTTAATTGGTTAGAGTATATTGAATAATGATTTAGATACCATACACAAGTGCAGAATTCCCTAAGACAGCCCACTGTGAGCTCTAAGTGAGATTATGTATGTGATATTAAAATATAAAGGAATGGGGTAGGCTAAGGTTTTTTAAGTAGGACACAAGAAGCACTGCCAGTAAAGAAACAATTATAAATTGGATTTCAGTAAATTAAGAATTTACTTTCATCGAAAGACAACATTAAGAGAATGAAATGTCATTGCAGCCCTATTAGAATGGCTGAAGTTAAAAGGACTGCAATGCCACGCTAAGGGAACATGTTTGAACAACTGGAACTTCTACTTCGCTGGGAAGAGTGTAAATTGCTACGACTACTTTGGGAAACTGTATGCAGCATCTACTAAATATAAACGTACTACACGCCCTATGGATAGATTCTTTTCCAGAAATAAGTACTGATGTCAGTTATAGCTCAATAAAGCTGGGGAGGGGGGAGAGAAATGAGTACTTAGGTCCATCAAAAGACATGTACATGAATGTTAATAGCAACAATAGTGAAATCATTAAGTAAATTGTTGGATATTTATAGAACAGAATAATTTATAGCAGTAAAAAATAAACTATATTCAACTACAGGAGGAATCTCAGTAAACCTGTGTTAAGCAAAAAAAAAAAAAAAAAGACAGACAAAAAGTTCAGAAACAGGCAATACTAATCTTAATAGAGGTTGGACTGGTGATTACATTGGGGGAGGGTAATCTGCTGGGAGGGAACACTGGGAGCCAACCTTCTTGTGTTTTGTTCTGTTTTGTTCTTTACATTTTGTCAAGCTGAATACTTTAAATTTGTACACTTTATGTAATTTAAAATATAATTAACAATTAAAATATAAGTGATAATGTTTTAAACGTTTAAAAACATAAATAGACTTGTCTTTTTAAAGATTTTTGTTTTGTTTGTTTTTAGTTTCTTTCTATCTTGGGTCTTTCAAATAGACAAAGGCGGTGGGCTGACGGAAATTGAAGCTGGAATAGGAAGGATGCAGAAAGTGTGAAAGGGCATAGAACAGGAAAATGGACAGGAGACTGGTGTCTTTAGACATGTGGGATGATAGAACTGAGAAGAAGTGAAATAAGGTGAAATCTATAAAGACCGTTCTTTACACTTACATTCTTATTTTATATGTAGTAATCAGTTGCCCACGGTTTAGCATCAGTCCTTCCTCTTAAGAACAAATTTGAATCCTGAAATGATTTCTTTTAGATGCTAACTGTCCCTGTTTCAAGTCCTCTGACACCTTCTCCAAAGTGAGCACGCTGGAAAGGCTTGTAAGCTTACTTAAACGAAAGGAAGAAGTTTATAATTACTTTAGTTTGAACAGTTGTCAACAAAGTATCAGAAGAGGTATTCTGCCAGTGCCAAAAGTTCCCTGACTAGCTTTTTGCAGCTGCAAGAATTATATTACTTTCTTTCACATTATCAATCTGTAATATATAGTTAGGTTGTTTTACTTTAAGTCTCCCATTGACATTTCTTTTATATGCATATAATGAAATGATTTTATTTCATAAAAAAGAACATCTCCTGTGTGGATTTTAAATTTTCCTTATTAAATATTTATATTTTCAAAATGCCCTTATTTAATTGAGTGAGGTGCTTGGTGCCATTTCAAAATAACCTCAGGTGGTAGGTGTAATGACATATCAAAAATTTGACCTTTAGCATTTTAGGATTCTATTTTTATCTGCATTTTCTTCTGCATTCAGTCTTAATTTATATGCTATTTCTCTGTAACTTAATGAATGGATATAGTTGACATAAGATTCATTAACGAAAAGAAAATGTATCGGGATACATATTATTTCTGTGCAGTCTGACTAATGATTTTAACTTCATTCATATCTCAACTTGGACAAGTAGAAAATTCTTTGTATGAGCCTGATTGGTATTTGTATAAACCTCATTCATTCTCAGTAAGTGCTCAGCCCAATAGACCTGGATCTACTAAACTGAGGCTGCCCACTCTCTCACTTCTCACTTATTTGCAGTCAGATTATTATACTATTTTATTAACCTAGAGATTCTTTATTTTTTAATTTTCTGCTTCTCCTTTTAAAGAAAATTGAATGTCATATTTAAAGAGATACAATTCAGTTAACATCTTGCAGCATCTTTTTGTATGCCGTGGTAGCATAGATAATTATTTGGGTAGCTTTCAGCCTAGATGCAGAGAAATGGAATAATTATCATGTATAATATTCTAATATAAAAATTATTTTCATTTACTCATCTAAGTATGTCTTTATTGATTTTTAGAAATGTATATTTCTAACTAGGGATTTTTGTTAGACGGCCTATTGGTCAGTCAGCCTACATATTTATGTTTAAATTATCTATTTTTGTATTTTCTCAGTTTACACAAATCTTTATCCCAAGAAGAAAATCTGAAGGATCAGTTTAACCATACCCTTACTACCTATGAAGAAGCTTTAAAGAATAGAGAGAACATTGTTTCCATCACTCAGCAACAAAATGAGGAACTGGCTGCCCAACTGCAGCACGCCCTGGCAGACCGCGTGAACCTGGAATCAGAGCTGCGGCTCGCCGTGGAGGCCTCCCGGGCGGCCGATGACAAGGTTCAGAAGTGAGTAAAATGACCTTGCACTATTTCAAAAGCATGAAACAAAACCAAAACACTCCTTTTTAGCAACTAAATAATATGTTATTTATTACTCAGGCTATTAATACTTTAAGACAAAAGTTCATTGAGCCAAATAAACTCTTTTTGACTGTCTGTCATATCCACGTTTGGGATCAAAAACCATTTACTTGGGAATCATGGTTACTGTTTAGGGCAAACCATTTTTATTTGATATCTGATCTTCATCAGTTCATGGAGGCCATACTATTAAAATCATTTCATAGATAATAAAGTTATTAGCAAGGGGAAGAGGCAGTCAAATTTCCAACTTGACTCATTTAGCTTCAAGATAATCCTGCTTGAATCCAGATCATCTGTGACCTAGTAATCTGAGACCTCTAGTCACACAGGATAAGGTACAGTGTAATTAATTTTCAGTATTGTTCTTCTGAAGTATTCAGTACAGCTTTTCACAGTGCATAATTGTATTTGTTTATTTTCAATGATCTTTGCATTTTTTATTAAAATTTAAATAAAGCTGCATAATAAGTCAGTCCTTATTATAGCCCACAAAATGTTAATAAATAATTTATCAGACAAGGAAGTCACTTGTCAACCTATGGGACTTGAACATTGTAGCAGAGTTTCCTAAGGTAGCTTTAATGTAATGGAAATGTCATTTTAACTGAGCCCTTCTTTATGGATTGTTAACAGCATTACATCATTCGCATACCTAATCACCTTCAATTTCTAATACATACATTTTTCCGTAACAACTTTATTTTTTTAGTTTCACAGTATGAAGAATTAATGCTGATTTTAAAGTTTCTTATTTCTCACCACTTTTTACTTGAAAATAAGTCATCTCAACCATTTTCCCAACACTCCTGAAATTATGTTTTAAGTACTAGCCCAAGGTCAGGTAAATCTGTAGTCAAGACCATTTTAAAACAGATTAGGAATTATGCATGTTAATCTGTGCTGTCAGTGTGCCTTAAACTTGTGATTTATAGTATACTATTTTTTATAGATTTAAAGATTAGATTTATATTCAGTCAGAAACTATACCAGTTATTCACAATGTACAATACCATTCTAAGAATACCAAGATATATAGATAGATCTCACTTCATTGTAAAATATAAATCAGTAACTTTTGACAGGACCTGATTTAGCTCTGTTTGTTTAAAGTCTACAAATAATTACAAATTTCAAGTGTAATTATTTTTACATTTTTATGTAATTCTTTATATGTAATCTTTTAATTTCTATAGATAGCTAAAATTCCCTACAAGTGTTTCCCAGAAAACAATTAGATTTCTAAAAAAAATCTTTGGAAATGTTACCATACCAACCTTTTATTTCTTAGATCTCATCAAGTATTGTAATTTTTTGAAATAACTTTGTACAACAAGAAGTAGAAATAACATCATCTCAGATAATGCTTTAAATTGAATAAATTTAATCTTTTGAAAACGTATTGCCCTTATTCCTCACATTTAACCTCAATAGATTAAAACTTTTTAGTGGAATGGTGTCAATTCATTAAAGGAGTTTAAGTGCAACAATTATGTCATTTGTATGAATTAAATGTTAAATTCTAATTTAAATGTTTAATCTTTTATTCCGATTTCCAGCAATAAGACCTAGATGAAATTTTGTCAGGTTTTCCTTTTCGTATTCAATCCATTTTATTTCACTTTTAATTTCCCTCAATTGGGCAGTGTATCTTCCCTGCACTTAATGTGCACAACAGTCTATTTTATTGGATTTAAGAGGATAACCTTCCAGGAAACCAATTTATATGAGTTTGTTAGATGGTATTAGTATTCTCTATCCGATCTTAAATTTATATTATTAGAAATTATTTATGAAGGTCCCTTGTAAACATGCCAGTATTCCAGGCAATAATTACAATGTAAGCTAAGATGTTCATGTTTCCACCTTTTCCCATCAAAACCAAATTTCTTGAATAACTAATCTATATTCACTACCTTGAATTTTTTAATTCCCATTTACTCCTCTGCTACTCAATGCATGATCGCTAGTTCCTCTACTGGAATTGTTGTTCTTAAGATTACCAGTAATTTCCTAACTGTTAAATGCAATGGGCCACTTCTAATTATATTTTTATTATAAAACTAATATATGATCATAGTAAAAAATAAGAAAAGATGGTCATATATCTTCAGCAATATCACATAATGGTTTAAAAGCTCAGGTTCCGATTCAGAATGCATAGGTATGTGAACTTTTACATTTTATTTTAAAACACTATTCTGATGTGGACATTAATAGTCCTACCTCATAATAAATGGTGATAAGTGGAGATTTGACTTCGGGTGGTGGACACACAATACAGTATACAGAGGATGTGTGTAAAATTGTGCATCTGAAACCTGTAAAATTTTAAGTAGTATCACCACAATAAATTCAATAAAAAAGGAAATATAAAAATAATAATGAAATGAGAAAAACATTGATAAGATCATTCCTGTAATGCTTTTAAAACAACACTTGTTACATAGACCCTCCTTCTCTTACCATCTTACTCCACAACGCACTCTCTCCTTCTGCAGGAGAGCTCTGCCTTCTCAAGACTGAATGCCTTTGTACATGTAGGTCCCTCTGTTTGGAGCCTTTTGCTCTTTTCCCCCATGAGAAACTTACTCATCCTATGAGATTCAGTGCAACGTAGAGGATAGCGACAGGCTTTGCAGTCTAGTCAGACAGACCTGCGTTTGAATCCCTGCTTTTCTACTTATTTCCTGGGAGATTGGGGGCAATAACCCTAGAAGCAAAAGTTCCTCAGTTAAAAGATTCAGACAGTAATACTGGCCTCGCAGGCAGGATTAATGTGAGGAATAAACTGGGTAGCATGTAAAATGCCCAGTTCAGTGCCCGTTATTTTATTATAAACATTCTGTAAGTCACATTATTAGTATCATCATACTCATCAAACTAGCAAGACTAGTTCAGTTTCCTCTTCTCTACAAAGTCACTCTCTTCTTTGTGCCTTCCTGGTATTTTTGTTGAAAATTACTCCCTAGAAAATCAAGCTCCCTCCTGTATTTCCTGCCTCAGATAATGATTTTCAGCAACTCCACCGCTGTCCTTGTTCCCTCACTCTTTCTTACCATTTGCATTCACTTTGCCATCAATCTCTGTTTTGTCTTTTGTATTTTTTTCCAAGCTCTGTTTTATCTACTACTTAAGCACCTCCTGATTCCCTTCACCCCATCCTCACACATTAATTGCATTAATTTAGGCCCTCATCATCACTCATCCAGACTATCATAAAACTAGTTTACCTGCCTGTAATTCTCTCAAGTTTATCTTCCTCACTGCCACCAAAGTTGATTTTTCTAAAACATTAACCAGGTTATATTACTTTCTTATTTAAAACTAGAGGCCTGATGCATGAAATTCATGCAAGAGTAGGCCTTCCTTGACCTGGCTGCCAGCACCGGCTTCCCTCCGGCACCTGGGACCCGGGCTTCCCTCGCAGCCCTGGCTACGTCCGGAAGATCATCCGGAAGGACGTCCAGTCTAATTAGCATATTACACTTTTATTATTATAGACTAGAGGCCCGGTGCACAAAATTCGTGGATGGGGCGGGGGGGGGGGGGGAATGTCCCTCAGCCCAGCCTGCACCCTCTCCAATCTGGGACCCCTTGAGGGATGTCCAACTGCCCGTTTAGGCCCGATTCCAGTGAGATCGGGCCTAAACAGGCAGTCGGACATCCCTCTCACAATCCAGGACTGCTGGGTCCCAACCGCTTGCCTGCCTGCCTGCCTGCCTGATTGCCCCTAACTGCTTCTGCCTGCCAGCCTGATCACCCCCTAACCACTCCCCTGCCAGCCTGATCGACACCTAACTGCCCTCCCCTGCCAGCCCGATTGCCCCTAACTGCCCTCCCTTGTCAGTCTGGTCACTCCTAATGCCCTCCCCTGCTGGCCTGGTCCCCCCAACTGCCCTCCCCTGCCGTCCTGGTCCCCCTCAACCGCCCTCCCCTGCAGGCCTGGTCCCCCACAACTGCCCTCCCCTGCAGGCCTGGTTGCCTCTAACTGCCCTCCCCTGCTGGCCTGATCACCCACAACTGCCCTCCCCTGCCAGCCACCTTGTGTCCACATGGGGGCAGCCATCTTGTGTGTTGGAGTGATGGTCAATTTGCATATTACCTCTTTATTATATAGGCTTTTTAGGGGCTCTTTCTCCCCTAAAAGTTAAAGTATAAACAACGTAGTATGACATATGAGGCCTATCAGTAGCCTTCTCCCATTTGTCTAGTATAACTTCCTCCCACGACCACTACCACAATATCTCTGCATGTACTATTTCTTCTTCTTAGAACATGTCCCCACTTTTAGTACCTAGCCAAGTTTTTGTTATTCATTAAAGTCCAGTCTAAATGTTACCCCTAAAATGTTTCTTTAGATTTTCATTCTTTGTTGTGGTCATAGTACTTAGTCCATACCTCTATTCAAGGTCTTAGTCATCTATGTGTAATAATCATTTTGTATATCTATTTCCTCTCTGTTTCACTCCCTGCAAATTTACCCATTGTCGAGCATTCCCAAGACATGGATAGTGTCCTATTCATCTTTTTATTCCAATCTCTTCCAAATGCTCACACAGATGCCTGCTGTAAAGTAAGCACTTATAAACAAATGAACTAGAATGATTTAATAAAGTGCTAGAATGATGGAGCAAAATAAAAGCAGGTTGGGTCAGGAATACATATGAAAATTTCCGATATGGTATGATCTGCTTTAAGCCCTAGCTTAAACTATTTTATTCCAACCCAGTACCCAATTTCAATGAGCTTACCAATTTCATTGAAAACTATGACCCTTACCCTAACCGGTTTGGCTTAGTGGATAGAGCGAAGGCTTGCGGACTCAAGGGTTCCGGGTTCGATTCCGGTCAAGGGCATGTACCTTGGTTGCGGGCACATACCCAGTAGGGAGTTTGCAGGAGGCAGCTGATTGATGTTTCTCTCTCATCAATGTTTCTAACTCTCTATCCCTCTCCTTTCCTCTCTGTAAAAAATTCAATAAAATATATTTTTAAAAAGGGAAGAAAAGAAAACTATGACCCTTTATGTCTACCTCCCTCCCCTCACTGGTACCTCCATTCCTTACACTCTCCTCAGAGTTGGGATGTCTTACTTCCTAGTGATCAGCTTCTATTCTAACCACTGACTTCCACTGAGTTTAATTACATTTAAAAAGACCTGAAATCTTCAGTAATAGTGGAGAGAGACTATATACTATCTCTAATAATAATAGAATTTTAAGTTTATATTTTATTTTCTTTCAGAGTCAAAATTTTTTTTTTAATTTATCAACCTATGGGAGTATTCCTGGAAAGGAAAATTGTGCACAATTAGTATCCATAAGTCAACCAATATTTATAAACAGTCACTTACAGAGTAAAATATTATGAATGCCAGACTTCATTGTCCAAAAATAGCTTCTTGGCCCAGGTGTCATGATGCCTAATGTTTCACCAACAAAAATACATTCCCTTGGTTTATTCTCCTTATGTATGTCTCTTTTAAAAAATGTATATGCTTATGGAAGAAGAGCACATTGTGATTTCACTTTAGATTGCTCTTTTGCTGATCCTGGGTACCCTGGGTTTGGGAGAATTATGTGGAGGTAAGGGAACTAAAGAGTTTGTTGAGAGCATAGGAACTTTCTAAGAAAAGCTCTTAGTTTTTCCAGGGATCACATCCTCATTTATTAAAGAGGACACTGACACACCAATTCATTAATTGATGTTTTTATCATCACAAGAGATTTAAAACTCTATGGGGTTCATTATCATTATACTGTACTTTGTTTTCTTACTGTGCTTCCATCTAAAATAGGCTCCTTATGGCCTACACGAAAGTTTTCTAAAGGGTTTTTAAAATATATTTTACTATACTTAACATGCCTAGGCTACACATAGTTATGTAAGATAATAGTATTTACAGCGAGGCTTATAAGGTCAGAATATCTACCAAAGATCTAGGTTTTACAATAAAATATTTTTTCTCACATTTCATCTTTACTGTGGGCCAAATTTACACTGATATGATTAAAATTCTCTCATAAATTGTAACTGCATAATGAATATATAGGACAAAAATATGTAGGAAAAAATCGTACACTTTTAAACAAATTTTCAAGAAAAATATATCTGCCAGCACTGGTTTGGCTCAGTGAATAGAGCGTCGGCCTGCAGACTGAGGGGTCCCAGGTTCGATTCTGGTCAAGGGCATGTACCTTGGTTGCGGGCACATCCCCAGTAGGGGGCGTGCAGGAGGCAGCTGATTGATGTTTCTCTCTCATCGATGTTTCTAACTCTCTATCCCTGTCCCTTCCTCTCTGTAAAAAATCAATAAAATATATTTTTTTAAAAAAAGAAAGAAAAATATATCCACTCTTTAATTTTTCTTTCAATTTTTTCTTTTAAAAAATTTGTTACTTAAGATTTGCATGTATTTTGTTAATTTTTAACTGCATAATTAAAATATCAAAGACATTTCATTTTAAAACTTGTGGCATACTGTGTCTTTTGAGTGGTGTTGATAGAAAAAAAAATGAACATGTAAAGCTAACAAGTCTTTCCTGTCTTTTGGCCAAATACTTGGTTTCTATGAAGAAGTTGAAGTTACAAAGAAATTGTGAATTCTCAGGCTGGTTTCCCTGCTGATGAGCAAGAACTGTCTGTAGTTCTCTTTGAGGTGTCAGGGGAGTCACCATAGTGTCACACAAGGGTTCTTAGCGCCGAGCAAACATACTTTCCACAAACTCAGCTGCTTAATCTGTTTGCAGGTTGAATTATAGAACAGGGTAGATGACTCCGGGTGCAGGGAAGGGAACAGAACATTTCCACAGTTTCTTGATTTAAAAAAGAAAAATAAAGCCTGCTATTCTTATTTTAAAAAAAGAAAAGCCTACAATTGTCATCAAGAGACTTCACCAAACTCTTTTTAGTTTTGTTGCTGGTTCCAGAATCTGATTTTAACCATGATTAAAAATAATTGTGCTAAAGATTCTTACAAAGTATAATATGAAAGCTAACAGTGAATTTTTATAATTGCATTCTTTTCATTAAAATTATTCTGCTTCTTGCCAACTTTACCTGTGATATTATTCCTATAAATTCTTGGTTGGACTATAAGTTGCAAGGCAATATTAGACATGTCTGAACATTTTGTAAATACTTGTTGATTGATTCAAAGAATAAATTTCATAAATTATCAACTCAGCAGAAGGTTTAAATCACTATTTAATATAATGTTGAAAGTTGATTTTGAGTTATTAATATTACTAATAAATTGGAGGATTTAAAACTCTTCTTAAATTGCTCTTCAAAAAATTATTGTGTTTGAGATTTAAAAGCTCTGAAATATGAAATATACATCAGCAAATAATAAGTCAAATAGTTCATTTATTTGTGGTAATTTATGTACAATTGTACATCCCAATCAACTTTAAAAGACACATTCTAAATCTATATCTAATTAGATTCAGCTTTATTATCATTTATATATGGAAGATAGACTCAGATGACTCTTAAGCAATCATTTTAAGATGTACAACATCTAATATGCTTAATTTTTATTCTTGAACAATGATATCCTTTTAAGATTCTAATATTCTAGATTTGTAAATCATAACACATCTTTAAATTAAATACATATTTAACTTAGGAAATATAAGTCTTGTACTCCAGCAAATTAGTATGTATTTTATTAAAAATTTAATTCCATTACATATTTGTATAGTGGATCACATTTCTCATCCATTGAGTATATAAAGTGGGTCTCTAGAGCTACTTTTATTATATATTTGATAGATATATAATTATAGTCATGTCTTTATAAAAACTAAAGAATTTGGGCTTATACCTTCAGGAAATATCTCACTTCCTAGCTCATTCCTTTTACCAAGGAAGGATTAATGTGCGATTACTAAAATTGGAACCTAACCCAGAATTTGAGAAATTGCAATGCAGTGGAAAGTGAAGGATCCAGGCTACGGAAGAAAAGGGATTCTCTAGACCTAAGAATCAGCACTTTCCCTGACAACTTCCCTCTTGTAGCTAACTTTATGGAATGAATCACAAATAGCATGTATGTAGGGACTAAATGTTAAATTAGCACAGGACTTCTCACATTTGACCTGCTTCTTCATCAGAAACTTCCAGTGGCTGATCTGGAGTTGGGCTAGTATATGTGTCTGCCTGCTAATGTCGATGAAACATGTTTCAGATGAGCATCATGGAGAGGAATAGAGAAAAATAGCAAAAGACTCAATTAGGAGAGAGATCCATACTGGTTAGGTTTAAAACTAAATAAAATGCAGGAATTTTTGTTGCTTTTTTGATCCCAGTGTTACAGTAATTATAAGTCAGAAATGGAATTCCTATTATTTTAGGGATATTATAGGATCCACCTAATGATGGTCATGTACATTTTAACTAGAACTTGACAGGCTAAAAAAAAATACAACAGGAGTTCTTATACCTCAGAGATGTGATTTTCACACACGTATAGGAAATGTAAGTTTCTTAGAGTGGCTATATAACCTAACAAGTATCCTTTTCTTTGGTTCTGTTCTTAGCTCCAGTTAAAAGCCTTCTTACTGTCTAACCTTTGACGGGCTACATAGCTCTACTTCTGTGAATATAGGCGAGCTTACCCATCTTACCTGAGAGTAGTTTTTCAATTGATAAAAATAAGATATAGGTGATTTGAACTTCCTAGGATAGGTAACAATAGCACTAGCCACTAGTGTACTTAAGAATACTTTTGTTGTACTAAGGTGGGAAAAGGACGCTATTGTAGAAATTCAATTTTTAGAAGTTTCCATCATTCTTGCTTGAATGTTGCTTAGCCTCATTGTACTTGAGAACTCACTCAGAGCTTCCTTCTTTGTTTTCTCTATTCTTAAATACATAGAAGATCAAATGTAATGTGCCTACCTGCTAATGTAGAAAATGTCTACATTTTTACATAAGTTGGGGTCTTCTTTTCATGTAATAAATCCCCATTGTACTCATCTAAAATCTGATGGATACTTCCTTACAAGGTACAGGTTTTTCTTTCAAAATATAATGGGGGGGGGGGGTACTAAATTATACCCAGAGCAAGTAGAAATATAAATTTCACTTGGATTCTAAGACTCCATGTTTATTTCTCCCCACTTGGTCAGAGATTTGCCCATGTGCACATTTAACCATTGATGAATATAGGATGAAAGAATCTTTTGCTTATTTCAGTGTAACTTTACCTGATAGTGAAATCATAAATATTGTCCATTCATAAACTTCATTCTTTTTAAGAATATTTTTTATTGATTTTAGAGAGGAAGGGGGAGAGAGAGAGAGAGAGAGAGAGAGAGAGAGAGAGAGAGAGAGAGAGAGAGAAACATCAATGGTGAGAGAGAATCACTGACCGGCTGCCTCCTGCACGCCCCTTACTGGGATCAAGCCACAACTTGGGCATGTGCCCTGACTGGGAATCAAACCTGTACCTCCTGGTTCATAGGTTGACACTCAGCCATTGTGCCACACTGGCCAGGCCATAAACATCATTCTTGATCATTTACATTAAAGGAGAAAAGTCATTCTAAGACATTGTATTTTATAGTAGCAGGTGAAATGCATCTTCTTCCTTTATATATAGGGGTGGGTAAAAGTGGATTTATAGTTGTATGTGAAACACCAAGTTCCTTGTATTATCATTAATTATTGTATTATTTATTTGTATTATAACTGTAAACCTGTGTTTGACCACCTCTGTATTCTTCAACAACTCAACAGAAATAATTTTTTTCTTCAGTTCTTAACCTAAGTATAATTTTTAAAAACACTTATACTACTGAAAATTACTTTATTAGGTGTTTCTGTAGAAAGACTGAATGCAAGTGAAAAACGAGACTCCAAATATTACATAATAATATTTTGGAACTTACTAAACATTAATTTTTTATTGCTTTAGCATATATACCATTCAAACTAATAGTTCTTCTAATATCATCATCATTTGACTTTTTCCTTTGCCACATTTAACAGTATTCTCAAAGCATATGAAAGCATATTTTATTTCTCTTTATGTAACTATATGCCATTTGACAAGCTACATAATGGTAAAAATGACATATAAACATATTTAAAATCTTGAAACATCTTCTTCCTTAAATTAAACTAGTCTGCCTTCTGAGGTATGTATGTTTTGTATTAGTCTTCAAGAAGTTCTCTACTACTGACTGGAATGGATGGCCTAATCTTTCCCGGGATGATGGAAGTAGCACAGTTCAAGAACAAGAATGAATCTCTGTATAATCACACCACAATGCGAGGTGACCCTAAGACAGAGCACTGACCAGATACACATATGGGTTTTAGAAGACTTTCTGATGCTCTTTTTCAACACAGCTGTGAGAAGAATGTGGCTAAACCCCATAGTCATTCTTGAGTAGAGCTGGCAAAGGAAGCCATGAGGAGAAGGGAATTTAACACAGGGGTGTAAGAGAGTGCAGCTTCATTGATGGGATCTGAGGGGAATGCCTAATGACTGGAAGAATCAAACTTGGCAATGAAAACACAAAGCTCTTTTCATCAATTCAAACGCAGACTCTAAAGCTGCAGATGGTCACCTCCAGCCTTGTCTATTCAGTGTGAGGTTTTATAAAATGGCACTTTGGTGAATACTAATAGATCAAAACAAAGATTTAATAACATAAAGATGTGGTGTTCATTTTTAAACGAGCATACAGGTCAATGTCTCAGAAAAGGATAAAAAGAGTACTCTTTGCATGTGGGTCTAAAGTCTTTTTGTGATTTTTCAATTTGAAAAATAAACGACATTTATCTTCAAAAATAAATGACAAAGGTACAGACTGTGTTTAATGGAAAACAGTTTACATTGTGAAAAGAGACCGAAATTAGGGTTTATAGTTACTCTTGTTAACTTTATTGCTTCTATTTGAGGACTCTCAATTTATAATATTTGTTCATGTTATCCTAATATTTTCTTGAAGTTCACAGGATAGGATAAGTATCTGTTGTCATTCTCAAGGATGAATCAATCTAATTAAAAATGTAGGCCAAAATATTTTATACTTGGAAGAGAACTTTTTCCCTTACCTCTCCAGAGAATGCAGAGACATTATTTAGTACAAAGGAAGCCTCTGAACTTTAAACCAGTATTGAAATTGTGTTATTGTTACTTTGCATTTGATTTTCTAAGATTTTTTAAAATTCATAATTTCTATATATTAAAAGGTATTTCATTGTATTCAACTTGAGACTTATGCTTACATAACTGGTGTATTTTTCAAGAATAAGTTTTATTAGACTTGGTTAGCACTTTATAGTTTGAAAAATTCTTGAGCTAAACCCAAATAAATTAAGCTTAATTATCCAAAATAAGTTTAAAATATGAACTTAACTAAAATACAGCATTCATATTTCTAGTATTTGTGAAGCAAATATAATGATTAAGTCTGTATTCCAAATACTTTTAGCTAGTGGTACTATCTACACTAATAAAAGAGAAAAATGGTAATTGGCGTACGACGATACCCTTTTCATTGGCTAATCAGGGCTATATGCAAATTAACTGCCAACTAAGATTGGCAGTTAACTGCCAACAAGATGGCGGTTAATTTGCATATGTAGGCACAATGCAGGGAGGCGAAAGGGAAAGCAGGAAGAAGCCCCCTGCCACTGACAGTGATCGGAAACGCCTTTGCCGCCCTGGCCAGTGATAGCAGGAAGTAGGGGTGGAGCCAGCGATGGGAGCTGGACACGGTGGAAGCTGGCAGTCCCGGGAGCTAGGGGTCCCTTGCCTGGGCCTAAAGCGGAGGCCACGATCGCGGGGCCGCTGCAGCTGGGGGTCCCTGCTGCCCGAGCCAGACGCCTCAGCCAGAGGCGTTAGGCCTGGGCAGGGGCGGAGCCTGCAACCGTGGGGAGCTGGGGGTCCCCTGCCCAGGCCTGACACCTCTGCTGGAGGCCTCGGGCCTGGTCAAGGGGCCGATCGGTGATTGGTGATCGGAGGGTGATGAGGGTCAACTCCTCTGGCCGAGGCATCAGGCCTGGGCGGGGGGCTGAGCCGGGGATTGGGGGGATATGATGGTCCCTTTGCCCAGGCCTGAAGCCTGGGTCAGAGGCGTCAGGCTTGGGCGGGGGGTGGAGCAAGCGATCAGAGGGAGATGGGGGTCCCCTGCCCAGGCATGATTCCTGGGCCAGCGGCCTCAGGCCTGGGCGGGGGCCAGAGCCAGTGATGGGGGGAAATGAGGGTCCCCTGTCCAAGCCTGACACCTCTGGCGGAGGCGTCAGGCCTGAGCAAGGGGCGGATCAGGCGATCGGAGGGTGATGGGGGTCAACGCCTGAGGGTTCCCAGTATGTGAGAGGGGGCAGGCTGGGCTGAGGGACACCCCCCACACACACACACACACACACACCCAGTACACGAATTTCATGCACCAGGCCCCTAGTTATATAATAAATTAAAAGAATAGGATTGAAAGTTAAAAGGGAGGCAACTTAGTATCTAGTACAGCAGTGGGCAAACTACGGCCCGCGGGCCGGATCCGGCCCGTTTGAAATGAAGAAAACTAAAAAAAAAAAGACCATACCCTTTTATGTAATGATGTTTACTTTGAATTTATATTAGTTCACACAAACACTCCATCCATGCTTTTGTTCCGGCCCTCCGGTCCAGTTTAAGAACCCATTGTGGCCCTCGAGTCAAAAAGTTTGCCCACCCCTGATTCTAGTAGAAATATCAGTAAACTAGCAGGACCCTTGACTGTCATAAACTGGGCGTATACAAGTCATTAAATTGTGTTTCTTCTCAGTTTCCTCATCTGGAAAGAAGAGCTGAAATTCTTGCACTATCTATTGCAAAACATGGCTGCAAAGATCAAATAAAATGCATGTGCATAAAAATACTTTGCAAAGTGTAATATGCTCTGTAAAATCATGCTTTAGCTGAAGAATATCTTCTACTTATACATTTAAATAAAAAGTTATAATCACCTCATTGGAACCAGAAATAGTAAATGAGAAAAATAATACTTTAGCCTCAGAGACATAATGTAAATACCATGTAATTTTGGGAAAAAAGAGTATTTACATAGATCTTAGAAACTGGAATTAAAGAGGATTCTGTATGAATTCATACATTATTGGTGAAAATGCAAAATGATAAAAACCCCTATGGAGGACAATTTGATGATATTTAACAGATATTTTATATATATAAAAGCCAGGCAACAGGAAGGCTGGAACAACCAAAATGACAGGTCACTATTTTTTTAGTCTCTATGTCATTTTTTCTGGTGTAATCTTTATTATTTCTTTCCTTCTACTTACTTTGGGAAATTTTTGATGTTATCTTTCTAGTTCTTTAAGTCGCAGGGTTAAATAGTTTATTATTAACTTTTCTTGTTTTGTGAGGTAGGCCATTAGTGCTATGAACTCCCCTCTCAGGACTGCTTTTGCTGTGTCCCTGAAATTTGGGGTTGTTGTGTGTTGTGTGTTCATTTGTTTCCAGGAAGTTTTTTATTTCTTTCTTGATATCACTGGTAACCCATTTATTGTTTAAAAACATGTGTTTGAATGTTTTTGGGTGTTTTTACTGTAGTTGATTTCTAATTTCATTCCATTGTGACCTGAGAATATGCTTGATATGATCAGTCTTCTTGAACTTGTAGAGACTTGTTTTGTGCCCTAACATGTGGTCTATCTTTGAATGGCCCATGTGCACTTGAGAGAATGTATATTCTGCTGCTTTGGGTTAAACTGCTCTATAAATGTCAATTAAATCTATCTGATGCAGTGTGTCCTTTAGGGTCACTGTTTCCTTATTAATGTTTTGTCTGGAAGATCTATCCAGTGAAGTCAACAAGGTGTTAAAGTCCCCTACTATGACTATATTGTTGTTAATCTCTTCTTTAAAGTCCTCTAGAAGTTTTTTTTATATATTTAGGTGTTCCTATATTGGGTGCATATATGCTTACCAGGGTTATATCTTGTTCTTGCATCAATCCTTTACTATTATGTAGTGACCTTTGTTGTCTCTTGTGGTGGCCTTCATTTTTAAGTCTATTTTGTCAGATATGAATATTGCTACCTCAGCTTTTTTTTTTTTTTTTTCCATTTGCATGGGAAAATTTTTCCCATCCCTTCACCTCAGCCCGTGTGTGTCTTTTGTTTTGAGGTGGGTCTCTTGTAGACAGCATATAGTTGGGTCATGTTTTTGTATCCATTCAGCTACCCTATGCCTTTTGATTGGAGCATTTAATACATTTACATTTAAGGTTATTATTGATGGTTTCTTATTTATTGCCATTTTATTTTTGTATGTCTAGGTTTCTCTCTTCTTCTCATTACAGCAGTCCCTTAGAATTTCTTATAATGCTGGCTTGGTAGTGATGAACTCCTTTAGCCTTTTTTTTTTTTTTTTGTCTGGGAAACTATTTATTTCACAGTCTATTTTGAATGATAGCCTTGCTGGATATAGTAATCTTGATTTCAGATCCTTGCTTTCCATTATCTTGAGTACTGCATGCCATTCCCTTCTGGCTTGTGGAGTTTCTGATGAGAAATCAGGTGTCAGCCTTGTGGGAGCTCCTTTATAGGTAACAGTTTGCTTTTCTCCTGCTGCCTTTAAGATTCTCTCTTTGTCTTTAATTTTTGGCATTTTAATTATAATGTGTCTATGCACGGGCCTGTTTGGGCTCTTCTTGCTTGGGACTCTCTATGTCTCCTGAACTTGTGTGACTTTTTCCTTCATGGGATGTGGGAACCACGCCAGGTCTCTGGATAGTCAAGGCTGGTGGGAGTATAGAGGCCTTATTATTAATACACCAGAATGGCCAAAGGCCACTCTAGGCCTGAGCTTAATTGGAATGTCCAAGGACTCAGCCTGGGAATCCTAATCAGTTCAAGATACCATGCGTAGGTGCAAGGACACATACACTGTGCTCTTCAGTAGTCAATACGATTGATGTAACTGTTGGCATGAAGCATTCTTTGTCTAAATAGTGCAAAAGTAGGTTACTGACCAGCTAGTTAGCTGGAGTCAGCTGAGGCTGGAGTGAGAAGGAGTCTGCTGGAGTATGGAGAGAGAGCAGCTAGGATGGAGTGTGTGAAGAATTCTGCTAAAGAGAGCAGCTGGGCAGGAGAGACAGGAGAAGCTGCTGAGCCGGAGAGTTCAGGTACTGCTATGACGAGAAGTGGTGAGTCTAGGAGGCAGCATGAGGCTGCTCAGATAATAGCTGTGGGTACAGAAACTGATGCTGTTTTATGGGAAAGATATATGTTCACCAGCTAGTGTCTGGCTGCCTGCCTGTATGGACTTTGCTGTGAGGGCTGTTCATGTCTGGTGGCTATATGGCCACTGGTTTCAGCAATAAAGACTCATTCTTATATACCCACAACTTCTCCATCTCCCATGACCCTCTACCAAGCTCTTCCCAGACTCAGAACAGCTGTGCCCTTGGGCAGTACTCTAACACTGGGTTAGGGAAGTTTTCTGCCATTATATCTTCAAACACCTTCTCTCTCCCTTTCTGCCTCTTTTGGCACACCTGCTATGCCAATATTGTTGTTTCATGTTGTCCCACAGCTCTCTTAAGCTGTCTTCTTGTTTTTAATTGTTTTTTTCTTTTTGGTTCTCTGATTGATTTTTTAAACCCTATCTTCTAATTCACTGATTGATCCTCAGCTTCCCCTAATATGCTGTGTATTCCTTCCAATGTGTTGTGCTATCATTCTTTGTTTCTGTTTTCATAGTTACTATGTCTTTTCTCATGCTGTTGATCATCTTTACCATCATTATTCTGAACTCTATATCAGATAAATTTCTTATCTCCATTTCATTTATCTCTTCTGGAGAATTCTCTTGTTCTTTATTGGGGGGTTGTTTCTTTGTCTCCTCATTTTGGCTGTCTGTTTGGGTTTGTGAGTATGTATCAGATAAATCTGCTACACCTCTCAATCTCTAGTGCAGGATATGTCAAATGCTGTTTCTGTCTAATTAGATCAGGCAAAGATTCAAAGCCTTCAGAGACAGCCTCTGCTTGCAAACTGATTGGATTTAGTCTTGAATAGCCCTCAGACAATCATCCACAGGTGTGGCCAGAGTGTTTCCTAACAGAGTAGGGTGATTGCTTCTGCCTGGAGGCTAATTGTTATTCTCAGTCTCTTAATGGGCCTCAGCAACTCCACACCATGGGGCAATGTGTTTTCCCCATGGAAATAGGGTAAGTCAGCTGTCTTCCCCCAGGAAAAAAACACTTACCGTAGATTGCAATTGTCTGCATGAGAAAGATGACCTCTGCAGTGTGAGGGAATGACTCAGCACAGGAATCCTGGGTGTCTGCCTTCTGAGCTCTAACCCAAGAGCCCCCAACCCTGGCTTCTGTTTGCACAGCTCCAGTCTACTCTTCCCTCCTTCTCCCAGAGCACAAGGTTAGTGGCTGCACAGGGAATTTTGTGCATGGGCCCTTTAAGAGGGTGCCTATCTCTCTGCTGCTTTGCACAGCCAGCTGTTATGTTGGTATCTTTCTCAGTTCTTGTGCTCTCTGCTGGGGACCCAGCTTGGGGATTAGACCCTAGAGTTCTCAGTGGCAAACCCCCACAGTTGAGATACCTGTTCGGAACTTCAGCTGCTGTCTGTGGGTGCCCAGCCAGCCCTTTCGTGCCTCTGTCCCTCCTACCAGTCTCTATGCAGTCTCCACTTTCCATTCTTGGTTATTAAGGCTCTCCCCAGAGAGTCTTCAGTTGATTATTCAGGAGTTTTTCTGTATTTTAGTTGTAATTCCAGTGTGGTTCTAGGAGTGTGTCCATGCAGCATCCACTTACTCCACTGCCATTTTTAGGTTGCTGGTTCTATCCCCAGCTAGGGCACATGCACAGGTTGCAGGTTGGATCCCCAGTAGGGGGTGTGCAGGAGCTAGCCAATCAATGTTCTCTAAAGTATTATTTTTAATAGCACACTGAAACAACCCAAATAAATAAGAGAGTAGTTGAATAAACTATGACACATTCACATAGTAGAATACCATGCAACCATTATAAAAAGACTGCTCTGGCCATTGTGGCTCTGTTGGATCATCCTTCCATACACCGAAAGGTGGTGGGTTCCATTCCCAGTCAGGGCACATACCCAGCTTTCAAGTTCAATCCCCTGTCAGGGTGTGCAGTGGAGGAGGCTGATTGATGTTTCTATCTCACATCCATCTCTCTCTCTTTCTCTCTCTCTCTCTCTCTCTCTCTCTCTCTCTCTCTTCAAAAAAAAATCAGTTTTAAAAAAAACTAAAGAAGGTGTCTATACACAGACAACAGTATAGTGGTTACCAGAGTGAAGGGGGTGGAGGATAGTAAAGGGTGAAAGGGGTCAAATATATGATGACAGAAAAAGATTTGATTTTAGGTGGTGGGCACATAATGCAATATACAGGTGATGTATCATAGAATTGTACACTTGAAACCTATCTTATCTAATAAAAGAGAAACATGCAAATTGACCCTACCTCCACTACACCCACAAGCCATGCCCACCAGCCAATCAGGAGCAAGTATGCAAATAAACCCAACCAAGATGGCAGCGGTCATGGAGCTGGAGCAAACAGGAGGCTTGGATTGCCCCTGGCAATGGAGGAAGCCAAGCTTCCCACCTGCCCTGCCAGCCCTGAGCTCTGCTCAAGGCTACAAAGTTTCAATTATAGAAGATAAATAAATCCCAGATACCTGCTTCCAGCCACTGTGGCCTCTGCTCACAGAGGGTCTGGGAGCCTGGGTTGCCCGGGATCATGGCCATACTGCAAACAGCCCTCAGCCCTCACCCAGGCTGGCCACGCCCCCCAGCAGGGACCTCCTCCCTGAAGGGGGTGTGGCCAGCCTAAAAATGTCCCTCAGCCCCTCACCCAGGCTGGCCATGCCCCCCATTGGGGGACCCCACCCTGAAGGGGGTGTGGCCTGCCTGAAAACGGCCCTCAGCCCCTCACCCAGGCTGGCCACACACCCCCAGCAGGGATCCTCACCCAATGGGTGCATGGCCGGCCTGAAAACCACCCCAGGCCCCTCGCTCAGGCCACCCCATTCCCCAAGGGAACCCCCATCCTGATCCAGGACACCCTTCAGGGCAAACCAGCCAGCCCCCACCCATGCATCAGGCCTCTATCCTATCTAATAATAGACAAACATGGTAATTGACCATACCTTCTCTATGCCTCCGATTGGCTAATCAGTGTGATATGCAAAATAACCACCAACAAAGATGGCGGCTAATTTGAATACTGCAGGCAGGGCAGGACAGAGCCATCCCACCAGCCCTGCCACTGTCCAGGCCTGCTATCTGCGATCCTGGGCGGCGGGGGTCCCATGTGTGACCCGACCGGGGGCGGCCAGGCAGGGCAGTAGCGATCCGCTGGCCCACCCAGGTGTCCCGTGTGCGGCCTGGGGTGGCGCCCCAACCCCCGGATTCACCCTGCCCTGTGCACGACCGGGGCCACACCGCCAACCCCCGGATTCGCCCTGCCCTGTGCAGGGCCCCAACCCCCGATCGGCCCTGCCGAGTGCACGACCCAGGGCAGAGCCCCAACCCCCGGATCTGCCCTGCCCTGTGTGCGACCCGGGGAGGTGGGGCAGGCACCTAGGGATCGGGCCTGCCATCTGCCACCTGGGGAGCGGGCCTAAGCCAGCAGGTGGTTATCTCCCGAGGGTTCCCAGACTGTGAGAGGGCATAAGTGGGGCTGAGGGACACACACACCCCGCCAGTGCACAAAGTTTTGTGCACCGGACCTCTAGTCTATACTAATAAAAGGGTAATATGCTAATTAGACTGGGAGACCTTCCAGGAGACCTTCCGGATGTTCTTCTGGACAAAGCCATAGTGGTGGGGCCAAGGTCGAGGTGGTTAGAGGCCAAGAGGGGAAGGCAGTTGTGGGTGATCAGGCTGGTGGGGTTGGGGCCATTGGGGGTAAGCAGACCAGCGGGGGGGTCAGTTGGAGGTGATCAGGACAGCCAGGGGGGTGCAGTTTGGAGTGAGCAGGCCAGCAGGGGGGCAGTTGGAGGCAAGCAGGCCAGTGGGGAGGGAATGTGGGGGCGAGCAGGCCAGCAGGGGGGGCAGTTGGGGGTAATTAGGCTGGGGGGGGGGGCATTTGTGGGCAAGCAGGCCGGCGGCAGGGGGCAGTTGGCAATCAGGCAGGCAGGCAGGCAGGTGAGTGGTTAGGAGCCAGCAGTCCCGGATTGCGAGAGGGATGTCCGACTGCCAGTTTAGGCCCGATCCCTGTAAACTGGCAGTAGGACCTCCTTCACGGGGTCCCAGATTGGAGAGGGTGCAGGCGGGCTGAGGAACACCTCCTCCCCTGTGCATGAATTTCTTGCACCAGGCCACTAGTATAATTATATTAACTAATGTCACCTCAATAAATTTAATTAAAACGAAAACAGATGCCTATAAACTGATATTGAATGATCTCTAGGACAGAGGTTCTCAACCTGTGGGTCGTGACCCCTTTGGGGGTCAAACTACCCTTTCACAGGGGTCGCCTAAGACCATCGGAAAACACATATATAATTACATTGTGTTTTTGTGATTAATCACTATGCTTTAATTATGTTCAACTTGTAACAATTAAATTGGGGGTCATCACAACATGAGGAACTGTATTAAAGAGTCGCGGCATTAGGAAGGTTGAGAACCACTCCTCTAGGACATCTTGTTAACAGGAAAAAACTAGTACTTATAATATGCTGCTTTTTATGTGAGAAATAGGAATAAAAGCAACAGGAAGGATAAACCAGAAACTAATAAAAAATGTTACCTTTGGTGGTGGGTGAGAAATAGATGCAGGCATAGGATAGGAATTCAACTTTTCTGATTATGCGATTTTGTATAGCTTTGACTTTTGAATCATGTATATGTTTTAAATATTCAGAAATAAAGTAAAATGGAGTATAAGAATAAACCGTGATAGAGAATACAAATAAACATAAATGTACCTAACTGTATATAAAATTGATAAGATAGTTATAAAGAGAAAATAATTCAAGTATCTTTTGATACTTGAATAGTTAAGTAAATTTGACTATACATTCTCAGTGGCATATATTCTAAGGAAAAAAAGAAATGCAAAGAGATCCTAAACTTTGCTCAATATATTCATACTCAGTTGTACTGCTGCTTATTTAGATTTTGAAACTATCTTATGTACATTTTAGATTGAGCAATCAAGTAAATAAATAATATTGGCAGCCAAGATTTTTACCATAAAATAAACAGTAGTAGGAAAAAGAAATTGTAATGTTAATTTGAATTGAAACTATCAATATGTATTCATGATTTAAAAATTATGTATGTTTTCTTAGCTATCTCCACTGAAAAGGCTTTAGAAACAATGGACGCACCTAACTCCCAGATTTTAGTTTTTAAATACATTACCCATTAAAGAGTACCAGAGCTCCCATGTGTGCAGCAATGAAAGTGCAGTAAGTCTAGAATATAGTTTTGAGCCAGAAAGCATGAAGTACTCAAAGACTAATAAGTTTATGTTGAAAGAACATGGGAACCCATTTGAAAAGATTTGTATTGACCAAATTTGGGATAATTGCGCATAAAAAATCACTATATTTTCTTATGGAATATTTAATTGCTACATCTTAGATTCTATAAAGATACTAAAAAAAGATGGAGGATGGAAAGAAAGAAGCTCTTTTGTACAAAAAAATGGCAGTTGCCCTGGCCAGGTTGGGTGTCGTCCTGTGCACCAAAATGTTGTTGGTTCAATTTCCAATTAGGGCAGAGACCTGGGTTGTAGGCTTGGTCCCTGGTGGGGGCGTGCAGGGGGCAACTTATCAATGCTCTCACATTGATATTTCTCTTTCTCCGTCCTCCTTCCTCTCTCTCTAGAAGTCAATAAAATATTTTTTAAAAAGAAAAGTGGCAGTTAATATATGTAGCTAGGATGATAGATTTAGAAAATCACCACCTTACAATCCCCAGTGTAATTAATTCAAGCAAAGACCATCCATCTGCCATATAATGAGTTAAAACAGTGGTCGGCAAACTGCGGCTTGCAAGCCACATGCGGCTCTTTGGCCCCTTGAGTGTGGCTCTTCCACAAAATACCGACTTCTGCGCATGGGCCACGAAGTTTCAATCGCACTGTATGTGTGCGCCCGCACTTGGTATTTTCTGGAAGAGCCACACTCAAGGGGCCAAAGAGCCGCATGTGGCTCGTGAGCCGCAGTTTGCCAATCACTGAAAAAGAAGCTATTTTGGCACTAGTATCAGTCAGTTTAGTTTGTGAAAGCTTACTTAGCGTATACCAAGAAGTTTAAAGTTTAAAAATCAGAGAGAGCTTAGATATGGGGATTTAGGATGTCAAGTACCTTCGAACAATATTTAGGGATTTGTTATTAAATTTGCTTTAAAATTTTTTCTTACTCAAATATATGTGCTTATGTAAATGATAGCAGGTAAACCTAAACCATTCAGCCTTTTATCAAAATTTATCTTTTAAAGAAACTCCCTACAATATAAAGAAGTTTTGCCTGAGATTTTTATCAATTTTTGACAAGGTACTGATCCTTTATTTAAATTTTAATATTTTGTGTAGCAGAGTTTTTTTGTTAATTTGTGTTTTTAAATATTACATTAAAACATTATTTATCTTGGTTAATGAAGGGTTTTTTACACTTCCTTAAATTTTTCATCTAAATTTAGTGCCTAATTCACCTCACCCTACTGCTAGACTAAATATTCTATAGAAGCTGAAAAAGACACTAATGGAGAAAAAAGCACTACTTCTTTACTCTTATTCAAGAAGTGATAACAATGAAAAACAACCCTGACGGTGTGACTTCTGCTGAAGGGTGTTTCGTGTTCAGACATGACAGTGATATAATGGAGGTGAACAAAGGTGTTTCTTCCCACCCTGTGGAACTGGGCCAGGTCCTTACTTATATACTGTCCAGAAAGCCTGAATTTCTGTCTGAATTTCTATTTCTTACCATGGTTATTACCTGCACTCAAGTCAACTGTTGCTTTGTCTTTAATTCCAACATCTGTGTAGATCAGTCATCATATCTATCAACAGTAGGGTTGTAATTATGTATATTTGTTGATTTTAATTTGAGAATATATGATTTTTTAGGACTCAATGATAAATCAGTAGAGAAAATTGCTGTGACAATGCCAGCTTAATAAATTGAATATTACTGTACTTTTACTTTTAGGTCCCTGGCTTAGTCTGAAGTTTGAAGGTGCACTGATATATTATCTCTATTGGTCTCCCAAAGGATGTTGCCTGTCTTTTGAATTAATCTTGAATAAGGTTCATTTGTATTCCCTGTTAATCAAAATTTGAAATGTTGACATTAGAAAATTTCATTCAGTGCTAATTATATAGAACTTTTATGAAAGTTAGGAAGGAAAGAATCCTACATTTGAAAGTTTAGTATCAGTCTAAAGCCGTATGAAAACAATAGTGAGTAGCTTAATAAGCCATTTTAATAAGATGCCTTAATAAAACTAACCAGCTGTTCGAGCCTGCTGCATTTCACTTGGCAGTATGAAAGTCAGTGACTCACTTCCTCTGTCCTTAATTGAAATTTTTCTGGGTTTAAAATGATCAAAAACCTCAGCAATGTTACAGCAATGTTTCCCAACCTTTCTTTACTCTTAAATCCCTTTCATAGTAATACACATTCTCTAGGTAGAGTTGTAAGCATATTTTTTTTTGCAGTGGTATAAGATAAAAATTAATTTGCATTGATTGCTTTATAAATTTTATTTAAAACAATCTTTAATATTAATAATATGTAACATCACATAGTGTTTGCTTTAATGTAATAGAAAAACCATAATGTATTAAGTTTTATAATGATATATTGAGTTTGCTTTAGGGACTAAATACATATAAGAAAGTAGATTTAAATGTAATAGTATGTTATGACATTAAATAACTGCTTGTAAAATGATATTTAGAATTCTTAACATTTTACTTTTTAAATGAAATAATAGTGGTTTTAAGCCTCTATTTGCTAAAATATTTCCACAAATAGCACCTTATAGCCTGGCCAGCATGGCTCAGTGGTTGAACATCGACCTAGGAACCAGAAGGTCAGGGTACGATTCTCAGTCAGGACACATGCCCGGATTGCAGGCTCGATCCCCAGTGTGGGGTGTGCAGGAGGCAGCCAGTCAATGATTCCCTCTCATTATTAATGTTTCTATCTCTCTCTCTCCCTCTTCCTTCCTCTCTGAAATCAATAAAAATATACCATAAAAGTAAATAGCACATTATGGGTGTTTAGGGTTTTACCTCAATATATGTAAAACTAAATTTAACACATATTACTACTATTCCAATGATTTTTCTCTTTAATTTTTCTTTAAGTAGCAGCTACTAAATTGGCGATGTGAGTTGTTTGATCAAATGAACACAACTTAGAGATCTGGTGAAGAGAATCTTGAGGTGAATTTGCTTTTTATGCCCCTCATTAATTTGTTTTTCAACATCAGTATACTTTCTGCTTTCTCTAAGTATTCAGTGGTCCAATAGGGGTGGAAATTAAACAGCTTACAACTGAGAAAGAAAAAAATTATGCTCAAAAACAGCATGTTGACCATCTATGTTCAGCTGAATGATAAATCAACAGAGAAAAAGTCATGAACATTATGCTGACCTTCGCTTCACCGCCTCTGCTCATTAACATGCACTCAGAAGTCCTTAAACTATTCCATTTTAAAAGTCTTAAAAAATAAATTAAATAAAGGCTAAAAATGTTTAATCCTCATTTTATGCTTTCGTTTCAAAAGTAGAACTCAGAACAGACATTGCCACCTTTGACTGTAGGATCTGTGCACTTTTAAATTACAAAATAAAAAAAATGATGCTTGAGAGAATTTCAATATATAGTTTTGCACATCCTTTTTGCTTTTTGTAGATTTAAACACATGTAGTTTTAAAAAACATTTCTTTTGCCCTGCTGGCATGGCTCAGTGTTTGAGCATCGACCTATGAACCAGGAGTTCAGAGTTCGATTCCAATTCCCAATCAGGGCACATGCCTGGGCTGTGGGCTTGATCCCCAGTAGGGAGCGTGCAGGAGGCAGCCGATCATTGATTCTCTCCCATCATTGATGTTTCTATGTCTCTTTTCCTCCCCTTTCCTCTCGGAAATCAATAAAAAATACTTTAAAAAGTCCACATATTTATTTCCTCAAAAATATGTTATTAACCGGTTCCCCAAATACACATTAAAGTCAAACCAATTACCTGAATTAGTTAAATTAGGAAATGTTATTGAAAGAAAAAAAAACACTTGCTAGAAATAGTATGCATCAGCATATTAAAGAAATGTTAATGGATTCTTTTCAATATCCTCAAATAAGAGAACATTTTTTAAAATGAAAATTTAATAGTTTATTATAGAATAATTGACTGTATCCTTTAAAATACTAAGTATTTTTCTCATAATGACCAATGTGTACAACTCTATGACCTGATTTGTTTGTGTTAGTGAACTGGCCAAATATTGGTTTCTGCTAGTCCAGTTTATACTATTTATTTTTCCTATGCCAACACTCTGATTTTGCTCTGAAGTACTCTACAACTTGCTGTTACATGATACTAGCTACGAAGCTAGCTTTTCCAGTTTACTGACTATAAATCAGAAAAACCTTTTTGTAATGTACAAGTTCCTATCACTACAAAGCAGTTATTAGCAAACCGTAAGTGAACACGAGTCCAAGAAAGGTATGTTGTGATTATACTGACTCTGAAAATATTTGACTTTCATAGAATGCATGATTTATTATGTGGTGTAAATTGGTTGCAGTATTGTTCATAATTTTGTGAATAATAAATCCAGTAAATAGTAAAACAATAAAAATGCTTATATCCTAGGAATATACTTTAAGTAATTATTCTGAAGAGCTACATGTTAGTGCTATCTTTCAGCACATTAATACATATGAGTCACATTTCTTGGCTAGGGAGTGAAACTGGGACCTGCTAATAAAAATGATATTCTTAGTAACTGATTTTCCTATTTGTTTCCTACATTTTCTATATCATAGTTATGATAGCAAAAATGCATTAAAACTTTTAAATAACATTTAAGCAACAATTTAAACACAATAAACTGCATTGATTAAATAAGTGTGTTTAGAAGGGAATAAAATAAATGCATCAAGGAATTTACTTAGCAGTCATGCCATCTTGCTCATTTTTTAAGTAATTCCTGCTTAATGTAATATTTCATTACTCATTAAATTTGACCAAGTCTTATTTTTATAATGTTTTGCATGGGAATATTATTTTTCCTTTTTTATTAACTGTATTGGGATAACATTTGTTAATAAGATTATAGGTTTCAAGTGTACAATTCTATGACATATCATCTGTATATTACTTTGTGTGCCCACCACCCAAAGTCAAAGACCCATATGTTGACTCCCTTTACCTTTTACTACCCCTTTCCCTCAAAATTTGATTAAGTCTTAAATAGCTAACTCATCTGTCTGCCTAGTTATTTACTGAGACTCTACTCCTATGATATACTAGTAACATAGCTTTAATACTGTTTTCTTGATTTATTTTATTGCTTTCAAAATAACCCTTTTGACTACTAGAAAGTGGTGTTTGTATTTATAGTTGATGTAGCTGTGTTATTACTTATTATAAAGTGAAGAACTAAGTACAAATCATTACAGTTGAATTGATTGAGGAAATAGATGAGTTATAATAGCCATGCCAGATATCTCAAAAAACAAATGTATTTTATTTTAAATAAAAAAGATGAAAAAGAAAATTCCTAGTGGATGAAAGGCCATGATTTAACTATTTTTACAATTATGGTTACAGTAAGCAAGATCTTGAATGATTTATCCATGTCTTTATTCTTTAAATATTGTACTGTGCAATGAACAAAATGAACTATCAAGCAAAATAGAGAAAGACCCATAAACAGAGAGAACAGACTGACAGCTGTTGGGAGGGGGGAGGGTTGCATGGCTGAGTTGGAGGGGAGGGATTGAAGAAAAAAGAAAGAAAAAAAAATTAATGGACACAGATAACAGTATGGGGATTGCCAGGGGAGGCGGGTGGGAGGAAGTGGAGGAAGGTATAGGGGGAATAAATGGTGATGGAAGGAGACTTGACTTGCGGTGGTGAACACACAATACAGTGTACAGATGATGTGTTGTGGAATTGTGCACCTGAAATCTGTATAATATTGTTAACCAGTGTCATCCCAATAGATTCAATTAAAAGGAAAAAAATATGTATTATGTGTTAGGACTATGTCAGGCATTGGTGAGCAAAATCATAGTTCCTTGACTTCATCAAGCAGAACTTCCAGAAGAGACAAGTATTAAATATTCATACAAATGAGTATATAACTACAAATTGTATTTTATGCAATAAGGAAAAATTCTCATGAGCTAAAAGAGAATATAACAGGGAGATCTAAATTAGATTTGTGTTAGGGAAAGACGTTTTCTTCTAACTATAAATAGGACTTAGCCAAGAGGGAAAACCTTCCATGTAGAAGCCAAAGCAAAGAATGTGGCACATTGGAGAGACTGAAGGAAGATCTTCGGAGCCAGAGAGTGCAGCATGGAACACAGAAGGAGGATAGAATAGGATGCGGTCAGGTCTTGAACAGCCTTATAACCCTTGTTAACGTTTCTGTCTGTTTTTATTTTTTAACCTCATCATACAAGCAGTAGAAGTAATTTATAGATTTTAATCAGGAAACTTTGTTCTGATTTGCATTTTTAAAAGAATAACCCTGGCTGCTGTGTGGAGGATAAATTGGAATGGGACAAGAGTAGAAGTAGAAAGACTCATTAAGAAGGAATAGCACTTGTGAGAAATTGTGATGACGTGGACCAGGGCTATTTCATTGGAGACGAAGGGAAGTCATGGGACTTGAGATCCCCATGGCGTCCAGACAGTAGACTTCCTACATGGGATGCAGGGTGTTAAGGAGAACTCCCAAACTTTAGTCTTGAGCAACCTGATAGATGGAAATACCATGTATTGAGATTGGAAAGACTAAGGAACGAACAGAGTTGACATGGAAAGACATTTTTAATGAATAAAATTTGAGTAGTATACAAAACACTTAAATAGATGTCCTTGATATCTTAGTTTCTGAAAGACACTTACAACAGGTAATCCTTCAGAATTGTTAATAGGTACATTTAACAAAACATTTGGGATTTACATCTTATATTTATTGTAAAATTTTAATGAAGAGAGGAGAACCTGCAGTTCTCTCACATGATAATCTTATCATTCCGCTATGAGGAGGCCTGATAACATCCCATAATGTTTGATGTCTACAATACCAGGCATAATGTAACAATACTACTTAGTATATTTTTCCATCCAATATAACAGGTCATTTTTTTCTAAACATTTTCATTGAACCATCTTGCCAAGAATCAGTTTAGGTTTTAAAACCATAATTCACATATATATGTCAATGTTTTGTGCCACAATTCTTCTTTGAAGGGAATTAGTATTCCCTGCTAATAATGAACTTATATCATATCAAAAGATATAATAGATTCATATTAACCAGACAAGTATATAATTTGAAACCATAATTTTATGTTATATTTTGTTTTAGGACAAAAAAAATGTTTTGCTTTGGAGGTTTATATTAGTTTAGTTATGTATAACAAATTACCCCAAAATTTAGTGGCTTAAACCAGCTATTATTATATCACAGTTGCTGTGGGTCTGGAATTTCAGTGTGGCTCAGCTGCGTCCTCTGGCTCTGCGTCTCTCTTAAGGATGCCATCATCTCAAGGCCTGAGTGGGAAGAGTCTGCTTTCTAGATAACTCACACGGTGTTGTCAGGATTCGGTTCTCACAGGTCCTTAGACTACAGTTTCAGTTCCTCTCACAATCAAAGCCTTTTTTAAAAAAATATATATATTTTATTGATTTTTTACAGAGAGGAAGGGAGAGGGATAGAGAGTTAGAAACATCGATGAGAGAGAAACACCGATCAGCTGCCTCCTGCACATTCCCTACTGGGGATGTGCCTGCAACCAAGGTACATGCCCTTGACCGGAATCGAACCTGGGACCTTTGAGTTCGCAGGCTGACGCTCTATCCGCTGAGCCAAACCGGTTGGGGCAAGGCCCTTTTTTCTGTGCAGGTTCTCCATATAGCACCTTCCAGCATGGCAGGTGGCTTCACTGGAACGAGTGAGAGTGAGCAAAATGGAAGTCAGAGAGAAAGAGAGAGCTAGTGGAATGGAAGTCACAACCTTTTGTAACCTAATCATAAAACTGACAACCCATCACTTTTACCATGTTATATTCATTAGAAGTAAGGCACTATGTCCAGTCCATACCAGTGGGGAGGGGATTACACAATGGTGTGAATGCCAGGAGGCACAGATCGTTGAGAGCCATGTTAGAATTAGAAGCTGCCTCCCACAGTTTTTTCAAGCTGTTTGGTTTTTTTTATTGGGCCTTGGGTAGCTGAAAATTGGTGGTCTGTAAGACATTCCGTTAGTTATATTGCTTCATGAGCAGTGACAATTGTGGGAAAACAGACAACCACAATCTGACCTTCAGATACCATCACAATCCTCTGAAAACATACAAGATTCTGTCTAAAGAAAGCAGAGGTCGTGGCAGGGTCAAAACTTCTAAAGAAACCAAATCCTGAGCCAAAATTAAGTTCCAAGATTCATGCATATTCAGAAACTAATGATCATGAACAGGGCAGTAAGCAGGACCTGTCTATATTGCCCACAGTTCTGGCCAGCATTCTACTTAAAAATTTGAATTGTAAAATTCAAAGTCCCTCTATCTAGTGAAAGAAACAAGGAAGGAGGGATTGGATTTTTAACTCTTTCAAATCAAAGTGAATGCAGAGAATCTGCCTCAAGATTCAAATTATTCCTCCTTAGTGAAATGGCAAAAATAAAATAATGAGGGATGGAGTGGGGCAGTGCTCAGCTGAGGTGAATATAGAAAGCCACTCAATATTATTTGAATACATGCTGAAGTATAGCAATTTTATTGGTACTTCAAATCTCTGTGTTGTTGATATTGATGCTATTAATGATAAGCATAGTTTTTTTTAAAAAAAAATTTCAATAGCAATGGAAAGTCAGCAAAAAAAAGTTATCAAATATAAATATTTAAAAACCAATGCTTTTTAAAAAAGAATAATTATCATCATTAACCAAAAAGGTAGGCAAAAAATAAGTCAAAATAATAATGAATGTGATTATTGCCACAATAGAAATGTCAGTGAATGGACAGACAGCTATTAAAATGGTGTAGTAAAATAAGACTAAAAAGAGCTTTAATTAATGAAAAGATTAAAGTTGAATGAGAGTAGTCCTTTACTAAATACCTTGAATTACTTGAAAGCACTTGGAAAATATTTTGAAACTTGTATCTTCTGCTCTCCAATTCAATTATTTCCACCATGTACTGTTACCACACATTGAGTTAGACACTGGGAATCACAAGTAAATAAAATTAAAGAGGCAGCACCTGCCATCACTGAGCTTACAATCTAGCAAGGGATGCTGGCTGTTATTATAGGGGAAGTGCATGGCACTATGAGAGCACTTAAGAAGGGTACAAATTTCAGACTTCCATCAATCAGGGGAGGTTTCATAGTTGTGAAAGTATATATGTTCCCTTAACTCTGTGGGTTGTGTTGCTAGGAATCTTGTCTACCTGTTAGAGCATGCCATAACAACTTGTCTAAAATTCAAGATTTAGGGTCCTCTCTCTTTTTTTCTTTATGAGTCTGGTTAAAGGCTTGTCAATCTTCTCTATTTTTTCAAAGAACCAGCACTAAGTTTCATTTATCTTTTTTTATTGTTGCAGGAGCCCCCCTTCTTTTGTATTCTTTTTTAGCTTCTGTCATTTATTTCTGTTCTAATCTTTTTTTAAAAATCCCCACCTGAACACATGCTTTTTTAATTGATTTGAGAGAGACAAGAGAGAAAGAGAAAAACGCATTGATATGAGAGAGAAACATCAATTGGTTGCCTCCTATACTTGCCCCAACCGGGGATCGAAGCCACAACCTGTTGGTGTACAGGAGCCACCGGAGGGGCTGCTCTAATCTTTATTAATTCCTTCTTTCTACTTACTCGGGGCTCTGTTTTGTGTGTGTGTGTGTGTGTGTGTGTGTGTGTGTGTGTGTGGTGGCGGTGGGGTGTCAGCTAGTTCTTTTATTTATATTTTTTTTGAGATTTTTCTTGCTTCTTGAGGTAGGCCTATATTGCTATAAATTTCTATAGATTCTAAGCATTCCTATCAAAATACCATAGGCATATTTCACAGAACTAGAAGAAATAATCCAAAAATTTATATGGAAACATAAAAGACTTTGAATAGCCTTGGCAACAATTTTGAGAAAGAAGAACAAAGTTGTAGGTATCACCTGATATCAGACTATACTACAAGACATACTAATCAAAACAGCATGGTACTGGCATAAAAACAGACATACAGATTAATGGAACAGAGAGACCATCAAGTTCTCATTGTCTCCCAAATACAAATTGTTGTGACCGTCTTTCTTAAAACTCTTTCTTCACAATTCTGTGAATCTGATCTGTTTTAACCAAATCATCCTGCCCACTCATGAATAAGAATGCATACCGATGTGCCCAAGAAAGGTAAAGACAAATGTGTATATACTGATAGTGCTAAAAAAAATTAACTTTGACATCTCAGCCCAAAATACTATCAGCCCAATATCTGTAAAATTCTTACAGATTTTTTAAAATATAACCACTGATTGTTAATTTCCAGCCAATACAAAACATTGTAAAATTCAAATTTATTTCAATCTTTAAAAAATTACTCTATGCATATATATTTTGTTGACTAGGGTGCAAATTCCATGAGAAAATAATTTGGGTTTGCTTTAATTTGCTGTTACAAACAATGCAATGAGTGAACAGCCTTTCTTAAACATATTTCTTTACGGTTCTCGCAATAGATCTGTAGAATAAATTCCTAGAAATGAAATAGTTAAGGTTCAAAAAATGTGTTCCTTTAAAATTACAAGTATTACCAAATTGTTCTTTTAAAAAGTTATATGAGGCTCTGGCTAGGTAGCTCAGTTGGTAGGAGTGTCATCCCAAAACACCAAAGTTGTGGTTCGATTACTGGTCAGGGCACATACAAGAATCAACCAATGAATGCATAAAAAGTGGAACAACAAATTGATGTTTCTCTCCCTCTCTCTCTCTCTCTCCCTCCCTTCCTCTCTAAAATTAATAAATAAATAAATAAATTTAAAGTTATATGAACAACTGATAACCTATGAGAATGCTGATTGCCCTAAGCTTTACCACTATTTAGTGTTATATCTCATTTTAATATGCTTATTTAACTTAAATCATGAATAAGACTAAGCAGCTTTTATATTTTTATTTGCAATATATTTTTATTTTTATGTGAACTGCCTGTTCATGGCCTTTTCCTATTTTTGTATTAGACTGTTAATTTTTATTAATTAATGTAAACTTGGATAGTAAATAAATTAGCTTTTTATTATATGTACTATAAACATATTTCCCCACTTAAAGCATTGCTTATGTTACTTTTTAAAAGAATTTCTTGGTTTTTACATTGTCAGGTTTATTTGTTAAATTGTGGTGTTTTATGATAACTAAGGCAGCTTGCCTTCTCTTGAGTTGACTACTGGAGATTATTTATAATTAAATGCCTAGAACAAGAATGAGAACTATTTATAAACTTAGTCTTGTTGTACTTTTTTTTTCTTTTAAACAAAAGGTTGTTTTTATTAATTAATAGCTCATGGATAATAGTTTTTATACCTTACTAATTCAGGGTGGTTTATCTTAGCAAATAGCTATTTAGTCATACTTCTTCAGCCATAAATCTCCTGTTCCAAAGCAAATATCCTGCAAGGATAGAACAAACAGGATCAAAACACAGTGAGAGTTTTGAACTCTTGTATGCTGGATTGGCCTCAATGGGTGTGGGAGATTAAAGGAAAGTACCTGAGGTAGCTTTGACTGTATAAGGAAATGTGTCTTTTAGTTCAAATAATTTTTTTATTTGTAAATACTTAATTAGCAAAATTGTAAGGCCTTTATTCATGATGTTAAAAAACAATTAGTTATTTCATCTCTGTGTACCATGTCCCCTTAATTTATTTTTCTAGTAAAATTATAGCTATTAACTAAAATTATAAAACCTGTATATAATAAATTTACCAAATATAAATACTTTAAAGCCATCTGTAACTCTTAAGCCTCATGCTTTCTGTCAGCCTAGTAGAATCCTCAAATATGTGGAGGATTCAACAAAACCAAATGAGATGGGAAGAGAAAAAGGTTGCATTTTTCTCTTTCAAGTGCCCTGTCATTCACTTTAGTGGTTAAGTGCATGTTCATCTTTATTGAGATAAATATTAAATAATATCGTTTTTATAGTCCAAATATTTTAAATGCTTTTTAACCACAATATGTATTTTTGCAAATTACTAAAGCAATACTCATTAATTTTAGAAGAAAATGTAAATATTGCTAAGCAATTTGGTATTTTTTCACATTTTTTTATATAACACATACAGTACAACCTGATTCACTTAATGTTATGAGTAGCTTTTCATGTTGTTATACATACTATTTTACTAAATAACTTATATGACTTTAAATCTATTATATAGTGTACCATAATTTATTTAACTAATTCATTATTGTCACTACTTAGTTGTTTTTAAAATACTGCTGTAATGAACATAATTACAGCTAAATATTTCCCATATCTGCAATATTGCAGGGGACACAAATTTCTGGAAATGGAATTGTTGAGTTAAAAACTATTTAGAATTGTTAGAAAAGGTTTCTGTTAATTAGAAAAACTATTAGGCTCTTTATGAAGATGTAATTGGAAAACTACAGATTTTAAATCTCTTCAGGTATATGGGAAAGAGAGAGAGTTATAGTGCTAGGATTTTTATAGTATATGGATTAAAATTTCATCTTACCTTTCAATTATAAAACACATTATAATAAATAATTTATGTGATAAGAAAAACCTAAATTATAAACACTGTATATATAAAGATATATAGTGACAGCTAGAATTTAATTCAGATGTACTTCTTATGGTTCAAGGACTAAGAATTTTACTCAAAATTTCTATACTTTTTTAATATGGCTTTTTTTATATACTCTTCAAAGACACTGGGACATAATAGAGCAGAATGATGTAAAGCTGGAAAAGGCAGAGTGTGTGTCCCATCAAAGAGTTGCCCTACAGAGGAGTTCAGACTGAGAAAGTTCAGACAGCAGCTAATAGCTTGCTTTGAGGATAGCAAGTCACGCTCTATTTTCACAAGTATATCAACATAGTGGACCAGCGCTTTGACAGATTAATATGAATGACTTAAGTCTGTGGGTGTGTGTGCATAGCTTTAGAAGCACACTGCCTATGGAAGCCTTTGGCAAAAAGGTAACAACTATGAATAAGATTAACTCTTTTAACTTCTTCCATTACAGCTGGCAGTATCTCTTCTAGCTATTTCACTGTAAGCATTAATACAAAAAGTTTCTTGTTCGTCTTACTACTTACTCTATGGAATTAAAAATTGGAAAGATATGGGATCTTAGTGAGAAATAAAGATCAGTATGGGGGGAAGCAATAAATTAGTATTATGTTTTCATCTCTATTACTATTATTACAAAACATAGAGACAACTCCTTAAAAAATTATGTACTTAGCTCTCTATTAAATTTGGTGGAATTAATAAAAGGCATGCTATATGTATGGCTCTTGCCCACAAGAAGTTTAAAGCATTGATATTCAGTTATTCCCAAATACTACTTCATTGTACATAGTTGTAGCTAATATTTATGGAAGGCACAAATACCTGGATGTGGAATGTTTGAGTTAAAAAGTATTTGACATCCTGCATCTTGATAATCTGATATAATGCATATATATCTTTATTGGCATTTTATAGAATAGAAGGGTACTGAATAACCTGTTAATTGTTCAGTGCAGGTAACACAGAGAAAAGGAAGCCTCAAGAAAATTGAACTTGGCCCTGTAGAGTGGGTGGGATACGAATGAGCAGAGAGGGAAGAAGAGAGGGTAGAGAGAAAAGGAAGAGCAAAATGAAGCAGAGGTGCTGAGAGGGGACAGTACAAAGGTCAGCTGGCAGGGGCCAAGGTTCCTGTGATGACATCAGGTCATCTAGGCTAGGCTTAGTTCCTGAATGCCTTCAAAAGTATGCACAGGCATTTAGATTTCATGTGACAGGGAGTAAGAAGCCATCGCAGTGTTTTGTAAGCAGCAAAGGTTACTTGATGGAAATAGCATTTTAGGAACATCAGTCTCACTTAGTACTGTGGAGGATTAACTGAGGCAGGCTCGTGTTAGAGGACAGACTACTAGCTACCAGTAAGAAGCCATACAATAATATAGTATAGACACAGCTGGCGTGCTGGTGTCGGCTGGAAGGAAGGGATTTGTATCAGAAACACTATAGAGAAAAACACTATAGACTAAAGAGATGTGAGGAGTAAAGAAGCACTAGTAGTTGGTATTTAAGATTTTTCTGCCTAAGAGGTAGGAACAACACAGTGCCATTAATAGAATGTCTTTAGTTCAGTGCTAAAAACTAATTTCATTTTCTTTTTGTGTAACCCTAACTTATAAACTTATGAGAAAAAATATTAACTTGAGTTTGCGAACAGCACTGTGTGATGGCAGATATAAAACTCATCAAAATTGGCTTCTAGAAACTGAAGAGCAAAAGAAAGGAAGGGCTTGAAAGGCTTCTTCCCCGAGAATAATGAAAATACCCATGAGAATGTCTTTGGAATGACAGTAATTTTTATTACATAACTCTATTTCCCACATAATTAAATTCTTTCTGTAGAGTTTAGTGCTGGAAGTTAGAATGTCCAAAGTTATTCTGAATGATAAAGATTATTCTTCAGAGCTGTATTTCAAGCCATTCAAAGACAGGCCAATGTCAAGGCTGTGGTTTGAACTGTCATTCATAACTCCTCTACTGGGCAAACAGAGGCTCAGTTCCTGGGATGATATCACCAGGAAGAACTATCTAAACCAGACTAGTGGTTGGATGTCTAAAAGTCCAGATTTAAGCATGTGAAAGCAGCATGGAGAAAGAATTTTTATGGCGTTTTTTGTTTAAAAAGGCACATGATAAGAATGAGCTATTAGCAAAGATTTACAACAATTATTAATTAATATCATCTAGGTTATTCACTCAAAAGAAGTATTTCTACCAATTTAGGTAGCAAAACATATATCAGAAGACATAAACACTACTGTATTGACCAAACTTACACTAATCTAAGGAAAAATAATAATAAATTATAACTTATGTATCGTGTTTTATAAATACTAGAGGCCTGGTGCACAACATCCGTGCACTGAAGGGGTCTCTCAGCCTGGCCTGTGCCCTCTCACAATCTGGGAGTCCTGAGGGTTTGTCCGCCTGACTGCTGTGGGGAGCAGACCTAAGTCATCAGGCGGACATCCCTCGAGGGGTTCTTAGCACTGCCGTGTGGAGGCAGGAGCACTTGCCAGCCTTGAGCCCGCCCGGCTTCTGGCTGAGTGGTGCTCCCCCTGTGGTCAGTGCATGTCATAGCAACCGGTTGTTCTGCTGTTTGGTTAATTTGCATATTAGCCTTTTATTATATAGGATTTGAAAAACCTTTAGGATTTTTTATCAGTGTTATCAAAAGGCAGATATGAGGTTCAGTTATGCATACCCAGATGGGAATGCCCGACCAATTAAAATTTAAAAATAGTTTTCATTGGCCTTACAAAATGCCATTTGGTACTGTGCAAATAATAATTATTATAAATACATGAAGTCTTATCTATTATCTTTGCTGCCAAATTTAAGATAGTTTCTAGAATATGAAAATCTATATTTTTACTAGTGTAAATACTGTTACTGTAAGTCTAAAGGAAATCACATGAAAAATCTATCTCAGTGAATAAATTACTATAAATAAATTTGAACAGAATTATAATTCACATTTAAGATCACTCTAACTCAGTCCTCTAAGGCAATTTACTAAATAGTGTCCTGTCAGCTCAAAAGAGTTAATGTGTTCCTATGTCACTAACTTACCACCAATGAATAACTTAATCTAGATACTGAGACTAAAGCCTATTAAGCCTTAATACTAACACTTTAACACATAAAAGAAAGATATATGTGATTTAATTTCAAGTCTTCTATAGTGCTTGAAAAGTATTAACTGTGAAGTGAATGGATATTAAAAAATGGAAATTGCTTTTACAAGTGGCATATAAAAATGAGAAAGAAATGAAATTCAGTCAGAAATGCTTGTCTTTTTATGCACCCTTAATTCCTAATTTATAAAGTACAAAAAAAAAGAAACCATCAACAAAATGAAAAGGGAACTCACTGTATGGGAGAACATATTTCCCAATGATACATCTGATAAGGGATTAATTTCCAAAATATATAAAGAACTTATAGAACTAAACCCCAGGAAGACAAACAATCCAGTTAAAAAAGTGGGCAAAGGACCTGAATAACACTTCTCCATAGAGGACATACAGATGACCAATAAAGATATGAAAAAATGATCGATGTTACTAATCATCAGAGAAATGCAAATTGAAACCACAATGACATATCACCTCATACCTGTCAGAATGCCTACCATCGATAAATCAACAAACAACCAGTGCTGGCAAGGATGTGGAGAAAAGAGAACCCTAGTACACTGCTGGTGGGAATGTGGACTGGTGCAACCACTGTGGTAAACAGTATGGAGTTTCCTCATAGATAAAAATGGAACTTTTGACCCAGCGATCCCATTTCTAGGAATGTATCCAAAGAAACCCAAAACACCAATTTAAAAGACTATATGCACTCCTTTGTTCACTGCAGTGTTACCTACAATAGCTTAATCTGGAAACAGCCTAAATGCCCAACAGTAGATAAGTGGATAAAAACACACACACACTGTGGTACATTTGCAAAAGCAGCAACAATTGATTTCAGAGAGGAAGAGAGATGAAGACAGAGATAGAAACATCAATGATGAGAGAGAATCATTGGTCACTTCCTCCTGCATGCCCAGTGGGGATCGAGCCTGAAACCCACGCATGTTCCCTGCCGAGATTGAACTGTGACTTCTGGTCCATAGGTCAATGCTCAACCACTGAGACACACTGGCCAAGCTCTTTATTTTTGAAACCTATTTTTAGGATTCATCATCAAAATTACGTTCCATTACTTTAGAATTGAAACTATAAATGAAAGTATTTCTAGTTCCCAGTGTGTGTGTGTGTGTGTGTGTGTGTGTGATATTTATTCATAAATAAGCAATATCCCATTGGTTTTTCCAGAGCCTGTTCTACTAGTAACCAAGAATACAGTGATGAACAAAATACACATTGTCCAGTATCATTGAGCATCATGGGCTTGTTATTGGTGTTGAGTTTTCTTGAGAATCTTACATAATTTAAATATCCTCTGATAGACAAAGTGAAAGAACCCAATAAATTGTCACTTGATTTTAATTCATCCTATTATCTCAATCACTTTCTGGTGTTAAGTTAGGGGTATAAGCAAAATAACTTCATTATCTTCTGTAAGCACTTTCCTAAAAGTATTATCCATTGCACTAGTGCTTCCATAGACTGACTGGAATTCAGCAGACTATCTAGACATCTGATTCACTAACAAAGTCTTAATTAATCCCTGGATAAATTATACCAAAGTTATTATTTTAAAATCTAAAACTTAGAGATATATAAAGAAGGAAATATAGTTTTAATCCTTTTCCATGTTCTAATTTTTAAATGGAATAAAACAAAAGTATAAGATGCCTAGTTTACATATTTTGATTGTTCTATGTCTAACTTTTATGTTTATTAGTCATATAAATTGATAATAATTGACATTATGATTGATTGGTGAGCTTAATTTTTCAGGGTTACATAGAAGAGAGCAAATGTTAGTTTGTTTAATATATAGGTAACTGTTTAGTGCCTTGTCTATCTTAGATATTAGTGTCATTGAATAAGGAATGTCATTTTTTTGTGGGGGGTGCTTAAAACAACATAAAATTTATTATTTTAACAATTGTGGAGATCAGAGGTCCAAAATCATTTTCTTTTTTAATTTTTATCGTTGAGAGTATTACAGATGTTTCCCTCCCCGCCCTCCCCCCCCCACTATCTCCCTCCACCGGGTTCCCACCCAACCCCAGGCCTTCATCACTTTACTGTCTGTGTCCATAGGTAAGATCTTTGGTTAATCTCTTCCTGCTCCCCTCTCCCCTTCCCTCTGAGATATGTCAGTCTGTTCCATGCTTCCATGACTCTGGTTCTATTTTATTTACCAGTTTATTTTGTTCATTAGATTTCTTATTTATTTTTATTTTTAGATTCAATTCTTGATAGATATGTATTGTTGCCATGTTAATGTTCATATTTTTTTATCTCTTCTTCTTCTCCCTCTTCTTAAAGAATGCCCTTCAACATTTCATGTAATAGTGGTTTGGGGGTGATGAACTCCTTTAGCTTTTTCTTGTCTGTGAAGCTCTTTATCTGACCTTCAATTCTAAATGATAGCTTTGCTAGGTAAAGTAATCTTGGTTGTAGGTCCTTACTATTCTTACTATTCGTCACTTTAAATATTTCTTTCCACTCCCTTCAGGCCTGCAAAGTTTCTGTTGACAAATCAGCTGAGTCATATGGGTGCTCCCTTGTAGGTAACTAACTGCTTCTTTCTTGCTGCTTTTAAGATTCTTTCTTTGTCTTAAATCCTTGGCACTTTAATTATGATGTGTCTTGTTATGGACCTCTTTGAGTTCCTCTTGATTGGGACTCTCTTTGCTTCCTGGACTTATAAGTCTTATTTCTTTCACCAGGTAGGGGAAGTTTTCTGTCATTATTTCCTCAAATAGATTTTCAATATCTTGCTTTCTCTCTTCTCCTTTTGGCTTCCCCATAATACAAATATTGTTATGATTCAAGTTGTCCCAGGAGCTCCTTACACTATCTTCATATTCTTGGATTTTTTTTTTCTTTGTGCTCTTCTGATTGGGTGCTTTTTGCATTCTCATATTCCAAATCATTGATTTTATTCTTGGAATCATCTACTATTGAATCTCTTTAAAGTATTCTTTATTTCAGTTAGTGTGTGCTTAATTTCTGACTGTTCCTTTTTCATGTCTTTGACTTTCTTACTAAGATCCTTGAAAGTCTTAATGAAGATCCTTGAGTAATCTTATAACCATGGATTTTGAACTCTGTATTCAGTAGTCTCCTTGCTTCCATTTCTTTCATTTGTTTGAAAGAAATTTTATTTTTGTCTCTGCATTTTGGCTGCTTCCTTATGTTTGTTTCTATGCATTAGGTAAAGCTGCTGTCTCCTGGAATTGGTTAAGTGGCCTTGCATAGTAGGTGTCCTATAGGGCCCAGTGGCTCAGCCTCCCCAGTCACCAGAGCTGGGCACTCTAGGTGTGTCCTGTGTCGGCTGTGTGCACAGTCTTGTAATTGAGCCTTGATTGCTGTTGGCATCACTAGGAGGAGTTGACCTCCAGGCCAATTGGCTGTGAGGACCAGCTGTGACTACAGTGGGAGAGCTGCTGTGCAGGAAACACCCCTATGGAGCAGGATTTGTTTCAGTGGGGCTTTGGTGTTCACTGAGTCTACCCCTTAAGTGTGTCACTTGTGCATGTGTAGAGTTGTAATCTGCTGTGGTCTGAAGCTGTCCACCAGGTACACTGGCTCTGGGGTCTCCAGGGAGGTGCAAGGTCAGCTACTGCCTGGGGCCACCTGGCAGGAGCTACAGAAGGATCTTCAGATGGCTGTTACTTGCTATTTGTGTTGGGTTGAAGATGCCCAGGCAAGGCTCAGCTATTAAGTAAGGCAGGCTGGTTCTAGTGCTGGGTTTGGGGCCTTTTATTGATTGGTTTGGGGCATGCTGACACTATCTGCAGCTTGTTTGACAGATTTTAGCAAAGTCTGAAGCTTGAGCCAAGACAGGCCATTAGTATGAAAAAGCTGCTGCAAAGCTTGGGTGTGGCTGCAAATTGGATAGGGTGGGTTCTCAGGGAATCCCTAGGGCAGAGCAAACAGTGTGTGCTCCAGGCTGATAGAGACTCAACTACAGCTACCAGTGCACCCTGTGAAAGGCGAGATCCCAACACAGGAACAATGACTCCTGTGAGCACCCCCATCTGGGAGAAAGCTGCCCCTGAGTTCCTGCCCCAATGCCAGGCAGTCCAGTCCCTCCCCGTATGTGTCTGGGTCCCCGAGAGCAGCCCAGTGCTGGGAGTCTGAGTAAGTTCATATGCCCGCCCTTTAAATGGAATAACTGGGTCTCCAGCAGCCTCCGTGTGATGCAGCCACAATTCCTGCTGGCTTTTACAGCCCATAGTTACAGGGACTTCTCTTCCCAGTCTGGAACCTTGATCTGTGGGCCTAGTGTGGGGCTAGGACCCCTTGTTCTTCATGGGTGGCCTCCACAGAGACGCTCTCCCTCCTGATAAAAAAAAAAAAAAAAAAAGCACACGTGGGTGTCGGACCAGCCCATTCCACACCTCCACTCCTCCTTCCAGTCTCTGTGTGCTTTCTTGTTTACTTCTCTAGTTGTCAGACTTCCATTCAGCAGCTTTCACACAGTTCTCAATGACGATTGTTCTGTAGTTTAGTTGTAATTTTGATGAGGTTGTGGGAGGCAGCAAGTACAGGCATTTACCTTTGCTGCCATCTTGGTTTCAACCCAAAATCATTTAAATTGGGCTAAGATCAAGTAGTCTGCAGGCTGTATTCATCCTGGAGGTTCTCTGGAATCTATTTCTTGAGGCTATGCTTGCCTTGTGTGGCCTCTTATCTTAAAGCCAGCCAAACACAGAATTCTCTCTCTCTCTCTCTCTCTCTCTCTCTCTCTCTCTCTCTCTCTCTCTCTCTCTCTCTCTCCCCTCTTCCTTGACACTGTTCCCATGGTCACATCTTCTCTCTCAGAAACATCATCCTTCTAATCTAAGCACATTTGAATAGGCATATACTAACTTTTTCTTTGTCCTATTTTATCTCAAGGATAAATCCAAGCTTTTTGCTTAATTTCAAGGTGGGAAGCAATTGCTTGATGTTAATATAAATCTAAAAGTAAAGCTAAACAAAGCATGGTAAATAAAATGACCCAGGAGTTGTGATGCCTGAGTACAGCATACTCCCACTTTCCCATTATCTCCCTCTGTAGCACACCCTCTTCTTCACAATATTTAAAAGTCTAGAACTACTTATAAATAGTATAGCCTAGAGCTCACTTTATTATAACTTGCTATAGCTGAGAGGATTTTTTTACAGTCCATCTTTATTTACAGAGGATCTCATATTTGTAAAAAGACTTTGTGTGACATATATCTACAGTAGACACACCTAAAAACTTTGTAGGACCCAACTGTTCAGAAGGTGGCAGTTACAGAATAAGTACCCAAGAAATACTTCTGAATGAAGGAATGATAGTGCTTGATACAGTGACTAAATTAATCTGTCCCTATTATTTCTTTCTATCATTTATTTTAACAACTCAAAATATCTTTTTATAAAGCAAAATATTTTGGGGAAAGGATTAAGGTAGGTTTATTAATATGAAAATTATAGTAGAAATTAACAAAATGATTTGTAAATGGTTAGTAATGATGCTTTAAAACTAAATATTTTTTATTGAATGCACCCAATTTTTTTCTGGTTTCTTTTCTTCTTTTATTAATAAATGTAGACCCAAACACAAAGACCAGTTGACAACAAATAAGAACAATCTTATATGTAGACAAAGATGATAGTCACATCCTTGGTATTACTTAAGGGATAATGCAATTCCCAAAATACATTTATTGTGATGCTGAAATTCCTCCATGAAATTCACATGTTTGGGAGCTTTATATTATAATAAAATGCACATAGATATACTTGGTGTCTGGGAGATGCCACCAGCAGGAGCCACATGTACAGATAGTCAGGGGCTGGCTCAGGTGCCAGGGAGGCACAGCTGGAGGGAGCCATGTGCACCCACAGTCAGAGGTGGCTTGGGATGCTTGGGACCTATGCCGGCCCAGCAGGTAAGTGGCAGGGGAAGGCCCTCCAGGATCACAATACCAGATATCAAGCTATACGACAAAGCCACTGTCCTCAAAACTGCCTGGTACTGGCATAAGAACAGACATATAAACCAATGGAACAGAACAGAGAAATCGACCCAAGCCATTATGCTCAGTTAATATTTGACAAACAAGGCAAGAGCACAAAATGGAGTCAAGACAATCTCTTCAATAAATGGTGTTGGGAAAATTGGACAGATACCTGCAAACAAAGGAAACTAGACCATCAACTTACACCATACACAAAAATAAACTCAAAATGGATAAAGGACTTAAACGTAAGATGGGAAACCATAAAAATCTTAGAAGAAGCCAAAGGCAGCAAAATAACACACATTTGTCATAGCAATATCTTTACTGACACAGCTCGTAGGGCAATGGAAACTAAGGAGAAAATAAACAAATGGAACTACATCAAAATAAAAGGCTTCTGAGCAGCAAAAGAAACCATCAACAAAACAAGAAATCCCCCTGCATGGGAGAACATATTTGCCAATGTTATCTCTGATAAGGGTTTAATTTCCAAAATTTATAGGGAACCCATACAACTTAACAAAAGGAAGATAAACAATCCAATCAAAAAATGGGCAAAAGACCTAAGTAGACACTTTTTTGAAAGAGGACATACAGAAGGCCAAGAGACATATGAAAACATGCTCAAAGTCACCAATCATCCGAGAGATGTAAATCAAAACAACAATGAAGTACCATCTAACATCTGTCGGAATGGCTATCATCCGCAAATCAACAAATGCAAGTGCCAGAGAGGATTCGGAGAAAAAGGAACCCTCGTGCACTGCTGGTGGGAATGCATACTGGTGCAGCCACTGCAGAGAACAGTATGTGGGGTTTCCTCAAAAAATTAAAAATGGGATTTCCATTTGACGCAGTAATACCACTTATAGGACTATATCCGAAGAAACCAAAAACACCAATCAGAAAGGATATATGCACCCCTATGTTCATAGCAGCACAATTTACAACTGGTCTTTTTGATTGGATCTACATTTATTAATAAGAGAAGAAAGGAAAAACAGCAAAAAATTGGGTGCATTCAGTCAAAGATTTGAAAACAGCCTAATTGCCCACCATCAGATGAGTGGATTAGAAAACTGTGGTACATCTACACAATGGAATACTACACTGCTGTAAAAAAAAAAAAAAAAAAGAAGTAACTCTTACCATTTGCAACAGCATGGATGGAACTGGAGAACATTAAGCTAAGTGAAATAAGCCAGTCAGAGAAAGATAAATATCACATGATCTCACTCCTTTGTGGAATATAATGAACATCATAAACTGAAGAACAAAAATAGAACCAGAGTCACAGAAGCATCGAACAGACCATCCAGCCTCAAAAGAAAGGCGGGGTTGTGGGGGAGGGAAGGGGGGAGGGACGGCGGTGATGGGGTAAGAGATCAACCAAAGGACTTATATGCATGCATATGAGCATAACCAATGGACACAGACGGGGGTGGGGTGGAAGGGTGAGGGCATATGCTGGGGGGTGGGGGCAGTCGGGCAGAGGTCAATGGGTGAAAAAGCAGACTTATGTAATACTTTAAACAATAAAGAATTTAAATTTTAAAAAAGGTATCATGTTCATCCTTTGTACTTTAGTGTCTTCCAATAGTCTTCCCTCCCATAACCCATAAACATATTCCTGTGCCATCCATTTCTTTAAAAATGTCCTCAGCCTAACATCCCCCTATAACTGCAGTCCACTTTACTTTCTAACCAAGCTCTTATAAAACAGCCTTTAGTTAGTCTTCACTTTTTCACATTCCATTCAGGCTTCCTCCTACTTCCATCATGCTATTAAAACTGCCCTGAAAAGGTTGTCGTTCCCTAATCAAATGCATACTTTTCACTTTGATCTGGTTTAAGTATTTAACCCTGTTGATCACGCCCTTCTTGAAATTCTCTTCTCTGGATTCTGTTACAGCACCTACTCTTGATCCATCTTTTACTTTCCTGTTTTCTCAAATTCTCTTGTCAACCTCTTTACTTTAAATATTTGTTTTCACTTTGGTTCTATCTTCCTCCCATCTCACTTCTCCTTTATTTCTCTCTTTAAATATTTCCATCCACTTCAATGGCTTCAGTTGCAACTTAGAGCAAAACCTAGTTATGGCCCACCAGCCTCATTTCAGCTATTCTCAGCCTCCTCCACTGCATGATCCTAAGAAACCATACTACTGGCAGGACTTGACACATCATGCTTTCCTTCCTCTGTGCCTTCACACACATTATTTTTTCTTCCTGGAATGCCTGCCTTACCCCCTCTCCATACCACCCTTCTCACTGTGACTCTTTCCTTCTTATCCTTCAATACTTAACTCAGGCATCATGAAGCTTTTAAGACTCCTTCTTTCCCGACCCTTTCTTACCCTTTCTGTTTAATGCTATGCTTATCCTTTTATGATGGCATTTACCAGTAACTTACTAACGTTATCCATATAAAGATCTACGTTCCCTCCTTATTTCTCTTACAAGCAGGGCCCATGTCCTGTTTTTTGAATAATCAGTGCCAGAACAATAGCTGGTACATAGGAATTACAAAACAAATGCTTATTGATTGAACTGAAATCTGTGTCACAAACCTAGAATTCTTTCTTCAACATATACTCTTATATACTTGCCTACTTACCATCCCTACTTACTGTTCCACCAACATGTCAAATTTGTACGTACCAAACTGAATTCATCCTCCACACACACATACTCCCCAACAAAATTTTCTGCTCTTCCTCTCCACTGTGTTGGTCAGCAGAAGGCTGTCTGTCTATTCACGAAAACCACACACCTGGGAGCCATCCTTCTTGACCACCTCAACTCACTTGACCTACTCTCAAAAGTCACAAGGTCCTTTTGATTCCGTATTCTAGATATCTTTCAAATTCATCCCCTTCTTTCCATCTTCATGGCTGCAGCTCTGGTTCAAATCTTCATAACATAAAATTTGCCAGTTTAACTATTTTTCAAGTGTACAGTTTTGTGGTCTTAAGTACATTCACATTGTTGTGCTTACTAGAATAATTTTAATAAAAAACTGTCTGGACTTCCTACCTATAGGCTAACTCCTCCATCCCAGTGTGATTGTTCTAAAATGAAAATAATGGTACTAGATGAATTAAAACCCATTCATTGCCTCCAACTGTCTACATTAATGGTTTTAACACAAAGTTTTCACAGGTTCGAACTGAAGTAAGAAAATATATATATGTGTGTGTGTGTGTGCGTGTATTTATATATATTATATGTGTGTGTGTATGTGTAGATATATATATATATATGTATATATATATATATATATAAAATCATGTTCCTCTAGATTTTCTCAGTGTAGAAGTTGAGTGAATTAATAAACAACAATATTAATCAAGATAAGAAATACTGAAGTACACAAAGGAGGTAAGGAAAGTTTTGTTTTAGATAAGAAGCAAGAGGAGGTGACTTGAGGGCAGTTGCATATGTGAATCTAAAACTCAGAAAAGAGTTGAGATGAAGATCTATATTTGGAAGTTCTAGTATTTAAGTGGAATCAAGAAGCAAATAACATATCTTAATGAAATCATGAAAAGTATAAAGAAATATTGATAAAATAAAAAGATCAGAGAAAGAACAGCCATCATAGAAAAAGGAAAAAAAAAAATACATTTCAAGTCTTCTCACCCTGCCGCCATGGTTGAAGGAGGACTAGGCCTTAGAAACTAATGGAAAACGCGAAGGGCAGCACTTTTCAAGGCTTTTCGGTCTCCTCTGTTGGAAGATGATTGTTATCCATCTCTCTTGAATTTCCCTGGTTCTTTCTCTTTGAAAAAAAAATAATAATTTTAAGGCAACTACGTTTGATGGGGTAACCTCACTGCCTAAATAATAGGAATGGTTTTTCTGGAGAAAATTGTCTAGCCAATAAGAATGCTACTCTCACATTGACAAGTACACAATTACTCTCAAAATGAGGATTTTGTTCTGTTTTTACTCCTTTCTGTCACTTTGCAACAAAATTATCAAGTCAATAAGAGTAATTCAAGCCCACAATTTAGAAATGAGCCTTCAAAGTCACAGTACTTTTGAAAGAGGTATCACACTGGAGAGATGAGGGATGATAATTAACCTAGCTTGCATCTGGAATTCACGAGCAGTGTAGCACTGATCTAATTACTTTTGGTTTTGTCATGGAGTTATAATAAAAATTAAATATGTGCATGAATTACTTCTCATAGGCCCTGGTATATAGTACCCATTTAGTGTTACTTGCCTTTTTAAATATATCAAAATATTCTGTAAAAGTAAAAATTAGAAGTAAATCAATTAGGAACATTGTAAATAACTATGTTTCATCGACTTGATGGAAAGCCATGTATTTCCATAGACACAGGTATCAGTGTGGTGAGAGCCAGAGGGGAAGGGGGGTGGAGGTAGGGGGATGTGGGCAATGGGTGCATGACACAGTATACAGATGTTTTATTGAGTTGTACACTTGAAACCTTTACAGTTTTGTGAACCAATGTCACCCCAATAAATCCAATTTAATAAAATAAGATGAAAATAAAACTATGTATTTTGTTGTATTACATACATATTACATAGATACATAGAAAATATAAAAATAACTACAGGCCCAGACAAGAAATTCAGGCACAGGTAGGGTCCCTTGGCCTGGCCAGTGATCAGGGCTGATCGGGGCCTTCCGGCTGCTGGCCAGGGCCTTCCTTTGTTCCGTGCCGCCCCCTGGTGGTCAGCGCACATCATAGCGAGCAATCGAACTCCCAAGGAGACACTTTGCATATTAGCCTTTTATATATATATATATATACTAGAAGCCCGGTGCACAAAAATTTGTGCATTCAGGGGGAAGAGAGGGGTCCCTCAGCCCAGCCTGTGCCCCCTCGGGAGATAACGACCTGCTGGCTTAGACCTGCTCCCGGGTGGCAGAGGGCAGGCCCAATCCCTAGGTGCAGCCCCTGGTCGGGCTCAGAGCAGGGCTGACTGGGGAGTTGGGGCGCCGCCCCTGTCATGCAAAGAGCAGGGCGGATCAGAAGGTTGCGATGCCACCCTCAGTCACGCTCAGGGTAGGGCTGATTGGGGGCTTGGGGCACCGCCCCCTGTCACACTCAAGGCAGGGTCGATGGGGAGGTTGCGGTGCCACCCCCTGTCATGCACAAAGCAGGGCCCATCAGGAGGGTTGGGGCTCTGTACCCTGTCACGCACAGAGCAGGGTTGATCAGGGGGTTGGGGAGCTCCCCCCTGTCACGCACAGAGCAGGGCGGATCAGGGGGTTGGGGCGCCGCACCATGTCACACTCAGGGCAGGGCTGATGGGGAGGTTATGGCTCTACCCCGTCACACAGAGAGCAGGGCCCATGGGGGGCGGTTGGGGCGTTGCCCTCTATCACCCACAGAGCAGGGCCGATCAGGGGGTTGGGGCGCCGCACCATGTCACACTCAGGGCAGGGCCGATGGGGAGGTTATGGCTCTAACCCGTCACACACAGAGCAGGGCCCGTGGGGGGCAGTTGGGGCATCGCCCTCTATCATCCAGAGAACAGGGCTGATCAGGGGGTTGGAGCGCCGCCACTGTGACACTCAGGGCAGGGCCAATGGGGAGGTTATGGCTCTACCCCGTCACACACAGATCAGGGCCCTTGGGGGCGGGGGGGGGGGGGGGTTGGGGCGCCTTCCCCTGTCACAAACAGAGCAGGGCTGATAGGGAGGTTGTGGCCCCGCCCCCTGTCACACACAGAGCCGCAGGGCGATCAGGGGGTTTGGGCACTGCCCCCTGTCATGCTGATCCCAGTACTGGGAGGCCTCGCGGCTCCGCTGATCCCAGTGCTGGGAGGCATATTAACCTTTTACTATATAGGATAGAGGCCTGGTGCATGGGTTGGGGCCAGCTGGTTTGCCCTGAAGGGTGTCCTGGATCAGGGTGGGGGTCCCCACTGGGGAGCCTGGCCAGCCTGGGTGAGGGGATGATGGCTGTTTGCTGCTGGTCACACCCCCTTCAGGGTGGGGGTCCCCACTGGGGTGCCTGGCCAGTCTGGGTGAGGGGCTGAGGGCTATTTTCAGGCTGGCGGGTGACTGAAGCTCCCAACCGCTCCTTTTTTTCTTTTTCTTTTTATTCTGGGCCAGCTTTAGCTCTGTGGCTTGGCTCCAGCTCTTAGGCCTCGGCTGCTGAAAGCAGGTATCTGGTTTGTTTGGGTTCTATAATCGAAACATTGTTTCAACTCCAGCTCTGAGATCCCGTCTGGCTGAAAGCAGGTTTCTGGAGTTTGTTTAGATTCTATATTTGTAACAATGTTTCAAACTGCAAGCTCAGAGGCCGGCAGCGGCAGGCGGGGAACGTTGGAGTCCTCCGTCACTGAAGCAAGCAAGCCTCATGTTCGCTTCAAGCTGCCTGGCTGCCGGCTGCCATCTTGGCTGGCAGTTAATTTGCATATCGCCCTGATTAGCCAATGGGAAGGGTAGCGGAGGTATGGCTAATTACCATGTTTCTCTTTTATTGGATAGGATATAGATGTTCACTGCAAAAATATGTTTTCTATCTAGAATATAGCTAAATATATTTTTAAGTTTATATAGAAATGACATTATAACAAAAATAGATTGTAACTACTAAATCCTATTTATGTATAATATCATCAGCTTACTTTTCTATAATGTGCTACTAAAATAATAGATGAAATACACCAACAGATGTGTTCCCACTTTGACTTCAGTAATAATTGAGGGAAAATTTTAATGAAGCTATTAAGACCAATAATCCATTTACCTATAAGCTGAAATCTATAGTTCTCCAGTAACCCAAACCCTAGTGGAAGTAGCTTTGAACTAAGAACAAGGAAACCAGGCCCAGATTTGTCACTGTTTTAACCACAACCTTGCATAAGGGTTTACTTGTCTGAGCTTCAGTGTCTTCATATTTAAAATAAGGAAATCCTAATCTTAGCTCTAACCTTTTTCCTATTTCATGAAGCCCTGGGGAAACTAGTGTTGAGTAAAATGTAAAGTAGCTGGAGCCTCTTTTAGTAACCGACATAATTTTTAAAAAGATAGTATTGATTTGGACAGTGAAGAATAGCTCGCAGGCAGATCCTGCAAGGCGCTTCGACAGACATGCACACCTCCCTTCCTGTTGGCACCGCCCACGCTTGGCAGGTCTATCTCATTCCTCACAGGAAGGAATAGGTTCTTCATTGTGTTCCAGAAGTCAGTAAGCTTTTACAAAACTAAGTAATTGACATTTTTCTCATTTCTGAGATCAAATTTTCATAAATCATTCAACCTGGATAAACTGAGAATGTGGTCAATCTAGTAATTGTTGAAATATAGTAAAGACATTGCAAAACATGATATTTAAGTATTTCCTCCTAACCTCTTCCCTTAGCAATTTGTACTAGTTTGAAATGGGAAAAAGTCCTCAAGTATAAAAAGGAAACAAAAGTAAAAGGAGCCTATCTGAAAAGGAGAAGCCAAAAGAACCACACACAGATTCATCTCAGTAATTTGTGATTCCGCCAATTCAGAATTTGTAGTCATAATAGCTATGCCAAATAGAGCTTACTCTTATATTATAAGGAAGTTTTTTAATATTGCAGATGATTTTGTGGAGGAGGTATATATTTAACCAACTTGGAAGTAATGATTTCCTGACTTTTTACAATATATGTGGAGATATGCTCTTAATGTCTCCTCCAGATTCCTGCTGGCAGCTATTTGTCAATAGTTAATTCAAGTTCTCTCATCTCTTAACAATGCACTTTAAATTCCACACTGACATTCCCCCCCTCCTCTACCATTCACGTTAGTGAAACATTGTCTGAATTAAAGGATTTATGTAATTCTATGAACCATAATATTCAGAGTATATTAGCTCTAGTTTTGGTCAGTAGTCCAACTTATACAAACTGGTCTGTGAATTCCAGTGAATCTTCTAGTTCAAGTAGTTGCACCAATAGGCTAAAGCTGTGAATGTATAAAACTTACGTATAGCTTATATTTGAGAAATTTGTAGTAACAAATGTAGGACAGATTTGCATTTTCACTATAAGATCATTACTACATTTCTCAAAGCAAAGATTTTTGACGCATCAGATTCTTCCATTTCATACTTGTGTTTTCTAACAGGACTTGATACATGCAGAATCATCCAATGGCCTGGAGCTAGTTTTCAGTGTTGGATGCAGCTGACCAGAGTGTGTGACACTAAGAATGCCCTCATTTCTTTAGTGTCTAGCTCTGTACTAGGTTTACTTGCAAAGAACCCTCAGGCATGGGTCCCTATAAATGAGGCACACTGCTCCCGTATAAATGAAGCGAGCTGGAGCAGGTTAGACTAAGTTGCTCAGCAGTCTCTGAGAAAGGAAGATAGTGTATATCCATATGGGCATGATTTTCGCGTTTAATGAAGACTTCTCTGGATGTAACAACAAGCAAGTTTTTAGTTAATGTTTTATACTTTCAGGAAAGAAAATAAAAGAAAAACAATTAGTGGTCTGATTCCATCATTTTTTGTCAAGCAAAACTCTCACTGACACACAGGAATGTGGTCTCTCTCCTCTAGAGTCGCCTAAAAACACCACAGAGTGGGCTTGTGAACTTTCACTCTATTTTCCGTATAATGGACGCGTTTTTAATCAACTGAAAATCACCTACCTTGGACTAAAAAGCATATTTAGTCATTTCTAGCCTATTTATACTTCTCAGGAATAGAAAGGTTTTTTTGTTTTTGTTTTTTTGTTTTGTTTTGTTTTATTGTTTTTTTTTTTACTATTACCATTAGTTACTTTATTAAATGGGAAAGCATGGTGCATGATTTTATCTTTCTCTTTCTTTTTTTTAATTTTGTCTTATTGCTTAAAATATTACAAAGAGTAGTATGCAGAAAGTTTTTAAATGTAGTATAGAAAGTCTGTTTTTATCACCATCAAATCATTTGTATATATTTAAATTATTTTCATGCCACTGAGACATGAAGTTTTTCCTGCTAGTCCCCTAATTCCTGGCTAGATTAGCTAACTCTATGAAAAAGAAGTTTAATGCATAAGAATTGTACAATATGCCCATGTGTCACTTATTTAGCTAAGTAGCAGGTGTAAGATTGCTCACATTTCTATATTGAAATAAGGTAAATCAGTTTCAAACTGCTCTCCGTTTAATGTGTCATCCTGTCATTACATGGACATCATTGATTCACAACCTTAACACAAATAGGTAAGTGTATTGAAATGCGTACCTTCTATTTTTCATGTAGCATTGAATGCTCACATAAGCTGAAGATCTGGGTTAAAGTTTGTGTTGTTGCTGTTTTTTTTTTTTTTTTAACCTCAGATATTTGGCACTTGGCACCAGGGTCTCTTGCTTACAGCAATGCTTTATTTCTTAGCATGACTACCAGGATTGCTTGGTCACAGGCAACCACTGTCCTTTTTCTGCCAAAACATGCCTGACAGTAACTGCACTTCCTGTATTCATTTTTCCCTTTCCGCCCCTTGCTCCTAACAGGTTGGAGAGGCTGGTGGACGTCCTGAGGAAGAAGGTTGGAGCAGGGCCCGTGAGGACAGTGATCTGACTGAAAGCAGCAGCCTGGGAAGCAGTCACATCTGGTGACCAGGCTGATTCATTCAACGCTGTGTAAACACTAAAGCCTTAACTTAGCAAACAGTTGTTAGAAGCGGGGACACTCCAACCACATTCCAAGCTGAGATAAAATCAATCACAAATGTTTAACCACTTTGTTGCTGACTTGGGTTATTTATCCAAATGTATTAACTACGGACTTTTACCAATGGATAGCTATAAAGTTGTAGTTTATTTGTAACAATTTTCTGCCTCACTATATTTAACATAACGAGAGACTATTATAGAAACATTGTGAAGTTGGTCAGGATTATATCTTCACATATGGCCCTTTCTGAATCAAAATGCAGCAAAGTAAATATTGTCTAGACCTTAATCCACTGTGTTAGGTCAAAACTTCAAATACACGAATTTTTCAATATAGAGTTTATTTCTTACCTGATGAGAGTTTAGAGTCTTCCTTCAATGCATGCATGTAATCTTTGTTAGTATTCAAGAATATTAAGTATGGATACTAAGAATTAAGTGTATAATTTCTTTTAATAAGAGTTTGGTACATTAAAATTATCATGACTTTTGTTTCAATAAAAACAATACAGACGATCTTCAATGAAAAGAGGATATTGTTACTGTGTACTTGTAAATTCAATATTTTCAATGCTTTGATGAATAATTATCTAAACTTTATTTAAACTGTAGAAATTGCCAAGTTTATCTAATAGACTGGGACACTTTGGCTTGAAAATCTGTCTGTGCCACATGCAGGGGGCCATCCAACTTGTTGCACATGCTTTTTGATGATCTTTACTTAGATTACCATTTGAATTTTTGTTGTGGAGGAAGAGAAATCGATATGTAACTTACAATAAAATGATAATGTAAAAACACATGGTCTTAGAAAAGAGAAAACCTACAATTTGGTTCAGGTTACATACTTTTTTCATTTTAGAGATAACTTAAAATAGTTACAGCATAGTCACTTCTAACCATATGAAATTATTAATAAAACTAAGATTTGTAGATATGGCTGTAGGAAAAACATGTTCTTTTTTAGATTGAATAGATGAGAGGCCAAATAGAAAATGACTATGTCTAGAATTGGGTGAAAAAGACAAGTAGAGAATAAATTCATGAAAAAATTTTAGGCAAGTGAAAATGTTTCTAAATTCATACACTTCTTTTATTCATCTTTAAGATTGAGGTAAATTATCTATCATTGCCTATTTTCAAGACAAGTACAGAGTAATTTATGCACCATTTCTTCATACACCATTGGAGAATATCTGTTTGAATTCTTTTTTTCACTCTGTGGGAAAATGTAAGGTACTTTATCACAGAGTGACGAAAGGATCATAATGCTAACATCAGTTTCTTCCTTATTTTATCCATTAAATTAACTGAGAGTTAGAATCATGCCATTGAATTTAATTTAAAATTTACGCATATTGTCTGCTTTTAATTATTTTTATACTATGAGAGTTAGAAAATAAAGAACATCAGGGGCTAAAATTAAGCTACCTGGATCTACTCTATAGTTCTAAAGACAATTGTAGCCTCTCCTAGGACAGAGAATATAGAAATAGAGAAATTTTAAATAATTGGGTCATGCATAGAGTCTTGTCCCAAGGCTCTAATAGAAACATATAGCTTAATGTGTGAAGGAACAAGTCATGGAGGTAAAGAGAAACAATTAAAGAGAAACAATTTTTGTCACAAAATTGTCCATTCCTGAATCCTCTTCAGATGAATCACAAGGAAACTTGAATTTTCAGTTAGTCCTAAAGAATAGACAAGTCTTTCTTGAATTATTTTGCTTGGGGTTTTCTAATACACAAAGTGTAGCATAAAGACATTTTACAATTTTCAAAAAATTCTTCCTATACCTAAATGATCATATTAGAACAAGCAATTCCTGTAATTAGTATTCAGAACATTTTTAGAATTTGATATTATAAACTTAAATTTATAAAACAATTCAAACATCTACTATTGTTCAATGTAGGTAATCACCCCAAAATATCACATGTCCCCTTGAAAATGAATTGTCTACAAAATTACACATGCTAAGTATTATAGCCAAATATTATCATTAATTGATTTCTTGCACTTAAAAAATGTTCACCACCAATATTTCAAATTGTCTATTTTTTTATGAAGGAAAAACCTTGTTCACTGAAGATCAGTTCTGTACATATTCAATAGTAAAGCAACTTCAGAAGTATTTGAAGATACCCTGAGATGTTTCTTTGAGTTTGCTTTAAACATCAAGTCTAATCCCTATAGTAACATGATAAATCATTTCTTAGAAAAACAAGTAGTTCAGAAGAAAATCAGGAAAGATAACACAAACATGCATAGCACTTGATTTGTTTTTTCGCATTTATATTTGTATTCTTTCAACCAAACAATAACAATAATAATAATAGATTATATGTATGAGCCACATAATCATGCTGCTGCTGATTTTAGTAGTATTGTTGTTATTACATACATTTTACAGATGATGAAACAGACCCAGAGAGGCTAGGAACTTGCCGAGGACTAGCTAGGATTTACAACTGAGGTCTTATAACTAAAACTCCATGCAAACCATAGTTCTCCAACCCCTTCAAAATAAAATAAAACAATTGTTAATAAAGATTGAAACTCTTACAATCTGTTATTGTACCATTTCTTTTATATACTTACGTATGAATTCTCTAAAAATCAAGATTGTATGTATTTTTGTGGGTGTGTTAATCTACACCCGAGAATATTTTTCCACTGATATTTAGAGAGAATGGAATGGTGGGGGTAGGGAGGGGTGGAGACAGGGAGAGATAAACATCAACGTGAGAGAGACATATGGAATGGTTGCCTCTCAAACGCGCTGGGGATTGAGCCTGCAACCAAGGTACGTGCCCTTGACCAGAATCAAACCCAAGATCCTTCAGTCCTTGGGCTGGTAGCCTATCCACTGAGGCAAACTGGCTGGAGCCGTATGCATTTCTTTCAATGAAGAACAAAAATGTGAATTGAACTGCACATGTGTATAGATAGCATCATATCATTGCTACCTCTCTGTAGGGTTATAGTAGCAGCATGCTTTGTCTTAGCCTTCACTAATTAGGAATATTGTGACAATTCATCATTAATAAAAAATAACCTTGAGTTGCTTTTTACTATTTTAATTTGGCCTATGCTAAAACCTGACAGTGTAGTTTTATCAAAAGGAAGCCTAAACTGCAAGGCTTACTCTACCTACCTGAGGAACTGGCAAAGTTAAAACCAGTTATAGGCAAGTTGTTAGCAAGGTTATTGATTATTAGCAAGGTAAAAGCAGTTATAGTGAAGTTAATAATTAATTTTTATGAGAAAATTTCATTCTACTTTTATAAATAAGCCATGTTAGAATTATTTAAAATATTTTACCTAATAAAATATTTTTCCCTTTTCAATAAGAAACTGGATCCCTTCTATAATTCCTTGTTTAAATAAACTGAAGAATCTTCTTATTAGATCACTTACTGACAGGATTAGGTTGTTTTGAAGGGGTTTTCTTCCACACAAAAACAGGTTGGAATATTAAAAATTTGTTGTTTTTATATTGTATATAGTTGCATAGAAATGCATTTTTATGTGTAGTATTTTTAAAGATGATAATTATTTTTAAATTTTCTATTTTGTTAAAATGTTCGTGATTAATGAGTCATATTATAATGATAAAATAGGCATAGCTTACACATTTTCTCTACTCACATATGGTTTGTATGGAACACAAATTTTTCACAAGACAATATTATATTGTTGATAACTATTATTGACAACTAAAGGCCCAATGCACAAAATTCGTGCAAGAGTAGGCCTTCCTTCCCCTGGCTGCCAGCACTGGCTTCCCTCTGGCACCCAGGATTCGGGCTTCCCTCCAGCCCCAGCTTCGTCCAGAAGGACGTCTGGAATGATGTCCGGTCTAATTAGTATATTATGCTTTTATTATACATTAAACTGTCTATCCATATACATATATAAGATGTATCTTTATGCATAGACATATACCACATGTATACAACTATATACACAGGTATGTACACACAGACACATACAGAAAAGTACATTTGCCTTTTATAAATATTGATTTGTAAGACAACTGTTAGGCTCCAGTGATTTCAGTATTTTGTCCATGTTTTATTAGAAATGCACATGGTTTCTGAGGTTTTTAAACAAATACATGGGATGGTTGAAAGATTTATATTGCTGGAGCTTAGCTAAATATGTCATCTCTAGAGAAGATGTAGTTTATTTTGGCTCTGTTTTAAAAACTCAAATATTTTAAACATTTGTTAAGTTGGAGCTTGCACATTTGAACTAGTAGCATAGGTTCCAGAATAGCATCTCAAGTTACCAAACTTGTAATCCTTTTGCTAGAATAATCTTTATGAGAAACTATTTTTCTCTTTTATGTACTTTAAATTAAATTTATAAAGGTTGCAGTTATTATTTTTAATGTAAAATTTCATAAATAGAAGTTGACAATGATAAATGTACTTTTGAGGATGATTAAAATATTGTATATTATTGATATTTCTTTGCAGAAATCCAATATACATATTTATTGGGGTTTTTTCTGTTTTCTAAATATAGTTTTGGAATATGCTAGTACTTTGGAAGACACCAGTTTCTCAACTATCTAATTATTATCACTGGTGCATTTTAATGCTCAAACTCAAATATCTAAAATATGTATTTACTTTTTATTTGCATAAAATCCTCTATTGTAAATTCTACATACTTCAGTGCAGTTCTTATATATTGATCTCAATCAAATTTATCAGTGTACAATCCTGAAGACAGGATATACACTATAAAATATACTGCAGTAAGACAACAGATTAAGTTCACTCTGAAACTCTCTGACTTCCTTAACCATTTTAATAAAGGTAAAAGTCAATATGAACAAATTTGTTAGGTACCTTAGGAACCTTTCTAAATTATACTATATAATAAAAGGCTAATATGCAAATTGTTCCCTTGACCAGGATTTTGACCAGGGAACGGGGCTGGCCAGCCAACCACTTGCAGCCCCTCCCCCCAGAAAATCCCCCCTGATTGGCCCTCTCCATCCCGATCAGGGGCAGGGCCAGCCAGCCAACCTCCCATGTCCCCTTCCCCTGGCCAGTCCGGCCCGATCGGCCCTGATCCGGGCAGGCTGGCTGGACCCCACCCATGCACAAATTCGTGCACCGGCCTCTAGTTTAGATATAAACTAAAATTATAGTAATAAAATATTAAAGAAAAACATTATTTTTGGCAAAATGGTTAGAAAAACCCTAAGGAAAGAGATCAAATTCTAATTAAAAAATAATAGGCTGAGTCAAGACTACTATAAAGTACCTCTACTAATTGTGAAATGTGAAATGTGTAAGTGGAACCAACAGTTGAAATCTGAATATGCTGCTTCTGTTGGGTTTGATTACTCAATTATGACAAGAGAAATATAAACAGACTATATAACAGTCTATCACCTGTAGTGAACTTATAATTTAAAGCTTAGGGTACATGACTAAAAGAGGACCAGGGTGGGGGTGGGCCATAGAAGTCTTCAGGGCAAAGATTCTATAAATTGGTAATATCTAAATTGCCATTACTGTGTATTAAAATAATGATGTCTTGCCTTGGCCAGTGTGGTTCAGTTGGTTGGCCATTGTGCACCAAGAGGTCGCAGGTTCAATTCCTGGTCCAGACACATGCCTTAGTTGCAGTCTTGATCCCAGGTAGAGGGCGTGCAGGAGGTAGCTGATCGATGTTTCTCATCAATGTTTCTCTCTCTCCTTCTCCCTTCCTTTCTCCCTAAATATATTTATAACCTATGGACACAGACAATAGTGTGGTGAAGGCCTGGGAGGGGTGCAGGGTGGAGAGTGTCAATGGGAAAAAAGGGGGACATATGTAATACTTTCAACAATAACAAAGAAAAATATCTCACCATGTATGGTCTTTGTGATCTAATTGCCATACATTTTACTTCTACATATGTACACAGTAATAACAATGTTATTTTTCCTTTAAGCAGCCAAATATTTTCAGGGATTAAAAAATCAGAATATTATTATATATTTACTACATATTTACCATTTTCAGTGCTTTGCTTTGTGTAGATCTATTTCCATTGGTTATCATTTACCTTATTCCACAAGTACTTATCATTTATACTAATACTAGAGGCCTGGTGCACAAAAGTTGTGCACTTGGGGGGTCCCTCAGCCTGCCTGCACCCTCTCACAGTCCAGGAGCCCTTGGGGGATGTCCAACTGATGGCTTAGGCCCACTCCCCAGCAGTCGGACATCCTTAGCACTGCCACAGAGATGGGAGAGGCTCCTGCCAGCCGTGAGCCCAGCTTCTGGCTGAGCAGCACTCCCCCTGTGGGATCAGGCTGAAACCAGCTCTCTGACATCCCCCGAGGGGTCCTGGATTGTGAGAGGGTGCAGGCCAGGCCGAGAGACCCCACTGGTGCATGATCAGAGAAATGCAGGAGGTTGTCCAGCCAGGGAGGAACCGCAGGAGGGCTCCAAGGTGTGTCCAGCCCATCCTGCTGTCATTCTTATTTTTGTTCTCTGTATATAATATGTCCTCTGACTGCTTTAAAGGTTTTTCCATTTGTCCTCCTATAACTCTTAAAATGTCAGTTTCTTAGAATCTAGCTTTCCTCTTTCCTGTTAAGAAATCAGCTGTCAATCTTAATGTTCTTCTCCTGAAGTAAAGTCTCTGTTTTCTCTGATTGTTTTTTATACTTTTTCTGTTTCTTTGTTTTGGCACTTTACAGTGTGCATAGATGTGGTCTTTGTATATTTCTTGCTTGAGTTCATAGATATTATTAAATTTCTGATTTGATATATTTTGTCAATTTTAGGAAATCTTTGGTCAATACCTCTTCCTCTCCTTCTGAGACTCCAATTATATATATTTTTTCACCCTGTTCACATATATCATTTCCACTCTCTTCTGTGTTGCCCCTTTTTACTCTATGTGTATTATAGAGTAAATTTGAATTTTCAAAATTACCTGTCTTGCATTTCACCAATCCTGTCTTCTGCTGTCAAAGTCATCTATTCCATTTTAAATTTCAAATTCGGTATAATTCTATAGTTTCCTCCTGATTTTTTTTTTTGGTACATTCCAATTCTCAGGTGAAATATTCATCTTTCTAATTATACTGTCTCCGCCTTTTGCCTCTGTTTCTTGCACATACCGGTCACAGTTATTTAAAAGTCTATGTCTACTAACTCCAATATCTGAATCACCTATGGGTCTTTCTCTACTGTCTGTTTTGTTTCTTGATTTCTAGATGTGTGGTCCTGTCTCTTGGCGTGCCTCTTAACTGTTGATTGAATGTAAGACATCCTGAACCTTCAGATGGTTTTTTCTTCCTCCAGTGAGGGCTTAGCCTTTCCTCTGTTGGGAAATCTGAATGGAAGCTAATCACCTTACTCCAGTCAGTATTGTGCTGAGTGGATACATTTTGAATAAGACTCAGTTTTATCTGGTTTGCCTCTCTTCCTATGGCGTAGTTCACTAAGGCTTGCAAAGGTGAAAGTGATATCTTCATTGGAGTCCTTTTAGATATTCTCATCTGAGTTTTTTCTTAACCTCCCACTTGGGACAGCTCAAAATTTGCCACATATTTTGAAAGGGAAACGAGGCATGTGTTTCAGGCCCTTTGGCTCTCCATATCTGTCACTCAGCCTTGCAAGATGGCCAAAATACGGCTGGTTCCTCTGTCCCGAGCAACTGTCTTCTGCCAGAACAAAGCCCAGCTTATCATCCTGTCACCTTCTCCCAGAACCAGCAAAATGTCCCTGGGGAAGAGCAGCTGCATGTCATCAGTTTACCTCTCTGGTCTCTATTCTCTGGAATCTTCATCCCTCCAGTTGCCTTTGTTTCAACCTCTCTATTATACTTTTAAACAAACAAATTTTATATTTGATCCAGCTTTTCTAGTTGGTCTTGGCAGGAGCATTGGTCTGCCACAAACTACTCTGTTGTGTCTGGAAGCAGAATTCCAGTGAGTTTTGCATTTCTGTCATATTTTTTATCTTTGGAGGTTATATTCTGTTCATCCCCAAATCTATTTGGTAATTTTTATGGTTTCTTGTTCCCATCTCATTTTCAATACCTTCTTAATTTTCGTATGCATTTTAAAATAAACCTGCTTGTTCTATACTTAATTTCTGATTATTTTAATTTCTCAAGTATTTAATGCTCGAATTTTGCTTTCTATTATTTCTGCTAGCACATTTATGTTGCCTAATTTATTTGAATGTTTGGTGCTTCATGAATGTGAGCCTCTATTTCTTGGAATTATCCATAGTGGGACTTTTCCAGGCCTGCGTTTGAGTGGGTTCCTCCACAGAAGTCTTGCATGTGCTTCTGCCAGTCACCTGGGAACATGTGCAGGCTTTTGAATACTTTAAAATACTAATTTTAATTCTACTGGTCAACTTGACTAATGATAATTTGGGTTGAAAACTGACATGAGGGCTAGCTTATGGTTATAAAATTAATAGTGAATCCCACTTTCATGGAACGAAATAATTAATATTGCTAAAATGTCCATACTACAGAAATCCATCTATAGATTTGATTCAATCCCTATCAAGCTTTCAATAGCATTTTTATAGAAGTAGAAAGGAAATCTTAAAATTTATGTGGAACCACAAAAGACCCACAAATAGCCAAAGCAATCCTGAAAAAAAGAAAAAGCAGGTGGCATCACACTTCCTGATTTTAAGCTATACTATAAAGCTATAGTAACCCAAACAGTATGTCACTAACATGAAAACAGACAAATAGATCACTACAACAGAATTGAGAGCCCAGAAATAAAATTAACACATATAGTCAACTAATAATTGACAAGAATACTCAATGGATAAAAGGCAGTCTTTTCAATAGATGGTGCTGAGATAATTGGATATTCACATGTAAAAGGATGAAACTAAATCCTTATCTTATATCACTCACAAAAATCAACTCAAAATGGATTAAAGACTAAAATGTAAGACATGAAACCATAAAACTCCTAGAGGTAAACATAGGGGTTAATATCCAAAATATATAAAGAACTTATACAGCTCAATAATAATAATAATAATCTAATTTTAAAATGGGCAAAAGACCTGAATAGACATTTTTTATAAAGAAGACATAATAGTATGAAAGACCAACAAGTACATAAAAAGATGCTCAACATCACTAGTTGTTAGGGAAATGCAAATCAAAGCCTCAATGTGATATCACCTCACACCTGTTAAGATGGGCATCATCAAAAAGACAAGAGATAAAAGAAATGCTGGCGAGGATGTGGAGAAAGGGAATACTTGTACACTGTTGGTGTGATTGTAAACTGATACAGTTACTGTGGGAAGCAGTATGGAGGATCCTCAAAAAATTAAAAATAGAAATCATATGATCCAGCAACTCTACTTCTGGGAATATTTCCAAAGGAAACAAAAACAATAACTCGAAAAGGTATCTGTACCCCCATGTTCATTGCAGCCTTATTAACAATAGCCAAGACATAGAAACAACCTAGTGTCCATCATCAGATGGATGCATAAAGAAGCTGTGATTTTTATATATATACTAGAGGCCCAGTGCATGAAATCCATGCATGGTGGTGGGGAGGGAGAAAGGGGGCCCTCAGCCCGGTCTGCATCCTCTTGCTATCCGGGACCCCTCGGGGGATGTTGGACCTAACCTGTCAGTTGGACATCCCTCTCTCAATCCAGGATGCTGCATTCACCAGTGACCATACTTTTCATACACTTGTTGTATGAAAGGCATCTTGCTATTGTATGGGTAACTACATATTTTTGCCCTGATTATAAAAAGTACATGATCCTTCTGAGGCAGTAGTACCATTTTCCCCATCTTATGGGTGGAAAACTGAAGCAGAGAGAAGTTAAGTAATTGGCTTTGTCACACCATTATAAGTGTCAAAATCAGGGCTGACCACAAAATGTGCAAGCAAGAGTCTATGCATGTCTTTGCTGCATCATCCTGTTTTTTCAGTTTTAGAGTTTTAATTTTTAAATCTAAGAAACTGTTCCCAATATATAGGGTAGGGTCCCTAGGCCTGGCCGGTGATCAGGGCCATCTGCAGGGTGACCGGTGGGCAGGGCAATTGGGGGCCCCCACTGGCATCGCCTTGGTTGGTGACCTGGTGCTGCCTGCTGGCCGCTCCTGACCCCTGATCACCGCTGCTGGTTGCCTCCCTCTCGGGGGGGTGCAGATGCTCAACGCAGGTCAGGGGCAGCTCCTGCGTTGAGCGTCTGGCCCCTCGTGGTCAGTGCACGTCATAGCAATGGGTCATTCTGCCGTTCGGTTGATTTGCATATTAGGGTTTTATTATATAGGATAAATTCTGCCGTAAAAAAATAAGGAAATCCTGCCATTTGCAACAATATAGATGCACCTTGAGCGCATGATGCTAAGTGAAATAAGACAGAGAAAGACAAATACTATATGATCTCATATGTGGAATCTTAAAAAAATATCACAGGGGAATTTTTTTTATTGATAGCCTGAGTTCAAGATTTCTCTTTTTGGGTGGACCCTGAACTTTATATCTATCTCCTGCTCCACTAGAAGGTTATGGATATCACCCCTATCCTAAAGCAAATGCTTTCAAGGTAAAAACAAAAAAACAAAAAAACAAAACTGCCTTTTGTGCTTCACTTACCGTTAAGAATTCATGATTTTACTTTGGGTTTGGCCTCTCCATACCAACCTACCAACTTCCCGACACTTTGATGCATTTGAGAAGATGTTTGTCATTTTCTACCCAGAGTTTTTAGCTGCTTAATGAGAGAGGTTCCAGGTTCATCATAGCAGGAAACAGTAGTCAGGGTTGAATGCTATTAAATTCACACACACACATATTTGTACTGCTATTAAAATGTTCTGAATTTAGTTCCACATTTAGTATCACTTATATATCTGATGGAAATGAGTAGGTAATAAATTTACCTTCCAGGATCCATAATTGCAACTCTTTGTCCCCACCAGTAACTACAAGCAGTTTTTCATTAGAGAAAAGAATTATGATTGAATAATCCGAATTAGCCTGGGCAAGAAAACTAACAGCTGCCTTAAATGAAATGTTTGAGTTATGAGCCATGTGCCACTTTGGTTTATCTGTAGCCAGAATGTTCAGGATCCTTGTTCAGTTAACCGCGTTGCTGGGGAGGCCTGGCTGCCCTGCCTGAGCGCTGCCTGGTGATGAGTAAGGGATCCGTGACACACAAGTTCAGACCTTGCAACTCTGTTTTGTTGTTTGAACTTTCTTCTCCGTTGTAGCTAGGGATCCGTCGTGGAATTTAAACACTTGTGTGGTAACTCCATTCCTTCAGCCATTGTGTTTCTTAAGCTCTAGCTAATGAACTTTTAACACTGGCTCCACGTGAAGCAAGACCTAGAAAACGGCAGCAACCAACATTACTGGTCTGTGTGTTTTTTCTTCACTAAAATGTATAATTTATGACTTCAGGCAAGTAGATGATGCTCTTGCCTGTCTAGTCCAACGGCTCCCCAAAAAGCAGCCTTCATACTATGTACAAAAAATAAAATAAAAAATTAACCAAATTGCACCTAAGAACACTCAAATTAAGAAATGACTCTCATTTCAAAAGACATACCTATTGTAACAGGAACTTCAAAATGCGTGCCGGCTGTAAAACTCAGGAACTTTGCCTAAAATAGAGGAACCAAAATTACATATTTGAAAAGGCGAGAGCTGCCAAATGCACCGGTAAAGTATACTTAGTCTCACGTGGCCTTTTCTTTCAAGCCAACAGCTCCGGTTGCTCAGGGAGATCCTCCAGATAATGTCACAGAGCATGTTTCTCAGACCCATATGATTAGGCACACACTGGGCTTGCTAAAGACAAGTTTTGACTTTAAATCTCTCGGCTTCATTTTGCTTCTAAACATGTTTTGAAACCAAAGCCAGGTGACTGAAAGAAAGCAGAATGAATTTCTTCTCCAAGTCATAAACCAGTTCTGAAGGTAATTCTGGAGGAGGAAAATGCAAATACAGTTTTAACAATGATATGATAATTTGACATAAAATGTCTCTGCTACTCCTCTGAAGAATTACTCTTTACTTAATGTGTGCATTGATTGCTAATGTTTCATATCGGAGTCTTATCACTTTGCAAAATTATATTAGCTTTTTGTATCTTCTTTTCTTAACCTGTGGTTATATTATACAGAGCAATTGTATACTTCTGTTTTGGTGACAGAGAGGAATGTGAATATGTAATGTTGTTTGTCAAGTACAAGTGAGGAAAAATTTTGGAATTAGAAGTTTCCTTTCACGTCCTCAATCATACCAAAATCCTTACCTCATTTCTGCTTTTATAAAAATTGCAACAACTTTTTCAAGAAATATAGCTATACTGTGGACTGAAAGTTGAAATATTTCAGGTATTGTCTTTAAGTTGCAGTAAGACAAACTGTGGCTTCATCGGCTCTAGAATCAAAGAACAAAGTATGTGTACTTTTTATTTTTTAGATTTTAGGAAGATTTTTCTGGGCCCATATTGAATTTTTTTTTTTTTTGAAGAACCAATTGTCCAGATCACGCATTGAAGTTCTGACACATTATGCTGTTTTCATATGAATGGCAAGAAAGTTACTAAAAGTGACTTCCGTTCCTTGCTAACACCTTGGACCCTAATGCTCCAAGCATACACTCCATTTCAGTTCTTATCCTTGTACTTTATTTAATTCATTTGCCATAGGTAATCCTCTACTCTGTCAATCCACCTTCATGGGTTTAAATCCAATTCATTTTTCAAGAATACTTATATGCCAGCCCTGCATGGAGCTTTCCCTAATTCCCCACCAAGTCACAGCTAATCTCTCTTCTCTGCCTTGCAGCCCTTTCTTCCTCTCAGTTAGAGCAGTTGTTCTGTTTCCTCTTCCCTCAGTTTCCCCGCACTCTCTCCGTTAGGAGGCAGCTTTTGGAGGTCAGGGATTCAGTCGCATTCATATTTTTTCTTCCTGATAAATACTTGACGAATAATCATTCTGGCTGATAATGAAACCTAAGTTTTCAGAGTTTACTTTTGTTTTATAAACACTGTGTGACCCATTTTCCTAAAAAATATATATTAGAAGATTAAGATTTGAATACCCTTCCCTAAAATAATGGTATTAAAATACACAATTATGTCAAATTACCTAGCACCTGCCACATCACCAGGTAAAACACTGTGCTCACCTGAAGACTTTAACTTTTAACCATGTCAATTTACAGTGAAAAGTTTTGGAGTTTTGGGTTGGTTTCTGTTTGTTTTGATTTAGTTTGGTTTGGGTTTTTTTAAAATCAGAATTTCTTGTGTAGCTGTTAAATTTTGGTCCCATACATTCCAAAGTTTGAAAATTTCACTTTATGATGAAATGAAGACATGGTTTCATTGTCTTGGGAAGTTTATACAAAATCTCCAGGCCACAAAATTGGCCACGTTAATCTTTATGAACAACGGTTATAACCAAATTGCTTTCTGAAACTAAGTGTGCCAAAACTCAGGAAAAGATAGAAATCAGGCAAGCGATGTATAAACCAATGTGGGGTATTTTCCCTCTGATATTGCTTCAATGTGCTGTAAATCATAACTTAGTGACACCTCATTTCCTAAAAGTAACTAAAGTTTTCTGAATTTTTATTGTTGTAATAAATTTTCTTGAGAATTTTACTTTCTGGTTACATATTATTTTTTCAGTACCTGAACCATACATATTTTAAGATATTTGAGAGCAAAAATAATTTGTGCATGAACATTACCCAACAAGCTATAATTTCAAAAATTAATATTTAGTTACTAATTTTATCTCATCTCTACTTTAGTCTCCACCAATTTTCATCACGTTACTTGTTTAATGAATATCCTAAAGCTTAAAAAATATCCATACATTCTTCAATAAATAGGTCAGTTATATCAAAGGCTTTTTAAACACGCAAGCATAGAATATTCACTGCATTTTATGTGTATGACTATGACATTAGCACACAGAAACCTTTAAGAGTGTCTTCTCATTAATCTGTCTTGGCTGCGTCTAATCAAATTACGTTTTTCAGGATAGTGTGGCCTTCTCTGAAACTCTTTCTAGCACGCACCTCTTCACTATCTTGTTACACTTCATTGCCAGCAGACTGACTCGCATTCAAGAACAGTATTCGTAATTTTCTAGGAAATACAGTTTCTTTACTCACGGAGCAACAGTAAACCAAAACTACCAGCATTGTTTAAATTAAAATCATCTTAATGAATAGTGCTCAAATGCTGCACATGGCCCAATGCATCATCTCTGTCTTAGAGTAGCAGAAAGTGAAGATACTAAGTGAGATTTATTTTTCCTCCAAATGTATCAGACAAGAAATGAAAATGCTATAGAGTCTTAGCTTTTGTCTTGAACATCTGAAGTCCTCTTCGCTACTGAGTTTTACTTAGAATGAGGTCTTTAATCCAAGGATCTCTTCTCCTTTTGAAACCAGTTAATTAAAACAATAGTCACCTTATGGAACTTTCATATTTGGGTAAAACGAGAACAAAGGAATTAAACAACTTTCATAATGTGACATAAGCAGGCATGTTCGGAGCTGGAAGTACAGATGTGCATCCATTCCTCAGCCCCTGCTCCCCTGTTTCTTTTAAGAGCTGAAATATGTGCCATCATGGTTAATGTTTTGACAGATTTTATCATAAACCTTGCTGTTGTAAACTTGCCTTGAGCCAAAATTTAACATGTAGTAAGCTCAAAAACAGTTTCTACTGTTAGTGACCAGAAAAGGAAATAAATCAATTATGTTCCTTTGAATGATAAGAGTATAGAGTTTAACTCTTTAAAAGCTACACACTACTTGAAATTTGGAAGAAATTCTTATTTTGTATGTACAAGACCTCTCAACTGTCAATAAAACATACATAAACACTTTTGTGAGTATTACAAGGAAGAATGTACCAAAGGAAATGTTATGGGGCTTAAATTTGCTCATTAAATTTTATAACCAAAATATTATCCCTCTTTTTTTAAATAATAAAGCCCTTTGCCTTAGTATATGGAGTCAAAAATTTAAGCCCTCAACATGCGACTGATTCAAAACTATGGAGTAGCCACTTTGTTTCCAAATAACTTACTAGCAGGCTCTTCAGTTAGGCCCTATTTTGATGGTGGTTGTCATCCACTATTTTATCACTACTTAGAATATTTCATTAACATACTCCTAGCCCTGGCCAGTGGCTCTGTCAGTTGGAGTGTCCTCTCATACACCAAAAAGATGTGGGTTGGATTCCTGGTCAGGGTACATATCCAAGTGGCTGTTTCAATCCCTGGTCGGGGAGCATTCGGGAGGCAACCAATCGATGTTTATCTCTCTCTCTCTCTCCCCCCACCCCGCCCTTCCTCTTTCTCTAAAATCAATAAAAAAATATCCTGGGGTAAGAATTTTTTTAAAAAAATACTCCCAATCACTGCTATTCCTAACAAACAGCTTGCAGATTCAGATTTTTTTCCTTCTAATATATTTTCAATGACCATGACCAATAATATTTACCCATAAATGCATTTACACACGGGTTCAACCATAGCACATCAGTGAAGAAAAAAAGAGTTGTTACCCAGTTCTTTATTCTAGAATAAATCAAATCAACAAATATTTATTGAATGTCTACTATGTGCAAATAGCCCTGGACTTTTAAAAGCCATCCAACTTTTCACATTGAAAAATCAAAGCATTATCATTTCAAGCATTGCAGAAGCTGCCTCCACGTCCTTTAGGTGAGAAAGCCTGTGAGGACCCTGCTGTTACGTGGGATAAAGGAAGACAAGGAAGAGAAAGTTCACTCACAGGCTGAAAGAAGAGAAAGAATAACCTAAAGTAGCCCCACCGACGGATTGCATCAAGTATGTATGTGTGTGTGTGTGTATGTATGTATGTGTGCATGAGTGTATAGTATGTATGTGTGCATACATTTGTATATACCCAGATACACACACACAAAAAGAATGAATGTTTTTGAGAAAAATAGATTGCTATGGTGATTAGAATGGACATCTCTATTGAATCCAGAGGTTTGCTTTTAAAAGGGGCTTCCTAGTTCAGCTAGTGTTAAGTCCTATGGTATCATGAAACCAAAATAAGTCATGTATAACAGAAAGATACTCAACTTGGCACCCCAAGTTCTAAAACATAAGTTGCTCTAAAGTGTATAATCTTATTAATCATAAATAATAGGAGCTGCTTAAAAGTTCATTTTAAAGATTCTAATTGTTATTAGAAACTAAATAAACACTACCAATAAGAAACAAAACTTGTATACTTCAGTATACTATATTATAGAACACTATTTTATTATACTATATTATTTTTACTGTATATAATGCTATATAATACCATAGTATTGTGCTATCATAGTCTACATATTTCATTTTTAATCTGTAAAAGATAAAATAACATACTACCTACCACATCAAGTAATTAAATGTGTTTTCTTAGTGAGATATTAAAGGGTGGCTGGGGCTAATTTCCAGCTTTACCAAATAAAATTAATCTTGGCTACTTGGCATAAAAAGTAGGCATTGGTTGGCCATTGAAGATATTGTCATTGACAGTCTCCTGTAAGATGTCTGGTATCAATTTTAAAATATTTGTTTAGGAGGAGTAATTTTTAATATCAATTTTTGCCTCTTAATGGGTAGGTTAAGTTTAATTTCTAATGAAAAATAAAGCAGACCCTTTAAATAACCTTTTTAAGCAGTAGCTGTTGTCTTTCCTGAAATGCTTAAAATTAATTTCTCAATTTTTGTGTGTGGGGGAAAAAACTGCTACAGATCTGTTATTCAAACTTTATACTTCTGCTGTGAAATTGTTGGTTATTAAGATCACAAATATCTTCTTAATTATTTACTTATAATTTATTTTCAAAGAATACCCTAGTTCCTCTGTAGTAAATTTTGAATTTCTTCTCAGCAACAGTCTTCCTCTTCTTCACAAAACCATACTATTGGCCTTTGTAAATAGAGTAAGCACTTGCAATGTGTGACTACATTGGTTTGATGTCTTTTATTTATTTTCTTGATATATTGTAGTGAATGTTTTTGGATATAGTCTAAATAAAATTTCACTTGGCTGAGCCAGATCTAATGCTTCTGTTCATGAAGAAATATTATCTTTAGAGTTGTTTCAAATTTTCATTTCATCTTTCCCCTTTTTGGCCAGAATTCCCAGTGCTGAGACCCTCTCACCTAGGACCTAGCCTGGATTCACCTGCCCCCTTGTGGTGTTCCTCTCTGAATAGTTAATTGATTCCTGAATTTTGATTTTGTTATTATATAGCCTGAGAAGAGAAATCTCATTACTCTTGTCCAGCAGTTTAAGGCTTGAAAATTTTATTCTGTTAGTCACTGACTAACATAAAAAGATGGATGGGTGTGTGTGTGTGTGTGTGTGTGTGTGTGTGTGTGTGTGTGTGTTTTAATTTATTTCAGAGCACAGGAAGGAAATTAGTTCTATAAAGAAATAAGTATCTTGGAATAAATAATGATGTTTTATCTAGAATCAATATTAGTGATCTGCAGATTGATAAGCCGAAGAAATGTTTAGGAAAGTCTCAGAAACTTAAAATCAAGTTTCTTCTATGTCAGTGTGTCCTTTTTTAGTCAGTGGAGGAGGAGGGGTGAATGCTATTCTGTTTTATTTAAATTTTAAATATACTTTCTACTTCCTTCCTTTCATAAGAATTAATCCAAAAATATAAAAAAATAAATTAAACTATATATTCTGCGTGGTCGGATACGTCTGACACGATGTATACAAACAGGTTTTTATTTCCCTCTCTTCCAAAAGGAACTCCCTCACCTGCCGCAGGACTAACTTGCACCTTCAGGTGGAGCCCACAGGATTTGCATATGGAAAAGGAATGTATATGTTCAATGAGCTTATTACCTGGCCACCAATTCAGGGACATTTCGCAAGAATAAGGAATTAAGAATTTGGCCTCTAGTCAATAAAGATAAAAGAAAGAAAAAGGGGGAGAAAGCACTATTTATATAAATAATTTTTTTCTGAGAAAGAAGAGCTAGATGAATAAATTGTTAACTGATTCTAAGTAAAATTTTAAAGATAGTTTTTCTAACTGTAAAGTAAATATTTCTAGGGGAAAGGATGTCTCTTTCTCTGCTGTTCCATCTCCCATCCCTACCTTCCCCCAAAGCCGGATTTGATTGAATAATAGTGACCCTCTGCAGCATCTTAAACATCACGCCACCTCACTTGAGGGCGAGAAGAAGAAAAAGCAGCAGGCAGGCTTTCCTAAGGCTATTTGTAGCCCAACTCCCAAATTTCAGGTACCTACCGTTCCTTTGCAGCTTCTCACACATTTGTAACAGTTGACCTACTAACAGGTTCCCAGAAACACAGGTTCAAATTTTGGCAGGCTTACCTCACCTCTTTGTCCTTCCAAAGTACATAATGCTAAACTGTGTTCACAGTGAGGAAGGGAGAGCCATTCCAATGAGACTTTAAAACCAAGACCCTTTCTTGCCCCTACCAAGTTACTGCCATCTTCGCCAGAGGAATAAAGCTTTGTCAGTGTGCCCCTGGCATGATTTCCTCAGCCTGGATTAAACACAGGTGACTGGGAGTCTACCTTATCTCCACAGGGCATTAGTCACTCCATAAAAGTGAAATTTATTATGAAATGCTTTGTTTGTGTTAACATATATCTGCTCTGGGAAGTTGGAAACAAAGGCATGTCCTTTAAGACTCCATAAGGGGAAAACACATCCTCCTGTGGAATTTAACCTTAATTTGAACCAAGATCTGTGAAAGAAAAGCACTTTAGTGTATTGTTCCCTTGCTCCACCCATCTATCCCCTTATCTAAATGGGGTTACTGTTGCTTCGTGTTGTTTAACTCTTCTCCTTCCAAACCTTGCTTTCCTGAGTTAAAAATTTATCGTAGAAGGGAAGTGTATTTTAAAAATGTGGCAAACAGTTATGCTTTGCTTTTAAGGATACGTGGTTTTGTGCAATATATGAATTCTGATATCTTTAAAATTAAATAAGTGTAGTCAGGTTATACTCATAAACTTATTGTTAATTTTGTTAATTTCTTTTATCTTTATTAACTAGAGGTCTGATTCTTAATTCCTTAACAAATGATACATTGTAAAGAATATTGTATTTCTTAAAAATTGTCTCTAAGATTCTCTTCCTAGCAAACATTGTCATGTATGCATAGTTTATACTTTATTAGAAGTAAAATAATTAGAAGAAACTTTTACATTAGGAATGTTGATGAGGTATGTTTGATAATCCAATTTTCGACCTTTCCCCCCTTCAGTCTGTTGCAATCTTTATGTCTTTAATGTACCTGAATCTATAGATGTACCACACTTTTTTTAAAAAAATAAAACCAAACCCCCATTGCTGCTACTCCATCACAACAGACCAAGGAAACTATTTCCAAAAATAATTTTTAAATTGACATTTAAAAAACACTGCTTATATGAGTGCTTATATTTTCTTTAATAGCATCTACTGACAAACTTGTAATTTGTTAGATGATTTTTCTTCATTGACTTTTGTTACATTAAGGAAAATAATCACAAACTAAATTTTAATATAAGCTTAGATATTCATTTATTCTAAAAAAATATGTATGAACATCATTTTAAATAGATATGTCTTCAACTCCTCTACTCAATAACACCTTCAGCATTATTAAATTGAACATTTCTTAGCAAAACAAAACAAAACACCATAGCAATACATTTACAGATTCCTTTGGTCACATATTTCATTATCACATAGTATATTTCATTTAAGCTATAATGTTTAAGTTAGCTTGATAAAAATGTTTTGTAGAAATGTGGGATATATGCATAATACATTTAGGATATTAGGACATTTCTTAAAGGTAATATCAAATCAGGGCATCATTGCTCTCCTCCTCAGCCCCACCTATACTTGGTACTGCACTAACCAATCTTCATGTGAAAATCATTGAAGCTTAGTTCTATCACTTGTGAACACTTGTCGAAGAAAAGAATGAAAAGTGTGAACTTTGTAGATAATGGGAAGAAACAATTGGGCAAAAACTGAAAGAAAGGAGCCATGGTGATTCCAAACTATCACATATATGGATTCAGGTAATTCTCAAAGTATTTGTAAAATTGGATAAAAGAGGGTAGGAGTGTGTGTGTGTGTGTGTGTGTGTGTGTGTGTGTGTGTGTGTGTGTTTATAAAAATGAAGACAATAGCCCTATCTAGTTTGGCTCAGTGGCTAGAGCGTCAGCCTGTGGACTGAATGGTCCTGGGTTCGATTCCGGGCAAAGGGTTGCAGGCTGGATGCCCAATAGGGGGCTTGCAGGAGGCTGCCGATCAATGATTCTCTCATCATTGATGTTTCTATCTTCCTCTCCCTCTGTACCATCTATAACATCTCCCTCTATGGGAACATCTTCATAGACAATGAGCTATAGTACTAGACAAAACTGTGTTAGGTAAAATTTTTAAAAATAAATTATAACATAAATTCGATGGAAGATATTTATTTATATTAATTCTTATATTTGAATCTTCAGCACTAACTAGAACATATGAGCATAAGAAACACTTAGAAATTTTTAGCTAAATCAAAATAGTCTTTGCCCAGTGAAATCACAACACAGTAGAGTCACAAGAAGTGTGGATAATGGTCTATGGCAATGTGTGAGGGTTAGGGGACAAGTGAATCAGCTGTAAAATATCTACACGTTATTAATATACTAATCATTTAATGACTTACAATATTTACCCTACAAGTGAAGGTGAAAGTAGTGTTCTCAGAGGAAATGTTTCTATTCTGATATATTTGGAAGTCTTCAGTATTTTTCTAAAAGTGTATCTATATGAGAGAATTGAAAGGGATAATAGAGTGGGTTTATTGTTGTATTTCTCAATAATTTAGACAATACCATACCAGGTGCCAGAGATATAAAGTTGAATAAGACACAGCATCTGCTCTCATGAAAATTACAGTCCAGAGGGAAGATATAATTGTAGATTATTATAATACAGTGTGATAGGTACTATAACAGAATTGGGCTCAGAATGCTTTAGCAGAATAGGTAAAAGGGTATCTTGCCCTTTCTCTAAGATTAAGGAAGGCTTCCCAGAGGAGATGGAGTTTGAGCTAACTGCCACTGGGATTGGCAATTAAGGAGTCCATGGTGGTTTCAATGAAAGCAGTTTCTACTGCAATGAGAGAAAAAAAAATCCAGATTGCAGGGAATTAAGAAGTGAATGAAAAATGTAGAAATGGAGAGAGTCAATATAGACTACTTTTCCCAGGAAATTGTCTGCTAACTCTTCTTACTTGCTACCTCCAGAAAAAAATAAGGAATATCACATTGCATAGCATAAGTAAGTCTAATGATAGTAATGGATTTTTTCTAAGTGCTAGTGAATAAATTGCATTCCACTTGTACAAGCTCAATAACATGAATCCTTTCAGCAAGAGCTTTAGCACCTGAAAGAGGGTTATATCTACACCTTTGCATTATAAATATCTTTGATGCTGAATTCTTCTATTTTCCCTTCTTATTCGGGAGCTCCACAGTCTCAGTTGCCAAGTGCACCACAATGAAACTTTCTCTTTCCTTTCACTCTCATCTTATTCATAATTCTCTCTGTACTTCTAACAGTATATCCTCAAGTGATTCAAATATTTTATTATCCACGCCTTATCTTTCTAATGCTAAGTATTACCTACTGAATAAATTCCAAACTCCTTAGAACATGCAAGACCATCCAGATTTTTGTTCCAACCTACTTTATCAGCTTTTTCTTCCTGTAGCTTCCTCTTTCATGCCTCAACTCTACTTTTCCCTCTATGCACCCTGAACTTCCTGGCTTCCATTTCCTGATACTGTTGCCTCCACCTGCAATTTCATATCTAGATGTATCTGACATTCATGGTTTTTCTCAGTTGTCACATTCTGCATACAAACTTTTCTTGACCTTTCTACATACAACTTTTTTCTCAACTCAGTATTTATATGTGCCTCTCTGAGCCCTCCATTCACTAATTTATTTATTTATTCATTCATTCATTCATTCATTCATTCATTCAACAAACCTTTATTGAGTACTAACTATGTGCCAGAAACTGAAATTGCCATTTTCTACTTTTTTCCCATAATTGAATAACTGTTTTGTCTCATCACTCCTATCAGATTATAAATTCTTAGAGATCAAAAATCATCTAATATAACTCTAGAAGTATCTTTTATGTTTTACATAGATAATTATTCAACAAATGTGTTTATTATGTTAATGAATAAATTAATTTCAAATGATGAGTTGTCTTTGAAATTCATTAAGACAAAGCTAGCAGCCAAATCTTTTAGCCTTCTTGCCGTGAAGTTCCCTCTTAGAATTATCTGCAAGAATATTTGTCACTGTCTCAGCTTAATTGTCTGAAAATAGATTTTAAAAGTAAATAAATGGTATTTGACTTCATTGTATTTATTCTTTTAAACTTTTTCCTGTTTCAGCTCCATCAGTTCCACTGAAAGATCCACAAGTTACAGTATTAACCAAATCCTTCCATTGACCCCCATTACTGCCTCGCTTAGCTGGTAATCATATTTCAATGTCCTTCTTAAAGGGGTCACTCAACTCTAGTCATTTCCTTCTTTCAATCCATCCTACACGAGTTAGCTTTGAATATAAATTCAGGTTATTTTCCTTTTTAAATATTTCTTTAGACATTATAAAACTATTTAATACTAACACACTTCCTTTCCGACTTTGTGCTACTTTCCAACAATCTTTAGCTTAAAATGTTCTTCACCTCCAGAACATTCTACCTCTTCACTGCCAACAGCAGAATTTACTGTCACTCCAGCTATTGAGAATGCAGCTTAAAATCTATTTTCAAGAGAGTTTTTTTATTAACCTAGTTTCATGTATTCCTGTACTCATTTTCTACATATTGTTCAACTACTATGTTAATTTTAATCCAATATGCATTTATGAAACTTGCCTCTCTATGAGACTCCTTCCTCTGTTAAAGAAATTATCTAATCCAAACAGTGTAAACTCCAATACAAATCCAGGACATTTATTTGTATCCTAAGTTAATGGTTTGCTCTTCATAAAGATGTTACTCTGTAGTTTTCTGTCCTTTAGGTAAGACAAACATACGAAATTAAATAGTACCAAAATATTCAACTCTTCTAGAATTATAATATATAACCAAGTGATCTTTATTGACTAATCATCCAAAATTTACAGAAAAATAAATGCTACTATAACGTGACATCAAATATGAATAAGAGAGTAAATTTGAAAGTTGAATATCAATTCTACTGTTCTGTTATACATAATATCTGGCATTTATTTTTTAAAAGAAAGGAAAAAGATCCATGTGGAAAGTTAATATAATGAATAGAGCCAGACCCAGAGATGTTACAATTACCAGAGACTTTAAAAAGAGAAAAAAGAATAAAAGTACGTAAATTTCAAAATAGTAATAAGACTGTCAGTTAACTTCTCAGAGAAACAGAGATCAGAATAAAATGAAATCCCATCTTTAAAGTGCTGAAATTAAAAAAAATATAAACAACCTAGAATTAAATGCCGAGAGAGAGAGAGAGAGAGAGAGAGAGAGAGAGAGAATAACACAAAACAGAAATCCACTAAAAGAAATCCCAAATGGAAAGTGACATAGATGGAATCAACTATACAATGGAAAGTGACATAGATGGAATCATCTATACTAATAAAAAGGTAATATGCTAATTAGACTGGGTCAACTGGACATCTTCCGGTCGTCCTGCCTTCCTTCCGGACAAAGCCAAGGTGTCAGGGGCTGAGGCAGAGGTGGTTAGGGGCAATCAGGCTGGCAAGGGAGCAAGCAGTTAGGGGGCGATCAGGCCAGCAGGCAGAGGTGGTTAGGGGTGATCAGGCAGGCAGGTAGGCAGGCAAGTGGTTAGGAGCCAGCAGTCCCGGATTGTGGGAGAGATGACCGACTGCCAGTTTAGGCCTGATCCCTGTGGACATCCCCCGAGGGACCCCAGTTTGGAGAGGGTGTAGGCCAGACTGAGGGACACCCCCCTCCCCATGCATTTCATACACCAGGCCTCTAGTGGTATTATAAGAAAGAATGAGAGCAGCAGAAAAGGCAAATGTGTAAGATAAGATAAATGAATATTAAATATTCAAATAAAGCATGAACTAGAGAGAAATATTTATCTGAGTGGTCATCTAGTTTACTTGAATGTTCAATGTTGATAAGCTTTCTATTTCCTGAGGTACCCTACTCTATCTATAACCATGCTACAAATGTCTTTATAATGAGTTGTAATCTGTAATCCTCTCAAATTTCTACCTTCTGGCCCTCATTCTGCTGCAATAAATAATCTAATTTCCCTAACACATACTTTAAATAACTACAGTATCCTACAATGTAACAGAAATTGTTCATTCTTTGGCCAAACATCCCCAGCATAAACCATTCATCACAAGGCATGCTCTAGTTCTTCTCTAACTCGGAATATTCTAAATGCACCTCTCTTTCTCTGTATTTCTCAATGAACAGGTTCCAACACATAAAACACAATCTTGTGGTGACCAAAGCATTCCATGTGTGCAGCAATGGCATTTATCTCTTCTAGGGGGGCCAAACCATGCAATTAATTCATATATAATTCCTAATTTAACCTCTGTGAAAATGCTAGCCTCAAGAAGTTAGGACTTACTTGTGTTCACTCAAAGCTATTGTTCAGGGATATTAGGCTAGAAATGGTGCACAGACAAGAATTGGCTAAAGAGATACTGGAGGCTATTTCAACAGATAGTGGGCAGCATGGACTAAAATTGGGACCTTTGGCACGTCAAGGAAGGAAAGCTTGGGGAAACGGGGGTATTGATAAGGTATATTAATTAAGTGAAGATGTATGGACAATAGAAGGGATAAGGCAATGATGAACATGACTTTTCAAGCCTGAGTAATAAAGAGAATGAGAAAAAATATGGATGTCAGGAAGCATGCCTTGTAATTTGGAGACATGTTTTGCTATAATTTAAATGTATTGCATATTCATGAAAATAGCTTTTATGCAAGTATAGAAATAAGATGGGAGCTTTTGTTGGAGGATAAGGATGCTATTACTTTGGTATATGATAGCTTAAGCCATGAAACCAGGGAACAAAGGGCCGATCAATGTCCTCTAGCCAAAGACCTTCAGGTTCATACCTACAGTAGAACAAGTTAGGTTAACTGCTTGCTGCAGATAAGGGAGACAACATTCTCTAGAGAACCGTGTGGCATTTCAGTTAGAGGGTGTTAGGAAGGGCTTACAGGATTGGGCTTCTGATTTCAGGGAGGGTTCAAGAAAGTGGGACTTTGAATTAGATGCTATGAGGATAATTCTATGATTGGGCATCTTAAGAAGTCTTATCTAGGAGAGAAGGCAAGAACAAAGCTAAAGCTGTAATTTGTAAAAGAAACAGCAGTTATTAGTACTAGTTAGCTAGGATGGGGAAATTTTTACTATTTTTGTGGTTTGCAGTGACTTTGGTTTTATTTGTGCTTGGACAAAATTACAAAGTGGTCTTCTTTTTGTCTCATTTCTCCGTGGTTATAGAGTGGCCTTGTTTATCGCTGGAGTTCAGTGAAATTGTTTACATTTGACAAGGAACATTTAGGTCTAACTATAAGTGCCAGGTGAACTCCTAAGACACCAGAGCCTTGCTGGAAGTGGCCAGCCAGTTTACAAGCATGAGGGACCGTTTTTTTCTCTCGCAGGCCATGGATGTGGCCTTGGAGAACAACCGTGGAGGGTGGAGTAGGCAGAGCAGACAGTTACAGAGATTGAGAAGCAGTCAACAGGAGATGGAAAATGATGATAGGCGGGTGCCAAGGAGTCTTTGGTGGAAGAGTGTTCAACATTGCTAAGAATATTCAAAACTATTAAGGTTGTTTGAAACTCAGAGGGAAAAAAAGGAGTAAAAACACCATTGAATCAAGGCATCACTGATGATCTTTAGGAAAGAAGTTTATGGGGCCACAGGTCAGATTGCAAGGCCGTGGAGAAGTGGAAACTGGATGGAGACCACTCATTTAAAAAGTTTGCAAACAGCAGCACAATTCACCATAGCTAAGATCTGGAAACAGCCTAAGTGCCCATCAGCAGATGAGTGGATTAGAAAACTGTGGTACATCTACACAATAGAATACTACGCTGTGGTAAAAAAAAAAAAAAAAAAAAGAAGGAATTCTTGCCATTTGCAACAGCATGGATGGAACTGGAGAGCATTATGCTAAGTGAAGTAAGCCAGTTAGAGAGAGACAAACATCACATGATCTCACTCATTTGTGGAATATAGTGAACAACATAAACTGATGAACAGGGACAGATCCAGAGACAGAGAAGCAGGGATCAGACCATCAAACCTCAGAGGGAAGGTAGGGGAGGGTGGGGGTAAGGGAGAGAGATCAACCAAAGGACTTGTATGCATGCATATAAGCCCAACCAAAGGACACAGACAACAGGGCGATGAGAGCATGAGTGGGGGGGGGAGATTTATGGGGGGATGAAATCACATATGTAATACCTTAATCAATAAAGAAATTAAAGATTGAAAATAATAATAATAATCAAGTTTGTAGTGAAAAGGAGAGCAAGGAGATGTTAACTGGAAGATTTTGTGGAACCAATGTCAGGAGCTTTTTCTCTCCCTAAAACAGAGATGACCATTATGTGTTTGAAGCTGAAGAGACGAAGCCATTGGAAAAACAAACAGTAAAGATGCTAGTAGAGCAGTGAAAACCAGGGAATAAAAAGTCTGGAGCCGAGCCCTAACTGGTTTGGCTCAGGGGATAGAGCGTCGGCCTTCGGACTCAAGGATCCCAGGTTCAATTCCGGTCAAGGGCATGTACCTTGGTTGCAGGCACATCCCCAGTAGCGGGTGTGCAGGAGGCAGCTGATCGGTGTTTCTCTCTCATCAATGTTTCTAACTCTCTATCCCTCTCCCTTTCTCTCTGTAAAAAATCAATGAAATATATTTTTTAAAAAAGTCTGGAGCGGAGAACGTCAATGGACATGTTTGTCCTGGCAAGGGATGGGAGTCTTGTCCTCCTGAATGGAGCAGAGGAGGCATTGGGACAGACAGAGAAATCTTGAGTTTGAATGGAGGGAAGATGGAGGAATGGGTGGCAGGTAAAGTCTTTTCTTTTTTATTATTTTGCTGTGAAGTTAGAAACAAGATCATCAGCCAGATTTGAAAGAAAAGGAGATGAAAGAGCCCGGAGAAGGTATGAGCCATCTGTTGAGAAGTTGTCTAGTGAATCAGCAAAAGATGCTATTTTCTATAAAGCCCTCCATTTTATGAGGAAAAAAATGCAACTGTTGCTGTATGTAGTGGATTTATGGAGGATTTGGTGGTGAGAACCCATTTATTCTCTAAAATTAATGGGACAGTACAAACAAGCCTTTTCTTGGGATACTCATGCTAGATTAAATATTATTTGATACAAATAATTTGTAACTTTTATTTTGGCTTTTGGACTGTGTCTCCTAAAGGAAAAACATCTTGCTATTTTTAAAGACTAAATGTTCTATTTAGCCATCCAGGAGGATGAGTTCCACAGTTTCTGGAGCAAAGAAAGTTAACATTAACATTTCCACTTCGTCGTAAAATGGACCCCCCACTCCCACTTGCATTCTGTTCTGTGTATCTAAATAGCTAGAGGCCTCCTCATTCCTGGTTTTAGGTGTGATTGAGAGATAACTTACACAGAGGCGGCAGCAGCTTCTCTGCACGCCCTGGCCATGCTCTTGTGAGCATCAAAAGGAGATGAAGCCTGATTAACCATTTTGAAATCTATCGGATGAGGAGAAGTCCTTACAAAACAACTTTTATACGCTTTAATTAAAAACGTGTTCCGGCAGCTCAGAGCTGAATGGGCTTCAGGGGGAGCAGGGCTGAGCGCGTTGCTATGACGACACCAAATCTTTTCACGCCTGGCCCTTCCCCTAAGCACACTGTCTAGCTCTCTCCAGCCACTAATTGCCTCCGTCCCATCTCTCACTCCCTCAATCTCTTGGTCTGTGAGTCTATATAAGAACCGATCCTTTCTGCTTGTTCCCCTATGGTATCTCTCTCGCCCTCCCTCCCTACCTCTCATTTTTTCATCCCTTACATTTCCCCGGCAATCTCTAATGTCTTGTCTCTCTTGAAAACAAGTTTATTCCCTGAGTTGAAAACACAAACACACACACACACACACACACACACACACACAAAGTCACAGCATGGTAATCATTAGTTATTACCCCTCAAGTAAAACAATAAATATATTTTTAGGGGCCTTGACTGTAGTCAAGAATGATCAATGATCTATGTTCTACTTTTTTTATTTTTCAGGTTGAACCCTGGCTACTACATCACCCTTTCTGTTGCGTAAGACAAGGCTAAAATAAAAAGGGCTATGTTTTACTCTCTTAAAGGTAATTTATGCTAATTATTAAAATCACAGCTTATTCCACAGACAGTATCATCTGGTAACAATTGCAAGTCTATATTAAAATATGTCCCCAAAAATGCAGCCCTTATTTTATTTAAGAAGGCTCTTTGAATAATGTCAAAGTTCTACTCATTCAAGGATTTAAGCAAAACCCAACACTTTCACTTACTATATACCATATGAAACAAGAATTGGTAGAACTTGCCCATCTCAGAACCCAACCACCAACTTGTTAGGAGCTGATATCTTTGCCATTTTGTTTTCATTGCATTTATATGGAGTATAATATTATTACACAACTTCTTAATGTTACTCTTTGAGTCATCAGAGGCCTTACAATCTTTCGTTTTGATTACAATTTCCCTTTTCCGTTTCACCTATTATATTTTCTGAGATGAGATGGGTGAGTGGAATGCAGTGGAAATCATTTCTCATTTGCTCTCCCTACTTAACTCACAATCTGTTCCTACTATGATTATACTTCCAAAATAAAGTATTTGTCAGATTGTTAAGCATTTCCTCTAATTGCCTGACTCAGTCAAGACTTTGTAACTTAAGATGTGGGTGTGGTCTGGAGTGTTACTTCTTGCCATAGCATGGCCCAGTGGCCACCATACAGAAAAGGGTGAATCCTTGGGAGCCCGGAGTCTGGTTTTGAGTCTCAGACTCCACATTATAATGCAGCTTTGAAGCCTCAGCTTCTGCACCTCTGAGACTGAAATGTAAAAGTTTAGCTTTTCTTCAGAAGTTTTATAATGAACTTCCTTGGTCTCTTTACTATTCTGTACTCCAACAGGTTTCTGATAAGCCACATGTAAATCTGTGAGCCACGAGTTAACAAATACTCTAAACTCTCTCCAGTATGAGAAAGAAAAATTTTTCTACATGATCCAACCCCTAGGTTTCTAGGTCCTGTTCTTATGATAAGAACTCACCATATTTTAAGAAGCTGAGGTCCTTTGGCTTCTTACAATAGTCATATTCAAAGGTGAGGAGGTTGCCCTGGCTGGGTAGCTCAGTTGGTTAAAATCTCATCCGTTTCAAGTTGCCGATTCAATCCCCGGTCAGGGCACATACAAGAATCAACCAAATAAATGCATAAACAAGTGGGGCAACAAACAAATGTTTCTCTCTCCTCATCTTCTTCCTCCACATCCTCCTCCTCCTTCTCTCTCTATCTAAAATCAATCAATCAATAAGTTTAAAAGGTGAAGAAGTTGCATAATGTAACTCTTAATATTTGGGGGACATTGCACAAATGGACCAAGCCTCCTGTTTATACTGCTGGTGTGATTAAAAGAAAATATTAAGGTTTAATCTTATTTTTCCTTCTCAGTATTAAGGACATAAAGCCAAATGCTTATACATGTTAAGGTTTCCCATCTGAGGCACTTTATTTGGATCAATCTCAGGCAGTAACTAAAGAAAGTAAATGTGTATAGATTGGCTAAATAAGTAGTTAGAGGGGCAGGCATTCAGGTATCTGAAACAGGTTTGAGACCTAATGAAAATGAATCTTCAAAGAGGCATACGGTAAATCACATGGATTTTATATAAATATCAGAGAAAATATTCCATTGGCAAAATGTTTTGTCCTGTGAATATAGTGCTTCTCCATTACATTGATAAACACAGAAAATGGGAGTCTGTCAATTCTTGACATTTAAATCTATTCTGGACCTGGCTTAGGAAAACTCTGAGGGGAGTAATCTTGAAGGTGAGTGGACTAGACAACATAAGTATTTTCCATCGCTATAGTCTATGGTCCCATGATTCAGTTAATCTCAAGGCTCAAGGGGTTGCACCTTTAATAACATTGAATTCTCATTTCTACTGAAGTGTTTTGTTCCTAATTTTGTTTCTTAGCAAAAGACATGAAAATTGTGGTATCTTTTGTTTAGTAAGTAATTTATCCATTCTGTGGTGCCCAACTCATCAGAAGTCATCATCTCTCATGTGTGCTCTGGCACGAGACAAATTGTTTATGTGATAAACCACAGTACTGTCCTGTGGCTTCTGTGGTCTGGTGGGTATGTCAGAATTAAAGCTCTTTTGGTGGCTGTTTTGAACATATTGTTATTCATGGAAGAGTTCTTACACTAAGTCTATAATGTGGTTACTCTGAAGTCTTCAAAATAATCATAAAAATTAATTCCCAAATGGCTATACCTACATAGAACTTATTCTGGGCATACATGTTGTGTTAAACTATTCAAATTGTTAATGCTTGAAAATCTAAATCACTGCTACTTTTATCATGTATAAAGGCCGGTCCCTCCCCAGTATTTCTAAACACGTGATAATGAAAAGGCAAAGAAAGCACAGCAGCCTGCCAGGTGCAGGATGTTGTGTCACAACTAAAGACAAAGATTAAGCCTCCATTTGATGGTGCAGAGGAGATTTTATAAAAGGTGACTGAAGTGGTACCTCACTACATGCATTGGTCACCAAGATTCAAACCGATTCTTTAATAAGTTCATAGAAATTGGGGTAAGGGTTCAGAAGATAAGTCACTCGTTCTTTGATAACTTGTAATAAATATTTGGAGTTTAATAGCTCATGTATGAATAGCATTACTCATAGATTCTTTAGTAGAGACTCAGAATATATTCAAGGTAAATGTGTTACATTTTTTATGTAAATGAACTCCATAAAGACCTCACAAAAGTAAATATGTAATGTTTTTAGTGTGAGTGACATTCAGGATGCTCTTCATCTATAAGACAAAAAGGGTGAGAGGGAAAGGAAAAGGAAAGGAGAAAGAACTGAAATATTCTCTGTAGTCTTACCTGTCACAAGGGAATTTTTCTCCTCTCCCTTCCCCAAGTGCCTACGCCTAAAAATTGAAGGGATTGGTCAGAGTTCCATGGGCTGAACTTGTAAATTTTGATCTACTGAAGGGACTTAAATGACTAAATTCCTATTCCCTCCTAGCAGGAAGTCTTATGTTTTTCTTGGTTTACCCTGAAGCAGCATACAATTTATTGTTTTCCTGCTTTGGGGACAGAGTGGTGGACTATATGTGTGTTCTCTCTCTCTCTCTCTCTCTCTCTCTCTCTCTCTCTCTCTCTCTCTCTCTCTCTCTCTCCTGTTGGCTCTAATTCCCGAAGAGAAAGGTTAAGAGCTGAGGAGTAGTGGAACGCTGGAAGACTGGGATAGTCATGATTAATTGACAGGAACTGATCCATGGGTACTACCGTTGAGCATTCCATAAGTGTTCTTGAAAAAGAAAAAAGCACTTTAATTCTGGCATTATTATTCTTTATCCGACTGAAATAAAGCTGCAATACATACTTTTCTCAATGGGTGAGAACACAGGGTTGTGTAGGAAGTAGCCCAGTAATTCACACACACACACACACACACACACACACACACACACACACACACACACACACACACACGCTGAGGTCCAGGCACGTGACGAGCTGGTTTCGCCTCCGTGCGCTCAGGAGAGCAGAGAAGCCGGCGCTGAAAGGGCGAGGGTGGCCGTGGGACCCGGGAGGAAGCGCTCACGTGGAGGCCGCGGTCCCTGGCAGTGTTCACCGAGGAAGCGAAGGGGGCGAAGGGGGCGGCACTACACGCCCGGAGCCCGGAGCCCGGAGCCCGGAGCCGGGAGCCCGCGCGTTCCGGTGCCAGACGTGGCGCGCCGACCGTCGCGGCCCAGGCTCCCGGAGCGCCGTTCGGCGATCAGAGCACCGGGCAGGGCGATAAAACCCCGTTTATCTGCGCTGGGTGCGAGTAACGCTGGCGCTGAGCCCGGGCGCCGGGGCGGGGCGGCGCGGCGGGGTGTTCCGCGTCCTTCCCGCGCAGCCTGGGGCGTCGGGGGCCGTCGTGCCCCTGGGGTTCGGGGTCCGGGGGCTGCTTCGCTGCCGGAGGCGGGCACTGAAGAGGGTCAACGCCCATCCCTCGGGGAATGGTTGCAAAGGGAGATGCGAAAAATAAATCAAACCGGAGAGCCGCCCCGCCCCCGCCCGCGCGGCTTCTGCTGGCCCGTCACCTGTCTCGCAGCCTCTACGGGGACCCGCACCCCCCGCGCCCCGGCACCGAGGGAGCGGCCTCTCCGACCCGGCCGGCCCAGACCAAGCGCCCGAGCGGGTCCCCGGAGCCCGCCTCGCCCTCCTGCAGCCCCTCCCGGCCGGGCCCCTCGGGCGGGATAGAGCCCCGCTTTGCTCTTTTCGTTGGCCCAGCACAATTGTGTTATTGGAGATAATGAATTCAATCCCCATCAAAGGGCATTAGGCTCGCCCCGGCCCTGGAGTTGCTGATGCCTTTAAAAAAAAAAAAAAAAAAAAACAGGAATGAAAGGCTGAAAAGGCAAAAAAAAAAAAAAAAAAAAATCTCTGGGGGAGCCTTGCCCTGGTCGCCGCTTTTGAAGTGAAGGGCCGGGCATTGTTGTTCACCTCGCGGCCCATACGGCTGGGGAAAGCTGGGCTTTTTACGGGCTGAGAACCGCCTCGCAGGCAACACCACGTCGGGCCGCGCGGCCTGCAGGCAGCCTGCGTCGCGGCCACCCGGGCACCGCCTGGCGGGCGGGGCGCAGGCCCGGCGGGGAGGGGGCTCCGCGCGCTCGGCCCGGGGCCCGGACCCGGGAAGGCCCACACCCGGGGGTCAGAGTTCCCGGGGTCCCAGGCCTCCACCCGGGCCGCGGGCCCTCGCGCCCACGTGGTGGCCAAGCACAGGGGCTCTGTCGGTGAAGATCTGGGCGGGGAGGTCAGACCGCCCTTTGAAGATGAGGGTGGAGAAGGCAGGGGTCTCGCTGAGTGCAAATGGCCAGGGTGGCTGGACGTCTGTGTTTTAGCCACTGGGACCAGCATCTAGGGAGCTTGGCTCAGCGAGAGCTTGATGGTCTCGGGAGGTGGACCCCGCAGAGAGGGGCTCCGCTGGACCGGCCGTTGGAATTGTCACCTGTGACTGCACACGGCCGCGGGGGCGGGGGCGCAGCGAGAGGGAAGACCCGCACTCAGCCCGCAGGGATGTTTCTCCAGCGTCCGCGGCGTCTGGCCTCGCAGTTCTAACCCAGGAAAGCACATTAGCATCAGATAACATTTTTTAAAAAACACTGTTGCCGTCATTTAAGTTTGTTTTCAGTGCTTGCAACGTGAACTTTCCTCACCTCGGTTCGCATGCGCTCCTCACCCCCAGCCCCACCCGCCTCTGAACTCCTCTGGCCCAAGGGTCAGAGACTAGAGCTAGCGATTTGGTTCCCTTCCCTCCCTGCCTGGTCTCCAACCCCCGCCACCTCTCCTCAAAGGCTCCGGGTTATCCGCCCCATTAGTATGTTAGCCAGGCATAACCCGGGGAAGCGCGTGTCAGCAGAAGGCCGTGTGGAGCAGAGAGGCGAGGGAGCCGGTCCGCGCCCTGTGCTGCAGCACGGCTCATTGCAGTCGGAGCTTGTGAATCGGCCTCCACCTCGGAAAAAGCCGTGGAGAGCGCTGCGGGAGTCGGTGCGCAGGCTGAGCAGCTGTTGGGTTAGGCATTCGTAGCTGGACTGTGGGAACAAAGCCCAAGGCTCCCAGGTGGGACCCAGAACCCGGGAAATATTACAAAAGCACCCCACTCACCTGAATAACGCAAAAAGCCTCTTTCCTCCTTCTTGCATAATGGGGCCTTAAAAGTAAACATGTAACCGATACAAACCACCACAAAGCCCCTTACATTCTTGTCATTAAATTGTTTGTGTTTTAAAATAATGAGAGAGAGAGAGAGAGAGAGAGAGAGAGAGAGAGAGAGAGAGAGAGAGAGAGAGAGAAAGAGAGAGAGAGAGAGAGACCAGAATTGACCTGGGACGCGATTAAACAAGCACTAACATTTCATGGGAGAGGGGAAAAAAACTAAGGAGGTTTCCAGTTGAATGTTTTGTTCCCTATTTCCAGGCAATGCTTTGGGGAGTACTTTCAGGTTGTTTTCCTTGGTGGCTGGGATTTTTAAAAATTTGTCTAAAAGCCCCTAATGTATAATCTTGAAGAGCAGTTGAAGAGAGAAGTAGAAAGTCAACCCAAAGCACCCCCACACTTAGAACTCTGAGTCAGGCCTGCCATGCACCTGGCCAGGGTCTGAAATCGGCTTGACCAGCATCCCACCTGAACCCCTAGGTCCTTAAGGGGTATTCTAAGCCCTTTCCTTGCTGGATATTGAAGGAGAGTGTTCTGCTTTTATACTCTAACTAGAACATAGAAAACCCTAAAATATCATGAAGTGGCATCTAGCTAGGGTGATGCTCCTCACTTTCCAGGGCTGCAGAGGGGGGAGCTCAGGCTCCCCATGAGTTTTGCTTTTATGCTGTGTAGTTACAGCTGACATAATTGGAGAAATGAGGAAGTTAGAAAGTGAAAGGCAGCAAGTGAGGATTTCCCCCTTGTCCGATTTTTAAAGACATACAGTAGGAAAATGTGTGCATTTTCAAGTTAAAATTGAACTGCATAGGTATTTTCCACCCCCAACCCCCTATTGCTTGCTGGAGTGATGGCTGGAGAAAAACAAAAAAACAAACAAAAAAGGTGAGGGCTGCAGTCGGAGCTGTCCAAAGGTCAATGAACCAAGCTAGACTGGGAGCTAAAAAGAGAAACACTAGTGGAACCATTGTGACCTCGAACTTAACTATCTGGAATGAGAAAAAACAATATTTAAAGTAATCTATTATTAAATGTTATTTGAATAGAACAAATAGAATCATCAGTAGAAAATAAAATTTGTATAAATGGCTACTTTAAGAAAACCTGGTATCTCCTGAAATGTATTCTATTTCTAAATAGGAAGATTGTAATATCTTACAAATTGTTTAATTTTATTACAGTCTTACTCTCGTGAGTTTCCATTGATGCTAATGATTCCTACCATTTGGGGAAAAAACTTATTTCTAAATTTCAGCATAATGTAATTACATACTTAGCCCAAGATAGCCTATAAATAATCACCTTTTTGCACATAATTATCTTGAAGTAATTAAACATTATCATAACTACTTTTAGTTACAAAACACATTTTACTACAATTCAATAGACAATTAAAATTTAACTATGAAGGTAAAATACTTTTTACAAATTTAGTAGGCATCTAATGAATAACTATCTTTTCAACAAATTTTTCCTTTTGACATATTGAGGTATCACATTGAAATACATTATGGCTAAATGTTCTACAATATTACTTCTAAATCAACAGAAAACCAATTGATCTTGAGGAAAGGTTAATTAATTTAGGCTACAGGTCTCCTACTTTAGTCTGCATCGAATGGAATTTGTATTGATTGGAGACGTTTTTATAAAGAAATTTAATAAGCATTTTTCTGGAATTGAGATCAACTTTTTAAAGTGCCAAAACAACGAGGTAAAATTTTGCCACTCCAAAAATACTTTTGTGCTATGGTTCATTCAAGTCCTGTAAAAACGCAATGTTTTTCTACTTTCAGTGAAATCAGTTGGGTATCTGGCCTGGCCGGCAGAAAATGAAAACAGAAGTTAAGAACTTTAATAGGATTTTATTTGTTTAATCCTTCCCCCCAAAGCAAGTCTCACCAGTCCATTCTGCTATGAGGGGACCATGAAGGACAATGTAAGTTAAATTTCTTCCTTGATTTAAACACTGTATTTGCCATAATGTAGAAAACAGACTGAGCTGCCTTCTACTTGGGAACACTTCTAAGTTGTGTAGTTTCTGCTGAATTGAACTGGTGAGCTTTTCTTTTTCCTTATCTATATTTAGTTGTCTTTTCGCTTTATCAATTAAAAAAAATGTTTCAGGCCTGGAACAAGGTGAAGCTAACATTTGAAGTTGCCTGCCAGGCACTATACTCACTCCTAGCACACTTTTCTTTTTTTTCTGAATGTTTGCTCCGCAGCGTTGTCTGCGCATCCGAGGGCCTCCGGAGCTTTTTGCACTTGGGTGTGTGGCAAGGTTTTCCCTTCTCCCACCCTCCCACCCTCCCCCCTCCCCCGGGGACCCCTCCCCCACCTCGGGCGAAATTCCTAAATAGAGCGAGCCCGGTGCCCCGCAGCTGTGCGGTCCGCACCCCCTTTCGGGCCCTGGTCTGCGGGAGCGTCCTTGGTGAAGAAACACCGAAGCTCGACGGAAAAGGGGGGAGCGGGTCGCGGGAAGCGGTGCCCGCGAGGAGGTTCCCAGCACCCCCGGGGCCACCGCTGTTCCCCGCCCGGGCGCGGCGGCGGCGGCGGGTCTGCGTTTCCGAGGACGGGATTACGCGGCGGGGGCGGCCGGGCGTCGGGGCCGCTAGAGCCGGCACGACGGGCCTGGCCTTCTTTGTTGACTTTTAAGTCTTGGGCTCAACAGCTTCATTCGCCAGGAGGGGAGATGGCCCACACAATGAGGGACTAACTGCACCGTCACCTCGAGATGCTTTGGTCCTGCTCGGCCCGCCTTCCCGGCAACCGGCCGCCCGGCCCGGCCCGCGCGAGTCCTAACGCGCCGGGACCCGATGGCAACGCGCGGGGGTGGCGGAGCGGGCGGGAGGTGCGCAGAGGCGGCCGCAAACCCAGGGAGAAGCCCCGAGGCGAGACCCGCCATTCTAGCTCCAGGCCGTCCCCCGAAGTGGCCGGGAGCCTGAAGCCCTAGGCTTCTCGCCCCGAAGCCCGTAGAAAGTTCCCGCCCAGGAGGAGAGCGAGCTGAGCCGACTTCCCACCGGGGTGCGGGCAGAACGTAGACGCTGTACCGCAGAGGGAGGGCCGGGAGCTGCAGGGAGGGACGCTCGCAAACCGTTCAGATTCCGTGCGGCCGGATAAAGTCCCCAGCCCAAGCTCACCCTTACATTACATTTGGAATTCAAATTTGCCAGCGTCTGTTTACCCGCTCTCTAAATATAAATACATGTTGGGATTGGAAGCTTTATCCTCTTTGGACCTTTAGTGTCCTTCCCCGGCCTCCAAATTAGGTTTTGAAATTACTCTAACCAGCAATTTCCCTCTCCTCCTTTCATTAGCTGAGGTGAGAGCCAGGGGTTTTGGGATTTCTGGATCTTTCTCAAGTGCTACATGGCACCCCTTCTCTCATCTGGGGAGGCAATTACTCGACAATTAAGGGACTCACACAGCTCTTTTTATCTTGTCCTCAGTGTGGAGTGGGGCGATCAAAGTAAAGGCTGTCCAAGTTCAAGCCCTGGCCACGATGGGGTTCACACACAAGGCCTCAGGCAGGCCAGCCTCTGCTTGGGCTGGTGTTGTTATTGTTGATGTCAATCCTAACAAGGCTTACAAAGAAATAGGTGGACTGGAAAGTGAGCCTACTATCAAAGGAGATTAATGATTTGGTGATCTCAAGCAACTGTAGGGGTGTGAAGTTGCATTTTAAAGCGTCTTAGAAGGCAAAGAACATCATCGGCTTTAAGTTCTCCGGAACAATATTTTTTAGAAACAATATTTTAAAAATATCTGCACACAAAACAAAACAGCAGCTAGTGAAAGGGCCTGCTGGCACAAAGCTTCCCCTGCAGGAGTGAATTAGCTGGCCTTCCTTATCCCCTGCAAAGCTACCATGATGGTTAAGTTTTGTTTCTCTTTTTAATGTAAAGAGGATTCAGGATTCTCTGTTGCAGACAACTTAATTTTAACAGCCCCATCTGATAGTTTATTTTCATTCAAATACTTTTCAGATAAAGGAAAATGGTATCTTGGGAAGGAGGGAAGGTTAAATTAATTGTATTTATTTCAGTTTATTTAATTGCGTATTTAATTTCAAAGAGGTCCATGATCCACTGGTAGGTCTCAAAGGAAACATAGTAGGTTTAAGCCCACGTCAAAAACTGAAGTAAGCATTACTGAAAATAAAGAATCTTAATCTCAATTCTTGGGATATTAAATCAATTTATCTATCCAGTTTTATTGAACTTCTTTAACCTTTTTTTTTTTTTTACTAACTACATGTTCCTATAATAAACATACACAAAACAATTTTGTTTTAGATTATTTTCCTTTTTGTCACTTATATTCAGTGCCAGACTTTGAAAAATATCATATTCAGATATCTATTTTGGATTTAATTAAGGAAAATAACAAAAATACTTTTTTTGTTAACATTTGATTTATTTAAAGTCCTTAACTGCAAATGATCAAGAACATGTGCCACGGCTTAAAATTTATTTTCATTATTTAAATCAAAATATTTTAATTACAATCACATTGATAGAAATTAACATTTTAATTTGTATCTTTAACCATCATTTAAAGCAATTTCAACTGTAAAGAAAAAAAGAATAAACCATGCAATAAATTAACATTGAGAAAGCAAAAAGGAATAATAATGAAACCCGTCTGACTATACTATCACCATGTCCAACTGTGAAAAGTGCATTAACACTGAATGAACAAGCACACGATGACAATAATTAAAATTACCACAATCAATTGGATTTTGGAATCTTGAACCAAATTTTGAAATATGGCTCCCTATAACATCTCTCCTCGAACATTGTAATATTCCCTTTTTTTGGAGAAAAATATTCTTTAAATGGTATAGATACATAGAAGCTAATTTTATACATGTTATCTGACCTCAGAATGACATGACCATGGTACTCTGCAAAGTAAGAAGCAGAGTCACTGAGAGGGACAATTCTTGGGGAATTGATTCCCAGGGCTATCTGTGGGTAGAGAGGACAAGGAGGGGATGTGTGTGTAATTTCTTGGTCAGGCAACTCTTGAAAATGTAGCATGTATACCACCTACCTAGTACCTCTATGCGTTATGTAAATATATGGAGGATGTCTACATATCTGAGCATGTGCATAAATGTCGGTACATTTTATTTCATTTTAAGTATTTCATTTTAAGACAGCTGCTATCTGAATGTATCAGAAATGTAAGCTGAAAAACAAAAGGCTCTGATGTTTATAATCTGTTTATGTTTTGCTACATAATAGCAGTATTGTCCTTCAATACTTTTAACAGCCCATAGTGTCTACTTGTTTCCTCACTCTTTGAGTTCTTATGGTTAAGAGTATTGCCATAGACCTGTAAACTTGTGTGTAGTGTGTGTGTGTGTGGGGGGGGGGGGGATGGGGGGGGAGGTAGGGGAAGAGGAGGGTCAGGTGAAGAGGGGAAAAAAGTTCAAACAAATATTTTACAAGCTTGACCATCTTTCTTTCTTTTTTAAATAAAGCCTGCACACACTAGAATGTGTCTGGATGGGAAAGAGGAAAGAAAGGGATAAGGAAGTAGGAATATTTGATATATACACTTGTGGATCATTAAACTTTGCAGGGAAAAATTCAGTTGGTTTGGGGTCGGTTTTCTTCCTACTGATATACACAGGCATTTGAATAACAAAAAGTAACAGTCCTTTGCACTGGGAAAAAGATTGTGCACACACACACAAAAAGAAATAAAAATAGTTGGTATTTTATTCTGCTGTCGTCAGCTTGGTATGTGTGGTTTTGTTTGCTGCTGCTTTCCCCCCCTCTCCTGCTACCAGCATGGTCACGACAAACCAACCCCTGGTCTAGGGCAGCTAGGAAGTGTTTAGGACAGGTCTGGAATACACACCTTGGTAGTACGCCGGCTCCAGGGCTGAGGGCTCAATGGGGCTCCTGGTGGCCACCGCGGCGCTGCCCAGTGGCAGGCTGGCAGGCAATGAGGCGCTGTAGGGCGAGTACTGTAGCGCCTGCTCATATGCCTTGAAGTCCAGCTTGTGCTGCTGATCCGAGGACATGAGGTTGTTGATGGAGAAGGGATGGTTGAAGGAGTAGTGGGGGTCCCCTTTCAGGTGGAGCTGGGACTCGTGGGGTGCCAGACCGTGCACTGGGTGGGAGGGGGGCACAGATACCAGAGCCCCAGGCCCGGAGCTGATCGGGGGCGCAGCTGAGGAGGCTGGAGTCTTCAACTCCGAGGCGCCCCCTGTCGCCGTCGCCCCGCTGTGGTCCAGAGTCTGGGGGCTGGCAGTGGGCCCCGGGGCCGGTGCGCCCTCTAGCTGGCCGGCTTTACCGTGAACCCCTCGATGAAGGGGTGAGTCCCCGCTGCTGTTGGCCGAGGCCGAGGGGTCCTTTCGGCTCTCAGGGCCGCCCTTGGCGCCACCACTGCCCCCGCTCCCGCCCCCGGCCCCAGGCTGCTTCTCGCACTTGAAGCGCTTCTGGCGGCGCAGGTAACAGCCGTTTTCGAACATGTTGCCGGAGTCCGGGTGCAGCGTCCAGTAGGAGCCCTTGCCCGGCTTGTCGGGGGAGCGCGCCACTTTGACGAAGCAGTCGTTGAAGGACAGCGAGTGGCGGATGGAGTTCTGCCAGCGCTGCTGGTTCTGCCGGTAATAGGGGAAGAGGTCCATGATCCACTGGTAGATCTCACTCAGCGTGAGCATCTTGCTGGGGGCCTGCTGGATGGCCATGGTGATGAGCGAGATGTAGGAGTAGGGCGGCTTGGCATGAGGGTAGCTGCGCTTGAAAGTCTTGGCGTCGCCACTGCCCCCGGCCCGGCTGCGGCCCAGGTTGGACGGCGCGTAGGCCATGGGGCTCATGCAGGGGTTCATGGCTGCGGCGTAGGGGCCCAGGCCGTTCATGGAGGCCGCAGGCTGCGCGCCCATGGCGCCCATGCCCCCTGGGCTCAGCGTCGTCCCCATGGCCGTCACTCCCGCGGCTGTCATGCTGTTCATGGCGCCCGCGGAGCCCCCAGGCATGCCAGCAACCGTGCCAGGGCTCAGGCCGGCGCCCAGGCCCGGATTTGCGTAGGACATATTGAACGAAGCTGGGGTCATGTTGCCGCTTGTGGTCATGGTGTTCATGGTCATGTAGGTGTTCATGGAATTCATGGAGCCCAGGCCCGAGTTCATGTTGCTGACCGGGACTGAGGAATAGGCCTGGAGTGGAGAAAGCGGGCAGAGAGGCCCCGAAGGGCAGAGTTAGCAGTGCGCGCACCCCACGGCAAGAGGAGAGCATAGGACCCCTTACCCAGGGCAAACCGGCAGGCGCTCTCCCCAGAACGAACAAATGTCTTGCACCACAGGGAAAAAATCCTAGCGTGGCAGGCATGAAAGACAAGCTCACAGCAAATGTCTCCAGGAAAATGTGTAATCCCCTTACACTCCAGACTCCAGGGCTGGCTTCTGGGGTCTCTCCACCACCTCTTCCTTCCAGGCCAGGAGGCCTCCGCAAAGAAAGTGCCCTTTGGTTAAAAGGAGTTAAAACTCCGAAAACAGGATTAATCTCTGACCCCTCTGGTTATTCACTCCACCGTTAGAGTGCGGTGGGTTGGCAACAACTCAGCACCCATCTCACCTACACCTGCCAGGCTGGCTGACCAAATAGCAGCCATGTATCTGTGGGGTGGCTATTAATTAAACTTTCTTGATAGAATAAAGCATCCACAGCCACATGACTATCCATTTCTCAACTGGCTTTACTGTCTTGGCAGTTTTTGTCAAATGTTGACTTTGTGTTGTTTATTATATTTAGAAATAGTATTTTCCATCTACCTGTAGCAACTGTAATATAGAGAGAAACTCGCAGGTTAAATGGGTTTTGGAAAAAAAATGTAAAATAGACCTACAACAGGGGAAGGTTCAGGAAGGGTTGCATGATAATATCAACGCAGTTAACTGTAACATGACTACATGTACACTTCTTCAAGCCATTCAAAAATGTGCACTGATTTCATTACGTATTTCCAGTCCCCTGATGTTTGAAGATTTTGTGACACAGCTTGTTGAAATATTCATCTATTTTTTTTTTCACATACTGACATGTTGCTGCTGATCATTACAAACCCTGGCTAATAGTTTTCAAATACTATAAAATTCTAAAATCAAAGTCTACTTATTTTTTACTTCCTAAATCTCAGCTTTAACCTGTAAGGAACCCCTTTTCCCACAGAGAGCTTAATTAACCAGTGGAATGATATGACTGCATCTGAATTAAACCTGAGAAAGAGTTCTGAGCTCCTTTTAAAATCACCAGTTGGAAAAAAACCCTTATCCACAGAAATTTTGGAATGCAATAGATATGTTAAAAATATAGAGTCCAGACATATAACAGCTACTCCTCTGATAACTTTATAAAAATAATGATATTCTTAAATTTATTTTCGTCAGGAAATACAACTTTATTTTAAAACAAAAGGAGAACAGATTTAACTGGGCACACGCTGCTATGGTATATGCAAATAAACCCTGAGTTAAGTTTGTGAAGATATAAACATACAAATCTAAATCAATTAATTACCATGACAATATTTCCTGGTGCCATATTTTTCTATGTCTTAAACTATGTTTCACTTTTTTTTTCTTTTCCTCTCCCCGAAACTGTCCAAGGCAGTTTCAATAATGATAAACTTTTTGAGAGGTGATCGCCATTTGTTTCCAGAGAAATTTACTGGTGGTGGCCCGGCCAGTACCTGATTTTCCTCGCAATCCCTTTGTGCACACTGTAAAATAAACTATATGAACGTGCCACCATGGGGACAATAAAGAGAAACAGGTTCGCCAGGAGGAAAAGTCAGCTTGCACCAGCGCCACCCAGCGGTTCTAGAGAAGAACGAACACACTTCTCCTCAAACAGCTTTTGAAGAAGTTTTATAAAATTTTGGAATCGGCTCCTTATTAAGTCGCTCAACTGAGCGGCCAAGAGCTTTCATCGGAACACCTCTGCGAACTCAACTGCGGGAGGAAGAGACGCCCTTGTAAGCAAATGATGGCTTTGTCACAGTGGCCCCAACTCCTGCCAGCGCCCACCCGCCAACCGCAGCACCTCGGGCCGGCTCGGGCTCGGGCTTCCCACGCGGAAGTGGAAAATGCTTCCCAGGGCGGGTGCTTTCAAAGCCCAGAATATCCCGAAATCCTTTCGCCCGTTCCCAGCGCCGAGCGCCGTGTCCCGGCCCCACTCGCGGGGCAGTGGATTCGGCTCCGAGGCCCCGCCAAGGTCGGGCCGGGGCCACACCGGGTGGGCGGGCAGCGGTGGCACCGAGGAGGCGTCCCCAGCCCGCCGGCCGGCCGCCCGGCCCGGCGTCCGCCTCGCCCGGCCTACCCCGGCACGGGCCCCCAGATTGTCCCGCCCGCTGCCCGTCTCTCACCTCCTGTGTGTCCGCGTAGTAGCTGTTCCAGTCGCTGCTCTCATGCCCTTCCATCTTCACAGTTCCTAACATCCTGGAGTCACCCACCCCGTTGCAACCATACAGCCCTGTGCAAAGCGACAGGCGGCCGCGAGGGGCGAGGCGGGGAGCTGGGAGCCGAGCGCTGGCAGCCGCCCGAGCGCCCGCGCCGGTCCAACGCCAGCCTAGCGAGGAGGAAGCCGGGCGCTGCGGGGCGCGGCGTGCGCGGCGGCGCGGCGGGCGGGGGCAGGCGGCAGCCGCGGAGCGCGGCGCCCGGGAGCGCCTCCGCGGGAAGTGAGCGGGCGGCCTCTGTGAGACGAGTGCAGTTGAGCTGATGTGGATCTTACGTCGCTCGAGTGCCCACCTCCTCGTCCTCTCCCCATTTGTCCGCCGCACAAAGACGCTCGCACCTACAAAGCCCGAGGTGCACCTGCGAGGCAGCCGCCCGCCAGTCCAGCCGCCGCGCCTCCCGCCCCGCGGCGCGGCCGCGGCGCGCGCCCACTGGGCCCCCTCCCACCGAGCCCCCTCCCCCAGACCCGGCCCTCACTTTGTTTGCAAAGCAGCGTAATTGGTTTAAGCCCGGAGGCTGGGGGAAGAGGGAAATGGGGTGGGGGTGGGGTGCAACCCCCTTTGGAAGAGGAAAAAAGAACAACAGCCTGGGCGGGCGAGCGGGCGAGGAGTGTCCATAGGACCCGCGCAGCCGGGGAAGAGCTGGGGCGGTGGCGTTGGAACCCAGACCCGGGGGCAGACCCGGCTAAACGACCCAGGGTCTCTCCCCAGGGACCTGCAACCGTTTGGATGGCCAGACAGCACCCCGTCCCGCGCCCCTCCTGCTCCTCTGCTCGCGGCCAGCCCGCACCCTCCTGATTCCTGCCCTAAGGTACAACCTCACGCCCGCCCCTCCGGACTTCAGGCTTGAAAAAGAAAAAAGTCCCACTTTTGCCCCGTCACTAGAAACTCGGCCATCTGACTCAGCCGAGCCCAGGGACGTTAGGCCGACCGGGCTCCTGGCTAGCAGAGTGGAGACGCTGCCACGAAAGCCGTACCTGCGGCTGAGAGCGGGTGAGTCATAGCACCGTTTTATACCTTTATGACATAACTTTTTTTTTCCCCCTGCCTCGGTCCGCTCTACTCCCCTTGTCATCTGTAGCAGTCATAAAGAGGAAGAAACTGGGAACAGATGTCTGCGTGATAGGGCAGGCGGATCTGAGTCGGCAGTCCTCCCTCTGCCCAGCTCCTCCTCCCACCCCCCTTCCCCAGCCTTGGGGACTGAGCTGGAGGCGACCGTCCGGTTTCTGTTAGGGAAAGGTCAGGGGGAGGGGACAGCTCCCCAATGAAGCGCCTGAGCTGGGAGAGCCGGGGCGCCGGCGCGGGAGTGCAGCCGCCCGCTAGGAAGGTGCCGGGCGGAGCGCGCGGTGGTCTGCAGCGGCGCCTGGCCCAGCATCGGGCTTGGAGGGGCCGGGCCAGGACAGTAGGCTCTCGCTGGGTTCCTAATCGGTCCGGACATTTGTGGGAAGTTCTCTCCGGAGCAAAGTCTCTCGACTCCCATGAGGCCCTGGGTAGTGGGTTGCTCACAAGTCCCTAGACCACCAACTGAAGTGACTGGGAGACAGGCGCGAAATTGGTGATAGGTGTGCGTGACAGTGCATGTGTGAGTGTCTGAGCGTGTGTGTTTTAAATGTGCCCGTGTGTTTCTGAGTGTGTCGTACCCTCTGTGGAAGCACCAGGCTTCTTTAGCAATAAAATGACCAAGAATCCACAAAATATTCTTGTTTGGCAAAGTTTTTTAAATGTTATAATCTCATTTCGAGAAGTGTGTTTTAACTTGTCCTCCAAACCGATACCCACCCCCGCCCCCCTTTGTTCTTTTAAATCTTTCTTCCTTGAAATCTGGCATTAGAATCAGGTTAAATCCTTGAACCAAACAAATCTCTTAAATCAGCAGGGGAGCAGGAGAGGGTGAAGATGTGCAGTTAAGGAAATAAAAAAAAAAGATAAAAGCATTGGATTACAATTCCCCCCCTTTTTTTTTAACAGAAATGGGGGGGGGTACCTCACATTGTAAGAAAAGGAACGAGAGTGAAATTAAATCCACCTGGAAATCAGAAGAGCGGGCGCCCTCCCTAAATGCAGCCTGCGCAAGTCAGACCCATCACTTTGTGTAAATGTGTTGAGAACCGTGGGGTCTGCACATATTTCCCATCAGCAGCAGGACCTTAGTTCCACTTGTAAAGAACACGGATGCTTCGCTTCCTCCGCCTGATTGGAGCGGGTGGGTGCGGGCGGGGGCGGGGGCTGGGGCTTTCAGTGCTAATGAGCTTCCTTGTTCCTTCCGTGGTGACACTCCGACGCCGTCCTGGCATGACCAGGGCATGTTTCTATGGGTAGTGACAACTTAGTAACGGCTTTCATGGTGCACAGGAAGCTGGTGCTTTAAGGGGGCAAAACTGCTTTCCCTTGAAAGGGGGTCAATGAAAGCAAGTATTTTTCCTCTTTTAGCCTACATTTGCCAAACCTACTAGGCCTCATACAAAAAAAAAAAGAAAAAAAAAGAAAAAGTCAACCCAAGAAAAAGAATAAAGCCCTTGTTCACAGCGGGATGGCCAAAGCGAAGTTTCTCCTGAGCTTCCTCAAAGCCCAAGACCGGTGGTCAAGAGTGGACGCTGCAAGCTTTAGAGCCTTGATCTGGCTGGGGGGGGGGGGGGGGGGGGGGACGGGACGGAGGGCTTCCGCGATCCGCAGACCCTACAGACCGAGGCATTGCCCTGAGCACAGCGCCTCCTGTCGTGGGGAGGGAGCGCTGAATCCTTCAGCTGGCGCCCCTAGCAAGCTTCCCTCGGGGAGACCGGGACCTCGCCCGCCTCCCGCGGCCAGAGATTTTGGTTCACACAGCCGACTGCCGAAGTAAGGCCTAGGAGGAAAGGTGGCGCCTCGGTTAGCTCCCAGTCTCTCCATCTCAGTGGACGGTATTCCAAGACGCCTAATAAGTTTAGGAGGTGAAGGTTTGGTGCACCCAGATCCAGCCAGTCATTTCCCCAAGGTTTAAAGACGAATCATCTGGGCCATGCCGAATCTTTGATGTGGAAAATAAACAACAAATAAACAAAGCTGCTGCCTGGGGTTGCTGGCCAGTGGGCAGTCAGGTGGCACCCCTGGCGGCTGCATCTCGGCGGTTTCCAACGTCTTCTCCCAGTGGGCCCTGTGTTTAGGCTTTGCAGAAGACTGCTGCGCCTTCCGGAGAGCTAGACCTGTGTTCAGCCTTGGGGAGCCACGAGGGCAGCCACATGGCGGCTCCTGGGGAGTCCCGGGCCAAACCTGGGCGAGAACGGGTCTGCGCGAGCCTGGGACGCCCCGGGTGCCGGGGCAGGCAGGCTCCTGGGGCAGAGAAGTCAGGGGGGCGGTCAGACAGTGGGTTTCGGGGCTACTCCTGGGGCCCCAGGGAGAGGAAGCGGCTCCGCCCTTCCCGGAAGCTGAGCCTTCCACGCCCTTGGGCTCTGCGCCTCACACCCCCTCGAAGAGGGAGCAGGCGGCGCACGGTCCAGCGGCCAAACTCGGCACCTCCGCTCGCCTTTCCGGCAGTGCCTGGCCGCAGCCCCTTCCCTAGATCTTCTCCGAAGCGGGGAGGAGCGGAGGGTGACCGCGGCGAGAGATGAAAGAGAGGCGGGGGCAGGCGCCCCGGGTCCTTCCCGGTTAGTGGGACCGCGAGCGCGCAGAGAACAGGACCCGAGGCGCAGCTCTGCGGGGCCCTTGGGGCCGCTCGAGGACTTTTTGCTCGGGTGTCCCTAGTCTGTCCTCTTTCCCGCCGACCCTCTCCCCGACTGGGTTGGCGGGCAGGTCTCGGACGCCGGGGTCCCGCCGCGCTCTGCAGGGCGGTCCGGGCTCCTCCGTAGGCCCCCACTTGCGAGAGGGAATCGGAGGCACCGAAACCGAGACGGGTGGTCCGCGGTCTGGGGCTGAGGAAGGCCTGGCGCCGGTGCCACTGTGCGCCCTCGCGTGCGCCCGGCCTACGGGAACCCCCGCGTGTGCGGGAGCTGGGAAGGGGCGCGGGCGCCGGGAGGTGCGGCCCAGCCCTCGGGGCCCACCGTCCGGACCAGCCTGAGGCTCAGGGGCAGGACAGACGCTCGGAGCTACGGTTCTTCCGGCCTTTCATTGCCTGTTTTCATTTTCGTTTTTTTTTTTCCCCACACTTGCCTTCCTATCATTAAATAGTTAATGAGGAAATTGATTCGCCACCCGCAGGAGGTAGGGCCCCTGGGCCCCTCCCTGGCCGGGTCCTGGCTCCGTGCGGAGAAGTCAAGTTCCCGGCCTCCCGCTTGGCCATGTAGGTGTGTGTGGACCAATACAAACACACACGTAGGGCTTCACTTTACTAAAAAAACCCCAATGTAACATTTCAACCCCAGTTCTCTACCACTGCTGTCCCTTCCCCTGCTGCTGCCGGAGGCGCCCTGGGATCTCGGAGCTGCTCAGACGCGGTCGGAGCCGGATATTGGAGCCGGAGCTGCCCCTCACCCCTGGCTTCACCCTCGAGCGACAAAACGGTCCCTCTGGCTGCGAAAGAGCGTCGCCTTGCCAAAGTCAACTTGCATTTTCATGTATTCAAATGAGACAGATTGGGAGGGGCGCGTGCCCTCCTGGGCACCCACTAGCCTGGGAGGAAGGAGTAAGTGCTCCCTGGGTCTCCGCAGAGAACGGAACCTCCTTCCCTGGGCACGCGCCCCTGCCCAGGCCTGGTCCTCGCAGCCGTGGAGCATCCCCAGGCACCAGTGTTCCCGAGTTCCGGGCTGCTTTATCCATAGGGGCCAGCGCCAGCTCGAGGGCCTGCCCGGTCCCAGGGAGTGTCTCCTCACCCCTGTGCGAATCTGGAGCCCTACCTCTGCCAGTGGTGCCCATACTCTCCTCTGGCTACTTGAGAACCGCGGGGGTGGGGGCTCAGGGGAGGGATGGAAGTGCACATCTCAGATACAGAGTTGGAAAATTAGGGGGAAACGCGACACATTTTAGGTCTGGTAGCAGGAATGGTCTAGGAGCAGAGTCCTACTGTGTGTCACAGACCGCAACAAGGCCTGGGCGAGGGTAGATCAGAACCTCCCCACATAGACGCTCCAGATAATGGGGAGCTGTGATGGAAACTGAGGGCTCCAGAAAACTCTCTGAATGTCATCTCTTGCCTCCAGGCTGCCACCGTAAGCTTGAATTCTTCCAGAATAGTCTAGAAGTATTAGCTCCTCAGGCACCGACACCACCACCACCCCTTCAATCCACCCCTGCCCACCCCACACACACATACCCAGGAGCTTTCCCAGGGCCTCTTGCTTGGACCTAGTGGTTTAGCTTTGGCTATTCAAATGTGATGATCCTAAATTTACATAGTTCTATTTAACAAAGCTTTTGTACCAATAAAAAACCACTCATATCTATTATGGGCAGGGGGGTAGTAAAAATTCACTCTAGCCAGGCATCCTGATTATCTCCTAATTTTAAAACTGTGTTTTGGACTGACAAAAGACTAATTTATTGGCATGGCTGGAGGTGGTTACATTCATTATTTAAAATTAAAATTCGATTGGAGGACACTGTTCAGAGTGGCTTCTGAGACTTTCAGCAGTTATTTCAAAACTAACATCAGAAGAAAGTTTTGTTTTAAAAATCATGCATTTGTTTGAGGTTGTTTGATTTTTCTTGTCCTATTGGCCACAGAGCAAAAGCCAGTACCTAGCTCACACTGCAGTGACTTTGCTTCTAAACAGAAACACTAGGAAGAAACCCCCTTGGCAGCATTCCCTTTCGCTGAGTTACTAGCAAGATTTGCAGGAAGTCTGGCCACTTTCTGAATGCTGCAGTCCTGGTTGCCTACTGTAAATGGACCAATGTAAGAAATGCAGCTGCCAACGCATCATTATCTGTTGTAGCAAGTCCAGCCCAGCCTCCCTGGGTCTGTGATGAGGACTTTGCAACATTCCCAACCAAATGAGCCTCTCTCCTCTCTCTCTCTCTCTCTCTCTCTCTCTCTCTCTCTCTCTCTCTCTCTCTCTCTCTCTCTCTCTCTTGTTAATCCTCACCAGAGGATATTTTCTCCATTGCTTTTTAGAGAGAGTGGAAGGGAGGTGGAGAGACACACATAGAGAAACATGGATGTGAGAGAGACACACGATTGGGAGACACATCGATTGGTTGCTTCCCACATGCATCCGGACCAGGGGCAGATATCCAGCCTGCAACTGAGGTATGTGCCCTTGATGGGAATCAAACCCCAGAGCCTTCAGTCCAGGGGCTCATGCTCTATCCACTGAGCCAAACCGGCTAGGGCTGAGTTCTTCTCCTTTTAGGTCCACACCTTGTTCCAGATTCCTGCCAGGCTTTTATTGCTCTCCTAAAGCAAGCTCCGTGTGTGTGTGTGTGTGTGTGTGTGTGTGTGTGTGTGTGTGTGTGTGTGTTTTCTTTCATTTTACCTGTCATCGACAATGGACTAGAAGCTCTGGGGAGCTGGGAGAACCACAGTGTTCCCTGCTGCCAGAGCAGAGCCTGGGACATAGTAGGCTTTCGGTAAAGATTAGTTGACTCAATCAATGAACCAATTACCCCAATCCAGACACTGGACATGCTGGTGTCAGGTGGGAAAGGATGCTGGAGTCTAGAAACCATATCTACCCATTCCAAAGCCTCCAAGTGAGAGCACACCAGAGACTGTCTCAGTCCAGCGGGCTTGTGGAATGAATGGACCAAGAGAGGAATGAACGAATGGAGGCAAATACTGCTGGCCAGGGTCTCAGAGTCCTGGCACCCTGAGCTTCCAGGCCCACTGGACGCGGCTCTCCCCCTGACATCCATTGTCAGTTTTAAGCAACATTATCAGGTTGACATGATCAAAGCAGAAATGCCCCACTTCACCGTGGTGGTGCCAGGACTTGGCAGAATCAATGCCCCCTCGAGGGCCATCAACGGTGTGGCCCAAGGCAATTATTTACCCCCCCCCCCCACTACCAAGGCAGCAGCCATGCCTTTCAATAGCAGATATTGATTAAAAGTTAAAGAGCCACATCAACTTTCCATCAAGCAGAATATTTTACTTGTTGCCGTGAAGGAAACGTCCATGTTTAAACAGTATGTTTAAATTGGCAAACAAATGAAGCCAGCCCCTGTAGTGAGAAGGAAAAGCCTTGCAGCAGAACTCCGTGGTGGTGCTCTTGGGTTTCTAGGGTGCGGTCTGCAGCCTTCCCACCCTGAAGCTGGGGGGTGGGGGGGCAGGCTGGGCCAGATTTGGGTTTGCGCAGAGAGAGTTACTGATATCCTGGGTGCCAGGCTCTTGGCTGCCTTGGCGATGGCAGCGCGGTTGAAATCATCAGGCGGTTACCTTATTTTCCTTCCTCTCTTTAGGATCCAAACCATTTTTATCTCACACACCTTACCTGTGTGGTGGAATGATTTTCTTAAAGGACCACACCCTCTGAACCTGCCTTGTTGCGAAGTATTAACTGGAGACCCCTGTTAATAAACTCCTGAAGTTTCATTTGCAGTGAAAGCATGCGTGGGAGTCCCTGAGAGAGGCGCACGCGTGCCTCCTTTTCCTCTGGGCTGCTGTCCCTGGACAAGCCCCCTGGCAGCACGGTGCCCCAGCCGCCTCTAGTGCTCTGATGTCCCCTACCTTCCGCGGGATGGTGTGGGACTCCTGTAAGTTTGTTTTCTTTCAAATGCTTTCAATGATGCATTCAATTTGGGTGGATCTCACTCTCCTCACCCCACCGACCTCCTCCTGCCAAATACCTTCCATTGTGAACCGCTGGTCTCCTCTGACCTCCTCCTGACCCTCCCCTCACACTCCACCAAAAGAAGCGGCTTCAATAAATAAAGTGCGCAGTCCTCGGGTTGAAGGTCAGTTTACACTGGGGCAGACGCTTCTAAAACTCCTGCAGGTGCTGGAATGAGAATAAACCAGGTCATTGTCCCAAGAGGCGGGAGAGGGAGGAAGCGAGGACTGGAGAGGATATGAGGAGATGCAGACAGGGGGTTGGAGAGTGGGGAGCACGGCCGTGGTCCAACCGAAGCAGAATGTTCTGTGGAACTAGGGGGGACCCTTTGGGTCTCAGTTCCCTTCTTTTCCAAATGAGGAGCTTGGACTCCCAGTTCCAGCTATTGTGAGTTATAGGAACAAAGCCTGGAGGAGCTGGGGTGACCCTGAGGCCTGATGACCCCACCCAGGGGCACCAGGACCTGTGTGAATCTAGGGGGGGCTGGTGCTGGGGATGATGCATAGTGTCTCTGCAGAAGGGGCAGGACACTCTGGGAGAACAGGCACCAGGAAGAAGAGCTCCCTCCCTTTTGCTCTAGTTTTTTATTTTTTTTAAATTCTTTATTGTTAAAAGTATTGCATATAGTATTACATATGTCTCCTTTTCCCCCCATTGACTTCTTCCTGGCCACCCCCACCCCCCAGCACATGCCCTCACCCCACTATTGTCTGTGTCCATTGGTTATGCTTATATGCATGCGTACAAGTCCTTTGGTTGATCTCTTGCCCCTCCTCCCCTCCCCTCTCCCCCGCCGCACCCCCCCCACCCCCCGCTTCTTTCTGAAGTTTGACAGTTTGTTCGATGCTTCTCTGTCTCTGGATCTATTTTTGTTCATCAGTTTATGTTGTTCATTATATTCCACAAATGAGTGAGATCATGTGATATTTATCTTTCTCCAACTGGCTTATTTTGCTTAGCATAATGCTCTCCATTTCCATCTATGCTGTTGCGAATGGTAAGAGTTCTTTCTCTTTTACAGCAGCATAATATTCCATTGTGTAGATGTACCACACTTTTTTGGTTTGTTTGTTTGTTTGTTTTTTGTACCACTGTTTTTAATCCACTTATCTGCTGATGGGCACTTAGGCTGTTTCCAAATCTTAGCTATTGTAAACTGTGCTGCTATGAACATAGGGGTGCATATATCCTTTCTGATTGGTGTTTCCGGTTTCTTGGGATATATTCCTAGAAGTGGGATTACTGGGCCAAATGGGAGTTCCATTTTTAATTTTTTGAGGAAACACCATATTGTTTTCCACAGTGGCTGCACCAGTCTGCATTCCCACCAGCAGTGCACCAGGGTTCCTTTTTCTCCACATCCTCTCCAGCACTTGTCCTTTGTTGATTTGTTGATGATAGCCCTTCTGACAGGTGTGAGATGGTACTGCATTGTCATTTTGATTTGTATCTCTTGGATGATTAGTGACTTTGAGTATGTTTTTGTATCTTTTGCTCTAGTTTTGTGGTCTATGTTTCATGGTAAATTTGGAGCAAATGTCTTTCCTTTTTCACTTCCAAGCATCTCTAAAGACAGCAAGCAACAGGGGAGAGAGAGAGAGAGAGAGAGAGAGAGAGAGAGAGAGAGAGAGAGAGAGAGAGAGAGATTTGTCTTCAGTTTCCAGGCACAGGCAAGGTCTCCTCAGCTAATAGAAGGCATGGAGCTGGGCACACTCCCCTGGCAGGGCTGGCTTCTTAGAGGCTGAGGTCTCTCTCATTACACAAGCTCCAACTTGACTTGTTCATGCAATTGACAGGGATAATAGGGTTTATGTTTAAAGTCATGGGATTTGGAATCCCATCCGAATTCTAATCTGTACTCTGAGATTTGCTCTTTCTGAGCCTTTGTTTTCTCAACTTTAAAAGGGGTATGTGTATTAATACCTACCTCACACCAATTGTGTGCAGAGCGAATGCACTAAATGACAACAAAAATAAAGAGCCTTCTACTCTGGGGGCTTGGGTGGTGTAGGATGCTGAATGCATGCTGGCAGGTACTGCGGACCTGCAATCCAGGCACGCCCATCCCTCCTCTTACAGGTCTTTTACAGATGACCAGCCTGGCTCCCTGGAAATCGCAGTCCCTCCTGGCTACAGTCTGAGAGGAAAAGGGAGCTCCCAAGTGGGGAGTGAGGTCCTGGTGTCCAGCCAGACCCACCTCTCAGCACCCATCAGGACCCTGCCTAGAATCCCTTCTTAGTTGCCCTGAGAAAAGCGACACCTGAAGAGGATGTAGATACTGCTGGAAGCACAGGTTAAGGACCTTGGGGGTGGGGGTGGGGCGGGGGGGGGCGGCGGGAGGAGGCTCAATGTGGAAGAGATGAGAGATCCTATGCCTCTTGCGCCACCATCTCCCTGGCTATGGTGACTGCAGGCAAGACCTAGGGCCTGGGTCCAGGAAGCATCCCTATAGGAAAGGTGAAGGAAATGCGTCTTGGCTTCGAGGAGGCCATTCCACCCTTAGCACCTGAACTTGGGGAGTACTAAAATGAGAAATCAGGACCCCTAATTTATCCAGACACTTTCTCCTTTCTCCCTCATACCCTCTTCTCATGGACAGAGTTAGAAGGAACCACTTAAGACTCATTTGGAGAAGTACCACTTAAGTCATTTTCTAAAATCCTCAAACCCCAAGATATTACTGCAAAGAAACTTCAGTTGCTGTCTTTTAGAATTATCTGATACAGATTCCCTTAAAAAGTTTCTTCCTGGGAGTCTAAGTCCATCTGAAATGAAGCAAGCATACTAAGCTTATCATGGATACTTCAAATATTAAAGTCCCTAAATATTACCTTGCATGTGCAAGGAAGCTTAGCGGGGTGCCCAGGGCTTACTTGTGACAAACAATATACTATATGAAAAATCAAAACCACAAAAGGGTTTCAACAGATATAGATCCATCTGCTGAGGTGAAGATTCATGAGTTGGAAGAGCTGGAGTTTTGGGGTGAATTCCTGGGCTCAATGAACGATGACCCACAAATTTTAGACAGGGCTTCAATGGGCTCTGTTTACCAGGCTCTGATAGTTTTTGAATTCTGCTTTACTCAGTAATCAGAACCAGGTGGATAGAAAAAATATTTCCTTCACCGGAGAACAGAAAACAATGCATCTTCAAAGCTTATTATTCTCCCATGGATTGGTTCTGGGGGAGGTGCATTTGGGAAAAGTGGGCTGGTGCGCAGAAGTCCCAGGCAGCAAGCGATCTTCAGCTAAATGCAGCTTCTGTTTTTACAGCTTACTTAGGGAGAGCTGTTAGTTTTTCTAAGGATAAACCAGGCATTGGTTCTCTAAGCTCAATGTTTAGGCTACAAAGCACATCCAACAGTCTTACATGTCTACCTCCAGAAAAGGAATGGTTCTGACCTCAAACTCAGTAAAATCTCTAGTGCATTACGATACTTGGCGAACACCTAAGCAAACCCTTTGAAAGTGTAAAGTGTAACTGGAATGCTAAATACCAGCCACTACCCAAGAAAAATAAACCCTTAATTCTCAGCCAGGTATACCTGCTTTGTACCCAGGTTGTTGGTGTTGTTTGTATTTTTTTTTTTAAATGGATAATCTTATTCACAGAGTTTTCTTTCTGCCCAGTGCTTGCTATTTTTATCTAGGCTTAAACATCCTGAGATCAAGCTGGGTGGCCAGACTTCTGAGGCACCCTAGGGAAGGGTGAAGGCTGACTTCTCAGGGGTCCATTCCTAAACTCCATTTGCTAATCAGGTCACCAGGGGGAAATAGGGTGAGCAGGCTGGCGGTGAGCAATGCCAGGGAGGACCTTCCGGCAGGGAAGCAGCCTCCGTACATTAGTTTGTGCGGATTAAAGCATTGCAGGCAAATTGGGGTAGTGGACTTCGCTGGTTATTCTCTGTTATTCTTCTGAGCTCCTTCCTCTGACCTGTTGTTCTCTGCCCCAGAAGCCAATCTCGATGGACTTCCCACTGGGTTTGGCCAACGTGGGACGATAGTGCAGGAATGGAGGCCGGGAAGATAGAGCAGTAGGTGTACTTATTCCTTCTGCTTTCTCCCTACATCACTGTGGCTTTGTCCTTTAATGTCTCTCTGTGTCTACAGCTCCTGCCAGGTGGCCCCTCTTCCCAGCTTCAGCTCTCACCAGGCTCTGCTAACACCTCTTTTCACCCTTGCCCCTTCATATCAAATGTGGCAATACCCCCTGTTGTTGCTAAACATTGAATGTTAGTTCTCATACTTCTCTCTGCTCCCTGAACCCTGTTAAATCCTCTTGAACATACCACCTGTTTCCTGTGGTGACCTAACTGATGAGGAAACGAATGAAGACTCGTGAAAGTGCAACATGATGTCTTCCATTCTTTCCAGTGTCATCCTCATACTGTAACTCATCAAAAGGCTCTACTCCTTCCTCATCACCATATTGGAGTGCAGCTGTAAAGGCTCCAGGGTTTCTGTGGTGGCTGCTTTCTGCAGGCAAGGCTGCCTTTGGGTCTAGCAGGGGAGCAAACTCTGAGTATATTTGCTTTCTGTTCACCACTTTAACTTCTAATTTGCATTTTATATCACCGTTAAAGTAATTTATGTCAAAACCAAATATTGATAGTATCCAAGGTTGTTGTTGTTGTTTTACCTTTGAATAACCAACCTTTGCCAAAAACCGTGGACTGAGACTTTTGCTAGTGGTGAATTGTATGAATATAACCAGGCAGTGAAGTAGGTCCGGTCATCAAGGGGCTCATGGGTAATGTTCATGCACATTCCCCAAGGCCTGAGCATCTTTGGCTTCACATCTCTGTAATGGTAAGTCTGTGTTCCGGCAACAGCTCAGTGGGAACTAATGCTAAATCAGTGACATTATTTAGATGTGTCCATCTGTGAGCACTCTCCATCTGCCAGGCATTGTGCTAGGCACTGAGGGTACTAAATTTAAGCCAGGATTCATGCCTTCCAGTGATTAAAACAATGCTTCAATCATTATTGTTAAATTTACATGCCTCTGTGGTTAGAAAAAGTTAATAAAAGTGGAATCTCTAGGTCAAAAGACATGCAAGTTTTTAAGGCTTTTGAGACATTTTACTATATGACATCTAGCAAAATTAAAACAGAAATCTATGACTGATCCTATTTTCTTACTCCCATGCATGTATTCTGTTACTGAACTTTAAATTTAATTGGCAAAAAAATTGCCTACCATTGTTTAATTTTGCATTTCTGAGATTACTACTGAAGTTGAATATTTTTATATTTCTATTGGCCATAAATACTTTTTTTGGAAACTGCTGATTCATGTCTTCATTATTCAATTAAAAATTTTGACTGCTTGTCTATTTTTCATCCAAAGAATATTAATTCCATGCCTGCCATAAATGTGAGTTTTTCACCATGCTTTTATTTGCATTACTAGAGGCCCGGTGCCCAAAATTCATGCACTGGGGATGGGTGGGGGGTCCATTAGCCCGGCCTGTGCCCTCTCCCAGTCTGGGACCCCTCCCTCCTTACTGCCCACCTCCTTGCTGCTTCTACCGCTCGGCTTGCTGTTCCTTAGTGTTGTCGCAAAGGCTCCCGCCACAACCGCTGCACTTGCCAGCTGCCCTGGCCCTTGCTGTGGGTCGGAGCTCCTCTGCTACAGCGAACATTTGGGTTCCATTCTGCCAGGGCACCTACTTGGGTTTCGGGTTGATCCCCCGTCGGGGCTGACTGCTGCTCAGGAAGTGACTGAGGACCATGTGCTCTAGTCATTTGGTGGGGAGCTGGGGTTCCATTGCCAACCTGGCCCACTCTGATCCCTGCTACCCCCGCTCCTACATCAAGGACGACTTCAACTATGGCAGCTGCATGGCCTCTGTCAGCGTACACATCCACATGGGTAGGTCACCCTCTCCGTGGCTCGCCAGGCGTGGCTGCTGCACAGTCTCCCCAGAGGTGGATTTCCGGGTTCCCAGGGAGAGCGCCCTCCATGCCGGACTCCCAGGGAGAGTTGGGTTGGAGGGAAAGCACTTCTCCTGGAGCAGAGCACCCCTCCTGTGCAGGGCTCGCAGGGTTTGTGTCTCTGATCCTGCCCTCAGCAGCCCCAGCGCCGAGGTGGTGGGCTTTGGGGATGTTGGGTGCCGGTCCCCCCTAAGGGTTTGTGTCTCCTATCCTGCCCCCAGAAGCCCCAGCACTGCGGTGGCTGGCCTTGGGTCTGCTGGGTGCCGGGCCTGCGGGTTTGTGTCTCTGATCCCCCCAGCAGTCCCAGCACCAAGGTGGTGGGCCTTGGGGCTGCTGGGTGCCGGGCCTGCATGTTTGTGTCTCTGATTGGGCCCCCAGCAACCCCTGCAAGAATAGGGCTTCCTCCGGCCGATCGCACCACCAAGCCCCGCTGCCCAGGACCACACACAGGGGTCCTGGCTGGGGGCGGGGCTTAGGCAGCACACGGGGCCGAATGGTGGCTCGCGCTGGCCCGCTCTGCCTGCAGTATGCAAATTAGCCGGCATCTTTGTTGGCAGTTAATTTGCATATCACGCTGATTAGCCAATGGGAGGCATAGCGAAGGTACAGTCAATTACCATGTTTGTCTGTTATTAGATAGGATGATTTTATTTTTAAGTGCATAGGTGTTTTAAAAATACCCATTAATATTTTTGTTTATAGTTTCTGCCTTTTATGGTTTAACTAGAGGCCTGGTGCATGAAATTTGTGCATGGTAGGTAGGGTCCCTAAGACTGGCCAGTGATCAGGGCTGATTGGGGTCTTCAGGCTGCCAGCCAGGGCCTTCCTTTGTTTTGTGCCACCCCCTGGTCGTCAGCACACATCATAGTGAGTGATCAAACTCTCAGTCTCCCAGTCGAAACTCCTGAGGGGACACTTTGCACATTAGCCTTTTATATATATAGATGCTTACAAGTCTTATCTACATCTGTGTAGGGAGCAGCTATAGGGTTAAGCCTCAGACTGACCTGTTGGCAAAGCCACAAACAAGTCCCAGCTTAGAGGGCACAGCCCTCTTAGCATAATTAGGCTCGACCTTATGACGCTCCCTAGATCTTATCTGGGTAGCAAATGGACTGTGGGAGGTGCAGCAAGTGCTGCCAAAACAAGTGAAACTCATAAGAACATTGTAACTATGGTGACCACTGCCTTGTTTACCTCTGGCTATAAAATAAAGGCTCAGCTTGCTGTCTGGATCTCTCTCTGTGGCCTCAGCCAGGCACAGGAAGATCCACCTAGACCCAGCTTATTCTCTTTGTCTGTCTTTTCTACATCCTTTGCTGCCGCTCCTCAGGCTCACTGAACCCTTGGCTGTGCTGGCCTGGCACACATCTGCTACTCTTATGTACAATAAAATCTTTCATCCAGTTGGAATTTATTTTGATGCAAAATATGAAGAACTAATTTCAATTATTTATTTTCTAAATAGTTTGACCTTTGGGCAAGCCCTAGTTGTGAGGGGCCTTGAATTCTCTTTGGAGAACTTTGTTTGGAATTTGTTCTGTGAGGATTCTGTGGAGCTATGGGAGCTGAATGTTACACTGGATCTTCCTTTACTTGCTTTGTAGTGAACCGATAGGGGGCTCCAAAACTAGATGACAAGAGGAGTGTTAGGTGATGGCTTGAGAGTGAAAAAAACTAGATGATATCGTAGTGTTTCAATGATTGCTTGAGTTATTTTTATGCTGCTCTTTTAAGACAGCACCAAAAGCATTAACATTTTCATATGAAGACATTATAATATCAACAATGAATTTGAAGTGCCTTTAGATCATAACTATTATTACTATTCACCCTTCTGCCCCTCCTTCTTTTCTTTTTTTTAAAAAATATATTTTATTGATTTTTTACAGAGAGGAAGGGAGAGGGATAGAGAGTCAGAAACATCGATGAGAGAGAAACATCGATCAGCTGCCTCCTGCACGCCCCCCACTGGGGATGTGCCTGAAACCAAGGTACATGCCCTTGACAAGAATCGAACCTAGAACCCTTTAGTCAGCAGGCCAACGCTCTATCCACTGAGCCAAACTGGTCAGGGCTCCCTCCTTCTTTTCTTTCTCTCTTTCCTTCCCTGTTCCTCCCTCCCCTTTCCTCCTTCACTCCCTCCTTCCTTTCTTCCTCCTCTCTCCTTTTCTTTCTTTCTTTTTTTCTTTCTTTCTTTCTTTCTTTCTTTCTTTCTTTCTTTCTTTCTTTCTTTCTTTCTTTCTTTCTTTCTTCCTTCCTTCCTTCCTTCCTTCCTTCCTTCCTTCCTTCCTTCCTTCCTTCCTTCCTTCCTTCCTTCCTTCTTTCTTTCTTTCTTTCTTTCTCTCTCTTTCTTTCTTTCTTTCTTTCTTTCTTTCTTTCTTTCTTTCTTTCTTTCTTTCTTCTTTCTTTTGGTGAAAGTAGACTTAGAATAGAGCTCATAACACAGGATTGATTACTAGCTAGGGGACCTAAGGTAAATCCTTAATGTCGTTGAACATAGTACTTTATTTATAAAATGAAGCTATACTATCTACCTCATGGATGGTATGATATTATATGATACTAGAGGCCTGGTGCATGAATTCGTGCACCAGTGGGGTCCCTTGACCTGGCCTACTGGATCAGGCCAAAACCTGCTCTCCTACATCCTCCGAGGGGTCCTGGATTGCAAGAGGGTGCAGACCAGGCCAAGGGGCCCCACTGGTGCATGATCGGGGTCAGGAAGGGATGTGGGAGATTGGCCAGCCGGAAAGGGACTGTGGGAGGGTTCCAGGGTGTGTGTGGCCCATCTTGCTTAGTTCCAATCAGCCAAACCTCAGCAGCAAGCTAACCTACCTGTCAAAACATTTGCCCCTTGGTGGTCAGTACATGTCATAGTGAACATTTGAGCAGACTTAGCATATCATTAGCATATTATGCTTTTATTGGTTGAACAGCTGACTGGACGACCAGACACTTAGCATATTAGGCTTTTATTATATAGCATTGATATCTGAATACTTACTTACCATTTTTGGTTATAAAAAGTATTAATGAAAAATATTTATTTTTCATTTAAACCATTCAAAGTTACAGTAATTTTCACATGTTTCCAATTTAGGAACATACCTATACATTATTTCTGTGCAGGATCTAGGATGGTAGCAAGAACAGTGAGTCACTTCCTAAGCACTTGGGTTATTTGCACATGGTTTTAATTAGCACAGAAAAGTAATTTACTTATTGTCTAGAGAGAAGTTGCCCACATGGAGCACCCACAGGGCAGTGGGATGTGAGGTGGGTGCCAGGAAGCCTCAGGGATGTCAGGTTTTTCTCTTTCCTGATCTTATTTATTGGTTGCCTGAGTATTTGTAGAGAGAAGAGAGTTTGAGAGAGAGTAGAAGGATATAAAATAAATATTTGAGGGCCTGCTATGTGCCAGGTACTGAGCAGAGAACTGCCATCTACACTATTTCATCTAACCGGGTTTTCTTTTTCTTTATGTCCTTTGGTGCAATATAACACAAGAAAATGAGCAAAACAGAAAATAATGGTTTATCACAAATAAAAAAACTCAAGCAGTCATCATCAATGTTAAAAAAATAGAAAACCTCTAGCACAGGAAGACTCCTGTACTGCCCTCCCACTCACCATCACTTTCCTCCCTTGCAAGAAGACTACCTTAACTGTTATGGTTATTACTTTCTTGCATTTATCTGTCATACATCAGCTGAGCACACATCCGTAAGTCCTATAGTTTTTGCTGACTTGGGTTTTTAACCTTTATGTGAACAGAATGGTATAGAATGTACTCCCTTGTGTCTGGCTTAATAGCTGGATATTACATTTGTGAAAGATTCAGCTATGCCAGTGATGGCGAACCTTTTGAGCTCGGCGTGTCAGCATTTTGAAAAACCCTAACTTAACTCTGGTGCCGTGTCACATATAGAAATTTTTTGATATTGGCAACCACAGTAAAACAAAGATTTATATTTTTGATATTTATTTTATATATTTAAATGCCATTTAACAAAGAAAAATCAGCCAAAAAAATGAGTTCGCGTGTCCCCTCTGACACGCGTGTCATAGGTTCGCCATCGCTGTGCTGTTACCCACAGAGAAGTTTGTTCATTTCTTTCATGCATACCACTGCATTTTATACCACAATCCATTTATGCACCCTACTTCTGATGGACATTTGGGTTGTTACTAGTTTTTAGCTATTGTGACTGAAACTACTGTGAGTAGTGGTGTACATGTTTATTGGTGCATATGTGAATGCCTTTCTATTGGGAGTGGAATACTGGCTCATAGAATATGTGTATATTCAACTTTAATAGATAATGCCAATTATTGCTTGGTATAACTTTTTTTCTCTTGGACATCAGAAACTCTGAATATGGCCCAACCTGGTATTTTAATAGGAACTCTCCTGAATCTCATGCCTTTGATTTCAAGATTCTCTTTAGGAGTTGGATTCTAGGTGGAAAGCATGGACCCCCTCCACCCTCTGAAACTGTGCCCTTAACTGGCATATAATGCAGACATATAATGTTGTCTTTTTTTTTTTTTTTTTTTTTTTTTTAAGAAAAGCTTTAAGTTTCGTGGCCCAGCAACATTCATTAAATGTAGGAGGAACAAAAGTGCCAAGAAAGCAGTTGGCTAGGCTGGGCGAAATCGGCCCATCCGGCGCCTTCAGTTCTGAGGCTCTTCAGGACCAGTGTCGTCACCGCCCGGAGAGGTGAGGCTGCTCAACCCGGGTTTGGGTTCCTAGCCGAATAGCCCTGGCGCTGGTTCCGCGGGGCAGAAACTCGCGGGGTGGCGGTCCGCAGCACGGAGGGGCCCCGGCCAGGGGCAGAGGGCGGGCGGAGGAGGGCGCGCGGCTTGTTGCTGGGCGACCGAGCGCGTTCATCCTTCCCCCGCGGCGCGAGCCCACCCGACCGCTGCCCCCGCAGGCCGGTTGGATGCTCGGCCGGGCGGCGGCGGTGCCAACCTCCCCTCACCCGAGTGGAGCTGAGGCGTCCCCGGAGGCGGGTGAGAGAAGGACGTGGACTGGGGCGCGGGTGACTTGTCTGGGAGGCTGTGGAAAGGGCAGGCTGCTACACTGGTCTCCAGCGCTCCCCCTCTCTAATCCGCTCTCATTTCCGGGAAAAATCCGGGCAGAAAACAGGGCGGGGCTGCTGCCGGGATTGGGGCTGGAGGGCACCGGTTGGGGAGGAACTGGGAGCAGTGAAAACCGGGTGGAAGGGAAAAATAGGTAGATGTGACTACCAGGCTGTGGGGAAAGAAAAAGGGGGTTGTGAGGCAAAGAGGGGTAGGAATCAGAGGGCCTGTGGAGGGTGAGAGGTCACAGTGGAAGGAATTTAAGTTCCAATTCCCTGACCTTATCTGCTATCCCTTGACAGGGACTGGCTGTTTTAGGCAAACCTTAAACTTCATTACCTAACGCTCCCCTCCAGCACTGAGATCAATGTGCCTGCTTTTGGAATGGGGAGCTGTGTGCTGAGTGTGGCCCTAAAAGCCTTTGATGGGCAGTGGGGCACTGTAGGCTTAGTGCAGGATTATTTGGCATTGAAGGAGTTTAAAGGAGTTTCATGGTTCTTTTATTTTTAACATGCAAATATAAAAGCTCAGCAAATTGTTTTCTTCCTACTTACAACCTGACAGAGGTATAATTTATATTCAATAAACTGTGCAGAATGTACGATCTGTATCATGTACAGGTGTACAATTTGATGAGTGTTGACAGATGTATACAACTTTGAAACAGTTACAGTAAACAAGGTCACTGAACCTTTCCATTCTTCTGCCCTGTTTGTTATCTACCCCTGTTCTCACCCCCTCCTACCACCCAACCAACTACCGATCTGCTGTGTGACACCACAGAATAGATAGCATTTTCTAGAAGTTTATATAAATGGAAACAGATAAGACCTACTTTTTTTGTGTCTGACTTCCTTTATTCAGCATAATGATTTGCCAGGACCTTTGCCTGGATTACTGTAGATTTATAGGAAGGTTTGAAATTGTAAGTCCTCTAGCTGTTTCTTCTTAAAAATCACTTTTTAAAGTCATTTGAATTTGTATGTGCATTTTATAGTCATCTTATAATTTCTATAAAAAAGCCTGCTGGAATTTTGACTGGGATTGCATGGAATCTATAGCTCTATTTGGAGGGGAATTGCCATTTTAACAATGTTGATTCTTTCAAACATGGTTTGGGAATTTTTGTAGGTCTTTAATTTCTCTTAGAAATATTTTGTAATTTTCAGTGTGTAGATTTTGGACATCCTTTGTTAGATTTATTTCAAAGTATTTAATTTGGAGGGGGGCATTATTTTCCAAAAGTTTGGTACTAGTATATAAAAATACAGTTGATTTTGTGTGTTAACCTTGTATTGTACAACTTTGCAAATTTACTCATTAGCATTAGTAATTGTTGATTCACTGGGATTTATTTATTTTTTTCAGAGAGAAAGAGAGAGAGGAACATCAATGAGAGAGAAACATCGACTGGGTTGCCTCTAGTACGTGCCCAACCAGGACCAAACCCAAAACCTAAGTAAGTGCCCTGACCAGGAATTGAACCCACGACCTTTCAGTGTATGGAGTGATGCTCCAAACATCTGAGCTACCCGGCCAGGGCAATTCAGTGGGACTTTTAACCTCAGAATCATGTCATCTGCAAATAGGGACAGTTTTCCTTTTTAACCTTCATTCCCTTTCTTCCTTTTCCTCGCCATATTCTAATAGCTTAGGGCTTCCAGTACATTGCTGACTAGATGTAGTTAGCGTCAAGGCATCTTTTCTATTTTTCAGTTTTAGGGGGAATCTAAAAATATAGTGTTAGCTCTACATTTTCTTTTTTTTGTGTAAATTCTCTTAATCAGATTGAGGAGTTTAACTCATCTAGTCATGTTCCCTATGATTCATAGCTTGCCTAGAATTATTTACTTATTTTTTATTATAAATGGGTATTGAATTTTGTTAAATAATTTTCCATTATCTATTGAAGTGATTATTTTTATCTTCTTGTATTCTGTTATTATTATGAATTATATTGACTTTCAAATTTTAAATCAAATTTTCAACTGTGGGATAAACTCTATATGATTAGGATATATTATGCTTTTAAAAAATATAGTTTTGGCCCTGGCCGTGTTGCTAAGTGGTTAGAGTGTTGGCCCACACATTGAAGGGTCATGGGTTTGATTCCCTTGGGCATTTACCTGGGTTTCGGGTTCGCTTCCCAACCCTGGTCAGGGCAGGTGCGAGAGGCAACCAGTAGACGTGTCTTTCTCACATTGATGTTTTTCTCTCCCCACCCCTCTTCTCTTCCTTCCACTCTCTTTGAAAAAAGCAACGGAAAAAATATGTTCATGTGCATTTTAACAACAAAATGTGTGTGTGTGTGTGTGTGTGTGTGTATAGTTTTGGTTTTGATATGATAATATTTTATTGAAGATTTTTGCATCTATGTTCATGAGGGATATTGGTGTGTAGTTTCCTTTCTTTTTTTTTAAATACCCTTTTCAGGTTTGGTATTAGGGTTATGCAAGTCTCAGAAAATAAGTTCTTTTCTCCTCTATTTTCTGAAAACATTTATGTAAGATTGGTGTTATTTCTTTCTTGAGTGTTTAAGAGAACCACATGGGCCTGGAACTTCCCTTGTTGTAAGATTTTTGGCAATGAATAAGTTTATTTATCATAGGACTCTTCAGATTTTCTTTTTTATGTTAATTTTGATAAGTTGAAATTCTCACAGATTTGCCCATTTTATCTAAATTATTGAATTTGTTGGTATAAAGTTATATTCTCTTATTATCCTTTACTATTTTAGGATCTGTAGTGAAAATCTCTTTTCATTCCTAATGTAGGTGAGTTTTGTTCTCCCACTTTTATTCTTGAACAATATAGCTAGGGGCTTTAAATATTTTGTTGATATTTTTGAAAGAACCAGCTCTTGGCTTTGTTAATGTTCTCAATTATGTTTCTGTTCTCTATTTTGATTGATTTATATCCTCATATTTATATCTTTCTATTTACTTTGCGTATCCTTTACTCCTCTTTTTCTACATTCTTCAGGTGGAATTCTAGGCTATCGATTTTAGACCTTTTTTTAGATTTAAGCATTTAAACTGTAGTGTTCCATCTAAGCACTGTTTTAGCTACACCCTCACATTCTGATATGTTGTATTTTCATTATTATTTACTCTAAAATATTTTCTAAGATTTAATAATACCTTTGTATTTCTTTTTATTATCTATTGACTTGTTAGTTATACCTCTTTGTATTACTTTAAAAAATTGTTTCTTTAAGAATTACAATATACATCCTTAACATGTCACAGTTGAGAGTTAATATTGAACTAGTTTGCATAAAATGCAGAAACTTTCAACCATAGTTCCCTTACCCACCCTCATCCCAGGCTTTTTGGTTGTTGTTATATATTACATCTGCATATACAAACACCGCACAAGACAACACTGTAATTTTTTATACAATTTTTATTTATTTATTTATTTATTTAAATCTTTATTGTTCAGATTATTACAGTTGTTCCTCTTTTTCCCCCCTGATAGCTCCCCTCCACCCAGTTCCCCCCCCACCCTCTGCCTTTAACACCCCCCCCCACTGTCCTCATCCATAGGTGCACGATTTTTGTCCAGTCTCTTCCCCCATCCCCCTGCACCCCTTTCCTCCCCTGAGAATTGTCAGTCCACTCCCTTTCTATGCCCCTGATTCTATTATATTCACCGGTTTATTCTGTTCATCAGATTATTTATTCACTTGATTTTTAGATTCACTTGTTGATAGATGTGTATTTGTTGTTCATAATTTGTATCTTTACCATTTTCTTCTTCTTCCTCTTCTTAAAGGATACCTTTCAGCATTTCATATAATCCTGGTTTGGTGGTGATGAACTCCTTTAGCTTTTCCTTATCTGTGAAGCTCTTTATCTGACCTTCAATTCTGAATGATAGCTTTGCTGGGTAAAGTAACCTTGGTTGTAGGTTCTTGGTATTCATCACTTTGAATATTTCTTGCCACTCCCTTCTGGCCTGCATAGTTTCTGTTGAGAAATCAGCTGACAGTCGTATGGGTACTCCTTTGTAGGTAACAGACTGTTTTTCTCTTGATGCTTTTAAGATTCTCTCTTTGTCTTTTGCCCTTGGCATTTTATGCCAGAAGCCGGCCCATCTTGCTGCTTGACACAGTCGCTGCAGGGAAGAAACATCGGTACAGCATATGTTTCAAGGGACCTGGCATATATGACATACTGTTCTTAATATTTTTGCTCCCCTTCTTAGCGCTATGTATTTTAACCAAGGTCACCTCTCTGAGAAAGGGTGTTTCCCCAGGTGGGGATTTTTCCCTGGAGTTAGGGAAGGAATAAAACCCCTTAACTAAGTGCCAGGTGGGTAATTAATCACTTTAATTATGAACAATCATGCTTAAGCTACATAATCTTTACTTAGGATAATCTCCTTCAGTTACTTCCTCGTAGCTTAATAGAACAATAGAGTAACCTTGGAATGGAGATAAGAAATGCCCTAACCTTTGGAATAGAATGGGTAGGATTAAAATCAACTGGTATAAATACAGATGTAACATGACAATAAACACATAACCTGGCTGGAGAACCTAGAGAGAGAACATGGCAAGAGAACCTGGACAGAACCTGGCCGGAGATCCTGGCTAGGCTGCTGATCAACTGAACTCTGTCTCCATGTCATTCCTTCTTCACTGACTCCATCCACACCTTTTGGAACCCCTGGACCTGCTGGGGCTGGACCCCAACAATTTTAATTATGATGTGTCTTGGTGTGGTCCTCTTTAGATTCCTTTTGTTTGGGGTTCTCTGTGCTTCCTGGACTTGTAAGTATATTTCTTTCACCAGGTAGGGGAAGTTTTCTGTCATTATTTCTTCAAATAGGTTTTCAATATCTTGCTCTCTCTCTTCTTCTGGCACCCCTATAATTCGGATGTTGGTACTCTTGAAGTTGTCCCAGAGGCTCCTTACACTATCTTAATATTTTTGGATTCTTTTTTTCTTTTTGCTTTTCCGGTTGGGTGTTTTTTGCTTCTTTGTATTTCAAATCTTTGACTTGATTCTTGGGATCCTCTAGTCTGCTGTTGGAACTCTGTATAATATTCTTTATTTCAGTGTATGCTTAATTTCTATTTGGTCCTTTTTCATAACCTCGAGGGTCTCACTAGATTTCTTGAGGTTCTCACTAAATTTATCTGCGGTTTCTAGAAAATTCTTGGAAAACTTTATAAGTGTGGTTCTGAACTCTATATCCAGTAGTTTGCTTTCCTCCATTTCTGTCATTTGTGACCTGTTTCTTTGTCTCCACATTTTGGCTGCTTCCCTGTGTTGATAGTGTGGCTTTCTGTGCTAGGTGTCCTATAGGGCCCAGTGGCTCAGCCTCCCCAGTTACCTGAGGTGGATACTCTTGGTGCACCCCTTTGTGGGCTGTGCACAGTCTTGTTTTAGTTAAGCCTTGATTGTAGTTAGTATCACTGGGAGGAATTGACCTTCAGGCCAATTGGCTGTGAGAATCAGCTGTGTCTGCAGTGGGAGAACTTCTTTGCTGAAGACACCCTTCTGGGGCAAGACTTGCTTCAGTGGGGCTTTGGTGCTCACTGAGTCTGCCCCCTGAGTGTGTCCCTTATGGATCTGAGGAGTTGTAATCTGGATAGTCCCACTCTGACCACTGGATACACTGGCTCTTGGATCTCTAAGGAGGTGCTAATTTAGCCTAAGCCTGAGGCTACCCAGCAGGAGCTATGGAGAGATCTGCAGATTCCTCTTTTTTGTTTGGGATTTGGCGGTGCCCAGATGAGGCCCAGCTGTGAAGCAATGCAAACTGCTGTGGGGCCTTGGGCCTTCTCTTGGAAGTTCTGGGTCTCTCTGACCCAGCTGCAGTTTGTTAGGTAATTTTCAGATTGCAAAGGGCCATGCCTTTCATATGCAAAAGCCTTTGGGCACAGTTTGGGTTGGGTGGGGTCTCAGGGGATCAACAGGGCAGAGCAAACAGCTATGGCTGCTCCTCAGTCCTGCCCTAATAGGCCCCGCATCTCAGTGTCCCGGTAATCGCTGCAAGCACCTCTGAGAGAAAGCTGCCCTCGAGTTCCGCCCGATGCCAGACAGTCCAGTTTCTCCCCATATGAGTCTGGGACCCCAGAGACTCTCCCAGAACTGGAGTTCAGAGCAGTTGGGAGCTTGAGACTCCCTCCCGATTGAAAAAGACATCTGCATCCTCAGTTGCCAGCCCTTTCCACGTGCGCCTCCGTACCTCTGCACTTTACTTCCGTACCTCCTCTGAGTCTCAGTGTGCTTTTCTCTTTCCTTCTAGTTGTAGAATTTCCACTCAGCCAGCCTTCCTGTGGTTCTGGATGATGTCTGTTTTATCTTTTAGTTGTATTTTTGAAGTGGTTGTGTGAGGCAGCAATTTCAGGTGTTTACCTATGCCACCATCTTGTTTTCTCTCCTATACAGTTTTTTAAAAAATAAGATTTTAAAGTGCCCTTTTAAACTTAACCAGATAGTTGTCATTTCTGATTCTTCTTCATTTCTTTCTTTCTTTTTTGAATATGTTTTTATTGATTTCAGAGAGGAAGGGAGAGGGAGAGAGATATAGAAATATCAATGATGAGAGAGAATCATGGACCAGCTGCCTCCTGCACACCTCCTACTGGGGAGCAAGCCTGCAACCCAGGCATATGCCCTGACTGGGAATCGAATCAGTGGCCATAGGTCAATGCTCAACCACGGAGCCACACTGGCCAGGCTTATTTCTGAAGATTCAGTTTTCCTCTCATAAAATTTCTCTTCAGCCTGAAGAATTTTATCTTTAGCATTTCTTGTAGTTCTAGTCTGCTGGTAAATAATTCCCTTAGTTTTCCTGTATCTGAATGTCTCATTTTGCTGTCATTTTTAAAAGAATATTTATTTGATATATAAGTCTGGGTTGACTTTTTGTGTGTGTGTCTTTTAGCATGTAATAAACCTTATTTCACTGTCTTTTGTTCTCAGTCATGTTTGATGGGAAATCCATAGTCATTTTGGTTATATCCTGAACACTGTAAATGTTTTCCCTATAAATAATATGTTGTTTTCTCTTTCTGCTTTCAGTATTTTATCTTTGTCTTTGGTTTCCAGCAGTTTACATGTGGTTTTCTTTTACTTTAACCTACTTGGAATGTAATGAGCTTCTTGAATTTATAAATGTATGTATCTCTCCAAATTTGGAATGTTCTCAGACATCATTTCTTCAAATATTTTTCTACCCCTTTCTGCCCTCTCCTTTTGGGATGTGGATTACCCATATGTCATAGCTTTTGATACTGTCTATAAGGCTCTGAGGGTTCTTTTTTAAAGCTTTTCTTTCTCTTTTTAAAATACTGAATAATTTCTGTTGATTTATTTTCCAATTCACTGACTCTTTCATCTGACATTTTCAAATATTATTTTTTCAGAAATAATATTTATATTTTTAATTTTAATTTTTCTGTTAAGATTTTCTATCTTTTTAGTCATCTTTAGCACATTTCCTTTACTTCATGGAGCATAATTGTAATAGCTGCCTTAAAGTCCTTATTTAGTAATTGCAACACCTGGGTCATCTCTGGATTGACATCTTAGGTATCTTTGTCCTTGAAAATGGATCAGATTTTTCTAGGTCTTTTTATGTCAAGTATTTTTTAGTTATATCCTGGACATTGTGAATGTTTAGTTGTGTAGACTCTGACCTGTTATATCCCTCTGAAGAATGTTGATGGGTTTTTGTTTGTTTGTTTGTTTTGCAGACAATTCACCAGATTAGATTCATTGTAAACTCTATCTCATTCTCAACAGTTGGAGGTTACATTCAGCTAAATCTCATTTCAGCTCTTTAAGTCGTTGCTGTGTTGCTTTGAATTTGTCCCACATACGCACTGTTCAGAGGTCAGTCTTGACTTGTGTGGTGTTTACACAGAATTGGGAGGTTACTTTCTGTGGCTCTCTCTCCTCTAGGATTTCTCTCTCATTCCTCCATATCGCCCAGGCTGGCTTTGCCTAGGCTGGCCACAGATGCGGGTGCTGGCACCCAAGATCATGGGGTGGTTGCCTGGGAGCTTTTCTCTGATTCTTCTGGCCAGAATGGTAAAGGGCTTTTATTGAAAACTAGAGGCCCAGTGCATGAATTTGTGCATGGGGAGGGGGGGCGGAGGCCCCTCAGCCCGGTCTGCACCCTCTCCAATCCAGGACCCCTTGGGGGATGTTCAACTGCCTCTCGCAATCCAGGACCACTGGTTCCTAACCTCTCACCTGCCTGCCTGCCTGATTGTCCCTAACCCCTCTGCCTGCCTTCCTGATCACCCCTAACCACCTCTGCCTGTCTGCCTGATTGCCCCAACTGCACCCCTACTGGCCTGATCGCCCCTAACTGCTTTCCTTCTGGCCTGATTGCCCCTAACTGCCTCTGCCTTGCCCTGCACCTGGGACCCAGGATACCCTCCTCCAGCCAGTCACAGGCACCCAGGACCCAGGCTTCCTTCCCTCTGGCCAGCCGCAGGCACCCAGGACCCGGGCTGGCTTCGCCTGGGCTGGCCGCAGACGCAGGCGCTGGCACCCAGGACTGTGGGCTGGGCAGCTTGTCCCTCTGCCAGGCCACAGGCTGGCTGGTCCCCATTCCTCTCTCCCCAGTGTTTAGTGTCTGAGCCATTACGGCGTGATGGTGTGAGGATGTGAGGGTGTGATGACTATTTGCATAGTAGCTCTTTATTATATAGGATTCTATGGACTTCTTACTAGTTTTAAAAAAGTTATTTTCTGAGTTTGATAACAACTTTTTTCTATATTCTATATCACTTTAATCCAGCATCATATGTGTTATTTACTATTAGTATTATTGATATTATTAGGATTAAAGGTGGAAAAACCAGTATTATAGAAAGTGTGGAAAAATAGAAAAAAGTTATCCCATTTTCTTAGCAAAATTGTTAAAATGTTTGTATATTTCCTTTTAGATTTCTTCATAAATTATCATCAATACACAAAGAGATCTTGTTTCTACTGCTGATATTTCAAAAGCAAATATTGTTTTCAGAATATTTTCATTTTTTCTGTAATGCTGATGATTTTATTAGATGAAATAAGCTGTCTTTGGGCTTAAATGTTCCTGTTGGAACTGTAGTGCTGTGCAGTGAAAGTTGATGTTTATGTGAAGTTTAGGAAGTGAATTGAGATGATATTTGGCAATGGATTCAAAGAACCTAAATCTTATTCTTAGTGGTTCACCCTCCCCACTGAGTGGAGGAGGTCAAGGTGAAGTAATCCATATAACCAGCTGCGGCTTTGACTCCATTCCCAATGTCTGACTCTGATAACTCTTTTCCAGTGCACTACTCAAATCAGCTAGGCTTACTGTAGAAGGACTCATTTTGCCGTATGAAGTGTTCATGGAACTTGCAGCCAAGTCATCTGGTGGTCCGCTCTACTTATTTCTACCTTAGTTAGAGTTTAGAGTAGAGTTTTGTATCTTCTGTTCTAATAGGAGGAACAGCTACACCTGCAATAACCAGAGAGCAACCTGTCCCAGAGACTAGAGCATTCACACAGGTAGCCCTTCCTGACTTTTAGCCATGTTTGGCCAGTGAGCTTCCTTGTTATGTCTGACCAGACCTTGTGAGATAGGAGAGAGGGCTGGCTATTGACCGTTCTGACTACCTCATTTCTTAGACATTGACCCTCCTGGTAGAGCAGGAAGGAAAAAGCACAGAATTCTAATCATTGGGGAAAAAGAGGAGAGTGAAATTACTGCGCAGGTTGCAAAGATTTCAAGCACACTCTTTCCCAATTTAAAAAATAAACTTAATCAACCTGGATTATGAGCAGCATGCTTAATACCTATGTAGATTAATACTTTCTTTTTTGTGATGGTTACATCATTTTTCCTTGAGTATCTTCAAATCAGACCTAGTCTCTTCTTTTTTAATAATTTACTACCAAGAAAAAGAGAGCACATTATTTTCCCATAATATTGGATGTTTAAAAAGGATTTTACATGTTTTGCAGAATTGAGGGGTGGGGGTGGGGCTATAAAGGCACCAAGCTTTGATGGACTGGCCCATTTAGCATTGGGATACCACCTAGTTTGAAAACACAATAGAAGTTCCTGTCAACTAATTCTATTTCCTATTGGTTTATTTTTAACATATAAAGAGCAACTTTCTTATGAAGAACTCAATAGAATGTAATGAGAAATCTTGAACAATAACCACCTGTTAAACGTCAACAACAAACTATAAGCCAGGAGAAGTTGGGAAGGGAATACAAAGCAGGAACTAAGAAAAAAAAGGGAAGTGCAGTTGGGAGAGTCAAGTCAAATTCTCATAATGCATTAATGTATTTTTGGTCTGTGTTCTGTTCCAGGCACTACCTTTTAGTCTTTTATAGAAAGAAATGCAGATGGTGTCAGTATAGACCTATTACCACCTGTGCAAACAATAAGTCAAAACACTATAAAAAAGATTCTACAGCATTTTAAAAATAAGGAAACTTCCTTGAGAGCTTTAGAAATAATTTCTAATGTTCATATATTATGGCCTGAAAAAGAGGCAAAAGATTATTATTTTCACTTTTTAATATGAAGTCTTATTACAGATAGAATTGAATCATCTAAGGTCTGGTCAGCAGTGGAGCTGCACAGAGAAAGAAAGCCTACTGATTCACAGATGAGAGCTCTGCATGTAGCAGGGCCTTGGGTTTGAGAGCCAGCAATGGACATTTTGGAAATTGAAAGTAACATGACTATATTTACAGGCTGATACATAGGATGTTTTCTTCATATTTCACACAACGTATGACAAATGAAGAAGTCTAATTGTAAAAATAACTCTTTTAGGAATTGATATAAAGAAATTCAACCAAGAAATGTAAATAGCTGCTAAGCAAAGAAATGCCAATTAAAAAAGAACCTATTTTCCATGTCTAAGTCTTAAATCCATTGTATTTTGAAGCATGCCATAAGTTGAAGTGTCATTTCCCTCCCTACCCCCATACTATATTCAACCATTTGCCATAGCATAATTTATTAGTATTTCTTCTTTTATCACCAATTTAATATTGGGGATATTTATAACATAAGCCATATTATTCATAATTCTTTTGCTCAGTCTACATGTTGATTCTAGTATCAGTGTATCAGTTTTAATGCTTGTATCTGTATAAGTTATTTAAAAAAATACTTTTATTGATTTCAGAGAGGAAGGGAGGAGAGAGAGAGAGAAACATCAATGATGAGAATCATTGATTGGGTGCCTCCTGCCCACCCCACACTGGGGATTGAGCCCGCAACCCTGAGCATGTGCCCTGACCAGGAATCAAACCCTGACCTCCTGGTTCATAGGTCGACACTCAACCACTGAGCCATGCTGGCTGGGCTATATAAGTTTTAATTATCTTGTTGGACAAGTGCTTACTCATTTCCCTTTTCAAAATTTGGCTAATTTACGGTTTATTACTTCAAATAAATTCAGAATTACTCTTCAAAGTTTAAAATACAATTTTTAGATTTTGATTATGATAGCATTAAACCAATACAGTATTTTGGAAAGATCTGCTATAATTAAAATATTTGGTCTTCTCACCAAGGAACATTAACTTTTTATTTAATTGAGTCTCTTTTATGTACTTCAGAAAAATTTAAAAAATTAATTCATGCAGTTTTAGGACTTTTTTGTTCTGTTATTCCTAGATACTTTTAAAATAAATTATAAATTTTATATAATGGAATTTTAACATTTTGCTTTTGAATGTACCATTTTGATTTAAATGAAGTTACTTAAAAATTTAAATGCCTTGTACAACTCTATTATAATACTAACTAGAGGCCCGGTGCATGAAAATTCATGCACTGGGGGGGGGGGGTGCCTCAGCCCAGCCTGCCCCCTCTCACAGTCTGGGAGCCCTCTGAGGTGGGAGGCTACCTGGCAATCAGGGGAAGGCGACACCCTATCACACCTCTGCAGCACAGGCCTTGGCCGGCCCTGGTTACCTGCGCCTTGAGTGACCCTGGGTAGGTGGGCAACCACTATCCAAGGCTTGCCTGTGCCTAGGGTGTTGGCTGGGGGGCTGAGGGGACTGGGGGATTCCAGAGGCAGGTACGCAGAGTGGCCAGGCCCCCCTGGGGGTGGGCCCAGCCTTGCCACGCACCTGCCACCCCAGTGGGGCTAAGGGGACTGGGCGCTGCCATCTTGTAGCTGTGGGCGCCACCATCTTTGAGGGTGGGGCAGTCAATTAGCATATTCCCTCCTTATTGGCTGTGGGCGCTGCCATCTTTGAGGGCAGGGCAGTCAATTAGCATATTCCCTCTTTATTGGCTGTGGGTGCCACCATCTTTGCAATGGCATGAGGGACAATTAGCATTTCCCTCTTTATTAAATAGGATTAGCTTTTAGTGCTTAGGTTTTCTAGGTAGAAAATCATATTTGGAAACAATGATGACATTCCAGAGGTTTCTGCTTTATTATTTTATTTATTGTCAAAGAACCTTGGCCTTGGGTTTTCTAAAAAATAAATAACTTTTTCTAATTCATTATTTTCTGCTTTTATTTTCATTGTTTTACCCTTATTCTTTTTTAAAAATATGTTTTTATTGATTTTAGAGAGAGAGGATGGGAGATGAAGAGAGAGAACATTGATTGGCTGCCTCCTGAACATCCCCTCTCAGGAACTGGTGACCTCTGGGTAACCGGTGACCTTTTGGTGCCTGGGGTGACACTCAACCGGGTCACATCTGCCAGGGTTCTTTTATCTTTACTCTCGAAACTCTCCTCTTCTTGGTTTCTGTGGAACTCTGTTCTCACTTTCCTAACTCATTTTTTCTCTCAACCATCCTACCTGCCACAGGTGACATTACCAAGCAATCTGTCATTAACCCTTTTCTATTTATATTTCCTGTCCTCTTTTTGGTAGTGACTTCAGAGCTCTTAACATCTCAAAATCCACTTATGATCATAGAGAACTTGCCCTGCTGAATAGCAGAAGTGTTTTTCTTTAATTGTGCTAATACACAAAACATAAAATTTACCATCTTAACCATTTTTAAGTGTACAGTGCAGTGAATAGCAGAAGGTTTATTATGCATTTGGTTATGACCAAGACTTTATGAAGGTGATTCTAAGTTTCTGTTTTATGAAGGAGCTTTAATTGCTCCCACTTATTCCTAATCATTGGCCAGATCCTATCAGTTTTACCTTGTTAGGTCTCTGTTTTCACTCTGCTGGTTACCAAGGTCAGGCCTAAGGCTCAAGCTGTGGATACTCTTATTTGCTGTCCCTCCCTTTACTGTTGCTCCCACTCAAAATTAATATCCCTCCAGCACTAGATGGTGTCAAATCACTTTTCTATGGAAAAGTTTTGGAATAGTTTCTAGTAGTTCACAGAGAAAGTTCAATCACCTGGCCTGCAAGGCCTCATGATCTCACTGCAGCCTACCTTGTGGCTGCTGGTGCTCAGGTGGCACATGGAGGGAAGAGGGCTGGGTAAGGGATGGAGACACCCAGGACCAGCTGGAGGAGGAGGTGGCAAGTGCTATCCTGCCAGACTGCTTGAGGTTTTCTGTGCCTGTGTGCACTATGGTCTCTGTGTACTATGTGCACTATGGAAATGGGACACTACATTATAGTCTAAAAGGCTCATATGGAAATGGACCAAACAGGGGAAGACCAGTCGCTATGACACGCACTGACCACCAGGGGGCAGACGCTCAAAGCAGGAGCTGCCCCCTGGTGGCCAGTGTGCTCCCACAGGGGGAGCCCTGCTCAGCCAGAAGCTGGGCTGGGCACTCGGGGAGCTTCTCCTGCCTCAGCGACATGCCCTGAGGGCTCCTGGACTGCGAGGGGGCGCCGTGGGCTGAGGGACCCTCCCCCCAGTCCAGAATAGAATTTAGTGAACCGGGTCTCTAGGGTTACAGTAAATCCAATAGGGGTTTCAGAAACCGTAACAAAGGCTTTAAAGGTTTTTCATGAATCCTGTGAAAAGGTCAGTAGATGCTTTTAGAATGATATAAAGTGCTACTGCCCACTGGTGTCTCGGGGAGCACAGGGAGCGAGCTGCGATGATAAGCTTTTTGAGTTGGAATGTTTGTCAACAGAACTTTTGTTTTATGTTAACATACTGTTATTTTTCAGGACAAATTAGTCAAGATGTCCACGATTTCGAAGCACTTTGGACTGAGCTACAGAGAAGAATCGTACATCTTTAAAGAGCATGAGAAGGTTCGCCGGCAGACCAAAAAGGATTTTCTCCGATTGAAGCAGGAGTTGGCCTCCAAGACGTTAGTGGACAGAGCCCGGGTCAGCGACCGCAGGGCCCCCGGCCCGACCTGGTCTGGGGAGCAGGGGGGCGTTCCCTGCGCTGGACCCCGGGAGCCGTCCGGGTTCCCTCGGCCTCAGGGCCCCGCGATCCCCGCGGCTGCCCTCCTGCAGCGGGCGCTCCGCCGCGCAGGGCCCCGGGACGCCGGCGAAGGGGCCGCGCCCTGGAGGCCCCGGCGGTTTCGCCCCCGGGACTTCTACCTGCGGAGCTCCGCGTTCCTCCGGCACCGGCCCCCGAAGGAGCCGCCGGTTATCGCCACCGGAGCCGGCACGTCCAGACCCGTGGTCCTGAGGCCGCCCCCTGCGTCAAGGAGGAAGCCCGGGGAGCGCTGGAGCCCTCCGCCCGCCGAGGCCCAGCGCGTCTCCGACTCGGCCCCGGCCCCCGCCCGGGTCCCGGCCCCGGCCCCGGCGCAGGTCCCCAAGCTGGCGTTGGCTCCGCCCGAAGGCGCCTTGGCCGCCAGAGAGATGAAGAGGCGCTCGACTCCCAGGACTTCCAACGAGGACGGCGAGGCGGCGGCGGCCCTCCGGCGGCGGAGGGTGCGGATCAGCTCCCAGGTCCTGTGCGAGGGCGCGCTCGCCGTCCCGCGGGCAGCGTCCAGGTCGTCCTCCAAAAGCAGCGCGGACACGCTCCCGGCCAGCGACCGGCTGGCGGCCGTCCTGCTCGCGCCGCTGCCCGTGCGAGTGGTCCCGACGTCCATCGAGGAGATCATCGCCTCGCTGCAGTCGGAGGCCCAGCTGGCCTCGGACCAGACGATCAGAGAGCTCATACAGATTGTCCTCGGCCAGAGCTACGACATTAAGATGGAAGTAGGTGCAAAAGGAGGAGCGTGGTAGCCCTCCCAGGTCAATGCAACCTTAGGAGACGTACATAAAATGTTACAGTGCGTACGGTGTGTGGCGAGCCAGATAAAGCACTGCAGGGTTAGTCAAGGTTTTGCATTTTGCATTTGGATTTTTAAGTTTCCCATCCAAGGAGAGTATCCTGTTTTCAAAGGGAAAAAACTGAGAGATTATTTCAAAAACGGGTTCAAACAACAGTTATAGCCCTGAGTCACACATCACCGCTCACGTTTCCTTTCAAAGTCTCTGCGATTATTGAGTATTGAAATAGCAGAGCAGATGTTTCATATGGAAAACTCAAGTCTTTTCTTGTTACAACTTAGTATTATTAGCAGTGAATTTATATCCCAAGAAGATCAATATATTACTATTAAGAAATTGAATTTATAAGAGTTCTGTAACATTTTCAGTGAAAACCATTCTTTTAAAATGTTTCTTTAATTGAATTTATTGGGATGGCATTGGTTCACAAAACCATACAGGTTTCAAGTGTACAACTCAATAACAACATCATTTGTTCACTGTATCATGTGCCCATCACCCAAAGCAAAGTCTTTTTCCATCTCCATTTTTCTCCCCTTTGCTCACCTCCACCTACCCCCACTCCCCTATCACCACACTGTTGTCTCTCTCTCTCTCTATAGGAATCAAACCTGTAACCTCTTGGTTTTATAAGTTGATGCTCAACCACTGAGTCACATGGACCCTGCAGTACCACTGTTTTTTTTTATCTACTACCTACTGATGGGCTCTTGGGCTGTTTCCAGATCTTGGCTATTTTAAATAGCATTGCAGTGAACTTAGGGGTGCATATATTCTTTTGAATTAGTGTTTTGGGTTTCTTCAGATATGTTCCCAAAAGTGGGATCACTGGATAAACAGGCAATTCAATTTTTAATTTTTTGAGGACACTTCATTCTGTTTTCCACAGTGGCTGCATTCCCATCAACAGTGCACAAGGGTTCCCTTTTCTCCACATCCTCACCAGCACTTTATTTATTGATGACTAGTGCTCCCGTGCACAAATTGATGCACATTGAAAGGGAATTAATTACTTTGTCAAATATGAATTGACCATAAAGGTGTGGGTTTAATTCTGTGATCTCTATTCTGTTCCATTCATCTATATGTCTGTTCTTGTGCCAATACCATACTGTTTTGATTACTATGGCTTTGAAGTATAATTTGATATCAGGTATATGATATCTTCAGTTTTGTTCATTCTCAAGATTGCTGAGGCTAGTTGGGTCTCTTAAGGTTCCTTATAAATTTTTGGAATATTTGTTCTCGTTTTGTAAAATATGCCATTGGTATCATGATAGGAATTGAGTTGAATCTGTAGATTGCTTTAGGTAGCATGGGCATTTTAGTGATGTTAATTTTTCCTATCTATGAATACTGTATATGCTTCCACTTATCTGTAGCTTCCTTGTACTTTCTTCAGTATCCTGGAATTTTCTGAGTATAGGTCTTTTATCTCTGTGTTAAATTTATTCCTAGTTACCTTATTTTTTGTTGTTGCAGTAGTAAGTGGGATTGTTCTCTAAATTTCTCTTTCTGATAGTTCATTATTAATGTATAAAAAATGCCACCATTAATTAATTTCTGAATATTAATTTTTTATCCTGCTACTTTACTGAATTCATTTATTAGATGTAGTAGCTTTTGGTGCTGTCCTTAGAGTTTTGTATATTCAATATCATGACATCTAATGATAGTTTTACTTCCTCCTTTCCAATTAGGATGTCTGTTATTTTTTCTTCTTGTCTGATTGCTATGGCTAACACTTCCAATACTATGTTGAATAAGCATGGGAAAGCAAATATCCCTGTCTTGTTTCTGATTTTGAGGGAAACCCTTGTAGTTTCTGCCCATTGAGTATGATGTTGGCCTTGGGTTCATCGTATATGACCTTTGTTATGTTGAGGTGTGATCCTTCTATTCCCACTTTGCTGAGGCTTTTTATCATAAGTGGGTGCTGAATTTTATCAAATGCTTCTTCTGACTCTATTGATCTGATTATGCAGCTTTTATCCTTCATTTTATTTCTGTGATGTATCATGTTTCTTAATTTACGAATATTGTACCAACCTTGCATATCCATAACAAATCCCACTTGATAATGGTGTATGATCTTTTAAATGTATTGCTGGATCTGGTTTGCTAACATTTTGCTGAGGATTTTAATATCTATGTTCATTAGGGATATTGACCTATAATTTTCTTTCTTTGAGGTGTCTTTATTTGGTTTTGGAATTATGATAATGTTGGCTTCATAAAAAGAGCTTGGAAATCTTCTCTCCTCTTGAATGTCTTTTTTATTTATTTTATTTTTTGTTAATCCTCACCTGAGGATATTTTTCCATTGATTTTTAAAGAGAGTGGAAGGGAAGGGGAGAGACAGAGAGAAACATCAGTGTGAGAGGTACACCTTGATTGGTTGACTCCCGCACATACCCTGACCAGGGCCGGGGTTTGAGCCTGCAACTGAGGTATGTGCCCTTGACCGGAATTGAACCCAGGACCCTTGAGTCTGCGGGCTGATGCTCTGTTCACTGAGCCAAACCAGCTAGGGCCCTCCTCTTGAATTTTATGGAATAGTTTGAGAAGGATAGGTGTTAATTCTTTGAATGTTTGGTAAAATTCACCTATGAAGCCATCCAGTCCAGGACTTTTCTTTTCTGGGAATTTTTAAAATTTTATTACTGCTCCTATTTCATTCGTTGTAATTGGTCTATTCAGATTTTCTGATTCTTCTTGAGTCAGTTTTGGAAGACTGTATATTTCTAGGAATTTATCCATTTCCTCCAAGTTTTCCAATTTCTTGGCCTATAGTTGTCCATAGTATTTTCTTACAAGCCTTTGTATTTCTTTTTTTTTTTTTTGGTCTAAATTTTATTTTATTTTACTTTTTCCCTTTATTGAATAAGATATTATAAATGTGTCCTTATCCCCCCAATGTCCCTTCATCCCCCCAATCCTGCCCTCACCCCCTCTTGTCCACATCCATCACTTATGCTCATATGCGTGTCTACAAGTCCTTTGGTTGATCTTTTCCCCTCACCCCCACCCTCCCCTGCCTTCCCTCTGAGTTTTGAGCATCTGATTGATGCTTCTCTGTCTCTACATCTGTTTTTGTTCATCGGTTTATGTTGTTCATTATAATCCACAAATGAGTGAGAGCATGTGGTATTTATCTTTCTCTGACTGACTTATTTCACTTAACATAATGCTCTCCAGCTCCATCCATACTGTTGCAAATGGTAGGAGTTCCTTCCTTTTTACAGCTGCATAGTATTCCATTGTGTAGATGTGCCAAAGTTTTTTAATCCATTCATCTGCTGATGGGCACTTAGGCTGATTCCAAATCTTAGCTATGGTGAATTGTGCTGCTATGAACATAGGGGTGCATATATCCTTTCTGATTGGTGTTTCTGGTTTCTTGGGATATAGTCCTAGAAGTGGGATCACTGGGCCAAATGGAAGTTCCATTTTTAGTTTTTTGAGGAAACTCCATACTGTTCTCTACAGTGGCTTCACCAGTTTGCATTCCCACCAGCAGTGAAAGAGGGTTCCTTTTTGTCCACATCCTCGCCAGCGTTTGTCATTTGTTATTTGTTGATGATAGCTATTCTGACAGGTGTGAGATGGTACCTCATTGTCGTTTTGATTTGCATCTCTCAGATGATTAGTGACTTTGAGCATGTTTTCATATGTCTCTCAGCCTTATGTATGTCCTCTTTCAAAAAGTGTCTATTTAGGTCCATTGTCCATTTTTTTTATTGGGTTGTTTATCTTCCTTTTGTTAAGTTGTATGAGTTCCCTATAAATGTTGGAGATTAAACCTTTATCGGAGATATCATTGGCAAACATGTTCTCCCATGCAGTGGGTTTTCTTGTTGTTTTGTTGATGGTTTCTTTTGCTGTGCAGAAACTTTTTATTTTGATATAGTCCCATTTGTTTATTTTCCCTTTAGCTTCCATTGCCCTAGGACAGTGATGGTGAACATTTTGAGCTCGGCGTGTCAGCATTTTGAAAAACCCTAACTTAACTCTGGTGCCGTGTCACATATTGAAATTTTTTGATATTTGCAACCATAGTAAAACAAAGATTTATATATTTGATATTTATTTCGTATATTTAAATGCCATTTAACAAAGAAAAATCAACCAAAAAAATGAGTTCGTGTGTCACCTCTGACACGCATGTCATAAGTTCACCATCACTGCCCTAGGAGCTGTGTCAGTGAAGAAATTCCTTCCGCATATATCTGAGATTTTGCTACCTGTGTATTCCTCTAATAATCTTATGGTTGCCCATCTTACGTTTAAGTCCTTTATCTATTTTGAGTTTATTTTTGTGTATGGTGTAAGTTGGTGGTCTAGTTTCATTTTTTTGCATGTGTCTGACCAAATTTCCCAGCACCATTTATTGAAGAGACTGTCTTGACTCCATTGTATGTTCTTGCCTCCTTTGTCAAATATTAATTGAGCATAGTGGTTTGGGTCGATTTCTGGGTTCTCTAGTTTATTCCATTGGTCTATATGTCTGTTCTTGTGCCAGTACCAGGCAGTTTTGAGAACAGTGGCTTTGTGATACAGCTTGATATCTGGTATTGATATCCCTCCTACTTTGTTCTTCTTTCTCAGGATTGCAGCAGCTATTCGGGGTTTTTTTGTTGTTGTTGTTGTTCCAGTTGAATTTTTGGAGAGTTCTTTCTAGATCTGTGAAATATGCTGTTGGTATTTTAATGGGGATTGCATTGAATCTATAGATTGCTTTGGGTAGTATGGACATTTTGATGATGTTGATTCTACCAATCCATGAACATGGTATGTTCTTCCATCAGTTTATGTTTTCCTCTATCTCTTTTTTCAATATCCTGTAGTTTTCTGGGTAGAGGTCTTTTACCTCCTTGGTTAAGTTTATTCCTGGGTATCTTAATTTTTTTTTGTGCAATGGCAAATGGGATTGCTTTCTTAATTTCTCTTTCTGTAAGTTCACTATCGGCATATAAAAATGCCATAGATTTCTTGGCGTTAATTTTGTATCCTGCTACATTGCCAAATTCATTTATTAGGTCTAATAATTTTTTGATGGAGTCTTTTGTGTTTTCTATGTACAGTATCATGTCATCTGCGAATAATGACAATTTTACTTCTTTTCTGATTTGGATGCCTTTTATTTCTTCTTCTTGTCTGATCGCTTTGGCTAGCACTTCCAGTACTATGTTGAACAGGAGTGGTGAAAATGGGCATCCCTGTCTTGTTCCTGTTCTTAAGGGAAATGGTTTTAGTTTTTGCCCATTGAATATGATGTTGGCTGTAGGTTTGTCATATAAGTCTTTTATTATGTTGAGGTATGATCCTTCTATTCCCATTTTGCTGAGTGTTTTCATCAGAAAAGGGTGTTGGACTTTGTCAAATGCCTTTTCTCCATCAATCGATATGATTATGTGATTTTTGTCTCTCAACTTGTTTATGTGATGTATCACATTTATTGATTTGCAGATATTGTACCAGCCTTGCATTCCTGGAATAAATCCCACTTGGTCATGGTGCATGATCTTTCTAATGTAATGCTGGATCTGTTTTGCTAGAATTTTGTTGAGGATTTTAGCATCTATGTTCATCAGGGATATTGGCCTGTAATTCTCTTTCTTTGTGGTGTCCTTATCTGGTTTTGGGATTAGGGTAATGCTGGCTTCATAGAAAAAACTTGGAAGTGTGCCTTACTCTGGAATTTTTTGGAATAGTCTGAGAAGGATTGGCTTTAGTTCTTCTTTGAATGTTTGGTAAAACTCCCCTGTGAACCCATCTGGTCTAGGGCTTTTGTTTGCTGGAAGCTTTTTGATTACTGTTTCAATTTCATCAGTAGTTACTGGCCTATTCAGGTTTTTTGATTCTTCCTGATTGAGTTTTGGAAGCTTGTATTTTTCTAGGAATGTGTCCATTTCGTCGAGGTTGTCCAGTTTGTTGGAGTAGAGTTGTTCGTAGTATTTTTTGACAATCCTTGGTATATCAGTAGAATCAGTTGTTACTTCACCTCTTTCATTTCTGATTTTGTTTATTTGGGTACTCTCTCTTTGTTTCTTGGTGAGCCTGGCAAGAGGTTCATCAATCTTGTTAATCCTTTCAAAGAACCAGCTCTTGGTTTCATTGATCTTTTGTATTGTTTTTTTGGTCTCTATGTTATTTATTTCTGCTCTGATCTTTATTATTTTCTTCCTCCTGGATACTGTGGGCTTTTCTTGTTGCTCTGTTTCAAACTCTTTGAGTTGTAGGGTTAGATCATTTGTAGCCAGTTTTTCTTTTTTTTGAGGTAGGCCTGTAGAGGTATGAACTTCCCTCTCAGGACTGCTTTCATTGTGTCCCATAGTTTTTTGGATTGTTGTGTTTTCATTGTCATTTGTTTCCAGGATGCTTTTTATTTCTTCTTTGATCTCTCTGGTAACCCAATCATTGTTTAATAGTATGCTATTTAGCTTCCAAGAGTTTGATTTTTTTTCAATGTTTTTATTGTAGTTGATTTCTAATTTTATGCCATTGTGATCTGAGAAGATGCTTGTTATGATTTCTATTCTCTTGAATTTGAAGAGACTTTGCCTGTGTCCTAATATATGGTCTATCTTTGAAAATGTCCCATGTGCACTGGAGATGAATGTATATTCTGTAGCTTTGGGGTGAAATATTCTGAAGATGTCAATTAAGTCCCTCTGATCTAGTGAGTCATTTAGGATTGCTGTTTCTTTGCTGATTTTTTGTTTAGAGGATTTATCCAGTGGTGTCAGTGGGGTATTGAAGTCCCCTACTATGACTGTATTGCTATTGATCTCTCCCTTGATATCTTCCAGAAGTTGTTTTATGTATTTGAGTGCTCCTGTATTGGGTGCATATATATTTACCAGAGTTATATCTTCTTGTTGGATTGCTCCCTTTAGTATTATGTAGTGGCCTTCCTTATCTCTTGTTATGACCTTTACTTTGAGGTCTATTTTGTCAGATATATAAGTATCACAACCCTAGCTTTTTTCTCATTTCCATTTGCCTGAAAAAATTTTTCCCATCCCTTCACACTCAGTCTGTGTGAATCCTTTGTTCTGAGGTGAGTCTCTTGCAGACAGCAGATATATGGGTCATGTTTTTTTTTTTAAAAAAAAATATATTTTATTGATTTTTTACAGAGAGGAAGGGAGAGGGATAGAGAGCTAGAAACATCGATGAGAGAGAAACATCAATCAGCTGCTTCCTGCACACCCCCAACTGGGGACGTGCCCACAATCAAGGTACATGCCCTTGACCAGAATCGAACCTGAGACCCTTCAGTCCACAGGCCGACACTCTATCCACTGAGCCAAACCAGTTAGGGCGGGTCATGTTTTCTTATCCGTTCAGCTACACTGTGTCTTTTATTGGAGCATTTAATCCATTTACATTTAATGTTGTTATTGAAAAGTACTTGTTTGTGGTCATTTTTATTCTTAATGTTTGTGTTCCTTCTTGCCTTTCTGTTTCTTCTTTTTACAGCAGTCCCTTTAGCATTTCTTGCATTGCTGGTTTGGTGGTAATAAACTCTCTTAGCCTTTTTTGTCCGTGAAGCTCCTGATTCCACCTTCAATTTTGAATGATAGCCTTGCTGGGTATAGTATTCTTGGATTCATTCCCTTGCTTTGCATCACTTTGTATATTTCATTCCATTCCCTTCTTTCCTGGTGTGTTTCTGTTGAGAAGTCAGCTGATATTCTAATAGGAGATCCCTTGTAGGTAACTTTCTGTCTCTCTCTGGCAGTCTTTAAGATTCTTACTTTGTCGTTGGTGTTTGCCAATTTAATTATGATGTGTCTTGGTCTTTTGAGGTTCATCTTGTTTGGCACTCTTTGTGCTTCTTGGACTTGTGTAGTTTTTTTCTTGCCAGTATCAGGGAAGTTTTCTGTCATTATTTCTTCAAACAGGTGTTCTATTCCTTGCTTCTCCTCCTCTCCTTCTGGTACCCCTATTAAGCAAATGATGTTTTGTTTTGCGTTGTCCCAGAGCTCCCTTAGGCTCTCCTCTTGCTTTTTAAGTTTTTTTTTTTTTTCCAGTTGCTCTTTGTTTGTGTGTTTTTTCCTACCTTGTCTTCTAATTCGCTGATGCGGTCCTCAGCCTCTTCTAGTGTGCTGTTCAAGCCTTCCATTGTGTTCTTTATTGCAGCTATGTCGTTCTTCATTTCCTCTTGGTTCCTTTTCATGTTGGTGACATTCTCATTCAGCTCCTCATAATTCTCATTGAGTTGTGTGCATTTGTCATCCAGCCGTTTGAGCATCCTTATAACCATTACTCTGAATTCTTTCTCTGATAAGTTAGTAGCCTCAATTTCATTTAACTCCCTTTCTGGTGAATCCTCTTTTTCTTTCCTTTGTGGATTGCTTTTTTGTCTTCCTATGTTTTGCTGTAATGTTTTAATTGTAATTCTGATTGCTTTGCTACCCAGTATCTTTAGGGTATGGTGCTACTGGTGTGACCTCTCAGGTCTCCTGGGTTTGGTAGTCTCGTGTAGCTCCCTACTTGGGCTATTTGGGTTCTCTTGATGTAGGCCTGCGAGCTGGAAAGGCACAACTGATGTGTCTTGAAGTCAGCAGCCGTGGAGGGGGTGTTCCAATTTTTGCTGTGTTATGCCCTTGGTTGAAATCACGTGTGCCCTGCAGAGACTCACAGTGGCACCCAGGAACCATCTATTGGGGTGGTGGGGCTCAGGAAGCCTGCGTTCTGGCAACACGTGTTTGTGGTGTCCAGAGTTCTGTAGTTGTGGGATGTGCAGACTCAGCTTTTGCTGCCTCCGTGATTGGATACACGCGATCCCAGCGGCAGTTCACAGGGGCACCTGCGGTGTGTTTGCCAGCAGGGTGTACTGACACACTCTGATGGGCCCTGGCACTGAAGCCACTGGATTGCAGTGTCTGTGGGCAGGTATCCCAGAAGAGGGAATTCAGCATTTCTACAGCCCAGCAGTGCACCCCTGTTTGTTTAAGTGCGTGTCCAGTGGGACTCACAGCAGGGTCCCAGGGCTGCCTGTGGAGCGGTGGTCTTAGAAGATCTGCACGCTGGAAAAGCACGCAACTGTAGTGTCCAGAGTTCTGCAGCTGTGGAGTGGGGAAACTCAGATTTTGCTGATGCATCTGTGGTGAATAGGCTCGCGTTCCCAGTGGCAGCACACAGGAGCACCCACAGTGAGTTTGCTAGCGCAGGCGCACTGAAGCACTCTGAAGGGCCCTGGTATGCTTAATTGAAGCGTCTTTGGGCTGGTATCCAGGATGGGTGAATTCAGAATTTCTACTGCCCAGGGGAGTGCGTCCCTATTAGTTGAAGATTGGACCCAGCAGAGGCTCACTGCAGCTTCCCCAAAGTGCCCTGTGGATAGATGGGCTCAGGGGGAGTGAGCAACTGTGGCAGTGTAGTTCGCTGGCACTGAGCTCTGACGCACTCTGAGGTACCCTGGTGCTGAGGGGCCCTGGCGCTGAAATTGTGCAGCTGGGTGTGTGGGGGCAGTTATTCAGGCAGAGGGAATTCAGAATTTCTACTGGGGGGCAGTGCGTCTGTGTCTGTACAAAATCACACCCAGCCGAGGCTCACAGTGACTTCTAAGAGAAGTCTATGGCCCCGGCCAGCTTGGCTCAGTGGATAGAGTGTCGGCCTGCGGACTGAAGGGTCACAGGTTTGATTCGGGTCAGGGCACATGCCTGGGTTGTGGGCTCAATCCCAGTAGGGGGTGTGCAGGAGGCAGCCGATCACTGATTCTCTCTCATCATTGATTTTTCTATCTCTCTCTCCCTCTCCCTTCCTCTCTGAAATCAATAAAGAAATATATTTTAAGAGAAGTGTATGGAGTAGTGTGCCTCAGAGACCTGCGCGCTGGAGATGTGCGAATGCGACGTCGTAGGTCTGCCGCTGGGGAGGAGGAGGCTGCACTTACTGCTGCGGGCAGGCACGGTGCTCCTTTGTCAGTGGAGATCCCAGGGACTGTGAATCAGTGGGTGTGGCTGCAGGATTTTGGCTGGAGTGGCTGCCAGGTCGCGAGTGTGTCCCAGGTCTGTCTGAGTGGTGGTGCTGATGAGTTCTTAGAAGAGGCCGCTCTCCCCTTCAAGATGGTGTGGGCTCTGTGCCTGGGCCCTGCAGTCCGGGGAGTGCCGCAGCGGTGGTAGTCTCTCCCTGTGCCAGAGAGCCTGGTCTGCCAGCCTCTGCTGCCGGATTTAACTGTCCCTCACTCACTCACACACACAACACACACATCCACTCACTCTCCTTTCATCCCCTCACTCACTTCCTATCCCTCACCTCCGTCCTGCCAGCCACCATCTCCAATCCTTTGTATTTCTGTGGTATCAGTTTAAATTTGCTATTGCCTTGTTGATATTTTGTTGGAAGATCTATCCATTGACGTCAGTGGAGTGTTAAATTCCTTACTATGACTGTATTGCTGTTGATCTTGCTCTTAATGTCCACTAATATTTTATTTACCTATTAGGCGCTCCTATGTTGGATGCATATTTATTTACAAGGGTTATATCATCCTGTTGGATCAATCCTATTAGTATTATGTAGTGAACTTCTTTATGGCCTTTGTTGTGAAGTTAATTTTATCTGATATAAGTATTGCTACTCCAGCTTTTATTCATTTCCATTTGTATGGAATATTTTTTCCATGGGACATTTCTTTCATACTTTCAGTATGTGTGTATATTTTTATTCTGAGGTAGGTTTCTTGTAGATAGCATATATATGGGTCATGTTTTTTTTTTTTAAATTAAATCTTTATTGTTCAGATTATTACATTTGTTCCTCTTTTTTCCCCCCATAACTCCCCTCCTCCCAGTTCCCGCCCCACCATCCGCCCTCACTCCCCACCCACTGTCCTCATCCATAGGTGCACGATTTTTGTCCAGTCTCTTCCCGCATCTCCCACACCCCTTTCCCCTCCAAGAATAGTCAGTCCATTCCCTTTCTATGTCCCTGATTCTATTATGATCACCAGATTATTTATTCACTTGATTCTTAGATTCACTTGTTGATAGATGCATGTTTGTTGTTCATAATTTGTATCTTTACCTTTTTCTTCTTCTTCCTCTTCTTAAAGGATACCTTTCAGCATTTCATATAATCCTGGTTTGGTGGTGATGAACTCCTTTAGCTTTTCCTTATCTGTGAAGCTCTTTATCTGACCTTCAGTTCTGAATGACAGCTTTGCTGGATAAAGTAATCTTGGTTGTAGGTTCTTGGCATTCATCACTTTGAATATTTCTTGCCACTCCCTTCTGGCCTGCAAAGTTTCTGTTGAGAAATCAGCTGACAGATGTATGGGTACTCCCTTGTAGGTAACTGAGTTTCTTTCTCTTGCTGCTCTTAAGAGTCTCTCTTTGTCTTTTGCTCTTGGCATTTTAATTATGATGTGTCTTGGTGTGGTCCTCTTTGGATTCCTTTCGCTTGGGGTTCTCCGTGCTTCCTGGACTTGTAAGTCTATTTCTTTCACCAGGTAGGGGAAGTTTTCTGTCATTATTTCTTCAAATAGTTTTTCAATATCTTGCTCTATCTCATCTTCTGGCACCCCTATTATTCTGATGTTGGTTCGCTTGAAGCTGTCCCAGAGGCTCCTTACACTATCTTCGTATTTTCGGATTCTTTTTTCATTTTGCTTTTCCAGTTGGGTGTTTTTTGCTTCTTCGCATTTCAAATCTTTGCCTTGATTCTTGCGGTCCTCTGGTCTGCTTTTGGGAGTCTGTATAATATTCGTTATTTCAGTCCATGTATGTTTAATTTCTAGTTGGTTCTTCATCATAACATCGAGGGTCTCATTAGATTTGTTGAGGATCTCAATAACTTTATCGGCGGCTTCTAGACAGTTCTTGAGAGACCTTAAAAGTGTGGTTCTGAACTAAATATCCTCCATTGACAGTTTTGTCCTGTTTTTTTGTCTCCGCATTTTTTATGCTTTCTTGGTGCACCCCCTAGTGGTCTTTGTGTGCAGTCTTCCTGTAGTTAAGCCTTGATTGTTGTAGTTAATACTAGGGGGATTTGACCTCCAGGCCAACTGGCTGTGAGAATCAGCTGTGTCTGCAGTGGGAAAACTTCTGTCCTCTAGGGAGGTGCTAATCTAGCCTTTGCCTGAGGCTATCTGGCAAATGGCTCTGCGTAGGGCTTGGGCGGGGCGGGTGGGTCGCACGGGATCAACAGGGTGGGCCGGAGAGAGCAGTTATGGCAGCTCTCAGTTCCGTCCCTAGGGGTTCTGCCTCACAGAGTCCCAGCAACCACTGCAAACCTCGGAGAGAAAGCTGCCTTCGAGTTCCGACTGAAGCCAGACAGTCCCGCTTCTCCTGTTTGAGTCTGGGTCCCTAGAGACTTGCCCGGATCTGGAGCTCAGAGTCTGAAGCTCCCTCCCGATTGAAAACACCAACCGCGCCCTCCGCCGCCAGCCCTCTCCGAGCGCACTCCGTACCTCAGTATTTCACTTCAGCACTGCGCCTCCTCTGAGTCTGGGTATGATATTCTCTTTCCTCCTAGTTGTAGAATTTCCACTCAGCCAGCCTTCCTGTGGTTCTGGATGATGTCCGTTCCGTCTTTTAGGTGTATTTTGATTTGGTTGTTTAAGGCAGCAATCTCTGGCGTTAACCTATGCCACCATCTTGGTTTTCCTTCAGCGGTCATGTTTTTTTAAATCCATTCAGATACCCTATATCTTTTAATTGGAACATTTAATCCATTTGCATTTAAGGTTATTATTGATAAGTACTTATTTATTGCCATTTTATTTTTTATACCTATATTTCCCTTTCTGTTTCTTCTTCTTAAAGCATGTCCTTTAACATTTCTTGCAATACTGATTTGGTGGTAATAAACTCCTTTAGCTTTTTTTTTTTTTCCTGGGAAGCTCCTTATTTCACCTTTAATTTTAAATGATAGCCTTACTAGATTGAGCCTGCAGAAAGGGGCCAAGCACTTCATCCAGGTCTCAGACAATAGTGATACACACTCTGATGTCCCAACTCCTAGCAGCACTCCCTTCACCCCTGCAGAGTTGAGCTCACAGCCAACTGGACTTGGGATGGCAGATCCAAACAGTCTCCCATTGCAGGCAGTGCCAGGAAGCCTGGGAGAAGAGGTGGGTACATCTTCCCCTTCCTGGGCAAAAGCAGGTCACAGCTCCAAGTAGCTCATAGATTCCCCTGCTGGACTGAGCTCAGCATGGTCAGGACCCTGGCTGCCAGGAAGGCAGGTTAAATGAATCTCCTGTTGATGGAATAACATGGACTGAGCTAGCAGGGGGGATATGAGTGCCCTCCCCCCCGCCCAAACTGTAATGTAGCCACACAACCCAGCTCCTGCCTGTCTGATTCCTGGACAAAAGCCTTCTGGGAAATGTGTTTGAAAATCCCAGCCCTGTGCAAATCCCAGCTCTGGGTGGCACTCTGATTCCTCTGTGGAACAGAACTCAGCAGGGCAGGGCAACAGGGAGTAGAAGGGCAAGCCAAGTGATTCAACGGGAAGGAAGCACTGGCTGTGCACTCGAGATGGGAAAAAATGGTCCCCTTTCCAAAGTTGTACAGTTCCATCACTGTCTGAGTCTCTGCAAAGAGCTTCTCCGGAAAAAGAGCTCTTCAAAGGTCCATGCTGGGTGCAGCCAGCAGACCCCACTGCAGGACTGAACACAGCAGAGCGGTGTTGCCAGTAGTTGGAGGACCGCGCAGTGCACTCCCAGGCTGGTGCTATGACAGTAGGAGTGCCTGACCCTGGGAAGGCAGTGTCTGTCTCTCTAGAAGACTCTTCTCTCCAGGTGGACTGAACCCCTGCTGCTTTTCACCATTAGATGCTATTCGAGTTCTTCTTCCCATCTCTGTTGCTCTGGATTGGGGATCACTGCATAAAACTGAGACCCCATGCTCCTGGACATATCCCTCCAGCTTCTCACCCATCAGGTGCAGGGCCAGCACTTTCTATGTCTCTTCCCTTCTTACCAGTCTCTAAGTGGCTTCTTCTGTAAATCTTTGGTTATAATATTTCCATTCAGCTAGTCTTCAGCGGGTTATTCAGGTTGGTTGCTTTGTAATTTAGCCGTAAATCAGGTTTGGTGCTGCAGGTGAGTGTAGCTTCCATCTATTCTGCAGCCACCTTGCAATCCTCTCTTAAATTTTTTTTTTTAAAATTTACTTTTTAGGTCTTCCCAATTGTAGAGATTGTAAATGATTCTCATGTGCCAAGCACTATGGGACACAGTGTGTGCGTATTTTTGTCCCAAAAATAACTCCATTAGGTGGATACTGGTAAGAGCCTCACGTTACACAGGAGGCTTCCTAGCAACTAATGCATGGTGGAGCTGGAATTCCATCCTAGGCAATCACACTCCAGAGACTGGACTGGAACCATGCCAGGGCTGTCCATTTGTTGACTGTGATGTGTCCCTGGCAGGCAGGGAGCAAAGCTAGATAGGGTCATAGTTTAAGATATTTTGCTCCTTATATAGATTTTGCTCTGGCAAGGACATTCAAAACAAAAATAATGACAAGAGAGTCTGAGTCCCACACAGAAAGTGGGGGGTGTGGTGGTGGAGAGGAAGAGAACAAAAGAGGCAGTAATTTTTTAGAATGGCAATGAGAATGACAGTAAGAGGGAAGATATATTCCTATTCTTGGCTGCAGCTCCAAACCTCTTGTTAGTACACAGAATATTATTGCCACATTGTCTTTAAAATAAATTCAGGTCTAGAATACACTCTTGGCTGTGATTTAAAGAATGTGATCATAAAGCCCATTACAGAAAAAAAAACATGTAAGGACAAGACTCCCCAGAGTTTTCTTTGACCTAATGTTTGTCAGCAGAGTAGGACAAATGTTTTCAATTAAGTCCCATACCCCCCTACCAGTTACTGAATAAGATCAGTGTGACTGATTGGGCCATTTCAAAATGGATATTTCTAATAAGGTTTTCTGTGGATCTAATATAAAAAGGAATTGGGGAAGTGAATTGAAAGACTTAAGAAAGAGAACAAAGGCCTCGGTGCCAGCCCCTGTGAGAAGGAACTCTATGACATAGTCAAGGTACTTGACATGAAGAAGGGCCGCAGAGATCCTGTACAGTTGGGGAAAGTTACACTTTCAGAGCAAGGACCCTTGAGAGAGAGAGTATATTTTGAAGGGTTCAAGTAAAATAGAATACAAGAAGGGAGAGTGTCAAATGGCAAATGAACACCAGATAGTGAATTCTGTTCTTTCTGTTATTCCATTTCTCATATGTATCCATTATTGATGCTTCAGTTAACTGAATTGTTTTATGTAGGAGAGTGACCTCTAGCAGTAGAGTCAGAAGCCAAGGCACAAGCCATATAAGACTTGGCCAGTCTGAAATTGCTTAGTTCCATCTCTGCCTTCCATTATATTAATTTTTAGCGCAGCCTAGATTTCATTCTTGCTATTTCAATCTCCATTTCCCTGGCACCAACAATTCCAGACCATGAAACTTTGCATAATCTATATATATAAAAGCCTAAGAGACCATTTGACCATTCAACACACACTGACCACCAGGGAGCAGATGCTCAACACACAGGCATGGAAACATGGAACAGACTGATGAATCTAAGAGGGAAGGGGGGCGAGGGGAGGGCAGGAAGAGATTAACCAAAGATCTTATATGCTTACTAGAGGCCCAGTGCATGGGTTTGTGCACTGGTGGGGTCCCTCAGCCTGGCCTGTGGGGATCGGGCCAAAACTGCCTCTCTGACATCCCCTGAGGGGTCCTGGATTGTGAGAGGGCACAGGCCAGGCCGAGGGACTCCACTGGTACACAAATCCATGCACTCAGACTCTAGTTTTGAATAAAAGCAGTTTCACAAGTTTTTTTTTAGGTGATAAGGGAACAATGTGGAATTTGTTGAAATGGCTGTGGCTGGGTGGGTGAGCTATAGTAATAAAAATATAAGTATAAAAGTGGTCTAAATTCTTAATATTAAATAAGGATATTTGTTTTAATCATTTGGAGTTTTTTAAATATTTTCACTAGAGACCTAGTGCATGAAATTCATGCAGGGGGGGTGTCCCCCTCAGCCCACCCTGCACCCTCTCCAATCTAGGACCCCTTGGGAGATGTCCGACTGCCAGTTTAGGCCCCCTAAACTGGCAGTCGGACATCCTCATAATCCTGGACCACTGGCCTCTAATCACTCACCTGCCTGCCTGCCTGGTGGCCCCTAATTTCCCCCTCCCCCCCACCAGCCTGATCGCCCCTCACTGCCTCTGCGTGATGGCCTGCTTGCTCCTAACTGCCCCCTCTGCCAGCCTGGTCACCCTTTACTGCCCCCCCTGCCGGCCTGATCGTCCCCAACTACCCTCCCCTGCCAGCCTGGTTGCCCCTAACTGCCCTCCCCTGCATGCCTGGTCACCCCCAACTGCCCTCCCCTGCTGGCCTAGTTGCCCCTAACTGCCCTCTCCTGCTGGCCTGATCACCCACAACTGCCCTCCCCTGCAGGCTATCTTGTGGTGGCCATCTTGTAACCATATTGGGGCGGCCATCTTTGATCACATGGGGGTGGCCATCTTGTGTGAGGGTGTGATGGTTAATTTGCATATTACCTCTTTATTATATAGGATGGGTCATGTAAACTTATCCATTCAGCCACCTTATGTCTTTTGATTAGAGCATTTATCCATTTACATTTAAGGTTATTATTGGTAGGTACTTGTTTGTTGCCATTTTTATTCTTTATGCCTATGTTCTTTAGTCCCTTTCTATTACTTCTTTTTATAGCAGTCCCTTTAGCATTTCTTGCATTGCTGGCTTGGTGGTAATAAACTCTCTTAGCCTTTTTAAAATCTGCAAACATCCTGATTTTCCCTTTGATTTTTAATGATAGCCTTGCTGGATAGAGTATTCTTGGATTCATCCCTTGCTTTGCATCAATTTGTATACTTCATTCAATTCTCTCTGGCCCGATGTGTTTCTGTTGAGAAATCAGTTGATAGTCTAATACAGGGGTGGGCAAACTTTCTGACTCGAGGGCCACAATGGGTTCTTAAACTGGACCAGAGGGCCGGAACAAAAGCATGGATGGAGTGTTTGTGTGAACTAATATAAATTCAAAGTAAACATCATTACATAAAAGGGTACGGTCTTTTTTTTTTTTTTTTTTAGTTTTATTCATTTCAAACGGGCCAGATCCAGCCTGTGGGCCGTAGTTGCCCACAGCTGGTCTAATAGGAGATCCCTTGTAGGTAACTTTCTGTCTCTCTCTGGCAGCTTTTTTTTTTTTTTAAATATATTTTATTGATTTTTTACAGAGAGGAAGGGAGAGAGATAGAGAGTTAGAAACATCAATGAGAGAGAAACATCGATCAGCTGCCTCCTGCACATCTCCCACTGGGGATATGCCCGCAACCCAGGTACATGCCCTTGACCGGAATCGAACCTGGGACCTTTCAGTCCGCAGGCCGACGCTCTATCCACTGAGCCAAACCGGTTTCGGCTCTCTGGCAGCTTTTAAGATTCTTACTTTGTTGTTGATGTTTGCCAATTTAATTACGATGAGTTGGTGTCAGTCTTTTTGGGTTCATCTTGTCTGGGACTTTCTATGCTTCCTGGACTTGTGTAATTTTTTTTTCTTCCCAAAGTCAGGGAAGGTTTCTGTCATTATTTTCTCAGACAAGTTTTCTATTCCTTGCTCAGCTTCCTCTCCTTCTGGCAGCCCTATTATGTGGATGTTGTCCCAAACCTCCATTTGATTCTCCTCCTGCTTTTTAAGTTGTTTTTCTTTTTTTCCAGTTGCTGCTCTCCTTGGGTGTTTTTCTATTTTGTCTTCTACCTTGCTGATTTGGTCCTCAGCTGCTTCTAGTCTACAGTTAAAACATTCCATTGTGTTCTTTATTGCAGCTATGCCATTCTTTATTTCTCTTGATTCTTACACATGTTGGTGAATTTCCCATCCAGATATTTGAGCATCCTTATAACTATTACTCTGAATTTTTTCTCTGACAAATTGCTTGCTTCATTTCATTTATTTCCTTTTCTGTGATGCCTCCTTTTCTTTCATATGGGGTTGTTTCTTTGTCTCCCCATTTTTGCTGTTCCTTTGTAATTGTTTCTATGTATTAAACTGCTGTGCCACCCAGATTTTCTGAATTGGTCTTATGTAGTAGTTGTTTTGTGGGACCCAGTGGTGCAGTCTCTCGAGTCTTATGGGTTGGGTGTTCTAGGGAGGTTCCCTACCTGAGATTTTTGTGTTCTCTAGGTGTAGTTTGGTTTTGAATGTTATTGTTCCATTTGTAGATGGCATCTCCTCTCAGGGTGTTCGTTATGTGGCTAGCTCTCTACCACATCATGCCAGCCATTGTAGAGGTGCTGAATGAATAGCACAAAGTCATGACAAGACACGGCATAGAAGGAACAGAACACTAATGTATACAAGACACATATAACCCCAATAAAAGTGACCACCAGAGAAATGAGAATTAGGAAAGAGAAAAGAGAACAAAAATTATATCGAGAAAAGAAAAAAGAAAAGAATATAAGGAGAAAGCACAACAAAACAAATAAATAAATAAAAAAGCACAAACAAAAAGCACCCAGAAAAAAAATTGGAGGGGGGAAAGAATATGTAGAGGCAAAGTTTAAATACAGAAAATGAGGTTAAGGAATTGGATGAATAGGGGAAGAACCATGGTTTAGTATAGAGGAGGGAAAAAGAGAATGATTAGACAAGAACAGAAAAAGTATTTATTTATTTATTTAGGAAAAGCAGAATACAAGAGAGAACAGATAGGCCTGAATTTTGGAAGTAAAACCAATTGAAAAATTAGGAAAAGAAAAAAGCAAGAGTGGAGAGGGGAAAAAAAGTTGAGTAGTGAAGATAAAGAAAAGAGAAGGGGAAATGGAGTAGGAGCAGGGAATATGAAATTAGATATATGACTAAGCCAACAGAGATTACAAAAATAATAACATCAACAAAGTAAGTAAAGATGATGAATTTTTAAAAAAGGGTAAAAAGCCCTAACGGTTTGGCTCAGTGGATAAAGCGTCAGCCTGCGGACTCAAGGGTCCCAGGTTCGATTCCGGGCAAGGGCATGTACCTTGGTTGAGGGCACATCCCCAATAGGGGGTGTGCAGGAGGCAGCTGATTGATGTTTCTCTCTCATTGATGTTTCTAACTCTCTATCCCTCTCCCTTCCTCTCTGTAAAAAATCAATAAAATATATTTAAAAAAAATAAAAAGGGGTAAAAAGAAAGAAAGAGAAAAACTAAAATGAGGAAAGGAGAAGAAAAATAGGATGAATAAAGAAGCAAAGAAGAAAAAAGTGAACATAAAAAATAAAATAACAATAAAAATATTAAAAATTCTAAAAACTTTTTTAAATAAAAAAAAAATTTAAAAAGTGAAATGTTGTTCGCTTCAGCTGAGTTTTGATGCCCCATGGGAGTTGCTCTAGGACCCCACTCCCGTGTTCTGTCTGCCAGTTCTGGGCTTCCTGTTAGGTATTTAGGTGCTGACCATTGTCAGGCACTGTGTTTTGGCTTTTAGCTCCCTGTTGAAGCTCCAAGTGATCCACCACTTCTCTGCTTGTGTCTGTCTCCATAGGACTTGGCTGCAAGCAGTTGGGGCCAATCTATCTGCTTTGCCTGTCTACCAGCTGTCAGTCTTAATCACTGACAGGGCTTTAGGTCTGTGTGGTGCTGTTTTGCTTTCCAAGAATCAGATGGATGTTTTTTCCCTGACCCAGAGCTATTTCTCTGAGAGTGGCCCGAATTATTACTCTGGCCTTGTGGTCAGAGATCCCTGTATGGAGACCAATGGGGTTGGCTGGCAACGTGGAGTTTTTATCAGTCTGGTTCCTAGAGTAGCGGGGCAGACCGGCCCCTCTTCCAGCCCAGTCACTGAGGGATCTTTGGGCCTATTCAGACCTCTGCCTTTGTTTCCTCTGTGTAGTTCAAAATGCAAGCAGGGTGTGGCAGGCTGTATTACTTGCCTTGAGACTACTGGGAGGGGCTAGCTCTTCAGGGAAGAAATGGCCGCTTGGGTTTGGAAGCTTCAAGAATGTCCCAATGCTGGAATGCTGGCCACAGCTCCCTGCCCTGCTTCCTCCTCAGCCTCTCCTCAGGCACCTCGAGTCTGTGCCTCTCCCCCTGTGCCAAAGCCTCCGGTGAGTGTTTGCAACTGAAAAGTCCCGTGTTCTGGGTTTAGAGAATAAAAGCAAAGATGAAATAAAACCAAAACAACCACAAAACTGCAGGTTTCTCTTCCCCCAGCACCACGCTGCTCGGGCCGCCTCAGCCTTTTGCGGCTGTGGTCTTATGTCCAGATTCCCCGGCCAGCAGCAGCCCTGTGGCTTTGCTTCCCACAGTTGGATGTTACTGCTGTTGCCTAGGGACGCGGTTTTGGTTCACCCACAGCTCCCTCCTCACCATCTTGGCCCGCTGAGCAGTGTCCCTCTCCAACCCAGGCCCCCATTGCTACCATCCTCCAGGTGTCCTCTGCCCTTCCTTGTTGTGAATTGTCTCCTCACTTGTGTCTAATGTGTTAATTCTGGGTGGATGTTCTCTGATTTAGTTGCTTTTATAGTCTGGCCCTGGGACAAGGTGTATGACATGTTTGTCTATTCGGCTGCCATTTTCTTTTTGTACACATTGTTGACTTATTGTACATGGGAAGCTGTTTATTTTTTATTATTGAAAAATACAGTATTTGGTTGTGATTTAAGTCCATCATTCAACTGTAAACAGCCTGAATCTAGGCAACTGTGTATTTTTATAATGCTTATTTTAAAGCATAATAGGTAAGCAAGGTTATAAACTGTTTTGACAGTAAAATCAAAATGTTGAGAACTAGCTAAGTATCTCTTGTTTAAGTATCTCTCATAGACTGTGTAGCACATTATGGAGTTGTGCTTATTATATATATTTCATTTTTGGAGGAATATTTTTTCACAAGTACCTGGTTTCCTTCATTCACTGCAAAGTGTGCTAAACCCTGGTCTCACCATAGAAGAGAAAGATGGCTTGATAAAATCAGCCATATTTATTATTTTTATGCATTTTTTTCAAGCATAGTAGTTAAAAGATTAAATTCTCAGTATATTGCATTGAAACTAAAAATAATACATTCTTGTTTAATAAAATGTTTGACATATTTTACTTTGTTTTCTTATTATATGGAAAATAACTTTCAGAGTCTTGGTGATAACTTTTCCATAGTGTTCCCTTACCTTCATTTTTTTAGTATAGTATCTGGAGCTGGAAGGTAACCCAATTAACTTTATTTTAGAGATCACAAAACTGCGACTTAGTGAGAAAAAGTGATTTTTGCAAGGCCATACAGCTAATTAGACAGTTTGGACCAGAACTTAGTCCTGATAGCCAGACCAGAATTGTGTTTATTCTTGTTATGTCATGTTGATGGTACTTCCTTTTTCTTTGCTCCCATCTTTCCTCCTTTTTTCCCCCTCATTGTCTTAAGACCTAGACTCCAGCTATCCAGAATTATTTCTCACTGCGTGTTCTCCTCTCTCATTTCTCTCTGATGACTCTGCATTAGTGTGAGGCTCATCATATTCTCCTCTCCTGGGATGACCACTATAGCCTCTTGCTGGTGACTTCCAAGCCCAGCACACTCAAGCCTTGGGAAGGACAACAAGAAGCAAGGATTTACTGCTCACAAAGCCCTGTAGTGATGGTAGAGATGGTGGGTGTGGGATGGGACTCAGGTTGGGCACATAACATACTATATTGTGTCATAAGGTGAAATGGTATAGGTGAGCTGAATTACAGGTAGTAATGACATAAGTTGCTGGTTACATGATCACTAACTAGTGCATTCAGTCAAGTACCACTGTTTCTGCCAACTTAGGTTTCTATTAATATGAATATAAGATAAAATCTCCATTATCTGCCATCTCCCATGTCACATAAAGACAGAGTAACTTCTATTTCATCTTATCAGCTTTATTCTATTTTGAAATCTTTGAGCTATGCTCATAGCAAAGAACTACCCACAAGTACTTATTTTTAGCCCAGTTGGTATAGGTTATGAGTCCCCATTCTTTTGGGGAAGAAGATCTACGTTTGACATACTTGAAATCTTATTATCTGTAGCAGGTTGGGTCTGTTGAGATGCCTTAACTTGAAAGAATGGAGTGTTGGGTTAGTGGCCTTACCAGGAATTCCAAAAAACCAGGAGGGAGAGCCAATGCTGATCATGTAACCAGCAACTTATGTAATTTTTGATAAAAAGTAAAATATCCTGCACCCTTTACCCTTTTCTCCACCTTTTAAAATAGTATAGTCTGTCTTCTCTCTAGATCTCACAGATAATACAGTAAATAAAATTCCGGTCCTTTGCTTGGATTACTACAAATTTATTAGGCACACAGGCGGAGATTATAATAAAGCCAGACCTCATCATTTCAGCCAGATTTCCTCTCAATAACGTTTTTAGTCTCAAGCTCTTCATCTCTCAATCATTGGCAATAGGGTTATGAAGAAATGAAAGATTGAGACAGCTGAGACACTTTTCATTGTTCTGATTTCATTATACTATTGAGACCTGCCTAGATGTACCGTCTTTGACAATCAATTATTACTCTGGAAAGTGATTATTAAACAGTTCACTGAATTATGGATTTTTATGCATTACTATGTTCTATTACTTTTTAGGGTTAAGTGAAAAGGCTTACTGAGTATCCATTTACAATAGAATCTTTGAAAATGCTAAGTGGAATGCATAATTCATATAGGCTGTCATGAGTACAATGCCAAATCAGTTTAGCCAAATATCAAGTAACAAGGAAATGGGAGTAAGTGGCAGTCTTAATAGAACTAGTTCTGGGCAGCTAATGGGTGCCGATAATCAGAAAATCCAAAATAATAGTGATTTAGACAAGATGCAAGTTTATTTCTTCCTTGTAAAAGGTCATGTAAACAGAAATGTAGGACTGTTTTAGAGTTAGGGAAGCCAGTGTCCTGTCCTGCTCTCTATTGCTTCATTGACTGTGATCCTCATTATAAAGGTCATCTCTAGGTTCAGTACAGCTGCTCTGGCCATCACATCTGCATTCCAGCCAGTAGGAAGGTTTTAAACAAGAAAACTGTGTGTCTAAAGTTGCCTGCTACTTCTGCTCATATTTTACTACCCAAACTTAACCACAAGACCACATTAGCTACAAAAGAGAAAAAAAATGAAGTCACTGTTGTGGGTAACTGTGTGCCAATATTCACATTCTATTATTATGAAAGAAGGGCAGTTTTTGTCATTGTCTGTATGAGTCATACACCATCTATGGAGACTTTTGTGGCTTCCCTTTTCTAAAGATTTATGGAGCAGCTGCACTGTTTAGCATTGTACTAGGCACTAAGAATTGAAAGATTTTATATGACACATTTTTATTTTATTTTTTAAAAAATATTTTTATTGATTTCAGAGAGGAAGGGAGAGAGAGATAGAAACATCAATGATGAGAGAGAATCATTGATTGGCTGCCTCTTGCATGTCCCACACTGGAATCGGGGCATGTATCCTGCCCGGGAATCAAACCATGACCTCCTGGTTGATGGTCAACACGCCAGCCAGAAGATGTGGCACAATTTTTAGTATTAAGGAGTTAGGTGGTAAAACAAGAGAAGTAGCAAACAATGGAAAAATGGTGGAGAAAGCCCTGGGATTGCAGTTTAATGATCTAGAAAGTATCCTTGATTTGTAATTTATTTGTTCCTTAAAATTATTGGTGTCTCAATTTTCTCATCTGTGCAATACAGTCAATAATACTTACCTTATAATACTGTGAGAGAAAGTGATCTTAAGTAAAATAACACATTTTTAAAAGGTTCTTTGTACACACTTCCACATTGTCTTCCAGTAAAGCTGAACCATCTGTATTCCTACAAATACTGAGTACCTATCTGTTTCCCTATATCCTTACTAGCATTGTGCATTACTATGCTTTTGAGTCTTTGCTAGTTTAAAGACCAATGGCTTTTTAATACTTGTAGGGTTTGGAAACTTTTCTTTAAATGAAATATTAAATGAATATTAAAATCCCAAACATTTAATAGCATGGCAACAGTGTTTCTATTGGGAACAAGGGACCTGGAATCCAGCTACTGTCTGGATTCAGGTTCTTACCAGTATACTAGTTGGCTTTTAAAACATTCATCTATCAATCAGTTTTTAAAAATATTAAAGTGTTGTTGGCATGCAGTATATTAATTTCAGGTGTACAATATAGTGCTGTGACATCTATACCTTGCAATGTGATCACCACACTAAGTCTATTAACCATCTGTTACCATGCAAAGTTATCATGATATTGACTTACATCCCCTTCACCTTTTCCACCCATCCCCACACTCCCTCCTCTCTGGTGACCATCAAGTTGTTATCTATTTGTATGAGACTGTTTTTGTTTTGTTTTGTTTGTTTGCTTTGGGTTCCACATATAAGTAAAATCACGTGATCTTTGTCTTTCTCTGACTTATTACACTTGGCCCAAAAATGATGAAAAGAAACTGAGAAGGGGAGCCAAGTGTGGGAGAAAAAACAGAAGAAGGTGTATGGTGTCTTGTAAATCAAGTGAATAAAGTATTTCCAAAAAGGATGCAATAACCCGTATGAGTCTGGGTCCCTAGAGACTCACCTGGAACTGGAGCTCAGAGCCTGAGACTCCCTCCGATTGAAAATGACCCTCCGCCGCCAGCCTGCTCCGCATGTACCTCCGCACCTTAGTATTTTACTTCCTCACTGCACCTCCTCTGAGTCTCAGTATGCTTTTCTCTTTCCTTCTAGTTGTAGAATTTCCACTCAGCCAGCCTTCCTGTGGTTCTGGGTGATGTCCATTCCGTCTTTTAGTTGTATTTTTGAAGTGGTTGTTCAAGGCAGCAATCTCCGGAGCTCCAGTCGCGCAATCGGTTAGCGCGCGGTACTTACAAGGCAGCAATCTCCGGTGTTTACCTATGCCGCCATCTTGGTTTCTCCCAGATCATATGATTTTTATCCTTGCTTTTGTTAATGTGCTGTATTACATTACTTGATTTGTATATGTTTTTTTTTTGGTTTTTTTTAATTAAATCTTTATTGTTCAGATTATTACATTTGTTCCTCTTTTTTCCCCCCCATAACTCCCCTCCTCCCAGTTCCCGCCCCACCCTCCGCCCTCACTCCCCACCCACTGTCCTCATCCATAGGTGCACGATTTTTTGTCCAGTCTCTTCCCGAATCTCCAACACCCCTTTTCCCCCCAAGAATAGCCAGTCCATTCCCTTTCTATGTCCCTGATTCTATTATAATCACCAGTTCATTCTGTTCATCAGATTATTTATTCACTTGATTCTTAGATTCACTTGTTGATAGATGCATATTTGTTGTTCATAATTTGTATCTTTACCTTTTTCTTCTTCTTCCTCTTCTTAAAGAATACCTTTCAGCATTTCATATAATCCTGGTTTGGTGGTGATGAACACCTTTAGCTTTTCCTTATCTGTGAAGCTCTTTATCTGACCTTCAATTCTGAATGATAGCTTTGCTGGATAAAGTAATCTTGGTTGTAGGTTCTTGGTATTCATCACTTTGAATATTTCTTGCCATTCCCTTCTGGCCTGCAAAGTTTCTGTTGAGAAATCAGCTGACAGTTGTATGGGTATTCCCTTGTAGGTAACTGGGTTTCTTTCTCTTGCTGCTTTTAAGATTCTCTCTTTGTCTTTTGCTCTTGGCATTTTAATTATGATGTGTCTTGGTGTGGTCCTCTTTGGATTCCTTTTGTTTGGGGTTCTCCGCGCTTCTTGGACCTGTAAGTCCATTTCTTTCACCAGGTGGGGGAAGTTTTCTGTCATTATTTCTTCAAATAGGTTTTCAATATCTTGGACTCTCTCATCTTCTGGCACCCCTATAATTCTGATGTTGGTACGCTTGAAGCTGTCCCAGAGGCTCCTTACACTATCCTCGCATTTTTGGATTCTTTTTTCATTTTGCTTTTCCGGTTGGGTGTTTTTTGCTTCCTCGCATTTCAAATCATTGACTTGATTCTTGCGCTCCTCTGGTCTGCTGTCGGGAGTCTGTATAATATTCGTTATTTCAGTCCGTGTATGCTTAATTTCTAGTTGGTTCCCCAATATAACATCGAGGGTCTCATTAGTTTTCTTGAAGATCTCATAAAGTTTATCGGCGGCTTCTAAACAGTTCTTGAGAGACCTTAAAAGTGTGGTTCTGAACTCTATATCTTCCATTGACAATTTTGTCCTGTTTCTTTGTCTCCGCATTTTGTTATGCTTCCTTGGTGCACCCCCTAGTGGTCTTTGTTCGCAGTCTTATAGTTAAGCCTTGATTGTTGTAGCTAATCCCAGGGAGGGTTTGACCTCCAGGCCAAGTGGCTATGAGAATCAGCTGTGTCAGCAGTGAGAGAACTTCTGTCCTCTAGGGAGGTGCTAATCTAGCCTTTGCCTGAGGGTATCCGGCAAATGCCTCTGTGCAGGGCTTGGGCGGGGCGGGTCGCACAGGATCAACAGGATGGGCCGGAGAGAGCAGTTATGGCGGCTCTCAGTCCTGTCCCCAGGGGCTCTGCCTCTCTGAGTCCCAGCACCCGCTGCAAAGCTCGGAGAGAAAGCTGCACTCGCTCTGACCGAAGCCAGACAGTCCCGCTTCTCCCGTTTGAGTCTGGGTCCCTAGAGACTCGCCTGTATCTGGAGCTCAGAGTCTGCGACTCCCTCCCGATTGAAAACAACAACCGCGCCCTCCGCTGCCAGCCTGTTCCGTGCACTCCGCACCTCAGAATTTGACTTCAGCACTGCGCCTCCTCTGAGTGTCCGTATGCGTTTCTCTTTCCTCCTAGTTGTAGGACTTCCACTCAGCCAGCGTTCCTGTGGTTCTGGGTGATGTCCCTTCCGTCTTTTAGTTTTACTTTTGAAGTAGTTGTTCAAAGCAGCAAACTCCGGCGTTAACCTATGCCGCCATCTTGGTTCTCCTCCTGATTTGTATATGTTGAACCATCTTTGTGCCTCTGGAATGGAACCCATTTGATCATGATGTATTATTTTTTTGATGTACTATTGTATTCAATTTGCTAGTGTTTTGTTTAGGATTTTTGCATCTGTATTCACCAGAGATATTGGTCCATAGTTTTCTTGTTTTGTGATATCTTTGCTAGGTATTTGTATCAGGGTTATGTTGGACTCATAAAATGTGTTAGGAAATATTGCCTCTTCAATTTTTTAAGGAGTTTGAGAAGGATAGATTGTAAATCTCTGAACATTTGGTAAAATTCACTGGGGAAGCCATCTGGTCCTGGAATTCATTTTATTTGTTTATTTATTTATAAATGTATTTTTACTGATTTCAGAGAGGAAGGGAGCCGGAGAGAGCGATAGAAACTTCTATGATGAGAGAATTATTGGCTGGCTGCCTCCTGCATGCCTCACAGTGGGGATTGAGCCTGTAACCCGGGCATGTGCCCTGACTGGGAATCTAACTCTGACCTCCTGGTTCATAAGTCATTGCTCAACCACTGAGCCATTCTGGCCAGGTTGGACTTTTCTTTTTTGGGAGGTTTTTGATACTTCCTTTCAATTTCCTTACTGCTGATTGGGCTATTTAGATTTTCCAATTCTTCATGATTTAGTCTAAGAAGGATATATATCTGTGGGAACTTATCCATTTCTTCTAGGTTATTGAATTTGGTGGCATTTAGCCTTTCATAATATTCTAACATGATCCTTTGAATATCTATTATGTTTGCGGTAACTTCTCCTCTCTCATTTATGACTTTGTTTACATTAATCTCCCCCCCCCTTTTTTAGGTAGTCTAGTCAGAAGTTTATCAATTTTATTAATCTTTTCAAAGAACCAGCTCTTTGTTTTATTATTTTTTTGTATAGTCTTTTTATTCTTTATTTTATCCAATTCTGCTCTAATTTATTTTTTAAAATATATTTTATTGATTTTACAGAAAATAAGGGAGAGAGGGATAGAGAGTTAGAAACATTAATGAGAGAGAAACATGGATCAGCTGCCTCCTGAATGCCCCCTACTGGGGATGTGCCCGCAACCAAGGTACATGCCTTGACCGGAATCGAACCTGAGATCCTTCAGTCCACAGGCCAATGCTCTATCCACTGAGCCAAACCGGTTAGGGCTGCTCTAATTTTTATTATTTCCTTTCTTCTGCTGACTTTTTGTTGCTTTTGTTCTTTTTCTAGTTCTTAAGATATGTTGTTAGGTTGTTCAGTTGGTATTTCTCTTGTTTCTTGAGATACGCCTGCAATGATATCAACTTCCCTCTTATCACTGCTTTCGTTGTAACCCAGAAGTTTTGATATGTTGTATTGTCATTGTCACTTGTCTCTACATATCTTCTAATCTCATCTTTTATTTCTTCTTTGACCCAGTCATTTTATAGTAGTATGTTTAATCTCCCCATATTTGTGGGTTTCTTTACTTCTTTTTTGCAATTGATTTTTAATTTCAATGCATAGTGGTCAGAGACTATACTTAGTATAATTTCAATCTTCTTGAATTTGTGGATGCTAGTTTTGTGACCAATATATGGTCTATCTTTGAGAAAGTTCCATGTGCACTGGAGAAGAATGCATAATCTGGTGTTCTGAGATGAAAGGTTCTGTAAATGTCAATTATGTCCATTTGGTCTAGTGTTTCATTTAAGGCTGATGTTTATAGATTTTCTGTTTGGTTGATCTGTTTAGAGCTGTCAATGGAGTATTAATGTTCCCAAATATGATGTGTTTTGATCTGTTTTCCCTGTTAGTTCTGTGAGTAGTTGTTTTATATATTTCGGTGCTCCCTGGTTGGGTGCATATATATCAAGAAGTGTTACGTTGATGTAGTGTCCCCTTTATCATTATAAAGTGTACATGTTTGTCTCTTGTTATCTTGAAATCTATTTTGTCAGAAGTATGGTTAAACTGCTTTTCTGTGGATGTTATTTACTTGGAGAACCTTTTCCATCCTTTTACTTTGAATTTACCTTTGTCTTTGCTGCTTAGATGTGTCTACTGTAGGCAACATGTTTGTGTTTTGTTTTTTGAACCACTCTGCTACTCTGTACCTCTTTATTGGTGAATTCAGACCATTTACATTTAGGGTACTTATTGATGTATAATGATTTCCTATAGCCATTTTTTTCTTTTCTTTTCTTTTTTTTTTTGGTAAACTTTGTGCCTTCATTGGTTCTTTTCCTTTGTGTTTCTATCTGTTGTTTTTGTTTGGTGGCATTCCATACTTCTTTTCTTTGTTTCCTTTTTCTTTTAAGCTATGTGACCTGGTTTGGGGATTTTTGTGTGTGGTTACCATTCTAATATATAAAAACCCTGGGTCTGTCACAACCAGAGGCTGACCAACAGGAAGTCAGTCCTGCAGTCAGTGCTGGGTTGCCGTGGGGACCCAGCACTGACTGCTGTGGCTGCAGGCACAGTGACCCAGCATTGACTGCTGAGGGGGCTGCAAATCAAGCCCGGAGAGAGGCCTGAAGAGAGAAGCAGGGTCTGATCCATTACCTCTGTGGCAGCTGTTGATCAGCACTTGCCGCTCTCTTTCTCTCCAGCAGGCACCTCCATTTCTCTCCAGGCCTCCACCAGGGCTGCTGATCAGCCCCACCTTTCTGATCAGGCCCCATTGATAGGCCCAGAAAAGCTGACTGGCATAGAAACTGACCAATCAGAATCAAATCTGGGTGAAGTGTGAGGAGCCAATGGCTGCCTAGGAGGCAGAGCTTTTGACACTGACTGGCACAGAAACTAACCAATCAGAACTAAATCTGGGTAAACTGTGAAGAGCCAATGGCTGCCTACGAGGCGGAACTTTTGATGTTGACTGGCATAGAAACTGACCAATCAGAATCAAATCTGGATGAACTGTGAGGAGCCAATGGCGGAGCTTTTGATGCTGACTGGCACAGAAACCGACCAATCAGAACCAAATCTGGGTGAACTGTCAGGAGCCAATGGCTGTCTAGGAGGCGGAGCTTTTGACGCTGACTGGCATAGAAACTGACCAATCAGAACCAAATTGGCCAGCAGAGGAGGACAGTTGGGAGTGAGATCAGGCTGGCAGGGAGGGCAATTGGGGGCAACCAGGCCTGTAGGGGAGGGCAGTTGTGGGGGACCAAGCCTGCAGGGGAGGGCAGTTGGTGGCAACCAGGCCTGTAGGGGAGGGCAGTTGGAGGGTACCAGGCTTGCAGGGGAGGACAGTTGGGGGCCATCAGGCCAACAGGGGAGGGCAGTTGGGGGTGATCAGGCCAGCAGGAGAGGGCAATTGGGGGCAATCGGGCTGGCAGGGGAGCAGTTAAATGTTAATCAGGCTGGCACGGGAGCAGTTAGGGCAGCTGTGGGCATACTACGGCCCGCGGGCTGGATCCGGCCTGTTTGAAATGAATAGAACTATTGAAAAAAAAGACCATACCCTTTTATGTAATGATGTTTACTTTGAATTTATATTAGTTCACACAAACACTCCATCCATACTTTTGTTCTGGCCCTCCGGTCCAGTTTAAGAGCCCATTGTGGCCCTCGAGTCAAAAAGTTTGCCCACCCCTGGGTTAGGGGGTGATCAGGCTGGCAGGCAGAAGTGGTTAGGGGCAATCAGGCAGGCAGGCAAGCGGTTAGGAGCCAGCAGTCCCGGATTGTGAGAGGGATGTCTAACTGCCATTTTAGGCCCGATCCCTGTGGGCCTAAACTGGCAGTCAGACATCCCCTCAGGGGTCCCAGTTGGAGAGGGTGCAAACTTGTCAAGGGACACCCTTCTCCCGGTGCACGAATTTCATGCACTAGGCCTCTAGTTAGGTTTATAAAAAAATAAAGTTGTATATATACAGAATTTTTTTCTTTTGAGTGTATCTGATCTTCATCCTCCTTTGCCATTTCAGACTTTTACCCCCTCCCCTTTTATGTTGTTGTTGTCACAAATCATCCGTTTATGCTGAGAGTTTTTGTGTGTGATCTTTTGCAGTGTTGTGACCTTATGTTCTGTTCTTTGTTTCAGGTAGAATGACTCCCTTGAGTATTTCCTACAATGGAGGTTTTCTGATGATAAAATCCCTCAGCTTCTGTATGTGTGGGGATGTCTTTATTTCTCCTTCACATTTAAAGGATAATTTTGCTGAATATATTATTTATGGCTAGTAATTTCTCTCTTTCAGACATTTGAATACTTGGTTCCACTCTCTTCTGGCTTGTAGAGTTTCTGCTGAGAAGTCGGATGAAATTCTGATAGGTTTTCCTTTGTAGGTCACTTCCATTCTTGGCTTCTTTGAGAATTTTTCTTTGTCATTAATTTTTGACAGTATTAATACAAAGTGCCTTGGAGAGGGTCTCTTTGGATTGAGGTAACTAGGTGTTTTGATTGCTTCTTGGATTCAGGGATCTAGTTCTTTCCGTAGGCTTATAAATTTCTCATCCACTATTTGTTTGAATAGACTCTTCATTTCCTGCTTCCTCCTCTGGAATGCCTATTATTCTAATATTGTTTTTTCTGATGGAGTCAGATAGGTTTAATGGAGCTCTTTCACTTTTCTTTATGCTCAGGTTTCTATTTTCTTCCCTCTGTGTCATTTCTAGATTTCTACTTCGATATCGCTAATTCTTTTCTCCATCTGGTTGACTCTGTTTTCTATGCTCAATATTTTACTCTTAATCTCCTTAATTGCTTCATTTCCAGGATTTCTGATTGGTTCTTTTTTAAAGTTTCAATCTTTTTAGTACTCATTTTGTTCATTGATTTACTTTCCGAGTGCATTGAATTGCCTGTTTGTATTTTGTCCCATCTTGTTGAGTAGTTTTAGAATTGAAATCTTGAAATCTCTGTCATTTATATTACATATTTCCATGTGTTGCATCCTGCTTTCTGGGGATTTTTTATTTTCTTTTTGATCATCCTCATTACCATGATTATTCATGGTTTTTGCTGTTCTCCTTTGCCTAGGCATTTGTATCCGTATATATTAATGGCTGAAAAGGTCTTTCTACTATTTTTCAGTAGATGGTGCTGAATTGCAAGCTTTTTACCGCTGTGATCTCCCAGTCTTGACTTCCAGGCTTCTGTCAGACAGTACAGCTGTGTGCTTGGGGATAGGGGTTGTTTTGCCCTCACTGTAATGGTGACTCCTGACCTCCATGTGCTCCTGTCCCAAGCACCTCTCATGGAGATAAGTCACAGAGGGTAACAGTGGTTCTACTGTAACAGCTCTTGGTTTACAAATAATATGCTCCTGGACTTGATTCCAAGGGCAATGGGAGGTGAGTTTTGGGAGTCCAAGGGGTGGCAAGGCTCTGTGTTCTATTTCTTTGTCTGAACCACCACTGCCTGGCCCGACAGTGCAGAGCCACATGTCAGACCCCCATGCTCTATCAGGTGTCTGCTCACTCAGACACTGTTTGCTCCCCCACCACTCACCCTGCTGGGCTGCCCACCCACAGTTCTCTGTTTCTCCCAGCCAACAGAAGCACCTGCTACTTCTGGCTTCCTCTCTTCTCCAGGCCGAGTCATGAGCTCCTGGCTGCAGGGCTGCATCTGTGCATTTTCTCTTCTTGTCTCCCCATTTATTCCTGGTTGCCCACCTTTAGAAGTTTCAATGTGCAGGTTTCTCAGGCATGCCTCTGTGTCGAACCAGAAATTCTTTGTTGCATTATAGTTGGTTAGCTTGTTGAAACTTCAGGGGGAGAAGCCAAGGGGCTCTCTCACACTGCCTGCCATTCCTCTGATGTCCCTGTCTTGAAGATTTTTATTGATCTTTTGAATGGGATGCTTCTATTTACAGTTTAAATTGTTTTTGTTTTTTTTACCATATTTGCTTTAATATGTTTATCATGTACCTCATAGCCTCTCTGAACTCTCTTATTTGTGTGAATAGATTGCTTGTAGAAGCTATATATATAAAAGCCCAGCGACCATTATGGTGGAACGACCAGAACGATCGGTTGCTATGACATGCACTGACTACCAGGGGGCAGACACTCAATGCAGAAGCTGCCTCCTGGTGGTCAGTGCGCTCCCACAGTGGGAGTGCCGCTCAGCCAGAAGCCAGGCTCATGGCTGGCAAGTGTGGCTGCGGCGCGCTAGCCTCTCCCTCCTCCAGCAGGCACAATCTCCAGCGAATAGACTGCAGTCCTGACACCCGGATGGTGGGGGTAGCCGAAATGACCACGGATCAGCCCCCACCTGCCCCTGAAACTCTCCCTTCGGATCCTGAGGCTGCACCGCACCCCTTACCTATCTCCGTCTGGGTCTCTGGAAAAACCCACAGAGGTGCTTCATGCCCATACTGCCTGGGCCGGCCCCCATCTTGAGAGCGAGCACCAGTGAAGTCCAGTCTAATGACCAACACCCACGCGTGTCCATGCGTGAGCCCTTCGCAACTTCCACCTACCACCCTGCCCCGGCCCCCTCTCCTGGAAAGGTCGGCGTCTCCTGGATCCCTTCAGAGTGCTGGTCAGCTCTGGTGGGCGGAGGGGCACCAGCAGGTGCTGGCCTGACCTGTTTGGTTCAGGCAGCCCCACACTTGGGCCGGGAATTGCATGGAAAAATCACCCCCTGTATCCTGCAGGCACAATCTACTGTGAACAAATGCAGTGTGGAATGTCTGTGTGTGACCGAGACAACCTTGATACCAATGCCAGCTCCTTGGAACCCCCCCTCGGGCATCAGGGCCACATTCCCCCTTTTAGCTATTGCTGTGTTTCTTCGGATGCAGAACTGAAATACTAAGAACGTGCCTTACCTGGGACTATGATCCGCCTGGCCCTCCTTCCTTCCTACTACCCCCAGCTGCCACTTCCAAGCCATACTAGCCCCCACCCCTAGGGAGAGTCCCAGAATACAGTGAGAAAATCCCAATCCAATGAGCGGGTCTCCCATGTGTGTCCATGGCTGAGCCCATCGTGCCCTTCCTGGGCCTGGCCAGCATCTGAGCTCCCACGTTCCCTGCAGATCCCTGGCAGATGGACCCCCTGGTGGTGCTGGTACCCGGCCCCAAGGATGCCCATAGCTCACCCAGAACTTGCTGCAAGGCACATACCCCATAAGCCTACTGGTACAATCTCCAGGGAACAGATGAAGCGCGGACACTTGTAGTGACCAGCACGAGCCTGATATCACCACTGGGCTCCTGGAACTCTGCCTCAGGCATTGGGATCAAATCTCATCCCTTACCAATTGATCCCCCAGCTACAGAGGAAGGTAGCAATATAAAAATGGCCACAAAGTGGCAACTGACAATCAGGGTAAAAGTCAGAGAGATCGACCTGGAGGGTGGGGACATGGGCAAGAGAGCACCCCTACCCTCCAAGATTCCCAACTTTGTATTGTTCACCTCAGAGCATCTCTTATCTAGCTCCGAGTGGTGGAAAGCGTTCAGCACAGCCCAAGGTGTCCATTGGGGACCTCCCAGCTGGCAAGGCATGACCCTGGCCACAGAAGGGACATTTGGAAATATTTTTTCAGGAAGCTTTGAGGAGGACAGACTCCCCACGCGACTTCCCAGCAGCTCACTGGGACATGGAAACTTCCCGGGCACATGGGCGGGGGCTCCCGATTTCCTTTCAATGTGCATGAATCCATGCACCAGGCCACTAGTTTCTTAATAAAATTGGTGTTTAATGTTAATGGTGGTAATGTGCACCCCTGTTTTATTCCTGACTTTAAAACAAAGCCTTGGTTCTTAGTGTCACCACTAAGTATGATGTTCTATAGCTTTTTGATAGATATTCTTTATGTTCACTTCCTTTCTCAGCTTGTTAAGAATTTTTATTATGAATGAGTGTTGAATTTTGTTGAATATTTTTTTCTGCTTCCATTGGGATAATCATACTTTTCCTCCTTAATCTATTATTGTGATATATTAGTCCATCTAAATTCTCTTTGTGTTCTAGAAAAGCATTCTTGGTGCTGTTACAATTTGTTTTTATACACTGAGAATTTTTTTAGGGTTTTTGCATTTGTGTTCATATGTGAGATTGGTGTACATTTTTTATTGTACTACTTTTGTCCATTTTGGGTATCAAGACTGTACTAGCTGCATAGGTTAAGCTTTTCTATCTTTTCCTATTCTCTAAAAACAGTTTGTATAAGAAAGCGATTATTAATTTATTCAGGCCTTTAATTCCCACCTCCACCCTTCGTCAATTTTGTGACATGTTTTTCTAGAAAATCATTTTTTAATCTAAGTTTCCCCATGCTTATTGGCATGAAGTTATTTATAGATTATTACTTCTTATTCTGTGGTTTGGTCTTTTGATTTTATAGCTGCGGAGTCTGTCTCAGCACGTAGTGGGTATGAACCTCAGTCTCCAAGCACAGATGCGCAAGAAATATGTTTATTTCTCTAAAACACAATTTAGTCTTTATTTGAATTTTCCATGCCACGAGGACCACAGAAACTTGGTCTAGGCCAGTGGTCGCCAACCTTTCAGACTTCACGGACCACCGGTTGGCAACTGCTGGTCTAGGCACTTTGGAAACTCAGTCCCCATCCCTGGGTTATTTACAGAATTCCTTAAGGTAATGTGCCATGCTGACCTCTGCTGACATTTCATACTTTCATTCTGGTGGTCCACGTAGGTCTCATTGGGAAAAGGGAGTCCTGAGCATGCAGTCTTTTTATCCCTACTTGTCTCATACGAATGGGCCCTGGGCCAGGAACACTTTCTTACCAAGAGATAGAGTCCTCATAACTTGTACTGGGCTTTAACCTTGTGTGGGGATGTCTTTAGACTCAATGTATGCTTCTTTGTCCTATTTAAGTGTATGCCTTATGGCACCTGACCAGCCATGCTACTGCATCTGTCCCCTATGGGGAGGGGACAGGTTTCTTTGTTCTGCAGTACAGAAGGGGTGTGTGAAGGCCTATGGTTTTGTATCGGCTGTCGGGAAGGCCCTGCTAGCCATGGCAGACTGATGGCCACTACAAAAGCTGATCTTGCTCTGTCTCTTCTTTATGTAACATTTTGTCTATCAGTGCTTGACTGTGTTGTGTTTTTTTTTTTTTTTTTTGTGTGTGTGTGTGTGTGTGTGTGTGTGTGTGTGTGTGTTTTGGCTACTCTAATACCAAGATGTAGTGGGCAGAAGTATTTGGATTTCTACTCCTGGTGATAGGCAACCGAAGCCATTTGCTGGACAGATCTTCCCTCCGTTGTCAGTCCACACAGGTCTCTGCTGAGTTGACCCTTGTTCACATGTCTAAGGCTCCTTCAGTTTTCCCAGATCACCTATCTGTGTTTGCAACTCTTGGGCATACAGAAGTCATTTTGCTGTTCTCAAGCCATGCTGGGGCCAGGTAAACTCTGCGAGATTATGTAAAACTCCATTTGCCTCAACACTCCCACGCTGCCGTTTCTTCTCTTGGATCTTGCTGCTTCTTGGCTTCTCCATAGGAAATGTTCTCAGATCTTGTGTCCTTTGGGCTTAGCCCTGGGGTGCTGAGTGTGAGTCCCTATCATCACTTCCCTGCCAGCTTCCTCTGACCCAAGAATTTCATTCTTTTCTAGCTGCAGAGAGAGGAAATATTACTGAAAAAAAAACACACCAACTCATCTTGTTTTCTCTCAAATTGATTGTCATCATCCTATGTTCTTTTGTTCCACAGGCTCCCTAGATTTTGGAAACCTGAAAGCCAGGGAAAGACCCTTGTTTTTACTTTGTGTTATGCATTAACACCTTTTACTTGAGGTTTTGGGCCCAGAAGGGCCAAGTTGGGTAAAGGGAGAAGGATATTGGGCATGTGGGTTGGCGGGAAACGTCAGTGGATATTTCAAAATTATCTCCTCAGCCCTTCTTTTAACAGGTGAAGCGACAGAGTCTCAGAGACGTAACTGATTTTCCAAGGCTACAAACACTTAGTGGTGGATCAGAGAGAACAAACTCTGGATAACCTAACTACTACCCTTCTGTTCTTTGTTGTTAAATATTGTCTAACAGTTATTTGAAACATGGATTTTAGGTTTTACAACCCAATACATATTTTACCTAGATTTTTAAATACATTGTAATTGCCAGCATGAGGCTTCTTAGCAAATGGATAAATTTAATTGCTGAAATTTCTTAGTCATTACGGGTTCAGTCCTTTAAGGTCAAATATGCCCTTTTTAATGTTTACTTTTTTCAGTGGAAACATTGTCTAGAATCTGTTCTGCTTTTCCCTTTGTAAAAACAGGTGCAACTTGTTTGTCCTTCCATTCACATCCCCGAGCTCGGGAGGTCCTAGTGGAGGTGCTACGTTGATCCTTTGCTGGGGGACAAAGGGCACCACTTTGGATGTTGGTTCCTATGCTACGCTATGGTATAGTGATGCTCAAGGTCTTACTGGGTGAATGAAGTGTTTGCCTCACACCCTGTATTCAGCTGTGCTTTGACTTCTTTTTGTATTTTTTGTTTCCTTTTTGTATTTTTTGTTTCCTCCTTCCCACTAGGCTGACTGCCCCTGTTTTGCAGTCAATATTTAAGTACACTGTAAGGTGCCCCTCTCCCACAGCTCTCTTTCTGATGCCTTATTTGTATTCTGCCTTGGGTTTTGAAACTAGATTAATAAGCCTGGTGATATTGTTTGTAAAGTGAGAGTAAACAGCCTCTGAGGGAGGGCTCAGCAGCTTTCCTATGGGAAAGTTTGTGAGCTTCCTCTGCCCAGGCCTTTGCTAACATCTCTTTTGCCTGCTCTAAGGCCTTTTTGGCTTACATCCTGCATCCTGCCTCTGCTAGATCCGTGAGGTTGCAGGATGTCTGCACAGTGAGCAGGTGAAGAATAACTGCTTTCCTCTTTTTTTGTTGTTGTTGATTGAGAGATACTGTAAAATATTTTGCATTAGAATAAGCTATGTTCTTAGCATAGAGCTATTAACTAGGTATGTTGCAAATCAGAATTAAAAAAAAAATAACTGTAGAACCACAGAATAGCTTTGGGCAATCTGATCATTTACGATGCAAACTATACCACTGACCTTGGGGGATTTTTGAACATAGTTGTCAGTTTAAACAAAACTCCAAACCTAATGGAACTTTTGTTGGAGAGGGTGCTAGTTTGAGAACTGGTTGGACAGCTTTTGAAATGTAATTATGCACTTCTTCCCCGGAAAACAAATAGAAGTACTGGTACTTACTGCATATATTCTTTAAGGCTAACCATAAGGTCTTAGTTTTATCACTTTTTGGAAAATGGAGAACAATTTCCGGCACACAGAGAGGGCCTCAGCAGCTTTCCTACGGGAAAGTTTGCGAGCTTCCTCACAAACATTAATTGTCATGTTTACAGATGTTCCTCACTTACTTGTTACATTGTCATGTTGAATGAAGCTCTTTTTTTCAGACCCCTCCCCTTTTCACACTCCTGTTTTTTCTTCTCATTCTTTTCTCTCTCCCCTCTTCCCGATACAATTAATAAGTTCTTAGTTTCCTGTCAGTAGGTATTTGAATATTTAAGCAAACATAGTCCACCTTTTCAATATTCACTTGGCTCTCAGAAGAAATTGAATGTTTATATTTTTTTTCATCATGATTCCCTTTTGGGTCATTTATAAAAACACTAAATTTTCCTTTCATAAATATTTACCAAGTGCCTTCAAGGTGCAAAATATTAGAGTTATATAATTAAATATATCATGTATCTAGTTCCATATTTATATACTAGAGGCTCAGTGCGTGAAATTCGTGCATGGGTAGGGTCCTTAGGCCTGGCCGGCAATCAGGGCCTCTGGCTGCCAGCTGGAGCCTTCCTGGTGGTCAGCACATGATCTCCTGGTCGAACTCCTGAAGGGACACTTTGCATATTAGCTTTTTATATATATAGATACGATCATATATGGAACATTTCTGCATGTGAGTTGTTTCATATGACTCAGGTATAGAGTGCAAGGTTGAGGTCAAGCTGGGGGTGGGTGCAGAGACTGAAGGGAGATGTAGCTGGGAGGGCAGGCAGTGGCCAGTTTGTGGCCACGGGGAGGAGTTTAAGTTTGATTCTGATGGCTTCAAGATACTGCTGTAGTAGTTTAAGCAAGGGAGTGACGTGATACAATGAATGTTTTAGAAATATTATTCTGGTTGCAGTGCCAACATGGACTAGTGGGAAGAGTTAGGAGACTGAAGCCTTAATCCAAAAAGAAATGAAGAGCGCCTGAATTAAGGTAGGGCAGGTGGCTGGACAGCAGGGCACAATGAAACAGACAGCAAGAGGTATTCCAGTGACAGACTCCAAATTTGGTAGTGGTGATGACAGAAAGCCATGCGTTTTAACCCCATGAAATTGCCGTTTTTATAGGTAAAAAATGATCAGATCAGCAATTTAATATGGTTCAACTTAATCCATTGCAGCAGATTGAGGAGTGATAGTGAGGACCTGAGTAGATAATAATTTGCAGTAATATTGGCTATGATGGAAAGAAAAAAAATTGGACAATAGCTGTAAGAAGTTATATAGGATTTTCTTTAAAAGAATGTTTATATGCTGAAGGGAAAAATGTATGTTCCTTTTTAATGACCCTTTCTCCTGCTCGAAAAACGTTTCACCCTAGTTTTCTGGGATTTCACAATGACATGACTTGACATGGTCCCTTATTTATTTATTTGTGGGAGGCCCTCAGTAGCCTTTTCCTTCTGTGTTTTTTTTTTTTTAACAATTTATTTAAACTAAAAAAACACAAAAAAACAAAAGACAGTTCACACTTTTTTTTTTTCCCCCCCCCAATACCTTCTCTGGCAACCACCAGTCTGTTCCCTGTATCTATAAGATTTTTTTAATATTTTGTTGTTTAGATATTTCATCTAAGAGAGGTCAAATGATATTTGTCTTTCTCTGCCTTATTTCATTTAGCAAAACCCCTTGAGGTCCATCCACATTGCCACAAATAACAAGATTTCATTCTTTTTTTAAAGGTTGAATGTATATATCATAATTTCTTTGTACATTCAATCATAGATAGACACTTAAGTTGTTTTTATATCTTAGCTATTGTGAATAATGTTGTAGTGAACATGAGGGTGCATATCTCTTTTTGAGGTAGTATTTTTGGTTTTCTTTGGATAAATATCTAGAAGTAGAATTGTGATCACATATTAGTTCTATCTTTGATTTTTTGAGGAACCTCCATAATGTTTTTCATAGTGGTTACATCGATTTACATTTTCAAAAAGAATGCACAGTGTTCCCCTTTCTCCACATCCTTGCCAACACTTGCTATTATTATTTACTAGAGACCCGGTGCACAAAAATTTGTCCCGGCCTATGCCCTCTCCCAGTCTGGGACCCCTCGGGAGATAACGACCTGCTGGCTTAGGCCTGCTCCCGGGTGGCAGAGGGCAGGCCCAATCCCTAGGTGCAGCCCCTGGTTGGGCTCAGAGCAGGGCTGATTGGGGAGTTGGGGCACCGCCCCCTGTCATGCACAGAGCAGGGCGGATTGGGAGGTTTCGATGCCACCCTCAGTCACACTCAGGGTGGGGCCGATTGGGGGGTTGGGGCCCCGCCCCCTGTCACACTCAAGGCAGGGTCGATGGGGAGGTTTCAGCGCCACCCCCTGTCACGCACAGAGCAGGGCCAATCAGGGGGTTGGGGCACTGCCCCCTGTCACTCACAGAGCAGGGCCCATCACGTGGGTTGGGGCTCCGTACCCTGTCACGCACAGAGCAGGGCAGATCAGGGGGTTGGGGTGCCGCACCCTGTCACACTCAGGGCAGGGCTGATGGGGAGGTTATGGCTCTACCCCGTCACACAGAGAGCAGGGCCTGTGGGGGGGGGGTTGGGGCACTGCACCCTGTCACACACAGAGCAGGGCCGATCAGGGGTTGGGGCGCTGCACCCTGTCACACACAGAGCCGCAGGGTGATCAGGGGGTTGGGGAGCTCCCCCCTATCAGGCACAGAGCAGGGCTGATTAGGGGGTTGGGGTGCCTTCCCCTGTCACAAACAGAGCAGGGTGGATAGGGAGGTTGTGGCCCCGCCCCCTGTCACACACAGAGCCGCAGGGCAATCAGGGGGTATGGGTGCTGCCCCCTGTCACACTGATCCCGGTGCTGGGAGGCCTCGTGGCTCCGCTGATCCCAGTGCTGGGAGGCATATTACCCTTTTACTATATAGGATAGAGGCCTGGTGCACGGGTGGGGGCTGGCTGGTTTGCCCTGAAGGGTGTACTGGATCAGGGTGGGGGTCCCCACTGGGGTGCCTGGCCAGTCTGGGTGAGGAGCTGACGGCTGTTTTCAGGCTGGCGGGTGACTGAAGCTCCCAACTGCTCCTTTTTTTCTTTTCTTTTTTAATTCTGGGCCAGCTTTAGCTCTGAGGCTTGGCTCCAGCTCTTAGGCCTCGGCTGCTGAAAGCAGGTATCTGGTTTGTTTGGGTTCTATAATCGAAACACTGTTTCAACTCTAGCTCTGAGATCCCGGCTGGCTGAAAGCAGGTTTCTGGGATTTTGTTTAGATTCTATATTTGTAACAATGTTTCATTGTCTCCGCATTTTGTTATGCTTTCTTGGTGCACCCCCTAGTGGTCTTTGTGCGCAGTCTTGTAGTTAAGCCTTGATTGTTGTAGCTAATACCAGGGAGGGTTTGACCTCCAGGCCAAGTGGCTGTGAAAATTAGCTGTGTCTGCAGTGAGAGAACTTCTGTCCTCTAGGGAGGTGCTAATCTAGCCTTTGCCTGAGGCTATCCGGCAAATGCCTTTGTGCAGGGCTTGGGCGGGGCGGGTGGGTCTCTCGGGATCAACAGGGCAGGCCGGAGAGAGCAGTTATGGCGGCTCTCAGTCCTGTCCCCAGGGACTCTGCCTCTCTGAGTCCCAGCGACCGCTGCAAACCTCAGAGAGAAAGCTGCACTCGCTCTGACCGAAGCCAGACAGTCCCGCTTCTCCCGTTTGAGTCTGGGTCCCTAAAGACTCACCCGGATCTGGAGCTCAGAGTCTGCGACTCCCTCCCGATTGAAAACAACAACCGCGCCCTCCGCCGCCAGCCTGTTCCGCGCACTCCGCACCTCAGAATTTGACTTCAGCACTGCGCCTCCTCTGAGTGTCCGTATGCGTTTCTCTTTCCTCCTAGTCGTAGGACTTCCACTCAGCCAGCGTTCCTGTGGTTCTGGGTGATGTCCGTTTCGTCTTTTAGTTTCACTTTTGAAGTAGTTGTTCAAAGCAGCAAACTCCGGCGTTAACCTATGCCGCCATCTTGGTTCTCTCTCCAGATAGTTCTAATGTGTAACAATGTTTCAAACTGCAAGCGCAGAGGCCGGCAAGGCAGGCAGGGAACCTTGGAGTCCTCCATCACTGAAGCAAGCAAGCCTCATGTTCGCTTCAAGCTGCCTGGCTGCCGGCCGCCATCTTGGCTGGCAGTTAATTTGCATATCGCCCTGATTAGCCAATGGGAAGGGTAGCGGAGTGACACCAATTTGCATGTTTCTCTTTTATTAGATAGGATAATATCCATTCTAATGTGAAGCAATGATTCATTGTGGTTTTGATTTGGATTTTCCTAATGAAAAAATGTTGAACATCTTTTCATGTACCTGTTGGCCATCTGATGTCTTCTTTGAAAAAATGTCTGTTCATATCTTCTGCCTATTTTTTAAAATATATGTTCTTATTGATTTTAGAGCAAGGAAGGAAGAGTGATAGAGAGATAGAAACAGCAATGAGAGAGAAACGTTGATCAGCTGCCTCCTGCATCCTCCCCCCCACCTCCACTAGAGATCAAGCCTGCAACCCAGGCATGTGTTCTGAGCTGGAATCAAACTGGTCACCTCTTGATTCATAGGTTGACACTCAGCCACTGAGCTACACTGACTGGGCCTGCCAATTTTTAAAAAATAACTTAAAAAATTTTAATTACAGTTAACACACAATATTATATTAGTTTCAGGTGTGCAAGATAGTGATTAGACATTTATATAACTTACTAGAGGCCAATGCATGACATTTGTGCACTGTAGGGGGGGGTCCCTCAGCCCGGCCTGTCCGGGAGCCCTCAGGGGATGTCTGACTGACAGCTTAGGCCCACTCCCCACCAAGCCACAATCAGACATCCTTAGTGTTGCTATGGAGGCAGGAGAGGCTCTTGCCACCACTGCTGCTCTCACCAGCATGAGCCTGGCTTATGGCTGAGCAGTGCACACTGACTACCAAGGGGCAGCTCCTTCATTGAGTGTCTGCCTCCTAGTGGTCAGTGTGCATCATAGCGACCTTTGTTCTGCCATTCGGTCGATTTGCATATTAGCCTTTTATTATATAAGATAAGGCAATCACTCTGTAAGTCTAGTACCTACCTGACACCGTGCATAGTTATTAAAATACTAGAAGCCTGGTGCATGGAATTCGTGCACTTGGGGGTGGAGGTCCCTCAGCCTGGCCTGTGCCCTCTCAGTCTGGGAGCCTTGGGGAGCAGGCCTAAGCTGGCAGTTGGACATCCTTAGCACTGCTGTGGAGGTGGGAAAGGCTCCCGGCACTGCCACTGCATTCGCCAGCCATGAGCCCAACTTCTGGCTGAGCCGCACTCCCCCTGTGGAATCGGGCCGAAACCGGCTCTCTGACATCCCTCAAGGGTTCCTGGATTGCGAGAGGGTGCAAGCCAGGCTGAAGAACCCTACCAGTGCATGATCAGGGCCAGGGGAAGACGAGAGAGGTTGGTCAGCTTGGGAGGGACCACAGGAGGGCTCCAGGGCATGAACGGATCATCTTACTCAGTCCTGATCGGCTGGACCCCAGCAGCAAGCTAACATACTGGTTGGAGTGTCTACCCCCTGGTGATCAGTGCATGTCATAGTGATTGGTTGACTGGTTGACTATCTGCCCCCTGGTGGTCAGTGCATGTCATAGTGAGCAATTGAGTGGCCTTAGCATATCATTAACATATTATGCTTTGATTGGTTGAATGGCCGACCGGTCGACCGGACACTTAGCATATTAGGCTTTTATTATATAGGATTATTGATTATATTCTTTATGCTGTACTTTACATCCCATGACTGCTTTTACAATGGGAAATTTGTAATCTTAATCCTTTCTACTTTTTCACCCACCTCCCCAACTTCTGCTTACTTTTTAATTGGATTGTATTTTTTGTTGTTGCTATTGAGTTACATGAGTTCTTTATGTATTTTTTATATTAGCCCCTTATCAGACATACATGATTTGAAAATATTTTCATCCATTCAGTAGGTTACCTTTTCATTTTGTTGATGATTTCCTTTGCAGCTCAGAAACTTTTTTAGTATGATGTAGTCACACATTTAATTTGTGTTTGTGGCTTTTGCTTTTGGTGTCAGATTCAAAACATTGTCAACAACACTTACGACAAGGAGCTTACCACTTATGTTTTCTCCTAGGAGTTTTATCGTTTCAGGTCATATGTTTGAAGCTTTAATCTATTTTGAGTTAATGTTTGCGTATGTAAGATAGTGATCGAGCTTCATTCTTTTACACATGGGTGTTCAGTTTTCCCAACACCATTTATTGAAGCGACTCGCTTTCTCTCATTGCATATTCTTGGCTCTTTTGTTGTAAATTAATTGACCATATATGCTTGAGTTTATTTCTGAGCTCTCTCTTCTGTTCCAGTAATCTGTGTCTGCTTTTATACCAATACCATATCTTTTAAATTACTATGGCCTTATAGTATAGTTTGAAATCAGGAGGCATGATGTCTCCACTTTTGTTTTTCTTTATCAAGATTGTGTTGGCTATTTAGAAATTTTTGGAGTTCTATAAAAATTTTAGGATTATTTTTTTCTATTTTTTTGAAAAGTGCCATTGGCATTTTCATAGGGGTTGCACTGAATCTATAGAGAACTTTGGATAATATAAACATTTTCACAATATTAATTCTTCCAGTCTATTAGCATGGAATATCTTTCTATTTATTTGTGTTTTTTAAAATTTTTTATTAATATTTTATGGAGGTCTTTTACCTCCTTGGTAAAATTTACTTCTAGGTATTATTCTTTTTGATGCAATTGTAAATGGGATTGTTATCTTTATTTCTTTTTCTGATAGTTCATTATTAGTGTATAGAAATGCAGCAGACTTTTGCATGCTGGTTTTGTACCTTGCAACTTTACTGAATTTGTTTATTTGTTCAAATGGATTTTTTTAAATTGAGTCTTCAGGGTTTTTGTATGTATAATATCATGTCATCTGCAAATAATGACAATTTTACTTCTTTAAATATGGATGCCTTTGATTTCTTTTTCTTGCCTAATTGTTCTGCCTAGGACTTTCAATAGTATATTGAAAAAGTGTGATGAGAGTGGGCATCCTTGTCTTATTGCCGATCTTAGGAGAAAGGCTTTTAGCTTTTCACCAGTGAGTACAATGTTAGCTATGGGCTTGCCTTATTTGGCCTTTATTATATTGAGGTATGTTTCCATTACACCCACTTTATTGAGAGTTTTATCATAAATGGATGTTGAAAAGCTTCTCCTAGAACAAAGAGACGACAATGAAGAAGAAAATAGGAGAGAAATATATAAAAATAAGAGTATCACCCTCTAGAGAACCAACATCCCAATACTAGGAGTTCCAGAAAAAGAGTATTAAAACAAAAGAGAATTTCCCAGCACTGGAAGATAAGAGTTATTAGAATATATTCAAAGTGCTGAAAGAAAACAAAATTTCAACCAGGAATACTCTATCTTGCAAAGTTTCATTCAGAATCCAATGAGAGATAAAGAGTTTTCCAGACCAGTGGAAGCTTTAAAGGTTAAAAAACAAAAGTAGTAAAAATAACTGGTTACAATAATTAGTTAAGGGATACACAAGATAAAACGATGTAAAATGTGACGTCAAAAACATTAAACGTGTGTGTGGCAGGGGAGGGAGAGTAAAAATATTGATATTTAGAAGAGGATCAAACATAAACACAGAGGCACTTTCTTTGTATTCAAGTACTCATTCCTGCGAGCATATTGTATTTTCAACACTTTCCATTTTCTGCTTTGGTGTGAGAGAGTTTTGGCTGTATGGAGGCAGATCCAGGAAGTTTATTGTCAGCCCCCCCTTGCACTCTCACTTTTGGAGATCGACACCTCCAATTCCTTAATCTTTGTGAGGTTTTATAGTAGAGCTTGTTTTGCTTCTGGGCTTCATTTTTGTAAATTGTGGCTACCTTTTTGATAAAATAATAGGAGTTTTTGATAAAATAATAGGAAAATATTTACAAGACATTCTCATGCCAGCTTATCAATGTATACTGTTTTTAATGTGTACCTTTACTTATTTGTTTATATACTGGCAACTTACTATATATATTACAATAGTGAGACACAAGAATAAATATCCGTCTTGTAGAATACATTTTGAGGTTCTTACTGCCTATCAAGTCATGGCCAAAGTAAACTTCCTTTAATATATTAGAAGAGTTTTTATTTAAAGCAATATCTTATTATAGTTAAAGCATGTTTAAGGTAATTCTTTCTATAAATGCTTTTTAGAGATCCTCTTTTTATTATTATTTTTTTAAATAAATCTTTATTGTTCAGATTATTACAGTTGTTCCTCTTTTCCCCCCATAGCTCCCCTCCACCCAGTTCCCACCCCACCCCCTGCCCTTCCCACCCCCACTGTCCTAGTCCATAGGCATACGATTTTTGTCCAGTCTCTTCCCCCCCACCCAAACCCCCTTCCCCCTGAGAACTGTCAGACCACTCCCTTTCTATGCTCCTGATTCTATTCTATTCACCAGTTTATTTTGTTTGTCAGATTCTTTATTTGCTTGATTTTTAGATCCACTTGTTGATAGATGTGTATTTGTTGTTCAAAATTTGTATCTTTACCTTTATCTTCTTCTTCCTCTTCTTAAAGAATACCCTTCAGCATTTCATATAATACTGGTTTGGTGGTGATGAACTCCTTTAGCTTTTTCTTGTCTGTGAAGCTCTTTATCTGACCTTCAATTCTAAATGATAGCTTTGCTGGGTAGAGTATTCTTGGTTGTAGGTTCTTGCTACTCATCACTTTGAATATTTCTTGCCACTCCCTTCTGGCCTGCATAGTTTCTGTTGAGAAATCAGCTGACAGTTGTATAGGTACTCCCTTGTAGGTAACTAACTGTTTTTCTCTTGCTGCTTTTAAGATTCTCTCTTTGTCTTTTGCTCTTGGCATTTTAATTATGATGTGTCTTGGTGTGGTCCTCTTTGGATTCCTTTTGTGTGGGGTTCTCTGTGCTTCCTGGACTTGTAAGTCTATTTCTTTCACCAGGTAGGGGAAGTTTTCTGTCATTATTTCTTGAAATAGGTTTTCAATATCTTGCTCTCTCTCTCTTCTTCTGACACCCTTATAATTCTGATGTTGGTACACTTGAAGTTGTCCCAGAGGCTCCTTGCACTATCTTCATATGTTTGTATTCTTTTTTCCTTTTACTTTTCTGGTTGGGTGTTTTTTGCTTCTTTGTATTTCAAACCTTGATTTGATTCTTGGGATCCTCTAGTCTGCTGTTGGATCTCTGTATATTATTCTTTATTTCAGTCAGTGTATGATTAATTTCTAATTGGTCCTTTTTCATATCCTTGAGGGTCTCACTATATTTCCCGGAGGTTTCTAGAACTGTAGTTTTGAACTCTATATCCAGTAGTTTGCTTTCCTCCATTTCTTTCATTTGTGACATGTTTCTTTGTCTTTGCATTTTGGCTGCTTTCCTGTGTTGATAGAGTGGCTTTCTGTGCTAGGTGTCCTATAGGGCCCAGTGGCTCAGCCTCCTAATTACCTGAGGTGGACACTCTTGGCGCACCCCTTTGTGGGCTTTGTGCACAGTCTTGTTGTAGTTAAGCCTTGATTGCTGTTGGTATCGCTGGGAGGAATTGACCTCCAGGCCAATTGGCTGTGAGGGCCAGTTGTGTCTACAATGGGAGAACTTCTGTGCTGGAGACACCCTTATGGGGCAGGACTTGCTTCAGTAGGACTTTGGAGCTCACTGAGTCTGCCCCCTGAGTGTGTCTTTTATGGATGTGAAGAGTTGTAATCTGGATGGTCCCACTCTGATTACTGGGTACACTGGCTCTTGGATCTCCAAGGAGGTGCAAAGTCAGCCACTGCCTGAGGCACCCAGCAGGAGCTATAGAGAGATCTGCAGATTCCTCCTCTTTGTTTGGGGTTTGGAGGTGCCCAGATGATGCACAGCTGTGAAGCAATGCAAGCTGCTGACAAACCTTAGGCATTCTTTTGGAAGCTCTGGGGTTCTCTGACCCAGCTGTAGTTTGACAGGTTTTTAGGCGGAGAAAGGCCAGGCCATTTGTATGCAAAAGCTGCTGTGCACAGCTTGGGTAGGGTTGTAAATTGGGTAGGGTGGGGTCTCAAGGAATCACTAGGGCGGAACAAACAGAAGTGGCTGCCAGTCAGCCCTGCTTTAGAGAGGTCCCCACGTCTCTGCATTCTGTGCCCCCTGTGCAGGAACAATGACCGCTGCAAGCACCTCTGCAAGAAAGCCGCCCTCACGTTCCAGCACGTTGCCAGACGGTCCAGTTTCTTTCCGTATGAGTCTGGGACCCCAGATTCTCGCCTGGAACTGGATTTTAGATCAGTTGGGAGCTTGTATCTCCCTCCCAATCGAAAAAGACAACAGTGTACCCAGCTGCCAGCCCCTTTCGTGCCTGCCTCTGTACTTCCACACTTCCACACCTCTGCACCTTCTACTGGACTCAATGCGCTTTTCTCTTTCCTTCTAGTTGTAGAATTTCCACTCAGCCAGCATCCCATGGTTCTGGATGATATTCATTTTGTCTTTTAGGTGTAGTGTTAATGTGGTTGTGCACAGCAGCCAGTTCAGGTGTTTACCTATGCCATCATCTTGGTTGTCTCTAGAGATCCTCTTTTTATTGAGAAGATATTAAACATAACTTTAAGAAAATAGAAGTTATAACTGACTGAATTGTCATTCATGAATAAATAATTTTTCTCCTTTTTATTTAGTCTCATGAATTTAAGAGAAAATATACAGTTGGAACCAGACAAAAGTTAAATTAGTTTAAATAATAGTACTCCCAAGAACATGAGTAAGTCAGGTACTTGAGTCATTGAAAAATTTTGTTTTCTAATCCACAGGTAACGATGTTAGATTTTACAATCAACTGCAATCTCCTAATGTTAACCTGGAGATTATACTTTTCCATTTACCAATTGTTCTTTAAGTAATTCTAAATTCATACTAAATGTATGACTTTATATCTCTGTGGATGGGTTTGAGAATATTATGAATGAGCTATTCTGGCTGCTTAACAACCCCTGACCCTCACCCTTCCTGGCCCCAGCTGTTAAACCATTTGCTTGTCTAGTGTAACAGCCTGGAGGAGGTTTTAGTATATGTGCTGCCGAAGCGAGCACAGGAGGAGGTTTTAATATAAAGACTGGAAAAGCAAGAATAATGGCCAGTACTACTCTTAAATTTTGATACTATAAAGATAAACATTTATGATGAAATATTAGTTGACAATTATGTTTATCTAAATAGAGAAACTGGATGATATCCAGAAGAGGAAGACTGAAAAGGGGGGAAAAAAAGTACAAAATGTATACTTTTTCATATTAATTCTTTTATTTTCACTGTAATGTTCTGTATTTTAAGTTATTTCCAGAAGTTTTAAAATAAAACCTCATGTTTTAATGTCTATATTGCTACTTTGCTATCATGCTATTAATATGAGTCATGATAATCTTGAACTTATGAGAATGAAACTACCAGATTTAATCTTTCCTTCCAGAGCTACTTTTGTGTCAATTTGAAGTAACCTTCCTTTCCCTTGAACTTTTTGCTATATACCTATAATGAAGGCACATGATATTCCTGTTTTAGATTTTTATTTTCCTAATAGCTCCTTCCAGGTTTATTCAGCGTGACTCAGCTTCTTGAAAGCGCCTCAGTATCTTTTGTTGAATACAAACCAACAAAAGATAATGAAATAAGATTGTGAATTCCCAGGAAATGCAATCTGATACAATCATGACCCAATACTTCATTCACTGATATTCCTAAGGGACTTTGCTACGAAATCACTCCTCTTTAGAAGCTAAGGCTGAAGGCTGAAGGCTTAACCACTTTTTAAAACTTGAGTTTGTTGGTTTTATTAAATCTGTAAAGTTGAAGTAATAACAACTACCACATAAATTTCTTATGAGAACTAAATGAAATAATGTTTGTAAAGTGTTCACCAATGCCTGGCACACTGTAAATGCTTAGTTATTGTTAGCTTTCATAGTCCACTGGAGGCCTGGTCACAAAATTTGTGCACTCGGTGGCGGGAGGGAATCCCTCAGCCTGGTCTGCACGCTGTTACAGTCCAGGAGCCCTCAAGGGATGTCCGACTGATGGGGAGCAGACCTAAGCCATCAGTCAGACATCCTTAGTGCTGTGGAAGTGGGAGAGGCTCCTGCCATCGCCGCTGCACTCACTAGCGGTGAGCCCAGCTTCTGGTTGAGTGGTGCTTCCCTTGTGGGAGTGCACTGACCACCAGGGGGCAGCTCCTGCATTAAGCATCTGCCCTCTGGTGGTCAGTGTGTGTCATAGCGACTGGTTGTTCCACCATTTGGTTGATTTGCATATTAGCCTTTTATTATATAGGACTAGTAGCCCAGTGCACAAAAATTTGTGCACTTGGTGGGGGGTCCCTCAGTTATTAAATATTTATTGGCACAACACTGACTACATTGGTGGTGGTGGTGGACTTGTCAGAATGTGTTATATTATGCAGATGAAAATCTATTTAAACAGATTTGATGTAGATATTTTCAAAGATGGAAGAATTGTCCCTGTCAACTATTTTAGCTGATTCATATCTTCAGTAATTGTCATCATTGCAAAGTTTTCAGTCCCCATATGGATTGCTGGATATAATAGGTCATGCGCTGTCCCTGTCCTTTGTAGCCTTTGTTGCCTTAAGGACTCCAGTTTTCCATTTATATGTTTAAGTACCAACCTTACCGGCTTAAAAATGTAAGCTTTTAACACTGCTCTCTCTGTTCCGTATCCTTCCGATGAAAAGTGGAGTTAGGTTGCAGCACAGGAGAGAAACTCAGAAGGGGAATATTGAAGTAATGAATGCAGTAGGAGAAGAGGGAACCTATTTTCCTGGCCACAGGCCTGGACCAAAGGTGGTCAGCTTCTTCTTCTGGCGGCTTCTTCTTCTTCTGTGCTTCCAGGGAGGGCAGTCAGTTATGTGTATATGTATGTGCATGCAAACATAGGCGTGTACATGTGTGTATGTGGAAATCTACTGGGCAAGTGAAAACCATAGAAGAGTTACCCCCTATCTCTTGAATCTTCCAGAGATATCCCCCACTTTTTTATTCTATCACTACTGGAGAGTCAGTATTTGCAGCCAGCCAGCCAGTGACTCTCTCAGTGTCTATTTCTGACTTCTTCTTTCCCTGTCTTCCAACCCCTAATCATATTTCCACCTGGATGCACCATTTTTACTCCCAATATGCTGTATAAAGAAGGAGTCAGGATGCTGTCTTCCCATGAATAGTACTCAGTAACAAACCAATTGCATTTTAGTTGGGCAATGCCCCTACCCACCCTTCAAATCCCTTCCACCATGCTTCTCTGATCACCGGCTGGGGGGCAGGCAAAGGTGGCCCTGGTTCTCCGATCCAGGGCCGGGGGGCAGGGCAAAGGTGGCTCTTGCCTGCCACCTGGGTTTCCGATCACTGTCCTTCCCCTTTCACCTCCCATCATTGTGCCTATGTATGCAAATTAACCACCATCTTTTTTGGCAGTTAATTTGCATATCACCCTGATTAGCCCATGGGAAGCGTAGCAAAGGTATGGTCTATTACCATGTTTGCCTATTATTAGATTAGATGGTACATTCTTTTGCATATCTCTTGTCAATTAAATTACTTGAGAATAGATTGGATTTTTTGGAAAAAAACAAATATCATTTAAAGCAATGTCTTAGTGACTTTGATTGAACACTTTGATTATAGTAAACCCACTGTGGGTCAAAAATCCAGGTGTAGAAATGAAGAAGAGGACACATTTTCTTGTGTGGATGGCAAACTGTCTCTGAAAGCAATTCCAAAAATTACAGATTTATAGAACTTCCAAAATGGACTCCTGTATAGTAGTTGTCAACCTCAAGGATGCAAAGAAGAATAATATCATTGGCCAGCATTAATGCAATCACAAAACATCTTTTGTGTGCCAGGTATGTGGTGTAGTCCCTGCCCTTGTGATCTAGTGGGAGAGACAGACTTCAAACACTAACACAATTTTGCAAGCCACATGGTGCTATGACTGCCTGTGTTATGGATACGTGAACTAGTCAGAGATGTCAGCGTGTGTATATATTCATCAGAGTTTGATGTGAGAGGAATACCCTGACTCTAATGTGAGGAATGAATGATTGTGGTAGGAGGTGGTGAGACTGGTTGTGGGTTATAATAGTTAAGAGACTACAGTGGGGATTTGGATATTTAGGTAGAAATTTAATGGTTTGGTGATGAATTGGATTGGGGATAGGGGGGACATCAGGAAGACTTCCAATTTCTGTCATCTGCAGCTGGCTTCTTTGGGGTTCCATTCCAGAGATGAGGAACATCAGAAGACAACCAGCTTCTTAAGTCCTTAAAGCATTAGAGTTAATAATTCTTTTTTTAAAAAAATATATCTTTATTGATTTCAGAGAGGAAGGGAGAGGGATAGAGAGTTAGAAACATCGATGATGAGAAAGAAACATTGATCAGCTGCCTCCTGCACACCCCCTCCTGGGGATGTGCCCACAACTGAGGTACATACCCTTGACTGGAATCGAACCTGGGACCCTTCAGTCTGCAGGCCGACGCTCTATCCACTGAACCAAACCGGCCAGGGTGAGCTAATGATTCTTAAAGAACATTCTAATCAGGTAGAATGGCATAAAGGCTAAATAGAAATATAAGTATTATGCTGGGGACAATCAATTCTGAGTGAACTTTCAAGGAGGAGAGGCATTTCAATAAAAAATAGGTTTCAAAATGTTTGGAAGATTTCTAAAAAAAAATGGGAGGAATGAAAGAAGGAAGGAAAGGAGAAAGGAAGAAATAAACCCTTCTCCCCTCAAGCCCCAAAGAAACCACAAGAGGAAAGAGAATTTCTGATGGAGGGATAAGCATAAGCAAGGATGCGGAGCCAAGAAAGGGCCCAATATATTTGGGAAACAGTCTATTAAACTATGAATGATTTTAACAATATATAAAGAAAACTAAAAGGTTTATTGATATACTTTATTAATTTAAAATGATTTAAAACATTAATTGTCATTAAGTAATTTTTTATGGATATCAGTTTTGTAAATATATTATTTTGACTAATAAAAATCTTGTTAAATTAAAGAGGTAGAGAAAATTAGAGTGATTAATTCTTAGCCCTAAACTCTCAATGAACAATCTCAATTTATCTGTTTTTCATACAATATGGTATGTAATGAGGTGATAAAATTAGGGTAACCCATGTAACTCTACATAGGGAGATAGTTGATTTCTTTTCTGCTATGTACCAACTCTTAAAGTACTGTATTTTTTTTGTCTGAAATTCCAGAGTGAAGAACTCATTCCTTTGGTTCCCATAGGAGATGTATTTTTCTCACAGAATGGTGATTTCTTATTATCAGTCATTTACTGGGGATCACCAAGCTTTTTATGTCAAGGGCTAGATAGCAAGCAATTTAAGCTTTGTGGGCCAAGAGGCAAAATCAAGGATGGCATTTTGGTACTTAAATAATGAGAGAAAATAAAGTTCCACAAATGCATATAGATGAAATTAAAAAATTATCAATGAACACTAGAATTTGAATTTCATATACTTTTCACTTGTCATGAATATTATTCTTATTTTGATTTTTTAACCATTTAAAAATGTAAAAACCATTCTTAGCTCATGGGCCAAACAAAAACAGGTAGTTGGAAAAGAGAGTCTAAATGGTGATGGACAAACAAAACAAAACACAAAAACAGGGGGTTTACTATATTTGGGGCGTTGATTGTTTTTTTCCAATTCTTAATTTACATTATATTGTGAAAGAGTTTTTCTGTCATTTTACGTGATCATATTTTTTGCTTTTGAACAAAAGAGAGAACATGGGGACATTGGTCATTGTTATTTGAAAGTGTGTACACAAATACACAAAAAAGGGGTAGTGGGACCTCTCTCTGGTGGAGGCATTTTTGGTTTGTCTAGTCTTGGCTTGCTGTTTTTGGAAAAGCCCTGGATAAGTAAAATGTCTGAAAAAATATTTCACCTTCATTTTTGAAGTGTTTGTAAAAATGAAATGATTATGGAAACTCATGACATTTTTTAGACTGTATCTGTGCACCCACTCTAAAATTTAGATTTTTGCTTAGCATAATACTCTCTAATTCCATCCATGCTGAAATAAGCCAGTCAGAAAAACATAGGTATAGCATGATCTCACTCATATGTGGAGTCTAATGAACAAAATAAACTGATGAACAGAATCGATCCAGAGACATAGAAGCATGGAACAGACTGAGGAATTTTATAGGGAAGGAGGAGTTGGGAGAGAGATTAACCAGGGAACTTATATGCATACTAGAGGCTTGGTGCATGAAATTAGTTCACAGGTCAGGTCCCTAGGCCTGGCTGGTGATCAGGGCTGATTGGGGCCTTCTGGCTGCTGGATGGGGCCTTCCTTCATTCCGGGTCACCCCCTGGTGGTCAGTGCACGTCATAGTGAGCGTTTGAACTCCTGGTCTCCCGGTCGAACTCCTGTGGAGACAATTTGCATATTAGGCTTTTATATATATAGATATTCATAGCCCATAGACACAGACAATAGTGTGGTGAAGGCCTGGGAGGGGCTGGTGTAGAGTGGAGGGCATCGATGGGGAAAAAAACAAAGAGAACACCTGTAATATTTTCAACAATACTAGTAAAGATAAATTTTTAAAATATAAAATTTAGATCTTAGTCTCACAAAACCATTATCATTGTGGGGCATGGAGTTTATTTTTCTTAAAATATAAATTACATGATGATTACCAAAATGACAAGTTGATTTCTTTTTTAAAAATTTTTTATTAAGAGTATTACAGATGTCCACCTTTCCCCCTATTACCCTCCTCCAGCCAGTTCCCACCCCACCCCAAGCCTTCACCACTCCATTGTCTGTGTCCATAGGTAATGTATATATGCATATTAGTTATTTGGTTAATTTCTTCTTAGCCCCCACCCCTTCCCTTTGAGATTCATCAATTGGTTCCATGTTTCCATGCCTCTGGTTTTATTTTATTCATCAGTTTATTTATTCATTAGATTCCTTGTTCATTTATTTTGATTTTTAGATTCAATTGATAGATATGTATTCATTGCCATTTTATTATTCATATTTCTTCTTCTTCTTCTTCTTCTTCTTCTTCTTCTTCTTCTTCACTGATTTTAAGATTCTTTGTCTTTAACCTTTGGCATTTTAACTATGATGTGTCTTGATGTGGGCTTCTTTGGGTTAATCTTGTTTGGGACTTCCTGTGCCTACTGAACTTGTAAGTCTATTTCTTTCACCAGGTAGGGGAATGTTTCTGTCATTTTTTTCAAATAGGTTTTCAATATCTTGGCGCGCTCTCTCTTCTCCTTCTGGCACCACCATAATGCAAATATTGAAGTTGTTCCAGAGTCTCCTTATACTATCTTTTTTAAAAAATATATTTTATTGATTTTTTACGGAGAGGAAAGGAGAGGGATAGAGAGTTAGAAACATTGATGAGAGAGAAACATCGATCATCTGCCTCCTGCACACCCCCAACTGGGGATATGCCTGCAACCAAGGTACATGCCCTTGACCGGAATCGAACCCGGGACCCTTTAGTCCGCAGGCCGATGCTCTATCCACCGTGCCAAACCAGTTAGGGATCCTTACACTATCTTCATATTTTTGGATCATTTCTCTTTTTGCTGTTCTGATAGGGTGTTTTTTGCTTCCTCACATTCCAAATCATTGATTTGATTCTTGGAATCCTCTACTCTATTGTTGAATTCCTGTAAATTACTCTTCATTTCAGTTAGTTGTATGCTTAATTTCTGACTGGTCCTTTTTCATGTCTTTGACATTCTCACTAAGATCCTTGAAAGTCTCACTAAATCCCTTGAAGCTCTCATTAAGATCATTGAGCAACCTTATAACCATTGTTTTAAACTCTGTATCTAGTAGTTTGCTTGCTTCCATTTCATTTATTTCTTTTTTTGGAGATTTCTTCTGTTCTTTCACTTGTGATATGTTTCTTCGTCTCCACATCTTGGCTGCTTACCTGTGTTTGTTTATATGTACTATGTGGAGATGCTATGTTTCCTGGAATTGGTAGAGTGGCCTTGTGTAGTAGGGCTCAGTGGCTGAGCCTCTCACTGAGCACTCTAGGTGCAACCCTGTGTGGGCTGTGTGCATAGTCTTGTTGCATTTGAGCCTTGATTGCTGTTGGCATCACTGGGATGAATTGACCTCCAGGCTCATTAGCTGTGAGGAACAGCTGCAGCTACAGCAGAAGAGTTGCTGTGTAGGGATGTCTCCTACAGGGGTGAGCAGGACTTGCTTCAGTGGCACTTTGGCGTGTGCTGAGTCTGTCCCTTGAGTGTGTCACTCGTGAATGTGTAAAGTTGTAATCTGTTATGGTCTGAAGCTGTCCTCTGGGTGCACTGGCTCTGGGGCCTCCAAGGAGGTGCAAAGTCAGCCATTGCCTGGCAGCTACAGAGTCATTTTCAGATGATACTATTTGTGTTTGGTATGGGAGTGCACAGATGGGGCCAGGCTGTCTTGGGCTTCTTATTGCTAAGGATTAGGAACACTGACACCAGCTGCTACTTGTTTGAGAGATTTTAGGAAAGTCTGAAGCCTGAGTGAGGACAGACAATTCATATGGAAAATCTGCTGCAAACAGGTTAAGTGGGGCTGAAAATTGGATGGGGCGGGGTGTAGGGAAATCACCAGGGCAAAGAGAACAGTGTGAGGTAGGTTGATGGAAACTCAGATATGGCTGCCAGTCATCTCTGTGATGGGGAGGTCTCAGCACAGGAATAATGACCCCTGTGAGCTTCCCTGTCTGGGAGATAGTTTTTCCCCAACTTCTTACTTTGATGCCAGACAATCCAGTTCTTCCTGTATGTCCCGCTGAGCCATTGGATCCAGTGCTGGAGCTCAGAGGGAACAATCCTGTGTAAGTTAATTCTCTGGCCCTTTAAGAGTAACTGCCTGGATTTCCAGTGGCCTCCATGTCCCTCATTCATAACCCCCGCTGGTTTTCACAGCCTGAAGTTATGGAAGTTATGGAGACTTCTCTTGCCAGCTCTGGAGCATGAAATTGAGGTCTGGTCTGGGGCTGGGACCCCTTGCTTTGCACGAGAGGCCTCTGCAGTCTAGATATCCCTCTGGATTGAAAAAAACAACACATGTGGTTGTTGGACCAGCCTATTCCATGCTACCGCCCCTCCTAACAGTGTCCATGCTTTCTGTTTTACTTCTCTCATTGTAGGACTGCCATTCAGCCAGCTTTCAAGTGGTTCTGAATGATGGTTGTTCTGTATTTTAGTTGTAATTCTGATGTGGTTGTGGAAGGTGGTGAGTACTATGTTTACCTATGCTGCCATCTTGGTTCTCTAGAAATTGATTTCAATTGTTCATCTAAATCCTTAATTAGTCATATTATCAAATAAAAACTATTTTTTATTAGTTATGTCAATTATTTCAGACATAATGTTCATGATTTTTTTAATTGAATTTATTAGGGTGACATCCTAATATATAAAAACCCAGGGTCCATAATGACCGACCGGAGGCTCGACCGAACACCGGAAGTCAGTCCTGCTGCGAGTGCAAGTGTAGTGACCCAGCACTGACTGCTGAAGGTGCCGGGGTCCAACCCCAGCAGGTCCAGGGGTCCCCAAAGGCGTGGACAGAGTCGGCGAAGACTAAATGACACGGAGGCTGAGTTCAGTTGATCATCATAGCCGGGTTCTCTTGTCAGGGTCTGGTCAGGATCTCTAGAGAGGTTCTGCTCCAGATCTCCAGTCAGGTTCAGTCACCAGGTTCTAGTCAGGCTCTCCTGCCAATCTCTGCAGTCAGGTTCAGTCCAGGATCCCCTGCCATGCTCTCTCGCCAGGCTCCGCCTCCAGGCTCTGAGGCCAGTCCCTGTCCAGGATCTTCTGGCATGCTCTCTCCAGCGAAGTTCTTCTGTCTCTAGAGAACGTTCTGTGTAGGTTCTGAGCCTAGGCTCTGTCTCTCTTGGTCCTGTCTTCCAAGCCCTGTGTTCTAAGTTCTGAGTTCTGAGTTCTGTGTTATGAGTTCTGTGTTCTGAGTTCTGAGTGTTTCTGTCTTGTTACAACTGTATTTATACCAGTTGATTCAATCCTATCAATCTCTATTACAAAGGTTAGGGCGTTTCTTATCTCCATTCCAGGGAGAAAAGATTATGTAGTTTAAGCATGATTGTTCATAGTTAAAGGGATTAATTACCCGCCTGGCACTTAGTTGAGGGGTTTTATTCCCTCCCTAACTTCAGGGGAAAATCCCTACCTGGGGATTCAACCTTTCTCGGAGAGGTGACCTTGGTTAAAACACAGTGCCAAGAAGGTGAGCAAACATATTAAGAACCGTATGCCATATATGCCAGGTCCCTTGAAACAGCAAGGATGGACCGGCTCCCGGCATGAAGGGGCTGCGGATCAGCCCCGGAGAGAGAGGCAGGGTCTGATCCACAGCCTCCATAGCAGCTGTTGATCAGCCATTGCCTCTCTCTTTCTCTCCGGGCTTCACCAGGAGCCATGACTCTGTTTCTCTCCTGGCCTCCACGGGGGCTGCTGATCAGCCCTGCCTCTCTGATCAGGCCTGGAGATAGGCCCAGAGATGCTGACTGGCATAGAAACCAACCAATCAGAACCAAATTGGCCAGCAGCGGAGGGCAGAAGGGGTGATCAGGCAGGCAGAGGAGAGCAGTTGGGGGCAAGATCAGGCTGGCAGGGGAGGGCCATTGGGGGCGAGATCAGGCCATCAGGGGAGGGCCATGGGGGCAAGATCAGGCCAGCAGGGGAGAGCAGATAGGGGTGAGATCAGGCCATCAGGGGAGGGCTGTTGGGGGTGAGATCAGGCCGGCAGGGGAGGGCAGCTGGAGGCCACTGTTGATTGTCTGAAAGTAAAAGAATTGGCATGATGAAAGTTAATGTGGAATTTTATCTTATGAGAGGGTTGGGCTCCCAAATGAGCACTTAAGTTGAAAATGATGAACAAATTACCCTTGAAAATCTCAAAGGAAAAGGGGCCATGTGAGATGACTACACTGTCTCCAAACATGTCCAAGGGACCTGAGGAGCCCAAGATATCCTGGCTGGTTAATATTTAGGACTATACCACTCCTTGAAACCAGAATCACACCTTAAGTGTGATACTCATCCTCTGAGGCTGCTGTAGGAACTGAGACGATTTAGGCAGCAGCCCAGTTAAGCTTGTCATCTCATGCACACACCAGACTTATTTTCCCTACTCCCAGTAGACAGAGTTCAATATTGGGAGCTAAATGAATATATGGTTACAAAGCAACTTGCAAATAAAATGAGTTCTAAATATAAAGGTGATATATATTAAAAGCTAAAGCTTGCTTAGAGGTACCCCCAAGAAATTCTTTTTTTTTTTTTAAAAAAAAGAATCTCTTTGATATAGCAAATAAAACCAGGGAAAGATGATATATAGTAGTTATCCAAAACAATATATATAGCCACAGAATATCTATTGAAATGATGTGACATTAAAATTCTGCTCTAGAGTTATCTCATTGTTTTCTTATCTTTTGTGACTTTTTGAATGGACACCAATAGTTCTCCTGGTTTTTGCAGCCACAAAAATAGCATTACTACTTCCTCTAACATTGGCCTGGTCTTCTATTTACTTAAGTTTGGAAAGTTCCTAATGTCTTCTGTTATTAAATTAGTTCATTTTTCAATTATTTCATTTTTCAATTATCAATGAGATGTCAGGAGCTGGTTGTATATTTCCAGATTATGAGGCTTAAAAATTGCAATAACCACACCTGAATTATTGTTTTTATTATAGAGTAATTTTAACATATCTTAGATTTACCCCATATAGAAAACAAGACTTCTTTGCACCTCAAAAATAATAAAAACTATTACATGGAAATTTATGGAATAGAAGAAAATATTTTCAAACCACATATCTCATAAGGGGTTAATATCCAAAATATTTCAGGGACTCAGATAATTAAATATAATAATAATCCTATCTAATAAAAGACAAAAAGGGTAATTAACCGTACCTCCGCTACGCTTCCCATTGGCTAATGAGGGAAATATGCAAATTAACCTCCAACTAAGATGGCAGTTAACCACCAACAAAGATGGTGGCTAATTTGCATACTTCAGGCAGGGTGGGACAGCGCCATCCTGCCTGCCCCGCCGCTATCCGGGCCTGCTATCTGTGACCAGAGCAGCAGGCATCCTGTATGGGACCTGACCCAGGGCTGGCGGGCGGGAACTTGGTGATCTGCCACCAGCCATGCCCCCAACCGCCCTCCCTTGGGGGATCTGGGGTTGGAGGGCGTGACCACAGCGATCTGCCACCAGCCACACCCACAAATGGCCCTCCCATGGGGGTACGGGGCTGGTGGGCGCAACTGTTCCTATCCGCCACCGGCCACACCCACAAATTCCAGATGAGAACCAGTGTCCTCGACTTTTTCAGAATTGTAAAATCAAATATGGTACATGGACCATGTGGAATGCAAAATCCAAGTAGTCCATGTATGGAAAATGGAAAATGTTCAAAGGGATATCCAAAAGAATTTCAAAATGCAACCATTGGAAATATTGATGGATATCCCAAATACAAACGAAGATCTGGTAGCACCATTTCTATTGGAAATAAAATTGTCGATAATACTTGGATTGTCCCTTATAACCCATATTTGTGCCTCAAGTATAACTGTCATATAAATGTTGAAGTCTGTGCATCAATTAGAAGTGCCAAATATCTATTTAAATACATCTATAAAGGGCACGACTGTGCAAATATTCAAATTTCTGAAAAAAAATATCAATCATGACGAAGTACAGGACTTCATTGACTCCAGGTATGTGAGCGCTCCTGAGGCTGTTTGGAGACTTTTTGGAATGCGAATGCATGACCAGTTTCGTGCAATCACAAGGTTAGCTATTCATTTGCTAGATGATCAGGATTTATATTTTCATGCAGATGATTTTGCTGAAGTTTTAGATAGGGCTAAAAGGCATAACTCGACTTTGATGGCTTGGTTCTTATTGAATAGAGAAGACTCTGATGCACATAATTATTATTATTGGGAGATCCCACAGCATTATGTGTTTAATAATTCTTTGTGGACAAAACACCAAAAGGGTGGGAATAAAGTATTAGGTAGACTGTTCACTGTGAGCTTTAGAGAACCAGAACGATATTACCTTAGACTTTTGCTTCTGCATGTAAAAGGTGCGGTAAGTTTTGAGGATCTGCCAACTGTAGGAGGTGTAACTTATGATACATTTCGTGAAGCTGCTAAACACCGGGGATTATTACTTGGTGACACTATCTGGAAAGATATGATTGACGATGCAATCATCCTTAATATGCCCAAAAAACTATGGCAACTTTTTGCATATATATGTGTGTTTGGATATCCTTCTGCTGCAAACAAATTATGGGATGAGAATAAATCTCATTTTATTGAAGATTTCTGTTGGGAATTACACCGAAGAGAAGGTGCCTGTGTAAACTGTGAAACGCATGCCCTTAACGAAATTCAGGAGGTATTCACATTGCATGGAATGAAATGTTCACATTCAAACTTCCGGACTATCCTTTATTAACGAATGCAAATACATGTGATCAATCGTACGAGCAACAAAGGGCAGAGGTTTTGATAAATTCTCTGAATGATGAACAGTTGGCAGCCTTTCAGACTATAACTTCAGCCATCAAAGATCAAACTGTACACCCCAAATGCTTTTTCTTGGATGGTCCAGGTGGTAATGGAAAAACATATCTGTATAAAGTTTTAACACATTATATTAGAGGTTGTGGTGGTACTGTTTTACCCACAGCGTCTACAGGAATTGCTACAAATTTACTACTCAGTGGAAGAACCTTTCATTCCCAATATAAATTACCAATTCCATTAAATGAAACTTCAATTTCTAGACTCGATATAAAGAGCGAAGTTGCTAAAATCATTAAAAAGGCCCAACTTCTTATTATTGATGAATGCACAATGGCATCCAGTAATGCTATAAACGCCATAAGAGAAATTATGAATTTGAATGTTGCATTTGGTGGGAAAGTTCTCCTTCTCGGAGGGGATTTTCGACAATGTCTCAGCATTGTACCACATGCTATGGGATCGGCCATAGTACAAACGAGTTTAAAGTACTGCAATGTTTGGGGATGTTTCAGAAAGTTGTCTCTTACAACAAATATGAGATCAGAGGATTCTGCTTATAGTGGATTGTTGGTAAAACTTGGGGATGGGAAACTTGATAGCAGTTTTCATTTAGGAACGGATACTATTGAAATCCCCCATGAAATGATTTGTAACAGATCTATTATTAAAGCCACCTTTGGAAATAGTATATCTATAGATAATATTAAAAAAAATCTAAACATGCAATTCTTTGTCCAAAAAATGAGCATGTTCAAAACTTAAATGAAGAAATTTTGGATATACTTGATGGAGAGTTTCACACATATTTGAGTGATGATTCCATTGATTCCACAGATGATGCTGAAAAGGAAAATTTTCCCATCAAATTTCTTAATAGTATTACTCCTTCGGGAATGCTGTGTCATAAATTAAAATTGAAAGTGGATGCAATCATCATGCTATTGAGAAATCTCAATAGTAAATGGGGTTTTTGTAATGGTACCAGATTTATTGTCAAAAGATTACAACCTAACATTATTGAAGCTGAAGTATTAACTGGATCTGCAGAGGGAGAGGTTGTTCTGATTCCAAGAATTGATTTGTCCCCATCTGACACTGGCCTCCCATTTAAATTAATTCGACGACAGTTTCCTGTGATGCCAGCATTTGCAATGACTATTAATAAATCACAAGGACAAACTCTAGATAGAGTAGGAATATTCCTACCTGAACCCGTTTTCGCACATGGTCAATTATATATTGCTTTCTCTCGAGTTCAAAGAGCGTGTGATGTTAAAGTTAAAGTTGTAAATACTTTATCCCAAGGGAAATTAGTCAAGCACCCTGAAAGTGTTTTTACTCTTAATGTGGTATACAGACAGATATTAGAATAAGTTTAATCACTTTATCAGTCATTATTTGCATCAGTGTTGTTTTTATATCATGAATTTGTTGTTGTTATATCATTTTATTATTGTTTATTTATTAATAAAATTATGTATTATTTTCATATACATTGTACTCATTTCCTTTTATCTCTCACACTTTTATTATAGAGAAAGGACAAATAGCAATATTAAAATTTTTCCTCTAATTAATTCCCTTTCAATGTGCATGAATTTTGTGCACCGGGCCACTAGTAATAATAATAATAAATTATCCAATAAAAATGGGCAAAATACTTGAGTAGTCATGTTTTGAAAGAAGATATTCAAATAGCCAGAGGAACATGAAAAGGTTCTCAACATCACCAGTTTTCAGAAAAATGCAAATCAAAACCACAATTAGATATCTTACACCTGTTAGAATGGCCATTATAAGAACACAATAGATAACAAGAGTTGGTGAGGATGTAGAGAAAGGTAATCCTTGTACACTGTCGGTGGGAATATAAATTAGTGTAGCCACTATGGAAAACAGTATAGCGGTTCCTCAAAAATTAGAAATAGAACTAGCATGCAATCTAGAACTTCTAAGTGTATATCCAAAGAAAATGAAATCACTATATTGAAGATGTATCTGTACACCTGTCTTCATTGCAGCATTATGTGAGGCAGTGATGTTAACTAAACTCAGAGTTGTAATCATTTATAATATATATATATATATATATATATATATATATATATATATATTTGTTATGTTGTACACCTTATACTTATAAATGCTATATGCAAATTATATCTCAGTAAAACTAAAAAAAACCAAACATTAAAAAAGGTGATCTACATTACATTGTAATTTAGCAAAAGCAGTGATTTCCAGTGTCCTAGAGAGTCCTGGGGTCCTGTGGAGAGGTTAGGGGAGAGTGAGTCTGCAAGGCAATGGCCCTTGGGCCACTTTCCATCAGCCCCCACCTAACTGCAGCATTCCCTATGGATCTGCTTTATGTGCTGGACCTCCAAGTGTGTATGAATTTGTTTGACAAAAGGATCCTGCTTTTAAAAAGTTGGAAGTCGCTGATTTGAAATGTATTTCCAATAGTTTTAATTTTCCAGTGCAAGCAGAGCATCTGCTGAGGCCACTGGGGAGATTTCTTTCTTTCAGATGGTGGCTCTCTTATACTGCTGGCGGAATGCCTTGTCAGGGGGCAGAGGTTCCCTTAGGAGAACAGAGGAGAGGAAAAACAGGAGATATCCCCCAGACATGTTTGCTGTCAATTTGCTAAATACCTCCTCTGCTCCAACCTTATTATTTATTACCTATATCTTCTGAGGGCATAGGAGAAGGACAATTACCCAATCCCGTCCTATCTCAGGGTTGCAAAGTTATGCTGTGATGGCACCAGGGCTACATTATGACTTGTGTGGGCTCTAGGCACTTTTGCCTTAGGAGCCCCTATGCCATAAAAATATTAAAAACTTTTATATTTGGGTTGGCATAAAGAGAAATATAATTCAGGCTATATTCATTATTACATTATTATTATTATATATACTTAATCATTATTATATACTTTTTCTTATTACATTAAAAGAAGTAAAAACATTTTTGTAGGTCCTTAAAGAATCATGGGCCCTAGGCACTGTACCTATTGAATGTATTGGATAAGCCAGTCCTGGCTGGGGGCAGTGGGATTAGTTAGATTTGGAGAAGAGGATTATTCATCTCTTAATGGGACAGTGTTAATTAAGTCTTTCATTGTCTACTTATAATACCCATCCTCATTTTCTGGTGCCCCCTCCACACCACCCCTCTCCCCAGTCCAACTCTTACCTACTGTGAATCAGACTTGAGTCTCATTGGGCTAAATCAGGAGACAAATCTGAGAGAGAGAATTGTCTCCTCTCTCAGAAGACCAAGACTTACTCATGGGGTTCTGCTCATCATATCTAGCTCCATTCTTCTTTGTTCCCCTCCTCCCAGGTGACTCTTCATGCAAATGAGATTCTGAGACATCTGTCCCACCAGACTTTGCCAGATACATTCAAATGTATCTGAGTCCCAATGTGAAGATTCCTTCCACCCTCAACCTGCTTATCTGCATTGAGTGGCATGTGTGTGCCTGCCTCAGGGATTAGAAAAGACCTGAAAATCTTCCCAAAGAGTCTTTTCTCACAAGGAATGACTTTCGTATCCACTGGGAACATTTAGTTCCTTTCTCTGATGGCCCATTTTAAGGAAGTACTTGCTTTCTATTCTAAACCTATTTAATCTGCCCCTTCTCACGCCAACTCTGTGGTATAAATGTACTTTCTGCCTTTCCTATAACATGCATTATTACTAATGTACACACCAATATATATGTTTATCTAGACTGTGAATACTTACGTGATTAGAATAGCATCTTACTCGTCTTTTTATTTTTAGTTGGATGGATAAAATGAATGTGAATCTGTCTTATAAGACTACAAACAACCTGGAGGCAAGATTACTTACCTTTGCCCTTGTATCTCTTATATCACTCAGAATTCCTTGGACTTCCTAGTCACTCAGTAAATAAATATTTATCGAATGATGTAAACAAAAAAAATGCTTGCTCTTGGAGACCTGAATTTTATTATTGAAGTATTTGTTTATGTTATGAAATCATGTATGAGATTAAGCTTCAAGCACATTCTTATGGATTCTTTAGAAAATTTATTTCCACTCCCAGATCCATATGAGAAAAGTTTGAAGGAGCTGGAATTTAGTATAGAGAAGAGATAACTAATGGCTGAGTGTAAATGCTCCCTAGTGGATGCTTTTCATCAGTCATTCTTCATCTGAACAGAGGAAGGTATATACATTGTCTTATATATAAAAACTAGAGGCCGGCTGCACAAAGTTCATGCAAGAGTAGGCCTTTCTTCCCCCGCTGCCGGCACTGGCTTCCCTCCGGCCTCCGGCAGGCACCCAGGACCTGGGCTTCCCTCACAGCCCCGGCTTCATCCAGAAGGTCGTCCGGAAGGAGCACCGGTCTAATTAGCTTATTACACTTTTATTATTATAGATAGACTAGAGGCCCGGTGCACAAAGATTTGTGCACTGGTGTGGGCGGGGGGGGGATATCCCTCAGCCCCACTTGTGCCCTCTCACAGTCTGGGACCCCTCAGGAGATAATGAACTGCTGGCTTAGGCCTGCTCCCAGGTGGCAGAGGGCAGGCCCAATCCCTAGGTGCCTGCCCTGCAGCCCCTGGTCAGGCTCAGAGCAGGGCCGATTGGGGAGTTGGTGCACCGCCCCCTGTCATGCACAGAACAGAGCGTATCAGGAGGTTGTGTTGCCACCCTCAGTATGCTCAGGGTAGGGCCGATTGGGGGGTTGGGGTGCTGCCCACTGTCACACTCAAGGCAGGGTCGATGGGGAGGTTGTGGCGCCACCCCCTGTCACCCACAGAGCAGGACCCATCAGGGGGGTTGGGGCTCCGTACCCTGTTACACACAGAGCAGGGCCGATCAAAGGGTTGGGGAGCTCCCCCCTGTCACCCACAGAGCAGGGCCGATCAGGGGGTTGGGGAGATCCCCCCTGCCATGCACAGAGCAGGGCGGATCAGGAAGTTGTGATGCCACCCTAAGTCACGCTCAGGGTAGGGCCGATTGGGGGGTTGGGGCGCCACCCCCTGTCACACTCAAGGCAGGGCCAATGGGGAGGTTTCGGCTCTACCTTGTCACACACAGAGCAGGGCCCATGGGGGGGTTGGGTCACAGCACCCTGTCACATACAGAGCAGGGCCAATCAGGGGGTTGGGGAGCTCAACCCTATCAGGCACAGAGCAGGGCTGTTCAGGGGGTTGGGGTGCCTTCCCCTGTCATGAATAGAGCAGGGCAGATAGGGAGGTTGTGACCCTGCCCTCTGTCACACACAGAGCTGCAGGGCAATCAGGGGGTTTGGGCGTTGCCCCCTGTCATGCTGCTCCAGGGGCCAGGAGGCCTCACGGCTCCGCTGATCCCAGTGCTGGGAGGCCTCGCGGCTCGGCTTGACACCGGGGCAGTGAGGCCTCGCTGCTCCGCTGATCCCAGTGCTGGGAGGCCTCACAGCTCCGCTGATCCCGGGTTCGGGAGGCCTTGTGGCTCCGCTGATCCCAGGCCGGGTAGCCTCGCTGCTCCGCTGATTCCGGTGCCGGGAGGCCTCTCGGCTCCACTGATCCTGGGTTCCAGAGGCCTTGTGGCTCCGCTGATCCCAGGCTGGGAGGCCTTGCAGCTCCGCTGATACGAGTGCCGGGAGGCCTCGCTGCTCCACTGATCCCGGTGCCGGGAGGCCTCGCGGCTCCGCTGATCCCGGGTTCGGGAGGCCTCGTGGCTCCGCTGATCCCGGGTTCGGGAGGCCTTGCGGCTCCACTGACCCCAGGCCGGGAGGCCTCGTGGCTCCGCTGATCCCGGGTTCGGGAGGCCTTGTGGCTCCACTGATCCCAGGCCGGGAGGCCTCGCGGCTCTGCTGATCCCAGGCCGGGAGGCCTCACGGCTCTGCTCATCCCGGTGCTGGGAGCCATATTACCCTTTTACTATATAGGATAGAGGCCTGGTGCATGGGTGGGGGCCTGCTGGTTTGCCCTGAAGGGTGTCCCGGATCAGGGTGGGGGTCCCTATTGGGGTCCCTGGCCAGCCTGGATGAGGGGATGATGGCTGTTTGCAGCTGGTCACACCCCTTCAGGGTGGGGGTCCCCACTGGGGTGTCTGGCCAGCCTGGATGAGGGGATGATGACTGTTTGCAGCTGGTCACACCCCTTCAGGGTGGGGGTCCCCACTGGGGTGTCTGGCCAGCCTGGATGAGGGGATGATGGCTGTTTGCAGCTGGTCACACCCCCTTCAGGGTGGGGGTCCCCACTGGGGTGCCTGGCCAGTCTGGGTGAGGGGCTGAGGGCCGTTTTCAGGCTGGCGGGTGACTGAAGCTCCCAACCTCTCTTTTATTTCTTTTTTCTTTTTTATTCTGGGATTTATTTACCTTCTATGGCTGTGACTGGAGCTGAGAGCTGTCTTTAGCTCTGAGGCTTGGCTCCAGCTCTGAGACCTCGGCTGCTGAAAGCAGGTTTCTGGGCTTTGTTTACCTTCTGTATTTGAGACTTTGTTGCGACTCCATCTCTGAGATCCCGGCCGGCTGAAAGCAGGTTTCTGGGTTTTGTTTAGCTTCTATAATTGCAACATTGTTTCTTAGAGAGCAGCTGAGAGGCCGGCAGTGGCAGGCGGGGAACCTGGCTTACTCCGTCACTGGTCACTGGAGCAAGCAAGCCTCCCTGTTCGCTTCAGCTGCCTGGCTGCCAGCCGCCATCTTTGTTGGCAGTTAATTTGCATACCACCCTGATTAGCCAATGGGAAGCGTGTCGGAGCTATGGTTAATTACCATGTTTCTCTTTTATTAGATAGGATATCTGTTAGTTATAGATCTGTGTTACTTGGAGGACTTACAGAATTAGCTTTGTTTAATAATAGGACAGAGAATCATGTTCTTGGTGTGGATTTAGAACACATCTGACTTCTAGTAAGTTCTTTAATTCTTTGTGGTTGTGTAGTTTTCACAAATACTGTAGTAACGGTGCATGGGATGTGTCTTTTGAAGTTGATAACATATGTAATGAAATGTTAAAATATTTTGTGATGTATGAGATGTATGTGGGACAAAGAAAGGAGTATTAAGCATCACTCAGTATACATTCACATACCTTTTTTGTTTTCCCAAAGACCTAGAACAAAATGCTCCACTTTTCAATGGGTTTTCTAAAGAAATACATATCTTTAAAAAAAGCTAAGAAAAATTACACAATATTAGATAATAAGGAAGAAAACACATACCTTCCTAAATAATAATTGTTATATGATTTTGAGATCTTAGGTTCTTTAGGAAATGATACAAAATATCTGAAGAGCTAGGGTTATACCTTTGGAGTCCATTTTAATTATTTCTTTGTAACATATTACTCTCAAACATAATCTAAGACAATGAGCATTTACTATTTTACACAGTTTTCATCTCTCTATATAAGCTGAAATCCTATTGAACTTGGAGCCCATGCATAATTATTATGCTTGATTAAATACATTGTGTTGCATTTTTAAAAAACCATTATTTCTAGTCTGTTATTTTCATCTTTTTAACTATATTCTAATCTTCTTGAGGAAAATAATCTAGTTTCTATTTCTCTTGGATTCCTAGACCTGAAGCACTGTAGCATGGTGTTGCTCACTTAGTTCTGTGGGCGAGGAGTCTAGTTGCAGCTTAGCTGTCTGATTCTGGCTCGAGAACCTCATGGGGTTGTGGTCAAGATCTTTTCGGGGGCTGCTGCTATTTGAAGACGTGATTGGGATGGAGGATCAGCCTCAGTGACACCTGGCAATTTGGTGCTGGCTGTTGGCAGGAAACCCCACTTGCCTACCATGTGGAGGGACTGCTCAGGGGCATGAATACCAGGAGGTAGAAATCACTGGGACCAACTTGGACAACAACTACCAGAGCCTTTTTGTAATAAGATCTGAAAATGGCACTGAAAATGTTTTTGCTGAACATTAGCTGCATATTAAGTTTTATTTTCGTTAAAATGTCTTCAACGATTTTACAATAGAAAACATTTAAGAAAATTAATTGAACTTATTATTTGAGTTAGGATCAACAGAAACAGTTTTTCAGATTTAGTGTCATTCGAGAAGCAGCAACAACTATGTTTACTTATCCTTCCTCAGTTTGTATCTTGAAAATTTTGGTTTATTTATAGATTTCTGGTACTAAAAAACAAACGAGATATAAGACCTTTAACATAAAATAATGCAGGCGCATGCCCAGCTGGCGTGGCTTAGTGGTTGAGCGGTCACCTAGGAATCAGGAGGTCACATTTCGATTCTCGGTCAAAGGCAACATGCTTGGGTTGCAGGCTTGATCCCCAGTGGGGAACGTGCAGGAGGCAACTGATCAGTGATTCTCTCTCATCATTGATGCTTCCATCTCTCTTTCCCTCTCCCTTCCTCTCTGAAATCAATAAAAATAATAAAAAAAATTAATGTAGACACATACTTATTTTCTTCCCCAAATTTATTTCTCAGTGGCATAGTTGGAACTGGTGCATTTTCTGATGTTTATACTCTCATCTCCATCTCTCTATATAAGCTGAAATCCTATTGAACTTGGAGCCAGTGCATAATTATTATGCTTGATTGAATACATTGCATTGCATTTAAAAAATCATTATTTTGTAGTCTGTTATTTTCATCTTTCTAACTATATTCTAATCTTCTAGAGAAAATAACCTAGCCTTCTATTTCTCTTGTATTCCTAGACCCAAAGCACTGTAGTATGGTGTTGCTCACTTATTTGATCATGATTCACTAAGTAGTCAGTGCCTATTTCAGAGGAATGTCATATCTGAGACAGCAGATGCTATAACCTAGAAGCACGCATATTAATTTAAAAATAACTATAGGTTTCTGAAAGGGGAAAAAAACAAAACAGATTTTGTGTTGTGTTCCCTTGTACGAATGTCACAGAGTAAAGCTGTTCAAGCCTGACCATTGGCTGGATCATATTTTGGAAATATTTTCCTGATTGCATCTGTTTTAGACAACCTGGATTAAACAAGCTTTTCATAAATGCTTCAATATTATTATTTTTCAAAAGCACTATGTAGTTTTATGGTATATGACATCCATCAGGAAAGTGATATAAAAAGTGGAAATCTACTTGAAACACTGTGATTCTGGAAATATTTTGTTTTTTTCAAAGGCTTAAATAATGGGCTATATCCTATTAGGACTTTGTAAAAAAAAAACAAAACCCAAGTTTTGTGTTGTGTTCCCTTGGACAAATGTCACAGAGTAAAGGAGTTCAAGCCTGACCATTGGCTGGATCATATATACATACTTTGTTATAGATAGTGTCTGCAGCAATTTTGATTTTTAAATTTATGTGGCAGCCAGTGAAGTTCTGGTTGGATTTTCCCCCCAAATAATATTTTTCAAAACTGACAGTTTAATGAATGCTGGGTTCAGCCACCCAGAACTATCATATAAAATATTTAATTTACTTTTTAAAAAAAGTCAAATGTGGTTAAGAATGAATGCAAAGCAGCCTGGCATGTTTTTTGTGCCCCTGAGCAGGATTCTACAGGCCAATGCCTGCAGGCTTTTGCCTGGGGGCTGCAAGAGAGAGTCAATGCAAATCAGGGCCCTTTCTCAAGAAAGTAGCCTGTGTGGACAAGTATTTGTTTATGGCCATAAAAAAAATGCCTTTTCTTTCCTTCTTTCTGAAACTTGAACTTTGTAGTAAGTTACTTAAAGGCAATGTACCTGAATAAGTGCCGATGAAACCATAAAAGGGTATATGTTAGGCACACTCTTTTGCCTCATGTCTTTGCAGCCAGCTTCATTTGGGGACAACCTGGAGTCCATGAGGAAAGATCGTGGGGAAGTTGCTCTCTCCACCTCTTCTTTTTTTTCTTTAATTTTATTATTTTTTTTCTTTATTGATTAAGGTATTACATATCTGTCCTTATCCCCCCCATCTCCACCTCTTCTTTTAAAGGTGATTGAAAGATACTGGGCCTGCCTAACAGGCCGAGGAGCACTGCTGCTTCTGTTGGCGCATCTGCTTGAAGCAGTTTAGGGAAAGACCACGTACTCTGTTTTGAATACTACAAAGCTCTGGTTTAGTGTCTGTGAAATTTGTGTTTCCTTCAGACTGTACTGATCTTTTCATTTCTTTCCAGCTCTGCCATTTTGGGTTCTAAGTTAGAAACTTCTTTGTGAAACACAAGAAAAATGCTTCCAGGATTGTGAAATTGGACTACTCATGGCTTTATAAATGTTCAAATAGTGAAAAAATTGTTCACCACTGTGCCAGCTCTTTAAACAATGTAGAAATATAACACTAATTATAGTTTTGGACTCAGTTATGGAGACAAGATAGAATTAATATGTTATTTTTTTAACATATATTGTATTTTTAATAAAAAATTCTCTTTGATTTTCATCTGAGTCCCAAGTACAAGAATTTTGGTTCAAGGCAATTTTTATATCTCACTAATTTTTTAGTTTTCCTCACAGTTCTTAAGGCATTATTTTGGTAGTTTATAATTTTTGCTGTTTTTCTCATTTTCTCAATTTGTTTTTTGTGAATTGATCTGTATCTAAATAACCTTATTTCTAATAGTTTGGCATAGGTTTTTTTTTTTTTTTGAGTTTTTAAGCATATAGTCATAGCCTCTTCAAATCATAGTAATTCATTTTTTATGATTATATGTTTTATATCTAAAATTGCCAGTATAATGTCAAATTATGATGGTAACATCAGGCATCCTTATTTTGTTTTTTATCTTAATGTAAATAATAATAGCTATTATATACAAGCTATTTTCTGTTTTCATGTATTATTTCATTTACTCCTCACAATAAACATGTGAGGTATATACTATTATAATACCCATTTTATAAAACTCAGTCCTAGAGAGATTAAATAATTGATATAAGTCTGCCCTAAAGTGACCAAGTCAAGATTTGAATCCAAGCAATTTGATAATAGAGCCTGTGTGCTCAACCAACTTATCTATCATACTGCTTCCTATGTGATTTGCACTTGAAACTACCATTGAGATGATTATATGTGTGTTGTTGTTGTTTTTAATTTGACTTTTAAATTAATGAATTTCCTTAGGTTAAATACAGCATTTCTTGCCCAAATTGACCTTTGGGATTTCTTCCCTCCAGGCCTTCATTTGCTTCCAGAATATGTCAGAATATCTATCTCTGGGTACAGACAGAGACATCTGCTATATTTCTAATTAAATATTTTACAGAACATGTTTAGGAATGCTTTTATTATGACTGATATTTTTCCCACCTGGAACATGAAAATGAAAACCCTTTTTAACTGACCTATGCCTTTTTTTTTTCTTTTGAATCAGTTATATCTTTTTCTATCAAACTACTGACTTTTGCTTATATTTCATGTACTTTTGTCTTCAGAAGCATCAGTTATCTCCACCTTGTCTCCATTTTCTCTCATTGGTTTTATTACTGTCTTTCCATTGCCTCCCTTTGCTCATTTTTCTCTATATTTTGGAAGACCTCATCATTTGTCCTCTACCCTCTGATTTCATTTTCATATTAAAAACTCTGCTTTTTAATATATAAATTTAACATTTAAATATTTTAATACTATCATTGCACCTTATTTTCCTTCAAAGCTCCTATTTTATTCGGCTTAAGTTTCATTTTCCTCTTGCTGTTGTTTCACCGAATTCTCTTTACTCTGCATGGATTTCTGTATGTATTGATAGAATTCATATCTTCTTGCATCTTTTGAGCACATGACACAGTTTATTAAAACTTATTCCTTTGAGATTTCAAGGTGTTATCCTCTTTCTCTTATCCTACAGTGATTTTTCTTTCCTTTTTTCTCTCTCAAGAATAATAAGCATTTATTTGAGCAAAAGGAGTCCAGAAGACACGTATTCAGGTAGCAATCTAAATTGTGTTCTGCCAAGATAAAGGGGAGGCCACCTTTTATAGGGAAAGTTCCCAGCCAGATTCCCAATTAGGTTCATTTTATATAAATAAGGGTACAATTTGTGCAGTTCTGATCGGACTTGCAGGTCTCAGTCCTTCAGTGAAAAACCAGGGCTTCCGGTATTGGTTGACTCAGACCCATAAACAAGTGGGGGTATAGTTCAGGAAGCCAGAGTTGAAGGTTCACATCAAATGAACGCTTTTTCTCAGGGTCCACACCATGAATCATGTGGGATGTGCTTAACATGCAGGTTCTGATTTAGCTGGTCTGGGGTGGGACCTGAACCCCTGGACATTGGATCACCCTCGGAGGAGTGAGGCTGTAAGTCCTCTCCAGAGCCCCAACTGCTGTGCACGCAACAAAACCCCTGCTTGCAAGAAGCTCTCACCTCACTGTGTACCACCATGGCTGGCTTGTGTTTTTAAAAAGACCAGGCCGGGGGCATAAATTAATTTTCACATTTGTAATGTTATGATTTATAATGATATATGCACATATATATGTGTATATATATATAATATTGATCTTTGTTCTGTTAACGTAAAAGACATTCAAACCTGTAAAGAATTTTTGTGAGTTTATTTGAGCCAAACTGTTGACAATTGCTGGGAAGTGCTTTTGGAAGTATCAATGGATTGGGACAGTGCTCCAGAGAATGGTGGTTTCTTATCTATTTTTATACATTGCAATCAAAGGAAGGGATGTAGAAGGGTTACGTGAAATCCATTGGTGATAGATTAGAGAGGTAGGAGAAAGCAAAGCGGGGAAACCCCTGGGATTGGGTAAAAAGTAAGATGATAGACACATACTTAGGCGGGTGCAGGAACAATTAACATGATAACAATGAAGGAATTTGTGGTATCTGTCCTGGTGCCCAGGCATCTTAGGTTGTGCTCTAAGGGATCCGGAAAAAGGGAAGTTACAAGTTACCCAGACATTTCAAGTGTATGTTATTATTGATGTAAAAAGACACATGACCTCAGTTAAGGTAAAGGTTGACATTGTCAGTGAAGATACCGGCCTAGGACATAACTACCCACCATAACTGCTTTTAGTTAAAATTTAATTTCAGACCATTCTTTGTGGTTACTTTAGGTCTATGAGTTCGCAAGACCGCCATGCAGGCCTTCCCTGAGCTTGTCAGGTTAGCATGTGGCCCCTTTCATCCACAGTCCCATTCCTGGCACAACTCCTAAAACTCTTGGAATTTCCTAAGTGATAAGAAGACAGTATAAAGGTGTCTTTAGTTGCAGAGGTGACTGTTGGAAAGTCCCTAGGTAACCTAAGGCTGGGAGCTAATTACTGGGGAATGAACCACGTGATCAGAGGGTTGAAACTTCCAGTCCCAGCCCCCATATCCTCCTATCCCCAGGAGATTGAGATCAGTGAAGAATGGCCAGATATATAATCAATCATGCCTATGTAATAGAGCTTCCATAAAAACCCAAAAGGGTGCCCTAACCAGTTTGGCTCAGTGGATAGAGTGTCAGCCTGCAGACTGAAGGGTCCCAGGTTCGATTCTGGTCAAAGGCATATACCTTGGTTGCAGGAACATCCCCAGTGGGGAGTGTGCAGTAGGCAGCTGATCAATGTTTCTAACTATCCCTCTCCCTTCCTCTCTGTTAAAAAATTAATAAAATATATTTTTTAAAAAAACAACAAAACCAAAAGGGCAAGTTCTGAGAGTTTTTGGGTTGGTGAACACATAGAGATTTGGGAAAAGAGACACTCAGAGAGGAGATGGAAGCCCCTCACCCCTTCCCACACACCTTACCTTATATCCTTTTATAATAAACTGATGATCTTGTAAACAAAATGTTTCTCTGAGTTATGTGAGTTGCTCTAATAAATTAAACCCAAGGAGGGGTTTGTGTCAAAATCCAATCTATAGCTTGTAGGTCAGAAGCACAGGTCACAACCTAGGCCTATGATTGGTGTCTGAAATGGTTGGAGCACAGCTTGTAAGACTGGGCCCTTAATCTGTGGGATCTGATGCTATCTTCAGGTAGACAGTGTTCACTTTATTTTATTTTTCAACTAGAGGCCTGGTGCACGAATTCATGCACAGGTAGGGCCCCTGGCGTGGCCTGCGGGGATTGGGCTGAAACCAGCAGTCCAATGCTGCCTGCTGCTCCTGCCTACTGCTCTCACTCATGCCAGCCCTGCTGCACCTGCCGCAGGCTCAGGTCCAGTCAGTCCTGATGGGGAGAGGCTCACACTGCTGCAGTGGCACTCACCAGCTGTGAACCCTGCATCTGGCGCCCATCCCGAGGGGGGTGTGTGTGGGGGTGGCATGTGATCGGCCCTCCAGGTGGGCAGTGGGACACCCTTGTTGGCCTAGGATCTGGATTCATCCTACTGACATTTGCACCAGTTGTTGGGAGCTACCTGATGGCTGCTTTTATATCATTTCTTCCTTGTGGAGCATCTAGGGAGGGAAAGTGGCCACGGTGCCCGAGGTCAACTTCCAGGAGGCCGGTGATGCTGTCAGGATCATGCCAGTGGTGCCGGTCTGTCAGTTACTGGTCTGTTCTCCGGAGATTGGACCTGCAGGACTACTAAGGGAGTGAGTGGTTGCTGCTGGGCTGGTGGGCTGCCTGGATGGGTCAGTCAGCTGAGTGGCACTCCTCCTGGGGGAGTACACTGACCACCAGGAGGCAGCTCCTACATTGAACATATGCCCCCTGGTGGTCAGTGTACATCATAGTGACTGGACGACCAGTTGTTTGGTCATTTGGTTATTCATTTGCTTAGGTTTTCATATATATAGACTAGAGGCCCAGTGCATGAAAACCATGCATGGAGGGTCCCCTCAGCCCAGCCTGCACCCTCTCCAATCCGGGACCCTTTGGGGAAGTCCAACTGTCCTGGGGATCAGGCCTAAACCAGCAGTTGGACATTCCTCTCACAATCTTGGACCACTGGCTCCTAATCGCTCACCTGCCTGCCTGCCTGGTCACCCCTAACTGCCCCCCCTGCCAGCCTGATCGTTCCTCACTGCCTCTGCATGCCGGCCTGATTGCCCCTCACTGTCCCACCCCCCTTGCCAGCCTGGTCACTCCTAACTGCCCCTGTTCCCACTGGCCTGGTCGCCCCCAACTGCCCTCCTTGCCGGCCTAGTCATCCCTCACTGCCCCCCATGCCAGCCTAATCGCCCCTTACTGCCCCCCCTTGCTGGCCTGATCACCCCCAACAGCACCCACCCTGCTGGCCTGGTCACCCCTAACTGTCCCCCTTGCTGTCCTGGTTGCCCCAAGCTGCCCCTCCTTCCCCTGCTGACCTGGTCGTTTGGTTGTCCCTCACTAACCCCCCTGCCATCCTGGTCGCCCCATGCAGCCTGCTTGTTCAGTCATTTGGTTGCCCCTAATTGCCCCCCCCCCCGCCAGTCTGATCTCTTCTTACCGCCCCCCCCCAACTGCTCCCCTCTGCTGGCTTGGGTAACCCTAACTGACCACCCTGCTGGCCTGGTTGCCCCCAACTGACCCCCCCCCCTGCTGACTTGGTTGCCCCATGCAGCCTGCTTGTTCAGTCATTTGGTCGTCCCTCACTAACCCCCCTACCGGCCTGGTCGTAGGCAGCCATCTTGTGAGGGCGTGAGGGTCAATTTGCACATCACCTCTTTATTATATAGGATTATTAACTCTATTCCATATGCTATACTTTACATCCCCATGACTAGTTTGTGATTACCAATGTGTACTTCTCACTCCCTTCACCCTTTTCATCCACTCCTCCCCTCTGGCATCCATTAATCTGTTCTCTGTATCTATGAGTCTGTTTCTATTTTGTTTATTCATTTATTTTTGCTCTTTAGATTCCACATATAAGTAAAACTATATGGTATTTGTCTTTCTCTGCCTGACTTATTTCACTTAGCATCATACTCTCTAGGTCTATTCATGCTGTTGCAAATGGTAAGATTTCATTTTTTATGGCTGAGTAATATTCCATTGTATATATACAACTTTTTTATCCACTAGTCTATTGATGGGCACATGGGCTGTTTTCATAGTTTGATTATTGTAAATAATGCTGCAATGAACATAGGTGTGCATATATTTTTTCAAATCAGTGTTTTGGGTTTCTTTGGATATATACTCAGAAGTGGAATTGCTGGGTTGAAAAGCAGTTTGATTTTTAATTTTTGAGGAACCTCTATACTGTTTTCCATAGTGGCTACACTATCTGCATTCCCATCAACAGTGCACAAAGGTTCCCTTTCTCCATATTCTCGCAGACACTTGTTGTTTGTTTACTTATTGATGATAGCCAGTCTGACAGGTGTGAGGTGATATCTCATTGTGGTTTTAATTTGAAATTCTGATTATAGTGACACTGAGCATTTTTCATATGTCTATTGGCCATCTGTAATACTCTCAACAATAAAGAATTAATCAATTAGTTAATTAATTAATATGAAAACAATTTTGATGAGACTTTCGCTTAAGAGCCAAGAAGTAATCGAATCATGATTAAAAGTCATTGTTCTTTCTGCTATACCACACTATCTAAGAACTTCACTCCTGACCTCCAACTCATAAAATCTAATTAGAAACTTAAAGTAACACACATGGAATAAACAATAAACAATAAAAGACTGTAAATCATATTGTTAAGCTGTAAAAAACATAATGAACTAATTAAGTTCAATACAAAAACATAGGGAAAAAAGTACAAATTAGTGTTATAAAATAGTCATCTGATGTAAAGTACAGCATATGGAATACATTCAATAATCTACAATAATAAAAGACAAAGATGCTAATTAACCATACCTTCGCTACACCTAAGCCATGCCTACCAGCCAATCAGAGTGACTATATGTAAATTAACCCAACCAAGATGGCGGCCAGCAGCCATGGAGCTGGAGCAAGCAGGAGGCTTGGTTGCCCCGGTGATGGAGGAAGCCAAACTTCCCACCTGCCCTCGCTGGCTGTGGCCTCCACAAAAGGCAACAAAGTTTCAATTATAGAAGCTAAATAAATCCCAGATACCTGCTTCCAGCCAGCCTCCAATGGGAGCTTGGGTGGCTGGGGGCTGTGTCCAGCCTGCAAACAGCCATCAGCCTCTCATCCAGGCTAGCCAGGGAACCCAGCAGGACCCTTCACCCTGAAGGGGGTGTGGCCAGCATGCAAATAGCTATCAGCGCCTCACCCAAGCTGGCCAGGCACTCCAGTGGGGACCCCAACCATGAAGGGGCTGGGGCCAGCCTGCAAACAGCCATAAGCCACTCACCCAGGCGGCCAGGCACCCCAGCAGGACCCCCCTCCCTAAAGGGGGTGTGGCCAGTCTGAAAATGGCCCTCAGCCCCTCACCCAGGCTGGTCAGGCACCCCAGCGGGACCCCCACCCTGATCTGGGACACCCTTCAGGGCAAACCAGCCAGCCCCAGCCATGCACCAGGCCTCTATCCTATATAATAAAAGGGTAATATGGAAATTGACCCTAACAGCAGAGCGACTTGGAATTAGTGGTCACTATGACACACACTGACCACCAGGGGGCAGATGCTCAATGCAGGAGCTGCCCCCTGGTGGTCAGTGTTCTCCCACAGGGGGAGGTCTGCTCATCCACAAGCCAGGCTGATGGTTGCCAGTATAGCGGTGGTGGTGGGAGCCTCTCCCACCTCCTCAACAGCGCTAAGGATGTCCGACTGCAGCTAGGCCTGCTCCCTGCTGGAAAGTGGACATTACCCAAGGGCTCCCAGGCTGCCAGAGGGATGTCTGACTGCCAGCTTAGGCCCAATCCCCTGGGGAGTGGGCCTAAGCCAGCAGGTGGTCATCACCGGAGGGGTCCCAGACTGCAAGAGGGCACAGGCCAGGCTGAGGGTCCCTCCTAAGTGCACAAATTTTTGTGCACCAGGCCTCCTGTCTATATATAAAAAGGCTAATATGGTAAGTGTCCATCTGACCAGTCTCTGTGATGCACACTGACCACCAAGGAGCAGATGCTCAGCTCAGGAGCTGCTATTACACGCACTGGCCATTTACAGAGAAACAGCACCGTGGACCTGGAGCCCACAAAGCAATACTTGGCTTCCTGCAAGTGGGACACAGGCCCCACAGTCACTCCAGAGCGACACCCCACCAAATTGCAGCCGACACTGCTGAGACCCCATGGCACAAAATGCTGCTCACAGCCTAGCCCAGCTCGGAAACAGTTTCTGTGGACCCTGAGTAATCTTGGTTGTAGGTTCTTGCTATTCATCACTTTGAATATTTCTTGCCATTCCCTTCTGGTCTACAAATTTTCTGTTGAGAAATCAGCTGACAGTCATATGGGTGCTCCTTTGTAGGTAACTAACTGCTTTTCTCTTGCTGCTTTTAAGATTCCCTCTTTGTCTTGAACCTTTGGCATTTTAATTATGATGTGTCTTGGTGTAGGTCTCTTGGAGTTCATCTCTACACTTCCTGGACTTGTAAGTCTATTTCTTTCACCAGGTAGGAGAAGTTTTCTGTCATTATATTTTCAAATAGGCTTTCAATTTCTTGCTCCCTCTCTTCTCCTTCTGGCACCCCCATGATGTGAATGTTGGTATGCTTGAAGTTGTCCCAGTCTTACCCTGCCTTCATATTTTTGGATTCTTTTCTCTTTTTGCTGTTCTGATTGGGTTTTTTTTGTTTCCTCATATTTCAAATCTCTAATTTGATTCTCAATGTCTTCTATTATTGATTTCCTTTAAATTATTCTTCATTTCAGTTAGTGTAGGCTTCATTTAGGCTTTCTCCTTTTTATGTTGTTGATGTTCTCACTAAGTTATTTGAAGTTCTCATTAAGTTCCTTGAGCATTCTTATAACCATTGTTTTGAACTCTGTATCTGGTAGTTTACTTGCTTCCATTTCATTCAGTTCTTTCATTTGCAACACATTCCTCTGTCTCTGCATTTTGGCTGCTTCACTGTGTTTGTTTCCCTGTATTAGCTACAGATGCTATATCTCCTGGAATTGGTAGAGTGACCTTATGTAGTAGGTGTCCTATAGGGCCCAGTGGCTCAGCCTCCCCACTCACCTGAGTTGGGCACTCTAGGAGTGCCCTTGTGTGGGCTGTGTGCAATGTACTGTTGTAGTTGAGCCTTGATTGCTGTTGGCATCATCTGTACCTTGGTTGGTAATTCTGGGTGTATATTCCCCACTTTAGTTTTGTTTCAAGTCTGGCCCTGGGAAGAGGGTCACAAAAGGTCCACCTATTCAGCTGACATTTTCTTGATCTTAGCCATCCATTCTTATTTGTTTTCATATCTCATATTTTTTATTGAAAACTGAATAGTTAAAATAATATAATGTGATAGTTGTGGAAATCGGTGTCTTTTTTTGTCCCAGGTTTTGTTATTGTTGCTGTGTGCTTTTGATTTTATTGTTGTCATTAAAAAAAAATTGTGACTTTAACTAATTTTGTAAAGTCCATATTACTTATTGTGTGGCCAGTAAAGTCTCTTCTTGTTATCGTAATGGTCAGGTAATGATTGAATATAAATTTCCATAAGTGTCTGGAACCAAGGTTTCTCAGCTTTTGCAAAGTGTGTGTGTGTGTGTGTGTGTGTGTGTGTGTGTGTGTGTGTGTCTTAGGACACACCTTCAGTGCTCAAGCAGGCAATTTACAACTCTCTTTTAGCTCTCACTTCCAGGTTTTCTAGAGCCTCAAGGTTAGCCAAAGATGAAAAATTAGGGTTTATATGTCTTTTCTGCGCATGTGCACAGCCTTTGGCATGCACATCAATGTATTGTAAGCACCTGACAATTAGCCTTTTTTTATTGTAATGTATGTGCTAGACATTAAGCTGTGGATTGCCAGGACATTCACTTCAAAGACACCTATACTGAATAAACATATTGCTAGTTACAAACTAGATAAAAAGCAAAGTTGCCAAACCCATGAAATGCCCCTTTTTGGGCATTATCTGGTTGACCTAAATAATTGACCATTTAACTGACTGCATTTTTTTTTTCATTTCCACACTTATTTCCCACTCTTATTCACAATAAAGAATACATCCCTTGAATTCTGGGCACCCCAGCCTCAATGGCTTGTTTTGTGACTCTGGGCATGTGTGTAACATCCAGACTTGTAAGTAATAAAACTTTTCAAAGGTCCCTAATTATTGTTGAAGCACATCTTTAAATCATAACAAGAATGAAAGATCTGATCTAGCTACAACATTGGCTCCAGTCAGGGAAATGTCTGTGGGGTTTTACCACGAATAGTATCAGTCCAGGTGAGTGCCCACAGGTATTTCTAGCAGATATCATCACTATTAATAGGTTGAGACCAACCCTAAGTAATCAGCCTATATATTCACATGGCTGCAAGTCATTAAAATATTTTATTGTTACCTTTATTTTTCAAGGCTACTGCTTAACTGAACAGCAGAGTATGGGAGTAGGGCAAGTTAAAACACTAAAAAACTCACGATTTCTTCTGAAATTTATCCTTTTTATTGAATAAGTGCTCTCTGGATTGTTATAAGTCTTTCAACAATAAATTATGAGACATGAAAATAAACAGTATGGTCCATACACAGAAAAACAAACAATTAATAGAAGCTGTTCTTGAAGCCCAGGCATTGGACTTACTAGACAAATACTTTAAATTTTCAAATATTTTTGTTTTTATACTTATTTTATTGGGTGGTTAGGAGAGTATACTTTTGGGCACTCTGATGCCATTTTAACCTGACCTCTTCTGCTCAATGTGTTTTTGAATTGCATTCATTTTATTGCTTATATTAGTAGGTCATTAAAAATGAAATCTTAACTGGTTATTGCTGGTCTGAAATTTTATTTGTTGAATTTATTTACTATGTTTAGTACATTTACTTTGGTCTGATAATTTTTCAATTGGTTTTCTTTTTTCAACCAAATCTATGGTCACATAATCTATTAATAGTGACATTTTGGTCCTTTCTTTTATGTTATTTTTATCACTTATTTTGTTTTCTTGTTAGATTGGGTCTGAGATGTGTAACATTTTATTATTAACATTTGTGCACTCAGGGGGGAGGGGGGTCACTCAGCCCGGCCTGTGCCCTCTCGCAGTCTGGGACCCCTCGGGACATAACGACCTGCTGGCTTAGGCCTGCTCCCGGATGGCAGAGGGCAGGCCCAATCCCTAGGTGCAGCCCCTGGTCGGGCTCAGAGCAGGGCTGATTAGGGAGTTGGGGCGCTACCCCATGTCATGCACAGAGCAGGGCGGATTGGGAGGTTGCGATGCCACCCTCAGTCACGCTCAGGATAGGGCCGATTGGGGGGTTGGGGCACCGCCCCCTGTCACACTCAAGGCAGGGTCGATGGGGAGGTTGCGGCGCCACCCCCTGTTAAGCACAGAGCAGGGCCAATCAGGGGGTTGGGGAGCTCCCCCCTGTCACACACAGAGCAGGGCTGATCAGGGGGTTGGGGCGCTGCACCCTGTCACACACAGAGCCACAGGGCGATCAGGGGGTTGGGGAGCTCCCCCCATCAGGCACAGAGCAGGGCTGATCAGGGGGTTGGGGCACCTTCCCCTGTCACGAACAGAGCAGGGTGGATAGGGAGGTTGTGACCCCGCCCCCTGTCACACACAGAGCCACAGGGCGATCAGGGGGTTTGGGCGCTGGCCCCTGTCATGCTGATCCTGGTGCTGGGAGGCCTCACGGCTCCGCTGATCCTGGTGCTGGGAGGCATATTACCCTTTTACTATATAGGATAGAGGTCTGGTGCATGGGTGGGGGCCAGCTGGTTTGCCCTGAAGGATGTCTTGGATCAGGGTGGGGGTTCCCACTGGGGTTCCTGTCCAGCCTGGATGAGGGGATGATGGCTGTTTGCAGTTGGTCACACCCCCTTCAGGGTGGGGGTCCCCACTGGGGTGCCTGGCCAGTCTGGGTGAGGGGCTGACGGCTGTTTTCAGGCTGGCGGGTGACTGAAACTCCCAACTGCTCCTTTATTCTTTTTCTTTTTAATTCTGGGCCAGCTTTAGCTCTGGCTCCAGCTCTGAGGCCTCGGCTGCTGAAAGCAGATATCTGGTTTGTTTGGGTTCTATAGTCGAAACACTGTATCAACTCCAGCTCTGAGATCCCGGCTGGCTGAAAGCAGGTTTCTGGGGTTTTGTTTAGCTTCTATATTTGTAACAATGTTTCAAACTGCAAGCTCAGAGGCCGGCAAGGCAGGCGGGGAACGTTAGTTTCCTCCGTCACTGAAGCAAGCAAGCCTCATGTTAGCTTCAAGCTGCCTGGCTGCTGGCCGCCATCTTGGCTGGCAGTTAATTTGCATATCACCCTGATTAGCCAATGGGAAGGGTAGCGGACATATGGCTAATTACCATGTTTCTAATTACCAAGTGTTTGGTGCAGGAATCTGCAAATATCTCTTGTGGTGTTAAGGAAGTTTTCTTCTATTTCTAGTTACTTTTTACTCAGAAATAGATATTGAGTTTTATTTATTTTCCTCAGCAGTTATTGCAATGATCATATAAAATGTCATGCTAATCTGTTGATCTCATAAGCTAGCAATGCATTTCTGGGAAAAATTTCCTTGGTCAAGATTTATTTTTTCTATACAGCATAGGGAGTATAGTCAACAATCTTATCTAATAATAGACAAACATGGTAATTGACTGTACTTTCGCTATGCCTCCCATTGGCTAATCAGCATGATATGCAAACTAATGCCAACAAAGATTGTGGCTAATTTGCATACTGCAGGCAGGGCAGGAGAGCGCAGCTGCCAGCGCGAGAGCCACCATCCAGGCCCCTGTGTGCGACCCCAGAAGCTGCCTGCCTGCCGCTGTGATCGGATCCGATCCCCGCCCCAGAAGCCCCAGAAGCTGCCCAGAATCCGGTGATCGGGGGGAGATAGGGGTCCCCTGCCCAGGCCTGATGCCTCTGGCAGAGGCGTCAGGCCGGGGCAAGGGGCCGATCTGGCGATCGGAGGGTGATGGAGGTCGACGCCTCTGGCCGAGGCATCAGGCCTGGGTTGGGGGTGGAGCCGGAAATCGGAGGCGTCTGGGGGTCCCCTGCCCAGGGCTGACACCTCGGCAAGAGGTGTCAGGCCTGGGCGGGGGACCGAGCCGGCTATCAGAGGGAGATGGGGTTCCCCTGCCCAGGCCTGACACCTCTCACCGAGGCGTCAGGCCTGGGCAAGGGGCCGATCTGGCAATGGGAGGGTGATGGGGATCGATGCCTCTGGCTGATGTGTCAGGCCTGGGCCAGGACAGAGCTGGTGATGGAAGGGAGATGGGGGTCCCCTGCCCAGGCCTGACACCTCTGGCGGAGGCGTCAGGTCTGGGCAAGTGGCCGATCTGGCAATGGGAGGGTGATGGGGGTCACGCCTCTGGCCGATACGTCAGGCCTGGGTGAGGGCGGAGCTGGTGATCGGGGGGAGATGGGAGTCACCTGCGTAGGCCTGAAGCCTGGGCCAGAGGCGTCAGGCCTGGGCCGGGGAGGCCAAGCCAGTGATTGGTGTGAACTACAGAGGAAACACCTTTTCTGACCGCTCATTGGCTAAGCTCCCTGTATGTCACTGGTAATATTCTTAGTAACTTGGGTAATAAGAATTCAAAAAGGTGATCTAGGTTTTTTCACCACACTCCTTGTGAAAAAAACAAAGGTCTGCCGCTGGAGGGCTAAGAAATGTCATATCCTGCCCCAGCTGGTTTGGCTCAGAGGATAATGCCTTGGCCTGCTGATGGCAGGGTCTGGGTTCAATTCTGACCAAGGGCATGTACCTTGGTTGCAGGCTTCTCCCTGACCAGGGCCCAGGTCAGGGCTCATGCAGGAGGAAACCAATCAAAGTGTTCCTCTCACTTTGATGTTTCTCTCTGTCTTTCCCTTTCTCTTCCACATTCTCTAAAAATTAATGGAAACATATCCTCAGGTGAGGATAAAAAAAATAATAAATAAATTATTATTATACTAGAGGCCTGGTGCACAAAAATTTGTGCACTTTGGCGGGCATCCCTCAGCCTGGTCTGTGCCCTCTCACAGTCTTGGACCCCTCGGGGGATGACCACCTGCTGACTTAGGCCTGCTTGCCCGGGGATTGGGCCTAAGCTAGCAATCATACATCCCTCTGGCAGGCTGGCAGCCCTCGGGGGATGTCCACTTGCCAGCGGGGAGCAGATCTAAGCTGCAGTCAGACATTCTTAGCGCTGCTGAGGAGGCAGGAGAGGCTCTCACCACCACCGCTGTACTGGCAGCCATCAACCTGGCTTGTGGCTGAGCAGAGCTCCCCGATGTGGGAGCGCACTGACCACCAGGGGGAAGCTCCTGCACTGAGCATCTGCCCCCTGGTGGTCAGTGTGTGTCATAGTGACCAGTCATTCCCAGTCTTTCTGCTGTTAGGGTCAGTTTGCATATTACCCTTTTAGTATATAGAATAGCGGCCTGGTACATGGGTGGAGGCCAGCTGGTTTGCCCTGAAGGGTGTCCTGGATCAAGGTGGGGGTCCTGCTTGAGTGCCTGGTCAGCCTGGATGAGGGGCTGATGGCTGTTTGTGGCTGGTCACACCCCCTTCAGGGTGGGGGTCCCCACTGGGGTGCCTGGCCATTCTGGGTGAGGGGCTGAGGGCCATTTTTAGGCTGGCCGGCAAGTGAAGCTCCCAGCCTCTCCTTTTTTTCTTTTTTCTCTTGTTCTGGGATTTATTTACCTTCCATAATTGAAACTTTGTTGCCATCCTGCTCGCTCCAGCTCTGAGGCTGCGGCTGGCTGAAAGCAGGTATCTGGAGATTCTTTAGCTTCTATAATTGAAACTTTGTTGCTTTTGGAGCTGTTGCTTTTGGAGCTTCCAGCAGGCTGCAGCAGGTGGGGAACCTTGGCTTCCTCCATCACTGGAGCAAGCAAGCCTCCTGCTCGCTTCAGCTAAGTGGCTGCCAGCCGCCATCTTTGTTGGTGGTTAATTTGCATATCTTGCTGATTAGCCAATGGGAAGCATAGTGGAGGTACGGTTAATTACCCTTTTTGTCTTTTATTAGATAGGATGAAAGAAACATCTTGAAATGCCTAAAGAAAGTTGTCATTTTTTCATGGTGAAGGGACAGGAGTAAGTGTTGATGAAAAACCCTTGCCGGCTGCGGTGACTGGCAGTGGCTTCAGCAGCGGGGAGATGGGGCTGGTGCCTTCCTTGATTAGCCCGGTCACCTCCCACAAAAGCAGGCCAGCCTGTGGCTTAGGGGGAGCAGGGAGCCGGCCTAAGCTGTCACTAGGACATCCCCCTAGGGCTCCCAGTATGTGAGGGGGGCAGGCTGGGCTGAGGGGCACCCCCACCCAGTGCACGAATTTCTTGCACCAGGCCCCTAGTATTGTAATGTATGGTGCCCGGGGGGTACTGGAAATCTTGGGGGGAACACTTTGCAAAATATATAATTGTCTAACCACTATGCTATACACCTAAATGTAATGCAAAATAATATTGAACATAAATTAATTTAAAAAAGTTGTATTGTTTATAAATATGCTGATGTTTTTTATTTTAATTAAATCTTTATTGTTCAGATTATTACAGTTGTTCCTCTTTTTTCCCCCCATAGCTCCCCTCCCCCCGGTTCCCACCGCACCCTCTGCCCTTACCCGCCCCCCCACTGTCCTCATCCATAGGTGTACGATTTTTGTCCAGTCTCTTCCCGCACCCCCCACACCCCTTTCCACCCCAAGAATAGTCAGTCCATTCCCTTTATATGCCCCTGATTCTATTATATTCACCAGTTTATTCTGTTCATCAGATTATTTATTCACTTGATTTTTAGATTCACTTGTTGATAGATGTGTATTTGTTGTTCATAATTTGTATCTTTACCTTTTTCTTCTTCTTCCTCTTCTTAAAGGATACTTTTCAGCATTTCATGTAATACTGGTTTGGTGGTGATGAACTCCTTTAGCTTTTTCTTATCTGTGAAGCTCTTTATCCGACCTTCAATTCTGAATGATAGCTTTGCTGGATAAAGTAATCTTGGTTGTAGGTTCTTGGTATTCATCACTTTGAATATTTCTTGCCACTCCCTTCTGGCCTGCAAAGTTTCTGTTGAGAAATCAGCTGACAGTCATATGGGTACTCCCTTGTAGGTAACTGACTTTTTTCTCTTGCTGCTTTTAAGGTTCTCTCTTTGTCTTTTTCTCTTTGCATTTTAATTATGATGTGTCTTGGTGTGGTCCTCTTTGGATTCCTTTTGTTTGGGGTTCTCCGTGCTTCCTGGACTTATAAGTAAATTTCTTTCACCAGGTAGAGGAAGTTTTCTGTCATTATTTCTTCAAATAGGTTTTCAATATCTTGCTCTCTCTCTTCTTCTGGCAACCCCATAATTCAGATGTTGGTACGCTTGAAGTTGTCCCAAAGGCTCCTTACACTATCTTCATATTTTTGGATTCTTTTTTTCTTTTTGGTTTCATATTTTTTCTTTTTTCTGGTTGGGTGCTTTTTGCTTCTTTGTATTTCAGATCTTTGACTTGATTCTTGTGATCCTCTAGTCTACTGTTGGAACTCTGTATAATATTCTTTATTTTAGTCAGTGTATGCTTAATTTCTAGTTGGTCCTTTTTCATATCCTCAAGGGTCTCACTAGATTTCTTGAGGGCCTCACTAAATTTATCAGAGGTTTCTAGAAAATTCTTGAAAAACCTTATAAGCGTAGTTTTGAACTCTGTATCCTATAGTTTGCTTTCCTCCATTTCTGTCATTTGTGACCTGTTTCTTTGTCTCAGCATTTTTTATGCTTCCCTGTGTTGATAGAGTGGCTTTCTGTGCTAGGTGTCCTATAGGGCCCAGTGGCTCAGCCTCCCCAATTACCTGAGGTGGACACTCTTGGTGCACTCCTTTGTGGGCTTTGTGCACAGTCTTGTTGTATTTAAGCCTTGATTGTTGTAGGTATCACTGGGAGGAATTGACCTCCAGGGCAATTGGCTGTGAGAATCAGCTGTATCTACAGTGGGAGAACTTCTGTGCTGGAGACACCCTTCTGGGGCAAGATTTGCTTCAGTAGGACTTTGGTGCTCACTGAGTCTGCCCCCTGAGAGTGTCTTTTATGGATCTGAGGAGTTGTAACCTGGATGGTCCCACTCTGATTACTGGGTACACTGGCTCTTGGATCTCTAAGGAGGTGCTATTTTAGCCTCTTCCTGAGGCTACCCAGCAGGAGCTATGGAGAGATCTGAAGATTCCTCTTCTTTGTTTGGAGTTTGGAGGTGCCTAGATGAGGCCCAGCTGTGAAGCAATGCTAGCTGCTGTGTGGCCTTGGGCCTTCTTTTGGAAGTTCTGGGTCTCTCTGACCCAGCTGCAGTTTGTTAGGTAATTTTCAGATTGCAAAGAGCCCGGCCTTTCATATGCAAAAGCCTCCACACACAGCTTGGGTGGGGCAGGGTCTCAGGAGATCAACAGGGCGGAGCAAGCAGCTATGGCTGACCCTCAGTCCTACCCTAAGAAGCCCCGCGTCTCAGTGTCCCGGTTATCGCTGCAAGCACCTCTGAGAGAAAGCCGCCCTTGAGTTCTGAGCAATGTCAGAGAGTCCATTTCCTCCCCATATGAGTCTGGGTCCCCAGAGACTTGCCCAGAACTGGAGTTCAGAGCAGTCGGGAGCTTGTGACTCCCTCCCGATTGAAAAAGACAACCGCGTCCTCAGTTGCCAGCCCTTTCCGTGCTTGGCCCTCAGTACATCTGCACTTTACTTTTGCACCTCCTATAAGTCTCAGTGTGCTTTTCTCTTTCCTTCTAGTTGTAGAATTTCCACTCAGCCAGGCTTCCTGTGGTTCTGGATGATGTCTGTTTTGTCTTTTAGTTGTATTTTTGAAGTGGTTATGCGAGGCAGCAATTTCAGATGTTTACCTATGCTGCCATCTTGGTTTCTCCATAAATATACTGATTAATTTCATTTGTAAATATTTTGAGATTTTTGCATTTATGTTCATAAATGAGGTAAACTATAAGGTATTTTAAAAAGACATTTTTATTTATCTTTACATTGTTATGTTACCCAATTAAAATATGTTGAGAAATTTTTTAAAGTGTTTGTATTATGAAATATTTTAACTGTAGAAAAAGTGTGCATCACTCAGATTCTTCAAAATTTAATATTTTTCATATAGCCCTCGATTGTTTAAATAAATTGAAAATTGCAAGGAAAGTACAGGCCTCCTTTGTACTTCTTTCCAATAATTTCTTCCCTCCTCAGATGTGAACTGTATTCTGAATTTGGTGTTTATTATTGTTATCTTTTCATACCAGTACTTTTAATTATATATTTTTAAACCTAAAAGGTTGTAAAAAATATTTTGCAGGCTTTCCCATTTCACATTAACTGTGTGGCTAGTATATTTGTGAAGTCTCTGGAGCAGATATAGTCTTGGTTTGAAATTTCCAACTATGATAATCAAATATTCTATTTTTATTCTCAGTTCTGTTAGTTTTTTGTTTTATGTCCTTTGAAGGTTTGTCATTAGTGTGTACTTTTATGTCTTCTGAGGAACTTGACACTTTTATTATGAAGTAATCCTCTTTCTTCTGCTAATATTTCTTGTTTTGAGGTCTACCGTGTCTGATATAATTATAGCCTCTCCAGTTTTTTACAATTAGTATTTGCATGTTATATCTTCTTTCAGCCTTCTACTTTAACCTATTTATGTCTTTATACTTAAAAGTATATTTTTTATAATAATCATACAGTGAGATCTTGTTTTTCTTCTGCAGTTTGATAATCTGTCTTTCAATTTAAATGTTTAGAACCATTTACATGTAATTATTGATATGATTTGGTTTATATTTATTATGTTGTTATTTGGTTTTTATTTGTCACATTTGTTTCTTTTTTTCTCTTTACTATTCTTTTATTACTTTTTTAGCATTTCATATTATTCCATATGATTTGCTTATTTATCTCTTTATTATTTTAGTGACTGCTATATTGTTTATAATATGCATATTTAACTTATCCCAGGAAATAATATACCATTTCACATATAGTATAAGGGCCTTATAGCAATATATTTTTTCCTTTTTCCATCATTGTACTATTATTAATGCACTGGAGGCCTGGTGCATGAAATTTATGCACTGGTGTGGGCAGGGGGGGGAGGCAGTCCCCTCAGCCCGGCCTGCACCCTCTCCAATCCGGGACCCCTTGGGGGATGTCCAACTGCCAGTTTAGACTGGCAGTCAGACATGTCTCTTGCAATCCGGGACTGCTGGCTCCTAACTGCCTGCCTGATCTCCCCTAACGCCTCTGCCTGTCTCCCTGATTTCCCCTAACCACCTTTGCCTACCTGATCGCCCCTAAGTACCTCTGCCTGTCTGCCTGATTGCCCCTAACTGCTCCCCTGCTTGCCTGATCACCCCTAACCACCTCTGCCTCAGACCCACACCTGGGACTCAGGATTCCCTCCTCCAGCTGGCTGCAGGGACCCGGGACCCAGGACCCAGGACCCAGGCCGACTTTGCCCGGGCTGGTTGCAGCCACAGGGAACTGTGGGCGGGTGGCTCCATGTAGGCCATAGCTGCAGGATCCTGGGACCGTGGGGCGGGGGCTTTTTTCTTTCTCCCGGGCCGCAGGCACTGGTGCCTGGGACCGTTGTGTGGGTGGCTTTGCCCCGGCCCGGCTTTGTCAGGAAGGACATCCGGAAGGTTGTTCAGAAGACATCCAGTCTAATTAGCATATTGCCCTTTTATTAGTATAGATACTTCACATGTATATATGTTACAAATCTCAATACATTATTTTGTATTTAAACAGCTAATTACATTTTAAAGAAATAATTAAAAAACAAAAAGTGTGTTTTATTTACCCACATTTTTATCATTTTACTATTTATTTCCATTGTGAACATTCAAGTTTTAATCTAATTTTCTGTTTGCTTAAAGAATTTCCTTGACTGTTTCTTATAATGCAGGTTTGATGATGCTTAATATTTTCACCTTTTGTTTGCTGAAAAAGTAGTTCACCTTTGGTTTTGAAAGATATTTTTCTATATATAGAATTCTATGTGGACAATTGTGTTTTTTTCAGTGCAAATATTCTAGAATATGTTGCTTCCTTATCTTTTGGCTTCTATAGTTCTGACAAAAAGTCTGTAGCATTAATTTGTGGTAATTAGTCACTGGTAATTCTTTGTTTATTTATACTTAATGTTTCTCTGGATATTTATAAGATTTTTTTCTTTATTGCTGGTTTTTATAATTTTGATTATAATGTGCTTGGCACAGTGTTTTTTGTGTGTTTCTGCTAAGAGTTCATGGAGCTTCTTGCAGTATGAGGTTTATAGTTGTCATAAAATTTGGAATCTTTCAGCCATTTTTTGTACAAATATTTTCTCCTTTCTCCACACCCTCTTTCTGGAACTCTAATTAAAATGTATGTTAGAGTGAATATTTGTTTCAGTTTTTATATCTCTCTGTAAATCATTTTGTATAGCTTCTATTCCTATGTCTTAAAGAACTGATATTTTCTTCGGCAATGTCTTCTTTGCTATTATTCCACCCAATGAAAATTTTTTTTTAAAATGTATGTTTTTTATAGATATTCCATTTGGTTTTTATTTTATACCATACACTTAATCCTCCTTATGTTTATCTTTTTGAATATTTATAGTATTTGTATTATATGCCTTGATGACTTTTAAAATTGACATTATTTTAATTATTTCTTTTTTTTCCTTCAAGGATATTTCTTTAACAGGAAAAATGTATAGGCACAGATCATCTCACATGCAAACAGAGCTAGGGTTACAGATAAGTACCGAGGAACCTCAAATGGTAAATACCTTCTTTAATAAAAATCCTCCTTGCCTATATTAAAGTAATAGTCTGCCTCCTGTTGCTTGAATGTTAGGGGGTTTTTAAAATCTCCTTTAATGTGTTTTAGAGGTGTGTTTTACTGTAAGCACACCTAATCCAGTACCACATTGGGAGTCTTGGATATTTTGGATCACTGTTGCCGCCTATCAAAGACCTTCTCAACTAATGTCCCAAACATTCGTATCTTCTCCTTTCAGCATCTCTCATATCTGTTTTTTTTCCTACTTATTTTTCTCTTGGTTGTATATTATATATTTTTGATTTTTCTATAATTAATATCTTCTGATTGAATGATGAAAATTATAGTACTGGATTTGGTTGTTTTCATTTTAAAAAGTGTTAGAGTTTAATCTAATAGGCAGTTAAGCTACCCGAAGATCACCTGTATCTTTTTAAGTATTATTTAAAATGTTCAAGTTCAGAGGAGCCTTACTCTGGAGCTCATTTAGCACTGCTACCAATGTACGACCCTTCTGAGGTTTATGATGAATGTACCATGTACTCTGTCTGTCTGATGGAAGAGCTAATGATTCCCAGCTTGTGTGAGCTCTGGGAATTGTGGTTTACAGCTTTTTGGTAATTGTCCCTCCCCTCCACCTCCATTGGCAGTTTTTCTTTGTCTGGCCTCATGGATTTCACCATTGCACGTGAGAATTGGTATTCAGCCAGAGTCATGGACTCTTTGGGGGTTTCTGCAGATTTCTGAAGCCTCTTTCTCCATACTGTGCCTAACAAATTCTACCCTCTTTGTCTTCTTATTCTAATTTCTGTCTCTTCAACTCAGTAAGACACTGGGCGCTGTATGGTTTCCCCTTCATTGTGGCATGTTCTGGAGATTGTGTAAAGCAGAAATCTGGGGTAATTTAGCTCTTAACCTTTTTTTGCGTCCATATTCTTAGTCACCATACTCTTGTATTGCCTGTTGTTCTTATGTTTTGTTCAGTTTTATAGTTATTTATGACAATAGAAGTCAGTGGTCTCAGATGGATTTTTTTTGTAATGTAGCAAAGAAAAGGTTGGAAAACAGAGTTTTAAAGCACAATAAAGGTCCATATATTGCTATTGACATTATTAAAAGGCTAGGGGAGAAAAGTCATGTACGAAGATAAAACTGAAGGGAAGCAAAATAACTTCTGTTGACGTTTAATCTGTGTCTTTACAGTTTGGGTAGAAGTTGGGTCTCTTTATTCCTATCCAGTGTTAGATATTGTGCTGTGCTGTCTTTTTACCATTTCAGGTGTGTAGAGAGTATAATATAGAATTTAGTGTTAGTAATAACAAAAATGACACTAACAGTTATACCTTTTAAACTTTAAGTATGTTCATATTATTTCTTGCTCTTGGTTAGATTAAATTTTAGCTTTGATTTTATCTTTCTTGTGTAAATATTTAATAGCAGTGATTTACAGTATCTGACTTAATATTACCTAATTGTCTTATTCAATCTGATAATATATCTATAGAGATCAATGATTTTTTAAAAGCCATAACATTGGAATAATAGACAACATGTTTTATTGTATCTTTTTTTCTGTATTTCTCATTTCATGCATAATATTGACTTGCTTATATTTCTCTTTTATATAGTCCTCATTTACTGAACTATATTGACTAGCATTTTGCTGCATTGAATAATATGCCTTGATGATTTTTAAAATTGACACTAATTTAATTATTTCTTTTTTTCCTTCAAGGATATTTCTTTAATGGGAAAAATGTACGCGCACAGATCATCTCCAGTGCAAACAGAGCAAGGATTAGAGATAAGTATTGAGGAACCTCAAATGGTAAATACCTTCGTTAATAAAAATCTTCCTTGCCTATATTAAAGTAATAGTCTGCCTCCTGTTGCTTGAATGTTTATCTAGGTTTTTTTTTTTATATAAAATCTCCTTTAATGTGTTTTAGAGGTGTGTTTTACTGTAAACATACTTAATCCAATACCACATTGGGAGTCTTGGATATTTTGGATCACTGTTGCTGCCTATCATAGACCTTCTGAGAAAAGGTCCCAAACATTTTTCAGAGGGAAAGATTTTAACAGTTCTTTTGGTCTAGAGGCATTCAGATCCAGAAGATAGTTGGAGAATTAATTAAAAGTATTAGCTTCTATCCCTCAGTAGATAGAGCATCGGCCTGTGGACTAAAATGTCCCAGGTTTGATTCTAGTCAAGGGCACCCCCCCCCTCAAAAAAAAGTATTAGCTGTCTTAGCTTCTATGAATGTATCACATTATTCTTTATTTAGCTAGAAGAATTGTGAAAAACATTGACAAGGGGATAACTTTGTAGAGTAATATGGACAGTTGGTGTCAGAAGTTTGTTTCAGAAATAAAGCTCTTTTTCCTCCATCATCGTCAAAATACTTATGGATTCAAAGCAGTCTAGAACATGTTCCATGTGAATGGGAAGTGTCTCTCTGTATATAGAGATCCACATTTATGTAAAACAATGGTGGTGCGATGATCACTTCCCTTAGGAAAGATTTATAAGGTATTGAATAGAAAGCTCCTATAGTTAGTTCCTGAAAATATGATTCCACATGCATAATAATTTAGATCTAACTTTATTTTTAGGCTAATATATTATGTTCAGAAAGTGTATGGAATATTTTCACAAAAGCCATTGATCCTGTAATTTTAGAGTTATTTTAAATGGTTGAACTACTGGAAATCGAGACGCTTCTGTAGACCATGTCTTTTCCCCCTTGTAGTCACATCACCTGCCTCAGAACCCAGCATTTGTGGCATTAATATGATAAATCAATTTTGAAGCCTTACCATATGTACTATGGGCTTAATACTGTCTTTGAATGTAGTTCCTCTAGGTTTCTCTACATTCACAGGTCGACATGAAAACCTCTGACCTCTAAGTTTCTAACAGGTATAATAAACTGAAAATATAATATTAGGTTTAGAAAAATAGAAATCATCACTAATAGAATAAATGACAATACCACTCACTACATATTTATATAAAGTATAAGGAAAGATACCATAGTGAAGAAAACTATGAAAAAGGCCAATTTTCAGGTGTCTGTCTTAGACATCATCTTGATGATATAAAATAAAGATTTGAACAAAAATATTGATTTATTTGTAATCCTATGGGTATTTGTAATACCTTCAGCTTTGACATTCATGAGCAATCACTAGACCTCTTCTAGCCACTGGCTTTTTAAAATGAAGCTTACCACTTCTTTTTTTAAAAAATCTTTATTGTTGAGATTATCATAGATGTCCCTCTTCCCTCCCACCATAGCTCCCCACCACTCGGTTCCCACCCCACTCCAGGCCCTTGCCACCCTATTGTCTGTGTCCATAGATAATGCATGCATGCATATAAGATCTTTGTCTAATCTCTTCCCGCACCCCCTACACCCTTTTCCCTCTGAGAATCGTTAGTCTGTTCTATTTCAAGGCCCCTGATTCTATTTCATTCACCAGTTTATTCTGTTCATCAGATTTTTTATTCATTTGATTTTTAGATTCACTTGTTTTTTGAATTAAATCTTTATTGTTCAGATTATTAAAGTTGTTCCTCTTTTTCCCCACATAGCTCCCTTCCACCCAGTTCCCACCCCACCCTCTGCTCTTACACCCCCCCACTGTCCTCATCCATAGGTGTACGATTTTTTTCCAGTCTCTTCCCGCATCCCCCACACCCCTTTCCTACCCCTGAGAATTGTCAGTCCACTCCTTTTCTATGCCCCTGATTCTATCATATTCACCAGTTTATTCTGTTCATCAGATTATTTATTCACTTGATTTTTAGATTCACTTGTTGATAGATATGTATTTGTTATTCATAATTTTTATCTTTACATTTTTCTTCTTCCTCTTCTTAAAGGATACCTTTCAGCATTTCGTATAATGCTCTTTATCTGACCTTCATTCTGAATGATAGCTTTGCTGGGTAAAGTAATCTTGGTTGTAGGTTTTTGCTATTCATCATTTTGAATATTTCTTGCCACTCCCTTCTGGCCTGCATAGTTTCTATTGAGAAATCAGCTGACAGTCGTATGGGTACTCCCTTGTAGGTAACTAACTGTTTTTCTCTTGCTGCTTTTAAGATTCTCTCTCTTTGTCTTTTGCCCTTGGCATTTTAATTATGATGTGTCTTGGTGTGGTCATCTTTGGATTCCTTTTGTGTGGGGTTCTCTGCGTTTCCTGGACTTGTAAGTCTATTTCTTTCACCAGATAGGGGAAGCTTTCTGTAATTACTTCTTCAAATAGGTTTTCAATATTTTGCTCTCTCTCTTCTTCTGGCATCCCCATAATTCAGATGTTGGTACACTTGAAGTTGTCCCAGAAGCTCCTTACACTATCTTCATATTTTTGGTTTTTTGCTTCATATTTTTTCTTTTTGCTCTTCTGGTTGGGTGTTTTTTGCTTCCTCGTATTTCAAATCATTGAATTGATTCTTGGGATCCTCTAGGTTACTGTTAAATCCCTGTATATTACTTTTTATATCAGTCAGTGTATGCTTAATTTCTGACTGGTCCTTTTCCATTTTTTTTGGCATTTTCACTAAGCTCCTTAAAGGTCTCATTAAGTTACTCAGTGATTTCTAGAAGATTCTTGAGTAACCTTATAACTGTGGTTTTGAACTCTATATCCAGTGGTTTGCTTTTCCCCATTTCTTTCATTTGTGACATGTTTCTTTGTCTCTGAATTTTGACTGCTTCCCTGTGTTTGTTTCTATGTACTCAGTAGCTGCTAAGTCTCCTTGAGTTGATAGAGTGGCCTTGTGTAGTAGGTGTCCTATAGAGCCCAGTGTCTCAGCCGCCCCAACCACCTGAGGTGGACACTCTTCGTGCACCCCTTTGTGGGCTGTGTGCACAGTCTTACTGTAGTTGAGCTTTGATTGCTGTTAGTATCACTGGGAGGAATTGACCTCCAGGCCAATTGACTGTGGGGACCAGTGGGAGAGCTACTGTGCAGGAGACACCCTTATGGGGCAGGACTTGCTTCAGTGGGGCTTTGGTGCTCACTGAGTCTGCCCCTTGACTGTGTCACTTATGGATGTGAAGAGTTGTAATCCCGTATGGTCTCACACTGACCACTGGGTACACTGGCTCTTGGATCTCCAAGGAGATGCAAAGTCAGCCACTGCCTGGGGCCACACAGCAGGAGCTACAGAGAGATCTTCAGATTTCTCTTCTTTGTATCAGGTTTGGTTTGTCAATCTTGTTTATCCTTTCAAAGAACCAGCTCTTGGTTTCATTGATTTTCTGTATTGTTTTTTTGGTCTCTATGTCATTTATTTCTGCTCTAATCTTTATTATCTCCTTCCTTCTGCTCACTCTGGGGTTTTCTTGTTGCTGTCTTTCTAATTCTTTGAGTTGTAGAGTTAGATGATTTACTACTATTTTTTCTTGTTTTTTGAGATAGGCCTGTAGAGCTTTAAACTTCCCTCTCAGGACTGCTTTCATTGTGTCCCATAGGTTTTGGATTGTTGTGTTTTCGTTGTCATTAGTTTCCAGGATGTTTTTAATTTCTTCTTTGATCTCATTGGTAACCCAATCAATATTTAACAGCATGCTATTCAGCTTCCAGGTGTTTGAGTATTTTGGGTTGTTTTTATTGTAGTTTATTTCTAATATTATGCCATTGTGGTCTGCGAAGATGCTTTTTATGATTTCAATCTTCTTGAATTTGGGGATACTTTGCTTGTGTCCCAATATACGGTCTATTTTTGAATATGTCTTATGAGCATTTGAGTAGAATGTATATTCCCTGGCTTTGGGGTGAAGTGTTCTGAAGATGTCTATTAAGTCCATCTGATCTAGTGAGTCATTTAGGATTGCTGTATCTTTGCTGATTGTTTGTCTTTATGGGCTGTGTTCTTAACGTTTTTAGGAACCTCCATACTGTTTTCCAAGGTGGCTGTCCCAGTTTACATTCACACCAGCAGTGAATGAGGGTTCCTTCTACTCTACATGCTCCCCAACACTTGGTACTGTCTTGTTGATAATAGCCATTGTAACAGGTTTGGAGAGGGAATCTCATTGTAGTTTTGATTTGCATTTCTCTAAAGCCAGTGATGTTGAGCATACATTTTTTAATATCTGTTTGCCATTTATATGGCTTCTTGGGAGAAGTGTTCATTCAGGTCCTCTGCCCAGTTTTTAATTTGATTGTTTTTGTTTGGTGTTGAATTGAGTTCTCCAAATATTTTATATATTACCCCTTATCAGAGCTGCTGTTTGCAAATAATATCTTCCATTTTGTTGGTTGCTTTTTTGTTTTGTTGGTAGTTTCTTTTGCTGAAAAGAAGCTTTTTAATTAGATAAAGTTCCATTCATTTATTTTTGCCTTTACTTCCCTTGCCTTTGGGGTCAAGTTCATAACACATTCTCTAAGACCATGGTTGGTAAGTTTAGTACCTATGTTTTCTTCTATGTGATTTATTGTTTGAGATCTACTTTTAGGTCTTTAATCCATTTTGAATTAATTTTTGTACATGGGGACAAACTTTAATGTAGTTTCATTCTTTTGCATGTGGCTTTACAATTCTCCCAGCACCATTTATTGAAGAGACTTTCTTTTTTCCATTGTGTAGTTTTGGCTCCTTTGTCAAAAATTATTTGCCAATATACATGTGATTTTATTTCTGATCTCTCTTTTCTGTTCCATGAGTCTTTTTTTCTGCCAATACCATACTGTTGTGATTAACGTTGCTCTGTAGTATAATTTGAAGTCAGGTCGTGTAATACCTCCAGCTTTGTTCTTTTTTTTTTTCAGGATTATTTTGGCTATTTGGGATCTTTTGTAATTCCATATAATTCTAATGATTTTTTTTTTGTTCTTTCTTTTAAAAAATGACATTGGGATTTTGATGATGATTGCATTTACTCTGCATATTGCTTTGGGTAATATGGACATTTTTTTAAAAAAAAATTTAAATTCTTTATTGTTGAAAGAAGTTATATGTCTCCTTTTCCCCCCATTGACCTCTCCTGGCTGCTCCCACCCTCCTACTGTCTGTGTCCATTGGTTATGCTTATATGCATGCCTACAAGTCCTTTGGTTGATCACTGAATTTGTATGTTTTAACATGTGATATACTTTAACCTATCACAGTTATTTCATGCTCAAATTGTCCATCCCTCCCTTTTTTTTAAATCTTTATTGTTCAGATTATTACAGTTGTTCCCCCCTTTTTCTCCCCATAGGTCCCCTACACCCAGTTCCCACCTCACCCACTGCCTTTACCCCCCCACTGTCCTCATCCATACGTGTACGCTTTTTGTTGCCGGGTCAAAGGTTATACACATGGAAACTGTAGCCATTTTCATCTGCAACATGTTCTGAAAGGTCTCTCACAACTTGTTCACGCTCTACTCAGAAAGGGTACAGAGACACGTAATGGCTTTTTAAAATAATGTGTCCTCTTATGTTTAAAATGAGGATTTCGCTACCAAGAGTGAGGAGAAAGCAACACTACAGCTGCTCTCGCCCTTCTGGCCCTTCCGGTGCTTGGGGCTGCAAGCTGGTTCACGGGCCATCGATGAAGCCTTCTGGGTGGCTCGTGCAGTTCCTCCGGCTTCCCAGGGGGCGTTGCAGCCTCGCGGGGACCGTCTCAGCCTCGCAGGGGCCGTCTCAGCCTCACAGGGGCCATCTCAGCCTCACAGGGGCCGTTTCAGCCTCACAGGGGCCGTTTCAGCCTCACTGGGACCATCTCAGCCTCACAGGGGCCGGTAATATGGACATTTTAACTATGTTGATTCTTTCAGTCCATGAACATGAATATCTTGCCATTTCATTGTGTCTTTTTAAATCTCCTTTAATAATGTTTTGTAGTTTTCAGTATATGGGTCTTTCACATTTTTGTTAAGTTTATTCCTAGGTATTTTATTCTTTTTGTTGCAGTTGCAAAGGAATTGTTTTTTCATTTCTTTTTTTTTTTGAAATTTCATTGTTTGTATATAGAAATGCAGTGGATTGTATTTTTGCACATTGATTTTGTCTCCTGCAATTATACTGTATTTATGTATTGTTTTTAATATTTGTTGGAGGAGGCTTTAGGGTATTCTATATACAGAACCATGTCATCTGCAAAAAGTGACACTTGTACTTCTTCATTCCCAATTTGGATGCCTTTTATTTCTTTCTTTTGCCTGATTGCTCTGGCTAGGACTTCCAGAATTGTGTAGAATAAGAATGGTGAGCGTGAGACATTTTTAAGGAACTCAAAGCAGGTGTAGAAGTGATATTTTTGTAAGAATTTTTCATTTGGGATGGAGCTGGGGTGTCAGGGTGGTCTTCTTGAGGTCTCTGGGCCAGTTCTTCTCTGAGTACCTGAAGTCAGGGTTCTTGAAGAGCATCAAGGAACCCCATTTTTCAGGACCAAAGAACCTCAGGTTGGGCACAGGTTAGCTGTTTCAGTAGGCCTTGATTTTGTATGAGTTTGGGATACAGTCAGGGCCAGATTGGAGTCTTGTTATTTCCTTAGAGTTGGTGCGTAGTAACTGTGGAGTAGCTATATTTCCTGAGAAAGGACTGAGGAAATTAATTTGCCAGACTTCATATTTTTCTTAAGTCAATTTGAGTTTATCTTTATAAATATTCAAAGGGAACTTACTACCTCTTTTTAATTTCAATCATGCATTTTCATAATTATTTTGTTGTCAGAGAGAAAACATTGTATGACCTAAAAAGGACCAATAAAAAAAGCATTCCTATATATTTATGTTTTCCAACAGCATGAGACTGAGGAAATTTCTGAGACTGTATCAAGTGTTTTCCCAATGGAACAAGAAGATATATTAGAATGGGGAACCTCAGACGCAGAAAGTATGTTATTTAAACCTCAGGAAACTTCAGAAATTCAGCAAGCTGATGACTCAAATAAACCTTTGGAAGATGAACAGTCTATAGGTGAATCAAAAACAGGCCAACGGCTATCTTTAAAGGTAAAACACTATTTATATCAAAAACAGAATTATGAGAGTTGAGAATGTACAGGTGTGAAGAAATGACCCAGGCAAAGGCCAAAGAATGTGGGGGGAATTCACCCTGAAAAAAGGCTCCTGATGTGCAAATTGCCTATTTGGGAAAATGGAGCATCTATTTTGTTTGAAAGATTTTAGTCTCAAACCTAATCACAATGCTGGGGAGAAAATATTAGATATATAGATATTAATCCTCGCCTGAGAATATTTTTTATTGATTTTTAGGGAGTGGAGAGAGAGGGAAAGAAGAAGAGAAACATCAATGTGAGAGAAACACATCGATTGGTTGCCTCCTGCAGGGGCCAGGAGGAGCCTGAAATTGAGGTATGTGCCTTTGACCGGAATTGAACCTGGGACTCTTGGTCCACAGGCCAGTGCTCTATCCACTGCTCCATACTGGTTAGGGCAAGAGAGATTTTTAAGGAGAGAAGGAACCTCAGGGCTTTTAGACTGACTCTTCTTACCAACTTGAGGAAATCAGGAACTATAGCCCTGTGGCCAGGACTGGTAAATGTAGCATTTATAACTTTGTCTCTTTTAGATTTATCCTAATCCCTAAGTGTTTTCCTATTGTGAGAATGTTTTCCAGATTCATTTTCTTAATTATAATTTAAATAATTTTTAAATACCATATTTGCATATTACCTTACTATTTACTTAGTACTGTTCTTTAATTTGGGCCATCCTTTGGCTTAAATAAATGAGTTTATTTTAAACTAGATACATTACTCCTAGGATTTATAAAAAAGCTACTTTTCACTGAACCAAAGCATATTATCTTGATTATCACCAGAGATCCTCTCTCTGACTGATTCCAATGGATACCACTTGGGTTAACAAACTTCCTGCTTAGTCTCTCTGTTTTTGGATCCTCCTCTTCTCACCAATGGCCATATTTCTTCTAAGATTTATCACAGTCAATTGACCATTACCAGTTCTTCAACTTTTGCCCCAAACTCCCAGCTCTGAAACCTTGACTTTCTCTGTCACCGTACCCTTCCTTTGGCTTTACATATAATCAGTCTCCAAGGCCCAGATTGCTCCTAAACATTATTGGTTATGATTTTTTTTCTTCTCTTTTCTAGTTGCTCCCCTTCTAATCTGGGTCCTGGTTTTTATTAATTTCTCAAGTCCTACTTAGTTTCATCCTGTATGACACTAGCATATTGATCCTCTGGGAATATGAGTAATAAGGAAGATCCACAGGTAATAGTTGGCCAGAGAAAATCTACCACTGCTGTCAGGGAGAAGGGACTTATCCTGTGATTGCTACCGGCTCCTTTAAAAGTCATGCTGTCTTTCTAAAGATGTGCTTGGGGTAGGAAGTGAAGCCCGACAAGGTTAGCTAAACCCACAGCCTTGCTAATCCCTCCAGTTGAATCTTTTGTTAGGCTGACACCTTCTAGGTGTGGAGACCTTCGAAAACATCTTCAAAGACTATGACATCTTGAAAAAGTGTTAGACTGGTGGGCACAGATAGTGTCACCTATTCTTCTACCTGAACATTGGGACTTTGGAAATAAAATGTGGTCATGAGAAGAAAATGGTTAGCTACTAAATGTGTCAAAGACAAATGGATTTTCTGGACAATAGTTAAACTACAATGGTCTATCAGGAATTTAAATTCCTCATTAGAAAAGTCCCCAAATGTTAATTCTTTTGGCTTATATTGGCTGCTATTAAGAAATATACAAAATTATGTATTTTTTAATAAAAAGTGGCAGTCCTTTCTTTAAGTAACTAGATTTATTGAGTGTTGACTATGTGGGAACCACATTGCTAAGTGTTCTACATGATTTATCTTACATTTTCTAGTAATAACCCTATTATTACTCTCATCTTATAGTTGAAAAAATTGAGTCATAAAGAATGTAAATAACTTGCCCAAGTACAAACATCTGGTTAAATTGTAGAGGCAGGACTTGAACTGAGGTGGTCTAATTCTGGAACTTTCACTTTTTACTACTTATCAATGCTGTTCTTTCATAGCAACAATTAATAGGTATCTGGTTAAGTACAAGAACACATACTCTCAGAAGCAAAAATGACTGGGGATGGATGTCCCTCATGAAACTAGGAAGAATAATTTGATAAGAGAGACTTGGAGAATGAATTAAGAGAGCTCGAAACTGAGAACAGAAGTGTTTCAAGGGGAGGAGAAGAGAATGTCTGATAAAGCATGTGTTTTTTTGTTTTTGTTTTTTGTTGTTGTTGTTGTGGGATATTGTGGGGCACAACAGAAATGCCATAGGAAATGGCATTGGAAGTGTTCCTGTGACTCATCCCACCAAGTCTTCACCAATAATATGTATTTATTTATGTTAACATCTCAAGATCACTTACCTTGTTTGGACATTTGAGGCCATAACATTAGTCTCTAGCATCTCTGTCACAGGAATGAAGAACAACATACTTCAGGCCATATCAGTGGGAGAAGAAGACCACTTTTTTAAAAGAAATTTTCTGACATAGCTCATAGCTAATAGAACTAGCACAGATGTGTTAAAGTAGCAGTGCAGAACTTTTATTGCTCACATATATACCATAAGTTCTCTTTCAATTAAAAAGTAGAAAATTTGGTCAATCTCTACTCTATTGGCATTTCTACTCTAATAAGCTCATTAGTATAATAGAGATTATTAAGATTCTGGTCTAAGTTATGACTATCAAAAGGAGAAATTAGATAATGGAGATTTTGTGAAGAAATGACTGACACAAGAGCCCATCAGAGGGTTGTTGAGCATTTTAGGAGGAAAAAAGTCAAAAGTCTATAAAAAAAAGATTTAAATATGATATATATATATATATATATATATATATATATATATATATATATATATATATATATAGAGAGAGAGAGAGAGAGAGAGAGAGAGATTCAAAATAGAAGGGAATTTCAGTGATGTGGGATGTGGTCCTGGCTGGATAGCTCTGTTGATTAGAGCATTGTGCCAATACTCCAAGTTTGCGGGTTCAATCCCCGGTCAGGGCACATACAAGAAGCAACCAATGAAAGCGTATATAGGAGGAACAGTGGGCCAATGTTTTCCTCTTTTTCCCCCATCTCTTTTTTAAAAAATCAATAAAAAATGTTTTATTTTTTAAAAAAGAGATGTGGGATGCCCCAAGACCTCCCAAATTCTCATAAAACAATTATGAATGATCTATTCCATTCAGTTTTAAAAATGTACACAAGATGAAAGAAGAAATACATATCCATAGATAGACATAAGTGTGGCATGTTGCTATAACAATTATTAAAAAGGCTAAGATCCAGAATGGGTTGAGGCCTGTGAATAATGCTAAAAATAGAAAAGTATTTTTTTTTCATGTTAGTTTTGGAGCAAAGAGAGAAATATTTCGATGAATAATGTGATGACAACATATGACAGAGCTGCCTTAATTTATTTTTGGAAAAAGGGTGAGGTTTTAAATAAATAGAAAATATGACAGAGAAAATGAAGCTGATAAACTTGCACTTTACTTCTCTTAAATCTGACAAGGAGAATGATCTTTAGTTTAGAAAGAAGAGAAAAAGAATTGATAAAAGAAACTTGAAGCCCAAGATTGGTAAAAGATTTTAAGAGTTAGCTTAGATGTCTGAGCCCGTTGGCTTAGGCAGATAGGTTTAAGCCTGCTGGGCCTCTGTCAGCAGCAGCTGTGAGGAGCTGCTACAGTGGGAGAGGGAGGTGCTAGATGCCTGGAGACTGATAATGGCAAATCTGAGTTTTATTTTTCTAAGGGTAATGTTTATGGCTTCTGTGATATATGATTTATCTTAGACAAAATTCTGGAATGATTTAATGAATCATTAAAAGATTGGGAGCAAGCCCAGCCGGGTGGCTGAGTTGGTTGAGCATTGTCCCATACACCAAACGATTGTGGGTTTGATTCCCAGTCAGGGCACATACCTAGGTTGTAGGTTTGATTCCTGGTTGGGGTATGTATTGGTGGCAACCAACTGGTATTTCTCTCTCACATCGGTGTTCCTCTCTCTCCCTTCTTTTCTCTCTAAAAGAAAAACCAAACCAAACCAAACCAAACAAAAAACACCAATTGGGAACGGGCAGGTAAACACAGTCAGAGCCTATAGGCTTACAAGCGATTGGAAATGTATTATCAAGCCAATGACAAATACAGTTGCACATCTGAGGAAAAAAAAAACACACACAAAAGGATTGTGTTTGACCCTTTTAAGAGGAAGCAACAATCACTTGGAACCAGCAGAGTTTCCCTGCGGGACACACCATGGGAAATCAACCTTATTTCTTTTCCTAGAATACTAGACTGAACATCAGTAAAGTGTTAGATTTGAAGTTCAGGACAAGAGTATCATGGTAAAGAGCCTGGTATACAAGAAAACACAGTACACATTAGTTGTTCTTATAATCCTTTGGACTTCAGCCATCCACTTATGAAAGTCTCCCAATGACAGATTGGAAACAAGACTGCAGTCAGGAGAACTGCTAGATGGATTTGTAATTAGTTATGCAAAGGATGCAGAATTCAATATGAAAGTCCCTGTGGACTGCTATATGGCTGTGTCCAAGCCATTGTATATCCTAATAATTTTGATGAGAAAATGTAAGATTTACTGATTGGATTTGTAGGTAACATTCAAAATGTGACTGGTAAGATTTGGTTAGTCAGATCTCAGGTGAAATTTTTTAAAAATATATATTTTTATTGATTTTTTACAGAGAGGAAGGGAGAGGGATAGAGAGCCAGAAACATCAATGAGAGAGAAACACTAATCAGCTGCCTCCTGCATGCCCTTCACTGGGTATGTGCCCGCAACCAAGGTACATGCCCTTGACTGGAATCAAACCCGGGACCCTTGAGTCTGCAGGCTGACGCTCTATCCACTGAGCCAAACTGGTCCTGGCTGAAATTTAATAGGGATAAATGTGCATAATGATTCTGTCCTTGGGGCCACAAACTAAATGCATAGGTATGGGATGATGTGATTTAGAGTAAATGTGAAAAAGACTCCAGGGTTTTAGACTATAATTTAGTGATAGGAAAGCAAATGCAATCATAGTTTGCATTGATTGACAAATACCATAAAAGAGGATCATCTTTTTTGTTGTTGAACTGATCACATCACACCTTAAATACTCTGTTCAGATATCGGTATTCAATCCCAGGAGAAATACTGACAAATTGGAGACTGGAAGAAAACATTCAAAATGCTAAAGCACAGTACTTCCAAACCATGTCATGTAAGGTAGAGCTGAAGGGCCTCGGGGGTGTTTACTGGGGGAGCATGGGAGGGGAGGTGCAGGTCTAGGGGAGTCAACTGTATTCAAATATTTGACTCTCAAATGGAAGAGAGCCAGATTGTGAGGTTTGAATTGAGACTAGTGGATGAAAGTTGTTAGGCTCTATAATAAATAAACAAAAATTTTAACAACCAGAGGAGTTTCAAAGACTTCCAAATCCTCTGCTCCTGATCAGGTTCAAGCCAGAATGAATAACCATTTGGTGGAGAAACTAGAGGAAATTTAAACATTAACTGGGTGGCGAGATGGAATGATCTGTACTCTGAGCTTTCCTTATTTGTCATCACTTTCTTACTCAAGAAATTGCAATAGCTCCCTCCTTACTATTGCACTGAACCCAAACCAGCTACCTAATTTATAACCCCTCTTTTCTGGCCTCCTCTCTTTTCAATCATATCTCTGCTTTCTCCAAGGAAAGCCAGCCTGCTTTCTTTCTCAAATCTAGTCTCAAAAAAAAATCAGAGTAACCCATGGAGAAAAATATTTTTAGATCAACTATTACCATGAATTCTGCAAGTTTTCTAGGAAATCTAGGAAAACAGTGCTCCTAATACCTATTATGATTAAAAGGCAGTTATTTCAGAGACAGACGTGCATTTGATTTTTTTCCAGGCAGTAGAAGAGAGTACAACTGTAAGGAAGTAAAAATTAATAAACATTGCTTAAAATAGGTATAAGAAAGCATTAAAGTTCATTTTGGCTTGTACTTGCAACCACCAGTCATGCCAAACTTTAAGAGGCTAAGGGTAAGAAAAAAAGAGAGAGAGAGAGACTAAGGGTAAGTCCCATTAAAAAATAACAATCAAGAAGAGTAGATCTATGGAGGGGAAGAAATCTTGTATTATTTCTTTACTAGTTTTAAGGCAAAAAATATTGTAAATCAATATGGTACTAATATTTTTATTTCTAGGAGGTTAGTAAAATTTTTGAAAGAGATTTAGAGGAATATATCAACTCACTTTTAGAATTTATATTTTTAAATAAAATATACATACAAATTAGGAGTTTAAATATGAGATGGACCATTAAATATGAGCGAAAGATCTAATTTCATGTGGCGACTTTTTTTTAACAGCACACTTTTATATTTTTCAAAGGTGATGGCATCAGAATTATTGCAAATCAGAGGAAAAGAAGCTAAACGATCACAAAAAACTCAACCAAGAATTCCACGACCAAGAAAGTGTGGAAAATCCCAGCAGGATCAAAAAGTATTAAAAACAAAGTAACTTCAGTTTATAAATTTTACTTTCTGAAGAGAGTTATTTAGTAGCATTGATACCTGAAAATGGATTTTTAAAGGAAATTGAATGTTTTAGAAGTTTATACATGAGATTTAAGTTAGACCTTCTCACAGAACAGTTGGTGGCAGTTAGGACATGTATGCTGTACTCCACGCTTCTCTTTCTATTTTTGATCAAGGCATTTGGTTTAATGACATAACAATGCTAGAATAAAAATAGATGTTTGTGAGACTAAAGAAAATTAAATGTTAACATGTTAGATTTTATTTCTTTCAATCATTGTAATGCCTAATTTAGATGAATTGCTTATTATGTTGGTTAATTTTATTTTTATAAAATAAAAGACAACCAACTCTGAGTTACCATTGGCCATTAGAACTGGTTATTTAGATGGCTTTTTAATTCATTCCTCCTCCCCGCCCCCCTGCCACTACACTTTAAATGGAATTTCTTTTTATACCAGGATGTAGCTACAATTTTGAATAATAGTGTACAATTTAGATTTATGGTTTTATCTTTTGCCATTCACTTTGTTGAAAAGATTTTCTCCTTATTTCACCACTGGATTTTTATGGGTTGGTTTATTCTAGACTCTTCTTCGTTTAACTATTTATGGGGGCTTAAAGAAGCTTTAATTATTAGCTTTTGTTGTTGCTTAGGGCACTGAAAGGTGTGCTGGTCATGGAAGACAACTGTTTTATGGCCAGCCTAAACTCTGTAAATGGATATTACTCACTATTTAGTAGCTGGAAATGGACTCATGGGAAAAGAATTCCAAAGTTTATGAAAGAGTCAAATTGGCATTTAAGTGACCCTGTACATGCCATTGCTTATCTGCATTGCTTTAAGCTCATTTAGTTAGCAAGATTATGTATTAAAACAAATAGTGACAGAGGACAACAGGTATTTTACCTTCAATAAATAGTTACTGTCAGATTATCAATGAAGCAGAAACTTCTTGATTTCCCCCCTAAAAAACCTTGCATTTAGTGCATTAGGCAAAGTAGCATGGCCACACACCGAGTCAGAGCCTTTTCTTTTTTTATGTCTTAGTGTTTCAAAGAATGACAAATCGTCCTGTTTAAGGAGAGTATGCTGTAAAAACACACAGCCTTTCTTGAGCATGCCAAAAATATTTGTAGATCTTTTTGATATGTATAGTGCTGAGTTAATTCATTAAAATGGAAATTAGAAGTCTCCATTAGAAAAATAAGAATGAGATGCAGAGGAATAAAAATCTGATATTAAAAATTGTATAATAAAAGAATTTTGGAAACTATATTTCTGAAAATCTTTTATTCCTTGCTTCTATTTTCTTAAACATTTTTTTTTTACCTGACTCACCTGTGAATAGACCCCAAATTAAATTGTCTTCTTGGGAATTGAGCCCTCTTTTGAAAATATAGCATTATTTAGCTGGATAACCAAGGGATATTCACTTACAGACCTATGTAATTAGAGTATGATGGGAACATAGGAATTCAGATTGGTGGTGTTGCTTTTTTAAGAAAAAAAAATAAAGTAATGTAATCTCTAGTACATTCCACTAGCTGGGACCTGTCCCAGACAGAATGATAATGTAGATGAGCTTGACATCAGAGATTACCTTTTTGTCCCTTTTTTTTTCTTCTTCAGTTCTTAGGATCCCTATTTCCTGGACACCCATTTTCACCCTTCCAGTTAGGTCTCTTTGTCTGAGGCATTTCCAAATATTTTAGATTTACCTCTTTTTATCCTCCTCCACTCGAACATGTACACATTTCATGTTCTGTGCTTTTTGGTGCCTGTGCTGTTTTAGAAGTGACACAAAACCATTCTTTATTAGTGATTCAGTAATGCCTAGCAATGGGCTAGGTGCTGTGCAGTGAAAGTGACTAGAGCAATGCAAATAAAACAAGCACTGTCATCAATTGTTACAAAGGCAAAAGTTAGGGATTTTTTAAAAATATATTTTTATTGAAAGGAAAGGAGAGGGAGAGATAGAAACATCAATAATGAGAATCATTGATTGACTGCCTCCTGCACACACTGGGGATGGAGCCCATAATCCAGGTATGTGCCTTTGGCCAGAATTGAACCCAGGACCCTTTAGTCCTCAGACTGGCGCTCTATCCACTGAGCCAAACCAGCTAGGGCAAAAGTTAGGGATTTTTATTTTCATTTTGCAGAAGATATTAGAGCAATCAATGATACAGCTTGCAAATGTTACAGCTGAGATTCTGATGCGGGCCTGACAATTCCAAACACTATATTCTTTATATTACAGTATGCTGCTATCTAGACATGTACAGCAATTGGTGGGCAGACCTGCATTAACCTATTAGATAAATGGCCAGAATGGGTGGCAAAAGAATAGGACAGTGTATGAAAAGAGATATTCGTGAAAAAGGAAAATAATTAAAGTTTGCAGAGAAGTTTGTCTTGGAGGTATTGTTTGAAGGATGCTTAGATATGGACAAAAGGACAGGCAGCATTCTATTCATAACTGAAGGAACGGGCAGGCCTTGCTGGTCCTGTGAATTGTCCTGGACACTAATAATAATAGCAAACATCTGCCATGTGAGAGACACTCTTTTAAATGCATTCCTTCCTTTCTTTCGTAAAGTAATTTGTCCAGGATGTGCTAAAGTTGTTACTCCCAATTTACTGATATAAAAATTGTCTAGTTTGTGACCATGTGATAATTTAAGACGGGATTTGAACAGGGGCAGTTTGACTTCACGATACTCTGCACTTTTAACCACTAGGTTAGAGGTGGGGCCAGATCCTAGGAGCCCTGAAACTCAGAGAAAGGAAGTTAGGTGAATGCAGCAAGTAACGAAGAACCTTCATACTAGGTGAAAGTATTTAAAGGTCAATGTGATAGGATTTTGCAGGCGATACTGGAGAGGAGAAAAGACAGAGGGTGCAGTGCTCAATCCGACTGGCGTTAGCCTGTTGCTAGTGCAGACTGAGGTGATGAGGACCTTGACTGTGTTGGAAGTGAGGAGAGAAAGGAGCATGGCTGAGCCGCCTGTGCAGGGGGGAAGCTCAGTTTTTCATTGGCTAGGCAGGCGAAGGAAAGGCAGTGTTTTGTATACCGAAGGTGAGGAATCTGAGTGCGACAGTGATACTGAAATGAGATTTGGGAGCTCTTAGTACAGAGGAACGAGCTGAGACACTGAAGCTGATATTTTTCAATGTAGAAAGAAAAATTCAACCTTGGAAGCCATACCCAGTTTAGAAGACGGAGAAAGAAAAGCCAGTGACTAAGTCAAATTGTGATGAATCTGATAGGCAGACAGAGCTGAGACAGAGCAGGCTTTAACAAGCTCATGGAGGAAGAGCAATTGCAAGAAAGGTCATCAATATATCAGCTGTATCTTCATAGAGAACACTATCGAAATATCTAAAGTTTATTTGATTTGAGAACAAGGTTGCCATTTGGTTAATGTAAGAGTATGACTTCAGTAGGGAGGCGGGGATGGAGTAGTACTGGATAAGGGCCACTTCCACCTCAGGGGTCATGAAGAGGCAGTAATAGGAAAATATTATGGCTTATAGTCAGCAGCGTTGTGTTTAGATCCTAGTAGCTGCTCAATAATTTTGTGACTTATCCAAAATAAGCCTGCTGCGATGTTAGGATAATAATACCACCCATACAGGCTCATTGTTGAGAGACTGTAAATCACTTAGCATGGAGTCTGGCACACAGTAGGTGCTCAAAAAGTATTTGTCCATTGGATGGCAAGTGATGGTGGGGATTAAGAAAGCATTTTTCTTGCCCTCTTCCCTATTTTGGAAAGGCAAGTTTTAGCATAGTGGGAAGGGAGGTATCACATTAACTTAGACCAGGGGTTCCACTGATGTTAGTTAATGGGTAATGTTCTATATTTTCTACCTCTTCATGGACATTAGCAGTTGAGCAGAGTTGCAAAGGAGTAATGCATGATGGCTGGATATGGTGTCACAAACTGAGTTAGAGAATTCAAGAGAGAAGAGGTTTGGGGTGGGATGAAAATAAGTTTGCTCTTAAATCTGTTGATTCTATGGTAACTATAAGACATACAGGTTGATATTTTAGCAGGCAGTTGGATATATGGCTTTGAAGATCTGGTCAATGACCTGAGATTGTGATGTTAAATTTGTTAGAAATCACTATTATCATTTTAAATCTCATCTCCTACATTTAGGCATCCTTTTCAGACCCCGCACTAATCTGTCAGTGTAAATGTATTTTATACCGAAAGAACACACAATGAAAAAAGAAGCCCACTTTCTTTTCTTTGTTGCAGAATTCCACAAGACCACTCCACTCCTACCCTTCATGACCTGTGCACCACTGTCCCAGACCAGGTGCTGCCCATTGACTTGCACCTGGCTTCTCGAGTGTATCATACAGCCAGCAAGGAAGGCCACAATACTATACTTGAAGTATTTGGAAATTCCTTCTTCGATGCTCACTCTACAGCTAACGAGCAAAGAGATCGGTAAGAGTTCCACTGGTAATTTTGTCTTAAATGATTCAAATTGGCACAGAAATTCTGCCTTTTGAGGTTTAGATTTGAAGATTTGATTTTGTTCTGGGACACTAGAGAGGAACAGTTTTTGTCTTTCCCTTCCCTTTCTATTGAATTTATTGCAATGACACTGGTTAACAAAATTATACAGGTTTCAGGTGCACAATTCCACAACACATCATCTGTATGCTGTATTGTGTGTTCATCTCCTCAAGTCAAGACTCCTTGCATTACCATTTACCCCTCTATGCCCTCCTCTACCTCCCCTCCCCATAACCACTGTTGCCCTTATCCATGAATTCTTTTTCTTTTTTTCTCAATTTCTCCACCTGCTCTCCTCCCCCAACAACTGCCTCTGACAGCTGTCAGCCTGTTCTCTATGAGTCTGTCTCTGTTTTGCTGAGTAATTCATTTTGTTCATTGGATTCCACATGAGAGTGAAATCATATGGTACTTGTCTTTCTCTGACTGGCTTATTTAACTTAGCATAATGCTCTCCAGGTCCCTCTATGCTGTCTCAAAGGCTAAGAGATCCTCCTTTTTTATGGCTGAGTAGTATTCCATTGTGTAAATGAACCAAAGCTATTTTACCCACTCATCTTCTCATGGACACTTGGGCTGCTACCAAATCTTGGCTACTATAAATAATGCTGTAATAAAATGGGGGTGCATACATTCTTTCAAATTAGTGTTTTGGGTTTCTTTGGATAAATTCCCAGAAGTGGAATCGCTGGGTAATAAGACAGTTCCATTTTTAATTTTTTTGAAGAAACTCCACACTCTTTTCTACAGTGGCTGTACCACCCTGCATTCCCAACAGTGCACAAGGGTTTCCTTTTTTTTCTGCATCTTGGCCAGCACTTAATTGTTTATTGATTAATGATGATAGCCATTCTGACAGGTGTGAAGTGATATCTGATTGTGGTTTTAATTTGCATTTCTCTAATGATTAGTGACATTGAGCATCTTTTCATGTGTCTATTGGTCATCTCTATGTCCTCTTTGAAGAAGTGTCTATTCTTCCTTTGACCATTTTAAAATTAGATTGTTTTTGGGGTGTTGAGTTTTACAAGTTCTTTATAAATCTTGGATATTAACCCCTTACCAGATGCATTATTGGTGAATATGTTCTCTCATTCAGTGGATTGTCTTTTGATTTTATTGATGGGTTCCTTTGCTGTGCAAAAGCTTTTTAACTTGATATAGTCCTGTTTTTGTTTTGTTTTGTTTCCCTTGCCTGAGGAGATACATCAGAAAAAATATTGCTATGAGAAATGTGCAAGATTTACTGCCTGTGTTTTCTTCTAGGAATTTTATGGTTTGAGTCTAGCATTTAAGTCTTTAATCCATTTGAGTTTATTCTTGTGTTTGGTGTAAGAAGGTAGTCTAGTGTCATTTTTTTTGCACATATCTGTATAATTGTCCCAACACCATGTATTAAGTAGACTATCTTTATCCCATTGCATGTTTTTTGCCTGCTTCATCAAATATTGACTGAAAAGGCAGGGTTTATTTCTGGGCTCTCTTGTCTGTTCCATTGATCTATGTGTCTGTTTTTATGCCAGGACCATGCTGTTTTGATTTCTACTGCCTTGTAGTACAGTTTGATATCAGGTAGCATGATTCCTTTAACTTCATTCTTCTTAAGATTACTGTTGCTACTCAGGGTCCATATCAAATTTTGGAATATTTGTTCTAATTCTGACTTTTTCAATTTTTTTCCTGTACCTACACAGACTTAAGTATCTTCAGTTCCTGCCACTAGCATGAACTGTGCCCTATTATAAGGTAACTTGAGTGGTTTTTGGTTCCCAAAGAATGTCATATACATTTTCTCATTTGTTCTTCATAACAACTTTGGAGTGTGAATGTTAAAATTAAGGCTCATAAAAAATCAAGTAACTTTGTCAGGTTTGTACGACTAAGAAAATCACAGATACGGGACTTGGTCTTAGATTTCACTGTCATTGGGCATACTTGGGTCCCGGGATCATGTACAAAAGTCATTGCCTCTGGAGTTTCTTCCATTTCTCCTTGTGTCATATTTTCTTTTGATTCTGAGTATTCTTTTGTGAAGAGTGCAAAAGATAGGAGAAAAGAGAAGCAGCCAACATTTACTTAGCAGTAATTATACTTTTACTGCTGTGTTTTGTGTTTTATATCTCTCCTATTTAAATTCCTCACTCTCATAAGGAGCCTTTCTAGACTTTCTTTCCCCTAATTGGCCTATTACATTTTAATACCCCAAATATACTGTACATCTGTGTATGGTCCTGTATAGCTGTGTTATATTCATAAAAAGGGGAAGCTTATATCAGCCCCCTCACAAGGCACCAATTTTTACCTCTTAGGAACAATATCACCTGCCCATTTCAAATGCATGCTCTGAAGTCCTTTCAAAAGATATGCTAGAAATCCTGAAAAACTGTTCGCCTACATGTTTTCAGAATATTAAAAAAATATTAACAAGTTTAAATAGAAATGTTTTTAGTATTATATTTTAGCTATTTTAGGTCTATAGAATAATATTATAAAAGATCATTTTTAATTACAAACTGGCATACCTCGATGTGGAATTGGGGGGATAAGAAGAGATAAACCAAATAACTTATATACTTAATAGTGGCCCAGTGCATGAAATTCGTGCACATTAAAAGGGGATTAATTACAAGAAATGTTTTAATATTGCTATTTGCCCTTTCTCTATAATAGATGAAAGAAAATTAGTAAAGTGTATATGAAAATCTTCCTCCTGTCAGAGTCTGGGGTGCACTGCGGGACCCAGAGTCAAGTCCCCACCCACTTGTGGTGCCTCAAAATAGCATGAGACCCAGACCCAGCCGGCCCCACCTCCACTGGGCAAGATCCAGACCCAGCTGGCCCCATCCTTGTCAAGCCCTGCCGGACAGGGGGTGCAGCCTCAGGTACCCTGGCCCAGCGCCAGGTGAGGGTCACAGCCTCAGGTCCCCCAGCACACACCAGGCAGGGGGCGCAACCTCAGGTCCACCAGTGCACCCTCAGGTCCCCTGGCCTTGCACCGGAGTGGGGGGCACGGCTTGAGGTCCCTCAGCCCGGTGCCAGGGTGGGTGGTGTGGCCTGAGATCCCTGGTCAAGCCCTGCCAAGTGGAGGGCACAACCTGAGATCCCCCAGCCTGGCACCAGGGTGGGAGGCACAGCCTGAGGTCCTCCATCCCGGGCCAGGGCGGGGGATACACCTTGAGGTCCCCCATCAAACCCTGTTGGGAAGAGGGCCCAGTCTGAGATCCCCCTTTAAGCCCCACCAGGCGGGGGGCGCAGCCTCAGGTCCCATGGCCTGGTGCCGGGAAGGGGGCACAGCCTCAGGTTTCCCGTCAAGCCCTGCTGGGTGGGGGGCGCAGCCTCAGGGCCACCATCAAGCCCCACCTGGTGGAAGGGTGCAGCCTCAGGTCCCCCAGTGCTAGGATGGGGGGCATGGCCTGGGGTCCCCCAGTCCGGGTTGGGGGGAGCAGCCTGACATCCCCCGGCCCAGCACTGTGGTGGGGGATGCACCTTGAGGTCCCCTGTCAAGCCCTACTGGGCGGGGGCCACAGCCTGAGGTCCCCCGACCTGGCACCAGGTCAGTGGCATGGTCTGAGGTCCCCTGTTAAGCCTCCACTGTGGGTGCAGCTATCTTGTGTTATGGAAACCCTGTCTCCTCTGTGGGTGCCATCATCTTTGTGATGGCATGATGGTCAATTTGCATATTCCTTCTAATAAAGATAGGATATGCATAGTCCATGGACACAGGCAATAGGGTAGTGAAGACCTGGGGTAGGGATAGGGGCTGGGAGGAAGGGGGAATGGGGGTGTGGAGGGAATGGCAGATAGCTGTAATACTATCAACAATAAAAATATATTATAAAATAATAATTACACTATCACAAAATTATTAGTAACTTATCTAGTCTTTTCATGGAATATACTGAGCCCATTTCCTCAAACTTGATTTTAGTAAAAATTGTAACACTTTGTTTCTTTTTTTCATGGTCTAAAATTATCTAGTTTCCCTGTTTAATAATCAGATTCAATTTGAATCCCATGTTTGTTTGCTATTTAGGCAAAAAGATATATTTTTAGGATTTGTTATTTATAAACTTATACATCTAAATATTTTAGTTTTCATTAATTAAGTCAATATTTGCTATATCAAAAGAATCATATGTGAAGAATTTTGGAAATTTCAAAACTGCTGCTGGAATTGGCCTTGTGTAGAGGTGTCCTATAGAGCTCACTGGCTCAGCCTCCCTAGTCACCTGAGCTTGGCATTCTAAGGATGCCCTGGTATGGTCTGGGTGCATAGTCTTGTTGCAGTTGAACCTTGATTGCTGTTGGCATCACAGGAGTTATTAACCTCCAGGCCAACTGGGTGTGAGGACCAGTTGCAAATACAGTGGGAGAGCTGCTGTGCAGGAGACACCTCTATGGAGCAAGATTTGCTTCAATGGGGCTTTGGTGCTCCCTGAATCCAACCTTTGAGTGTGTTGCTCGTGGATGTGTAGAGTTGTATGTAATCTGGCATGGTCTGAAGCTGTCCTCTGGGTGCCCTGGCTCTGGGGCCTCCCAGGAGGTGCAGAGTCAGCCATTGTCTATGCCCTCCTTGGGGCCACCTAGCAAGTGCTATAGAGCGATCTGCAGATGGCTGCTACCTGTGTTGGGCTAAGAGGTGCCCAGAAAAGGCCAAGCTGTGAACCTTGGCAAGCTGCTGCTAGTGCTGGGCCTAGGGCCACTTGTCGAGAGGTAGGATACACACTGAGTCCAGCTGCTGCATGTTTGAGAGATTTTAGGAAAGTCTGAAGCCTGAGCCAGAACAGGCCATTCATTTGGAAACAACATTGCAAACAGCTTGGGAGGGGTTGCAAATTTGGTGGGACAGGATCTCAGGGAATCACCAGGGCATGGTGAACAATGTGGGTCCAGTTGATAGAGACTCATATAGTACCTGCCAGTCAGCTCTGTCAGGAGAAGGTCCCGGCACTTTTGTCTGGGAGAAGGCTGCCCTCAAGTTCTTTCCTTGATGCCGGACATTGTAGTTCCTCCTCGAATGTCCCTGGACCCTTTCAAGCTGCTGCCCCACTGCTGAAGCTCAGAGGGAGTGAGTCTGAGTAAGCCCATGTACCAGCCCTTTAGGAGGACCTGCCCGGGACTCCCAACAGCCTCCCTGTCACTCAGCCATAATCCCCACTGGTTTTTACAGCCCAAAGTTACAGGGACTTCTCTTCCCGGCACTGGAACCCTGGGCTGGGGGCCCAGGGTATGACTGCGGGAAGCTTCCTCAGCAAGATACTCCTCCCAATTAAAAACACACCACACATGGGTGTCAGACCAGCCCAATCTGTGCCTCCACCCCTCCTACCAGTCTCAATGTGCTTTCTTCTTTACTTCTCTAGTTGTAGAACTTCCATTCAGCCAGCTTTCAGGTGGTTCTGAATGATGGTGGTTCTGTATTTTAGTTGTAATTTTGATGTGGCTGTGGGAAGATGCGAGTACCAGGTTTACCTATGTTGCCATCTTGGTTCCTCCGGAATGTCTCTTAAAAGCCTAAAACTGAGTGTAGAAAATAAACATAATCTAGTAGTCTTGATACTACTATTTTGATTCATTTCCATTAGCAATCTACAAGCAAAAGATATATTACCGTTTCTATTAGTCATGCAAAGTGTTAAAAATACGGATTTCTTTCTGATTCTATTTTTTTTCAAATATATCTCACTCTCTTTTTTCAAGAAAGTCAATAAATATTGTAATGGATGATGATAATTTAATTCTGGCAATTTGTTCCTAGGTACCAAATAAGTTCATTTAAGTACCAAATATTTAGTTCTCTGCCCTCAATCTCTTGAGGATTACCTTGCTAAACATAGCTTAACCTTTCAAAATATATCTGTCTGATAAGCGTGCAAATTCAGAGAAATGTATACTTTTTTCTGCACTAATAAGTGTTCTCAAGTAAGGTAATTGTAAACAGGAAACGAATGCCCTTTCACTGGTGTTAATTTCAACTAACTTTTTGGGTTTTCTGTGCAATAAACGGTTAACTACAAAGCATAATAATACCTGTGTTGTATAGTTTTAATACTTTTCCTAATTCTGTATATACTTATTGTTATTTGTGACAAACATCAAGGAATATTTTAATAGTATAGCATGGGTACACAGTTAAGTTTATTTAAAGTAGCAATGTATTGTTCAAGCAGGTTTATTTTGCTAAAAAACAATTTTGATGAGAATTCTAAAAATGTCCTATATTCATATTTTTGCTTTTAAAATGTCTGTATTATAAAGAGAACTTTATATATATTTAATTAGAATCCTTAGCATGGAATTTTAGATTTTGATATCTAAAATAAGGGACATTACTAATGGCATTTAAACAACTAGATTAATGTTAAACACTTGGTGCACAGCCTTCTGAACATCTCTTGTATGTGCATATGCTTAAACTACGTATGCTATTTTATAGAAGGATCTTTTTTACTCAATGTTATATGTGAACATTTAAATTATTTCATATTATTCATTAACCAATCAGCAATGTAAGAAAATACCTAGGTGTGGAGTTATTTATTAAACTTTTGTTTTCAAAATTTTGATACATACTCTACCAACTTACACCTACCAACAATTATGACACTGTTCATTTCCTCTCACCCTGTCAAACTACTAATTGTCCATCTTATATATTTTTTCTAATCCAATGAGGAAAATTATCTTTATTATTTTTTTTATTAATTTTCAGTAAGGGTGAACACATTTTTAGGTGTCTCTTGGCTATTTTTTTCCTTTTGAGAATTACCAGAGTTTATTCTGTTGTCATTCATCTTTTTCTTGGGGATAAGTGATGTTTTTATATTAAAGATTTAATTATTTGTCATACATTGTAGTCTTCTTTTTACTTTGATGTTTGGTTTTCAGTATAGTTTTGGTGTTTTATGCTATATGGAAGTTTTAATTTTTATATACTAAAAATTAGCAATTTTTTAATGTATTCTAGTCTTGGTGCCATTCATAGAAAAAGCATTTTAATGCTTAAATTTAAATGCATACTCCCATATTTTCATCAACTAATTTTATAGCTTTCTTTAAAAAAATTAAATCTCTAATCTATTATTAATTTGATAAGAAGAATAAGTATTATTTTTTTCTCAAATGACTAGCCAATTGCATAATATCATTTATTCAATAAATCCACTTTTACTAACTAGCTAGAAATGCCAGTTTTGCATACATTTAATTTCAATGCATTATTGAGTCTATTTATGTATGGATTTTTGTTCTATTTACTGACTTGTCTATGTAAAAGTGCTTGTGTAAGTTGTTGGTTTATCATTAATAAAGAGAGAGTTAACAAAAATGCTACCCTATAAAAATTTGCTGACTTTCTCAAATCAAGTACCCCCTATAGTCAGCAGACCTAATCCTCAACTTGACTTCAAATTATAAGGGAAATTCCTAGTCACATTTAAAAAAATGTGGACTGACTTTTAGTTCTATACATTAAAACAACGCAACTTCAACAATATTGGGAAACTAAAATTTAAAGGTCATAATTCAGTGTTTAATATCATTTATGACTTTGTTGAAAAATAATAATAAAAATACAATATTTTAGCAAATATGCAAGAAAATGAAAAGAAGAAAAACAATTACTCAAAAGCATCCAGAGATAATATTGCTTACATTCTTAAATATAACTCCAGATTTGATTTTCTGTATGCAAATACATCATATTTATTTGGAATAATGATACATACATAGTGTTTTGTAACATTATTTTTAAAACTTATTATGTTATAAATATCATTCCATGTCAAGAACTAAAGATCTGAGTAGTCACTTAAAGTGATCAGCAAATATTTTTTGTGTACCTACTATGTGGCAGGCATAGAATTAGACACTAGGGAAGCATCTACAAACAAGAGAAACAATCTCTGCCCTCAGAGAACTTGGAGAGTAGCAGAGAAGGTAGATAGTGAATTAATTATTATAAATGTGGCCATTAATATGCAGATGTGCAGGGTGCTGTGGAAAAATGGAAGAAGAGTTCTTAATTATTTTGGGAAGTTTGAGGAAATGATACTTAAATTGAAACCTGAAGAATGAATAGAATATAACTAGGAGGAGAGGAAAGAATATATTTTTAGGGCCTTGCTACTCAAAAGTATAGTCCACAATCTAGCAGCAAACTTGTTAGAATTGCAGATGATTATTATGCACATTGAAGTTTGAGGCTGTGGATAATTGGAACTCATCTGAGAATTGGAAAGAAGTCAAGCCTTAGGGAACAGGGGGAGCAGTGATGAAATTGAAACTAGAGAGGAGTCAAGAGTCTGCTTATGAAGGATTTTATAGATGCCCTGTATGTGTTTGCTAAGGCATGTGTATGATGGCTTGGGGCTTGGGGAGAGATTTTTCTTTTTAAAACAATTTTTTTTTTATTGTTGACAGTATTATAGATGTCCTCTATTTCCCCCCCTTAGCCCTCCCCTCCTCCAACCAGCCCCTGCCCCACTCCTGATCTTCACCACCCTATTGTCTGTGCCCATGGTTATGTATATATGCATACAAATCCTTTGGTTGATCTCGTCCAACCCCCCATCCCTGCCTTCCCTGTGAGATTCCACAGTCTGTTCCATGCTTCTATGTCTATGGATCTATTTTGTTCATCAGTTTAGTTTGTTCTTTAGATTCCAGATATGAGTGAGATCATGTGATATTTGTCTTTCTCTGGCTGGCTTATTTTGCTTAGCATAATACTCTCCAGGTCTCTCCATGCTATCTCAAAGGGTAAGAAATCTTTGTGTTTTTACTGCTGCATAGTATTCCAGGGCATAAATATACCACAGCTTTTTGTATCTTCCTACATTTCCTAATTCATTTATTAAATCTAGCACTTTTTGGTGGAGTCTTTAGTTTTTTCTATGTACAGTATCATTTCATTTGCGAATAATGAGAGTTTTATTTTCTCCTTTCCAATTTGGATGCCTTTTATGTTTTCTTCTTGGTTGATAACTGTAGCTCGGAATTCCAATACTCTGTTGAATAAGAGTGGTGGAAGTAGACATCACTGTCTTGTTCCTGTTCTTAGGAGAAATGGTTTTAGTTTTTGCCCATTGAGTATGGTGCTGGCTGTAGGTTTGTGGTATATGGTTTTTATTATGTTGAGTTATGAACCCTCTAGTCTCTCTTTGCTGAAAGTTTTTATCAAAAATGGGTGTTGGATTTTGTCAAATGCTTTTTCTGCATCTATTGATAAGATCATGTGCTTTTTGTCTTTCAATTTGTTTCCGTGATATGTCATGTTTATTGATTTGCAAATATTGTACTGGCTTTGCATCCCCAGAACAAATCCTACTTGGTCATAGTATATGATTTTTTAAATATATTGGTGGATTGGATTTGCTAATATTTTCTTGAGGATTTTGCATCTATGTTCATTAGGGATATTGGCCTGTAATTCTCCGTCTTTGTAGTGTCTTTATCTGGTTTTTGGATTAGGATAATGCTGGCCTTATAAAAAGAACTTGGAAGTATTCCTTACTCTGAGATTTTTTGGGAATAGTTTTAGGAGTATAGGTTAGTCATTTAATGAAACTCCCCTGAGAAGCCATCTAGACCCAGGCTTTTGTATGCTGGGAGTTTTTTTTTATTACAGCTTCAATTTCATCTGTTGTTATTGGCCTATTCAGGTTTTCTAATTCTTCCTGATTGAGTTTTGGAAGATTGTATTTTTCTAGGAATTTGTCCATTTCATCCACACTGTTCAGTTTGTTGGCATATAGTTGTTCATAGTATTTTCTTACAATCCCTTGTATTTCTGTGGTATTAGTTGTGACTTCACTGCTTGCATTTCCGATTTTATTTATTTGGGTCTTCTCTCTTTGTTTCTTGATGAGTCTGGCTAGGGTTTCATCATTCTTGTTTATGTTTTCAAAGAAACAGCTCTTAGTTCCATTGATCTTTTATATATATATATATATTTGCCTCTATGTCATTTATTTCTGCTCTAATCCTTTTTATCTCTTTCCTTCTACTTATTCTGGGATTTTCTTGTTCTCTTTCTAATTCTTTAAGTTGTAGGGTTAAATATTTTATTATTAATATTTTTTGTTTTTTGAGATAGGCCTGTAGTGCTATGAATTTCTCTCTCAGGACTGCTTTTGCTGTGTCCCAGAGATTTTGGGTTGTGTGTTCATTTTCATTTGTTTCCATGAAGTTTTTGATTTCTTTCTTGATCTTATTGGTAACCCATTCACTATTTAATAGCTTGCTATTTAGCCTCCATATGTTAAAATGTTTTGGGGTGTTTTTACTGTAGTTGGTTTATAATTTCATTCCATTGTGATCTGAGAGGATGCTTAATATGATTTCAATTTTCTTGAACATGTATAGACTTGTTTTGTGTTCTATCATATTGTCTATCTTTGAGAATGACTCATGTGCACTTGAGAAGAATGTATATCCTGTAGCTTTGTTATAAAATGTTCTATAAATAATTAAATCCATCTGATTCAGTATATCATTTAGAGTCACTGTTTCCTTGTTAATTTTTGTCTGGAAGATCTATCCAGAGAAGTCAGTGGGGTGTTAAAGTCTCCTATTATGACTGTATTACTGTCAACCTCTCCCTTAAAATCCTCCAGAAGTTTTTGTATATATTTAGGTGCTCCTAGATTGGGTGCATATATGTTTATCAGGGTTATATCCTCTTGTTGGATCAATTGTTTTAGTATTATGTAGTGACCTTTATTGTCTCATGATGGCCTTCATTTTGAAGTCTATTTTGTCAGATATGAGTATGTATACTTAAGCTTTTTTCCTCTTCCATTTGCATGGAAAATTTTCCCCCATCCTTTTACTCTCATCCTATGTGAGTCTTTTGTTCTGAGGTGGGTCTTTTATAGATGACATATATTTGGGTATATTTTCTTATCCATCTAGCTACCCTATGTCTTTAGATTGAAGCATTTAATCCATTGTAATTTAAGGTTATTATTGATAGGTATTTATTTATTGCCACTTTAATTCTTTATGCCCATGTTTCTCTCTCTCTCTCTCTCTCTCTCTCTCTCTCTCTCTCTTTCTCTTCTTCTCATTACAACAGTCCATTTAGCATCTCTTGCAGTGCTTGATTGGTGGTGATAAACTCCTTTAGCCTTTTTGATGGTCTAGGAAGCCCTTTATCTCATCATCTATTTTGAATGATAGCCTTGCCGGGTATAGTAATCTTGGTTTCAGATCCTTGCTTTTCATTACCTTGAATGCTTCATGCCATTTCCTTCTGGACTGTGGAGTTTCTGATGAGAAATCAACTGACAGTCTTATGGGAGGTGCTTTGTAGGCAACAAATTGCTTTTATTTTGTGACCTCTAAAATCTCTGTCTTTAATTTTTGACATTTTAATTATGATGTTTCTGGGTGTGGCCCTGTTGGGTTCTTCTTATTTGGGACTCTCTGTGCTTTCTGAACTTGTGTGATTTTTTTTCTTGACCAGGTTAGGGAAGTTTTCTGCCATTATTTCTTCAAACAAGTTCTCTATCTCTTGCTCACTTTCTTCCCCTTCTGGTACTCCTACAATGTGAATATTGTCCCATTTTATGTTGTCTCATAGGTCCCTTAAGCTGTTTTCCTGTTTGTTTGTTTTTGATTGTTTTTGCCTTTTGAGCCTCTGATTGAGTGATTTTTTCCTACCTTGTATTCTAATTCACTGATCTGATCCTCAGTTTCCCCTAATCTGCTGTCTATTCCTCTGTGTTCTTTATTAGTGCTATGTCATTCTTTATTTCCAACTGTTCTTTTTTTCATAGTTACCATATCTTTTCTCATGCTGTTGAGCATCTTTGCCATCATTATTCTGAACTCTATATCTGATAAATTTCTTATTTCCATTTCATTTATCTCTTCTTCTGGAGAATTCCCCCATTCTTTCGTTTGGGGCATGTTTCTTTGTCTCCCTATTTTGGCTGCCTATTTGGGTTTGTGTCTATGTATTAGGTATATCTGCTATGACTCCAAGCCTGTTGTGCAAGACTTTCAGATGCTGTTTCTGATTGGCACTGAGTACCCTGTTTTGTGTTATCAGCAGTCCCCAGCTTGTGGCTTGCTCTGCTTTGGCTGGATACCTTAGGAAAGGACCAAGATGTACACCAAGGTCTGCTTTTCCTAGCCCCTGGCCCAGGATTGGATCAGGCAATGACTCAAAATCTCCAGAGATCTGCCTCTGCTTGCAACAATCATGTTATTCAGTCTTGATTAGCCTCAGGCTATTGACCACAGAGTGGGGAAAGAGATTTTCCCATAGGTGGGGCAATTGCTTCTGCCTGCAGGCTGTTATTCTCATCTCTTAATGGGCCTTAGAAACTCCACTGGGTGGGCAGGGGGGTTTTCAGTTGGGTGGGGCAATTGTTTTCCTCCCAGGCAAAAACTGCCTGGAAGGCAAAGGTCTGCAGGGAAAGATGTCCTCTGAAGTATGAAGGAATGACTCAGCACAATAAACTGGTGTGTTTGCCTTCTGAGCTCTAAAACCAGAGCCCCCATTGCTGGTTCACACAGCTGTAGTCCACTCTGTGCTCCCTCTGCTGGACCCAAATGTGAGTGGCTGCACAGGAAGTTTTGTGTGTTGGCCCTATAAGAGGGTGCCATCATTTTCATCTATCTCTGGCAGGCAGATAGCAACCCTGCTGATTTTTATAGCCAGATGTTATGTGGGCACATTTCTCAGTTCTAGTGATCTGGGCTGGGGGCCACACTTGGGGTTTAGATCCCAGAGTCTCATTGGGAATCTCCCTCACCCTACACGCGCACACACACACACACACACAACTGAGATATCCCTCTGGAACTTCAGCTGCTGTCTTTGGGAGCCAGGCTACGCCTTTCTAGACTCCACACTTCCTACCAGTCTCCACTTCCCATCCTTGGTTATCAGGGTTGTCTCCAGGTAATCTTCAGTGGATTATCCAGGATGTTTTTTCTGTATTTTAGTTGTAATTCCTTTTGGTCCTTGTAACTTGTCAGTGTAGCTTCCATTTACTCCACCTGCCATTTTGGAACCCACAGATAGCTGTTTATGATGCATTTAATGATGGGATGGATCGCAGTCATGATGAAGAATGAAAGAAAGATCTGTGCACTCAAAGGAGGTGGAACGTAATATTATATAAATTCATTTGTGGTTATACAAAACAATTTTATGTGGAAAAAAATTCAAGGAACTGTTAATTTTGGTCCTGTTTTCATTGTAGATTGTACACTAAATTCATAAAAAAATGAAATGTGCTTTGTCTTACTTTTTGCTTTATTTATATGTTCACCGTTTCTTTCATTTTTAACTTTCTTATTCGTGTCTCTTATAGATTGCATAGACTTGAATATTTTAAAAGTCAATCAGATTTTTAAAAGAATATCTTTATTGTTATGAGTTTTACAGATGTGCCCCCTCTTTACCTCTCATTGCCCTCCTCTACAAAGCCTTCAAAACCCTATTGTCTGTGTCCGTGGGCAATGCATATATGCATATTCTTTACTTAATTTCTTCCTGGCCCCTTGCCCCCTTCCCTCTAAAATTCATCAGTCTGTCCCATGTTTCCATGACTCTGGTGCTATAGTATTCATCAGTTTATTTTGTTCATTAGATTCCTTATTTGCTTATTTTGATTTTTAGATTAAATTGTTGATAGATATGTATTTATTGCCATTTTAGGTTCACATTTTTAATCTTTTATTTTCTTCTTCTTAAATAAGACCCTTTAATATTTCTTGTATACTAGTTTGATTGTGATAAACTTTAGCTTTCTCTTATTCATGAAGCTCTTTAATCGGACCTTCAATTCTAAATGACAGCTTTGCTGAGTAAACTTGGTTGTAGTTCCTTGCTGTTCATTACTTTGAATGTCTTGCCATTCCCTACTGGCCTCCAAAATTTCTGTTGAGAAATCAACTGACAGTTGTATGGGTGTTCCCTGGTAGGTAACTAACTGCTTTTCTCTTGCTGCTTTTAAGATTCTCTCTTTGTCTTTAAATTCCTGGAAGGCCCCAGAGACAGTGTACCCAGTAGATAGCTTTAGACCATGCCATATTACAACTCTACCACATCCACAAGCGACATACTCAAGGAGTGGACTGGGTGAGCACCAAAGCCCCACTGAAGCAAGTCCTACTCCATAGGGATGTGCCCTGCACAGCAGTTTTTCCACTATAGTTGAAGCTGATCTTCACAACCAATTGGCCAGGGGGTCAGTTCCTTCCAACAACCAAGGCTCAACTACAGGACTCTGCACACGCCCACACCGTGGCATACGTAGAGTGTACAGCTCAGGTGAGGAGGTAGCCTAAGCCACTGGGCCCTACAAGACATCTACTACATGAGGCCACTCTACCAATTCTAGGAGCCATAGCAGCTCTACCTAATACATGGAAACAAACACAGGGAAGCCGCCAAAATGCAGAGACAAAAAAACATGTTACAAATGAAAGAACAGAAGAAATCTCCAGAAAAAGAACTAAATGAAGTGGAAGCAAGCAGAAATTTTTAAAAATAACAGATTGGATCACTCCATGTTAGTTTGTTGTCACATCAGATATATTTGGTATTATTTTTGCCATCTTATTTTGTATTCTCTTTCCCTATTTTGCTTCTTTGCTATTTCCTATAATCTATCATGTTTGCCAACATTTGTCTAGGTGGGTTTTTTTTTGTTGTTGTTTGTATCATTATTTCTACTTCTTAATAGTTGACAAATTGAATATATAAAGTATGCTTCCAGTTGAAAGATTTTTATCTGAACCCTACAAATAGGGTAGAACCTTATGTATAGGAAAAAAGAAAAGTATCTATTGGAAAATGCATTGAGGTACATTTATCATGTAATTTAGTTTTAACAACAACTCTATGTAGTAGATAAATCATTCTATTTCCCAAATATGAAGAATATGTGGTTCAGAGGTGAGCTTAAGTGTCTAGTACACATATAGAGAGCTAGGTAAGAACTAGCATTCAGATTTCGCTGGTTCTAAATGTGGTTTCCATCATATCCCACTGTTTTGTGAACTTGTGAAGGCCCTCACGTCTCTTTTTCTTTCTTTCTATGCTTCATTCTGAATATTTGTTCTCAGAACCAAACCTGGTATAGCTAGGAAGAATGTGAGAGCTCTAGTTGAGTAATATGAGAAAAGCCTATTTTACCCACCATTGGTGTTTTGGATTTGATCCATTGTGACCAACTTTGGAAGCAGAGTTTCTGCTTACAATAGGGTGGGTGTTCTATCTTATATTGCTTGATCTCTCTTAGAAATGGAAATCCTGTTTCTGAGTTCTAGGCCAGGACTGGGGCATTGACAACTGTGGGAGCCTTCCCTGATGTTAATTACTTAAATACTGAAAACCTGCATAAATCCTGCCAGGTTTTGTATTCCTGTCACTGGTTGCCCCTCACTTGAACATTGTCCCATGCTAGACTTTTCTGACGCCACCCGTAGTGCACCACCTGTGGTCTGTCATACTGCTGTTAGAGTACTGTGTTCTGTCTTCTGCTCTACATTTCCTTCCAGTGTGGGTACCTGGAACTGACTTTCCCCCACCAGCCCGTTTCCTGCGTTTTCCTGCCATTCCTCAATGGTCAGGTCCAATCCTATCCTGCTCCCACCATACCCCTTACTTGGCTTTGTTCCTTGCTACATAATCCAGGCAAGAACCAAGATATTATACCACAACACATAAAGCTTAATCCTTGTTTGCTCCAGCTAATGATGAGTCACAGAAATACCTATATCAGAGCCATAAGAGATCTTAGCCTTTCCCTACTTAAACTACTCATATTTAGGGTTGAGGAAACTGAGGCAGAATTTTGCCCCAAACACAATTAGTGGCAGATTTAGAGCTGTAATTAATAGCAACTGCAGTAAGATTTCTATTATATCCATTAAAAAAAAATAGCTCCTACCTAAGTAAACCTATGCACATTTATAAAATGCAGATTGGGATGACAAGAAGTCATTTCATTATGCACTGTCAATGTTTGATAATAGATTAGATTATTGGATTTTTGTTTTTATATGGAAATACAAAAAAAAAGGGAATTATTTGGACATTGATCTGATTTTAAAGCTGCCAAGATGTGAAAGCTGGGATTTTTTTAAAGCACAGCAATGTCATTCCACCAGATGTCACTGTTTGCATGTAGCAATGAAGTTATAATGATTAAAAATACCCCCTCCTTATTCATATTTTGTAAAAATATTAGTTATACACTTATTTTTATTTAGATTTGTTATTTTATCAGGACTATATTCCCTGAATTTTTAAAAAGTATTCAAACTATTCATTAAAGCTGATGCAGATTTTAAAGACTATACTAAAGAAAATTAGTTGTAGTTTAGCATCTTCAAGAAGGTGAACTCCCAAAATCTTTTCTAGATCTAGGGGTTAACTTTTCAAACAACAGTTTTTGTAAGTTACTGTTTTCTGAATTTTAGATTGTGACCCAATAAATGGGTTATGAAATCAATTTAGTGGCTTGCTACCAGCCCTTGAGAAATGGCTGGAATAGAATAATCTATTGGATGTATTACTTGGTGAAACTTTTGTACATGAGCACTCTTAAAATATCCCTGTGTACATCTTTGAGTTACATAAAAGTGACTGTGTGCTCCATCCTGTGAAACCTCCCCGACGTTTTGTACCCCAAGGAGCAAAATTAATTCACTAAGGAAGGGAGAATGAAGATGTGTTGGGGGAACTTGGTTCAACTCACACCAAGGAGGTGAGAGCCTTTTCCATGCTTCACAGGATGGAGCTCATAATCACTTTTATGTAACTCACAGAATATGTGTGCAGAGATTTTTAACATGTGCTCACAGCTTAGTACAAATGTGTTATAAACCTTTCTGACAGCAGTCTACAATAAGAAATACATTTTATATCTCTGGCCACGTGGGAGACCGATGTTGACAGGGAAGGAGATTTAACTCACTTGGCAGAGAGGCGTGTATTATTCTGTCATTCAGTTGCCTTAATCATAATAACAATGATTATCATAGCAACCATTTATTGAGAGTGTACTATGTGCAAACTTGCACATATATTATTTCTGAGCATTAGAGCCTAAAAAGCCTGATCACTGTTGCTGTGTATAGATGAGGAAACAATATAGGACAGAAAAGTGACCTACCCCACATAGCACACTAAATGGCCAAACTGGGGTTAAAATCTTGTGTTTTAGCCTCATTCCAAAAGCTAGCTCTCCCCACTATGTCAGTGATTTTTTTTTAAGGCTTCTCCTGAGGATAAGGACCATGCGGAATGTTTGGTAAGTGCATCAATTCTCAGACTCTATCTCAAACCCACTGAGTTAGAATCTCTAGAGGAGAAATCTGAGAAGCTATCCCAGCATGTTCTAATGATTAGGTTGTTTTAGGCTAGACTGCAGTACATCGGTGGTTTTCGACCTTCAGCCTACATCAGAAGCATCTGCAGGGCTGGTTAGAACACCCATGGCTGGGCCCCACCTCCAGAGATTATGATTCATTAGGTGTGATGGGGTTCAAGATTTTGCATTTCTAGCAGGTTCCCATGTGATGCCAATAATGTTAGGTAGAGAACTCACTCTGAGAAACACTGCAGCACATCTTGCTGACACATTGTTCTTAGTTCCCCAGGACAGGGTCTAAGACTAGCTGTTCCTTGGGGGCTTTTCTCCCTCAGCCAAAATTCAATAGTACTTATTCAGTACCTACTACGTTTGCATTCATGGGAAACAGAAAGTGAATTAAGAATTAATGTGGCCCTCCAAACCAACCTATGATCTACTCTGAAAAGATATGTGGAATAAAATGTACTTTATATTCTATAATGAAAGAGAAAATCAAATGCAACAGGAAAAGTAGGGAAGCAAAGATGAATTTTGACTTGGCAGAGGGGCATTGTAAAGGTCTCATGGAGCCCTGGCCATTGTGACTCAGCTGGTTGGTGCACCATTCTATACATTGAAAGATGGGTTCAATTTCCATTCAGCGCTCATAACTAGGTGCAGTTTGAATCCCAGCATGGGAGACAAATAATCGATTGTTTTTTTCTCTCTCTTTCCCTGCCCTTCTCTCTAAAATAAGTAAATAAAACATATTCTCATGTGAGGATTTTTTAAAAAAAGGTCTCATGGAAGAGTTGAGATCTGAAAGCATTGTTTTCGCCATTTTCATAGCCACACTGTGCGGTAATTTGGTTTGCTGTCTCCCCCTTTGCCCTTGTAAAAATCCCAGCACCTGGAGTACATTTGCAGAGTGAGTGTAGGTTGGGCCAGGTGTTAGGGGAGGGAAGTAGGACTGGCAAGGTAGATAGTGCCCAGACGGGAGGATTCAGAATGCCAGGCACCAGAGCTCAGGTGGAGTCATTAAAGTCTTTGATGACAACTCTGGCAGGGTATGTAGCATAGGTTGGGGGAGGGAGAGTTTGGAGGTAAGAGACCAGCAAATATGATATCATTGGAATCAGATGAGAGAAAAGGCAGTGGACCTGAGAGACTGACTGGATGGAGAAGGATCAGTGTTAGTGATTCCTATTGGGAGTGAGGGAGAGCCTGGAGTAGAAGAAACTTAGTCTGAACAACTGAAATGGGGGGTGTATTCCAAAGGGCAGAACTCTAGAAAGGATTGGTTCTTCCCTCTGGACATAAAGAAGGAAGCAGGGAACATGTGGAGAAGAATTTCAGAGTACGTGACTTATCTTTGCCATACAAGAACAGTTGCTAACTTTGGGCAGCCTTCCCACTGTGGTTGCACCTTCATGTATACCAGAGATGTGTATTCTAAAATGTCTAATGGCTTCCTTCACTTTCCTTCCAATCAATCAGGATTTCTATTTCTCCAGAGCACATTTGGAATGTGAAAAGATAGTAAGTTGTGAAAGACCATTACTACCTTGTTACTTGGTTTAGGAACAGATAAAAATACAGCAGGGCCTCAGGTAGCTTCTTGAGTCCCTCATCTCCTCCCTGACCTTAGAAATACTTTACTGGTCTTGGTGTATTCACTTTCTTGGCTCATTCTTCTAGCCCTAGACCTTGCCCTCTTCTTTTATTTTTTGTTTTTTATACATTAGTCAAGACTAAGTTGCAGAAAAAAGGAAATATTTTAGCTATTTTAAGCAAAAGGGGATTTAGTAATGGGAATTCAATGCTTATAACATCAATGGAAAGATTGGAAAATGGGTTTTATGCAGAGAGGGCTTCCACAGTTAACTCACACAGCATGCTTCACTGGCTTCGGGGAGCTGCTCCTCTGGCCTAGTCAGGAGGGAGGGAAATCTAGAACCGTCACTGGCAACACACCAGTCACATTATGCCTGTTGATACGCTCACTGGAAATAAACACACACACAAAACATAAAAGAAGTAACTGAACACTGCTACAGAACTCAATGTGATCATGACCGCTTGCCAACAAAAGACCAGAACCTTCTGCCTTCCAAACTGTAATGAGTGGATCTTAAATTATATCTAGGACAGTGGTTCTCAACCTTCTGGCCCTTTAAATACAGTTCCTCATCTTGTGACCCAACCATAAAATTATTTTCATTGCTACTTCATAACTGTAATGTTGCTACTGTTATGAATCTGATATGCAGGATGGTCATAGGTGACCCCTGTGAAAGGGTTGTTCGACCACCAAAGGGGTCGCGACCCACAGGTTGAGAACCGCTGATCTAGGACATTGGCTGCAGGAGAGTTTTACCTGTCCATCCTCATCAGTTTAGAGAAGCACCTGAGAGTTAGGGTGGATTGGTTGTTGACTGGCAGTCTATCATAGTCACCATACTGGGAGTTAAACTTGATCTTCTCTCTGAATGCAAATATTTGACTACATGAAATAGGAAGTTTTTGTCCGTGACTCTGTTTTGGCAAAGCCCCATCTTCTCCAGCCTAGTTTTGGGTGGGCTTGTTTTCTAACAGCTGGAATGATGGAATTTGAGACAGTCAGCTAAAGTCAGGTGGGTTTGTGTACACTTAATCTTCACATTTGGTGGCTTGTATGTGATTATTCATATAATCTTATCTAATAAAAGAGAAACATGGTAATTAGCCATACCTCTGCTACCCTTCCCATTGACTAATCAGGGCAATATGCAAATTAACTGCCAGCCAAGATGGCGGCCGGCAGCCAGGAAGCTTAAAGCGAACATGAGGCTTGCTTGCTCCAGTGACGGAGGATGCCAATGTTCCTCGCCTGCCGCTGCCGGCCTCTGAGCTTGCAGTTTGAAACATTGTTACAAATATAGAAGCTAAACAAAACCCCAGAAACCTGCTTTCAGCCAGCCGGGATCTCAGAGCTGGAGTTGAAGCAGTGTTTTGATTATAGAACCCAAATGATCCAGATACCTGCTTTCAGCAGTGGAGGTCTCAGAGCTGGAGCCAAGCCTCAGAGCTAAAGCTGGCCCAGAATAAAAAAATAAAAAAAATAAAAAAAAGGAGCGGTTGGGAGCTTCAGTCACCTGCCAGACTGAAAACAGCCCTCAGGCCCTCACCCAGACTGTCCAGGCACCCCAGTGGGGACCCCCACCCTGAAGGGTGTGTGACCAGCTGAAAACAGTCATCATCCCCTCACCCAGGCTGGCCAGGCACCCAAGCGGGACCCCCCACCCTGATCCAGGACACTCTTCCGGGAAAACCAGCCAGCCCCCACCCGTGCACCAGGCCTCTATCCTATATAGTAAAAGGGTACTATGCCTCCCAGGACCAGGATCAGCGGAGCTGCGAGGCCTCCCGGCACTGGGATCAGCATGACAGAGGGCAGCGCCCAAACCCCCTGATCGCCCTGCGGCTGTGTGTGTGACAGCAGGCAGGGCCACAACCTCCCTATCCGCCCTGCTCTGTTTGTGACAGGGGAAGGCGCCCCAACCCCCTGATCAGCCCTGCTCTGTGCCTGATAGGGGAGAGCTCCCCAACCCCTTGATCACCCTGTGGCTCTGTGTGTGACAGGGTGCGGCGCCCCAACCCCCCCCCCCCCACCGCTAACCGGCCCTGCTCTGTGTGTGACGGGGTAGAGCCATAACCTCCCCATTGGCCCTGCCCTGAGTGTGACAAGCTGCAGCGCCCCAACCCCCTGATCCGCCCTGCTCTGTGTGTGACAGGGGGCAGTGCCCCAACTCCCCTATCGGCCCTACTCTGCGAGTGACAGGGGGGAGCTCCTCAACCCCCTTATCGGCCCTGCTCTCTGCGTGACAGGGGGGAGCTCCCCAACCCCCTGATGGGCCCTGCTCTGTGCGTGACAGGGTATGGAGCCCCAACCCCCCTAATGGGCCCTGCTCTGTGAGTGACAGGGTGCAGCGCCCCAAACCCCTGATTGGCCCTGCTCTGTGTATGACAGGGGGTGGCACCGCAACCTCCCCATTGACCCTGCCTTGAGTGTGACAGGGGCGGTGCCCCAACCCCCCAATTGGCCCTACCCTGAGCGTGACTGAGGGTGGCATCGCAACCTCCCGATCTGCCCTGCTTTGTGCATGACAGGAGGCGGTGCCCCAACTCCCCAATCAGCCCTGCTCTGAGCCCGACCAGGGGCTGCACCTAGGGATTGGGCCTGCCCTCTGCCACCCGGGAGCAGGCCTAAGTCAGCAGGTCGTTATCTCCCAAGGTGTCCTAGACTGCAAGAGGGCACAGGCTGGGCTGAGGGACCCCCACTCCCCCCCGAGTGCACAAATTTTTGTGCACTGGGCCTCTAGTAATATATAAAAAAGTTAGATGCAACATTGGCTCTAAATACTTCAGGTGAAATTGATTTAGTTATAGTTTGTATAAGTTCACCTTACACTTATTTTATATTTCTTTTACAGTAAGTGCTGCAACACAAAAATTAATGTATTTTCAGGTGGTCTTGAAGTCAGTCAATAGTGACATATTAGACCTTCAATTTTTATTTAGCTCATCTCTTTGGCTTAAATTAAGGCTTTTGTTGATAAGTTTGTACCTCATATAAATCCTCATGTTTATGCAGTTTTCAGGGTAGAAGGAAAGACCTCATGCTATAACAGTTTTCTGTTTGTGCTTAATAGGAATCAGAAATAGGACATTTTAATGTCAGAAGGGAGTTCTGCTAAGGCTGATGCTTTACCTTGGCCTAAGAAATGAAATCACTTTCTGTGAGTTTGGAGTGGGGAGCAGGTTAGCGATCAGAGAGAACAACTTTTAATCTCTTATGTAATCAGGTTTACATAGGGTGAACTTATTATTCCAATGTAATAAAACAAAACCATCATAAAGGTTATGACTTAAATGTGTTTAGAAGCAAACATAAATTATTTTTTAATTATTTCCCATTTTGGATTACCTGACTTCTGAACAATCTCTATTTAATACAGTAATCAAAATGTTAATGTATTTATCTCCATATAGATATGAAATGAGAGTAAATGACTCTGGTTTGTCAATAAGGTAAACAAGAAATTTATTGTTTTTATCACACTGTAGAATAATGGAAGGAATCCCTCTTATGAGTGACAATCAAGCGTATGTTCCTGTCCTTCCAACAACGTCAGTGATACCACCTGAATTGGCACAAGAAACTAGACAGCACGCGCAGAAACCACACCTACAACTCTTTGGAGAGGAAGTAAGATCTTCCTTTAATATTCTTTCTTTCTTCCCTTCCCTTCCCTTCCCTTCCCTTCCCTTCCCTTCCCTTCCCTTCCCTTCCCTTCCCTTCCCTTCCCTTTCCTTTCCAGATTGAATGTTTGTGGCAACCCTAAGTTGAGCAATTCTATGGGTGCCATTTTTCCAATAGCATTTTTCTTGCTTCATGTCTGTGTCACATTTTGGTAATTCTCACAATATTTCCAACTTTTCCCATTATTATTTTTTATGGTGATTTGCGATCAATAATCTTTTATGTTACTATTGTAATTATTTTGGAGTCCCACAAACTGCACCCATTATGATGGAGAACTTAATAAATGTTGTGTCTTCTGACTACTTACCTACCCATCTATTTCTCCATCTTTCTCCCGCTCCTCAGGCCTCCCTATTCCCTGAGACACAACAATATTGAAATTAGGTTAATTAATAACCTACAATGGCATCTTAAGTGTTTGAGTGAAAAAAAGAGTCAATTGATGCGACAAATTTCATTGTTTTATTTTAAGAAATTGCCTTAGCCACCCCAACCTTTCACAACCGCCACCCCGATCAAGTCAGCAGCCACCAACGTGGAGGCAGGACCCTCCACCAGCAAGAAGATTATGACTTGCTGAAGGCTTAGATGATGGTTAGCAATTTTTAGTAATAAAGTCTTTAAAAAATATGGTCTATATATTATTTTATAAGATACAATGCTATTGAACACAATAGATTACAGTATAGTATAAAAATAATTTTTATATGACTGAGACACCAAAAATTATGTGATTGACTTTATTGCAATATGCATTTTATTGCTGTGGTCTGGAACCAAACCCACAATATTTTGGAGGTATGTCTATATTATTTTATTGATAATAAACTTTATTTTTTATAATTACTTTAGACAGAAAAATTACAAAGACAGTATGGAGATTTCCCATATACTACACACTCTCTTTCCCCTATTACTAATGTGATAATAGTGGGTTGGTAAGTGGACACAAAAGTCCTAACCCACAGTTCCTATGGATGTGACTTTAATTGGAAATAGAATTTCTGTAGATTAATTAAAAATCTTTGGATGAGATCATCTTGGATTTAGAATGAGTCCTAAAGCCAATAAGACTGGACTAGTTTCCTGGTAAGAAGAGAACACCATGTTAACACAGACACATAGGGAAGGCCAGGTGATGGAGGCAGAGATGGAATGATGCAGCTGCAAGCCCAGGAACACCGAGGTTGCTGGCAACCACTGGAAGCTCTAGAGAGGAAGGAAGGTTCTTCCCTAGAGCCTTCAGAAGGAGCATGGGGCCTCCTACACCTTGCCTTTGGATTTCTATTTTCCAGGACAGTGAGAGAATATATTTCTATTGTGTTTTACCATTACAGTAGCATGCTATATTTGTTAAAATCAATAATTAAAAATTACTATTAACTAAGGTCCATGCTTCACCCAGATTTCTTAGTTTTTACATAATGTTCATTTTTTGTCCCAGAATCCCATCCAAGTTACCAATTATATTCAGCTGTCATGTCTCCTTAGGCTTCTCCTGGGCTGTGACAATTTCTGAGTCTTTCTTGGTTTTGATGACCTTGACAGTTTGGGGGAGTATTTGGTCAAATACTTAGTACAGTGCCCCCCAATTAGGATTTGCCTGAGGTGATTTTGGGGAGAAAGACCACTGACATAAGGTGCCATTTTCATTGTGTCATTCCAGGTTTCATAATACCAACATGAATTATCACTGTTGATGTTAACCTCAATTACCTGCCTAAAATAGCATTTGCCAGGTTTCATCATTGTGAAGTTTTTCTTTTTCCCCCTTTTCCATACTGCATTCTTTGGAGGAAGTCACTATGTGCAGCTCACACTTAAGCCATGTGGAGTTATGCTCTGCCTCCTTGAGGGCCCAGTATATACAAAAAATAAATTTGTCTGTGTAGGAGCTTTGTCTACGCTTTCCTTTTATATTCAATTATTTATATCACTATGACTCATGGATATTTATGTTATACTTTGAATTATAATCCAATAGTATTTATTAGTATTTTGCTAAAATAGTTCAAGCTCTGGTCATTGAGAGCTCCTTCACTTGCTTCTACTAGTATGTTCTTTCAACACATCCCACCATTGAGGGATTTTGGAAAACTCTTAATTTCTGGCAATACAATAAACTCTAGGCTCATCTTGTACATTTCTTGCCTCAGTCCATACATTTAGCAATTTCTACTGGAAGGCCCAGTTCCCTTTATTAAAAAATGTAATTAATGTAAAGATCTGGGCATTAGGTGTGCTTGTTGGCACTGTGTCTCAATTGACACAGCAACGAAATACACATGTGTATACCAACACCTATAAAACACACATATTTAAAACTGTTTCTATATGTCACCATTCATGTCTAAAACACAAGTTCATACTGCTGTCTCCAACTCTAGTGCATTACCACATGGATCATTCTAGCCTCCTCCCTTGCTCATCTTTAAATTCTTACTCCAACAGTGACAAACCTGGGTCCTATCATTCTCCATCCATTTACTTAATTGCTCAATTCCAGTATAGAAGTGTACATGTATAGATGTATCAGAATTATTAACCCATATTCCTATGGAATGCACTTTATCAGCTGTGTACAGTTTCTTTGGCCTTTAGCTTTATACTAGAGGCCCAGTGCATGAAATTTGTGCACTGGGGGGTGGGTCCCTCAGCCCAGCCTGCCCCCTCTCACAGTCTGGGAGCCCTCAGGGATGTCCTACTGATGGCTTAGGCCCACTCCCTGACAGTTTAGGCCCACAGGGAGCAGGCCTAAGCCACAGTCTGGCCGCGGGGGCTCGGAGCAGGCGCCCCGTGTATGTGTGTGTGTATGTGTGTGTGTGTGTGTGTGTGTGTATGTGTGTCCACTGGGGGCCTGCCCTCAGCCACATTGTGGAGGCTTGGAGCAGGCACCCCGTGTGTGTGTGTTTCTCTGTGTGTGTGTGTGTGTGTGTGTGTGTGTGTGTGTTTCTCTGTGTGTGTGTGTGTGTGTGTGTGTGTGTGTGTGTGTGTGTGTCTGCTGGGGGTCTGCCCCCAGCCCCACCACAGAGGCTAGGAGCAGGCACCCCGTGTATGTGTGTGTGTCTGCTGGGGGCTTGCCCCCAGCTGCGCTGTGGAGGCTCAGAGCAGGCGCCCCTCCGTGTTGATTTCTCAGGCTCTGGGCCATGCCTGCGTGTTGTTCTCTCAGGCTTGGGGCCATGCCTGGCTCCTCCTCCTGAGCTGGTCGTAGCTGTTATGGAGTCCTGACCTCATTTGCATATTTTATACATATATATGTGTATATATATGTATATATATACACACACACACACACACACACACTAGAGGCCCAGTGCACAAAAATTTGTGCACTCGGGGGGGTCCCTCAGACTGGCCTGTGCCCTCTCGCAGTCTGGGACCTCTCGGGGGATGACTACCTGCTGGCTTAGGCCCACTCCCTGGGGGATCGGGCCTAAGCTGGCAGTCAGATATCCCTCTGGCAGCCTGGGAGCCCTTGGGGGATGTCCACTTGCCAGCAGGGAGCAGGCCTAAGCTCCTGCATTGAGTATCTGCCCCCTGGTGGTCAGTGTGTGTGTCATAGTGACCAGTCATTCCCAGACATTCTGCTGTTAGGATCAATTTGCATATTACCCTTTTATTATATAGGAGTGCCTGGCCAGCCCTGGTGAGGAGCTGATGGCTGTTTGCAGGCTGGCCACAGCCCCTTCAGGGTAGGGGTCCCTGCTGGGGTGCCTGGCCAGCCTGGGTGAGGGGCTGATGGCTATTTGCAGGCTGTCCACAGCCCTTTCAGGGTAGGGGTTCCCCCTGGGGTGCCTGGCCAGCCTGGATTAAGGGCTGATGGCTGTTTGCAGGCTGGCCACAACACCTTCAGTGTGGGGGTCCCCACTGGGGTGCCTGGCCAGCCTGGGTGTGGGGCTGATGGCTGTTTACAGGCTGGCCACGGCCCCCAGCCACCCAAGCTCCCAGTGGAGGCTGGCTGGAAGCAGGTATCTGGGATTTATTTGTCTTCTATAAATGAAACTTTGTTGCCATGAGCAGAGGCCACAGCCGGCTCAAGGCAGGCAGGAAGCTTGGCTTCCTCCATTTCCCAGGCAACCAAGCCTCCTGCTTGCTCCAGCTCCGTGGCTGCCGGCCACCATCATAGAGAATAATTTCACCTCTGTAAAAATTCCCCTATGCCTAATTAATATTTATTTGGAAAAAGTTTTAAAAACATAAATAAAAACAGAAACTAAACTAAGACATACTTGGGGACATATTATTAAGAATTTGTAAATATTAACATTTGGTTGTACTTCCTAGTTCCATTTCTCTTCCTCCTTGCTTAAGGGTAGTCTCTCTTACAATTGTGGTCTTTCTAGTCCCTGATTTTATACTTTAACTAGAGGCCCAGTGCACAAATTTGTGCACCTTGAAAGGAACTGGGCCATCAGGCTGTGGTGGGCACAGGGGTGGGTCTCAGCCCATCCTCTAAGCCCTGCCTGGCCTGTCCTACTGTGGCCTCTGGTCCCCTGTTTGCCAGAATTCCTGCTTCTGCTGCCTCCACTCCCACGTGCTGACCATGCTAGCCCCACTCGCACCCACTGACAGTGTGTAGCAATTGGGGCTGGCACCAACAGCAGGTGCAAGTGGGACCATTGCTGGCAGCAGGTGTGAGAGGCAGCTTCTGGCCCCAGTTGCCCCTTAGGAGCAGGGAGAGGTGAAGAAACTCTGAAGGGCAATGGGGGCTGGCAGCCGCTGCTCGCACCTGCTGACAGTGCCAAGCGATCAGGGCCTGCACTGGGTGCTGGCAGTGGGTGCAAGTGGGGCTGGTGCCAGCAGCAGGTGTGAGTGCCCAGCAGGACCATGGCGCACAGGAGCAATGAATTTTTAGTAACCACCAGAAGCTCGCCCCGATGACAGCAACCGGTGTCCCACTGTGGTCTAGCACCCCCGCTTACCTGCTCCACCATCCCTCCACGGCCAATGCCTGCCATGTTCCATGCTCTGCTGCCTGCTGCCAACACTCGCCATATTCCACATGCACCGCCTGGTGGTCAGCGCACGTCATAGCGACCGGTTGTTTGGTTGTTTAGTTGTTCAGTTCTTCCGCCTTTCAGTCTATTTGCATATTAGGGATATATATATATATACTAGAGGCCCGGTGCACAAAAATTTGTGCACTCGGGGGGATCCCTCAGCCTGGCCTATGCCCTCTTGCAGTCTGGGACCCCTCGGAGGATGTCCACCTGCTGGCTTAGGCCCACTCCCTGGGGGATCGGGCCCAAGCTGGCAGTCAGACATCCCTCTGGCAGCCCGGCAGACCTTGGGGATGGCCACTTGCCAGCAGGGAGCAGGCCTGAGCTTCAATCGGACATCCTTAGTGCTGCTGAGGAGGCGGGAGAAGCTCCCACCATCATTGCTGTACTGGCAGCCGTCAGCCTGGCTTGTGGCTAAGCAGAGCTCCCCCTGTAGGAGCACACTGACCACCAGGGACAGCTCCTGCATGGAGCGTCGTTCTGCTGTTAGGGTCAATTTGCATATTACCCTTTTATTATATAGGATGGAGGCCTGGTGCATAGGTGGGGGCCGGCTGGTTTGCCCTGAAGGGTATCCTGGATCATGGTGGGGGTTCCGCTGGGGTGCCTGGCCAGCCTGGGTGAGGGGCTGATGACTGTTTGCAGCTGGTCACACCTCCTTCAGGGTAGGGGTCCCCATTGGGGTGCCTGGCCAGCCTGGGTGAGGGGATGATGGCTTTTGCAGGCTGGTCAAGCCCCCCCAGTGGGGACCCTCACCCCATGGAGGTTTGGCCAGCCTGAGTGAGGGGCTGATGGCTGTTTTCAGGCTGGCCACACCGCCTTTTGGGTGAGGGGTCCCCACTGGGGTGCCTGGCCAGCATGGGTGAGGGGCTGAGGGCCATTTTCAGGCTGGCCAAGTCCCGCAGCGACGGAAGCTCCCAGCCTCTCTCTTTTTTTTAATTCTGGGATTTATTAACCTTCTATAATTGAAACTTTGTAGCCTTGAGAGGAGCTCAGAGCCAGCCAGGGCGGGCAGGAGGGAAGCTTGGCTTCTTTGTCTCCAGGGGCAACCCACTCCTGCTCGCTCCAGCTCCGTGGCCATGGCTGGCTGAAAGCAGGTATCTGGGGTTTATTTACCTTCTATAATTGAAACTTTGTTGCTTTGAGTGGAGCTCAGAGCCGGCGCGGCAGGCGGAAAGCTTGGCTTCCTCCATCACTGGGGCAACCAAGCCTCCTGCTTGCTCCAGCTTCATGGCTGCTGGTCGCCATCTTGGTTGGGTTAATTTGTATATAGTCGCTCTGATTGGCTGGTGGGCATGGCTTAAGGCATAGTGAAGGTATGTTCAATTTGCATGTTTGTCTTTTATTAGTGTAGATAGGTGTATTTGTGACCTGAAACAATAAATACGTAGTTCTGTGTGTTCTATATACATTTATATAAAGGCACTATTTTGTATGCCTCTTTCTAAAACTTGCTTTATTTTACTATCAATACTATACTGCTAAGATCCATCTATGGTTTATACCAGTGATGGCGAACCTATGACACTCGTGTCAGAGGTGATACACGAACTCATATTTTTGGTTGATTTTTTTGGTTAAATGGCATTTAAATATATAAAATAAATATCAAAAATATGTCTTTGTTTTACTATGGTTGCAAATATCAAAAAATTTTTATATGTGACACAGCACCAGAGTTAAGTTAGGGTTTTTCAAAATGCTGACATGCCGAGCTCAAAAGGTTCGCCATCACTGTTTAATACTATTTGTGCTTGAACAGCTTTGTTAGTGTTTAGTTATATGAATATACCATATTTAGTCATCTGTTTCTATATTAATGGACATTGAGATTTGGCCTTGTTTTTTGCTATTTCATATGCAGTATGAACATCCTTATACATATCTCTTTATGCACATGGGTACGAATTTCCTTTTACTATGTAGGTGGAGAGAAATTTCTGGATCATGTGGCATGTACATTTCCCATTTTACTAGAAATGACCAATTTGCTTCCAGTGTAGTTCTACTAATTTCCCCACACTCTGGGCACCACTTGGAATTGCCAACTTTACATTTTTGCTAATATGATGGATATGAAAAGTTTTTTTCTAGACTTCCAGAGGCTGTGGAACCAATCACCTCATTTTCTGGACAACTAGATATGATTTTGATAGGAGCTTGGGTATTTTCCTCAGGGACCATTTGTTAGTTTTTAATAACCTTTTATGTTCTTTTCAAAGGTGTCTGCTTATCCAGGAATTACGAAGATGTTTTGGAAACCAGCTTCACCCAAATTCTCTGTTCCTGTATCTGTCATGAAGAAAACACTATATCCAAAATATGAGGTAACATACTGAATAAATTTTCTCTATTTTTGTTGTTTAATAATTAAATTTAATAATTGATTATTAGACTAAATTTTACTGGACAGTTGTTATGTAATTTGTCAGACAACTGTTGCCATAATTAAGAATGAGCAAACTATACTATAAAAATTGTATATATAATACATAATATCACTATTCACCCTTTCTCTATAATAGAAGTGTCAACCAAATTCACAATTGACAATGACAGATCGAAACACATGCGTGCAATTGGCGCCAGTGAAAACTTTATATGTATCGCACATGTGCAAGTCAACTTAACCTTTTATATATATAGGTTATATATAAAAAATGTTTTATTTATCTATGTATGTTAGCCAGTCAAATTTTTATTTTGACAGGATATTTAATTTGACTGTTGTTCCAATATATAAGACTACTTGGGTTGTTTAGAAGATCTTCATGGTATTTTCATTTGCTTTTAAAAGTACATTTTTAGTTTGTTTAATTTAAAATTTTTTTTTACCATACTACCCAATATAATTATTAATTTTTTTCCAAACACTGTTTGTTTGCTCTAAATTTGTTATACCAATTATTTTAAAAATTAGAAAAATCCAGACAATAAAGCCAAAATCATTTATTAATCTTTGCCCTCAAGACAACTACCATCTACTTTTTGGTCTATTTTCTTTCATTCTTAAATATTCTTTCTCCTTCTTCTTCTTTTCTTTCTCCTTTACTCTTTTTTATTTCCTTATTTTTTCCTCTTAAATTATTTTAAGGATTATTTTATTTGCACAAAATTAGGCAACTTACTAAAACACATAAGAAAAGGATAAAACAAAATAGTTAAGGATATCACCAGGAATACATAATAAGAATAATAGCATAATAAAGTCAGAGATAAGATTAAAACAAAGAAATTCTGTTCATATCTGTTGCTTGAAATGGGGTCATCAATTTACCTCTTAGCTTCTCTGCAACCAAGGCAGGGATGGAATCACATTCATATTTGTCCTATTGATACTATATGATTAAGATGTTAATATTGAAATGTCTTTATATTTCTTGGATTACTTGATTATAGTGTATTATTCTCAAATAGTATGTTGAATTATGTTAGGCAATAATTTATTTTTAATATATGTTTATGAGTGAAACCTGCAAGTAGTTTATTTTTTTCCTTAGTTGAATTCTGCTCTTGGGATAATTCTTGCTTCATAATGTTAATTGAACAGCAGTTTATCCTTTTAAATATGTTGGAATTGATAGGTTGCATAGAAATAATCTTGAAAATTTGGAAGAATTCACTGTAGTCTTTATTATTTCCTTCCTTTTACTTATTCTGGGCTTTTCTTGTTGTTCTCTTTCTAATTCTTTAAGTCATAGTGTTATATAGTTGATCAGCAGTTTTTCTTGTTTTTTTTTTTTGTTTTTTTTTTTGAGGTAGGCCTGTAATACTGTGAATTTCCCTCTCAGGACTGCTTTCAGAGATTTTGGGTTGTCATGTGTTCATTTTCATTTGCTTCCAGGAAGTGTTTTTTATTTCTTCCTTGGTTTCTTTGGCAACCCATTCATTATTTAATAACATGCTACTTAGCCTCCATGTGTTTGAAGATTTTTGAGTGTTTTTATTGTAGTTGATTTCTAATTTCATGCTATATGATCTGAGGAGATGCTTGACATAATTTCAATCTTCTTGAACTTGTGGAGACTTAGTTTGTGTCTTAATATGTGGCCTATCTTTGAGAATGACCCAGGTGCACTTGAGAAGAATGTATATTTCATAGCTTTGGGGTGAAATGTTCTGTAAATATCAATTAATTCCATCTGATTTAGTATGTCATTTAGGATCACTATTTCCTTATTGATTTTTTTGTCTAGAATATTTGTTCACTGATGTCACTAGGATATTAAAGTCCCCTACTATAATTGTATTGTTGTTTATCTCTCCCTTAAAATCCTCCATAAGTTTTTTTTATATAGTTGGGTGCTCCTGTATTGGGTGTATATATGTTTACTAGAGTTAAATTCTCTTATTGTATTAATCCCTTTGGTATTATGAAATGGCCCTTCATTGCCTCTTGTAATGATCTCTATTTTGAAATCTTTTTTGTCAGATATTAGTAATGCTACCCCAGCTTTTTTGCTTTTTTAATTTCCATTTGCATGGAAAAATTTTTTCCATCCCTTCACTTTCATCCTTTTGTTCTGAGCTTGGTCTCTTATAGACAGCATGTGCATGAGTCATGTTTTCTTCTCCATCCTGCTACCCTATGTCTTTTGATTGACATATTTAAACCATTTACATTTAAGGTTATTATTGACTAGAAGCCCAGTACATGAAATAGCGCAGCCCCACCCACCCACACCAGTCTTTGGTCATTACGGCGTTAGGGCCACTGGGTTTTTATAATATAGATAGGCACTTATTTATTGCCATTTTCATTCTTTATGGCTCTGTTGCCCTCTGTCTCTGTATTTCTTCTTCTTAGAAAAGTCCCTTTAGCATTTCTTGAAGTGCTGAGTTAGTGGTAATAAACTCTTTAGCTTTTTTTTGTCTGTGAAGCTCTTTATTTCACATTTAATTTTGCATGATAGCCTTGCTGGATAGAGTAGTTTGGATTTGGTCCCTTGGTTTTCATTTCTTTGTGTACTTCATGCCACCTTTTTCTAGCCTGAAGTGTTTCTATTGAGCAATCAGCTGACAATATAAAGCAGTGGTTCCCAACCTTTTCTTGGCCATGCCCCACCTAAGCATCTCTAAAATCCTAATGCTTCCTGTAACATATAATTCTTATTATTCAAAAAGTGAATTCCTATTCATGTAGAGGAAGCCTAAAAGGCCATTAATTTGATCTAAACAAGCTTCCAAAGAACATGGTATCCATGAAAGAAAAGAAAGAATGAAAGGACAGTTGAAATATTGAGGAAGAAATTAAGAAATTGTTAAAATAATAATAATAATAATAATAATAATATTTTTTCATATCACTTCAGTGATATGAAAAAATGGTGAGTAAAGTTTCAAAACATATAATAGAGAACTGAAATGCTAAATATGTCACAATATATATTTATATACTCTATGTGAGGCTCCTAGAAACATAAGAAACACAAAAAAGTTCACTGTTAATAACTAATTCTCAAATTGCCCCCCATAAAAATCAAATCCCCCCCTGTGGGATGTGTGCCCCACATTGGAAACCACTGGTCTAAAGGGAGCTCCTTTGTAGGTAGCTTTCAGTCTCTTTCTTGTAGCCTTTAAGATTGTTTCTTAGTTTTTCATGTTTGCCATTTTAATTATGATGTGTCTAGTGTGGGTCTTTTTGGGTTCATCATGATTGGGTTCATCTTGAACTTGAATGACTATTTCCTTCACCAGGTGAGGGAAATTTTCTGCTATTATTTCTTCAAACAGGTTCTCTATTCCTTGCTCAGATTCTTCTACTTCTGGAACCCCTATGATGTGAATATTGTTATGTTCTATGTTGTTCTAAAGCTCTGTTTTTGATTGCTGCTCTGAGTTTGTGTTTTTTTCTAACTTGTTTTCTAATTCGCTGTTTTGGTCCTCCACTTATACTCTACTGTTTATTGATTCCAGGGAATTTTTTATTTCAGCTATGCCATTCTTTATTTCTGCTTGATTCTTATTGATGGTTCTTACCTCTTTTTTATGCTGCTGTAGTTCTCATTAAGTTCTAGAATATTCTCATTAAGTTACTTGTAGTTCTCATTAAGTTGTTTGAGCACCTTTATGACCATTACTTTGAATTATTTCATTTAATTCCTTTTTCTGGCAATTCCTCCTTTTCTTTCATTTGGGAATTGTTTCTTTGTCTCACCATTTTTGCTGTTCCTTTGTCGTTGTTTCTATATCAAACTGCTATGCTTCCAAAACTTTGTGGGGTGGTCTTATCTAGTAGGTGTTTTGTGGGACCCAGCGGTGCAGTGTCTTAGATCTCCTGAGCTGGGTGCTGTAGGAATGCCCCTTGTTTGAGTTATTTTTGTTTTCCTGTTGTAATTGTGTCTTGAATGTTGTTGTTCCATTCATGAATGGAATCTCCTCTCAGGCTGGCTAACTATGAGGCTCAGCACTGACCACGTTGTGTGGCTTTGTGGATGTGCTGATGGAACAGGACAAAATACAACATATCAAAGCCAGCAACAAAAGAAACAAAACCAAAACATACAACAATAACAAAAGTAACCACCAGAGAAGAGAGAATTAGTAGGAAGAAAAAATAGTAAGAATGATAGAAGAAAAGAAAGTAAGAAAATATATAAGGAGGAAAAAACAACAAACAAAAACAAAACAAAAAAAAAACATAAAAAAGGGGGAGAAGAAAAAGGTATATGAAGGGGAAGAGTGGAAATAAAGAAAATAAGAATAAAGTCTAGGAGAATGAAAATGGTATAAAATAAAAGAATAAGAAAAAAAGTTGAAAAGGAAAATAGAGGAGAAAGCAGGTAGGCCCAAAATAAGAAAGAAAAAAAAAAGATACGAAAGCAGGAGAAAAAGAAAAAAATGATTGAGTAGGAAAAAGGAAGAGAAAAATTAGGTATATGAATGAAATAGTAGAGACTAAAATACTATCAAATCAATAAAGTAGATAGATACAGAAGATAAATTAGAAAAGGGGAGAGAAAAAAAAAGAAAGAAAAAAGTGAAGTGGCATTCATCTTAGCAAAGTTTAGTGCCTCCTGGGAGCTCCCTTTGAATCCTGCTCTTCTTCTGACTGCAGCCAACCGTTCTGTCTGCCAATTTTGGACTTCCCGGGAAGTACTTAGTTGCTAACCACTGTCAGAAACTGTCCTCCTTTGGTTTTCAGCAACCTGTTTGAAGCTCCAACTGATCCACAGTTTGTGTCTGTCTCCACAGGACTTGGCTGCATGTGGGAGGAGCCAAGTTGCCCTCTAAAGCAATTTAAAAAAAAAAAATCCTCTCCTGAGGATATTTTTTTCATTGATTTTTAGAGAGAGTGCAAGGGAGAGGGAGAGACAGAGAGAAACACCGATGTGAGAGAGACACATCGATTGGTTGCCTCCTGCATGCCCTAGCCTAGGGCCAGGAGCCTGCAACTGAGGTACCTGCCCTTGACCCAGAATCAAACCTGGGACCCTTCAGTTCACAGGCTGATGCTGTATCCACTGAGCTAAACCTGCTAGGGCTAAAGCAAGTTTTTTTTAACAGCATGGGCCTCAAAGCTGGATTAGTGAGTTTCCCCAGGTTCCTGGGTCTCCACCTCCCCCCTCCTTTGCCTGCCAGCCAGCTGTCAATCTTAATCACTCAAATGTCTGTTTCTGAAAGGGCTTTAGGAAGAATTGGGAGTCTAGACCTCTGGGTCTCCCATGAGGGGGAGGTATTGTTTAGATCTCAGGGAAAGTGGTGGTGTGTATCCCTGTGCTAGAGCTATTCCTCTGCTAGTGGTTCAGAATATTACTTTGCCTTTGGCGGGGCAGAGATCCTTGTGTGAAGACCAGTGAGGTCACCTGGAAACCTTTCCTATCAGCTTTCCCATTCAGGGGAAGCATCAGTCAGGTACCCTGGATAGTGGGGTGGATGGCTCCATCCCCAGTCTAGTCACTGTTGCTTCCTAAGACTGTTCAAACCCCTAGGCTTGTCTCCTCTGTGAAGATCAAGATGTTGGTGTGGCTGTCAGGGCTCCTGAGGGTGTCAGGTGGGTTTTTTCCTTTTCCTTAGCTGTGGCTTCTGGGAGGGGCTAGCTCCTTTCAGGAAAAATGGCTGTTTCAGTTTGGGGAGTGGGTATACCCAAATGCAGGACTCCTGGCTGCTATTTTTCCACGTCTCCCCCCAATGATTCTTGCCCCAGCCTCTCCTTATGTCAGTGGTTCTCAACCTTCTGGCCCTTTAAATACAGTTCCTCATGTTGTTGTTATGGGTTCACTCAGCGAGATAGACCACTGACTCAGAATTTAAATATAAGAGCTTTTATTAAGCTGGCCAGCTGACTATAGTTACAGCACCCTGCCGAAGCAAAGGCTGAACTGCAGCGCAGACTACAGGAATTACAGTATTTTTATTTGCAAAACCCACAAAGTTACAAAACCTTAATTCCTAACACAGTATAGTATCAGTACCTTCCTATCTATGTGTTTTAGGAACAGACAACACAGCATATTGAGAAGGGGCCATGAGACCATATCTCAAGGCCTGGCCTGATGTCAGTACCTCCCTATCTGTGTGTTTTAGGAACAGACAGCACAGCGCCCCCCGTCTGGCCGAAGTGCCAGATATGCAGCCCAGTACATTGTGACCCAACCATACAATTATTTTCGTTGCTACTTCATAACTGTAATGTTGCTACCGTTATGAATCGTAATGTAAATATCTGATATGCAGGATGGTCTTAGGTGACCCCTGTAAAAGGATCGTTCGACCGCCAAAGGGGTTGCAACCCACAGGTTGAGAACCGCTGCCTTATGCATCTTGAGTCCACACTGCCCTCCCTCCAATAAAGCCTCCAGTGAATAGCTGCAAATGAAACTCCTGTGATCTGTATTTTAAAAACAAACAAACAAACAAACAAACAAACAAACAAACAAGCAAACAAACACAACAGAAACCAAGGCTTTCTCTCTGACCAGCTCAAGCCTACTGGCTCCAGACCCCCGACCTTTTACGGCTGGATGTTACATGAGTTGCTGTAACAGCTCAGTGCTGGGAAGCCCAGCACGGTTCCGGGAGGCCTTGATCTTTTAAAGGAAAAGACCCTCCTGTAGCCAAAGGATCCCTCTTCACTCTTGGCCTGCGGCCCATGGGAGACGGATTAGTCCCTCTTGCAACCTCTCCCTTCCTACCAGTCCCCAGGTGTTTTCTGTTCTTCCCTGCTATATGTCTCCTCCTCAGCTGGACCTCACTTGGTAATTTTGGATGTATGTTTCCCACTTTAGCTTTATTTCCAGTGTGGCCCTGGGAGGAGGTGCAAGAAAGGTTTGTGTATTCAGCCACCATTTTCTCTTCTATACTTATCTTTTAAAGCCATCTAAATATTATCATTTTGCCTTATTCCTTACATTTTACCCATGTATTTAACTTTCTTTTTTATTTATTTTCTTTTCCTAGCATTTCAGAGCAGTGGTTCTCAACCTTCTGGCCCTTTAAATACAGTTCCTCATGTTGTGACCCAACCATAAAATTATTTTTGTTGCTACTTCATAACTGTAATGTTGCTACTGTTATGAATCATAATGTAAATATCTGATATGCAGGATGGTCTTAGGCGACCCCTGTGAAAGGGTCGTTCGACCGCCAAAGGGGTCGCGACCCACAGGTTGAGAACCGCTGAACTCAGAGCTTTCTTTCTGGAATCATTTTACCTACCGTCTTCATAAAGTATGTCCTTTAGAATTTTTTTAAAACAAAGTGGGAAGTCTGCAGTTGGAACGTCTGTCCATTGGTTGCCTCCCCCACACACCCCAACTGGGGCTGGGGAACGGCCTCGAAACCCAGGTGCATGCCCTGGACAGGGAATTGAACCAGTGACCCTTGGGTCTACAGGCCGATGCTCTAACCACTGGGATGCTGTCCAGGGCTACTGTAGTTTTAAAATTTGGTTTTGTGTTTTTCTTTTTAGAATTTAAATTTTTCTCTAAATCTGTTATCTTGTGGTGTTTTGTTTCTTTGTGTATCTGTCTTTAAATGTGTATCATTATATTTAAGACATTAGTTTTAGGAAATATTTGAGACATAGAATGGTGGTTACTTTCTCCAGGAAAAATTTTTTTGTCAGAACCGGGGAATTTTACCACTCAGAGACAGCCTTAATATAAGGTTGAGGCTTGTGTTTCTCTGACCACCCTCATGATAAAGCCGCAGCTGAAAATCTACACAAAGGTTAATTTTCTTTCCTTCACTCCTTTTTTTGACACATGTGATTGTTTTGTGAGCATATATATGTTTTTATTGATTTTAGAGAAAGAGGAAAGGAAAGGAGGAGAGAGAGAAACATGGATATGAGAGAGAAACATTGATCAGTCACCTCCTGCACACACCCCGATCAGGGATCAAACCCACAACTCAGGCGTGGTGACTTTTGGTGCATGGGACGATGCCCAATCAGCTGAGCCACACCAGCCAAGGCCCTTTCATTTATATATATATAAATAGCAAAGGTGGAGATTTATTGAAGAACAAGTACAGACTCCTAGTGGGGAAGGGGAAAGGGTCCCTCCTTTCATTCACTCTTAACCTGAATGTATAGCCTTGAATACTTGTATGTTTTGAGTATTTACTTATATATATATATATAAAATCAGGCTTGACACCTCAGGTAGATCAGGTAAATTCTGGTCTTCAATTTCTGTCACCCTTGACCCAGGAAGTTGCATATCTGCATCTCAAATTGGCAGCTATTTTAGCATACATCCTGAGAATAAAAGCATCTTTGAATTCTGGACTTACCTTTCCAGATTCCGGCCTTTTCTTAGATTTTGACCTTGTATCTGTTCATCATCTTGTTAGCTTTTTGATGCTTTGAAGATTATGTTTTTCATATTACATGTAGCTTTCTTAGTTTTCCTCAGCAGAATTATCTAGCATGCCATAATTAAAAGCAGAAGTCATAATTGTTTTCATATTTACCTGCATCCTAGCTTTTATTGCATGCATACCAATTTCAGCAATATTCCTGGAGTGGAGCAATATTCCATCAGGTATCATGTAAGCAATACTGTAATTGCCCTAAAAGCAAATTAGTTTGGGCAATATTTTGACAGATTCCAACATATGAATCATGTTCTCTTTTAAAAAGCAATAATTGATTATTAGTAAATTCTGCTGTTTTAGTATATGTAAAGTACACTACAGTAAGTCCTCACTTAACACTGTGGATAGGTTCCATGACTTAAAGCAAAATGACATGTAATAGGACTGATTTTGCCATAGGCTGATTGATATGAAAATAGTTAAGTTCCTATGGCATTGCATCAATGTTATAAAACGTTACTCGAGGACCTGCTGTATTAAGGTTTTGTCCTTGTTATTGTTAAAAGCATTCTTTTAAATACAGTTGAGACAGAAGAAGGTTTACAGTTGTAAATGAAACACAGAATGTATTCTTATATTTTCCAATTAATTATTGTGTTATTTTCTATACAAACAACTGTAAACCTACTTTAGCCCTACCCTATATGTAATTGCTGCTATTCCATCATATTTAAATATTTTGTGTAGGCATATGACAAAATTGTTCCATAGTTTGTCTTTGAAGAATAATGATAAAATAACCCAAGTCTCTTTTTGTTATGTCTGGTAATATTCTTACAATGTGCTCTAACTACTTTTTAAAATACAACAAAAGAGGATGTATATAAAAAAAAAAATACTTGGTGATTCCTAAGTTACCCATAGTCTTCTCCATATCTGTTTCATTCTCAGTGATAATTACATGGTGCTTTTTAAAGCTGATTTTCAACTGAATAAGTGTTTTTTGAATGAATTGAATAAGTACTGTTTGTTTCTCCATATCTAAATTGCTGATTACAGGATAGAGAAATAGCACATTTAATAATAATTATAACCACTGCAGCAGTTTACCCATACAACAATAAATGTGCATATATAAAAATTCACTGATAGAGTTTGAAATATAAGGAGATTTTCATTTAGTTTAACATTTAGAATGTTTACTTGTAGTTCACAGTCAATAGTAACATTGACAGTCACTCCAAATGATGTGTTTTATTCATAATCCTGCTGTTGACATGCTGCATAGATTCAATACTAACCTGTGAGATCACAGGATCATTGATTGCTCCTAAGATTAGGGTTGCCAGAAATAATGTAGGTGTATTCACTTGACTTTGATGCAACTCTAGTGAATGTTTTCTGCAATTCTATCCTTTCCATACATTTCTCTTTTGTAATATTGTTTTGTAGAGTGACAGTGATCATAGGTTTATAAAAAAATCATAGGCTTTTAAAAGTATTTCACTATATAATTTAAAACTGTTATCTTTTTACCACAGAGTGTTCAAGCAAGTAGAATTTTAATTGAGAATTTTTTATCTGAAAGCAAGGAAAGTGTCATTGCTTTAAGTCAGCGTAGCAGAAGTCTGAGGGTATGTATACTTTTAATTCTGAATTGTAGGTTGGTTGTTTTATCTGCCTATAGCTCAGATAATATTTCTAGAAATCCTGAAATTATTTCTTGGTGCTTCTCCAATCCAGAAAATGTCTCACAACATTTGCTGCTGTCTTTGTTGAGAGCACATTCTCTCTTTTGAAACATGTTGTCTTCATGACCCCCACAAGATGTTATTTACTAATCAATGGCAGGGTATCTGCTATGAGTTTTCCTAAAATTTCTAAAACTTCTGGTTTTGTAGTCACCACTTCTTGCCTAGGTCCTCAATGATCAAAGAAACATGATTATAAGGGTTTTTATAATGGGGAATTGTTCATGGAGTAAAACTGAATTCTCTAAATGGCGATTAGACTTGTGTTCATCTTTATCACTACAGTGTATCCAAGTAAGTGAATTAAATAATACACACAATCATGGAGGAAAGAGATTGTGACTGAGACCAATTTTTATAATTGGTCTAATAAGTTTCCTGAATGCTATGGGGATAAGCAAGAAACAGTTATTTTTCTCTCATTAGTGCCTTCAGCCCTCTACTCCCCTTGGATGATATCTCGGGAAGCTAAGTGTTACACAGTAGAGAGTCTTAGTCCCACGGGACAAATCAAATCCCTATTCTAGTCAGTTAACTAGACTATATGTCCATGCCTTTTCCCATATACTCAGGTAATACTTTTTTTTTGAGAGGATAATATTTCTATTTAATACAGACCACTCTCTTTCTATTTTCCTTGTAGCACTTATTAAATGTTTATCCTTATATATGTTTGATCTTTGTTTCTCTCACCAGCCTGGGGTCATATCATTCTTGTTCACTGTTTTATCCATAACACCTAGAGTGGTGACCATCACATACAAAATAATTGAACCAACAAATGACACTTTCCAGTTTGAAATGCCATTTGCACTTTCTAGACTACTGTAGTAGCAGTACCTATACCTACCTGTCAGATAATTCCCATTTTTAGTAGCAGCTTCTTCCATTCTATCCTCTTTCCTGCCCCTGCTGTATATTCTTAAAACACAGGTATGATTATGTTACTTATGTCTTAACAAACCAAATAATTCCACCTACCAAATAAAGTTAGAGTGCTTGACTAAGTCTCATAACCTGGCCTCAAGTATATTTTCGATCCTATTTCCTAGTATACTTCTGCCTCCATGTAGCCTCTATGTACCTGTACTCTGTCCGCACCAGAGTCCGTGGGGACCAAAATCCCAGCACTTGGACACTTCTAGGTTCATGTTTAGGCTATTCCGTTGGCCTGGGATGTTCACAAACCCTTCTCAGTCCATAGAAATGTCGTGGCCTTTCACAACCAACCCTGATGCTACGTACCTCTTTAAGCCAGTCTGTTAAGGTTCTTTTCCATTCAGAATTGACCTCTCTCTCTTGGGTTTTTTCACATCTGATTTATACCATCTCACTGCCACAGCCAATTTGGATTATAGTTATTTCTTTATGTCTGTTTCTACCATAATAGTGGTCGAGGTCATGGAACATACTGATATACTTCCCAACTCTTTTAATATAATAGTAAGAGATAATAAGTGATAACATTTGTGTGCTCCTGTGGAGTAGAAGGTTGAAGTTACTCATGATTAGAGGTGAGTGTTCATGGGGCAGTAGTTGCTCCAGGTTCCACAATTACAGCTCCAGGCTAAGGGGATTAATGGCTCAGCATATCCACGGCACATTCACACGCACCTGTGCCACTTATGCCAACCGGAAAAATGCACATAGCACTTTACTTTACACAGAGCAGATACTAACTAGTTAAATTTTAAAAAAGAATTTCAAAATCAATGAATATATTTTATTTTCTACTCTTCTCTGTCAATTTAATGACTTCAAAATCAGTAAGAACCTTACTTAATCAGTCTTTCTGCATTTTGTTAGCTTACCTAAGCAGTTACCAATAGTCAACTGTCATATATTTTAGTGTAACACATAGTATCTACAGCCAGTGTATAAGTACCCTTTTAATTTTTCTTTATTGATGATTTTAGAGAGACAGAAAAAGGAAGAGAGAGAAACAGAGATTGAGAGAGAAAATATATCCATTTATTGTTCCACTTATTTATGCATTCATTGGTTGCTTCTTGTATGTACCCTGAAGGGGGATCAAACCCACAACCTTGGCACGTTGGGATGACACTCTAACCAACTGAGCTACCTTGCCAGGGCCTAATTACCATTTTATTATTTCAGATATTGTCCCAAAGAAAATCTTTATCATGTGAAAATATCCCAAAAGATTTCAGCACACCACCTTCAATATTAAAGGTATGATGATTTTTCAGTTTTTATTATTCAAAAGAAATATTTATCCTACTAGTAATAATCACCACCTGTGCTTTTTTGTTTTCCTGAAATATGGGGCTGGTTGTTTCATCCAGAGGTGACTGAAAGTTTGGATTTGAGTGTGTATCTGGTAGCCCATGTATGATTGTGGTTGGTGATTCCAAGTTAAAATTTTCAGAGGCACTTGGAAGTATCTCATAGTCATAGTTTGACTTTACCTGGTATATTATAAATCAAGTCACTTACAATATTGACCTACACTTGCATCATGTGCACAATTTTAAAACAAAGCAATGGCCAGAAAGTGATAAATGGAAGAGCAAAAAATAAATAAATAATAAATCCTATATAATAAAAGAGAAACATGCAAATTAACTGTCCCTCTGCTATGCTCAAGCCATGCCCACAAGCCACACTCACCAGCCAATCAGGACAGAGCATGCAAATTAACCCAACTAAGATGCCAGCATCCATGGAGCTGGAGTGAGCAGGAGGCTTGGATTGCCCTCGGCGATGGAGGAGGCCAAGCTTCCCACCTGCTCTGGCCATCCCTGGGCTCCGCTCAAGGCTACAAACTTTCAAATATAGAAGATAAATAAATCCCAGATACCTGCTTCCAGCTGGCCATGGCCTCTGCTCAAGGAGGGGATGGGAGCCTGGGTTGCCAGAGCAACCCAGGCTTCCAGCCAGACCTGGGCTCTGCTCAAGGCTACAAAGTTTCAATTATAGAAGATAAATAAATCCCAGAAAAGAAAAACAAAACAAAACAGAGAGGCTGGGAACTTGGGTCACTGGGGGCATGGCCAGCCTGAAAACGGCTATCAGCCCCTCACCAAGTAGGCACCCCAGTGGGAACCTCCACCTTGAAGGCGGTGTGGCAAGCCTGAAATGGCCCTCAGCCCCTCACCCAGGCTAGCCACACCCCCATTGGGTGAGGGTCCCTGCTGGGGTGTGAAGCCAGCCTGAAAATGGCCATCAACCCCTCACCCAGGCTGGCCAGGCACCCCAGCGGGACCCCCGACCCTGAAGGGGCTGTGGCCAGCCTGCAAACAGCCATCAGTTCCTCACCCAGGCTGACCACACTGCCATGGGCTGAGGGTTCCCGCTGCGGGGCTTGGCCAACCTGCAAACAGGCATCAGCCTCTCGCCCAGGCTGGCCAGGTACCCCAGCGGGGACCCCCTCCCTGAAGGGGGTGTGGCTAGCCTGAAAACAGCCCTCAGCCTCTCACCAAGGCTGGCCAGGCATGCCAGCGGGACCCCTACCCTGATCCAGGACACCCTTCAGGGAAAACCAGCCAGCCACAACCCATGCACTAGGCCTCTATCCTATATAATAAAAGGGTAATATGCAAATTGACCATAACAGCAGCACGCCTGGGAATGACTGGTCACTATGACACACACTGACCACCAGGGGGCAGACGCTCAATGTAGGAGCTGCCCCCTGGTGGTCAGTGGGCTCCCACAGGGGGAGCTCTGCTCAGCCACAAGCCAGGTTGATGGCTTCCAGCATAGAGGTGGTGGCAGGAGCCTCTCCCGCCTCCTCAGCAGCACTAAGTATGTCCGACTGCAGCTTAGGCCTGCTCCCTGCTGGCAAATGGACATCCCCTGAGGGCTCCTGGGCTACCAGAGGGATGTCTGACTGCCCAGCTTAGGCCCAATCTCCAGGGGAATGGGTCTAAGCCAGCAGGTGGACATCTCCCGAGGGGTCCCAGACTGAGAGAGGGCACAGGCTGGGCTGAGGGACCACCCTGAGTGCACAAATTTTTGTGCACCAGGCCTCTAGTAAATAAATAAATGGTAGAGCAAGTACTTTAAACCCACACCTCTTCTTACCAAATGAAATGGACTTCCTCTTTACCAAGAATACATAGGCATTTCTGAGCAGCTGGTTCTTACCTTCAGTGGCATTGAGCCCTAGCTCCAAGGTGTTTCCATGCTCCCCCTCCCCACAAAATCTGATAGCTTTCTTGATTCTCCACATCAGTTGCCTCTAACCTGCTTGTAATTTGCCTAACTTTATCCTGCTTCTTATTATATTTCTGATATTCTTCTTTCTTATTGACTTGTTGGTTCCTCTGTTTTGTATCCCTGGGCACTGACACTATTCTTAAAATTTATTTTATTTACATATAACATATTAGTTTTAGGTATACAATAATTATTTGATATTTGTATATACTGTGAAATAATCACCACAGAAAGTCTAGTTAACATCCATGACCACATAGTTATACATTATTTTCTTGTAGTGAGAACTTTTAAGATCTACTTTCTTAACAACTTTGAAATATGCAAGACAGTATTTGATGCTATAATGCTGCACATTACATCCCAATTAACTTTATAAACTTTTTAAGAACATTAAGAATACATGATTTGCCCTAACTGGTTTGGCTCAGGGGATAGAGCATCGGCCTGCAGACTGAAAGGTCCCAGGTTTGATTCCGGTCAAGGCCATGTACCTTGATTGCAGGCACATCCCCAGTAGGGAGTGTGCAGGAGGCAGCTGGTCGATGTTTCTCTCTCATCTATGTTTCTAACTCTCTATCCCTCTCCCTTCCTCTCTGTAAAAAAATCAATAAAATATATTTAAAAAAAGAATACATGATTTAAAATTTTTTTCAATAGTGACCAAACTACATTAATAGTAATTGTAATTAAATTAATTTTAAATGTACATCAACTAAATTGATTTTATTTTTTTCTGCCTCTTTGTTTCCTCATTAAGAAGAGAACAAATTCTGCAGTTGAATTGATTAAGGAGACTACCAAAGCTCCATTAGAGGTTAAGAATGACATGGAAAGCAATATAAAAGAGGTTCTGTTTCAGAAAGCTAAGGAGATGGAGCGTCGTCAGAAGCTTGAGCAAAATGAAACTGAGGAAACCATCACTGTGAAAGAAAATATAGATAACATCTTAGATACCATGGAGGACAGTCACAGTCTGAGAAATCTGTCTGTTTCTCTCATTGAAGCATCTAGAAAAGCTGGCATTAGTTACATTGTTTACCCCAAGAAAAAGAAGATGAAATGGAAGAAAGCATTGAAATTCTCTAAACTTTCAATTGTGTTGGCTGAGTTATCCAAGCCTCCAAAAACTCTAAGCAGGTTTTGTTTAATCAATAATTATTATATTTAAGAAATGCATTGTGGTTTTGGATTTAACTTTATTAACACACTCATTGAATGTGGGGCTGATATAAGGGCATGAAGTAAGACTAAATCAATTTGATGGCTAAATGAAATCTTTTTTTTTTTTTTAATTAAATCTTTATTGTTCAGATTATTACATTTGTTCCTTTTTTTTCCCCCCATAACTCCCCTCCTCCCAGTTCCTGCCCCACCCTCCGCCCTCACTCCCCACCCACTGTCCTCATCCATAGGTGCACTATTTTTGTCCAGTCTCTTCCCACATCTCCCACACCCCTTTCCCCCCCAAGAATAGTCAGTCCATTCCCTTTCTATGTCCCTGATTCTATTATAATCAACAGTTCATTCTGTTCATCAGATTATTTATTCACTTGATTCTTAGATTCACTTGTTGATAGATGCATATTTGTTGTTCATAATTTGTATCTTTACCTTTTTCTTCCTCTTCCTCTTCTTAAAGGATACCTTTCAGCATTTCATATAATCCTGGTTTGGTGGTGATGAACTCCTTTAGCTTTTCCTTATCTGTGAAGCTCTTTATCTGACCTTCAATTCTGAATGATAGCTTTGCTGGATAAAGTAATCTTGGTTGTAGGTTCTTGCTATTCATCACTTTGAATATTTCTTGCCACTCCCTTCTGGCCTGCAAAGTTTCTGTTGAGAAATCAGCTGACAGTCATATGGGTATTCCCTTGTAGGTAACTGAGTTTCTTTCTCTTGCTGTTTTTAAGATTCTCTCTTTATCTTTTGCTCTTGGCATTTTAATGATGATGTGTCTTGGTGTGGTCCTCTTTGGATTCCTTTTGTTTGGGGTTCTCCGTGCTTCTTGGACCTGTAAGTCCATTTCTTTCACCAGGTGGGGGAAGTTTTCTGTCATTATTTCTTCAAATAGGTTTTCAATATCTTGGACTCTCTCATCTTCTGGCACCCCTATAATTCTGATGTTGGTACGCTTGAAGCTGTCCCAGAGGCTCCTTACACTATCCTCGCATTTTTGGATTCTTTTTTTATTTTGCTTTTCTGGTTGGATGTTTTTTGCTTCCTCGCATTTCAAATCATTGACTTGATTCTTGCGCTCCTCTGGTCTGCTGTCGGGAGTCTGTATAATATTCGTTATTTCAGTCCGTGTATGCTTAATTTCTAGTTGGTTCCCCAATATAAGATCGAGGGTCTTATTAGTTTTCGTGTAGAGCTCATTAAGTTTATCGGCAGCTTCTAAACAGTTCTTGAGAGACCTTAAAAGTGTGGTTCTGAACTCTATTTCTTCCATTGACAATTTTGTCCTGTTTCTTTGTCTCCGCATTTTGTTATGCTTCCTTGGTGCACCCCCTAGTGGTCTTTGTTCGCAGTCTTATAGATAAATCTTGATTGTTGTAGCTAATTCCAGGGAGGGTTTGACCTCCAGGCCAAGTGGCTATGAGAATCAGCTGTGTCAGTAGTGAGAGAACTTCTGTCCTCTAGGGAGGTGCTAATCTAGCCTTTGCCTGAGGCTATCCGGCAAATGCCTCTGTGCAGGGCTTGGGCGGGGCGGGTCAAACAGGATCAACAGGGTGGGCCGGAGAGAGCAGTTATGGCGGCTCTCAGTCCTGTCCCCAGGGGCTCCGCAGCACCCGCTGCAAAGCTCGGAGAGAAAGCTGCACTCGCTCTGACCGAAGCCAGACAGTCCCGCCTCTCCCGCTTGAGTCTGGGTCCCCAAAGACTCGCCCGGATCTGGTGCTCAGAGTCTGCGACTCCCTCCCGATTGAAAACGCCAACCGCGCCCTCCGCCGCCTGCCCGCTCCGCGCACTCCGCACCTCAGAATTTGACTCCAGCACTGCGCCTCCTCTGAGTGTCCGTGTGCGTCTCTCTTTCCTCCTAGCTGTAGGACTTCCACTCAGCCAGCGTTCCTGTGGTTCTGGGTGATGTCCCCTCCATTCTTTGGTTACACCCTTGAAGTAGTTGTTCAAAGCAGCAAACTCCGGCGCCAACCCATGCCGCCATCTTGGCTCTCCTCCTAAATGAAATCTTTTAGTAGAAAAAATAAAATCTGTTATTTTTCCAAAGTTAGTTAGGACCAAAACCCAACCACTGCTCCAAACAAATACCACCCATTCAAAAGCCAAAATAGATTGCTGAAGTTGAATATTTAAAAAAATTTTAAACTATTGAATTGAGTAATAAATCCAGATAGACAAATTGTTTTTTGTATGTTATGAGCCCTAATTCAGAGATCAACACAAATAATTTTTCTTGCACCTTGGAAGTAATAGTATCATGTTTAGAAATACGGAGGGACCTAAATTAACAACAACTGAAAGTCCAGGTATGTTCATACTTAAGTGTTCAGGACATAACTTTCTTATGACCCAGGCATTGTCAAAATAGTTTCCAAAAAGCTGTGGGCTTTGTTCTCTTTCAGTATCCCCAAGTTGCAATAAATACTTCATTAAACTTATGCCCTTTTGAAAAGTAAAGACTTTCCTGATGATAAGAGAGTCACAAATGTGTTGTTCACTTTATAAATAATTGCTAATTCTGAAAAGGGTTCATTATATGTTAGTGTGGTAACTTATTGTCCTTTAGAAGACTGAGACTGGGAATAATCCTATGTAGGTGTAAGCTAGAGATCAACCTTAGTGGAGAATGCCATTCAAGTACCAAGTTCTCTGTGCACTACAGTTTGTTTCCCCTGCAACAAATATATCTGGAAGGTTTTTTGTTAGATCATTTTTAGAAGACTTTAGGTAGGTTTATCTATGTTGACAAATGTTTTGGATCTGAATCAGAAGATTGCTCATACATTTTTGATACATTTTCTCTTTTCAAAGTATTATGAATTTCACCATCCTAGAAAGAATACTACACAGCACCATTTTGGCTGTGCACCTGTACTTTGGCTGTGCACTGAAGTGATTTCTATCTATTAGTATATAAAGGATAATAGCAGATTCAGCACTGCTATGGTGGGATGTTTTCCTGCTTCCTGGTCCTTTGTCATCCTATCTAATAATAGACAAACATGGTAATTGACCATACCTTCGCTACACCTCCCATTGGCTAATCAGCGAGGTATGCAAATTAACTGCCAACAAAGATGGCGGTTAATTTGCATACCTAGTCGCGAAGCGGCAGAGCAAAGACTCTAGTGGCTCCGGCGGGAGCAGCGAAGGCTTGAAGGCAGCTCTGGCTGGAGCGAAGGCCTTGGTCCCGGGTGCTGGAGGAAAACTGGTGCCGGCAGCCCGGGGAAGGGAAGGCCTATTGCACGAATCTTCTTGTGTAACAGGCCTCTAGTTTTGATTATAAAGTTTAACATGTAAAGAGATTTATTTGCTTTTTGCCCAACTGCAGGCTTAGTAGTTGATGTCATGGTTCAATTTCCGATCAGGACACATACTCATGTTGTGGGCTCGATCCCACATTGGGGACGATGCAGGAGAGAGCTGATTAATAGTTCTCTCTCATCACTGATGTTTCTATCTCTCTCATCCTCTCCTTTCCTCTCTGAAATCAATAAAAATGTATTTTTTAAAAATAAAGAGATTTATTTGCTTTTTAATAACTAAATTTGAAATTTGTATAGGCAGAGGTAGAGGCAATAAAACAAACTATGGGAATATTGATCTAAGATAATACATTGGTAGAGCTTTCCTACTTTATTTTTTTAAAAAAATCTTACATTAAATTACCACAGAATTATAGTATGAAATAATTGTTATTTTAAAACAAATTTATGAAGCAACTTCAAAAATTTTTCATTTTTATAGGTTGAGATCTTTCTTTCACTAACCTTAACTTGGTTAACACAGAAATACCTTTCTTACCATTTTATATCAGCTCTTTAAGCTTGTTTAATCACACTCATTCTTGGCTAGCTCCCAAACTTGGCTAGCACTTCCAAACTTGACCTCGTCCTGAAAGTGAATCTGTGGTTGCAATCCTGGTTTTCTTGGTCTGTCTTGCTTCACTATACAAGACAGGCAGATTTATTTTCTACAAGGAGGAGATGACTTATATTCCTAAGTACCATTAATCTGTAATTTTCCTAATGGTCAAGTATTGCTTTTAGTATATTATGTTGGTGGACAATATGGGATGGAATGGGTTAGTTCCAGAGATTTCCATTTAACCTTTATTATCATTATCTCCCTCAGTGTACAGCTTATGTAGTTATTAATTGATTTATTGCCACTACACATTCTAGGACTAGGGGAATTATCACAGGATGGTTCCATGTCTCATTAGATCCACTGTTAGGTGGTTTCAGGCCAAGGTTCTTTCTACCACTTGGTCTTCAGAATTCCCTAATTTCATTGATGGATTTCAGTGGCATTTATAGTGGGTATCTGTAGATCAGCATAAGTTTTAGAGCCCGTATCTAATAAGTCCCAGAAGGGTTGGGTATTTACTCTTTCCAAGATCTTTGGAAGCTTTGGGGGAATAAGTCATTAACTATAGGGTGTCCCAAAAATGTGTCTGCACACTTGAATAATTAAAAAGACAGTGTTTATTAAAATACATTTCATTTTCAAAATTGAGTTATTAGTCGTTAAAGTGTATACATTTTTTGGGACACCCTGAATAATTTGGCCACATAGCAAGATCCTTCTTCAATGGGGCCTGGCCTCCCTGTCAGGTTAAGAGGCTTTGGTCTGTGACCTGGCTTAGGTCTGAAAGTTGGGTAAGAAGTTTCACCTAGAGGTGAAAACCTTCTAGATCTTCTTAGATAAATAATAAATAAAAGAACACCTCAGTGGGCTGCCCATCTATCTCATTTAGTTATTGCCACAGATCGTTGCGAGTTAAAATCCTGTGATTACTGTTCTGTCCCTGTGGTTTATTTTGGTAATTGTGACCACCAAATCCAGCTAATACACCAGAAATCAGTGTTTAACAAGTCTCTGGGTGACTTTGGTGAACAACAGATGGTAATTTTGTTTGTGGTTGAGTTGATTTATTGATTATAAAAGTAATTATATTTCTGTAGATTAAAAAGATTACTCTTTAAAACCTAGGTCAATGTCTCATGGAATGCTTCCAGAACAGAAGAAATATTTGCTCAACCTTCCTTTATATGACCGTCAATTTCGGTGCCCCAGCTTGCCTGCATATTTAAATTTTGACAAATTTGCTGAAAGTAAGGGAGGAATTCCAAAAGATAGTGACTTTCGAACATGGATTCTTGATATATTCTCTAAGAAAAAACCTCAGAAGACAACCAGAATAGCAAAAGTTGTTAAAATAATTGTTCAGAAAGATGTGCCTGTCAAAGAGAAAGGACCACCAAAACTAGAACTGAATGATTCTTTGAAGTGTGATCTTCCTCCAGAAGTCATTAAACATTATGAATCTGAAGTGAAGATGTTGACTGAAGAAATAAATAACAAGACAACATATTCTGCATTTTCATATTGTAGGCGTGGTGCTCTGTATAGGAAACTGGGGAAGTTACAGAGTGCCATGGATGATCTACAGGAAGTAAGTTTTATTTAATCAAAATAACAATGTTAACAATTTAAACTTGCATATAACTATATAGTAATTTTTACTAAAATTTTAAACAATTAATTTGTAGTGTACCTTTAAGATTGTAAAATTATATTTATTGACATTTTCAAATAATAAATATCAAAAGCACTAGATCTTATTTGTCAGATTGGGAGGTACTATTTTATATCATACACATACAAAGCCATTGGGATCAATAGTGCTTGAAATCATAGTATATTTTCCTTCAGTAAATCAACTTTAATTGAATTTATACATATATTTTCTAGGCTATATTCTTGGAACCATTGTTTCTCAATGCCTATTGGCACCGACATCTCATTTATCTTTTCCAAGACAAATTTAATGAAGCTTTGGATGATCTGAATTATATAACTAAATACAATAAAAATAATGCAGGTGGGTTGTCTGTGCAGACAGTTATACTAATTATATCTTTACCAAATCTGTGGTCATTTAATGGTACTATAAAGATACATAAATCAATAGACCCAGGTCTCCGAACAGGTTGTGACACTCCTAAGTTGAATTTACTACTGACATAAATTTAAGACTCATATGATCCTACATTATTTTCAAAATAATGGTTTGAAATGTGAAGTTTTTGGTATACATTACAATAAATTGGTTACTTACTGTTTTTCCCAAGAGAAAAATATGTCTTTAAAAATTGTTAGCTATAGGAGTGAGTCACAAGTCTTTTCTTAACCACAAATCTCTGAATTAGATTGTAGTGTTCCTAAGACTTTTTGATTGGATGAAATCTACACATTTGACCTTCTGTAACATATTCTAACCAACTCAAACTACTGCCCATGAAACTTTTTGGGAATGAGAAAATGTTATACTCATCTTTGTATCCCAGCGTCCACCACATATCCCTGGAATGTATCATGAGCTTAAAACTGCATAAAATTTTGTGCCATCAAAATCTTTTACTACAAACACTAAAAGATTATGAAATATTCCAGACATTCAAAAAAGAAATAGTTAATTTCTGTTACTTTAAATTGAAATTGAAAATGCTTTCAACCATAAATGATTATTTATACAGACTTTAAGAACAAATTTTTTATTGTTGGGGGTGGGGAACACCCCCACAAAATCCTTGCCATAAATGGTTAAGAAAGTATAATATTCTAAGACTGGAGTTTTGGAGAAAGAGGGGTTAATCTTAAAAATTTTTCCTTTAAAAGGACTGTACCACTAAATTGTGCCTTTTATATTTTCTTTAGAGGCATATTTGTCAAAGGCAGAAATTTTCAGGAAAAGAAAAGAAGTTACTCTGGCAATTCTAAATTACACCAAGGCAATCAAGTTGAAGCCCAGGGATGCTGATATATATTTCAGGAGGGGTGAGATGTATGAATTAACAAACAAATTCCTGGCCATGGATGACTTTTCTACAGTAAGTTGTATCACATATAATGCTGCCATCAACACAAATAAAAGAGAAAAATGGTAATTGGTGTACGACGATACCCTTTTCATTGGCTAATCAGGGCTATATGCAAATTAACTGCCAAGATTGGCAGTTAACTGCCAACAAGATGGCGGTTAATTTGCATATGTAGGCACAATGCAGGGAGGCGAAAGGGAAAGCAGGAAGAAGCCCCCTGCCACTGACAGTGATCAGAAACCCAGGGGGGAGCTAAGAGCTGGGGGGCAGGGCAAAGGCGGCCCTGGGGCCGCCTTTGCCCTGCCCCCCAGCCATGATTGGAGAATCAGGTGCCTTTTCCGCCCTGGCCAGTGATAGCAGGAAGTGGGGTGGAGCCAGCGATGGGAGCTGAGCACTGTCGAAGCTGGCAGTCCCGGGAGCTAGGGGCCCCTTGCCTGGGCCTAAAGCGAAGCCCACAATCGTGGGGCCACTGCCACTGCGGGTCCCTGCTGCCCGGGCCGGATGCCTAGGCCAGAGGCATCAGGCCTGGGCAAGGGGCCGATCCTGCGATTGGAGGGCGATGGGGGTCAACGCCTGAGGGCTCCCAGTATGTGAGAGGGGGCAGGCTGGGCTGAGGGACACTCCCCCCCCCCCACCCAGTGCACGAATTTCGTGCACTGGGCCCCTAGTTATTTATATATTTTAGTTTATGATATTCTCGTCCTAATATTATAGCAAAGTGTTGTATAATCAAAATTATTTATTACAGGTTAGGACCCAAGGCATTCATTATGGAATTGATATTACTACTATCCTATCTAATAAAAGAGAAACATAGTAATTGGCGTACGACCGATACCCTTTTCATTGGCTAATCAGTGAGATATGCAAATTAACTGTCAGCCAAGATGGCGGCCGGCAGCCAGGCAGCTTGAAACTAACATGAGGCTTGGTTGCCTCAGTGACGGAGGAAACCAACGTTCCCCGCCTGCCGCTGCCTCTGAGCTGGCAGTTTAAGAAACATTGTAACAAATACGCCCAACTTCAGCCAGCAGATTGGCAACATTGTAAGCAAAGGCCAGAAACCTACTTTCAGCCGGAGGCCTAAGAGCTGGAGCCAAGCCTCAAGCTAAAGCTGGCCCAGAATTAAAAAAAAAAAAAGGAAAAAAAGGAAAAAAGGAGCGTTTGGGAGTTCAGTCACCCCCAGCCTGAAAACAGCCCTCAGCCCCTCACCCAGACTGGCCAGGCACCCCAGTGGGGACCCCCACCCTGATCCAGGACACCCTTCAGGGCAAACCAGCTGGCCCCACCCGTGCACCAGGCCTCTACCCTATATAGTAAAAGGGTAATATGCCTCCCGGCACCGGGATCAGCGTGACAGGGGGCAGCGCCCAAACCCCCTGATCGCCCTGCGGCTCTGTGTGTGACAGGGGGCAGGGCCACAACCTCCCTATCGGCCCTGCTCTGTGCCTGATAGGGGGGAGCTCCCCCCCCCACGGGCCCTGCTCTGTGTGTGACGGGGTAGAGCCATAACCTCCCCATCAGCCCTGCCCTGAGTGTGAGAGTGGCGGCGCCCCAACCCCCTGATCCGCCCTGCTCTGTGGGTGATAGAGGGCAGCACCCCAACCCCCTGATGGGCCCTGCTCTGTGTGTGACAGGGGGTTGCTCCACAACCTCCCCATCGACCCTGCCTTGAGTGTGACAGGGGGCGGCGCCCCAACTCCCCAATCGGCCCTGCTCTGAGCCCGACCAGGGGCTGCACCTAGGGATTGGGCCTGCCCTCTGCCACCCGGGAGCAGGCCTAAGCCAGCAGGTCGTTATCTCCCGAGGGGTCCTAGACTGCAAGAGGGCACAGGCCAGGCTGAGGGACCCCCCCTCCCCCCCCGAGTGCACAAATTTTTGTGCACCGGGCCTCTAGTGTCAAATAATATTTAAAACTATTATTATTAGTGAATGAATAGATTCAATCAAAGAGTTGGATTTTGGAGATTTGAGTCAATCCTGAGGGGGGTTTGACTTTTCCAGGAAACCTTTGAAAATTGCTTCTTCCCTTTAAACAACAGAGGAAACCATTCCACTTAACTCTTGAGACACAGCTGATTCTCTTCTGTCATAAAACCATCTGCTTCTAAAGAAGCTGTGCTTATTGCTCACTCATTCATTCACAAACAAATATTTATTGACTAAGGCATTCTATAATGTAGTGAATAAAACTTCATGAATAAAATAGACATGCTTCTTGCTTATATGGAGCCTATAGTTTACAGGACAGACATTAAAGAAATAAATACATAGGTAAATATATAATTACAAATTATGATAACTCCTATTAAGAAAATAAAAAAGATGGGGGAGTAATTTATATTTGGTATGGGATATCAGGGAATTCCCTTCAAGAAGTGAACTTTTGGCTGAATTGTACATTGAGACTCTATATAATCAGGCAAAATATTCCTCTGATTGCAGAATATTTTTAACCTTGATTTCCTGACTTTTAACTCTAAATTCTTAGTTCTTAGTACAGTTGTGAATTTAGAAGTTATTTACATAATTTATCTTTTCACTTTCCCAACTGCCATGTTTCTTAATCCTTGATGGTTAGTCATACACTTGACATTATTTTTGCTTCAAGAGATTATAAGTTTGATAACCTCTGGTCTTAAATAAAATCTTTTCAATACTATTTTCTTTTGAAGATATTGAAATCATTAGATTACCTATTTTATTCATTTCTTCCATCTGGCACCAAGAATTTAAAAATTGACTAATGAAGTAACATTAGGCCAAACAAACTTCAATATCTTTAGGTTTTTTTGTTTCCCTATTTTAAAAATAATAACAATAATTATTATTATTATTACTTGATAATTTTTATACTTCTCCCCACCCTCACCCCTAGTATCAATGGTGAGGAGCTTTATAACTGAGTATACAATGATTTAGTCTGTTTACTCTATTGTCTATATGTCAATATGAAATGAATAAATCATGCCAATACCAATTCATTTGCTTTTACCATTTTAGGGATTAGATTAATCCATATTTTATTTGATAGAATCAGCCTTGGTCTATTCAGTCTAATATGTAGACAGTCTAATATGTATTATCTTTAATTGGGATAAAATGCTGAGAATATATTGGGGTAAAATTGATAGAGCCAATATAACACTAAGTGAACAATTCACTTATGAAATTTTATCTGTAAAAATTTCAGTGGGGTGAAGCCTTGGTTGCTTGTACATGCCATTTTAGTTCTCTTTCAGAAAACCTCCTCTTTCTAGAACTCGATGATAAGTGAATTTCCTTAAAGACGTGGTTTTTAAATGCAAATCTAAAAATTTTTGCATCTGCAGTACTTTGCTTTTATATAATCTGAAGTTTAAAATGTGGCTGTAGCCCATTTAATTTCTATGGGGTTATATATTTTTCTTGTTTGTCCTTTCCCCATTATGTGATTTGTTTCTGTTTCTCCCCTCCAACCTGACACCCCTCCCCATGCAGTGCATTTTTTATGATCCCAAAAGAATAGCTGCATTATTGAAGCGTGGAATGTTTTACTATGAAAATGAAAACTGGAATGCAGCCATACATGATTTTACAGCCTTGTTAAATGTAGATCCCCAAAATTCTCAAGCAAGGTAAGAATTATTTTACATGTAATTTTTGAAATTATTATATTTTTTGAAATACATTCTCAGGAAAGCAAATTGCTTGAAATACATCAGACAGCCTTTTAAAAATATGTATCTATTTTGAGTGACCTCAGTGAAGAAAATCTTTACCCTAACAGTAGTGGTTAATTTAACTTAATAAGTCATAAATTTGGAGTTTCATTAGCATTTTCTAAATATTAGTTACATACATGTGCTGGGAGATGGAAATGGGCCCGGAGAAGTCAATGGGGAAAAAAGGAGACATATGTAAAACTTTCAACAATAAATAATTAAAAAAATAAAAATAAATCAAAAAAGAGAAAAAAGAATAAAAATAAAATCTTTAAAAATTGAACTATAAAAATAAAGAAATAAATTGTAGTTACATTATTAATTTTTAATGCATTGGCTTATGTTTTTATTCTTTGAATATATTTTTATATTCTTGTATTCAATGAGTACAGAAAACTATTCATTTAGGTTTCTGTAATACAGTGGGGCCTTGACTTACGAGTGTCCCGACTAACGAGTTTTTTGAGATACCAGCTGTCTCTCAGCTGATTTTTTGCATTGAGTTGATAGAGTAATTTGAGTTAACGAGCTCCTTAACAAGCTCCTGAACAAGCTCGGTCTTGGAACAAATTAAACTCGTAAGTCAAGGCCCCACTGTGCCGGGAGCCGGTCCATCCTTGCTGTTTCAAAGGACCTGGCATATATGGCATACTGTTCTTAAAATGTTTGCTCACCTTCTTGGCACTATGTGTTTTAACCAAGGTCTCCTCTCTGAGGAAGGTTGTTTCCCCAGGTAGGGATTTTCCCCTGAAGTTAGGGAGGGAATAAAACCCCTCAACTAAGTGCCAGGCGGGTAATTAATCACTTTAACTACGAAGAATCATGCCTAAGCTACATAATCTTTACTCCCTGGAATGGAGATAAGAAACGCCCTAACCTTTGTAATAGAGACTGATAGGATTGAATCAACTGGTATAAATACAGATGCAACAAGACAACAACACACAGAACTCAGAAGACAGAACCTACGCGGAACCTGGAGATGGAGGAGCTTCGCTGGAGAGAACATGGCAAGGGATCCTGGACTGAACCTGACTGCAGAGGTTGGTAAGAGAGCCTGACTAGAACCTGGTGACTGAACCTGACTGGAGAACCTAGCAAGAGAACATGGACACAGAACCTCTCTGGAGATCCAGGCAGAACTTGGCTGGAGATCCTGGCTGGAGATCCTGGCTAGGCTGATGATCAACTGAACACTGTCTCCGTGTCATTCCCTCTTCGCCGACTCCGTCCACACCTTTGGGGACCCCTGGACCTGCTGGGGTTGGACCCCGGCACCACTGTATCTTTTACTTTTAATCTATCTATCTATCTATCTATCTATCTATCTATCTATCTATCTATCATCTATCTATTTATTTAGAGGAAGGTAGAAGGAGAGAGAGATAGAAACATCAATCGGCTGCCTCCTACTGGGAAGTCGGGCCCATAACCTGGACATATGCTCTGACCAGGAATTGAACCTTTGACCTCTTGGTGCATGGGATGACACCCAACTAACTAAGCCACACGGGCCAGGAATAACAGAATTCTCATTTTGTTGCTTTTAATATAAGTTTTGTTATGAAGAGGTTTAAAAAATGTGTATATAGTCACAACTGCTCATCTTTTCACTCCACAATTTTTGTTTAATATTAAAATTTTTATAGTAAAATAAAGCATCCATCCAGAAAAGCATACAAGATACAAATGTACAGCTTAATGACTTACCACAATAGAAATACCTGTGTAACTATCTGTCAGTGTGCTCCCACAAGGGGGAGCTCTGCTGAGCCACAGCCAGGCTGATGGCTGCCAGTACAGCAGTGGTGGTGGGAGCCTCTCCTGCCTCCTCAGCAGTGCTAAGGATGTCTGACTGCAGCATAGGCCTGCTCCCCGCTGGCAAGTGGACATCCTCTGCGGGCTCCTGGGCTTCCAGAGGGATGTCTGACTGCCAGCTTGGGCCCATTCCCCCAGGGAGCAGGCCTAAGCCAGCAGGTGGACATCCCCCAAGGGGTCCCAGACTGCAAGAGGGCACAGGCTGGGCTGAGGGACTCCCACTACCCCCCCCCCCCCGAGTGCACAAATTTTTGTGCACTGAACCTCTAGTATATATATAAAAGCCTAAGCGACTGTTCGGCTGTTCTATGTTTGACCAGTAACTATGACACACATTAACCACCAGGGGCAGATGCTCAATGCACTGGCATGGAAACATGGAACAGACTGATTAATCTCAGCGAGAAGGGGGGAGGGCAGGAAGAGATTAAACAAAGATCTTATATGCATACTAGAGGCTTGGTACATGGATTCGTGCACCTGTGGGGTCCCTCAGTGTGGCCTGTGGGGATCGGGCCAAATCCGTGCACTGGGCCTCTGGCATCCGCCTAGGGGTCCCAGATTGCAAGAGGGTAAAGGCCAGGTCGAGAGACCCCACAGGTGCATTAATCCATGCACCAGGCTGCTAGTAAATAAATAATACTTGTATTCATTAGAAAATAAATTAGATGCCTTTTTTTAATTTCTTTTTTTTAATTAAATTTTTATTGTTGAAAGTATAACATATATCCTCTTTTCCCCCCATTGATCCCTTCTAGTTCACTCCCACCCTTCGCCCCAGGACTTCACCACCCTATTGCCTGTGTTCGTGGGTCATGCATATATGCATACAAGTTCTTTGGATAATCTCTTCCTACCCACCCACCCTTCCACACCTTCCCTCTTAGATTCTGAATTCTGTTCTATGCATTTATGTCTCTGGATCAATTTTGTTCATCAGTTTATTTTACTCATTACTTATTATTTTACTTCCACATATGAGTGAGATCATGTTGAGTCGAGTTTTTTTTTAATTGAGCAGAATGTAAGAGTGATTTTTTTTCCTGGGTTCTTGTCCAGATGGATTCAAAAAATGAAGCCATAGACAAAAGGTAGTAGGTGAGAAGTACAGAAACTTTATTGCAAGCAGAAGAACTTGATTGCAAATAGATACTATATCTAAAACTCCTAATTTTAAGCTTTCCAAGACTCTGTCTCTCCTAAGGAGGTTGGCCACTGCTTTCTTTGTCTTGAGGCATTATAAAAGCTGTAGTTCTTTGTCTCCTCATGACACTTTTTAATTGGACTCTTCCCCAACTTAGGACCCCTGTGCTTTCCTCATTGGTCACTCTGCAAGGGCCAAAGCCCGCATGGTGCCCCCACTCCTTCTTTCCCCTTATTTTGCAACATTCCTCTGTACTAGGTGACAATGTTTCCTTTTTCCTGATATTCTGTGTCTTTTCTTTGTCCTTCACATATTCATCTTATCTGTTCAAGTTGGAGTTACTTTGACCTACCTTATGGTACCTAGAAACCTTATCCTGCCAAACATTGAGACTGAAACTGCTGGCTTCTCAGCTTAGGGAATACAACAGACCTTTTTTCCTTTCTTCCTTTCCCTCTCCCTTTCTGTTTTCTCTTATTAGGGTGTTGTTGTTGTTTTGGTTTTTTTTTTTAACCATTTGCTAATGTCCTTGGTTTATGGCTGTTTTAATTGTTCAGGCCAAGATGCCTCTATCCTCTCTGGACCCCTGCAGGAAGTCATTCATTGTCTTCACTAGCAGAGAGGTGTGGACAAGGATCCCGGAAGGCTGGCAACCCTTGAGCTCTGGCAATGGTCAGGGCTGTGTACCCACTATCAGTCCAGACAATGGTAGCTGAAGCAACTTCCTCATTTACTATTATGTAAATCCTTGCTGATGGGCTAGTCTGCCTGTTACTGGAAATTGCCTGCCTAAGGGCTATGGGTGTATCCCAAACCAATAAAAGGTTGGTGAGGCCTGAGCACCAGTGGAAGTCTTTCCTCTTGACTTGGACTTGTCCGCCTGGCCCCCCAGTATTTCCAAATTATCTCTTGTCTCTTCTCTTTTATTTGTGTGTGGCTCCTCTTCCAGATCCTGAACCCTGAACCACACGGGAAGTGGGGGAACAAACTTTACACAGACCTCCTCTCTTTCTGTTTACCTAATTAAGCTAGCTAGATACCCTTATTAATGTGATACTTGTCAGACTCTGACTGGCTTATTTCTCTTAACATAATACTCTCTAGGTCACCCCATGCTGTCTCAAAGGTAAGAGATCCTCTTTTTTTTTTTTTTTTTGACTGCTGCATGGTATTCCATGGAGTAAATGTACCAAAGCTTTTTTATCCACTCATCTACTGATGTTCACTTGGCTGTTTCCAGATTTAGCTATTGTAAAATGTGCTGATATAGGGATGCATATATTCTTTCTGATTGGTGTTTCTGGTTTCTTGGGATATATTCCTAGAAGTGGGATCATTGGGTCAAATGGCAGTTCCATATTTAATTTCTTGAGTAAACTCCATACTGTTTCCATAATGCCTGCACCAGTCTGCATTCCCACCAGCAGTGAACGAGGGTTCCCTTTTCTCACATCCTCACCAGCACTTGTCATTTGTTGATTTGTTGATGGTAGCCTTTGTGACAGGTGTGAGGTGATATCTCATTGTTATTTTAATTTGCATCTCTTAGATGATCAGTGACTTTGAGCATTTTTTCATATATCTATTGGCCATCCGTATGTCCACTTTGGAGAAGTGTCTATTTAGGTCCTTTGCCCATTTTTTTATTGTATTGTTTGTCTTCCTTTTGTAAAGTTGTATGATTTCCTTATACATTTTGGATATTAAGTCTTTATCCAATGTGTTATTGCTAAATATGTTCTCCCATACAGTGGGCTCCCTTTTCATTTTGTTGATGGTTTCTTTTGCTGTGCAGAAGCTTCTTATTTTGGTATAGTCCAATGTGTTTATTTTCTCCTTAGTTTCCTTTGCCCTAGGAGATGTATTGGTAAACATATTGCTATGAGAGATGTCTTAGATTCTGCTGCCTATGGTTTCTTCTAGGTTTCTTATGGTTTCATGACTTTTATCCATTTTTAATTTATTTTTGTATTTGGTATAAGTTGGTAGCCTAGTTTCATTTTTTTTTTTGCATGTATCTGTCCAATGTTCCCAACACTATTAATTGAAGAGATTATCTTGACTCCATTGTGTGTTCTTGCCTCCTATGTCAAATATTAATTGAGCATAATGGCTTAGGTCAATTTCTGGGTTCTCTGTTCTGTTCCATTGGTCTATATGTCTGTTATTATGCCAGTACCAGACAGTTTTGATTACAGTCGTTTTGTAGTATAACTTGATGTCTGGTATTGTGACCCCTCCAACTTTGTTCTTCTTTCTCAAGATTGCTGTGGCTATTTGGGGTCTTTTATGGTTCCATTTAAATTTTAGGAGTATTTGTTCTGGATCTGTGAAATATGCTGTTGGTAGTTTAATAGGGATTGCATTGAATCTATGGATTGCTTTGGACTCTAGAATGATGTTAACTCTAGCAGTCCATGAACACAGTATATACTTCCACTTTTTAACATCTTCCTCTATCTCATTTTGCAACATCCTGTAGTTTTCAGAGTACAAGTCTTTTATTTCTTTGGTTAAGTTTATTCCTAAGTATCTTGATTTCTTTGTTACAATGGGAAATGGGATTATTTGTCTAGTTTCTATTTCTGAGAGTTCATTAATGCTGTATAAAAAGGCCATAGATTTCTGGGTGTTAATTTTGTATCCTACTATATTGGCAAATTTATTTATTAAATCCGGGAGGTTTTTGCTGGAGTCTTTGGGTTTTATGTATAAGATATCATGTTACCTGCGGATAATGACAATTTTACGTCCTCCTTGTCCACATAGATGCATTTCATTTCTTCTTCTTGTCTGATCACTGGGGCTAGGACTTCCAGTACTATGTTGAATAAGAGTGGTGAAAGCAGACATCCCTGTCTTGTTCCTGTGTTTGGGGGAAATGGTTTTAGTTTATTTCAATTGGGTATGATGTTTGCTGTATGTTTGTCATATATGGCTTTTATTATGTTGAAATATGATCACTCTATTCCCATTTTTTTGAGAATTGATATATATAAAAGCCCAGCAACCAGAATGGCGGAACGACCAGAATGACCAGAACGACTAATGGCTATGATACACACTGCAGCAGCCAACCAGCCTGATCTGGACCCCAATTGCCCACCTCCCGCCCAGCTGGCCTGGCCCCCAATTGGCTCCAGCACCTGGATTGGGGGCAAGGCTGACTGCCAAATGCCCATGACCCCTTTCCCTGGCTGTCCCCACCTCCTATTGGCCTTCAACACCAAGATCAGGGTAGACCATCCAGACCTTACCTGTGTACAAATTTGTGACTGGGCCTCTAGTCCTATCTAATAAAGAGAAACATGGTAATTAGTGTACGACCGCTACCCTTCCCATTGGCTAATCAGGGTGATATGCAAATTAACTGCCAGCCGAGATGGCGGCCAGCAGCCAGGCAGCTGGAACCTAACATGAGGCATGCTTGCTTCAGTGACAGAGGAAACCAACGTTCCCCACCTGCCTTGCCAGCCTCTGAATCTGCACTTTGAAACATTGTAACAAATATAGAAGCTAAACAAAACCCCAGAAACCAGTTTTCAGCAGGCCAGTATCTCAGAGCTGGAGTTGATACTGTGTTTCAATTATAGAACCGAAACAAACCAGATACCTGCTTTCAGCAACAGAGGCCTCAGAGCTGGAGCCAGAGCTAAAGCTGGCCCAGAATAAAAAAAAGAAAAAGAAAAAAAGGAGCGGTTGGGAGCTTCAGTCACCCACCAGCCTGAAAACAGCCCTCAGCCCCTCACCCAGACTAGCCAGGCACCCCAGTGGGGACCCCCACCCTAAAGGGTGTGTGACCAGCTGCAAACAGCTATTATCCCCTCATCCAGGCTGGTCAGGCACCCCAGTGGGGACCCCCACCCTGAAGGGGGTGTTACCAGCTGCAAACAGCCATCATCACTTCATCCAGGCTGGCCAGGCACCCCAATGGGAACCACCACCCTGATCCGGGACACCCCTTCAGGGCAAACCAGCCAGCACCCACCGATGCACCAGGCCTCTATCCTATATAGTAAAAGGGTAATATGCCTCCCAGCACCGGGATCAGTGGAGCCACGAGGCCTCCCAGCACCGGGATCAGCGTGACAGGGGGCAGCGCCCAAACCCCCCGATCGCCCTGTGGCTCTGTTTGTGACAGGGGGCGGGGTCACAACCTTCCTATCCACCCTGCTCTGTTCGTGACAGGGAAGGCATCCCAACCCCCTGATCAGCCCTGCTCTGTGCCTGATAGGGGGGAGCTCCCCAACCCCCTGATTGCCCTGCGGCTCTGTGTGTGACAGGATGCAGCGCCCCAAACCCCTGATCGGCCCTGCTCTGTGGGTGATAGAGGGCGGTGCCCCAACCCCCCCGCCCCCCACGGGCCCTGCTCTGTGTGTGATGGGGTAGAGCCATAACCTCCCCATCGGCCCTGGCCTGAGTGTGACAGTGGCGGCGCCCCAACCCCTGATTGGCCCTGCTCTGTGGGTGATAGAGGGCGGTGCCCCATCCCCCTGATCTGCCCTGCTCTGTTTGTGACAGGGGGAGGTGCCCCAACTCCCCTATCGGCCCTATTCTGTAAGTGACAGGGGGGAGCTCCTCAACCCCCTGATGGGCCCTGCTCTGTGAGTGACAGGGGGAGCTCCCCAACCCCCTGATGGGCCCTGCTCTGTGAGTGACAGGGGGAGCTCCCCAACCCCCTGATCGGCCCTGCTCTGTGCGTGACAGGGGGCAGTGCCCCAACCCCCTTATTGGCCCTGCTCTGTGCGTGACAGGTAGTGGCACCGCAACCTCCCCATCGACCCTGCCTGAGTGTGATAGGGGGCGGTGCCCCAACCCCCCAATCAGCCTTACCCTGAGTGTGACTGAGGGTGGCATTGCAACCTCCTGATCCGCCCTGCTCTGTGCATGACAAGGGTTGGCGCCCCAACTCCCCAATCAGCCCTGCTCTGAGCCGGACCAGGGGCTGCACCTAGAGATTGGGCCTGCCCTCTGCCACCCGGGAGCAGGCCTAAGCCAGCAGGTCATTATCTCCCGCGGGGTCCCAGACTGCGAGAGGGCACAGGCCGGGCTGAGGACCGCCCCCCGCCCCGAGTGCTCTAATTTTAATATAAAAAGGGTGTTGGATTTTGTTGAATGTTTTTTCTACCTCTATTGATATGATCATGTGATTTTTGTCTTATGTGATGTATCACATTTATTTATTTGTGAATATTATACCAGCCTTGCATCACTGGAACGATTCCCACTTGGTCATGGTGTATGATCTTTTGAATATATTGCTTGATCTGATTTGCTAACATTTTGTTGAGGGATTTTAGTATCTATATCCATCAGGGATATTCACCTCTAATACTCTTTTTTTTTGTAGTTGTCTACTAGTAGCTGGCCTTAAAATTAGGATAATGCTGGCCTCATAAAAAGAGCTTGGAAGTATTTCTTCCTCTTAATTTTAAAAAATAATTTAAGGATTATAGGTGTTAGTTCTTCTTTGAATGTTTGGTAAAACTCCACTGTGAAGCCATCTGGACCCGAGCTTTTGTTTTCTGGAAGTGCTTTTATTTTTTTTATTTTTATTACTGCTTTAATTTCATCAGTTGTTTTTTGCCTATTCAGGTGTTCTGATTCTTCTTATTCAGTTTTGGTAGATTGTATTTTTCTAGGAATTTGTCCATTTCATTCATGTTGTCCAGCTTGTTGGCATACAGTTGTTCATAGTATTTTCTTACAATCCTTTGTTTGTCTGTGGTGTCAGTTGTTACTTCTTTGCTTTAATTTCTGATTTTATTTATTTGGGTCCTCTCTCTTTGTTTCTTTTTTTTTTTATTGTTTAAAGTACTAAATATGTCTCCTTTTTCCCTTATTGACCATCCCCACCACACCCTCCCCCCAGGCTAGCCCCCACTGCCCCAGCGTCTGTATCCATTGGTTATGCTAATATGCATGCATACAACTCCTTTGGTTAATCTCTCACCCCCCTTCCTCCACCTTCTCTCTGAAGTTAGACTGTTTGTTCAGTGTTTCTTAGTCTCTGGATCTATTTTTGTTCATCAGTTAATATTGTTCACTGTATCCCACATATGAGTGAGTTCATGTGATATTTATCTCCAACTGGCTTTATTTCGCTTAGCATAATGCTCTCCAGGTCCATGCATGCTGTTGCATGTGGTAAATGTTTCTTCTTTATAATAGCAGCATAGTAGATGTACCACAGTTTTTTAATCCATTCATCGGCTGATGGGCATTTAGCCTGTTTCCAAATCTTAGCTATTGTAAATTATGCTGCTATGAACATAGGGGTGCATATGTCCTTTCTGATTGGTGTATCTGGTTTCTTGGGATATATTCCCAGAGGTGGGATTACTGGGTCAAATGGGAGTTCCATTTTTAATTTTTTTAGGAATCTCCATACTGTTTTCTATAGAGGCTGAACCAGTCTGTTTTCCCACCAGCAATGCACGAGGGTTCCTTTTTCTCCATATACTCTCCAGCACTTGTCCTTTGTTAATTTGTTGTTGATAACCATTTTGACAGGTGTGAGATACTACCTCATTGTTGTTTTGATTTGCTTCTCTCAGATGATTAGTGACTTTGAGCATTATTTCCTATGTCTCTTGGCTTTCTGAATGTCCTCTTTAGAAAAGTGTCTATTTAGGTCATTTTCCCATTTTTTGACTGGATTTTTTATCTTCCTTTTGTTAAGTTGTATGAGTTCCCTGTAAATTTTGGAGATTAAACCCTTATCTGAGACTAGAGGCCTGGTGCATGAGATTTGTGGACTTGGGGGGGGGGTGGTCCCTCGGCCCAGCCTGCACCCTATCATAGTCTGAGAGCCCTTGGGGGATGTCCGATTGATGGCTTAGGCCCGCTCCTTATGGGGAGCGGGGCTAAGCCGTCAGTCAGACATCCTTAGCGCTGCCACCGCTGCGCTCAACAGCTGTGAGCTGTGAGCCATGAGCCCGGTTTCTAACCCTGCGTTGAGTGTGTGCCCCCTGCTGGTCAGTGCACATCATAGCAACTAGTCGTTTTGCCGTTTGGTCGATTTGCACATTACCCTTTTATTATATGGGACTAGAGGCCCGATGCATGAAATTCATGTGCGGGTATGGTCCCTAAGCCTGGCTTGCGATCAGGGCCATCTTCCCCAGCTGCCCGCAGCTGGCCCTGCCCCCTGCCACCACCCACCCCCAGTTTCCCATTCGCCATTGGGGGATTGGTACCTGATGGCCAGGGGAAGGGACCGAGGAGTAGGCAGTTCCCTCCCACTTGCCGGCCCCGCCCCTGAAGCAGGTGGCTATCAGGTGATCAGTGTGTGCCAGCTGGGGAAAGGGGCCAAGAGGTGGTCAGTGCACCTCATAGTGACTAGCCCAGCGGTCATTCTGGTCTTTTTGCCATTAGGGTCAATTTGCACATTATCCTTTTATTATATAGGATAGAGGCCTGGTGCGTGGGTGGGAGCCGGCTGGCCTGCCCTTAAGGGGGCCCTGGATTGGGGTTGGGGTCCCTGCTTGGAGGTGGGGCTGGCTTGGGCAAGGGGCTGCAGGTGGTTTGCAGGCTGGCCATGCCTCCAATCATGGTGGGGGTCCTCGCTGGGGGTGGGACCAGCCTGACCAGGGGCCTGGGGTGGTTTGCAAGCTGTCCATGCCTCTGATCAGGGCTGGGGTTCCCACTGAGGGGTGGGGCTGGCCTGGGCGAGGGGCCAGGGGCAGTTTGAAGGCTGGCCACACCCCCGATTGGGTTGAGGATCCCTGCTCGAGGGCAGTGCCTGTCTTGGTGAGGGTCCTGGGGTGGTTTTCAGGCTGGCCACGCCCCCTATTGGGGTGGGAGTCCCAACTGGGGAGCGGTGCTGTCCTGGGAAAGGGGCTGCAGGCAGTTTACAGGCTGACACGTCCCTGGCTTTGTCAGGAAGGAAATCCAGAAGACGTCCGGTCTAATTAGCATATTACCCTTTTATTAGTATTGATAACATTGGCGAATATGTTCTCTCATGCAGTGGGCTTTCTTGTTTGTTGATGGTTTCTTTTGCTGTGCAGAAGCTTTTTATTTTGATGTAGTCCCATTTGTTTATTTTCTCCCTAGTTTCCATTGCCCTTGGAGCTGTATTGGTAAAGATATTGCTACGACATATGTCTGATATTTTGCTGCCTATGGAGTCTTTTAAGACTTTTATGGTTTCCCATCTTACATTTAAGTCCTTTAACAATTTTGAGTTTATTTTTGTGTAAGGTGTAAGATGGTGATCTAGTTTCATATTTTTTCATGTATCTGACCAATATTCTCAGCACCATTTATTAAAGAGACTATGTTAACTCCATTGTATGCTCTTGCCTCCTTTGTCAAATATTAATTGAGCATAATGGCTTGGATCAATTTCTGGGTCCTCTGTTCTTTTCCATTGGTCTATATGTCTGTTATTGTGCCACTACCAGTGGCTTTGTAATATAGCTTGATATCTGGTATTGTGATCTCTCCAACTTTGTTGTTGTTTTCAGGATTGCTGTGGCTATTCAGGATCTTTTTAAAAAAAAAATTTTTTTTTATTTCAGATGGTTTTTTATTTTATTTTTAATATATTTTTTATTGATTAAGATATTACATCTGTGTCCTTATCCCCACATTATCCCCTACTCCTCCCCCCCTGCTCATGCCCTCACTCCCCCCCCCCCCCCCCCGTTGTCCATGTCCATTGGTTAGGCCTATATGTTTGCAAATAAGTCCTTTGGTTGATCTCTCCCCCTTACCCCCACCCTCCCTACCTTCCCTCCAGGACCCGACAGTCCAATCAATGCCTCTCCCTCTCTGGATCAGTCCTTGTTCATCAGTTTATGTTGTTCATTATATTCCACAAATGAGTGAGATCATGTGGTATTTATCCCTTAAAGAATATCCTTCAGCATTTCATATAATCCTGGTTTGGTGATGATGAACTCCTTTAGCTTTTTCTTATCTGTGAAGCTCTTTATCTGACCTTCAATTCTGAATGATAGCTTTGCTGGAAAAAGTAATCTTGGTTGTAGGTTCTTGGCATCCATCACTTTGAATATTTCTTGCCACTCCCTTCTGGCCTGCAAAGTTTCTGTTGAGAAATCAGCTGACAGTCGTATGGGTATTCCCTTGTAGGTAAGTAACTGTTTTTCTCTTGCTGCTTTTAAGATTCTCTCTTTGTCTTTAGCCCTTGGCATTTTAATTATGATGTGTCTTGGTGTGGTCCTGTTTGGATTACTTTTGTTTGGGGATCTCTGTGCTTCCTGGACTTGTAAGTCTATTTCTTTCACCAGGTGGGGGAAGTTTTCTGTCATTATTTCTTCAAATAGGCTTTCAGTATCTTGCTCTCTCTCTTCTTCTGGCACCCCGATAATTCAGATGTTGGTACACTTGAAGCTGTCCCAGGGCTCCTTACACTATCTTCATCTTTTTGGATCTTTTTTTCATTTTGCTTTTCCGGATGGGTGTTTTTTGCTTCTTCATATTTCAGATATTTGACTTGATTCTTGGGATCCTCTCGTCTGCTGTTGGATATCTGTATATTATTCTTTATTTCAGGCAGTGTATGTTTAATTTTTTACTGGTCTTTTTCCATTTCTTTGGCTTTCTCATTAAGATCCTTGAAGGTCTCACTAAGTTCCTCAGAGGTTCATAGAAGATTCTTGAGTAGCCTTATAACCTGGTTCTGAACTCTATGTCCTCCATTAGTTTGCTTTCCTCCATTTCTTTCATTTGTGACATGTTTCTTTGTCTTCGCATTTTGGGCTGACTGCGAGGACCCGCTGTGTCTATAAGAAGAACTGCTGTGCTGGAGACACCCTTATGGGGCAGGACTTGCTTCAGTGGGGCTTTGGTGCGCACTGAGTCTGCTTCTGGAGTGTGTCCCTTATGGATGTGAGGAGTTGAAATCTAGTATCTGACCCAGAGTACCCTGGCTCCTGGATCTCCAAGTCAACCACTGTGTGGGTCCACCCAGCAGGGACTATAGCAATATCAACAGATTTCTCCTCTTTGTTTGGAGTTTGAAAGTTTTGGAGCTCTCTGATTCACTGCAGTTTGTTAGGCTGCAAAAGTGCAGGTGCCTCCTTTGTGCCGCCAAGCACAGCTTGGGAGGGGATGTAGTGGGGTGGGGTCTCAGAGAGTTCCCAGGGTGGGGCAAACAGCAATGGTGTCCTCAGCGACCCTGTGACTCTGACTGCGACTCCCTGAGTGCTGCGCGCCCCCAGCAACAATGATTCCTGCGAGCAGCTCTGTGAGAAAGTCACCTTCGCTTTCCGACCCGCTGCAAGACAATCCTGTTTCTCCCCGTAGGAGCCTGGGACCCCAGCGTCTCGTCGTAAATGAGTTCAGTGTGTTCGAGAGCTTGTCCCCTTCCATTGAAAAAAACCGCGCACCCAGGTGCAGCAGCCTTGCGCGCACCTCCGTATGTCTGTTCTTGGCGCCTCTCCCCTCCTACTCAGTCTCAATGTGCTTTTTTCTTTCCTTCTAGTTGTAGAACTTCCACTCAATCAGCTTTCCCGTGGTTCTGGATGATAGGTGTTTTGTCTTATAGTTGTGGTTTTAATGTTGTTGTGGGGGGCAGCACGCACAGGTTTGTACCTTATGCCGCCATCTTGGTTCTCCTTCAGATGTTTTTTAAATTGTTTTCCTTTTTGTTTCTCTGATTGAGTGATTTTTCCAACCCTATTTTCTAATTCATTGATCTGATTCTCAGCTTCCCCTAATCTGCTGTCTATTCCTTCCTATTGTTCTTTATTAGTCCTGTGTCATTCTTTGTTTCCTCTCATTTTTTGTTCTCTTTTCATAGTTACTCTATCTTTTCCCGTGCTGTTGAACATCTTTGCCATCATTATTCTGAACTCTATATCAGATAAATTTTTTATCTCATTTTCATTTATCTCTTCTTCTGGAGAATTCTCTTGTTCTTTCATTTTTTTAAAAAAAAAATTTTGTCCCCCCATTTGGGCTGCCTGTTTGGGTTTGTGTCTATGCATTAGGTAGATCTGCTATGACTCCAAGCCTGTAGTGCAGGACAATGATAGGTGTTGTTTCTGACTGGCCCCGAGTATCCTGTTTGTGTCTGTCAGCAATCCACAGCTTGTGGCTCCCTCTGTTGGGACTGGATGCCTTTGGGAAGGACCAAGATGTGCACCAGTATCTGCTTTCCCTAACCCCGGGCAAAGACTCAAAGTCTCCAGAGATCCACCTTTGCCTGCAGTCTGACTGTTATCAGCCTTGATTAGCCTCAAGCTATTGACCTCAGGGTGGGGTCATCCAAACAGGTGTGACAACTGTCTTTCCCCCAGGCCAAAACCACCTGGATAGCACTATTCATCAAAGAAAAATGTCCTCTGCAGAGTGAGGGAAGACTTAGCCCAAGAAACCAGGGTGTTTGCCCTCTAAGCTCCAACCCCAGAGCACCCAACCCAAGATTTTCCTCACACAGCTAGCTCCAATTCACTCTCTCCTCCTTCTGCCAGAGCCAAGATGAGTGGCTACACATGAAATTTTAATTGGTCCTTTAAGAGGGTGCCTACTGCTTTTTACAGCCAGGTGTTATGTGCTCATCTTTCTTAGTTCTGGTGCTCTTGGTTGGGGAGCCCACCTTGGGGTTTAAGAGCCCATAGTTCTCACTGGGAACTCCTTACAGCAGAGATATCCCTCTGGACCTTCAGCTGCTGTCTGTGGGAGCCTGGCCACCCCTTTCACGTCTCCATCTCTGTATACCAGTCTCTCATGCAGTCTCCATTTTCCATCCTAGGTTATCAGTTAGTCTTCTGTAGATTTTTCAGGGTGTTTTTTCTGTATTTTGGTTGTATTTCCTGTTTGGTGCTAGGAGAGTGTCGATGTAGTTTCCACTTACTCCACTGCCATTTTTAATCTCTCCAACATGTCTTGAAGTTTAGGTAAAAAAAATATTTTGCTCTAGGATAAAATATCCTGGCTGTCATGTGCTTAGTGCTTTTGAAAGACCTCTGTTACTAGTCTACCAATATACTGGCTATATATTTTTTATTTTTTAAACTAGAGACCCGGTACATGAAAATTCATGCGCTGGACAGGGAGTCTCTCATCCCGGCCTGCCCCCTCTCACAGTCTGGGAGCCCTCAGGGGTGAGGGGTGACCCGGTGATATGGAGAAGGCGATGCCCCATCACACCTCTGCTGCTGCCACTGCCAGCAGTGCAAGCCTCGGCCGGCTCTGGTTACCTGAGCCTTGGGAGGCCCTGGGCGGCTGGACAGCCGACATCTGAGACTTGCCTGCTCCTCGGGCCAGCCCTGGGTGGCTGGGGGGCTGAGAGACTCCAGAGACGCACAGCAGGGTCAGGCCTGCCTGGGGTGGGGCCTGGCTTTGCCATGTGCCTGCCGCCCTGGAGAGGCTAAGGGGACTGAGTGTCGCCATCTTGTGGCTGCGGGCACCACCATCTTTGAGCGTAGGGCAGTCAATTAGCATATTCCCTCCTTATTGGCTGTGGGCACCACCATCTTTGCGATGGTGTGAGGGTCAATTATCATATTCCCTCTTTATTAGATAGGATTGATTTTTAGAGAGAGGAATTGAAAGAGAGAGATTGAAACATCACTATGAGAAACATAGATCAGCTGCCTCCCATGTATGCCCTGACTAGGAATCGAACTCACCACCCTTTGGTGTATGGGACAATCCCCCAACCAACTGAGCTATACTGACCTGGCTGCATTCTTTTCTCCAAATTACTGTTGTTTTCCTAATATAACCTTTTATAGCATCTTTTATATTTTCCTTGGGTTTATTTTCTTCAGAGCAGATTAGCTATTCCTCCTGTTTTACCTTTATTTCTAAAAGCTCAATTGCTTTAAATTAAGTGATTTAAGATGGGATTGTCAGGAATTGATATAGTTGTGATAATTTTGAGTATAAGTCAATAATAATGATAATTTTGAAATTGGAGTCAAAGTTATTGGAGATAGAATCCAATTCACACAACTGATATAATAGTCTTATCCATTTAGAACAGCTTCCCATTTATGTGAGCATATCTTCACTGTCAGGAGAAAGTACCATAACAATTCTACCCAGTGACAATGATGCCCATTTTGTTCAAAATGGATTATTTGATTTTTCTATAAAACAATCTTGTGTAATTTAGGGCCTTACATTTTGGGTACTCAAAAATAAGAAAAATGTCAAAATCTGATACTTATTTTTATTGATACACCTCTCTGATAAATACAAAAATATAATAATATTAGTAATAAAATAATTAATATGGAACATATTATTATTAAGCATCATCCTATCTAATAAAAGAGAAACATGGTAATTAGCCATATGTCTGCTACCCTTCCCATTGGCTAATCAGGGTGATATGCAAATTAACTGCCAGCTAAGATGGCGGCCGGCAGCCAGGCAGCTTGAAGCTAACATGAGGCTTGCTTGCTTCAGTGACAGAGGAAACCAACATTTCCCGCCTGCATTGCCGGCCTCTGAGCATGCAGTTTGAAACATTGTTACAAATATAGAAGCTAAACAAAACCCCAGAAACCTGCTTTCAGTCAGCCAGGATCTCAGAGCTGGAGTTGATACAGTGTTTCAATTATAGAACCCAAACAAACCAGATACTTGCTTTCAGCAGCAGAGGCCTCAGAGATGGAGCCAGAGCTAAAGCTGGCCGAGAATAAAAAAAAAGAAAAAAAGGAGCAGTTGGGAGCTTCAGTCACCTGCCAGCCTGAAAACGGCCCTCAGCCCCTCACCCAGACTGGCCAGGTAACCCAGTGGGGACCCCCACCCTGAAGGGTGTGTGACCAGCTGCAAACAGCCATCATCCCCTCACCCAGGCTGGCCAGGCAACCCAGTGGGGACCCCCACCCTGATCCAGGACACCCTTCAGGGCAAACCAGCCAGCCCCACCCATGCACCAGGCCTCTATCCTATATAGTAAAAGGGTAATATGTCTCCCGGCACCAGGATCAGCGTGACAGGGGGCAGCGCCCAAACCCACTGATCACCCTGTGGCTCTGTGTGTGACAGGGGGCAGGGCCACAACCTCCCTATCCACCCTGCTCTGTTCTTGACAGGAGAAGGCGCCCCAAACTCCTGATCAGCCCTGCTCTGTGCCTGATAGGGAGAAGCTCCCCAATCCCTGATCGCCCTATGGCTCTGTGTGTGACAGGGTGCTGCGTCCCAACCCCACCCCCCACAGGCCCTGCTCTGTGTGTGATGGGGTAGAGCCATAACCTCCCCATCGGCCCTGCCCTGAGTGTGACAGTGGCGGCGCCCCAACCCCCTGATTGGCCCTGCTCTGTGGGTGATAGAGGGTGGCGCCCCAACCCCCTGATCCGCCCTGCTCTGTGTGTGACAGTGGGTGGTGCCCCAACTCCCCTATCGGCCCTACTCTGTGAGTGACAGGAGGGAGCTCCCCAAACCCCTGATGGGCCCTGCTCTGTGCATGACAGGGGGCAGCGCCCCAACCCCCTGATTGGCCCTGCTCTGTGCGTGACAGGGTACGGAGCCCCAACCCCCCTGATGGGCCCTGCTCTGTGCGTGACAGGGGGCAGCGCCCCAACCCCCTGATTGGCCCTGCTCTGTGCGTGACAGGGGGTGGTGCCGCAACCTTCCCATCAACCCTGCCTTGAGTGTGACAGGGGGCGGTGCCCCAACCCCCCAGTCGGCCCTACCCTGAGCCCGACCAGGGGCTGCACCTAGGGATTGGGCCTGCCCTCTGCCACCTGGGAGCAGGCCTAAGCCAGCAGGTCGTTATTTCCCGAGGGTTCCCAGTCTGAGAGAGGGCACAGGCCGGGCTGAGGGAAACCCCCACCCCCCGAGTGCACAAATTTTTGTGCACCGGACCTCTAGTATATATATAATAAAGTATAATTTATTTATTTATAAAAAGTAAATATCCTTTTTGCTATTAACATTATGATCAATCTTTCTTAGAAATCAAGGAGAAATATTCACTAATTATTAATTTATTTTATTGAGAGAGAAAAAGGGAGAGTGAGAGGTTTGTTGTTCTACTTATTCATGCATTCATTAGTTGATTCTTGCATATACCCTGACCTGGGATCAAACCTGCAACCTTGGCCAATCAGAATGATGCTCTAATCATTGAGATACCTGGCTAGGGCCAATTACAAATTTTTAAATATGAAATTAATTGTATATATTTGTTAAAAAGAGAAAATATCTGTTCTGTAATACATGTTAAAATGAACTTCTTTTCTCTTTCTAGGACATACCGAGGGAGAGCATATTTTAAACGGCAGTTTTATAAGCAAGCAACTCAAGATTTTTCTGTTGCAATTCACTTGGATCCTAATAACTGGCTAGCGTTTTATTATAGAGGCTGCTTATTTAGAAAGAGTAACCCTTTTAGAGCACTGCAAGATTATAGTGTTTCAGGTACTTTGTTTTCTTTTTTTTTTTTTTTATTGTTCAAAAGTTTATAATGGTCTCTATTGTCCATGAATGAGTGAGATCATGTGGTATTTTTCCTTTATTGACTGGCTTATTTCACTTAGCATAATGCTCTCCAGTTCCATCCATGACGTTGCAAATGGTAAGAGTTCCTTCCTTTTCAGAGCAGCATAGTATTCCATCGTGTAGATGTACCACAGTTTTCTAATCCATTCATCTACTGATGGGCACTTAGGCTGTTTCCAGATCTTAGCTATGGTGAATTGTGCTGCTATGAACATAGGGGTGCATATATCCTTTCTGATTGGTGTTTCTGGTTTCTTGGGATATATTCCTAGAAGTGGGATCACAGGGTCAAATGGGAGTTCCATTTTCAGTTTTTTAAGGAAACTCCATACTGTCTTCCATAGTGGCTGCACCAGTCTGCATTCCCACCAGCAGTGCACAAGTGTTCGTTTTTCTCCACATCCTCTCCAGCACTTGTCGTTTGTTGATTTGTTGATGATAGCCAGTCTGACAGGTGTGAGATGGTACCTCATTGCTGTTTTGATTTGCATCTCTCGGATGATTAGTGACTTTGAGCATGTTTTCATATGTCTCTTGGCTTTCTGAATGTCCTCTTTTGAAAGGTGTCTATTTAGGTCCTTTGCCCATTTTTTGATTGGATTGTTTATCTTCCTTTTGTTAAGTTGTATGAGTTCCCTATAAATTTTGGAGATTAGGCCCTTATCAGATATGACATTGGCAAATATGTTTTCCCACACAGTGGGTTTTCTCGTTGTTTTGTTGATGGTTTCTTTTGCTGTGCAGAAGCTTTTTATTTTGATGTAGTCCCATTTGTTCATTTTCTCTTTAGTTTCAAGTGCCCTAGGAGCTGTATCAGTGAAGAAATTGCTTCGGCATATGTCTGAGATTTTGTTGCCTTTGGATTCTTCTAGAATTTTTATGGTTTCCTGTCGTACATTTAAGTCCTTTATCCATTTTGAGTTTATTTTTGTGTATGGTGTAAGTTGGTGGTCTAGTTTCATTTTCTTGCATATATCTGTCCAATTTTCCCAACACCATTTATTGAAGAGACTATCTTGGCTCCATTGTATGTTCTTGCCTCCTTTGTCAAATATTAATTGAGCATATTGGTTCAGGCCGATTTCTGGGGTCTCTATTCTATTCCATTGATCTATATGCCTATTCTTGTGCCAGTACCAGGCAGTTTTGAGAACAGTGGCTTTGTAATACAACTTGATATCTGGTATTGAGATCCCACCTACTTTGTTCTTTTTCAGGATTGCTGCAGCTATTCGGGGTCTTTTTTTATTCCAGATGAATTTTTGGAAAGTTCGTTCTAGATCTCTGAAGTATGCTGTTGGTATTTTAATGGGAAGTGCGTTGAATTTATAGATTGCTTTGGGTAGTATGGACATTTTAATGATGTTGATTCTACCAATCCATGAACACGGTATGTTCTTCCATCTGTTTATGTCTTCCTCTATATCTTTTTTCAATGTCCTGTAGTTTTCTGAGTAGAGGTCTTTTACCTCTTTAGTTAAGTTTATTCCTAGGTAGCTTAATTTTTTTGGTGCGATGGTAAACGGGATTGTTTTTATAATCTCTCTTTCTGAAAGTTCACTATTGGTGTATAGAAATGCCTCAGATTTCTTGGGGTTAATTTTGTATCCTGCTACATTGCCAAATTCATGTATTAAATCTAGTAGCTTTTTGATGGATTCTCTAGGGTTTTGTATGTATAATATCATGTTGTCTGCAAATAAGGACAGTTTTACTTCCTCTTTTCCAATTTGGATGCCTTTTATTTCTTCTTCTTGCCGAATTGCAATGGCTAACACTTCCAGTACTATGTTGAACAGGAGTGGTGAGAGGGGGCATCCGTGTCTTGTTCCTGTTCTTAGGGGAAATGATGTTAGTTTTTGTCCATTGAGTATGATGTTGGCTGTGGGCCTGTCATATATGGCTTTTATTATGTTGGTGTTTCAGGTACTTTGTTTTCAACTGCACATATAAAGGATGATTAATATAATATGTATATTATTAGAGGCCCGGTGCATGAAATTTGTGCACGGGGGCGGGGGTTGGGGGGTGTTGTCCCTCAGCCTGGCCTGCACCCTCTCCAATCTGGGACATCCCTCTCACAATCTGGGACTGCTGGCTCCTAACTGCTCACTTGCCTGCCTGCCTGATTGCCCCCAACTGCCTGCCCCTACTGGCCAGATCACCCCCAACTGCCTTCCCCTACTGGCCTGATCGCTCCCAACTGCCCTCTCCTGCCAGCCTGATCGCCCCCTAACTGCTTGCTCCCCTAACTGCTTGCTCCCCCTCACCAACCTGATCTCACCCCCAACTGCTGGCTCCCCTGCCGGTCTAATTTCCCCTATCCGCCTCTGCCTCGGCCCTCGCCACCGTGGCTTTGTCTGGAAGGAAGTCAGATGTCGAGGAGATGTCCAGTGAACCCAGTCTAATTAGCATATTACTCTTTTATTAGTATAGATTATATAGTTACATATATACTTACATATTAATTTATATAATACATATTCATATATACTTAAAAGATACAGTAGTTTAGCTAAAAATGTTTCTGATATGCCCTTTTAATGTATGTGAGTATGTATGTATTTACCCAGGTGTGTAATTGTGGCAAAATGAGAATATCATACGAAAAAAATACCTTTCTACATCTTGAGTCCTGAGGATATTTCTGGAAATTAAGATCTATTTCCTCGTCAGTTTGCTAAATGGTAGTGGATTATCCTGGTGGGCTATGTCCTACTGCATAAGTCAAGTCTATGGATTAGTCAAATTCAGAATTTTTTAATTCTTAAACTAAAAATGGGCTTTGGGAATCTTCAGTAAGAAGATGGGAACAGCCATTTCCTCCTTACCCTATTATCAGTGCATTCTTGGTGTATGAATATGCCCAGCACAATTCTGGGCATAGAGTAAGTGCTCAAGAAACAATCCCCATCTGAACAAATTAGCCCATTCTAACTGGCAAACTCCACCCAACACTCCAAACATGATTATGGTCACCTGGGTACAAAGTGCTAGAATCCTAGATGAGGCTATATCCAGAGATTAAGAGAAGAGGAGACTCACAAAGCAATACAGAGTTCCTCAAGGCAGGCAATCTAAGGTGATTGTTACTTGATGTCTCTAACTCCATTTGCTTTCTGACGTCACCCTTTCCATGAATATTAAAATAAAATAACTCAAATCTCACTCTACATGTTGAGAGGAGTCTAGTGTCCTTCCTTCTATTTCCAAGATTTCTTGGAAGAGAGGGCTGCGGATTCCTGTTTAATTCTCTTGTAATCTTTGTAGCTAATGTTTGCCCTCTGATTCTGTATTTTTGTTGTTGTTGTTGTTGTTGCTTACCCACTTATTTCTTGTCTGTTACTGAACATTTTAGCGTTCAGAGGATAGAGTTAGCATAGACAATTTAATTTTGAAGGTCAAACAACCCCTATTTCTGTAAGTTTATCTAACTCTTAGCTCTGTCCATCTGCATCTGGCTGCACCTCTTCCACCCTGGTCTCTGAAGGCCTCTTTCTCATGTTCCCCTCTTCTCCATATTCTGGGCTTCTCACCCCCTCTTTTCTAAGCTATCACAATAATATAAAATCCTTGACATTTAATTATTCAGGAAAGACCAGCTTGATTTGGGCCGCAACTCTTTCCTAAGGAGTTTTCTCTTCCACAATCAAAAAGGATCTTCAGGGTATTTTTTTTCTAAGCTACTAATAATATCTAACATTTATTGGACATTTTTAATTTGTAAAGCATTATTCTAAGTGCTATATCTGGAGTGTCTCAATTAATATTCGAGATAATGCTGTGACGGGGGTATCAGTATAATTCCCATTTTACTGATGAGAGAACCAAGGCACAGAGAAGTTAAGTGATTCTAATAATAGTTTCATTAGGAAGAATTTTTCCATGTTTCTAGAGCAACCACCAAAACTGCAACCCACTTTCTCAGTGCTAGCCAGTCATACTGTGAACTGGACAGTCATATTTCCTTCAAGTGATTATTTACTTAACCTATATGAGCTTTTTTTTCCCTTTTTTTTTTTGTAGTAGGCACACTTTCCAAAATCTAGTACTGTGAATATTTGTGTCCCAGACTGTGAGCCCGATGCACCTTTTTTTGGTAAAACTTTCCCTTCTTAGCTGAAACAAGCTTGAGAAGCTTAGAAGACATAGATCAAATAGTGTGGGAAACCCATCTAATTCAGTAGCATGTGTGAGAATCAGTAATCGGAAAGACATGAGGTAACCCTTAGACTGGTCACTAATGAGAGCCACAAACCTGGAGTGTTGAGAGGAGACTCTTCTGCCTGATGTTTCTGCTATTTGGGACCTGCAGAGTCATCATCTGCCTTAACTCCAAGTTCTACTTCCATCGGAGAAGCCTCTTTGAGCACCAGCCCTTTGTGTGTGTCAGCTGGAACTCTGCTGTGTGCCCCAGTCTGCACTTGTACTAGAGCCTGTTCTTTGGTGATCAAGGGTAATGGCGCCCTTCTGACTGCAATCCACTGAAATGAATCAGAAGTTAGATTTTAGATTCTAGGCCCATCTTTGCCCTTGATTTACATCACAAACATGGCCAGTGTTCCCTGCCCCACCCTACTGGACCCTAATCTCTTCATCTATAAAGTGAGTGGCCTATCGTAGATTTCCACCAGGACTTCTTCCAGCTCTAATGAGTTTGTGAACCCTGTTACTCATAAACAAATACATTTTATATGAATACTTTATACTCTTCAAAGAAGTACACTCATTGTATACATGTTTTTCTTTATATAATGTTTTTAAAAAAGTAGAAAGGTTATAGACTAAAATATAACTCAGATATGTTTGTTCAGAACCTGAATAAGAGATATATTTTTATTTTTAAGCTCTCATAAATGATGGCTATGAGAATCTTAGTTGTTTCCTACATCGGGGCCTACTCTATGCACATATAAAAATGTGGTTGCTGGCAATTTGTGACTTTGAAACTGTTATTTCTCTAGAAAGGTAGGTTTTCCTTACCATTTTTACTAATATCCTTTTTGTGTAAAAATTTTTAATAAACAGTGAAAGAAAAAGCTTTCCCCCCTCATCATTAATAACTTGGTAAAAATGTTATAATTATGAAGTTATGCTAGAAGTAATTAGGATATTACTTCTAAAAATAAGATTACTTCTAAAATAAGACCTTTTGTTAACATCTGTTTTGCCTCAGATGGTTTTGAAAACTTTAGAGACTGAACGGGGTTATGAGGAATTAAATCCATGAATGATAAAATAAACCCCACGTTTTTTAAAAACAGGTTGAAGGTGCCCAGGTTAGAGCTGTTTGAAGTTAACTTTATATAACACTGTCATCAAGTTTTAAAATAATGAGAAAATATTCTGCTTGATATATCATTGCTATGCACAACACACAACTCAATAGAATAGGGGTGGGCAAACTTTTTGACTCGAGGGCCACAATGGGTTCTTAAACTGGACCGGAGGGCTGGAACAAAAGCATGGATGGAGTGTTTGTGTGAACTAATATAAATTCAAAGTAAACATCATTACATAAAAGGGTACAGTCTTTTTTTTTTTTTCTTTTTTTTTTTTTTTTAGTTTTATTCATTTCAAACGGGCCGGATCTGGCCCGCGGGCCGTAGTTTGCCCACGGCTGCAATAGAAGGAAACCTCTATTTAGAACTTCTGACTTCATTTAACGTAGTAAAGCAAAAGGAAAAGAAGCCAATAACATTTAGAACTAGTGTGTAAAGGAAGGAACACAAACTGAAAGCTATATACACTAGTCAGAAAGTTAAGCTATAAAACAAAATTTAATTAAATATTCCCCCCCTTTCCCCAATGAAGCATTTATTCAAATGGAAGATGTCAGAAAGAGTAATAAAGCAGGCACATTTTGCACTTGTCCGGGCAAGTCATGGTGTATGGCTCCATAACAGCCACGGTGATTTTCTTTGGGATATTTTTGAGCCAGAAATGGAAAGACAAGAGTTTCAGTTGCAAAAAGCTGAAAGATGGGCAATAAGAACTTGGGCATCTTGTAGGTAAGGGGTCAGGGCTCCCATGAATTTAGGCTGTAGGATGTGTCGTTTCCTCATTTTGAAACAGGAGCATTGAATAGGTAATTTCTAAGGTCATTTACATATTGAAAATTGTTTTACTCTAAGAGAGAAAACATTTATTTGTTCTAGAAAAGAAGCTGGGTTAATACCTATGTGAGGAAGACTTTTAACCACAAGCCTTGAGACTGTCATTATTTCTCATTGTTACTCATGGTGAATATAATAGAACCTGAGGCAAAATCTTTTTTTAAATCCTCCCCCAAGGATGGATGGATATGGTTGTGTGTATGTTTTAAAAGAAACCTTGACGTGAAAAAGAAGCATCAATTGGTTGCACCCCAACTGGGGATCGAACCTGCAACCTAAGTATATGACTTAATTGGGAATCAAACCTGCAACCTTTTGGTATATGGGAGGACACTCCAACCCACTGAGCCACCTGCGGAGGGCCCAGAAATTTTTGAGTTTTGGAAAACCAAGCTTGTAATTCAAGATAAATCAAGATTAAGTCAAGGAAGAGTAAAGTACTGCTAAGAGTCAGACCTCAGGAATTCTGTTCCTAGCCCAAACTCTACAAATGTTCAATCCCTGCTAAGGATTTTATAAAGGTGTTTATATGATTTTTAACAGAGTGTTTAGTTAACTTACTTTGCTTTAGTAAAGCATTAAAAGAAACCTGCTATAAAAAGATGTATTCCATTAGGTTCATTCATAATTGAAGAACGTTTGGAGTGGAGTAATTAAAATGTCTAACAAGATTTTGCTTTCTCATTTTTTTTAGAACTGTTACTTTGGCTTATATAAATATTGGCATCATAGATCTGCTACACTTAGACAACTACACGGACGCCACTTGGTATTTTTCTGAGGCTCTCAAAATTGATCCGTCATCTATTCAAAGCTATATGTGCCTAGCAGAAACTTACAATAAGGTATTTAAGGTTTGAGAACTTTGATTTTAAAAAAAGTTTTAAATTTCTGGATATTTGTTCAATATAATTTAAAATTTGTTAATGTATTTTTTTCAGATAATTACAGTAGCTAATGCATTGATAAGCAATACATATTAAGTAGATATAGTTAACTATAATGGCCCAGTTATAAAGACTGTACTGATGAGGTATGACTTTTTGCCTTTCATTTTTCTTTTAAAAAATACATTTTTTCCTAATTACAAAAGCAACATATATTTGTTGCATATAATACCTTTACTTGTATATAGTCACAGATAAATTTAAAACTACCAATGATTTTATTCTTTAGGGATAACTGCTATTAACATTGGGATCCTATCAGTTGTGTGTGTGTGTGTGTGTGTGTGTGTGTGTGTTCATGATAGGTGGGTTTTGAATGGAATTTGTGCATAAAATGGGATCCTACTCACTCATGCTTTCCTTTAGATTTTGTTTAGATTTACATGTTATTTGAATTAAAAATGTAGCATATCCTTTATGTAACAAATTCAAACAATACAATAAACAGGAAGTCTCAGCTGACTCCAACCATATCTGACTTTCCAGAGAGAAACACTGTTAACTGTTGTCTCTGCCTTTCAAAATAGATAGCCCTTTCCACTACTCCACTGCTAACCAAGACCCTGTGGTTCTCATTAGGACTATTGCAGTAGCCTTCTGGTCTTCTTGCTTCTGTTCTTTACTCCTTTATGATGGATTTCAACCCAGCAACCATAGTAATCCTGTTAAAACATGCCAGATTATTTCACTTCTTTGCCCAGAATCCTTCAATAGCTTCCCTTTGCACTCAGAATAAAAGCCAAATCCTGCAAAAGCCAAAGAAAGGCCAGCAAGAGCCCATGTGAATTGGCTCAATACTTTTTTGCTCTCGTATCCTTCAAGTCCTCTGGTCACATTGGTTTCCATCAGATTAGGCAGGTTATGATGGGGGGGGGGGGAGGGTGGAGCCACAGAAACAAAACACCAACCCCACAAAAACAAACATAAAACTCCACTTCAAAATCACTATTAAAATAACAAAATGTTTTGTTTTTCTTCCTCACACTGCATCTCCTAGGAGATTTGACTAGAGACTCTGGTCTCCACCCTTTACATCTCAGGACCCAGTGTGACTAGACTCCCATTGAGAGCTCTTACCTTCCTGATGATGGAGGTGGAAGACCCAGGGAAGGTTAGGGTTAGGATGTTCCCCAGGGAAAGTTCGCTCTTGACCCCTGCTGGGAAAGGGATGGGCATACTTGTGGTGTGTGGTCCTTTTGCTTCTACATGTTGTTGGAGCTGAAGGCTTCTGAAATTTCCTTTGAGTGCATTTAGAAACCCAAAACCCCAGCACCATGTCAGGGTATAAGGACATGCATTCAAAAACTCATTGTTCTGAGGAGGCAAAAATTTCTGCACAGTAGTGAATAAATTATGTTGTATTCACACACAGAATGTTATCCTATCTAATAAAAGAGAAACTTGGTAATTAGCCATATGTCTGCTACCCTTCCCATTGGCTAATCAGGGCGATATGCAAATTAACTGCCAGCCAAGATGGCGGCCGGCAGCCAGGCAGCTGGAAGCGAACATGAGGCTTGCTTGCTTCAGTGACGGAGGATTCCAACGTTCCCCGCCTGCCGCTGCTGGCCTCTGAACTTGCAGTTTGAAACATTGTTACAAATATAGAAGCTAAACAAAACCCCAGAAACCTGCTTTCAGCCAACTGGGACCTCAGAGCTGGAGTTGAAACAGTATTTCGATTATAGAACCCAAACAAACCAGATACCTGCTTTCAGCAGCAGAGGCCTAAGAGCTGGAGCCAAGCCTCAGAGCTAAAGCTGGCCCAGAATAAAAAAGAAAAAGAAAAAAAGGAGCAGTTGGGAGCTTCAGTCACCCACCAGCCTGAAAACAGCCCTCAGCCCCTCACCCAGACTGGCCAGGCACTTCAGTGGGGACCCCCACCCTGAAGGATGTGTGACAAACTGCAAACAGCCATCATCCCCTGATCCAGGCTGGCCAGACACCCCAGTGGGGACCCCCACCCTGATCCAGGACACCCTTCAGGGCAAACCAGCCGCCCCCCACCCATGTACCAGGCCTCTATCCTATATAGTAAAAGGGTAATATGCCTCCCAGCACCGGGATCAGTGGAGCCGCGAAGCCTCCCGGCACCAGGATCAGCGTGACAGAGGGCAGCGCATAAACCCCCTGATCGCCCTGTGGCTCTGTGTGTGACAGGGGGCTGGGCCACAACCTCCCTATCCGCCCTGCTCCTTTTGTGACAGGGGAAGGCGCCCCAACGCCCTGATCAGCCCTGCTCTGTGCCTGATAGGGGGGAGCTCCCCAACCCCCTGATCGCCCTGCTGCTCTGTGTGTTACATGGTGCGGCGCCCCAACCCCCTGATCGGCCCTGCTCTGTGTGTGACAGGGTGGGGTGCCCCAACCCCTCCACCCCACGGGCCCTGCTCTGTGTGTGACGGGGTAGAGCCATAACCTCCCCATTGGCCCTGCTCTGTGTGTGACAGTGGCAGCGCCCCAACCCCCTGATCGGCCCTGCTCTGTGGGTGATAGAGGGCAGTGCCCCAAACGCCCCCCACGGGCCCTGCTCTGTGTGTGACGGGGTAGAGCCATAATCTCCCCATCGGCCCTGCCCTGAGTGTGACAGGGGGCAGTGCTCCAACCCCCTGATTGGCCCTGCTCTGTGTGTGACAGGGGTGGCGCCACAACCTGCCCATTGACCCTGCCTTGAGTTTGACAGGGGGCGGTGCCCCAACCCCCCAATCAGCCCTACCCTGAGCGTGACTGAGGGTGGCATCGCAACCTCCTTATCCGCCCTGCTCTGTGCATGACAGTGGGGGGTGCCCCAACTCCCCATTCGGCCCTGCTCTGAGCCTGACCAGGGGCTGCACCTAGGGATTGGGCCTGCCCTCTGCCACCTGGGAGCAGGCCTAAGCCAGCTGGTCATTATCTCCCGAGGGGTCCCAAACTGTGAGAGGGTACAGGCCGGGCTGAGGGACCCCCCTCTCCCCCCCGAATGCACAAATTTTTGTGCACCGGGCCTCTAGTGTAGTCAATAAAAAAACAACTAGAACTATATTATATGGTATCAGAAGACGACTAGGTTTGGGTAGTAAGCAAGTGATGTAATATATAGATAATGTACTATAGAATTGTACACATGAAACCTCTATAATGCTATGAACCAATGTTACACCAATAAATTTTAATTTTAAAAAGGAATATCAACTGACTGGTATAAGAAAAGCAAGATTCAGAAAGGAGTATAAAGTATGTACAATATAACTCAATGTAAATAAAACAATCACAAATGAAACCACGGCATACAGTATAGAAGAATACATATGCCTACTCTGTGGGCTCAGCCTCCAGGGTGAATCTAATCTAAGGCTGTCTGGAGAAGTCCATCCCCAGGTCAGCTCATAAAGATCAGAGAGTGAGCCTCCAAGTTTCCCAGTCTGGGTTCCAATGTATAAATATTTACGGGTGGAACAGACATGTGAATAGGTGATTTAATACTTACACCAACCTGAGCAAGGTCAGCTTGAGAAGCAGCAGGCCTGAAGTCCCACAGAAATTCTCCAATTAATTTAAATACATCTCAAACTCTCTCCTTTTGGGTTCCCATTTTTGACCCCACTCATTCTTTCCTCCAAACAGTTGTACAATTTCTGCTTCCATGTCTACTTCCATGCACAAATTACTGCATTCTCCTTTTTGTTTCACCATGTCAGTGCAGTAGACAAGCTGTTGCTTATCCAGATTCATTCTGCTGGGGTTTCTGTAGAACTCCTTTTATAATATTCTCAGTGATAAGAGGCTTTTGTCCCTAAATTTGTACAAATCCAGATTATGCTGCTGTGACCAGTATTAAGGAAATAATCAATGTTTAGAACATTCATATTGATTTTGAGCAGTCATCTTTTTTCTTATTCTTTTCTTTTGTTTTATTTATTAATTTACTTATTAATTTCAGTGCAAGCTTCTTTGTTCCCCCTAATTTTTAAGTGAAATTGATTTTTACTTTAAATTTTACCCTTCTTTGCATGAATAAAGTTTGGTGGAAAAGGTGTTATAGATGAGGGAGAAAAACTGAAAAGCTAAACAAAAAAGGAAAACAACCCAAAATGTTGGATATAATTACATTTATATAAAACTAGAGGCCCAGTGCACAAAAATTTGTGCACTCAGGAGGGTCCTTCAGCCTGGCCTGTGCCCTCTCGCAGTCTGAGACCCCTTGGGGAATGACCACACGCTGGCTTAGGCCTGCTCTCTGGGGGATTGGGCCTAAGCTGGCAGTCAGACATCCCTCTGGCAGCCCAGCAGCCCTCAGGGGATGTCCACTTGCCAGCAGGGAGCAGGCCTAGCTGCAGTCAGACATCCTTAGCACTGCTGAGGAGGCAAGAGAGGCTCCTACCACCACTGCTGTACTGGTAGCCATCAGCCTGGCTTGTGGCTAAGTAGAGCTCCCCCTGTGGGAGCACACTGACCACCAGGGAGCAGCTCCTGCATTGAGCGTCTGACTCCTGGTGGCCAGTGTGTGTCATAGTGACCAGTGATTCCCAGTCGCTCTGCTGTTAGGGTCAATTTGCATATTACCCTTTTATTATATAGGATAGAGGCCTGGTGCATGGGTGGGGGCCAGCTGGTTTGTCCTGAAGGGTGTCCCATATCAGAATGGGGGTCCTGCTGGGGTGCTTGGGCAGCCTGGGTGAAGGGCCGAGGGCTATTTGCAGGCTGGCCACAGACCCTTCAGGTTGAGGGTTCCTGCTGGGGTGCCTGGCCAGCCCGGGTGAGGGGTTGAGGGCCCTTTTCAGGCTGGCCACACCCCCTTCAGGGAGGGGGTCCCCACTGGGGTGCCTGGCCAGCCTGGGTGAGGAGCTGATGGCTGTTTGCAGGCTAGCCACATCCCCCAGCCACCCAAGCTCCCAGTGGAGGCTGGCTGGAAGCAGGTATCTGGCATTTATTTAGCTTCTATAATTTAAACTTTGTTGCCTTTTGAGGAGGCCACACCGGCCAGAGCAGGTGGGAAGCTTGGCTTCTTCCATTGCCAGGGCAACCAAGCCTCCTGCTTGCTCCAGCTCCATGGCTGCCGGCTGCCATCTTGGTTGGGTTAATTTGCATATAGTCACTCTGATTGCCTGGTGGGCGTGGCTTGGGTGTAGCGAAGGTATGCTCGATTAGCATCCTTGTCTTTTATTAGTGTAGATTATATATATATGGGTATGTGTGAAAATTCTTCAACATTAAAATAACTGGTTTTTAAAAAACAAAAGACTGCCTCACAAGCTTTTATTTTTACTTCTTTGTATTCCATGTGCTGTGGTAACTATTTTTTAAACAAATATGTTTTCATTGATTTCAGAAGGAGGAAGGGAGAAGGAGAGAGAGAAAGAAACATCAATGATGAGAGAGAATAATTGATCAGCTGCCTACTGCATGTGCCCTTCCAAATGCAATATACTTATATATTTTGGTCATGTGCAACCTGGGCATGTGCCCTGAACAGGAATCAAACCATGACCTCCTGGTTCATGGGTTGATGCTCAACCACTGAGCAACACTGGGCTGGGCTGCTATGATAATTCTTAAGAAAAACATGTATTAGGAAATGTTTCTGCAAAATTTCTGTATTGAAGAATGGCAGGGGATAAACACCAGAAAGGAGTGTTATTATGAGCTAAGTTTCTGTTTATTAATCAACAGGTGAAAAAATTGCAAAAGGCAGTAAGAGAGATAACTCGTGCCATCCACCTTCAGCCAGATCAAATCGAGTTATATATAATAAGGTATTGGCATAGAAATCAAATTCTTCAAGTCCTCTCTTGATCCTACCAGTGTCCTTTTACATTTAATCTTTCAGCGGTGGCCAAAACCCAACTACCAAGTCAGATATAGTTGTTGGTTTTGTTAAGCTTGAACTAATTTATAATATAAGATAACCAGATCTTTCCCTTTGCTCTATCCTTACATCAAAACACAACTGTTTCATGTTTTAAATTATGTCAAGCCTCTCCACATTACTGGTTATGTAATTATTACAGGGCTCATGAAAGTAGGATAATATTTTGAACAATTATTTGATTGTGTCCACAGAGGTACCAAATGTGAACCTCAGCTAATTCAGTGGGGGCAAAAAGTGACGCATTGAATTGTATTTCAAATGCCATAGAGTTTTCTATAAAGAGACTCATTGAACATTATGAGTTATCACCCCCCAAAAATGTTATTGTCTCTAACTCAGGAAATGGACATATAGATACAGGAATATTGACTAGAACAATGCTTTCTGATAAGGGCTTGCTTTGTTTTTAAACCCTTGAACCACATTTTAACAATTTATGTAATGCTTTTCCACTTTTCTGTACCTTGAGCTGTGTTTATTTTTTTATTAATTTTTTAGCAACATAGTTTAACATTTTAAATACAGTAATTGCAAAAAGATTTGAGGTTTTTCTTCTTTCACCTTCATATTTCCTAAATTGCTTTCTCATCACATCTCCAAACTAATTGGTTCATTTAGACAACATAAAATGTTTATAATTTTCACAATGTTTTTATCATACATATTTAAGTATACATAAATGTATTTTAATTAATATAATTACAAGTAACTTGTTATAAGAAACTTTGTTGTGGAAAAATTCTTTTTAACTGCTTAGAATTAAAAAGGCATTATTTCTTCCAGAGGACAATATCTTCTTAGGATGAAATGTTATGATCTTGCAAAGTTCACTATTTATCAAGTAGCAGAAATGAACAAAGGTAAATATAACTAATGCAAAATTATAATTGCCTTAACTTAAAAGTAAATGCTTCTTTAAAATTTTTATGGTATTTGCAAAAGCTATGCATAGATAGCTTGAAGGGTTCACTTGAAAATCGAAGTTAGATTTTTGAAACTTTAAAAGTTCCATTTCATTTGTACATAATCAATTAGTAAAATGCTTCAAAACAGTGAATTTTGTGAGAGAGGTTATTATAGGAAATACCAAGCTTACACTTTTATTTATTTTGTTTGTTTGTGTTGGAATGTCTTATTGTTTGTTGATAGTAAATAGATTTTAGTATCATATTGATTTGTTAACTCATATTAAAATATAGATCATTGATTAAAATATTACATGTATTCTAAATCCCAGATACTTGGCAAAGGTATTGATAAGCTTTCCTTTTATTTTAGGTCTCATTGAGATGAGTCCTATACAGCAAGCACTCATTTATTCATTTTGTGAAAACCATGACAAGGCCATTGAGGTGTTGGATGGGGCCACTTTGAATAAGCCTGAGATCAACATAATTATTCTATTAGCAAAAACCCAAATGAAGGCCAAGAGAACCAAGGTACAAAGTCTTGAGTAAGCTTACGAAGTCTATTAATGGAATTTTAATATTTTGCTTAGAATGACTGCTTGCATATCTTTTTATAAAACTAAATTATATCATTTATTTATTGATTCTTTTTTTTAATATATTTTATTGATTTTTCACAGAGAGGAAGGGAGAGAGATAGAAAGTTAGAAACATCGATGAGAGAGAAACATCGATCAGCTGCCTCCTGCACACTCCCTACTGGGGATGTGCCCGCAACCCAGGTACATGCCCTTGACCGGAATCGAACCTGGGACCTTTCAGTCCACAGGCCAACGCTCTATCCACTGAGCCAAACCGGTTTCGGCTATTTATTGATTCTTTTGTTAATTAACATTTAGGTTGTTTCTTTTTATTATTTTTCCCCCTCTTAAGAGTAGGGCTCCCCTAGCCGGTTTGGCTCAGTAGATAGAGCACAGGTCCTAGGACTGAAAGGTCCCTGGTTTGATTACAGTCAAGGGCACGCATATGTGGTTCCTGGCTCTTACAGGGCCCTGGTTGGGGCACCTGCAGGAGGCAACCAATAGCTGTGTCTCTTATATCAATGTTTCTGTCTCTCCTCCTCCCTTCCACTCTCTCTAAAAATCAATAGAAAAAATCCTTGGTTAGGATTAACAACAACAATAAAAAAGTAGGGTTACTAAAAATATTCTTTTCCTGTCTTCTGTTAACACGTGGAATAGTTTCCCAGGATTTCCCAGGAGTGGAGTTGTTGGTGTGTAGAGAATGTGAATGCCTACCTTTGAAGCTAATGATACATTGTTCCATAGGATTGTATCAATTTATTCTCCCACCTGCAGTATGAACGTCCTGCTAATCTGTATCTCCTACAATAATTGGTGTTGTCATGGTTTATTTTTGTCAGTTTGGAGGAGAAAGACCACTCCTTGTGGTCTTAATTCACATTCCTTAGTTTGAGCACAGATTTAACTTCTTTATATATGTTCATTAGGCGCTCATATTTCCTAGTCTATCAATTTTCTATACACAATTTTTATCTTTTTCCTATCAATTTTAGGCATTTTAAAACTAAATTCTTTTATTAATTCTTGGTTGGCTATATGTTTGATACATATCTTCTTGCAATTTGTGGCTGTCTTATTTATTTATTTATTTATTTATTTATTTATTTATTTATTTATTTCATCATGCCTTTTGGCGAAAAGTTCTTAATTTTAATGTGGTTGAATATATCTATGTTTTATTTTGTTGTCATGACTTTTAAAAATATTGTTAAGAAATTTCTTCCCTACTCCAAGGTCATAAAGATAGTCCTATATTTCCTTCTAAAAGTTTATAAGTTTTACTTTTTCCATTTAAGACTTTACCTTAAATATATATTTTGAGTATGAGACAGGATAAAATTTCATTTTTACCATATAGATATTTGTGTATCATTATCATTTATTGAAATGTTCTCTTTAACCCAAAGATCCAAAGTACAACATCTATTATATTATGTTTTTATATATGCATGGATCTGATTTTGATATCTCTATCTCTATTTTGTTCCTTGGGTCAATTTTTCAATTACTGTCCCAAGAGTATGATGTCTTAATCACTATAGCTTTATTGTAATTCTTGATATCTGGTAGAACAGGTGCCTACACAGTGTTCTCCAGGCAATTTCTGGTTATTATTGGGCCTTTACTTCTTCATATACATTTTAAATTCAGCTTGTCAAGATCCATTAAAAATTCCTTTGGAATTCTGATTGAATTTTATTGAATCTCTAGAATATTTCAGGGAGAGGTGACACCTTTATGATATTGATTCCTTTCAGAAATGCTACTATATTAACTTTAATCTCCCCTCATGCTCTCATTGCTCTGCTAGAAAACTGGGGTAACCTTTGATTGCTTCAGTGGATAGAACATATGCTATCAATAGTGATGTTCTCTTGGTTCTATATTCTAAATATCTCTCAACTCTACTTCCTCTCTTGATTTTTATGGTCATCACTCTAGTCAGAGCATATTTATTTTATTTTATTTACTTTTATTTTATTTATTAAATTGATTGGGATGATATTGGTCACCATGAACATATAGGTTTCATGTGTGGGTTTCTATGTTAGAAGATTGGTATACTGCACCTTGTGCCCACCACCCAAAGTCAGATCTTTTGTCACCTTGTATTAGGACCCCCTTCACTCCCCATCCCTACCCTCTGACAACCACGACACTGCTGTTTGTGTTCATAAGTTTCAGGTTTATATCCCACATATGAATGAAATTATATGGTTCTCAGCTTTTTCTGACTGACTTATTTCACTTAGCATAATGTTCTCAAGGTCCATCCATGTTGTTGCAAATGGTGCTATTTAATCCTTTCTTATGGCTGAGTAGTATTCCATTGTGTATATGTGCCACACCTTCTTTTTTATATATATATATATATTTTATTGATTTTTTACAGAAAGGAAGGGAGAGAGATAGAGAGTTAGAAACATCGATGAGAGAGAAACATCGATCAGCTGCCTCCTGCACATCTCCTACTGGGGATGTGCCCGCAACCCAGGTACATGCCCTTGACCGGAATTGAACCTGGGACCTTTCAGTCCGCAGGCCGACACTCTATCCACTGAGCCAAACCGGTTTCAGCAGTGTGCCACACCTTCTTTATCCAGCCCTCTATCGTGGGACACTTTGATTGTTTCCTTGTCTCGGCCACCATGAATAGTGCTGTGATGAACATGGGGGTGCATATATCTTTGTGAATACATGAGTTTGACTTTTTCAATATATACCCAAGAGTGGGATTGCTAGGTCATATGGTAGCTCTGTTCTTAATTTTTTGAGGAATTTCCAGACCCCTTTCCATAGTGGTTGTACCAATCTACATTCCCACCAGCAGTGAATGAGGGTTCCCTTTTTCCCACAACCTCTCCAACACTGTTATTGCTTGTCTTGTTGATAATGGCCACTTTAACAGGTGTAAGGTGGTATTTCATTGTAGTTTTAATTTGCATTTCCCTAATTGCCAGTGGGGTTGAGCATCTTTTCATATATCTATTGGCTGTTCCTATGTCTTCTTAAGAGAAGTGTATTTTCATGTCCTCTGCCCACTTTTTGATTGGGTTGTCTATTTGGTGTTGAGTTTTATGAGTTCTTTATATATTTTGGAAATTAAACCTTTGTTGGAGGTACTGTTTGCAGTTATCAACTCCCATCTGGTTGGCTGCCTCTTTGTTTTGTCAGTTTCTCTTGCTGTGCAGAATCTTTTAGTTTGATATAGTCCCATTCATTTATTTTTTCCTTTACTTCCCTTGCCTTTGGGGTCAAGTTCATAAAATGTTCTCTATGACCCAAGTCCATAAATTTGGTACCTATATTTTCTTCTATGTAACTTATTGTTTTGAGTCTTACATATAGGTCTCTGATCCATTTCTAATTGATTTTTGTAAATGGGGACAAGTGTCATCCAGTTTCATTTGTTTGCATGTGGCTTTCCAGTTTTTCAAGCTCCATTTATTGAAGAGACTATCTTTACTCCATTAAATGTTTCTGGGTCCTTTGTCAATTATCTGTCCATATATGTGTGATTTTATAGCTGGGCTCTCTATTCTACTTCATCGATCTGTGTATCTTTTTTTCTGACAATACCATGATGTTTTGATTATCATAACTCTGTAGTAAAATTTGAAGTCAGGTAGCGTGATACCTCCAACTTTGTTCTTTTTTTCTCAGGTTTACTTTGGCTATTTGGGGTCTTCTGTGGTTCCATACAAATCTGATGATTTCTTGTTCTATTTCTTTAAAAAATGGCTTTGGAATTTTGATGGGGATTGCATTAAATCTGTATATTGCTTTGGTACTATGACCATTTTAACTATGTTGATTCTCACAATCCATGAATACAGAATATTTTTCCATTTTGTTGTATCTTTTTCAATCTCTATTAATAATCCTTTGTAATTTTTAGTATATAGGTCTTTCACATTCTTTGTTAAGTTTATTTTTATGTGTTTTATTCTTTTGGTTGCAATTGCAAAAGAATTTTTTTTTTAAATTTCTTTTTCTGAAGTTTTGTCGTTAGTATGCAGGAAGGCAATGGAATTTTGTACACTGATTTTATATCCTGCAATTTGACTGTATTTGTTTATTGTTTCTAATAGTTTTTCCTGGAGTCTTTAGGGTTTTCTATATACAGAATCACCCACAAAAAGTGACAGTTTGACTTCTTCCTTCCCGATTTGAATGCCTTTATTTCTTTCTCTTGCCTTATTGCTCTGGCTAAAACTACTAGCACTATGTTGAATAAGCGTGGTGAGAATAGACATCCTTGTCTTATTCCTGATCTTAGGGGAAAAGCTTTCAGTTTTCGCCATTGAGTATATTAGCTGAGGTTTTATCATATATGACCTTTATTATATTGAGGTACTTTTCTTCTATTCCTATTTTATTGAGTGTTTTAATCATAAATGGATGTTGTATCTTATCAATGTTTTTTCTACACCTATCCTATCTAATAATAGACAAACATGGTAATTGACCGTACCTTCGCTACGCCTCCTATTGGCTAATCAGTGTAATATGCAAATTAACCTCCGACAGAGAGGGTGGCTAATTTGCATACTGCAGGCGGGGCCGGCAGCGCGCGATGCTGCCCGAGGGACCCGGGCCCCAGACCCCTGACCCGGCGAGGCAGGGCCGGTAGTGCCCGACACTGCCCGGGGCATCTGGGCCTTGGATCCGTGACCTGGCAAGAGAGCAAAGCGGTGGAGAAGGGAGAGAGCCCAGGTGGCAGAGAAGGGAGGGAGCCGAGGGTGAAGTGGCGAAGGGAGGGAACGAGGCAGCGGAGAAGGGAGAGAAGCCCGCCTCGATGGGCTTCGCTCCCTTCTCTGCTTCGCTGCGGTCTCAGGAAGCCCTATTCTTGCAGGAATAGGCCCGAGAAAGCCCTATTCTGGCAGGAATCTTCCTGCTACGGGCCTCTAGTTGATAAGAAAATATGATTTTTATCCTTTCTTTGATTAGTGTGTATTATGTCGATTGATGTGCAAATGTTAAACCATCTTTGTGCCCCTGTAATGAATCCCACTTGCTTGTGATATATTATTTTTTGGATGTACTGTTGTATTTGAGTTGCTAGTATTTTGTTTAGGATTTTTGCCTCTGTATTCAAAAGAGATATTGGTCTGTAGTTTTATTTTTTTGTGTTATCTTTGCCAGGTGTTGGTATCAGGGTTATATTGGCCTCGTAGAATGTGTTAAGAAGTATTGCCTCTTCCTCAATTTTTGGAAGAGTTTGAAAAGGATAGGTTTTAATTTTTATTTGAATGTTTTGTATAATTCACTGGTGAAGCCATCTTGTCCTGTACTTTTGTGTTTTGGGGAGGTTTTTGATGGTTGTTTCAATTTTCTCACTGCTGATTGGTCTATTTAGATTTTCCAGTTCTTCATGATTTAGTCTAGGAAGGTCATATATTTTTAAGTGCACCCATTTCTTTTAGGTTATTGAATGTGATGGCATAAAGTCTTTCATAATATTCTAGTATGATCCTTTTTATATCTGTGATGTCTGTAGTGACTTCTCTCTCATTTCTGATTTTGTTTCCATGGATCTTTTCCCTTTTTTCCTTAGTGAATCTGGCCAGGGTTTTGTCAATTTTATTAATCTTTTCAAAGAACCAGCTCTTTGTTATACTGTTTTTTTGGTATAGTCTTTTTGTTCTCTATTTCATTTAATTCTGCTCTAATTTTTATTATTTTCTTTCTTCTGCTGACTTTGGGTTGCTTTTGTTCTCCTTTTTCTAGTACTTTAAGATGTAATGTTAGGTTGTTTACTTGGGATTTCTGTTGCATCTTAAGCTAAGCCTGTAATGATATAAATTTCCCTCATTACTTCTTTAGCTGCATCCCAGGGGTTTTGATATGTTGTGTTATCATTCTCATTTGTCTCTATATATCTCTTGATCTCATATTTTATGTATTCTTTGATCCAGTCATTTTTTAGTAGTATGTTGTTCAATCTCCACATATTTGTGGGTTTCTTTACTTCCTTTTTGCAGTGGATTTGTAATGTCAATGCATTGTGGATAGAAAATATGCTTGGTATAATTTCAATCTTTGAATTTGTTGACGTTAGTTCTGTGACCCAACATATGGTCTATTCTTGAGATGTTCCATGTGCACTGGAGAAGAATGTGTAATCTGATGTTCTGGGATGTAATGTTCTGTAAATGTCAATTTTGCCCATTTGGTCTAATGTGTCATTTAAGGCCAATATTTCTTCATAGATTTTTTGTTGGTTGATCTGTCTAGACCTGTCAATGGAGTATGAAGGTCTCCAACTATGATTGTGTTTTGATCTGTTTTTCCCTTTATTTCTGTGAGTAGTCGTTTTATATATTCCGGTGCTCCCTGGTTAAGAAGTGTTATGTATTCTTGGTGTAGTGTCCCCTTTGTCATTATAAAGTGTCCATATTTATCTCTTGTTATCCTGAGATCTATTTTGTCAGATATAAATATGGCTACACCTGCTTTCTTTGTGGATGTTATTTGCTTGGAGAATTATTTTCCACTCTTTTACTTTGAATCTATCTTTGTCTTTGCTGCTTAAATGCATCCCTTACAGGCAGCATATGGTTGGGTTTTGTTTTGTAAATCCACTCTGGTACTCTGTGTCTCTTTGTTGGTGAGTTCAGACCACTTCCATTCAGGGCACTTATTGATGTGTGAGGATTTCCTGTCTCCATTTCATCTTTTGTTTTCTGGTAGCTCTGTGCGTCCGTTGGTTCTTCTCCTTTGTGTTTCTGTCTGTTGGTCTGTTGTTTCTGTTTGGTGGTATTCCATACATCTTTCTTCTAGTTTCTCTTTTTTTAAGCAATATGTCCTGGGTTAGGGACTTTTGTGTGTGGTTGACATTAGGTTTATAAGAAATAAAGTTGCATATACTGTAGTTTTTTTCCCTTTTGAGTGCATCTTGTATGTTTTTGTTGTCACAAATTATCTATGTTTATGCTGTAAGTTTTTTTTTGTGATCTTCCTCGTAGTGTTGTGACCTTATATTCTTAGTTTCAGATAGAATAACTCTCTTGAATATTTCCTGCAGTGGAGGTTTTTTAGTGATAAAATCCCTCAGCTTCTATATGTGTGGGGACATCTTTATTTCTCCTTCATATTTAAAGGATAATTTTGCTGGGTGTAGTATTTATAGCTGGTAATTTCCGTCTTTTAGACGTTTGAATATTTGTTTCTACTGTCTTCTGGCTTGTAGAGTTTCCGCTAGGAAATCAGATGAAATTCTGCTGGGGTTTCCTTTGTAGGTCAACTTCCTTTTTTACCCTGGCTGCTTGGTGAATTTTTTCTTTGTCATTAATTTTTGAGAGCTTCATTATCAAGTGCCTTGGAGGGGGTGGGGTCTCTTTGGATTGAGGTAACTAGGTGTTCTGTTTTCTTCTTGGATTCAAGGATCTAGTTCTTTTCATAGAGTTGGGAAGTTCTCATCCACTATTTGTTTTATTAGACTCTCCATTCCATGCTGCCTCTCTTCCTCCTCCACATGCCTGTGATTCTGATATTACTTTTGCTGATGGAGTCAGAGAGGTCTCATAGAGCTCTTTCATTTTTCTTTATTCTCAGGTCTCTCTCTTTTTCCCTCTGCATCATTTCTTGATTCCTATCTCTGATATCACTAGTTCTTTCCTCTGTTTGGTTCTGTTTTCTATGCTCAACAGTTTACTCTTAATCTCTTGAGTTGCATGCTTCATTTCCAGGATTTCTGAATGATTCTTTTTTAAAGTTTCATTTTCCTTGGTGAAATACTCGTTTTGTTTATTGATTTATTTTCTGAGTGTACTGAATTGCCTGTCAGTATTTTCTTGCACCTCTTAGAGTATTTTCAGAACTGCAGTCTTGAAATCTGGACTTATGGAATTATGTCAAGTCTGCTTTCTGAGGATTTTTTTATTTTCTTTATGTCACATAATTCCATGTGTTCAATTGTGCTTTCTGGGGACTTTTTATTTTCTTTCTGGTCATCGTCATTACTGTTGTTCTTTATTTATTTGCTGTCCTCCTTTGTTTTTGCATTTATCTCTAAAGAGGTCTTTCTACTATTCCAGTAGATGGCACTGAATTGCAAGATTTTTATCTCTGTGCTCTCCCAGATTTGAGCCTTGGAGGCTTCCATAGGACAGTATCCACAGCTGCTTGGGAGTGAGGTTTGTTTTGCCCACCCCTGACCTCCATGGGTCCTGCCCCAACCTCCCTCCTGCCACCCCCAGGGACCAGTCACAGAGGGAAACAGCAATTCTACTGCAACAGTTCTCAGGTTACAGATAATATGCTCCTGGAGCCAATTCCAAGGACAATGGGAGGTGAGTTTTGGGAGTCTGTTCACTCTGTGATCACTGTTCACTCTCACTGCTCATGGGTATGACTTGGATACTATTCTCTGGCCTCTTGAAGTTTGAAGTTCACCCTGCTGGGGTGCCCTTCTGCAGCTCTCTGTTCCTCCTGCTGAAGGAAGTGCCTGCTGCCACCAGCTTTCTCCCCTGAGCTTCTGGCTGCAGGGCCGCATCTGCGGACAGTCTATGCTTTCTTCCCTTCTAGGTTCCCCATTTATCCCCCAATGCCCAGCTTTAGATGTTATTTTGCTTGAATTATAACAGCAGTGTTGCACCCTTCCAAGTGTTCATCTACACAGCAGCTGTAGTGCTGTTTTCAGAATGTAAATAAATATGCCTTACCTGCAAGCCCCTCAGAGGTATTGAAAAGACTTTTCAGAGCAGTGAGAGAGAGGTGGACATCAGCTAGAGGAGAAAGCAGGAGGAAGTGAATATGTATTCTTTTACATTTAAATGAGAGGAAAGACTTTATGGACTCACGGAGACAGTGAAGGGGCAGAGATCCAAAAGAGGTAGGACATTACAGGTTGTACTCAGGTCAAGCAATGGGGTGTAGGGCACAGCTTGAGTTAGCTCTGAAATGATAAAGAAAGGAAACCATTTGAAGACAGGAGAGAAAGAGATGGAAACGGAGGAAGGAATAGATACATGAAAAGTTAAAAGGAGGGAAATTGAGGTGATGATTTTTCTTATGTCCAGGTCAAATGTTGAGAGTGGGGATGGGGATGGAAAGATGGATGCTGCAGTGGGATATAAACATGTGGAGAAAATGCTAAATTTTTTTAAATCGACACATGGCATATCCAAGTTAAATCTCACTGTTTCTTTTGCAATGTAATAGAATTAAGAAAATGGGCTAAAGGGGCACAGGATTTTTGGTTTCTAAGATGTACTTCAGTTAGCTAATTTTGAAAAGGCATTTCTATCTGAAAATGTGAATTTTTTTCATTAATGCCTTTCAAGTATTTTGATTAAATAGTTTAAATGGGTGATTTTTGATGTGAGTTTATTTTCTGGTGTCAGGGGAACTCTATTAACAGCACAGCAGGACAAAACAAAGGCTGAGGAAAACCACATCAGATATTATCATTGGAGATTTTCTACTACCTAAAACCTGCCCAGTATTCCTTTCAGGAAAATTATAGGAAATTGGTCATAAACTAGTCTACAAGTTTAAATATAATTTAAGACTACAGGAAAATAATCTATAGAATTTAGAAAGTGTAGTTCCAAAAGTCCTCATGGATAGCCTGCTTACGCACTGGCTCTAGGATCGGCACCTCGTGGGATGTGCTGCGATCAGATAGGCAACGGTCTTCTCACTGTGTACAGACAAGATCTGTACGTGAGTAGGGCTATGTGCTCAGGATTCCTTTTAACGTTTAAGGTTGTCATGTTAAGTAAACAGCAGAAAGAAACGTTCTCAGCCCCCTCTCTCTTTACCCTGTAGGAAGCTGTGAAGCTGTTTAAAAAGGCGTTGGATATCTGTTCTCATTCTGAGAGAGGACCACATGCCTTAGAGGCAACAGTGGACTGTCTGTATAACTTGGGTCTTTGTTACATGGATGAAGGCAACTTCCAAATGGTATTTTGTATATTTAGCAACTTAGGTTACTTGTGATTTTAGAAAATGCTTGCATTTAGTTCTATTTCAGAAGGTTACTTCTGTAGGAAGCGACCAATACAGAGCAGACCAATGCTTCTTATAAGGTGTGGCTTGTTACAGACAACATGTATCCTACAGTACTGCTGCATTGTTTTATTTACCCAACATGTTTTATTTGATGCTTATTTGTCAATAGTATTGTAAAGACTAATGTATGTTTTTCACCAAAACAACCTAACTGTAAGAAATTATTATAGGAAAATGATTTCATTACATTAATATAAATTTACCTATTAAATTTAAGTACTTTAAATTGACTGATTCATTCTAATGTAGATTAAGTGGAAATGATTAGCACACTGATTTCTCTTAATGATGACTAAAAATTCAAAGATTGAAACTGGTTATTTAAATAGCCAGATTATCCTTGAAAACCAGTTGAGTCAATATTTACATACTTATTCAATATTTGGCTATTTTACAGAAGCCTCCATTTCAAAATTGTCCAATATGTAATATTATTGTTATTTTCTAAAGGCTAATGTTGACTATTTCACAACTGTATCTTTATATACACACAACATTCCTATCCTTTTATTCAGAGGAGTGGACAGTGTCTAAAACTTGCATCTCAAACCTTGAAACAGAGTTGCACTTGATTAGTTGTTCTTAAGAAATTCTAATAAGTATAAGATTGATTACAAATCTTTTCCATGTTTTTAACCTTTTTGTTCAACCAGCATTAAAACTAACTTTGCTCTACAATGTTGGGGAAAATTTTGGGGTTCTATCATTCTGAAATTTCATAGCTATGCATCTGCTATGAAATGTTTGGGCCCCTTGGAAGACAAATGTGCTGGTTGTGACTTCTTTGAAGGAACACAATATGAAGAATGATTAAATTTACATGCAAAATTACTGAAATCTAACAACTTGGATTGTACAGACATTAATCTGGGAATAAGGGGCTAGTAAGTTATAATACTAAACCTGACTTGCTAATAAATATTACTTTTGTTTGCTCCACAAGTTTCACTGGGGAAAATGTATTTAAAATGACCAGAAAAGATGGAAAAATTTCAACAACAGCTATATACTGTAATTATTAGCATTATAAATTAATAAATTCTGCTCATTAAACCATTTGCTTTGTAACAATATACTCTTCTAGGCTTTTGAGTCTTTTACCAAAGCTGTGAAAATAAATCCCAATTTTGCAGAAGGCTTCCATCAACGAGGGCTTTGTAAAGTAAAACTCAACAAGGATAGCTCAATCCTGGACTTTAATCGTGCAATTACCCTCAATCCAAAACATTATGAGGTATTTAAATGAACACTTCTGGTGATTTTGAGATTATGTTATAGATTTGCTAAAACTATTAAATCCTTCATATGTCATTGTTATTAGTTAGCAACAATTGAGTACTTATACCTACTTTTCATATAATTGTTTTAATAATGCATATATCTGTATTTCTCTTTGAACTGAAAATATTACCTCCAACAGGAATATTATATATGTGTCTTATAAATTGTGATGTATATAAATATTGTTAATATTTTAATGTATCTATTTATATTTTTATATACTATGTTATTAATTTTATTTACTTCTTGTTTTGCTGTCACATTTATTTCTTACTTTTAAGAGACTAAAGAGATAACACAAATTCAATAGGTGAAGTTTTATTGAATCCTGAATTTAAAAGTCTATAAATTTTAAATATGGATCAAATATTAGATGTTTTTAGGGAAATACTATGTTCTTAGATATATTATGGTAGTGTGATTGTACAAAAAGAATGTCTTCTTCATAGGCGATGCATACTGGAGACCTGGCTGAATTTTATAATGTCTACAACATATTTTTTTACAGTTCAGGGAAAAGTAGGTACAATAAATATTGCAAATATATTAATAATTATCTAATCTAGGTGGCAGATATATGGATGTTCATTGTACTATTTCAATTATTCTGTATGTTTGGAAAAAATCCTACATTTTATAACATCTTTGGGTGGCATAGATTTGTCCAAACTATCATATCTTTTGGTATAATTAATGCTTTGACTATAACACACATTCCTGTTTTCCTCTTCTCTTTCTCTGAAAAGGCATATTTAAACCGAGTGGCCTTCTACGGTTTGAAAGGCAGATACTCCAAAGCAATCTTGAATTGTAACGAGGCCATCAACATTTACCCTCAGAGTGTGCGGGCTTACATCTACAGAGGCGTTCTGAAATACCACAACAGGGTTGGTGATTTCCTGTCTTGTTTACAGAAAATTTAGAGTGAGTGATGCTTGGATGCCAGTAGGGACGCACTTCCTTCCCTAGTCTGTGAGAGAAGAATCGCCATAGTGTTAAGGGCAGAGCTGCATGGAACACCTTACACTTTCAGGGTACATCAAAAGGCTTACAAAACATTGGGTTTGGTTTTTTTTTTTTTTGGACATTTACATTTTAAGTGGCACATTATTTAGAAAGCCATATATTATTCATTGTAAAGAATTTGGAAAATACAAAGAGGGAATAAAGAAGACTAAAATCACCTATTATCTCACCATCAACTGAAAATTTCTGAGAGCATTTGTTGTATTTGCGTTGTCTTATTTTTTTATATTTAACAATATATATTTATATATATTTTCTAAATCAGTACATTCAGTTTTAACTTGTTTTTTCTTCACAAACAGAAGAACTCTTACAATAGTAGACTTTCTAAAATAAATACTATTAAAATAGAGCTTCAAAATAAATATTCTATACAAAGGGGACCTTCCTTGGTAACTTTGTTGTGGGGTGAGAAGGGGCTACAGTGAAGGGGGCGGAGTAAGTCAGAAGTGCGGTGGGACGGGAACCTCGGACAGCTTTCCTGTTTGTAACAGGAAACCAAACTGCGGCAGTTGCATTGATTTTTTTTTTCTAATAATATATGGTATATATTTTCCAAAGTGGGATTATGCTACTTATTTAATTTGTGTTGTGCCCTTCTTCTCACACTTAACCTTTAAAGATACCATTTTTAATGACTGAATAATATTCTATCATAGTTTATTTTTTACCACTTGATTGTTGGAAATTTGAGTTTTTAATTTTCTCACTATTGTACACAATACAGTTACTAGTATACACACTGAGAACACAGTCATTGCTTGAATATATAGTTGATTCCTAAAGAGAAGTTAGTAGATCAAAAGGTGTGAGTAGCAGCACTGATATCTGATACTTCATGGAATACTTTATTTTTCCTACTTTCCTGTTCTGAACCTTTTTTGTAGCTGTTTCATATGAAATATTTTGCAAATAATACCTTAAAGCAGTGGTTCTCAACCTTCTAGCCCTTTAAATATGGTTCCTCATGTTGTGACCCAACCATAAAATTATTTTTGTTGCTACTTCATAATGGTAATGTTGCTACTGTTATGAATTGTAATGTAAATATCTGATATGCAGGATGGTCTTAGGCGACCCCTGTGAAAGGGTCATTCGGCCTCCAAAGGGGTCGCGACCCACAGGTTGAGAACCGCTGCTAAAGCAAAGCTAAGACCTTGTACTTTTTATTAATCCATGAAAATTACTATCGATAGAAATGGATGACACAAGGTATCAGAGAAGCATCAAATAGGAAGCAAAAGAGACTGTAGGTAGAAAACATGATGGTTATGGGATCGACAGTATGAATGACAGAAGCAAGCAAGCTCTGGTGAATGTTTGCTGGAGGAATAGGGCTTGCTTCTCTTTTACCAATAAGAAGTGTAATTTTCTCAACATTGGCAATAAGATAATCATCTAAATTAAAATTCTTTATATATTTAATTCTATTTGCAAGTAACAGAAACTATAATAATAATTCCTACCAAGAGATTTTCTTAATTAACTTGGTGAAAGATGAGCTTGATTGTCTTAATATCACAGATGCTGCACAGAGTGTTCCAAAAACTCTGATAGAATCAATAATTTCTTTTACAATTAAATGTCAGTCCATTATGACTAACCCTTCTCACCTAATTATTTTTTCTTTTGCAGACTTATAAGCTAGCGATTGCAGATTTAACTACTGCTATCAACATGGACAAAAACAGTTATGTAGCATTTTATAACAGAGCATTGTGTTACACCAAGATAGGTGAACTTCAGATGGTAAGATGACCATTTTAGTCAACAAAATGTTAAAGCATTTGTAAACATATGTAAAGCATGTGTAAAATACTTTTTATTATCTCTGTTGTAATTTTGAAAAATAATTCCTGTGGAAATATGCCCCCTCCCCACGCACACACAACTTGAGAACCCAAAGAACCATTTCAAAGGACATTATTATTTTTATTAGTGCTCACAAAATTGTCTTATACAATCTCAACAATGTCACATGAAAAATTGATTTATAATGTTTACATAAGCATTTAAAGACATATATAAATTAAAATGCATTACATAATTCTCATTAGGGTAAATGTTTGTACTGATACACCATTTGCAGTACTTTTTTTAAAAAAAATATATTTTATTGATTTTTTACAGAGAGGAAGGGAGAGGGATAGAGAGTTAGAAACATCGATGAGAGAGAAACATCGATCAGCTGCCTCCTGCACATCTCCCACTGGGGATGTGCCCGCAACCCAGGTACATGCCCTTGACCGGAATCAAACCTGGGACCTTTCAGTCCGCAGGCCAACGCTCTATCCACTGAGCCAAACCGGTTTCGGCTGCAGTACTTTTTTTTAAATTAAATCTTTATTGTTCAGATTATTACAATGTTCCTCCCCACCCCCATAACTCCCCTCCACCCAGTTCCCACCCCACCCTCCGCCCTTACCCTGCCATTGTCCTCATCCATAGGTGCACGATTTTTGTCCAGTCTCTTCCCGCATCCCCCACACCCCTTCCCCCCCCCAAGAATAGTCAATCCACTCCCTTTCTATGCCCCTGATTCTATTATATTCACCAGTTTATTTTATTCATCAGATTATTTATTCACTTGATTTTTAGATTCACTTGTTGATAGATGTGTATTTGTTGTTCATAATTTGTATCTTTATCTTCTTCTTCCTCTTCTTAAAGGATACCTTTCAGCATTTCATATAATGCTGGTTTGGTGGTGATGAACTCCTTTAGCTTTTCCTTATCTGTGAAGCTCTTTATCTGACCTTCAATTCTGAATGATAGCTTTGCTGGATAAAGTAATCTTGTTTGTAGATTCTTAGCATTCATCACTTTTAATGTTTCTTGCCACTCCCTTCTGGCCTGCAAAGTTTCTGTTGAGAAATCAGCTGATAGTCGTATGGGTACTCCCTTGTAGGTAACTGACTGTTTTTCTCTTGCTGCTTTTAAGATTCTCTCTTTGTCTTTTGCTCTTGGCATTTTAATTATGATGTGTCTTGGTGTGGTCCTGTTTGGATTCCTTTTGTTTGGGGTTCTCTGCGCTTCCTGGACTTATAAATCTATTTCTTTCACCAGGTAGGGCAGGTTTTCTGTCATTATTTCTTGAAATAGGTTTTCAATATCTTGCTCTCTCTCTTCTTCTGGCACCCTTATAATTCAGATGTTGGTACGTTTGAAGCTGTCCCAGAGTCTCCTTACACTATCTTCGTATTTTTGGACTCTTTTCATTTTGCTTTTCTGGTTGGTTGTTTTTTGCTTCCTCATATTTCAAATCTTGACTTGATTCTTGCGATCCTCTAGTCTTCTGTTGGAACTCTGCATAATATCCTTTATTTCAGTCAGTGTATGCTTAATTTCTAGTTGGTCCTTTTTCATAACCTCAAGGGTCTCACTAAATTTCTTAAGGGTCTCACTACATTTATCGGCGGTTTCTAGAAAGTTCTTGAAAAACCTTAAAAGTGTGGTTTTGAACTCTATATCCAGTCGTTTGCTTTCATCCATTTCTGTCATTTGTGACCTGTTTCTTTGTCTCCGCATTTTTTATGCTTCCCTGTGTTGGTAGAGTGGCTTTTTGTGCTAGGCATCCTATAGGGCCCAGTAGCTCAGCCTCCCCAATTACCTGAGGTGGACACTCTTGGTGCACCCCCTTGTGGGCTTGGTGCACAGTCTTGTAGTTAAGCCTTGATTGTTGTAGGTATCACTGGGAGGAATTGACCTCCAGGCCAATTGGCTGTGAGAATCAGCTGTGTCTATGGTGGGAGAACTTCTGTGCTGGAAACACCCCTCCGGGGCAGGACTTGCTTCAGTGGGGCTTTGGTGCTCACTGAGTCTGCCCCCTGAGAGTGTCCCTTATGGGTCTGAGGAGTTGTAATCTGGATGGTTCCACTCTGACCACTGGGTACACTGGCTCTTGGATCTAAGGAGGTGCTAAATTAGCCTCTGCCTGAGGCTACCCAGCAGGAGCTACGAAGAGATCTGCAGATTCCCCTTTCTTGTTGGGGTTTGGAGGTGCCCAAATGAGGCCCAGCTGTGAAGCCATGCAAGCTGCTGTGGGGCCTTGGGCCTTCTCTTGGAAGTTCTGGGTCTGTCTGGCCCAGCTGCAGTTTGTTAGGTAATTTTCAGATTGCAAAGGGCCAGGGTATTCATATGCAAATGCCTCTGCTGCAGCTTGGGTGGGGTGGGGTCTCAGGGAATCAACAGGGCGGAGCAAGCAGCTTTGGCTGATCCTCAGCCCTGCCCTAAGGGGCCCCGCATCTCAGTGTCCCGGTAATCGCTGCAAGCACCTTTGAGAGAAAGCCACCCTCGAGTTCTGAGTTCTGCCCGCTGCCGGACAGTCTAGTTTCTCCCTGTATGAGTCTAGGTCTAGGTCAGGGGTGGGCAAACTTTTTGACTCGAGGGCCACAGTGGGTTCTTAAACTGGACCAGAGGGCCGGAACTAAAGCATGGATGGAGTGTTTGTGTGAACTAATATAAATTCAAAGTAAACATCATTACATAAAAGGGTACGGTCTTTTTTTTTTTAGTTTTATTCATTTCAAATGGGCTGGATCCGGCCCACAGGCCATAGTTTGCACACGGCTGTTCTAGGTCCTCAGAGACTCACCGGGAACTGGAGTTCAGAGCAGTCAGGGGCTTGTGACTCCCTCCTGATTGAAAGAGACAGCCACATCCTCAGTTGCCAGCTCTTCCCGTGCTTGGCCCTCGGTACCTCTGCACTTTACTTCTGTACCTCCTCAGTGTGCTTTTCTCTTTCCCTCTAGTTGTAGAATTTCCACTCAGCCAGCCTTCCTGTGGTTCTGGATGATGTCCGGTTTGTCTTTTAGTTGTAGTTTTGAATTTTTTTGTGGGAGGCAGCAATTTCCATTGTTTACCTATGTCGCCATCTTGGTTCCTCCCATTTGCAGTACTTTTAAGCAGTGATTATTAGCAATATTGTTGCTTCAGAATTTGCTGGTATTTTTTGCACAGTGTTCAGACTGTTACAGAAGACCAAAGAAATACCAAGCACGCTTCCTAGAGAAAGGGAGGGACCCCGTTTATTAACACTAGTGGACTCCGGGAATAATTTCCAAATCAGAGTGAAGAAACATGCAGAGAGCCTGTCTATATATATCCCACTGGGGTCTTTGTCTTGCAGATATGCCCCCTGCCCCCTTCATGGCCCTGTAGGGGAGGCCCCCAGGTGTCAGGCCGTATCTATGGTCCATCCTGGCACCAGCATAACAACCCCCCCCTCCCCCCCCGACCCAGGGCAGTGCATTGTTCACAGTTCCATGGCCTCTGCATTTAGATAGCAAGTCCTGCAAGGCCAGTTTCCTCCTCAAGACCACAGATGCAGCAGTTTTGAGTGATTTCCAGTGATGGGACGAGTGACCAGTGACAAGTACTGCTTGTGCTTTTTGCAGGCCTAGCTGATGGCTGCAGCAATCCTTTTTCTCTATTTGTCCTGTATAGCTACCTGTGCAAGCCATTTTTTAGAGTTTCTATCTTTCTCCTTTCTTTGTCTGCTTGGTCTTTTTCCAGTCAAGATTCCTCACTGGGGAGCAGCTGGTCTGTGGTCTTCCTAGTGCGATGTCCCCTCCTCTTGTTTCTCTTTCTCTGTTGTCTTCTTGTCTCCCCTCCTTATTTCTATCCAGGTCCACAGTGAATGAGGCATTCCTTTGGCAGACCACGTCACACGCCTGCTGTTGAACATGTTCCCCAGTCTCCTGGAATCGTAGGCAGTCAAATCTGTTTAAAACATTTAGAGATTTTGAAATTTATTTGCTATGGAAGGGATGTTGAGAAACATTGTTACTCAAAGGATGTAGAATTCCTGGTAACCAGAGGATTGGGTTTCCTCCAGAACCATTGGCAAATGAATAATTTTTAACAAAGGAGTTGTTAAGAGCCTAGGACTAATTAAGGGCTCATTTATCAGAGTAACCTGCAGAGCAGGTGTCTTTGATGACTCCCTCCCCACCCCCACTGCCTTTTCTGGGTAACTCTGAAGCCACAAACAATGGGATGGGTGGGGGCAGGGAACTCCCCTTTTTGTTATCTCCGGTAGGTAACAGAGCCCCACACTCTGAACAAGGAAAATGAAAAACTACCGAAATAGGGACCTGACTACTAGAATAAATCATATTGGCTATTTTGGAGCTGCCATGTACCCAACCCATTTCATCCAAACACTCATTGTACAGATGAGGAAGTGGAAGTCGGGAGTGGTTAGAAACACATCCAAGTCACACAGGGAGTAAAGCCCTGTGCAGCTGTCCACAGGTTTGTTAACAGTCTGTAGGTGGCTTTGTAAAAACATTTGACCTCCAGCGCGTGGAACGGATGTCATGTAACAGTGTGGCCACCTCCCTTTTTGTCTACCTCCTCCCTTCATGTCTACCTCCACCCATTTCTCAGCATCACTGCCAACACTACACTGAGAAAACCCAAGTACTTTCTGCGGAAAGTGCACTTAGACATTCTCCCAAGATACGGTTTCATAAAAATTAAGAACAGGTGAATTCTGGTTCCTGTCACCTTAATAAAAGTAGTAACAGTTACCACTTACTTAGAGCTAATGGTGTGGGAGGCACTGGGCTAAACGTTTTATCAATATATCATCAAAATTACTTTATGCAACAATATGATGATTTATTAATATCCCAATTTTGCAGATGAGGAAACTGAAGCTAGTGTTAAGTAACTTACCCAAGGCTAAAAAGCTAGCAATAATAGCAGAGGTGTGTTACAAATCCTCCTCCTTAACCTTCATGAAACTAATTTATAGCTTTTGTTTCCTCTTGTGTCACATATTCAGCTGTCTAGTGGATCTTGTGGTATCTTAAAGGTTTTACGTTCTGTGATTTTATGAAAGCAAAAGTGCTATCATTTTAGTTTTGTTTTGATAAGTATTATGAATTATTTTTACAGCCCTGGCAATGTTTGTTATTAATTATGCCACAATGTACATAACTGTACAATTCTTTTAGACACTTAAGTGCCTAATCATGAAATACTAGAGCACCACTAAGAAAACAGCAAAATACTATGTATTTGCATTTTCAGTTAGCACGTCCTATAGGCATGTAAGATCTGGCCCTTTTCTGATGAAATTGTTCAATTGTACAAAATGTTCAGTAGAAAAATGAGGTAAGAGATTCAGCTCCAACTCAAATTTGGGATGGTCCTGTTACCTGGTACAGAACGATGACCAGTAAAAAATTGTTTATTCAATGAATAAACTAAAAAGCTAAAAGTAATAAAGATTCTCTGAGTTAATTCTAAACTTAATGTCTTTTAAAAAAAACCCTAATATATCTATCATAATATTTTGAAGTAATTTTCTAACAAGCTTCTTTGTTATATTAAGACCCATTTTCATTGATTCATAATTTATTCTCTCAACAAACATTGATTGATTGCCTACTCTGTGCAGGCACAGTGCTAGTTGCTGACTCAGTAATGGTGGAACATAAGGATAAGCTCTGCCCCCATAAAGCTTAGGTTTCCGTGAGAAAAACAATCAAATACTAAAAAGAACTTACATTTCCACCGATAACAAGTGCTCTGCTTTCATGTGGGCGGTCCTAGGGGAACGGCATGGGGGCGTGTGGTGTGCCTCTTCCATCTGCACACAGTGGAATGCTTAGGACGCTTCACAAGAACACGTGAAGTCCAGCCACAGTCGCCCCACATACTGAAATGCAGCAGCAGTCAAGTATTTAGTTAAGGGGGCCCTTTACATTCAACAAATGATTATTTAGTGCCCTGAATTGTAAGTCAAATTAAATACTATGGGTTCCTACTTTGGGCATTAACACATTTTTCCTTGGCCAATGTAGCAAGGCTCTAAAGAGCGGAATCTAGGTTGTAAGTGATTCTTTTCTTTTTAGGCATTAATGGATTATGGAATCGTGCTTCTTCTTGATGCTGGAAAAACTGTGGCATTCAATACCTTAGTTAATCGTGGACTCATCTATCTAGGACAAGGGCATCACTGTTTCGCATTAGAGGTAAACCTGAACCCACTTGATTTTTCATGCTCACTTCTGAAAACAGTGAACAAGTTTTTCTCACTACCAAATGGCAATATTAATGAGCAATAACTAAACTTTAGCAATAATCATATTGAAATACTTTGACTGACTAATAGAATTTTTGTAAAATACGTGTACTTTTACTTTGTTTTGATTACAGGCAAATAGCCAATATGTTTTTAAAAAAGTTTCTAATTTGATGAAAGTTCAAGGCTATCACTTCCTATCTTGACTATATACAAAATTCAATTATTTAGCAAATAAAATGATGTATGTATTATTTACTTTGCTGTTTGATGCTCTCATTTATAATTTTCCTCATTCTCCACTGAAAATATATCAAACTAAATCCATTTGTTTTGTATAGAGTAGAAAATACCTGCTCAAAATAAGCTGCTGAGAATAATGGGAACAGGCACTCAGGGTTGTAGTAGAAGACAGCATCTCCGTTATATCACAAAGAAACGTGGTTTCTTCGGTTAAAAAATGCATTTCTTTGTAGAACAATTAAACAAAACTTACCATTCTCATTTTTATCTTATTTGTATTGTTTTTTTTAAATTAACTTTGGAGTTAAGATTAAGTGATACAAGACAAATAAAAGTTTGCAGTTGAATATGGTAGTTTTGCTTCTTCTTTGTTTCTGAGGAACCACAACAGAACATTATGTAATGGAATGTTTCCTGATTCTTTTCATCTCCAAAAGTGACTTGTATTATTTTTCTACCTTTGGAGTCAGATTTTGAGGTTCTGCCCTGTAGAATTACTTATTATTTTTGCGGATGGATCATGAGAATGCTCGCTTCATATTACACAGTGTTTTACAAAGTATCATACTTTAAAAAGATATTGGCTTGTAAAAACATGTAATAAATAACTTCAAAATGCAATGGGTATTTAATTTTAAAACGTGCCTTTAACATTTATGTAAAACTTTTTTGTACTGGTTCAATAGAAACTTACCTGGCTACTGGTCTGCAATGTGTTAAGGAAGTGTCTGAGAAACCAGATTCTAGGCAATTTACACTACGATGAAATGTAATTCCAAGAGTTGAACTCCTTTAGGTTTAGGTAATACCATTTGGAATTTCCTCAGAGAGGGAGCTAAGGAATTTCTTTGTTTGGAGTAGGCAAGAAAGCTATGGAACTCTAGGGAACAGTGTTGGGAGGAGAGAAGTGAGGAAAATGGGGGTTGGGAGCCAAAGACTCAGCTGTTGGATAATTAAATGCAGGGCCTGTGTTATCTATAAGGCACATATTTATTTGGTATTTAACATCAACATACCAGGTTCTCAACAGTGCTGTACAATTTATAATTGTAACTTATAGATGAGGAAACTGATATTCAAAAGAGGTTAAATAGTCTTTTATCCAGGAAGTGCTAGGGCATGATTTGATCTCAGGTCTCCCCTGATTCCAAATCCTATGTATTGAAGACGTGGAGATAAATAAGGCAGATTTCCTGTCCTTGAGGAGCTCGTGGTCTATCCCAAATCATTCTTTTTTTTTTTTTTTAAGTATATTTTATTGATTTTTTTTACAGAGAGGAAGGGAGAGAGATAGAGTCAGAAACATCGATGAGAGAGAAACATCGATCAGCTGGGGATGTGCCCGTAACCCAGGTACATGCCCTTGACCGGAATCGAACCTGGGACCCTTCAGTCCACAGGCCGACGCTCTATCCACTGAGCCAAACTGGTTTCGGCTCCAAAATCATTCTTGACCCCTCTCTTTCCTCAGACTCTATATCCAACAGTTCAGTAGACTCTGCCATCAAAGCATATTTTGAATTCAGTCATTTCTCATTTTTGTCACTGTTATCTTCCTAATTCCACCCTCACGCATCTTTCCCCTGGTCTACATCAGGAGCTTCCCAACTGGCCTCTCTGCCTCTGCTCTTGTCCCTGTCTCTACATGCTGTTCTTCAAACAGCCTCAGACAGACCTCTTAAAAACATACTGGTAACGCAGACCACGTTATTCCTCTGCTCAGAACCCTCCAGTGGCTTCCCATCACACTTAGAATAAAATTTGCACTGTTGACTGTGGCCAACAAAGACCCGTCATGATCGATCACTCACTGATCGGACTTCAATGTCAAACATTGTTCTTTTCTGCACTCAGGCTCCTCCACTTTGGCATTTTGCTCTTCCTTGGAAGAGCCAGGCTCCCTTCCTGCCCCGGGGTCCTCACACAAGCTCTTCTCTGTACATAGAACGCTCTCCCTACTAATCTGTGTGTGACTCATGCCCGTCTTTTATTTCAGGTTTTTGCTCCTCAGTCAAACAAACAAACAAAACAAAAGTGTAGATTAATTAAAATAGAATATTAGAAAATTAAAGTAAGTCTGGACAGGGAAAACAAACAGGAAACAGAGGAAAACAGAAGAAAACAAATAATAAGATGGTAGACCTAAATCCAACCATATTAGGAGTGACATTTAGTAGGATGGTAAAAAATAGACCAATTTAGGTAATAAAAACATCAGATCAGAACTTTTTTTAAAAGTCTCTGGCTACAAAAGTCACACTTTAAATATATTGATATAGATAGGAAAAGTAAAAGGTTGGAAAAAATATGCCCTGCAAACACAAATTAAAAGCAAGAAAAAAAAAAGTCTCCTTTTGTAAATAAAAAATTATTCGAAAAATTAAATTAGAAAAATGATAAAGAACCAATGAATAAATATAAGACTGAATAATGGAAGGGCTACATGAAGAAACGGGAGACAGCAGTCTTAACACTTACCCAGGGACATTTTTTAAGTGAGAATGATTAACGAAGAGGTCAAGTGGGATGAGTGCTGACAACATACTAGGTAACTGATCCTTGTATGGCCTTCCTAGGAACCCTTGGTCAGGAAGTAGAGTGCAGCATTTGGACTGGCATTGTTTAGGAAGTTAATTGTTAAGTGGGTTGGATTGAGAACATGTGTTTATCTCTTTGTCCTCTTGAAAACCTACTAGGAAGATAGTAAAGGAATAAAAAAGATATAATTCCACAAGGTTGAAGATAGTAGAAAAGAGATCTTCAGGCACCTAAAACTACCATTCTGTATTCTAATGCCTCTAACTTAAATATGAATGGGCAGCCAAGGATCCTACACTTAAGAGGTAAAATAGAGACTATTTTTTAGGGATGGTGGGAGAAAAGGAGATGTGCGGAGTGCTGGGGTAAGATAGCTAAATTCTATCCTATGTGGGAAGTTAAACATGACAATTCTCATGTTATTTTGAAATTTGAAGGTAAATAGCAGCAAGATGTAAAAACAGTTGTGTTTGGGGAGTGGGCTTCAGGGGCAAGGAGAGGTGGAGCAGGGGATTGCTGCAAGCACCGTCAGTTTTCTAGTGGGATTAGACACCATACACTTGGTACATGGGCTACTTTGATAAGAATAAAAGCAAATAAATAAAAAATGTCTTTCGATGCAATTTACAAATGACAAAATAAAATTGGCCTTCATTAAATGACACAATTACTAGGAAGTTGATGGAATTGGGGGGTGTGGAGACCATGAGTGTTAGCTATGCTTTCAAGGAGATTGGTGGTGACAGAAACTAGAAACACTGGGCCATGTGTAGTTTGTAGCAGGGAAGGTTGAGTGGAAGGCATGTTAGGTCAGGGCATGAAACAAGAATTAAAAATACAGAAGGCAGGAATATGATGGAGCAAGTTTCCAGAGGAGAACGGAAGGAACAAGGTGAAGAGTCTGTCTTCTGACACAAAGACAGTGGCGTGAAGGTCCTTACAAATAAGGAATTTGCTTTGTGTATGAGTGGCTATGTGTGGTTTGTTATTTATGATCTTCATATTAGAAAAAAAATTAATGCAGAAGGGAAAAATCATAACAATTAGCTTTATTCTAAGTAATGAGAATAGTCATCACATGTTTATTGCTGATAATTATACATATCGAGTCAGGTTGACTTTTGTAAGTTGTATCTGATTACAAAACTGAACTTGGTATTCTCAGTCTTTTAAGTTCTCGATCACTCCTCACAAGTTCCAAAATAAATAAATAGGAACGTTTGTAATAAATCTCAATTTCACTAAGTTTGCTTCCACTTTAAAACAGTCCTCTTAGTCTGGCCAGGTTGGCTCAGTTGGTTGAGCATCTTCCTGTGCACCGAAAGGTTGCTGGTTCCATTTCTGGCCAAGGCACATGCCTGGGTTGTGGGTTCGATCCCTGGTTGGGTCATGTTCCGAAAGGAACTTCTCTCTCTCTCTCTCTCTCTCTCTCTCTCTCTCTCTCTCTCTCCCTCTTTCTAAGCATGCCCTCAGGTGAGGATAAAATCAGTAAATAAAACAGTATTCGGGGGATTTATCTGGTAGCATATTTGATTATATTACATTTGATTAGACAATAGATTTCTTATTTTCTCCCAATAATAGTTCCTTTTCGTATCAAAATATACTTCAGGAATCTAAGTGTGATTCCATATCTACAGATTGGTCTCTGACTGAAACCTTCCTCCTCCAATAGGATTCCAGGGACCCTGCTTGACCCTACTACTCCCTCTGCTTCCCCAATATTTGCAGAAAAGTTAGCCAGCTTCCTCCCTCTGCTACAGCCAGGGAAGGTTTGTGGAAGGGGGAGGAGGAAGAGGGAAAATGAGGAGGGACAGGGACAGGGAGGCTGTCTGTTATGGTTAGCTCCTCTCCTTCCTCCAGGGTGGACACCAGAACTCAGACACCGGCCCTCTGAGGCTGGAGAGTGGGCGCCAGCCTCCAGGAGGGGGTTGGGGGAGGGGGGGTCCCTTAGACAGTCCAGAGGAGGTGACAGCACTCTCCTGTTCTAGCTTGGCCACCTGAGGTTACAACCAAAACTGCCAGTGAAGGTGCCTGCGGAAGCAGTCCTTTGGGAAAAGCAGAATCATTGCAGTTTACATGATATTTTATATGTAGATATTCATCTAAATATTGTATTAGTTTCAATTTAGTGCTGTTCTTATTTTGCCTCTGTCCTCGAATGTTTTTGTAGGTCTTTGAAAAGCTGATGCACTTTGGACACTGTCTCTGGAGCCTAATGGAGGACAGTGTTCAGGGCCGCAGAGGCAGGCTCTCTCGCAGACGTTTAATTCTCTTAGAACAACCTCTTTCCCAGGGCCATTCCAGCTAACTTCCGAACTCAAAATCTTGGGGTTTTCCATTGCTCCTTCTCAGGAGGCTTCTAGAATTCTCCCAGAAGTGTGAATTCCAAAGGTAGGAGCAGCCTTAGCTAATCCACAAAAAAGGCCCAATGCATGTCCTTTTCTGGGTCTCGGTGTGTGTTTGCCCTGTAAAGTCCAAGTTTCTCTATAGGAGAATTTCCATTTCTATCTAGATGGGCAAGTCTCTGGTGGTGTAAACTGAGGGGAAAAAATACAATAAAAAGAAAGTAAATGAGGTCTCATTACACACATCAGGGCAAAACCACTGGGAAAGTGCAGACCAGTAGCACAATATTCTGAGTGAGGTTTCAGTTATGGGTTTCCTCTGCTCCATCCGTCCTCACTAGATGTGATACTAAAAGGAAAAAAAAGTTTTAAGATGTCTTTGTTAATGCTGTGTTAAGTATATTCATGGTAGAACACAGCTAGAATAAAGTTTAAGAAAGCGCAAAAGATAATGTTGCAAAACTAACAAAAATGTATGAAACTGTTTTAGGATTTTAAGCAAGCTGCATTGCTGAGCGAGACTAATGTGAACCTTTGTCAAGCTACCGCCTTGTGCTATCACAGGTATGTAATTTAGGTTGCAGTGAAAGCAAGTGGGACCATCTAATGATAATAATAGAAGAATAGGAAGAGAAAAATGTGGAAGTGACAGGGACAAAAATGGGGAGAGACAAAGAATCCCTGCATAGAGGTGGCGAGCACACCTAGGTGTGTCATCAGCACCCTCCTACCTTCTAATAAGGTGTTTTAACCAAGACTGCAAGCAAATACCTGCATCCTGGCATGGGATACCCACTGATTCAAGCCCATTTACTGGGGAAAAAGACCTGAGTGATACACAGAATAAAATCACGCACAGCTTGAAACATCTAAGAATAAAATTAAGTGATCATTTTTGTTCCTAAAATGAAACTAAACTTTAAAAACCCTGTTTCCTACAAGAGAGGGTGATTTCAAAAATTAAATATTTTTTAAAAATTTTGCATTTAGAAAACATATTTCTAAATCTATAACTAATTAAAATAATACCCGTAAACATCTACAAAACACAATAAAGTCTACAAAAATATATTACTTAAGACATTATTACCTGCTTCTGAGATTACTGTAAGAGTAAGTCAAGTTATAGTAGGGGAGAAGAAAACAGTTACATAGGCTAAAATACAGAACATCACTTTATAATTTGTTCTGAGATAATATTACATAGATTTTTACTAATTATAAGTTTTACATTTCTACATATACATTTAACATCTAAAATTAGTTTCTGGTCATTTTGTGTTTAAAAGTATAGAGATTCTGCATGTGTAGATTTTAATGTGAGATAAAATATATTTGGTTAAGTAGTAGTTTACAGTATTATTTTTTAAGACAGAAATAATAGCAATTAATTGGAGGGGAAATTAGGGTAGTTCATAAACTATACAGACTAGGCTGTATAAAAATCCAATTTTGAATTATTTAGGAAATAAATATTTCTTTTTTTCCTTTTTGGAACACAGCACAGCTACATTTCCCTATGAAAGTTAGATTTTTTATTTTATGAACATAATACTGTAATAACTGAAACTTGTGAAGATGTCTTTGGGTTTAAAGGCCTAAATTGGGACCTTTATGTTATATAAACAGCAAAACATAGTCACACCATTTTCTATTTTACTCTAGCAACCTTTGTACAATCCATCTCTTTAAGTAATTGCCATTCTTGAAAAGAGATGGAATAATGATGACTGATGTGTTTGTTTTGGTGGGTGAGTATGGACCAAAAATGTCTGAGGTCATTGCATTCTCTTAAATTAAAAACAGACTCCAAAATTTCTCCCAGACTCATTCCTGTGTTTAGCAACTGAGTCAGTAAATTTCTCTGTGTCTGTTCCCAATCTCTTTCATGAATTGTAATCACTGGATATACTACATGGCGGAGCCTTCTTAAGCTGATACTGCTTTGCAATTCCAAATAACCAACTTATATCAGTTGATTAGAATCTCTATTGTCCTTTAATAAAAGTAGAATTTAAATCACTGGTAAAGCCCTAATAACTGACAGTCCCAATTTCATGTGTTTTGAGTTTTAACAGTTTTACTGAATTTAACAATAAGAAATATTTAGTGATTCATTATATCTATTTCAGGAAAAATATTTTGCTTTTCAAGGTAGTCTGTCTATAACATACTTATATCACAGCAGCACAGTTGGTCAGTATTGGAGATTCATTACTGGTATCTTATAGTGGGGAAAGTAAAAATTTTCCCAATTGGAAAACAATTTTAAAAAGGAATAAATATTTGAAATTTAGGGCTTTGATCTTTGAACTCAGGGAGGTGCAGACTTTTGAAGTACGCCTTTGTATAACTCTGGTTCTTCCTCCTGTGGTTGCTAGGAGACAACATTCCTTAGGCTGAATATCTACTTGTTGCCCAATTTGGCCACAAAGAGTGTTGTGCCACAGTTAATTTTTAGATCCCTTTATGAAAGCCATCGTCATATGAAAAAAAAGTCACAGAGGGAGAACATGATTACGCAGTTACATATCCTAGCCACTTTTTTTTTTTTTTTTTACCTCAGAACATTGATTTTACTATTCTTATGTTTGCATAAAATATTTTTGAAACTTTGACTCTGCAAGCCGCATTCTTTAGTGTGGGGAGGTATTTATGATTTATTTGTACAACTCAGTAGGGCACATCTGGGCACGTATGTGATTAATTTAGAAAATGTGGTGGCCTCCGTCTGTGGCCCAGACTGCAAGCTCAGCTCACAGTCCGGACTGAAGGATGGGCGCTGATGAGAAGACGCACCTCTGTCAGTGATCACATTATTTATACAAACACATCTTATTTTAGAAAATCAAATTTAATATACTTTTATATTTGTGGTAACTGATACCTAAGACTTTTATGTATTGATGAACATGTATCCTGACATTATACATTTTTTCATTGCTAACTGCCATGTGATCATTTAACAAGAGCTTCAATCTACAGGACACTGTGATGTACTCATCTTCAGAAACATGAAATTGCTGTTTCTATTATGGCACCTGCATCATTTTTTCCGTGTTGATGTGGGGAGCTGGGTGTCTCTGGCTTTGACACTGTCACTTCCCCTGGACTTGATTTTTAGTTGTCACCTGCTTTGAAGTGTTGGTAGGTGATTGTCAAGGTTCCTTTCCATGTTAAAGTTTAATAATTATTTACTTAGTTGAAACAGACTAGATGCTCATTACATGCTAGTGCTGATAACTAGATAGGTATAGAAAAATGGCTTTCTCCAGGCTAATTGAGATTAAATGTAATTATTAGATATGCATATGAGATGGAAAAGTGACTCCTTTATGAAACATATTTGATTCCCTTATCAGCCCTCACCCGTACCACAAGAGAATAAATAGGGAAGAAAAACTGAGTTATTATTTAGTTAAATATATATTAATTATTTAAATATATATATATTTAATTTCTTTATTGGTTAGGGTATTACAAATGTGTCCTCATCCCCCCATTAAACCCCTCCCCCCCACTCATGCTGTCATCACCCTGTTGTCTGTGTCCATTGGTTTGGCTTATATGCATGCATACAAGTCCTTTGGTTGATCTCTTCCCCTCACCACCACCTCCCCTGCCTTCCCTCTGAGGATTGATAGTCTGATCGCTGTTTCTCTGTCTTTGGGTCTGTCCCTGTTCATTAGTCTATGTTGTTCTCTATATTCCACAAATGAGTGAGATCATGTGGTATTTATCTTTCTTTGACTGGCTTATTTCACTTAGCATAATAGTTAAATATTTTTACAAATTAATAAATAAAATGCATTTTTCTTCTTTTCTCTTGGTGTCCAAAAAGAAAGGGCCTATCTTTATAGATCTGAAGTAAGGACTCCCATGTATAACATTTTGGTTCCTTTTGTTGTATAAGGAAATATTAAATACATATAAATTTATTATAATCTGCTTTAAATAGTGTATTCCATTTATATACCTTCACCCCCCCATCCCCATATTGGCCACAGATAGCAATTAAAAACAGGTTCAGGAATGCCATGCAGCCCTTTGTAATTCTGAAAAAAGAACTCTAGAATATTATCCCAGCATATTCTGCTATGAAAATGGCTCTTACCTCCCTTTTTCCCTTTTACCAGAATCTTCAAAAACCCCTTCAGCCTTTCTGAGGTCATATGGACTCATGTTCTTACTTCCCATGATGGATAGACAATAAAAGTGAAAAATATTTTGTAAGGGTTAATGTAAATCTTTATGAAAATTTTATATACAGGAAAGTACTTAGGTAACTCAACAGAAAGCATAAATAATTTTATTTATTTTCAGAAACAAAGAGTTTGCAGAAGCTGTCACTTTCTTCACATTGGCTCTTAGTATTAATCCCTGTTTTGTGGACGCTTACATTGGACGGGGAAATTCTTACATGGAATATGGTCACGATGAAGGTGTCAAAGAAGCACAGAAGGACTTTCTGAAAGCGCTGCATTACAATCCAACATGCACAAAAGCCAGAATTTCATTAGGTTATAATTTGCAGGTAATATTACATAAGACACTTTGGGCCACGGAAGTGTTACCAGTGGGGAGAGGTCCTCATTTCTGCCAGTTGCTGGTAAGAGTGGGTTTCTTGCAATATCCTGAGAAAAAGGGTTTTCTCAGACTTGCACGGAGAACAAGTAATTTCTTATTTGCATGGAATTAAATCCCTGAGTTTCCAAGGTGCCCTCTCCATCAGTCCTGCCATAGTAGCATAGCTTTGATTTCAGCAGAGTTGAAATCAGACCCAGTGTCCAGATGTCCAGGGTTTCCATCTATGTCTGCACACTCCAGCCCAGCACCAGGCTAACTTGACTTGTGCTCCCTGCTGCAGTCCATTAGTCCATTGCCTGCGGGGTCCACATGACCATGGACCTATGGGCGAATGCAAGAGGGTCAAGAGTGAGCCAAGAGCAACAAGAGAGCAAACTCCTTTGTTTAGGGTATTATGTGTTCCCAAATTTTCTTGTGCTTGCAGTGGCTCTGCCTATTCTGGCCAATAATCTCTGTTTCTAGGTTTGACTGACAGGCAAGTACCTTCCCTATATCACCCCAACTTCATTGGGCTTGCATCTATCTCCCTTTGTTGGCCGTCTTCCCCTAGTGATCTGGGGGGAATGGGCCAGTGGTTCCCTGGGAGTGTGAAATTGCACCTTTCTGGTGAAGCTGTACAGTGACATGCATGTCTCACCTCCTTTTTTTGTGCTTCTCCTATCCTATATAATAAAAGGGTAATATGCAAACTGACCCTAACAGCAGAACGACTGGGAATGACTGGTCACTATGACACACACTGACCACCAGGGGGCAGACGCTCAAGGCAGGAGCTGCCCTCTGGTGGTCAGTGCACTCCCACAGGGGGAGCTCTGCTCAGCCACAAGCCAGGCTGATGGCTGCCAGCATAGCGGTGGTGGTGGGAGCCTCTCCCGCCTCCTCAGCAGCGCTAAGGATGTCCGACTGCAGCTTAGGCCTGCTCCCTGCTGGCAAATGGACATCCCCCGAGGGCTCCCAGGCTGCCAGAGGGATGTCTGACTGCCAGCTTAGGCCAGGTCCCCTGGGGAGCATGCCTAAGCCAGCAGGTGGACATCTCCCGAGGGGTCCCATACTGCGAGAGGGCACAGGCCGGGCTGAGGGACCCCCCCCTCCACCCGCAAGTACACAAATTTTTGTGATTGGGCCTCTAGTCATTTTTATTTTTTTAAAATATATATTTTATTGATTTTTTACAGAGAGGAAGGGAGAGGGATAGAGAGTTAGAAACATCGATGAGAGAGAAACATCGATCAGCTGCCTCCTGCACACTCCATACTGGGTATGTGCCCGCAACCAAGGTACATGCCCTTCACTGGAATCGAACCTGGGACCCTTGAGTCTGCAGGCCGACACTCTATCCACTGAGCAAAACCAGTTGGGGCAGGCCTCTAGTTATTAATAGAACAATAGCAAAAGCACCTTTTGGACAAGAATGAAAATATATTTGACTTTTTACTGGTGATGGGGATACCTGCTCTTTCTTTGGTTAGGAACATTTTACCTTTCTCTTACTATTAGTGTCCACAGCAGCAGTAGGAAGCAGTTTCTCAACAACCCTGCCTGGGGAACCCATCTGGGGGCTTGGTATACTAGTGAAATGAGGATCTTTTGAATCTGGTTCCTTTAACACCTTTACCCCTTTCTACCTCACCCCACATTTATAGACAACTTTTAAAATTTGCCTGATGAGCTTCACATATAAGAACCTGGCCAGCACTTGTTTCACTAGCTCATATCTGGACTTTCATAACTTCTCTCCTATTGAATTAGTGGAAAGCTAAAGGGAATAAACAATGTATGAAAGTTTTGAAGTGGACTCCAGCCATGCAATGGGTCAGGCAACCATTGTATAGGGACTTCTGAATTTAGGGCATCTTCCAAATGGCAGTGAATTAGAACATACTGGGAAGGCAAGACACCCGGCATTTGTCCTTCCAGCAAGATGGAAGAGTGCTACTCTGTGTGAGGCCAAGCAGCTCTCTGAGTGCTTTTTGGGACACTCTGTCCTGACCCGTGCACTCAAAAAGTTCTTTGCACTAATAAAATATGTTTACTGTGAGAAATGCTCACCTGTCCGAATTCAGATAACGGCCGCAGAGACAGAAGTATGGCAAAAGTGAGACTTTTTAAATTTTATTTTATTGTTTAAAGTATTACAGATAGCACTACATATGTCTCCTTTTTTTCCCCATTGACCTTCCCCCGGCTTCCTCTACCCAACCCCCCCCCCCCCCCAGTGTCTTGTGTCCATTGGTTATGATTATATGCATGCATACAAGTGCTTTGGTTGATCTCTTACCTCCCCCCCCCCCAACACTCCCCAGCCTTCCTGCTATAATTTGATAGTCTGTTGGATGCTTTGCCTCTGTATCTATCTTTTTGTTCATCAGGTTATAATGTTCTTTATAAAGAACACGAGACTTTTAATATGTCCATGAGAGCGGGTGTTCATTGCTATTGTATTGGTACACTTGGGGCAGCCAACACAGTCTATTTATTCAGTCTCCCCTCCAGTTCCTCATTGGCTGAGTACTATGGGGTCACCTGTTTCCTCATACATCGCCTAGGTCTTGCTATCTTCCACTGGACCATTTAAAAAATTGGATTGAGGCCCTCTCTAGCCGCCTCCATCTCCCCCTGTCTAGCCGAGGCGGGCACTGGGGGGGGGGGGGGGGGCGGGGGGGGGGGTGGTGTGTGGGACAGAGGTTTTCCACCATGAAGTTGGCCCACATACACAGTTCTTTGTTCCTATATCCTCCTTCCTCCTCCCTGCGTTCTGTTTGACCTGGGGAAATTCAGCAAATTCCATCAAAACCTGACCATGCTGGAGATGGTCACAGAGGTCCATCTCCTACAGAGTGGCCTCCTTGAAATAAAGGGCTGAAAGTGCTGTATTCTCCATGGAAAGGAACTAAGTAATCTTAAATTCTCTTTTTATCCTTTTAATTTCAAAAATTTAAACACTCGGCAAAAAAGTATATTCAAATATTGTAAATTGCAGAAATTTCTTTTAAAATGCAATTAAAGTTGATTTTTTTTTCATTTAAAAATAAGTGAGTTTGGCTGGTTTAAGATTACTAATATTGAAAGTGGTTGTTGGGATTGGTGGTTATAGTGAAATATTCCTAAATTCTTCTTAATAAGGGAAATAAGCTTGCCTTCTAAGAATTAAACATAAAATTGGCCATTATTGGATCACAGTAGAAACTTGCAAAGTCAATTTAAAGAGATATACATGATGACTACCAAAGCATCTAAAGCTGACTGTAACCCAGTGGAATGAGTTATCATCATTTATTGCATTTAATAAGCATTTAGTGAGCACATAGTATAGGAAAGAACTGATCTAGGCCTAGGAATAGAGTCATGAACAAACTATACTTGGTTCTTCTTGGAGTTTACTATCTAGTGGAGAGATGAGCATCAAGTAGTCATATGATTTGTTATTTAGTTATATGCATGACTAGTGCAACAAAGGAAAAAGTTGGGTTTTGGAACATTTATAGCAAGGAAACCAAGTTTTTAGGAGTAAAGGAGGGCTTGTAAAGAAATTAACATTTAAATTGAAGTGTGAAATACTAGTAATTAATCAGGCATAGGAGTTGGGGGTAGGACACAGTGTTAGGATAGCGAAAGAGTTGGAGGGCACAGGGAATGGAATGTTAGGGATTGTGGGGAGTGATGTGAGGTGAGACTAGAGAATTGAATAATAACTGGAGGCGAAGGCCTTGCCAGTAAATTAAAAATGTGAGTATCACTAACTAGAGCAGTAACATTCGATTCATGTTTTATGAAGATGTCACTGGATGCAGATCAACATGGAAAAGGATTAAAGAAAACATTAGTCTGAGGAAGGATTGAATCTGGAAAGGAAGGACTGAAGGAGAGTTCAAATCCTCCTCAGGGGACAGTGATCATTTGTTCAGTAAATACAGTTTTCCTTACTGTGTGCTTAGCACTAGAGTTATGGAAGTGAGCAAAACAGATGTTGTCAGGAGCTGATGACAGATATAATCCTACTGTGAGGCTGTTTGCAGCTTAATATTCTAATAACTTAATCTCAGTTTGCCTGATTCCTTGTTATGAAATGAATTTGTAATGGTTGTGGTGAATTTCACATAATTTGCCAAGAGGGAGAAGATTTGCTGGTTAAAGAACAGTGTCTTATTAGTTATATCTGACTAGTTATATGCCTTATTAGTTTTATGCAAGAGTCACTGGGCTCATCTTGGTTAATGTGAGTCAGCTTCTGAGATTCGGGCCAGTGGGTGTTTGAGCTCATGGGAATACTTGTAAGGGACAGGCCCTGGACCATGTTGAATTCATCAACTCACTGCCTTCCCGCAGGGAGGTATTTAGTTGCCAGTTGGTCTTCTCTAGGAAATATTCTGACACCATTCTATGCACAACATCCCTCTCCTGACCTTTTTTCTTGTTTTCCAGTTGTCACTAAGGTTAGTATAAATAGATGCTTCATAGATTTGCATGCATTTTCCATGGAATATGTATAGTGATCCTAAAATTCCAGGTGCTTGTACAATTTATCAAAATAGGTTTTACACCAGTAGTTTATGCATTTATTTATTCAACACATATTTATTTTATTATGTATATTATGCATAACCAGAGATCCAATGCCAAGCAAATAAATACAATTTCTGCCTGTGTATGCAGAGCTCAATTTTGTGGTGATTGTCCAAAGCATATGTGTTTCACATGGTGGCTGTGATTTTATGTTGTCCAAGATTGGTATGAAATGACTCTATTAGATTTATTTTAATTAATTAAAAATTCGGTGTAAATACTCAGAGGTAATTATAGCCTACTTTTTGTTTAAAATATCTTACATTTAGCACTGTATAAATATATGCTTTCTAAAGGTTTTATTTGATTAAGTTAGAATCAAATATTTGTCATGTTATGGATAATTTCCTACTTCATGTAAATGGAAAATTATTTTAGGCCCAAGAAAAATTCCAGAAAGCTTGGAACCACTTTACCATTGCCATAGAAGTTGATCCAAAGAGCTACCTAGCCTATGAAGGAAGAGCTGTGGTCTGTCTTCAGATGGGTAATAACTTTGCTGCAATACAGGATATTAACATTGCCATTAAGGTAAAAATCCACTTAGATTGTGTTATAATTAGCATAAATTAACACCATCAATGAATAGGGTTAAGTAAAATATTCTGTTACGTTTTAAAGTGATTTGTAGAGAAAATAATATATGTATTTTGTTCCAAGAGATTCCTAAAGAATTATTATGGCTTGCAAGTTCTATAACCTGAATACATTTAAAATTAAAAAAAAAAATCCTGGTAAATGTTGATTCTCTCAGTAAATGCAATTTATAGTTTTATGGCGGCAATATTATTTTGTAATAAAAAATGAATGCAAAAAAAATAATATTCTGGGTTTGAAGGAACTACAGGAAGAATAATGTAATTCCCCAGGTTCTTCTGTAGTGAAAAGGCAAATAAATACCTCAGGTTTTATATACAATGAAAGAAAATCTTCCTCTTTATTTTCTAGATTTTTGGATTCTGTTTCTGTTGCTTCGGGTAGATGTTGTAATCTTTGAGGTGAGAAAAAGGGAAGACCTGAAAGATCATTGCTGCTGCTTAGAACAAATAAACATGTTAACTATTTAATTTCTTTTCCAGCTTTAACAGAGCTAAGCAGATAAGCTTTCCCCCATGTTCTTTGGAAAGGAACTGAGTAAAGCACTAAGATTATTTATTTTATTATAACCAAAATCAACAAAGTGTTGACATTGAACCAACTTCATACTGAGACCTCTCACAAAATATTTGCTCTAATAGGGCTTCATCTGAACTATAAAGTTACTAGCTTCCTACAAGTAGATTTCATAACGTTCTTTTTTGCAGATATGAAATCAGAGATAAATACTATTCTCAGATGCTAAACACTCATACTATTAAATTGCAGATCAATATTACAGCAGAATTCTTAACAAATCGTGGTGTGATTCATGAGTTTATGGGCCAGCAACAAAATGCAATGAGAGACTATCAAGCAGCAATTTCTTTAAACCCTACATACGCACTGGCTTACTTTAATGCAGGAAATATCTACTTTCACCACAGGCAGTTTTCCCAGGTAATGTGAGTTTTCCTTAACATTTTCTTTTTACATTAAATGCTTTTTTTGTTATATATAGTTTTAAAATTTAGTCCTTATATCCTAGGCTAATCATTCATTAGTTCTTTTTTAAACAAATGTCCTTCGTAAGAATGTTTATAATTAATTAAATGTTTAACCTCTCTGGATTTATTTCCCTCATTATAACCATCCATTCAACATTTGTCCAGCAAACATTATTTTGGACTTACCAAAGTGTCTTGCTATCCATTCTATATCTTTTTGAGTCAGAAGCTAATCATTTATTGTCACCTTTTCATTTCTATTGTAATAAATTATTATGGTTATGGCTTTTCTCCAAGTACTGCTTTTAGCAGTATCCTACATATTTTGGTCTTTGAAGTTTTAATTTTTGTTTTCCCAAAATTTTGCACTTGTAATTTTATTTCCCCTTTGACTCAATAATAAATTAATAAGGCATTTGAAATGTCCATATAGACAGACTTTTATATTTTCTAGTTTGGGTTCTTATTGAGTTTTTTAATGTGGTCTAATATACGGCAAATATTCGAAAACATTAAAGGGTTCTTTTCAAAGAAGTATAAGATATACCTTATTAATTATATTTTTAATTAGTCAATATCCATTCTTCTCTTTTTTTCATTTGGTTGACCTTGGACTGAGAAAGGTTTTTTGGTTTGGTTCTATATAGTTTTTGATATTTCTTGTAATTTATGCTTTATGAAAATTGCTGCTGCATTATTTCTTGTATAGATATTAATACATATTATATATGCAATATATATTGTAACCTTCAGCATTATAAATGTCCTTCTTTGTTTTTTAAAGCTCTTTAGAATAAATCAGATCTGACCTCTGATTCCATTTGGTTTGCTTTTGCCTGGTATTTCTTTGTCCTTCCTTTTATTTTCAACATTTAGAATTTTTTGTTTAAGATGTGTTTCTTGCCGAAACCGGTTTGGCTCAGTGGACAGAGCGTCGGCCTGCGGACTGAAAACTCCCCGGTTCAATTCCAGTCAAGGGCATGTACCTGGGTTGCTGGCACATCCCCAGTAGGAGATGTGCAGGAGGCAGCTGATCGATGTTTCTCTCTCATCGATGTTTCTAACTCTCTATCTCTCTCCCTTCCTCTCTGTAAAAAATCAATAAAATATATTTAAAAAAAAAAAAAAAGATGTGTCTCTTTTGTGTAACATAGAGTTGCATTTTGCTTGGGGGCGGGCTGAACAGGGTTAATGGGGGCAAAGGGATACTTACGTAATACTTTCAACAATAAGGAATTATTTTTAAAAAAGAAAAAAAAGCCAATTTGAATGTAATTATCTTTTAATAGGTGGGTTAAGCCCATTTTCATTTTGGCATAATCAGTATGTTTGTTTTTGTTCTGTTATTTCTGCTTTCATGTATTTTAGAAGAATTTTGTTCTGTGGTCTGTTTAATTTTTTTCAGTTTTTCTGATATTGAGAAAATTTACAGGTTTGTCCTAGTGGCTGCCTTTATAATAGTAGTTTTTAGAAATAGTACCCTAATTTCCTTGTATTTTTAGTTTCTCTACTATGAACAACAATAAATTACTCTCCCTCTCATCTATTATTCAATTTTACTTAAAGTATTCTCTTTTAAATTTGTTTTCTATTTGTATTCTTAAATATGCTTGAGTTTATTGTATCAGCTTACTATCCACTGTCACTGTTATCCCATATTCTTGTGAGTTTCATAATTCCTATACTCCCAAGGGATTTAATATTTGCATATTATTTTGTTACTCTTATTTCAAATTTTCATCTTAGTTCTCCAGTTAAGTATGTTCAATTCACATTACCAGATTTTTTGCCAGTTGCCATCCCAACCAATTATTTCTTGGTTGTCTGAAATTGGTCCCTTAATGGAGTCCTGAGAAAGGGCTCATGCGAACAATATTCCTTGGATGTTTTCATGTTCATCACTGTTTGCCTCTAGCCTTTATATCTTAAGGAGACATGTCTGGGTTTAAAACCCTTGGCCTCTATTTTTTCCCTTGAGTATCTTGTGTTGTTTCACTGTTTTCTGATATTGTAGGTTGATGTCAAGAAGCTGAATACAATTCCATTTTTGTTATTTGTGACTTTTTTTTTTTTTTTTGGTTAGGATAACCAAATGTTTTTAATGAAAAGTTTCAACAATGCACGCCTTAGAGTTGACCATTGGTGTCAAAGTTAATAAGCACACAGTATGTGGTTTCAATCTGTAGATTTCAGAAAAGTTTTGTTGAATTCAGTGAAAAATATTTTTTCTGTTTCGTGGTTTTGATTTTCTTCATTGGGCAACTCTATCTTCTGTCCTTTAGCTTCTATATATCAAGTGTTTTTCTCATTTCTTAAACCTCTTAATTTCTTTTTCATGTTTGTTGCCTTCTTCACTGTGTTTTTTGAGATATTTATTGTCCCCTTGTAGACCTTAGAATTCAAGTTCTCTTTAGATTTTCGTTTGTTTGTTTGTTTGTTTGTTTTTGTAGTTCCATATTTCCATGTCAGACCTTATTGGCCATAACTTTTCTGAGATCCTTTGTTTCTGAATTACTTCTTTCTTAAATGGAATTGCTTTTATAATGAATTTTTTCTAGTTCATTTTGAAATGCTACGTTATAATCTTTAATCTAGACTGTAGCAGTACTTTTTTTCTGGTGAGTTTTTACTTTCAAAAAATTAAATTACTTTCATGGTTGTTTTTGCCATGAAGGCAGGTGAATTACTTTTCTGTTACTCATATTTGAATGTAAAAATTATTTTCCTTTTCTAGCAGCAGAGGTTCTTGTGGGAAATAGCCTATCTCGGTTTGGAAGGCTATCACAAGGTCTGTGTTTCTCTGAGCTTTTCACAGCCCTTGCCTTCTACAATAATGCACTCATTTAAAAAGTTGTTTTTATTGCCTGCATTTTTTGAGACCTGTCACCTTTATATTCTCCTTCACCACTCAAAACCGTCACCACATTTCTTTTTTAAAAAAATATATTTTTATTGCTTTCAGAGAGGATGGGAGAGGGAGTGAGAGAGATAGAAACATCAATGATGAGAGTCATTTATTGGCTGCCTTCTGCACGCCCCCTACTGGTGATTGAGCCTGCAACCCAGGCATGTACCCTTGACCAGAATTGAACCTGGGACCCTTCACTCCACAGGCTGATGCTCTTTCCACTAAGCCAAACCGGCTAGCACTCACCACACTTCTTAATAAAACAAACTTTGAGGCTTTCATGTGTGAAGAGGCTATGGTTCTTATCTATATTTCACTGAAAAAATTCACCAAATATTTCCTGTTTCCACTTAGCTTCTTTCAATCTCCACATATTTATGATGTACCTGCCATGTGATAGGCATTTATAAATGCCCTGAGGATACAGAAGTAAACAAGGTATAAAAGGATTCTCTTATGATCTAGCTTACATTTTATTGGAGGGAGAAATATAAAATAAATAAGAAGATATTTGAAGTGATATATGCCTAATACAGTCTCACATAAGCATTATTACACCAGTATTAGCATATCTGTGAGACTATATAAGATTACCTGGTAACTAGTATAGATGGAGAGAAAGGGTTTAAGGAGCAAGTCCTGGGTAGCACCAATGTTTAGAAATGAAGCGGAAAGGAGAGGCCGGAAAGTAGACTGAGGCAGGAGCATCCAGCCAGGATGAGCAGGAGAGCATATCACTCTCAAGCATAAGTGTTCTGAGAAGGGAAAAGTGTCCTGTGTCAAATGCTGCTGAGGTGTCAAGGACAAGGAGGATGGAAGAGATCACTGAGGACTTTGGCAAGAACACTGTTGGAACAGCAGTGCAGCAGAGGCTTGAGTGGGAAGGGTTGGGGAGAAAACGTGAGGTGAAGAATTAGGGACCATTCCGCTGGTTCAAGACATTCTTCTGTGAAGAGTAGTGAAATGGGAGTAGTAGCTAGAGTGGGTTAAGAAGTGTTGTTGTTGTTTTTCAGATGAGGGCTAATTGATTCATGCTTCTATAATAACGAGAAGGGTCTAGGACCGTGGTTGGCAAACTGCGGCTCGCGAGCCACATGCGGCTCTTTGGCCCATTGAGTGTGGCTCTTCCTAAGCCTTAGGAGAACCCTAATTAAGTTAATAACAATGTACTTACCTATATAGTTTTAAGTCTAAAAAATTTGGCTCTCAAAAGAAATTTCAATCATTGTACTGTTGATATTTGGCTCTGTTGACTAATGAGTTTGCCGACCACTGATGTAGACTTTAGGATAAAGGTAGAAGTTATTGATGCAGGAGAGAGTGGCAGGGACAATTAGGATCAAAACCTTTGAGAATTTGATGGGGTTAGAGTTTGGAAGTTGCAGGGGTAGCCTTTGCTTGGAGCAGGATGCATGACGCATTATGTCATAAGGGAAGGCAGAGAGGGCACAGCTGAATATAGTTTGGTAAATATTGATAGTAGGCATTCCTACTGGTTATATTTCCTCCATTAAATACAAGCATCAGTTGGCAGTTGCGGGTGGACAGTTAAAAAGAGAAATGGGGTGGCTAGGAGTTTGGTAGAGAAAATGTGAAATGCTTGTGTTAGAGAGTGGTAGGGTGTTCACACTAGGGAAGTGCAGCAGAAAAGATTAAGTTCTCTTTTTGTCTTTCAGTGCACAATTCTTTTTTTTCTCTTTAAAATTTCTTCAATTACAGATGACAATATTTTTATTAGCTGTAGGTGTATAGCATAATGGTTAGACATTTATATAATTTAAGAAGCAATCCCCGCATCTGGCACCATCCATTGTTATCAGACAACATTAAGCTGTCATTTGAGGTTTATGGTCATGAATTTAAAATGAGATCTTGACTCTGCTGATTTGTATACAATTCTTTCTATACAGATTCAATGCTACTTTGTGTCACTCCACACTTGTTTCTGTATGTTGATCTCTTATCTACTCACTCCAATTAGATTGTAAACTTGTAGGGCCAGGAATCAAAACCCTTCTTTTTCTCCCTAGATTTCCTTACTCAGAAAGCTTGTCTGTACCCGTGGTTTAGACTGCATGTCAGCCTCCACCTTTCTTCTGAGCTCCTAACCCATATTTATCACCAGTTGCTAAATCTGGATATTTTACAAGTGCATTAGGGCCAAAACAGAATTTCTATATCCTCTACCCTCCGTCCAGTGGTTCTTCATATAAATCTTCTCTCAATTTAAAGTCACCCTAGTAAAAACACCAGCGTCAACCATGGCTTTCTCTTCCTCTTCTCCTTAATCTAATCCGGTCAGTTTTGCTCCCCCTTGCTCCCAAGACTTATCCCTTTCATTCTGTGTCTTCTGACATTGCCTTGGTTTAGCTCTTATTCTTCCCAAGTTAGAGCATGACCCTGAACAGCTTGCTGATCCCTGTGATGAGCCTGGTTGACCTCAGTGGTGAATCTAGGTGCTTGGACAGAGAATTGTTAAAAGTCTAATTCTTTAAGGCATGAATGAGACTTGTAGCTGAGATCTCAGTGGACAGCTGGGCAGCTAATATTTCCCTAGGCTGACAAGCCAGAGTCAATTGATTTAAACTTCATCAAACTCAGACCACTCTCTGGCTAGGTCCTAACAATGTTTCTTTGCACCATGGAGTTAGTTAATGAGACGAAGACCACTAAAATGCCCAGAGCAATTTTCTGTTACCTTAAATGTTTAAGATCCACATGAGAAGGAGACCTTTACATTTTAAACATATTTGTCATTAATAATTCTGGGCATCATGTATGACACTTTTCAGTTAGATCTGAAGTGTAGTTTGATAAATATTTTTTAATATGGCTCTTTCTTAAAAACTGGGGGATACATTTGCTGGGCAAATATTTTATCTAAAATGTATGTTGCCCTCTGTCTTGATGTATTGGATGATTGGGCTTTATTAAAGACAAGCAGACTTTTTAATATAATCATTCAGCTATATTACTATGCTCCAGGCCTCTTACCTTTGTTTCTGACTGGAAAGATTTATGGTCAGGAGAAAGGGTCCTTCAACAGAGCAAATAATCTCTAGAGGGTTAAAACATGTATGCATTTTGACAACTTTAATCATTAATTAGTGACTTAATGCTTTTAAACCACTTTTGGATGAGCTATGTGTATGCATCATGAACTACAGGTGACCTTAAAAAATAATTGGATCTGCTTTCTAATTAATTACAGTTATAAGGGCATTAGAACAATTGTTAAAAAATCAAGGCCATCCATTGTGGTTGGTGTTTTTGGCCTCTGATTCATAGTTAATATTTTTATACTTCAAAAGTCCTATTTGAATGTATAGGCTTTCATATCTCTCTATATAAAAGCCTACTATGCTGAGTGTCTGCCTGATTGGTCAACCATTCAGTTGACTGCTCCACCAGCCGTTAAGACACGTACTGGCCACCTAGGGGCAGACACTCTGACTGGTAGGTTAGCTTGTTGCTGGGGTCCGGCCAATTGAGACTGGGTGAGATGGGCCGGACATGATCTGGAGCCCTCCCACAGTCTCTCCCCAGCCGGCCAACCTCCTGTGGTTCCTTCCTGGATGGCCAACCCTGATTGGCCCTGATGGGGACTGGGCAAGATGGGCTGGGCACGCCCTGGAGCCAACCTCCTGCAGTCCCTCCTGGGCCTCTAAAATATTTCTTCCAATTAATTTCCTTTCAATGTGCACAGATTCATGCACCAGGCCTCTATTTTTAAATAATATATTTTGGAAATTTTAATAGAAAGGTAGATTGTTCAAAGTTATGTACATATTGTGTTTTACTAAATTCTATTATTTTTAGCTGTGGCAGGCATTTATTCCTTCCTGACTGAAGTCCTGCTTTGGTGATGTACAACTGTGTCACCTTTATTAATCATCTATCAGTGAATTAGGGTGAAGCCTAAATTGCTTTTGTTGTTGTTGTTAATCCTCACCTGAGGATATTTTTGCCATTTATTTTCAGAGAGAGTAGAAGAGAGAGAAGGGGGTGGGCAGGAGAAACATTGATTCAAGAGAGACACATAGATTGGTTGCCTCCTGCACATGCCTTGACTGGGAATGGAACCTGAGACCTTTTGGTGTGTGGGCTGACACTGTAACACAGGCCAGGGCCTAAGTTGCTTTTTGAAGGAAGTTTTATCCCTGCTCAGAGTTGTTCCCTTGCATAATTTCTGATGATTGTGAGTCCAGCTTTCTGTTCAGGAGTAAACTCTCTTTAAGCTCTTCACAGGTGGCCAGATCTGTTGCCATCTTAACATCCTCAATTGCACTTAACTGCAGCATAGAAGAGTTGCCATTCTGGGATGAGATGGGTTACAAAATCTTGATCTACTTGCCTCTCAAAAGTCATAGGCAGCCAAATTTCATGGAGTATTGCCTGAAGACTATGATGTATCTTCATTATAGACACTGGGAAAAATGTTATCTATCTATCTATATAAAAGGCTAATATGCAAAGTGTCCCTTTGGGAGTTTGATCGCTCGCTATGGTGTACGCTGATCACCAGGGGGCAAGGCGGAAGGAAGGAAAGCTGCAGCCAGGGAAGGGAGACCCTGGCCAGCAGCTGGCAAAGAGAGGTGCCGGCCAGCAGCCAGAAGGCCCCAATCTGCCCTGATCGCTAGCCAGGCCTAGGAACCTTACCTATGCACAAATTTTGTGCACCGAGCCTCTAGTCCTATACTAATAAAAGACAAACATGCAAATTGACCGTACTCTCGCTATGCCTTAAGCCAGGCCCACCAGCCAATCAGAGCAACTATATGCAAATTAACCCAACCAAGATGGCAGCCGGCAGCCACGGAGCTGGAGTGAGCAGGAGGCTTGCATGCTCCAGTGATGGAGGAAGCCAAGGTTCCCTGCCTGCCGCAGCCCGGGTCTGAGCTCCACTGAAAGCAACAAAGTTTCAATTATAGAAGGTAAACAAACCTCAGATACCTGCTTTCAGCCAGCCATGGCCACTGAGCTGGAGCAAACAGGAGTGGGTTGCCCCTGGTGATGGAGGAATCCAAGCTTTCCCCAGGCCTCCACTAAAGGCAATAAAGTTTCAATTATAGAAGGTAAATAAATCCCTGAATAAAAAAGAAAAAAAGAGCCGAAACCGGTTTGGCTCAGTGGATAGAGCGTCGGCCTGCGGACTGAGAGGTTCCAGGTTCGATTCCAGTCAAGGGCATGTACCTGGGTTACGGGCATATCCCCAGTGGGAGATGTGCAGGAGGCAGCTGATCGATGTTTCTCTCTCATCGATGTTTCTAACTCTCTATCTCTCTCCCTTCCTCTCTGTAAAAAATCAATAAAATATATTTTTATAAAAAAAAAAAAAAAAAGAAAAAATGAAAAAAAGGAGAGGCTGGGAGCTTATGTCACCAGGGTGCTTGGCCAGCCTGAAAACAGCCCTCAGCCCCTCACCCAGACTGGCCAGGAACCCCAGTGGGGACCCCCCACCCTAAAGAGGGTGTGGCGAGCCTGAAAATAGCCATCAGCCCCTCACCCAGGCTGGCCAAACCTCCATGGGGTAAGGGTCCCACTGGAGTGGACATCCTCCGAGGGGTCCCACACTGCAAGAGGGCACAGGCCGGGCTGAGAGACCCCCTGAGTGCACAAATTTTTGTGCACCGGGCCTCTAGTCAACACTAATAAAAGAGAAAAATGGTAATTGGCGTACGAGCTACCCTTTTCATTGGCTAATCAGGGCTATATGCAAATTAACTGCCAACTGAGATGGCAGTTAACTGCCAACAAGATGGCGGTTAATTTGCATACGTAGGCACAATGCAGGGAGGCCAAAGGGAAAGCAGGAAGAAGCCCCCTGCCACTGACAGTGATCAGAAACCCAGGGGGGAGCTAAGAGCTGGGGGGCAGGGCAAAGGTGGCCCTGGGCCGCCTTTGCCCTGCCCCCCAGCCATGATCAGAGAATCAGGTGCCTTTTCCGCCCTGGCCAGTGATAGCAGGAAGTAGGGGTGGAGCCAGCGATGGGCGCTGGGCACGGTTGAAGCTGGTAGTCCCAGGAGCTAGGGGTCCTTTGCCTGGGCCTAAAGCGAAGCCCACGATCCTGGGGCCGCTGCAGCTGCGGGTCCCCGCTGCCCGGGTCGAACGCCTAGGCCAGAGGCATCAGGCCTGGGCAAGGGGCCGATCCTGCGATTGGAGGGTGATGGGGGTCAACGCCTGAGGGCTCCCAGTATGTGAGAGGGGGCAGGCTGGGCTGAGGGACACCCCCCCACACACACACCCAGTGCACGGGGATCAGCGGAGCCGCGAGGCCTCCCGGCACCGGCATCAGTGTGACGGGGCAGTGCCCAAACCCCCTGAACCCCCTGATCGCCCTGCGGCTCTGTGTGCGACAGGGGGCGGGGCCACAACCTCCCTATCCGCCCTGCTCTGTTTGGGACAGGGGAAGGCGCCCCAACCCCCTGATCAGCCCTGCTCTGTGCCTGATAGGGGGGAGCTGCCCAACCCCCTGATCGCTCTGCAGCTCTGTGTGTGACAGGGTGCAGTGCCCCAACCCCCTGATCACTCTGCGGCTCTGTGTGTGACAGGGTGCGGTGCCCCAACCCCCTCCTCCCCCGCCCCCCCCCCCAACGGGTCCTGCTCTGTGTGTGACGGGGTAGAGCCATAACCTCCCCTTCGGCCCTGCCCTGAGTGTGAGAGTGGCAGCGCCCCAACCCCTCTGATGGGCTCTGCTCTGTGAGTGACAGGGGCCAGCGCCCCAACCCCCTGATTGGCCCTGCTCTGTGCGTGACAGGGGGTTGCTCCACAACCTCCCCATCGACCCTGCCTTGAGTGTGACAGGGGGCGGTGCCCCAATCCCCCAATCGGCCCTACCCTGAGTGTGACTGAGGGTGGCATTGCAACCTCCTGATCCTCCCTGCTCTGTGCATGACATGGGGCGGTGCCCCAACTCCCCAAATGGCCCTGCTCTGAGCCCGACCAGGGGCTGCACCTAGGGATTGGGCCTGCCCTCTGCCACCCGGGAGCAGGCCTAAGCCAGCAGGTCGTTATCTCCCGAGGGTTCCCAGACTGGGAGAGGGCACAGGCCGGGCTGAGGGACCCCCCCCTCCCTCCCCGAGTGCACAAATTTTTGTGCACCGGGCCTCTAGTATATATATAAAAGGCTAATATGCAAAGTGTCCCCTCGGGAGTTCAACTGGGAGACTAAGAGTTCTGTCACTCTCTATGATGTGCACTGACCACCAGGGGGCGGCACGGAATGAAGGAAGGCCCTGGCCAGCAGCCAGCAGCTGGGGAAGGAAGGCCCTGATCGGCCCTGATTGCAGGCCAGGCCTAGGAATCCTACTCATGCATGAATTTCATGCACTGGGCCTCTAGTATCAATAATAATTTAGTCCTTACTAGATTCTACATATCATTCTCCATACTTGACTATTAGCTCACTTAACCCTCATAGCAGCACTGGACATAGATTTCTATTTGTTACCTTCATTTTACAGATGAGAACAGTTGAGGAAAAGAGAGCTTTAGTTACCCCAAAGCAGAGATAAGTAATAGAGCCAGGATTTGAACCTAGAAATCTGGCTCCATGGTCTGAGCTCCTGACCATGCTATCAGGATTTCCTTTCACCAATGATAGAAGTGAACTGAGGGGAAAAATCCCTGAGAAACAGAGAAAAATAGTTCTGTGAAGGACACTGATAGAAAATGATGAGAGAGGTCGGAGAAAAACAGGGAGGCACCCTGATTCAAGGACAGAGAAAGTTTTAAGAAGGAAGGAGAGTTCAAGAATGTTCATGCCACACAAATGTCATGGAAGAAAATAACTAGAAAATGTCCACTGGGCTTGAGGACATCTTCCACCTTAACAAGAGCAAAACTCATGGAAGAGGGGGAGGTAGGTGGAAGCCAGATTGTGGTGTTGGGGAAAAATCAAGTGGTAAGGAACTGGAGAGAGCAAGCTCTATTGTGGAAAATGACTTTTCCTTTAGGAAAGTTTAAAGTAGGAGCCAAATTTTCATCCATCATGCAGTTAGAGAAGAGATTCTTACCTTCAGTGGTAGGGTGTCTAATCAGCATCTCAAGCCATTGGTAAAGGACCTGTTTTTTTTCTTTTTTTAATTTCTAATTTGTTGTTGATCAAGACTCCAATACCGGTATATGGACCACACTTTGAAGGGTCCTTCCAGCTTGATGATGAGTTATGAATAACGTAGAGTCTTTGATCTTCTTGACAAGCTGTTGTTTATCTTCTCTTATCCTTCCTTATGGATTTTCATAGTATAACCGAGTTTTTAATCCCTTTTTAATATGGTTTAGAACCTTATTTTCAAAAGTGATCTCTTTAGCTCTTACTCTGCTTTTATATGAAAAGTGTTAATTTTCTAATATATTTTATCTTCTTATTGGGACCTTATTTTCTAATTTATATTTTACCTTTTTCTTGTGCTGTGTAGGGATTTGGAATTTATAGGGTGGGGGTAGGGTAGTAAAACATTTCACTTTAATAGAGAAGAATATTTATTTTTTAAAACTATTACATTTATTGGGGTGACAGTGGTTAAGATTACATAGGTTTTGCTGAAACCGGTTTGGCTCAGTGGATAGAGCGTCGGCCTGTGGACTGAAAGGTCCCAGGTTCGATTCCGGTCAAGGGCATGTACCTGGGTTGCGGGCATATCCCCAGTGGGAGATGTGCAGGAGGCAGCTGATCGATGTTTCTCTCACATCGATGTTTCTGATTCTCTATCTCTCTCCCTTCCTCTCTGTAAAAAATCAATAATATATATATATATATATTTTTTTTTTTTTAAAAAGATTACATAGGTTTTAATTGTGCAGTTCTATAATACATTATCTGTGTACTGCATTGCATGGTCAAGTCTCCTATTCTTCATCACTGATGTTGTCTAGAATTGCCTACTTGGGGTGATAACAAAAAGCAGACCACCTGTTGGCCAGTTTTATTACTGTTTTTTGCATTCTCTACAGACAATGCACCTTCTTATCATCTGTATCTGGGATGAAATGCTTCCAGTATCCCCTGGAAATGCCATTGGCCTTAATTTTATATTAAGAGTAAAAATACTTCAAATTCCTGTATAGCTGCCAATTAAATTGTATTCAGATTATCTATATCTTCACATTTTATAGGCCAGTGACTACTTCTCAAAGGCTTTAAAGTTTGATCCAGAAAATGAATGTGCTACCATGAATCGAGCTATTGCAAATACAATATTAAAGAAGTATGAAGAAGCAAAAGAAGATTTTGCAAATGTAGTTGAAAGCTGTCCCTTTTGGGCTGCCGTGTTTTTTAACAGAGCACAGTTCTATTGTTGTTTAAAGCAATATGAATTAGCTGAGGAAGACCTCAGTAAAGGTATATTTTTTGTACTGTTTTGGGTAAGATTACAGTGGTTGATGTGTTTTTTAAATAATAAAAGAACAAACCTATCAGGTTTATTGGTCTAGAAAAACTTACATTAGAAATGAGTGTTTTTATATACCATGTCTTTAACGTAATCAATATGAGTTCCTTTATGTAATAACTTGCAGTATTGGTCGGTTTAGATGCAGAAAATTATTAGGGAAACTATACACAAGCATTGGCAGCCTTTCAAAGAAAGACATTGTACTGTTTCCCCAATTTAATTTTCTAAGAAAGATTCAATGTTTTAAATTTAAATAGGTGCATATGAAGAAAATGTTTTCAAACAAGTAATACTAAAGTTGTTATAAGATTTTTATTTTAAAAACTGAGACCTTTTGAGTATTAGCATAAAACACGTCTTGCATTTTTTTCTTTTACAGCTCTGTCTTTGAACCCTAATGATGCCCTGGTATATAATCTGAGAGCAGAAGTTCGTGGTAAAATGGGTGCGATTGAGGAAGCTATGGCTGACTATAACCAAGCACTTGATCTTCAAGAATTTGCCAAGTGATATGATTATAGAGACTGGTTTCTGTAGCAGTTTACACAGCTGTTAAACCAGAAATTGAAATGTATTTGTTATTTAAAACAAAGTTGCACTATCTTCATTATTGTATTCATTATGTTTCGTCTTCTCTATAACCCTTTTATGCATTTTAACAACACATTTATGCTATATATTAATTTTAAAACATTTAGATCATTTTATGCATATTTGGAAAAACTCAATAATTGAATTTCTTCATTGGATGCAGAATTTAAATGGGAATGTTTCTTAAAGATTATCAACACTTCAAATATTTTCTTTAAAATAATTCCTTTTGAAATATTACTGCATGATTGTAGAAAAAGTGTCAACCTTTTTCTCAATATCTACTCACAATTAAATTCAATGGTATACAGATTAAAAAATAAATATAGAGCTGATGACTATAAAGAAATTGAAGTCGTGTACATTTCCTCTCTCCTCCTTTAAGTGATGTCTATCCAGGCTGGTATCTCTCCTACCGCTCACATTCTTCCAACAGGTAAATACATCCCCTTTTTGTAACGTTCCCTCCCTTCCAGAACAGCACCTATAAGATTCTGAGCACACGGTTCCTTGGGGGTATTCCCTCTACTTTAACGTAAATTTGTAAACATGCACTTGCAATTGGTGCTTCTTAGTAGGTGACAAGTAAAAATAAGTTAAAACAGCTAAAAATGCTTTATAGGCTATCTGTTGAGTGAACCAACAGAGAACCCCTTTCTTCATCTTACTGATAGTAACAAGGTCTTCTGACTTTGAGCTCATTCAGACTTGCTTCACTCAGTTTATTTTCCTTGTTCATTTCATTCTCCCCGTACCTCCCTCTCCAGCTCCCCGGAGACCTGTGTTCACTGAGATCGGGCATTCTGGGAAAGAACTCCTCTTCCACCGAGCTTCATTTGATCTTAGTTTGACGCGCCAGACTTTCACAATGGAAAGTGGATTTTCAATGTGGTGATGCTTCGCGTTCTTCAGAAAACTTTCCTGACAAGCTATGTGGCCCCCATCATCTTTAGAGGGGTACTTCAGACTGGTGAGGCACGCACACATTTAATAAGCTGCTCAGGTCCTCTTGCTCTCACTTACCTGTCTCTTTAGTCCCAGCCCCAGCCCCAGAAGAGATTCAGACCAGCCTCCTGCAGCCACAGACAGCCCCTCCTCTCGGGCCCAGCCACAGCTGTCTCACCTATTGCCTTGGCATCGCTTCCTGCTGAGGCGTCTGCTGTGGGATTCTCCCAGTGTCCACCCACGTGCACTGTGGGTGTGTAGCAGACCGAAGTCCCTGTCATATGACCCTTTGGTGATGGGAGAAAGGAGCCAGTAGGTAGGTTCTTCTCCCTCCCATCTGTTGGTGGACTGTCCTGAGACACGTGGTTTATACAGCCTCCCGGAGGATCGTACTGGTACTGAGAGAAGCAATCAGTTGGCACTTATGGCAGCCAGCTCCAAAACTTGCCTTGCATTAGTGCTTCTTTCTTTCCTGCCTGGCTCCCCTTTGTCACCACTCCTGCTTTCCTGGGTCTGCACTTCTTGGCTTCTGGCTCTCTGGGGCCTTCCTATCCCGCCCCCCATAACCTCCATGCACACCCTTTGTGAGCTTTTCCCTTCCCTGCCTCACTCCCTGCGCCCTCACACCAAGGAAGGGGCAGTGAAGCTGGGTCCGGAGCAGCACAAAGGCCCATGGGCAGGGGCGTTGAACAGTAAGGTCCTCCGTGCAGACTGGTGTCAGGACAGCGATACAGAAGTGGGGAAGTAAAGAAGCAGGTTTGGGGCAGGGCTGGAGCAAAGTTTTGGGGAGGAAATGGGTGGAAAGCATGTCATGTTGTCAGAGTCAGACATGCAGGATCAAGAAGTCACAGCTCAAGGAGTTAAGACTTCACTGCCTGTGAGACAGAAGGTGAGGGTGGGCGGGGAGAGCCACCCCTTTAGTCCTTTCTCTCCCCGCATCCTCACACTGATGGACTGAGGCTATTTTAGCATCACAGATAAACATCGGGCATAGGAAAACTGACCAGCACTCTCCAGAAAAAGGTTGGCTCTGTCCTGTCTGTGCTCCATTCAGGCTCAGTCTTCTCTGAAGGAGAAGGTCCCCTGCGGTGAAGGCAGAGGCTGCAGGTGGAGGCGGATGGAGAGGGCATGTGGACCAGAAAGTGACTTCCAGACATGGGAGCTGAATCAGGCCCTGAGGACCCCAAGGGAAGAGGAAAGAGATGTCTGGATTTTGTCTTTTCCTAATTAGCTTTGTGAGTGTTGACCCCTTCAGCAGACAACTGAGCCTTTGTACTTCCCACCATGGTAGAACTAAGTTTAGTTTATTTACACACAGTTTTTACTAATGATCATCTCTGTGAGTAAAATCAGAGGGAGAAAAGGATAAGGAGAATTTTACTTTTTTGTGTGTGTCAAGATGGAAGAAGGAATGGTAGGATTATAGATAGTTTATACTTTCAATTTTATGCATTTCTGTAATTTACAGGTTTTTGTTAATTATATTAATTGTACTTTTGTAGTTGTATTAATTGTATTTTTTTCTTTACTAGAATATAAGCTCTGTGAGAAGCTTGTCTTTTTTGTTTAGTATTGTTTCTTTTTTGTTTAAAGATATTTAAAAATACCTATAGGTATATTTAAATACCTATAATGACTGGAAAGTGACAGATGTTCAAGATACATGAATTTGCTAAATATAAAGCAAATTACAAATGCAATACTCAATTATTGTGTAGCTATTGTGATGAATTGTCTACTTTTCATATGTTCCTTCATATTTTTGCGTGTCTTCTATATACAGATAATGAAATCTAAGAGTTATCTCCCAAATGTCCTTGCAGCCAGAATTCACAATGTGATTTAGTTTCTGCTAATTTGCCACAATGCTGAGACTAACGAGGCGGCATCATGCAAGGCCACCTTCTGCTGCTACTATAACGGCAGGCTCTGGGTGGCTAGATTGTAGCTGTCAGATTTAGCAAATTGAAATACAGCACATCCAGTTGAATTTGAATTTCAGATAAAGGAGGAGTAATTCATGGGCCCAGTTAAACACATGATTCCCAGTTAAACTTGAATATTTTATTTTATTTTATTTTACTTTTTTGTATAAGTATGTCATATTGCATGGGATACATTTACACTAAAAGTTATTTGTTGTTGATCTGAAATCCAAATTTAAGTTGGCATCCTGTGCTTTATGTAGCAGCCCTACTCTGGAGCCCAGTGATGGCCTGACTTCCTGCCCCGGACGGCACACACATCTTCCCAGAACCAACAGCTTCTGGGCCATTTCCTGATCTCCAGCTGCTGCTTCTTGGAGATCAGCCTCCCTCCCAGTTTGGCTTGTTCTGTATTGCTCTTCTGATGGCCCAGCCTAGACATGCTTGCTTCTCTAGACCTTCCAATGATGAGATGTATACAATGTTTATATTTATTCTTTGTACCAAAAATCTTTCTGCTTAAAATTATAAGAATGGTTTCTGTTATCTATAATTGAATTCTGATATTATTTCAGAGATTTAAAAAAACTAATTTAGGGCTTTTCTCATGAATAGAATTAAGAGTAATAGTATCTTTTCTGCTATGAGGTATTTATATAATTTTGTCATGAGCAGTAGATAATCTTGAAAATAATAACTATAATAATTATGATCTTAGCCCTTTTTAAAAGCGAAGTAGGTTTTTCAGGCTTCACATACATTGTCTCTACTTTCTATACAGCCTTGTAGGTGGTGGGTATCATTAGATGAGGAAACCCAGGCCCAGAGGATCCAGTTTATCATCAGGGTCACAAAGCTAGTAAATGATGGAGCTGAGAGTCGATCCCCTTCCTAGTTTAAAAGCCCCTGTTTCTCCTTTTTCACCTAGAGAGAAATAAAACAAGTCAAACTCATATTCAATCAAAGACTCTTTATCACATTATTAAAGCTCTCTGCCTGATGATCATTAGTGTATAAATAGGATTTCCAGTCTTCTTACACTTCTTTTTGTATTGACATATATCTGTGTCTTTGTCTATATATCTATGTATCTATCAAAACTAACTTTAAATAAGTGCACTATAATAAGATTATCTCAACCTTTTATTTTGAAGTGCAATCAATGGACTGTATCTTAAAGTTTATCCTTAATAGTAAAAAACAGGAATTGGCAGCAAAAAGGTTGGAATGTAGGCAATAAGAAATGGAAGAAAAAGAAAATTATCATTTGTTAAAAATTTACCATGCATCAGAAAGTCAGCTAGGCATTAAGGACATGTTCATTTCACCAATATCAGTGACGCAGGTCTTACCATTCCCATTGTAAGGAAGAAATATATGTAATAGAGAAAGGTTAAATCTTCAGGTTGAGCACTCCTACAATAATGATGCTACCTAAATGTTGCTTTACTTTTATTTAATAAATATAGTTCTTTAAATTGACTTGCTAATATTAGTTGAATTTACTTAAAGGAATTTGTGAAAATAAATACATGACTATTTAAAAAATTGTCCTTATTCTACCTAAAACAATCTCTTTTTATACCAGTCACTCATATTACATTTTGCGAAATGTTGTGCTCTATAATATTAATGCTTGATGGGTACAACTGGAAGAGTACTTAGGTTTAGGGAGGGAACAACATATAATACCTATGGAGCTAGGTAATAGAAAGAGAATGGAAAAACAAAAAACAAAAAACAACAACCCACAAACAAACACAGAAGTTGATTGGCACCTAGACTGGTAGATCCGAGCCAGAAGCAATAATCTTGTGCTTGGAGAGTCAGTCTAAATATTCTTAGAATGTTGTAACAAAATCCTACTTTCAGAGTTTCTCCAATAGCATAAAAAATGCTTTGTTAACCAATATTTTAGAATCTTTGATTTTCAAAAAATAAGAGGTGCTTTATGACCATTCACTAGGAGATCCCCATATTCACTATCTCTTCCTCTCTTCATTCATCGTTGTTGTTGTTAATCCTCACACTATATTTTTTCCATTGATTTTTTAGAGACTGGAAGGGAGGAAGGGAGGGAAGGAAGGAAGGAGGGAGGGAGGGAGAGAAAGAGAGAGAGAGGAGAGAGAGAGAGAGAGAGAGAGAGAGAGAGAGAGAGAGAGAGAGAGAGATTGAAGTGAGAAAGATACATCAATTGGTTGCCTCCCAAATGCACCCAACCAGGGCCAGGAATAGAACCTGCAACCCAGGTACATGCCGTTGACCAGGAATGGAACCCTCAACCCTTCAGTGTGCAGGCTGATGCTCTAACCACCGAGAAATACTGGCCAGGGCTCCTCATTTATCTTTGCTGGCTAATTCTCAGGAATAGATTCCTTCCCCAGCCCAGGATGGTGGCTTAGATCTTTTGGCTCTGAACTTCCAAAGCATTACTACTTATTCTTTTGGAATACCTTTCATATCTGTATATCCTCGACTGTCCTCCCCACTAGACCTAGAAACTCTGAGGCAAGAAATAGGTCTATCTTGCTCACCACTGAGCAAGATACTTACCATAATTCATGGCACATAGCAGGTGCTTCATAAATACTTGATAAAGTTACTTACATAAAATGCAGGGCTAGATATTTATATGACCCAACACACTACATATATATGTTTTACTAGCCATTTCTACAATGAAGTGAGCATCCTGTAAGATCCTAGGCAGACCCAGAATCTTCAAAGGTCAAAGCAATGACAACATGCATCCTAAATGTTGCTCTTATTTAACATTTCCTGTGAGTAGAGAGTTCCTTAACATCTACACAGCTTTCAATCTCTCTCTCTCTCTCTCTCTCTCTCTCTCTCTCTCACACACACACACCTTAAGCCTGCAGGGTAAGATGAATAAGCTTAGAAAGTGAAATTAGGAAAAAACAAATGTAATGATTGAGATCAATCTGCTGTAAAAACATGTTGCTGAAAAACAGCTCTGTCAAGGTGATGAAGATGAAATGTCTGAAATCATGCTGTATCAACATCTCAAGCCAATCACTGTAATTTTTATAATTGGATGATGCTATGACATAATCTAGTTGTAACCCAATCAAGTAAAATAAATAAGAAACTATAACAACATTTTAATTTACTACCCTATCTTAAGAAGGATCAAGGGGGTGTGGTGTTTATTGAACCTAGAATGGGGGAGGGGAAGAGGGAATGGTCAGAGTGCAAGCATTTATATGCATGTTCCAGGCTCTGCCTGCTGAGCTGGTGTTCTAGAGAGTAGACAGGAGCATTCTGATCCTTTGACCTCTTGTTAGTTGGTAAATCCCCATAAAGTAAGTGGAGCATGCCATTGTCAGCCTTCAGGCACTAAGTCATCAGGCAATTCAACCACTTTTCCCTGTCCTGATTCTATTCTAGTCAAGGAGTGTAATAAAAATTTAGTTTTCTATGTGGATATGTAGAACAATATTTATAGTATAATTCCATTTTATTGTAAAATTACGCATATAAAATATACCCATTATATTTTCATTAAAAGTCTTAAATAATTTTTATACACCAGCCTTTGTACCTATTGAGACTACATTGCTGGTGTAGGGGTTTTGATAGAGAGTGTGGGAGGTTTAAGAGAACCTCAGTTTGATATTTTTACTTTTGACACTTCTGCATTGTATGATTTATTTGTTTCTTAATCTCAAGTGTGTCTTGGTTTCTAAACAGGAAAAAATATAAAAATATCTCCCTTGGCCCCTAAGATAAACAGTTTATTTGAGGCAACGTGTAAGATGATAAAAGATGCACACTGCCTTTTCCTCTGGGCGCCTCCAGGAAGCTCAGCTGGAGCTGGTGAGTAGTAATAGTGCCCCATTAGAGGTCCGACAGGTTCTGCCAGGTCTTACCCACAAAGCATCTCAGGTCCAAGCACCGAGACCATCTCTTTAGAAAGCGTAGCCTTAAAAATCTTTAAGAAATACATACTAATCATAGTAAAATTTCCAAGGAAAATACAATTTGCTGCTTAAACTTCAATCAGGTGAGTTCTTTTGTCTTTCCAGCATTGCATTGTAATTTATTTGCAAAAGGAGAAGTTCTTAGTTTGCATGTGCTCATGTAGTGATTTTGCTTTACTTTAGAGCTCTACTTCTCTGAAACAAAGATCTCCAGGGCTTCTGATGGAAAGAAAAAAATCTCTGAGAACTGTCTGTTAACATATCTACAACTTCATGACATAAAGTTTAATAGAAAAAGGAATCTTAAGAGACCAGTGGTTTATGCTGATGATACATATAATTTTATAACCGTGACTTCAAAGGAAAATATCATTAAGCAGAAAAAGCATAATTTACATTCCAAATGTAAAAATGCTCCTTAACTTTACTTCAATTGGTTAATAGGTTAGACAATTCCATATATATTCACTATATAATAAAAGGGCAATATGCAAATTGACCCTAGCAGTGGAACTACCAGAACGACTGCTCGAACAGTCACTATGAGGAGCACTGACCACCTTTTGGTCCCTTTCCCCGGCCGGCAGGCTTCCATCACCAATGGCGATTAGGGAACCAGGGGTGGGTGGCGGGGGATGCGGGTGGTGCTAGGCCAAGGCCCCCACCCTACCAGTCGCCCCCCACACAGAGGGCAACCCATGGTGAGGGCGGGGCCGGTGAACAGGTGGGAACTGCTGACCTCTCCGTTTCTTCCCCCACCCCCTCCTCCGGCAGGCTCCAATCACCTGATGGCAAACAAGGAACTGGGGGTGGGTGGCAGCGGGGGGGTGGGCCAGCTGTGGGCATCCAGGGAAGGTGGCCCTGATCGCAGCTCAGGCCTAGGGACTGTACTCGCGCATGAATTTCGTGTGCCAGGCCTCTAGTATAAATATAAAACTATTGGACAGTTTAAAGTACAATTTCTACTTAATGTGTTTCTAAGACATAAGGAATAGATTCCTAATGGCATTGTGTGAAGTATTTCTTTTTTTCTAGCGCCTTCCCCAGAGAAGAGCTATGTTAAGTCTATAAATCAACTTAGCTTGACTTATAGTTAGAGAAAGAAAAATAATTGAGAATTTAATGTTTTATGGCATTATGATATTACACAGTAGAAAGTTTATTTTAAAAGCCTGTTATAAATCAAAGGATTCTGAATTTATTAGACTAAATATAATAAATGTTTATTTATTATAAGGTATGAACAAATCTAAATTTCCCCTTTAAATTTGGAGACCAAGATAAGAATTTTAGTGTCTAAATTAAGGTGTTTTATTACACATAAACTAGAGATGAGATCTTTTCTTAAAAAATGATAGAGCAATGATTTTAAGAAAGTCTTGGAGCCCTATTCTGAAAATTTACAACTTCTACAGTACAACCCTGTGCTTTTGAAATGTGGGAGATACCTCACCACAATTTTCCTGGGGGTATTTGATGCTGAATAATGTATGTATGAGTCATGTAATGGCTTCTCAGCTCATTCTCATCTCCACGGAACGCTGGCTTCCCTAGTATTGCATCTCTCGCTTTCTATTTCTGTCCTGTGCGTTTGATGGTGAGTAGAAAGGTGGGGGGAGAATATTTGAGAATTGCAAATCCTTGGCAATGCTGGAAGTAGTTTACCTCCCTAGATTTTGCTTTGTGGCTTGGTTGTGAAAATGGGATTTCTGCATAGGGCTTCGCAGTGGTTCTCAACCTCTGGCCCTTTAAATACAGTTCCTCATGTTGTGACCCAACCATAAAATTATTTTCATTGCTACTTCATAACTGTAATGTTGCTACTGTTATAAATCGTAATGTAAATATCTGATATGCAGCATGGTCTTAGGCGACCCCTGGGAAAGGGTCGTTCGACCGTCAAAGGAATCGCGACCCCCAGGTTGAGAACCACTGTGTCCTTACTTCTAGGGGAATAAGTGGGCAGCCAAGGAATGTCAGTTTTACTTGAGGGTTTTCAGAGGAAGAGAAGAGGGAGAAATTGAAGTCATTTAACTAGAAAGCAATTGAAAACATTTTTAAATAGGAAGATAGAGCTATGTCATGGGATATAACTATAAAAGTTCACATGACTCTGAAAGGTAAAAGACAAGATTTTGGTGACATTTCTCCCCTTGGCTGCTGCTTTGGGACGTGCCACAGACCCATAGGTATCAGCACCCGCTTCCCTCTGTGGCTGGGGATCATGAGACGGTAGCAGCCTCCACCCACAGCGACACAGCAGCTCTGTTCCTGAGGCCCCCTCACAGCAGGGGGCTCCATTTTACAGGCTGGAAAACTTGGCTCCAGAGAGATTAGGTAGTCCATCAAGGTCCTACATTTAAGGCAGGCGTCACAGTACAAAACCCCAGGCAACCTGAGAAATTTGAAAAATGCTGTTTTGATTAATCCATGAACACAGGAAATAATGCGGTGAAGGCCTAGGGAGGGGGTGGGAGCCGGGTGGAGGGGGTTAATGGGCGGGAGGGGACACCTGTAATACTTTCAACAATAAAGATATATTTAAAAAAAGAAAGATGTTATTTTAGAAATACAGCGGGGCCTTGACTTAACGAGTTTAATTCGTTCCGTGATGGAGCTCGTAACTCAAATTACTCGGATGTCAAATCAAAAAGTGAACGAGTGAGACACGTGATGCTGGGCTGATGTTGTGGCGTTCACTGTGACGTTCGCTGCGCCAACTAGCGGTGGGGTATCTGAAGCTGGCTCATAACCCGAATTTTAGCTTGCAACTCAAAGCAAAAAATCGGCTGAGAGATGGCTCATATCTCGAAAAACTTGTTAGTTAGGACATTCGTAAGTCAAGGCCCCACTGTACTTTGGATTGGGAATACCAATAAAGCAGGAAAAAAAAGGCTAAAGCTCCTCTTTGAGGTTCTTTAGGATTCTGCTCTAATGAATTCTTGACCAGGTGTAGAGTGGTTCACATCTCAAAGTACCTTCAATGATACAGGTGTTTTCTATAACATTTCAGGTGCCATCTCCTTACCTACTTAGATCTGTTCTATGTTATGTAAAATATGTGGAAATATAAAAACACTTAAGGGCTTACTAAGTGTCAAGACCTTTTCTAAATGAAATTATGATCAACATGCCCATTTCATAGATGAGAAAGCTGAGGTGGAGAGAGATTAGGTAATTTGCTTAAAGTCACACATTAATTACGGGGTCCAGCAGTCTGACTCCAGGGCCTGTGCTCTTTACCCAGATCCTAAACTGCAGAGGGAGGACGGCCACCAAGGCCTGGGAGGTAGAAGGAGCCGCCTGGCAGCAGCTTGCGTGTTTCAGGAGATCTGTGCCCTGGAGACTCTTGCTTGGTGCCCAGCGATTCCCCGCCTCCTTGGGGTCTCCAGCAGCTCCATGTTTTATCTTCTGTTTGGCATAACCTGGACCCAATGTGCTTTAAAATGAGGAGGATTAGAGAGGATAAAACCCAACTTAAAACCTGGTAATTAACTGTGCTGCAGGGTTGTAGCTTCGACTGAATCAGAACTTTATTTTCTAGGTACCACGTCTCTCTGAGGCTTATCCCTAAAAATGTGTAGGAAAAAGGACCCTCTGAGAGGAAATGATCGCTGGTGACCTAGCTCTCTCCACAGGACAAGCTGTAAGAGGAATTTCTGCCATAAAGCTCTTCCGTGACCCACAAGCAATAAACGACGATCCCTTAAAGACGGCCATGGCTTAGCAAATTCTTGGGCATCGGGCAGGGAAGCACTCAGCCATTTCTCTACGCTGGTAATGTCAAGAGGAGCCGTACTCAGAGACCTCTGCTCCGAGAGAGGAATTGCTCCTGGCGATGAAAAATCCTCCTGGAACTGTCATTAAAACGTAGGAAATGTGTGAGTTACTTAGGTATCAGCTTCCTGGATCTGATTTTCTTCCCAGGGCATTCAGAATCAAACCCTTTCCTTCCTGGCTGGCTTCATATGGATAAACATCCAGCTGTTTTACTTTCTTTTCCTCCCTCTCCGACCTGTTATTGTTGACTCTGTTCACATCCTTTCCTCTTTCTTTCATCCCTCCTCTGAGACGATACTCTAACTCAGTGTCTCTCAGAATGGGGCCCTGGCCCACCCCTGTCAGACAAGCTGGATGCTTATTACAGATGCACATTTCAGTCCTTCCCTCAACTGTATTGAACCAGATCCCCTGGGGTTGCTGAGGGGGAGGGGGGGCGCGGGGGGGGGGGCGGCGTGGACGGGAGGCCAGGACTCTCCATTTCTCTAAGGCATCGCCCGGGGAGATGCCTCTCCGTACTGAGGCAGCCAGGAGCTAGGCCAGTGGTTTTCCAACTTGAGCATGGAAAGCTTGTTTCAGCGGAACTCTAGGTCCCAGCCCGGGGGTTCTGATTCGGTGGGTCCCGGGTCGGGGCCAAGAACCTGCCTTACTATGAGTCCCCGGGTGGTACTGACGCGGCTGGTTCGCTTGGAGAACTCCAGAGCTTTTTGAGAATCTCTAATCTTTGAAGCCCTGAAAAACCCTTTAAGTAAACATGACCTAAAAGGTTAAATGTTAAGCATTTTGGTTGTAGAAATAAAAACATTAACGAAAGCACCCGCATTTCAATCAATAGGACTGTGTGGACCATTTCTCACTGTGCATCTCTCCGTCTTCAGCCGGCCCTCCTCTCCAGGCGGCCCTGAGTCCCAGCTGTGCGTCCCCCTCAGCTCCCCCCACCCAACCCCCAACCGGCTTTGCACCGGTGCGAGGGCAGGATTCCTTTTCACATCCGTACAGTTAGTTGTGTTGGGGAGGATATTTCATCTTTTCTGCCACACTGCAAACTCCTTAAATACAAAGTGTGCCTTTTCAAATTCTGTCTTGTCTGACAATGGCACTTGGTTGATGTTTGGTTAATGAATGAACATTCCAGTGGAAAAAGGATAAATTTAATTCCTTTAAATTAGAGCTAGACTGTTAATGCTTTATATTTTCCATTTGCAATTTCTTTCTTTAGGGCAATGAAGGTCACTCGTTCAGCTGAGACAGTAGGGAGTGTCTGGCATGAACCTATTTACAGTAAAACTTATGGAAATCCACAGGAAGGTGCAGAGACTTTTCACTGGTTTCCTAGAAATCTTTCTCTTCTCTGGGTGCACAGGGGTGATTCCTGGACCGGCAGCACTGGCCTCACCTGGGAGCGATTAGAAACAGCATCTGGGCCTCACCCCAGGGTCAGAATCAGATCTGCAGGTGCGTGGTCTGAGCATTCACAGCGGAGAAGCACTGCGTCACTCAGAAGTTGCCTTTATACCGAAAAGCGTACTTAAACACAGTGGCACAGTGACAAGTCAGTGCTAGAATCTTTGTTACTGGTGATTATGAGTTTGTTAACATTTTTTTTTTTTTTTAACGCAAGATATCTTCGTGGTAACCGGGAGTTGTGCCAGGGTTTGTAACCATCTTCAAAGGTTCTTATTAAATGGACACCATAATGTGCTAGACACTATTAAAGAGACACAATGAATCTGAGTTTTACCACAAAGCCTGACATCATTGATGTGGTAAGCACATATTAAGACATAATTAAACATAGGAAGTGTACAGATGCAACATCAATACAACACGAGTGGATTTGTTTTTGAAAAGTTTTTAATGTTCATCTCCTATGATCCACATTTCTTCGATAGGAAAGCTTTCAAAACAAGATATGTTTAGATATTTTGCTACAGAAATTATTATTCAACAGTAACCTGGACAGGTTATATAAAGATTGATATTTCTGAGTACTTTTCCAATCTATCTCGATTTGTAATGGAGAAGAATAAATATCCTTTGATATGGAAAATTAGTCAAACTATGTGGTGCCCAAGTAAAGGCATCTTTTCTTTGATTTTCATTTATAATATAACTCATATATAAATGGGTCAGGCATCAAAGGCATAATTAACAGTTTTTAAATAGATTGTCAAAAATAAGAAGTGTTTATGTGCGTTGTATTACAATGTTTACCCATAATTTAGGGTTCAAAGTATATCATTATTATCCAAATATAAAAACATCATTCATTTAAGCTTATTTGAGATGATCATACTTAGAATATTGATCTTTCCTACTCCAGAGTAAAGGGATTATGTAATATTTAATGTGTGAGGCTTACGTGGGATCTGAACTTTCTTGGTTATTAAGATCTCTTCCCTTTTATGACAATTGTGATTCTCAAAAGATGCCCATTAGAAAGGTCAGGCTGGCTGCTTTGAGAGTGTGTTGAGCAGGGGATGAGCGTTTCAGCAAGGCTGAAGGAGCTGGGGAGCTTTGTATGTCTTGTTCATCACTGTGTTCGTTTTCATTTCTCTGGGGGGTTTTATGTGACACAATTTAACAAAAGAAGAACAGTGTCATTAAAAAGCTATTTGGGATATGGATGGTAATACTGGTTGTAAACATTAGGACAGAGGAATATAGCAGTTCATTATATCTTTTTGCATTATAGTATTTAATTATTTCTTTACTGTTGAAGACTGTACTTTGAAATGGTCTACTTATTAGTTATATGACTACTATGAAACTTGTAGAACATAATAATATATTATTCATGGTAAATTTGTTTCTCTGATGTTGTCTTTATTTGAGACTTGGTATTGAAAACAATGTATGTTACCATTTCAAAATACAATAAGATGACTATGTTCATTATGAGCAGAAATAAAACAATACCCACCTCTTCTTAATGAAAGTATTCAAACCTCTTCAAATTTGATATGCATTTTTTCTAAGGTACATAAACACTAGTGTTGTAAACAGTCAGTTCTCTTATCAGCTCTTTCCCCCCAAAAGGAAAATTTCACTTTCATTCTCTCTCTGCCCTCAACGTAAAAGCCAGGCTGTCTTCAATCAATAATGGATCGCACAGCACATAGTAGGCATCTGATGAGTGTTTGTTGAAGTCAATTAACTTACTATTTGGAGGGAAATTTGACCTCTCAGAGAGGAAGCAGAATTTAAAATGTGAACATGGATTTCAGTAATTCACAACACAGTTGGTGTTAACTGTTGGGATATAGAAGGTAGTCATGTATGTTTGGTATCGGTAATAATCAACTGACATGCATTTCTGTCTGATATAAATGTGCTTTAATATTCAGAATTATAAACCTCCACATAAATGCATATAAATTCCTTAATCTAACTCTATGTTTTTTTGAATCAAAGCAAATTTAAAGTAAAATAAGGTTGTTCCCAGAGATGAAATAGCTCAAAACACTAGGGCGCTTTTTTTTTTTTTTTCTAAAGTACATATCTGGACTTAGGTTTAGAATTGCATGTCTGGAAAAACTATTCATAATCTGCTTTTCTCCCCTTTCTTTTATTTTTGCGTGTATTTATTTTGGCCAGCTGGCGAGACAGATCTTTTTCAGGGCTCAGCCTTCCAGTCTGAGTGGTTCTCTCCAAACCAATCTGTAGATCAAATTCCTGTCTTACTCGCTCCGGTGTCTGAGCAGTGTTGGTGTCACGGGGGCACGGTGACCCAGTTGTCTGTCCCAAATGCCTGGTGGCTTGCCAAGAAAAGAGCTTAGTGAGGTGGCCACACACTACCGCACCTCGGGAGGGGAAGGAGGCTGCAGTACAAGCCTTAGGCAACCGGTCTCACCTTTGCCTCTCCCATGGTAGCTGTTTAACATGAAGGTAGACACAGAGGTTTCCTGATAAAATAAATGGCCCCTTTCCCCCTTCCTAGCTTGGTTGTTACCGCATCAATAGTCATAGGAGTCAGGGGCTGTAAAGTAATCCTTGTCCTGGAACTACTCCATGGCTCTGATTCTGGAGGAAAACTATAAAATTTGGTGGAATTTGTTCTAATGGGGTTTCAAGATTTTTTATGAAAGTTGGGCCCTGTGTGTCACAGCCTTAGAGATTCTCTTTTTTTCTCAGAGTTGCCGAAATCCCAGACCCAAGCATCCCGAGAGAGCCAGTGGGATTCATTGACTGGGAGCCAATGTCCCCTGGAGTTGGAAAGGCTGAAAGAGGGTCTTTTCATTTCTCCGTCCGCTGCCACATTGGCACACGAACTGCAGGAGATTTAAGGGGTTCTATGCCCCAACTGCGGTGGTCCCAAATGTGGGGGTCTCAGCTGATATAGTCACAAAACAGACATTCTTCTATTGAAACCCGTGAGCACCTCACTCTCCTTCCTTCCCTTGTGGCCATCTACAGACTAAAGGACCACTTTTTAACCTTCCCTACTTGAGACAGATGAGGAGTTGTGGTGTAGTAGGAGAGCCTGGTTTGCTTGTCCCATCTCTACCAGTGTGTCAATTCAACTGCCCTGAACCTGTTTTCTTATCTGCAGGATAGATCTTCAAGTCCCATCTAGCCTTAAGATCTATGGATTTGATGGGAATAGTATTACCTGCTCAGCCTACCGACTGGGCTGCTGTGGGAATTAAAGGAGATCATATTTATGAAACTACTTTGTAAATCCTCTACAAAAGATTAAGGAATGTAATGCTATTAATTCCCTCTGAAGAACCAAAATAGCTTGCAATTTACTTTTAATCTTCATGACTGTGTGTATACCTTTTGTATTTGGGTCTTTAATGATGTACACTGTAATGCAAGACAAATGAGCAGACTAATCTCTCTCACAGTAGATGTTACTCCAAGTGTCATTCTAAAGCAATGGGCTGGAGAGAAGAATTATTATTATTATTTTTTGAACAGAGGTAAGATTAATCCCAGGTACACAGGTTCTGGACTTTTCCCCTAATCCTTTCAAAGTTCTGAGAAGCAGGTGAGTTTACCGTGTCACACCAGAAATTGCTTAAACAGAGCTGGGAATGCAACATACCTTTACAGGAGAAAGTGCTGTAGTCCAGAACTACCCACAGCTGGGGGCTGGGGAGTGCTGATTGCAGGAGGGATGCATTCAGAGCCTGAAGGGAAGTAATGGCATCCTTCATACCTGGCAGTAAATTAGGTCCTCTATCCAGTTGTGGTACTAAAAAAATATTTTCCATTATTCCAACTCACAGAGTGACACAAAAACTAATGTACCCCAAATGGCTTTTATATCTCTATCCTATCTATCTATCTATCTATCTATCTATCTATCTATCTATCTATCTATATCATCTATCTATCTATCTATCTATCTATCTATCTATCATCTATCATCCATTTGTTATCTATTTATCTATCATCTATCTATCTATCATCTATCTATCTATCATATATCTATCTATCTATCTATCTATCTATCTATCTATCTATCTATCATTATCTCTTTACCTGTCATCTATCTACCTATCCATCTATCTGTATTCCATTTATGTATCATCTATCTAGATATTTATCAAACATCTATTTATCTATAATTGCATTCAGCTAAGAATAGTATAGAGAGGAAGAGAGTACTTTTTAGAGGTGCTGAATTGTTCTCTAATTCTGCATGCACATTAATCCTCTTTCCAGCCAGACTATATGCTGCTGAAGGATGGGCACCATGCCTTTGGCTCTATTCTTATTCCCTCCCTTACCTAGCAGCATGAGACCCATCCCTTGGCACAAATAGGGGTTTGATAATGCCTACTGATACAGGGAGGATGGTCAGAGAGGAAGGGAGTAACATTGAGGAAGGAGCCCCCATTCCTATTCCTGCTACTTCTTGTATTTTGAGAATATGGTTAAAGCTAAGGGTTAAACACTGTCCTTACAACCGCTAGGAAAACTTGGGAAGGTATTGCAATGTATGCAAAGTGTCCTGGGGACAGGGGTCCTGAGGGAATTGCCCACCCTTTGTCCACTCCTCCAAGTGATGAATTCTGGATCACCGGAAGTTTACTAGCCTTTTGGGAGAAGACACCATTGAAAGCGACTTTAAAAAAAGAAAAGAAAAATGAAAAACAGGGCTTCTGGAGAGTGGGGCACATCACAGGAAGGGGACCAGCAGTATTTATAATGGTATTGAAATTTAATTTCAGTGCTGACCTTTCATTTGACATTTTAGATAATGCTATGGATGTGCTCAGCTATTTGTTCTTAGTTATTTTGCATCTTTTGGGGGGACACTAATCTACTTAAATGTAAAGTCAATAAAAGAATAAAGTAAATTGTTGGTTTTAAAAAATCAACTTTAAAAAAAATATTCACAATAGCAGCAAAATATGCAAAGCATATGCATTAACTGAAGCAATATTCAAGACTAAAAAAGTGCAAAACTTTACAAAGAGGTGAAAGAAAAATTGGAAAGAAAAATCATCTTCTGAGGTGGGAAGACTTCATATTAATATTATATATATATATAGGTGCTATTTTTTCAAATAAATATATAAAGTTACAAATTCTATTAGAACTTGATAACAGTTTAAAGTTGATCTAGAAAAATAAATTGATCAGATTGGTGAAAGTTTAAAAACTTGAAAACACTAAAATCTGGTGAGGCTGTGTAGGAATGAGAACTCTTTTTTTTAATAATATATTTTTATTGATTTCAGAGAGGAAGGGAGAGGGAGAGAGAGATAGAAATATTAATGATGAGAGAGAATCATTGATCGGCTGCCTCCTGCACACACCCTACTGGGGATCGAGCTCGCAACCCAAGCATGTGCTGACTGGAATTAAACCTGGGAACCTTTAGTTCTCAGGCCAATGTTTTATCCACTGAGCCAAACCAGCTAGGGCTACAATGGAAATTCTTATACACTTAGTTTAGCAAAGTAAATGGCAACCAATCTGGAGAACAATGGCACAATCCTATATAATAAAAGAGAAACATGGTAATTGACCATACTTCCGCTACACTTCCCATTGGCTATTCAGCAGGATATGCAAATTAACCGCCAACAAAGATAGCGGCCGGCAGCCATGCAGCTGAAGCGAACACGAGGCTTGCTTGCTCCAGTGATGGAGGAAGCCAAGGTTCCCCACCTGCCACCGCCCAGTTCTGAGCTCTGGAAGCAACAATGTTGCAATTATAGAAGCTAAACAAAATCAGATATCTGCTTTCAGCCAGCCACGGCCTCAGAGCTGGAGCCGGCTCTCAGCTCCTGTGACAGCTATAGAAGGTAACTAAATCCCGAATTAAAAAAAAAGAGGCTGGGAGCTTCAGTCGCCTGCCAGCCTAAAAACAGCCATCAGCCCCTCATCCAGGCTGGCCAGGCACCCCAGTGGGGAGCCCCACCCTGAAGGGGGTGTGATAAGCTGAAAACAGCCATCAGCCCATCATCCAGGCTGGCCAGGCAACCAAGCGGGACCCCCACCCTGATCCAGGACACCCTACAGGGCAAACCAGCGGGCCCCCACCCATGCACCAGGCCTCTATCCTATATAGTAAAAGGGTAATATGCAAACTGACCCTAACAGCAGAAAGACTGGGAATGATTGGTCACTATGACACACACTGACCACCAGGAGGCAGACGCTCAATGCAGGAGCTGCCCTCTGGTGGTCAGTGCGCTCCCACATGGGGAGCTCTGCTCAGCCACAAGCCAGGCTGATGGCTGCCAGTACAGCGGTGGTGGTGGGAGCCTCTCCCACCTCCTCAGCAGCACTAAGGATGTCTGACTGCAGTTTAGGCCTGCTCCCGCTGGCAAGTGGACATCCCCTGAGGGCTGCTGGGCTTCCAGAGGGATGTCTGACTGCCAACTTAGGCCCAATATCCCGGGGAGCGGGCCTAAGCCAGCAGATGGACATCCCCAAGGGGTCCCAGACTGCGAGAGGGCACAGGCCGGGCTGAGGGACCCACCCCACCCCTGAGTGCACAGATTTTTGTGCACCCAGCCTCTAGTACCTACTATAAAACTGAAGATGTGTACCTCCCACACTCAGCAATGCTACTCAGAAGTGTAAATCCTTGAGAAGTCCATATCCTTGAGAAGTCCCTACATTGATGGATGCAGATAAGAATAAGGAAGTTCACAGAAAACCGACATAAAACTTCATTCACAAGGCAATGGGTAAATAATTTAAACAATACATTTCATTCATATAATGGATTAGGAGGCAATGAAAATGAAAGACTAGAGCTACATATATCAACTGCATAAACTTCACAAACATGATATTGAACATCATTGATGTTAAATAAGCCTATACGTTGACATACACAGTAAGGATATAAAATAAACTAGAAAATGCCTTACTATGTGTGGTGAGTACATGGGTGTTCATTTTATTATACTATGTGCCTTTTAAATGTTTGAAAATTTTCACAACATATTGAGTAAATTAAGATTATGTGCCTGGTAGCTGTGGGATATAAAAGAAAGCCCCCAATCCATTTGAGGTCAGGAGAGATTGTGAGGCATCCAGAACAGCTTCCCAGAGAATGTGCCCCTTGTTGGTAAGCATGGGTGAGAGTCATTTTACATATAATAATTATTGTATTCATTGTGTTCTGTTCTGCCGCTCCCTCCAGTGGACAGACCTCCCTAAATATGATTGACATAGGCTATTGTTTACATGAGTTCACACCCTGAGATATAGAAAACTGATAATCATCTTGCTTGTTTATGCTACTAAATATTTCTGTAACAGGAGTTACTGTAGTTTGATCATGAACCTGGCCCTGTATGCATGAGTTTTCTTGGCCATTCAACAAATATTGATCTCCCCGAAGTAACCATCTTATCAAGTCATTCTAAATCTTTAATCACTTCCAATCACTTTATAACCTGAAAGCCTGACTCCTCAAACTGGCACACTGGGCCCTCCATTTCCTGACTATCTCACTTTTCTGACTACGTTTCCCACTGTTTCCTTTTCCATACACCATTGCCGAGTCAGATGGAACCCTCAGCTCTTATTTTTAAGCATGTCTAATCTCTCCCTGGTTCTTCTTGAGAATATCTTCTTTACTTCCTTGCATGAATTAATTTTACTTCAGCTCTTAGCTCCTACACAAAACCCTGCCTAGTTCCTCCAATAGGGAGAGCATCTCTCTCCGAGCTGAGGCAATGCAGACTGCATCTGTGACCGTCTAATGACCCCTTTCTAACCTGCATTATAGATATTTGTGTATTCATAGTAGTGACTAGTGTGAGAATTAGGTTAATTTATTTTTGATTTGCAAAGCATTTAACCCAGTGCTTTGTAATACAAACATTTGTTGAGTGAATGAATGAATGAATGAATCAATCAATCAATCAATTAAGCAATGAAATACTTGACTACGACCTTAGCCACCAAATCTCTAGTTCAGTGGTTCTCAACCTTTCTAATGCTGTGACCCTTTAATACAGTTCCTCATGTTGTGGTGACCCCCAACCATAAAATTATTTTCATTGCTACTTCATAACTGTAATTTTGCTACTGTTATGAATCATAATGTAAATATCTGATATGCAGGATATATTTTCATTGTTACAAATTGAACATAATTAAAGCATAGTGATTAATCACAAAAACAATATGTAATTATATTTGTGTTTTCCGATGGTCTTAGGCGACCCCTGTGAAAGGGTCGCTTGACCCCCAAAGGCGTCGCGACCCACAGGTTGAGAACCGCTGCTCTCGCTCATTTACTTCTGCTTTGCAATTCCTGGGCCACACCAGCAGAGGTAAGAGCAGTCCTGTTAACAGTGTAGCACATACTTTTGGCTCTTTCCTTTTTCCCTGCTGTGGAGCTTCTCTTTGGGCCCCTCAGAGGCTCTCACCATGAGTTTTGGGGGTGCTTGGGTACCATGTCATGTGGTTTCATACACAAACCTCAGTGGCTGTTACGTCAGCAGCTGTGATCTGGTAGCTCCTCCAACGTTCTGTCTTTCTTTTGTAACTTCTCTGATTAAAAGCCGCTTGGGGCCTCACCAATGCTGACCGTTGCTATGAGTCTCCTTGACGTATCTCATCCTGGGCCTGGCTCCGTGGCTAAGGTTCACCGTGGTCCTGGACAGTGGGGCCTGGGAGTTAGGGATGGAGAGGAGCCGGGGTTGGACCGTTGCTCTTCCCGCCCCAACAGCATGGTACCCTGCCTGCAGCTTCTTTCATTTATCCCTTTATTCTTTATCTATTTTTCTCATGAGATCTTTGTGCTCACAGTGAGGAGTCTTTAAAATAAAAAACACATCGGTGTCCCCCATTGACTAGTAAGCCCTGCAGTATTGTAGAACAACTCAAGTCAACCTCTTCATACTGTAAACTATGCAAAGCACTGCAGTCTTCTCACAGACAAAAACATGGGGAGCCAATCTCCTTCTCAGTTGAACCTATTGTTCTGTGTTCCTCCTGCTACTGCCGGCCACCCTTTGGCCCACCCTTTGGCCCACCCTTTGGCAAGTTGGGGGAAGGGAAGTATTTCTCAGTAGAGGAGCCCCCGGGGGAGGAATGGCCTGGGAAAGCCAGTCCACCTCCGCAGGGAGGTAGCGCACAGAGGCCTGTCTCCTCCCCAGAGAAGAAAGTGGCTGCCTTCCCGTTTGTGCCTCATTTCCTTTGAGCTGCTGCCCTCTCCTAGGGCAAGTGCAGGAGTTTGGCAGGAAGGTTGGCAAGCATTTCACAAGACCTTAAAGGTTAAGGTACGGTGGAGGCTGTTTAGTGCAGGATTGTAAATATTTGTTAAAAGGTTTGTTTAGCTGCTTCTTTTGATACCTCTAATCCACCGAGACAGAAATAACTTCAAAGCCATGCCTAGTCTGACTTGGTCCTCAACCAAAGGGAAAGATCAGCTACTGCTAAACGATGTTTTCTCTCACACCAGGCGGCCTGCCTTAGCAGGCGTCCTGCAGAATGAATCATCATTAATTGTCCTTGGGCCTGCTTAGAAACATCAACAGGGCAGGAGCTGAGCTGCATGAATAAATGTGAAGGAGCCTTTAGTTTACAGCGTTCCGTGCTGTCAACAGCGGAACGAGCAGTGAGGTTTGTGTCTGTTCAAAAGGAGGGGCTGAGCCAGCTCCCCTGCGTAGAGAGCAGGACGGCTTGGCCTGGGCGCTGTGCTACTCAGCGTGGAGGGAGAGCAAAGATCCCCCCACCGCCCCGGGCTTCTCTAGGGACTTCAGGGTAGAGATTCCAAAAGGTCCTGTGAGATCAGAGCAGCTGAGGGTCCCAGGCTGGAGGACACAGGGGTATGGAGGCTATTTTACAATCGCAAGTGGGTTTTTGAAATTCTGGTAATTTTCCCCCCATAGTTTAAATTTCTATAAAGAATTTTCTTCCATCTCCAAATTATACTTTTTAAAAAAAAAAAAAAATCTCAGGATGTCTCATTGTTCTTCATAGCCATGAAGAACAGATGAGTGAATAGCACACATGTTGGCATCTGGGAGAAAATGAATTACATGAATTTTACTATGCCTTACTAATGTACACTATACAAAGTGAAGACATTTTTACACCTTCCACTATTCCCAATCTCATTGCCGTAAATATTTCACTCCTGTTATTATTACTATTTCTATAGGCAATACTACCCTCTACTTACCATACATAAATCATTAGCTACATGAAAGTATAAATTTTACACTAATATGTTTTATGTCTAAGGTGTTAATGTCATACAGCTCAACTTAACAGTTGAAGAGGCTTTAGAAACTTGGGGAGATCTCTGGGTTGAGGTTGGCTCCTTTCCCAGCCAGTGATTCTTGGCATTGGAATTGAGGTTCAAGGTCTGGCTGCAGCCTCCTAACCACTTTCACCAGAAGAATCATTCTTTGGAGGATGGACTCTCACAGTTATTCCATGGGAAAAAGAACTGAGCCAGCAACAGAGCTCAGAGGAGGCAGGAGGAAGTCTGAAATCATGGACCAGGATGTAGGGAAGTCTCTCATCAAGGAAGGTGCTATCAGGTTTTAATGTCTCAGATAACTTGAGAAGAGAGTGGATGAGTCTTTGTGATTTAACAAAAAGAAGACGAATGAGCCTAAGAATAGTATTATTAATGTGCACTAGGAGCTTGAGTTTAGAGAATAAGGTAATCAGCTAGATTGCTCCAAAAGGACTTTGTGAATGAAACAAGGCCTGAGCTGGCATTGAAGGATGTATACTGGGAATACATTCTGGGAAATATATTCTAGTTGTGTGTCTTGGGTGGTGGTGCAGAGTAGCTGGCTGTTCACCAAACCTGTGTCCGCTTCCTACTGGACACTCCACTGGACACTCTCCGCTCTGCTGCGTGCCACACCCAGGCCTGGCCCGTAATCACCTCCCTTGTAACCAACTGTGTCCACTCTACTTTTGGAGTGAGCTTGGAAACCACCTGTTAAGGATGGTGGGACCATAAGATAGAAAGATCCTGAATCCTTGAATCAGTCCTTGGAGGAGAACCATCTGGCGACTAGGAACAGCTGATTTGGATTTTAGGTGAGCAAGTAATAAACTTCTCTCATATTAAGCCACCGACATTCTGGTTTAACTATTACAGCAACTAACATTATCTGGACGTGAAAGACAAGTTAGAAGGGCAAGAAACAGATTTCTGAGTCCGGGTGGGAGGGCCGGCAATGGGAGTAATGGGAGAAAAGGTTGGACAGTGTGTGGCAGCCAGCTGTGGAGGACTTGAGTTCCAAGGGGAAGTGTTTTGAATTTTCATAAAATCCTTCACATTTGTATTTTCACATTAAAAATGCCCCAGTCACATACATTGTTGAATTTTTCCTTACAATAGCACTGAGACACAGTAACATCACATTTTACAGATGATGAAACGTAGGCTCCAAGCAGTCAAAGTTACAAAAGTTATTCAAGCACAGAGCTAAGATTTGAAGACAGGACAACTGATTCCAAGGCTGCCATTCTCTCCACTTTAACATACCCGGTTCATACGGCCAATAGAAACTGCAGCAAAAAGTTTATGTGTTCAAGGCAGCATGTAAGGATTATGGTTGTGGGAGCAGCTGTTTGGATAAATCAGCAGAGCAGTGATTCCAATTAGCGAACGTGAAGGTAAGCTCAGAGCAAAGAGAGCAGCTTGCATGAGGATGGTGGAAGGCGAGAAGGAAAGGAAAAGTGAGGATGAAGTTTTAAGAAGGAAAAATGTCAAGCACCTGGTGCCTAGGTGTGAGACGCAGGGTGAGGCAGGATTACACACCCTCCTGTTAAGGTTCAAATCTATCTTGGCGTGTTTATCAAATGGCGAGAGGGCCCCAGAGGAGTTAATTTGCACGGGGACTTTAATTTTTCTTAGAAGGAGAACATCTGTGCCCCTTTTGGTGCCAGAAGAGGGGTGTTTATCAATTCCCAGGGCCATGGTCTCGATCTGAGAAGGGTGGAGAGAGGGGAAATCAGAAGCAGATGAAGATGTTTTCATTCAAGATTTTGTGAGATGTGGGGCACAAGGCAGGCTGTTGGGGCCCCCCAAATAAAACGGGGCATGCGCTGGCATGAGAGAGCCTCCTGCTTTTTGCTGTAGAACCAGCATGGCTCTGACCTATGAGGCCTGAAGGGGACGGGTGCCTTTGGGCAGCTGGTGTGTTTGCAGATTTGGGGACATGGGCAGTGCACCAGGGCAAGAATGGCATTCCCTCAGAAGGTGCCCTCAGTGGGGCAGTACCTGTACCCGCTGAGGAAGCAGGTGCGGATTTCTCCTCTGCACACATGAGCCGTGTCCAGGGTGTCCCAGGAACACCTGGTTGGGGTGAGGGGAGGGCCCTGCCAGTGGGGACAATAAGTGAGCAAACTGAATTATTGCTATTGATGTATTTATTTGTCTCCCAAGGTTGGTGAGCCCCGGGGACATTTGGGGTCCCACTGGGGCCCGCACTGAGAATACTAATGTATAATTTAACGAGGAGACAACTTCCATGCACAAGCTAGGATCATTTAAGGATTGAGGCCTGAACAACAAAAGTGAGCTTATTCAGACAGATGTAACTTAATCCTTACCCATTTTAAGCTTCTTATTGTGCCTTGTTACTTGACAGGACTTGGTCTGGCAGCGTCCTTGGTGTTTAAGAGGTTATATTTTCAGAAAATAAGGGATTTTTTTTTTACTTGAATGTTTCAAAATGCTTTCATGGTATGTGAAGAAAGCCACTTGATTAAAGCATCTGTAGTTTACGTTAAATCCTCTTCTTCTTTCCAAAGAATTCAAGGTTCTGGCACAAACTAAAAGGGTTAAACTACACCTGGCCCATTCATTGTGTCATTTCACGAGCAGCAAATATTGTGAGTAAAGTCCAAAATATGAGTCTTCATGGAAGTTTCTCTCCCACACGCCCCTCTGCACAAGCCGCCCCACCCCATACAGCTCAGGATGTAAACATGATTCTCATTTATCAAGATCTGTGCGGTGATGAAGCAAACTGTTGGTTTTGTCACCCCTTCATTAGTAAAGAGGGAGAAAACCTGTAGAGACTAAACTTTTGCTCATTAATCTGTACATTTTTACCTCCCTGTCCTTGCAAAGCCCACTGACTCGCAGCACCTGGCCATGGTTCTGCATCGGTCTTCCCCGTGTGTTTGAAATGCAAATGGAAGGGCTGGCTATTTAAACACACAAAACCCATCTCTAGCTCAGTTAAGATGAGCCCATCCTAAGCCTCACGCTATTATTTTTCTTGCTTTGAGTGTCATTAGGTAGGCTCTGCCTTGCTCTCATTTGTCATCCTCTTCAAATAAACAGCTCCCAGGGGACAGGGAAGCAGAGCTACACCTTGGAGGCCCTTCTGAGCAGCCCAGCTTATTTTGACAGATTGCTCCATTAACACAAGTCTATTTACTTAAAAACACACCACCAGACTTCTTTCTGTAAACACCAGTGCGGCAGACAGTGCTGTTCCTTGTTCTCCGCCCAGCTATTCTCCACATTGTTTCACGCTCTTTATGTTGTGGGTTGGAGGATGGACCTGGGAGCAAAATGCGGCCACATTTTCTGCAGTAGCTGCTTCTAGCTCCTGGGGTGTTGCTAAGTCCCGGCAGCAGGGGAGCCAACGCTATATTTAGGCAAGAATGCAAGACACACTGCAGTCCCGAAGGAAATGGGTGGCAGAGCACATTACACAGGCTCATCCAGCAATGGGTGAATAACTTAACCTGTGCCCACTTGTTTTATCCTTTGCGTAATATGCTTCCAGGCAAAGTTAGCAGAAATAATTCATTCACCCATCAAGTATTTATTGAGTGTCTATTATGTGCCAGGCACTGTAGTAGGCAGTGAGGATATGGCATTGAACAAAACCGGATAAAAACCTTTGCTCGTAGGAAGCTAATATTCTGGGGGTGGGGTGAGGGGTGGGGGGGGGGGGAGACAGAAAAAAAATAGCGTATTGGGCAAAAACAATGCAGTTAAACATAAAATTATAGGTTTTCCATATATTTAATAAATCTATTTTGAAATAACTAACAATGGCAGATTATTTTACAGTTTATAAATGATTTTTTAAGTATCAATTAAATCATAGACAGTTTCATATGTTTCAACTTCCACATTACCTTGTCTTATCATTGTCATAACTCGTGGGTATTAGTGTTTACCTTACTTATAAATGGTTAAAGAGTGGATTATGTGAGTCCAAGATCACTTCAAGTCAGGTGCTCTAACTGAGTGACTACAGTAGCAAAACCAAACCCACAGACCCAACAAGTTGCAAATTTTTGAAAAAATACTGGTGAAATTTAAATCTTAAGGTTAATAGTTGCTTTGTCAGTATTTATGTGGAGGGGGGATTCAATGAGATTCATAAATCATGCGATTATCACTTTCCCTGAATCTTCTTGCCCAGTTTGAGTTGAATTTGGATGAGCTGGAGACTATAAGAAATGGGAGACTATCTGGGGGTAGTGTGGGTTCTACCAACTCTAGAAACTAAAACCCAAATCTCCCTTCAGAGGCAAGGTCTGCACTGAAGAGAAACTGCCTGGAGTAGAATCTAAATTGAGAATAGAAATAATAATGGCAAAGAAATGAGAAGTTCTGATGAAAGTGGGAGAGGAGAGCAGAGAAGGCACGTCTCAGAAAGCCTGAGGCCTTACACATTTATCCCTTCACAAACAATGGAAGAGGGAATTTTGAGTCATGAAACTAGAAAAGCTACCCACTCACACACTTTCATAAAAGTAGTAAAAGTCATCTGTCTGAAAAAAATGGACAACAGAAAAGAATAGTGAATCAATATAAAGTTATTCAAAAAGGGAGAATAAGAAGTAGAATAGTATCCTCACACAAGGAAAGAGCAAAGAAAAATATACCCACAAAACAAATGATAACTATAAACTGATATTTGAAAACAAGCTAAATGAAACAGAGAAATTGATAAAAACTATGAAAGAACAACAGAAAGCAGAATAAGAAAAAGAAATGAGATAATTGTTGAAAAGGAAATTTTAAGTGAGAAATAATAGAATTCTCAAAAGAAGTAAAATTTTTAAAAAATTAAAAAATGACAAACTAGGAAAAAACTAAAAAAGAATAAATACAATTATGTCAGGGGTCTCCCTCCTCCGCATCCAGCACGGGGAGAGAGAGAGAGAGAGAGAGAGAGAGAGAGAGAGAGAGAGAGAGAGAGAGAGAGAGAGAGAGAGAGACTTGAACCAGTTCTTTTAAGTAGAGGCGCTGGGGATTTGAGAAAGAAATGAAAGAGACAGGACACAAAAACAGAAGAAGTCAGGTCTGGGTGGGCTTCTGCCCTCTGATGGAGGGACAGACAGACTCCCAGCACTGGAAGTAAGTTTAATATACTCGAAGTAACAGGAAGTTACATCACATCTGGGTGGGCCTTGAGTTCCTGGCAACATAATAGGATCCACCCCCCTTAGCACCTGGTGGGAAAAGTCAGACTGAGTGGCGTCCTAGCCTCTTGACTAGGATCGCCCCCAGGGCATGGCTCTGCCTGTGCCCTGCGTCCAGCCAATGATATTTAAGAAATGTCCGAAGGTGCTAGCCAGCAGCCCTCCACATGAATATTGTCTTAGAAAAATAAAAACAAAACAAAAGAGGATACATTTTAAAAATAAATATGAAGTGAAGGAAAAAAAAACAGGATTTGAGAGAAAATGATAGATTCAAGGATAAGCAAAGAAGATTTAATATATATATGACAGGAATCTCCAAAGAAGAACACTACATAAATGGAACACAATAAATACTAAAATCTATAATTCAAGAGAGCTTTCCTAGGAAAAAATAAAAAAGATTTAAAGCCTTAGGTTAAAATGGAAAGTATCTGGGAAAACTGACCCAAAAAAGCCAACACTAGAACACAGTCTCATAAGCATATTGTACTTGAAAAAGAGAAAGACAAAAAACCTTAGGCATCCAGGTTGAAAGACAATTCATGTATAAAGGAAAGAAGATAAATTTTCATCAGACAGTTCAAGAGCAACTTGTTATGCCAGAAATCAATGGGATAATATAATTAAGATACTCAAGGAAAGAAAATGTAAGCTAAGGAGTTTATATCCAACCAAACTCACCTTCAAATACAAAGGGTTCAGACCTGCTATTATGACCCTGCCAAGACTTAGGAAGTACTGGTCCCGTGAGTTCTTGCTGAGAAATCTACTAGAGAATGTGCTTTAGGTGCGGCCATGACCAGAGAGGCATTGCCACCAGCGGACAAGCTCCATTAAAATGAGGCAAAAAAAAAAAAAAAAAAGTATTTGGAAGAAACATTTTACTGAGCTGCTAGTGAATGTGGAGAATTTAGTTAGATGGAATTACAGTATAAACAGAAAAAATTAAATATAGTCATAGCATATTACTTGAACAATATTTATAAAGTCATAATATGGAAACAGTGAATCCTATATAATAAAAGCCTAATGTGCTAAGTGTCCGGTCATCTGGTGGGCCATTCAACTAATCAAAGTGTAATATGCTAATGTTATGCAAAGGTCGCTCAACCACTTGTTATGACGTGCACTGACCATCAGGGGGAAGATGCTCTGACCAGTAGCTGGTGGGGTCTGGCGAATTGAAACTGAGTGAGATGGGCCGGACATGCTCTGGAGCCCTCCCGCAGTCCTTCCCCAGATGGCCAGCCTCCTGTGTCCCACCCTGGCCCTGATCATGCACCAGTGGGGTCCCTCGGCCTGGCCTGTGCCCTCTCGTAATTCAGAACCCCTCAGGAGATGTCAGAGAGCTGGTTTCAGCCTGATCCCGCAGGCCAGCCTGAGGGACCCCACTGGTGCACGAGTTCGTGCACCATGCTTCTAGTATAATATAATAAATATAGGATAAATTATATTTGGAGAATAATGAAGGGTAAGAGATGGTGTATAATTGAATTAATATTATAATCCACCATAGTAAAAAGTCAATAGCTACTGAATCAAATAATAGGGTTATGTTGTACATATTTTTGGAAATATAGAGGTATATTTGGAGGCTAGAGAGTGAAAGAAAGCAAAGACATTGCTTTTGGTGAAAATGATGAGGAAGATAAAAGGGACGAGGGACTGTTGTTTTGGTGATAACCCTTATAATCTTATTGGACTTTTTAACCAATTTGAATGTAATCTTTGGTAACAAATGAAAAATTAAAAAAAAAATTCCAAAGCCTCCACAGATGCCTGACTTTCAGACCAAACCCATGTGCCCTGTTGGGCTCCTCCTGATGGTCAGCCTTCTCTCCACCAGCTCTGTGCTCTCTTTGACTCCCATCCTTTACCTATAGGATAAGGACCTTTCTGGTTTCCTCAAAGTCTAAACAAGAAGCACTGATCACAGAACGCGAAAGTTAGAGATGACTCTTTAAACTTCCTATTTTACTGATGAGGCAATAGAAGCTGATGGTGGCCCAAAGCACTGCTTATTAGTTTTGGTGAATCTTGGGTCTCCTGACTCCGTGATGGGTGTTCTTTCCACTGCTACAATGTACTCCCTACGGTAAGTTCATTCTGGCCCATGTGAGTATGTCCCTTCATGCTACCCATTCTTTCAGGGTCCTGCTTTTCCAACTGCCCTCGGACCCATGCAGTTTTGGAACTGCCTTCCAGGTGTTTGGCTTGTGGAAAGTCCTGTGCAATTTACCCTGCCTTCTGCTGCCCTCTTCTGGTGTCATATGGTTTTTGCTGTTTCCCCGTCTGGTTCTACCAGCCACTAAAATGTGACTTTGGCACTTCTGGGCTGCCTCTCAGTTAAGAAAATCCTTTGTTTCAGGGCATGATGGTGCCCTCTGACCTGTGTCAGTCCATGGCCCTTGCTTGTTACTTAAATGATGACCCTTGAAAGGATAGTGAGACATTAGAAGGGACCTCGTTAGAAATGCAGAATCTTGGGCCTCACTCTACGTTTACTAAATCAGAATCTGCAGTCTAGCTAGATCCCCAAATGATTCACTGCACATGAATATTTGAGAAATGATGCTCTAGTTTAAACTCAACTAACTTCAGGAAAAATAGAGATCAAGCTTATCTACTTGGTAAGTATCTCTGATCACTCTAATACCTGCTCCAGCCATGATGAATTCTGACCCAGGTGTCTTTTTCTGCTTCATTTCAGCCCGGATGATTGCCTCCAATAACAGAGAGCAGGAAGTAGCATAGATGTAACTTTAAGGTAAAAAGAATTCACTAAATTAAAATTAACTCATATTTTAACCTTCCATATATTTCCCCACAATTATTAATAAAAATGTCATGTTTTGGCTTTGAAGATAGACTAACATCAACACTAATAAAAGAGAAAAATGGTAATTGGCGTACGAGCTACCCTTTTCATTGGCTAATCAGGGCTATATGCAAATTAACTGCCAACTAAGATTGGCAGTTAACTGCCAACTAAGATTGGCAGTTAACTGCCAACAAGATGGCAGTTAATTTGCATACGTAGGCACAATGCAGGGAAGCGAAAGGGAAAGCAGGAAGAAGCCCCCTGCCACTGACAGTGATCAGAAACCCAGGGGGGAGCTAAGAGCTGGGGGGCAGGGCAAAGGCGGCCCTGGGGCCGCCTTTGCCCTGCCCCCCAGCCATGATCAGAGAATCAGGCGCCTTTTCCGCCCTGGCCAGTGATAGCAGGAAGTAGGGGTGGAGCCAGCAATGGGAGCTGGGCACGGTCGAAGCTGGCAGTCCCAGGAGCTAGGGGTCCCTTGCCTGGGCCTAAAGCGAAGCCCATGATCGTGGGGCCGCTGCAGCTGCGGGTCCCCGCTGCCCGGGGCGGACGCCTAGGCCAGAGGCGTCAGGCCTGGGCAAGGGGCCGATCCTGCGATTGGAGGGTGATGGGGGTCAATGCCTGAGGGCTCCCAGTGTGTGAGAGGGGGCAGGCTGGGCTGAGGGACACTCCCCCCCCCCACACACACACCCAGTGCACGAATTTCGTGCACCGGGCCCCTAGTTATTCTATAAGTTTTTACCGAGTCTATTTTTTTATAATTTATAAAATTTGTTTTTATAATTGCAATGGTATGTAGGAAACATTAGCATGGTGGGGTTTCAGAATGCAAGCAATGGAACGTGTTTCTACCTGAAATGCCCTCTGTGTTCTCCTGCACAGCTGCATCCATTCTCAGACATAAATTAGCAAAGGTTTACTGAGCACCCACTAGGAGCCAGGCACTGTGTCAGGTGCTGAGAAATAATTCAGGGCAGATATGGTTCCTGCTTTCATTGATCTCCAGTCTCATGAGGAAGACAACCATTTAATAAGTTGTGATTTAAAAGCAATAGTATCAAGTGCCTAAAGAGAAAGTATAGAATGACGGAAGATCAAGTTGGCTTCAAAGAAAAAGATGACACCTAACGGATATTGGAATTGGTAATGGGGCCATTTAACACATGAAATTCCAGAAGGGAGACCAGTGTTTGGGCTTCATCAAAATCATTAAGGGTATTTCTGGTGGAACAGAAATGTGTTTCCAGTAGGCAGATATGTACAGGGTCACGTACCTTCACTTCTTGGGAAAGATGATAAATAGAGTAAAATATGATTTCCTATAGATGTTTGGGCAATTTTTTTCTGTAAGATTTCTCTTTGTGCCCTTTTTTGTACCTACTGTTTTAGTGTTTCTGTGTACAAGAAAAAAGGTGCTTCTATTGTAGCTGGTGGCAAAAGCCAGCCAGGCTGACATCTTTGCCTTTGCTGGAACTGTCAGTTCCTTACAGTAGGTGCTCATTGTGGGGGTGGGGCTTTGCAGACACAATAAAACGAGGTGAAGCTGCAAAGAAAGCCAGAGACAGAGAACGTGGCTACATTGACATTTAAAATGCTCTTTTTTCTGCAGAGGCCCTTACAGCAAGCTAACCCCCGAGAGCCATGTTCACAGGCTCATTAAGAGGTTGAAGCTGGAACAAACCTCCAGAGTTATTGGCCTATTTCTCATTCCGTTCTTGCCCTGGTTGGGCTTAGGAACTTAGACTACCCTGGGGAAGGAGGAGAGACAGAGAAGTGAGACAGAGAATCATATTTACAATGACAGCTTTACATTGGAAGAGACTGAGTAAACTTAAGTGGAAACAAAGGCCCAAGAGCTAAAATAACACAAGCTTTGGAGAAATAAAGAAATGTACATTTTTGCAGATCCCAGTCTCAGTACATTATATATGAACTTTGCATCGGCTCGGTCACTGCACAGCACAGAGTGGACTCTGCACCACACATCTCCCCAAGACCACGTCAATGTGAGGAACTTAAAACCGTCCTGGTGAGCGTCCCCAAACAAAATCATCCCCAAAGGTAACCAGTATTTACCTGCACTGGCAGGTCCTCACTGGCTGTGCCTTTGTTTAAAAAAAAAAAAAAAAAAGTTCTTAATCTGGCATGGGCCAGCATCATAATGCCCAAATCTGCTCTTTGTTAATGCATATGGCGCTTGGTACTATATAACTCTGGAGAACGGCTATCAGTATAAATGTGGTGCAGGCCTGCTCAGGAAGAGCTTGCAATGTAGTCAAAGAGCTAAGATACATACTATTGAGTAAATAATTCAGGGAAGGACAGGGTACATTTACACAATGGAATGAAGTCTTACTGTGGTACAACTGAATAGTAATATTTATTAAGCACCTACTAGGTACGAGCTTCTGGACTAAGTTGCTCTAATGTTTATTAACTCATTTATCCTGACAACAATCCTGTGGGTTAGGAGCAATTATGAAGAAGAGGAAACAAAGACACAGAAGGTTTAGCACCATCTAGGCAGAGGAGCAGAATGCACGTGGGGGGCTCCAGGCAGGGTGAGTGGAGGGCAGTAAAGAGGCACCAACTTGGAGGCCAGCGGGTTCAGTGGAAAGAGGAGGGGCTCTGGGGTTTTACCCATTTTAGATCAAGTTCTAGCTCCGTCACTCGATTGATCAGCTTAACTGAGCTTTAGTTTCTTCATCTGTCTATTGGGAGGGAATACTCTCATCACAGGGCTGTTAGTAATAAAGATATTATACATATAGTCTCTAGTACAGAAACTGTCACACTGTATGTACCCAGTGAAAGGAAGAATTATTTTATTTTTTATTGAATTTATTGGGGTGATACTGGTTAACAAAATTATACAGGTTTCTGGTGCACAATTCAAGAACACACCATTTGTGGACTGTATTGTGTGTTCACCACCCCAAGTCAAGTCTCCTTCCATCACCATTTATCCCCCTTTACCCTTCTCCAGCTCCACCCCGCAATCACCACACTGTTGTCCATGTCTCTTTGTCTCTTTTTCGCTCAACCCTTCCACCCCCGCCCCACCTGGCACTCCCCTCCCTTCTGCCCCAACAACTGTCAGCCTGCTCTCTATCCATGAGTCTGTCTCAGTTTTGCTGGTTAGTTCATTTTGTTTATTAGATTCCACATATGAATGAAATCATATGAAACTTGTCTTTCTCTGACTGTCTTTTTTCACTTAGCATAATGCTCTCCAGGTCCATCCACGCTGTCAAAAAAGGGTAAGATTTCCTTTTTTTTTTTTTTTTTTTTTTTAATGGCTGAAGAGTAGCCCATTGTGTAAATGTACCATAACTTTTTTAGTCACTCATCTACTGAGGGACACTTGGGTTGCTTTCAAATCTTGGCTATTATAAGTAATGCTGCAATAAGCATAAGGTGCATATATTCTTTTGAATTAGTGTTTCGGGTTTCTTTGGAAAAATTTCCAGAACGGAATTCTGGGTCATAATACAGTCCATTTTTTAATTTTCTGAGGTAACTCCATACAGCTTTTCACAGTGGCTGCACTGTCTGCATTCCCACCAACAGTGCACAGGGGTTCCCTTTTCCTCACATTCTTGCCAACACTTGTTTGTTGATTTATTGATGATAGCCATTCTGACAGGCATGAGGTGATGTCTCATTGTGGTTTTATTTGCATTTCTCTGATGATTAGTGATGTTGAGCATCTTTTCATATGTCTATTGGCCATCTGTATGTCCTCTTTGGAGAAGTGTCTATTCAGGTCCTTTGCTCATTTTTTAAAAATTGGATTGTTTGTTTTTATGGTGTTGAGTTTAAGTTCTTTATAAATTTTGGATATTAACCCTTTATCAGAAGTATCATCAGAGAATATGTTTTCCCATTCAGTGGGTTGTATTTTGTTTTGTTGATGGTTTCCTTTGTTGTGCCAAAGCTTTTTAGTGCGATGTAATCCCATTTGTTTATTTTTTTATTTTGTTTCCCTTGCTTGAGGAGTAGTATATCAGAAAAATATTGCTATAAGAAATGTCCAAAATTTTGCTGCCTGTGTTTTCTTCTAGAATGTTTATGTCTTAGAGTTTTACATTTAAGTCTTTTATGAGTTTACTAGAGGCCCGGTGAACAAAATTTGTGTTCGGGGGGGTGGGGGGTGATCTCTCAGCCCGGCCTGTGCCCTCTTGCAGTCCAGGAGCCCTTGGAGGATATCCAACTGCCAGCAGTCAGACATTCTTAGTGCTGCCATGGAGGCAGGAGAGCCTCCCATCACTGCTGCTGTGCTCACAAGGGGTGAACCCGGCTTCTGGCTGAGTGGCACTCCCCCTGTGGGAGCGCACTGACTACCAGGGAGCAGCTCCTGCATTGAGCGTCTGCCCCCTGGTGGTCAGTGCATGTCATAGCAACCGGTCGTTCCACTGTTGGGCCAAAACCGGCTCTCCGACATCCCCCAAGGGGGTCCCAGATTGCAAGAGGGCGCAGGCCAGGATGAGGGACCCCACTGGTGCATGATTGGGGCCGGGGAGGGATGCAGGAGGTTGGCCAGCCGGGAAGAGACTATGGGAGGGCTCCAGGGTGTGTTTGGCCCATCTTGCTCAGTCTCGATCAGCCAGACCCTAGCAGTAAGCTAACCTACCAGTCAGGATATCTGCCCCCTGATGGTAAGTGCATGTCATAGCAAGCAGTTGAGTGGCCTTAGCATATCATTAGCATATTATGCTTATTAGGCCAGTTTTATTATATAGGATTCTTGTGTGCAGTCTAAGAAGGTGGTCTATTTTTGCACAGACGTGTCCAATTTTCCCAACACCATTTATTTTGTTTTTTCTTATTTTGTGAAATATTAATTGACTATAAAGGCCTCTCTATTCTATTTCATTGATCTATTTATTGGTCTGTTTTTATGCCAGTCCAATGCTGTTTTGATTACTAAAAATTTTGTTCTAGTTCTGTGAAATACGCTATTGCTACCTTGATGAAATTATATTGAATCTATACATGCTTTGGGTAGTATGGATATTTTAATGAAGTTAGTTCTTTCTATACATGAACATGGTATATGCTTCCATTTATTTACATCTTCTTCAATTTTTTTCTTCAGTGTCTTATAATTTTCTGAGTACAGGTCTTTTACATCCATGGTTAAATTTATTCCTAGGTATTTTATTCTTTCTGAAGCTACTATGAATGGGACTGTTTTCTTATTTTCCCTTTCTGATAGTTCATTATTGGTATAAAAAAGGAACTGATTTCTGGGTATTTATTTTGTATCCTGCTGCTTTATTGAATTCATTTAGCAGTTCTAGTAGTTTTTTTGGTAGATTTTTCAGGGTTCTCTATGTATAGTATTATGTCATCTGCAAATAATGACAGTTTTACTTCTTCCTTTCCAATTTGGATGCCTTTTATTTCAGGAAACTATTATATTATTTAAAAGCTGTGTTAGGAGAAGTGGTAACTCATACAAGACAGGGAGATGAGTACAGATTGTGAGACCTTGCAAATCAACATGTCATAGTAGCAACTTAGGAAATGAAACCACAACTTTTAGGCCAATTTTTCAAACAAGGTTATTTAATAGGCAATGATCATAACAGTGGGCAACAACAAGTTCGTTTTATTCATTTTTTAATGAAATTAATCTGGGAGTAAAATTTTAGAATGCATTCGGGGGCACTAACATATTGTTACATGATTCTCTTGATTCAGTTTATCTATATTTTTGTGTATTTTGCATATGTATGTGCACCTTCATGACATAAAAATTATTTTGTGCTGTGGATTGAGGTAAAAAAAAAGTCTAAAAGTCACTGCTTTAGTTGGTACCTTCCTCTACTAATTCCAGATGTCCTGATAGATAATAACTTGCCAATAAGACCCATGACAGTTTTGACATGCATGACACTGCAGTAGGTGTAGATTATGAACCACGGCAGGGTGAGACTGTGTGGGAGGTTTCTCTTGGCTTTATCCTGTGGAGCGGAGAGGCACAGAGCATAGCCCATGCCAAGCAGCAGGAGCGGAGAGGAGTTCCTTTGAAGGAGCCACACTTTACTGCTTTGACCTCAAAAGGCCACGTGGCAAAACTTGTTTGAAACCTGGATAACAACTTTTACAAGTCTTTTGGAAAATTTGTGTCAGTTCAAAACTTCCTAAAGAAAATAAAACATGTGGGAAATAATCATTCTCAGAGAAACACTACTTTGAGTTTTGTTAAATGGGAAGAATTTTCCCCAAAGTGTTTCCCTTTCCCCCAATCAGCAGTACCTTTTAACCTGTTCGATAGGTTGTGTCTGTGGAATTTCCTCATTCTTACAGGGCAAGAGCAGGTTCTTCCTGAATCGTTGTCAATGGCAACCATGAGAGAAAAAGAAAAGGTGACGGGTGGGAAGTTGGAGGGGGCAATGCAAAAGATGTTTTAATAGTTACCAGTTAATAACGTCAACCTGAAAAGAATCTTATCCTGAATGGTTTCATAAGTGAGGTTCTGTTTGCTCTCAACCACACAGGACACCATTCTACTCCCTCCAGTACACTCCAGCACTCCTCCTCACTCCACGTGCAGCAGTCACCTCGGTTCACATCTGTCCTCTCTAAGGACGGCAGTGGCTGCCAGGATCCTTCTCACTGTTTATAGTTGCTTCATTTACCATTTTTGTATTTTCAATATCTAAAGTCTGCACTGTCTAATATTATAACTGCTAGCCACATGTGCCTATTGAGCACTTAAAATGTGACTAGTCTAAATTGAGATGTTGATTTCAAAGACTTAGTATGCAAAATGCATGTAACATATAGTTTAGATATAGTGGGTTAAATATAGATAATTATTAGTAACACTAGAAGCCCAGTGCATGAAATTCGTGCACTCAGGGGGGCTCCCTCAGGCAGGCCTGCACTCTCTCACAGTCCAAGAGCCCTCAGGGGATGTCGGACTGCCGGCAGTCAGACATCCTTAGTGCTGCTGCGGAGGCGGGAGAGGCTCCTCCCACTGCCACTGTGCTCGCCAGCGGTGATCCCTGTGAATCACAGTTGAGGCCTTGGAGGGACCGGGGAAGGCTCCAGGGCGTGTCTGGCCCATCTCACTCAGTCCCGATCGGCTGGACCCCAGCAGCAAGATAACGTACTAGTCAGTGGTCAGTGCACATCATAGTGAGTAGTTGAGCGGCCTTAGCATATCATTAGCATATTACGTTTTGATTGGTTGAATGGCCAACTGGACGACCAGACACTTAGCATATTAGGATTTTATTATATAGGATATTTTTAAAGTTAATTTTACTTATTTTCCCTGGCTAGTATGACTCGGTGGTAGAGCATTGGCCTGAACTCTGAAGGGTGGTGGGTTCAATTCTCAGGCAAGGGCACGTACCTGGGTTGCAGGTTCATCCCGGTTGGGGTGTGTGCATGAGGCAGCCAATTGATGTGTCTTTCTCCCATCGATGTTTGATGTTTCTCTCTTTCTCTTTCTCTTTTCCCTCTCCTCTCACTCCCTTCCACACTCTCTAAAAATCAATGGAAAAAAATATCCTCAGGTGAGGATTAACAACAACAAAAAATTGTACCTGTTTCTTTTAAATGTTTTATGTGACTACTGGAAAAATTTAAATTATCTTCATAGCTTACGTTATATTTCTGTCAGACACTACTCATCTCAATTGAAGGTGCAAGAATCGACAAACTTTATTGTCCTCTGTATCCCCTACTTAACCAAGTTGACTTTATTCATTACTAGTGTGTACCAGGCTGGTGAACAGGACACGGGCCACTCCCCTGCACTTGAATGTCAAGTTCATTCTCTGCTTAGGGAGTCTGAGCCTTTTAATGGTCCCTGCCAGAAGCTCATCCCTTCAGCCCAAGGTCAGCGGGAAGTTTTGGCTCACACACAGATGTCTCATTTTCTTGGCTGGCTGTGTGCCAGCTTGCCTGCTGCTGGGTTGCACTGTCTCTCAGGCACCAAAGCCAATGTTACCTTGTTCCCCTTCAGATCCTTGTGAGACAATCCATGGGGAGCTTTTTGACCTAAAAGGCTTGGCGAAAGGCCTGTGAGTCTTTAGAAATGGTTCCAGGAGCCTCGGGTAAACAGTGCAATTTGGGTAAAAAGGGAAATATCTTTTATCACCCACTCAAATTCTATACACAGACATCTGACCAACCCTGCTGCTATCCCAGCACCCTCTTGGCTTGACTTAAAAGTCACATCATACATTCTTATTGTCTTACATATTTTGAGTAAACTTTTTAGATGCCCAACCAAATCTTGGATTATGAATTCCTTTGAATGATGAATAAAGCAGAAAATGTAAAAGTAATGGGTCATTTTATTGACCAGATTGGATACCTGTGCCTAATATTTTCTAAAAACATATTTTTATTGATTTCAGAGAGGACTGGGGAGAGAGAGAGAGAGAGAGAAACATCAATGATGAGAGAGAATCATTGGAACCAGCAGCCTCTTGGTTCACAGGCCAATGCTCAACCACTGAGTCACACTGGCCAGGGCTTTTTACCCACATTTTCAAAACTCTATATAACATTTAACCAAAATATAGATTATAACAACAAAATTAACTAGTATAAATAAATTTGAGAAAAAACACAATGAGTCTTGGCAAGCAAATAACTGGGATACTGAAATTGCCCAGAATTGCTTCCTGCTAGCATTCAGCTGGCCGAGGGCTTTCCTTGGTTCATTTTCAGAAGGAATGGGGAACATCTGTTAACCAGCAAGCTGGATAAGTGGAGATCAGCTGGCGTGACTCCAAGAGAGCAGAGGCCAAACATTTAGCTCTCAGATAATTAGCCTGGATAGAAAAGATAAAGGCCTCAATATTGTCTTCCAACCATATTGCTTAAATGTTTTATGTTGGCTTGATGGGAGCTGGACAGCAGCTAATTCCACACTGTGCTCAAATAGTCCTTTTTCAGGGTAGGGTTCTGTGAATGGCAGCCCTGACCTAGTGGTCCTGGAGGCCCATCTGGAACAAGCCAGTTCATGGTGATGGTAAGGCCATCAGAAGCAGGACTCCCTGAGGAGCCAGTCAAAGCTTCCATGCCCAACCAGTGATATTTAAGTGACAGAATAGGACAAAGTAAGATACAAAGAATTAATATTCAGCTGTATAGAAAGCTCCTGCATATAGGTAAGAAGGAAAACCAATTGTCAAAGGGGAAAGTAACTGATTAGGTAATTTACTCAAGAAGTTCTTAGGGAATGTAGATTAAAATAATCCATCGGGTTAACAAAAATTTCAAAGTCTTACCGTATCCAGTGTTAGTGGGTCAACAGGCTTGCCTGCATTATTGTTGATGTCTTTTTGAAGGATCAACTCACAGCATTCACTTATTCAAAAAGTAGGTCTGAGAGCCTCCTAGGCACCAGCACCACTCTAAAGGCTGGGACTATAACAGTAAAAAAACAAAACAAACAACAAGTCCTGCTCTTATAAAGTCACCTTTTAGTGGAGGGAGGTGGGAAATCCTATATAATAAAGAGTTATATGCAAATTAACCCTCATACCCTCACAAGATGGTTGCCTACGACCAGGCTGGCAAGGGGGTTAGTGAGGGACAACCAAATGACTGAACAGCAAGCTGTGTGGGGCAACCAGGCTGGCAGGGGGTTAGTGAGGGACGACCAAATGACTGAACAGCAAGCTGTGTGGGGTGACCAGGCTGGCAGGAGGGGCAGTTAGGGGCAACCAGGCAAGCAGGCAGGTGAGTGATTAGGAGACAGCGGTCCAGGATTGTGAGAGGGATGTCTGACTGCCAGTTTAGGCCTGATCCCAAGGATCGGACATCCCCCGAGGGGTCCCGGATTGGAGAGGGTGCAGGCCAGTCTGAGGGGACATCCTTCCCCCTTGCATGAATTTCATGCCCTGGGCTTCTAGTAAACAAATATATATATATGTCTGAAGTTTATAAAAGCTGAGAAGAAAATAAATAAGTGACAAGAAGAAATGTGTGGTACTATTTTATTAGGATGGTCAATGATGGCCTCAGATATTTGACTCTGTGTTAGGAGAATGGCATATCTATATGCACAGGATCTGGAAGAGCTTCAAGACCTGTAGTTTATTGAAGGTAGTAAGTTGTAGAAATGTAACTTGGGTATAATACCTTTATGTAAAAAGGTGTGTGTATTTATTTAAGTACATATAGCACATAGATATAATACAAAAATTACACAGAGAGGCACGCGCGCGCACACGCACACACTCCAAACCCTTCACCCTAGTTATCTCTGGGGTTGTGTTTGATTGCATAGGCTGTGATAAGAAGGAGGGGGACCATATATTATCTGAGTTTCATTTTTTTAAGTAAAAAGCAACATAAAATACTGGAAAGACACAATAACATTTGGAAAATATTACAAGTTTAGTAGAAGATTTAACTGATAAAGCATATTAAAACATTGTTTTTAAACGAAGCATTTGGAGGCATGACCTTAAAGAAAAACATCAGCAGGCTTAAAAAAGGAGAGAGAATACAGGCGCACAGTGGCTTGGAGTCCCAGAGGGAAGCACAGTAGGGAGCAGCAGTTCACACTCTGGCATCCCCAGGGGCCTTGGGCCACTTAACCTCTCTAGCGGTCAGTTTCCTCATCCGTAAATTGGCATAACTGCTTCTCAGAGCAGCTGTGAGTAACACATGAGTAAATTCACATGCAAAGTTCAGGATACTGTTTGGTACACACCGAATGCTTAATAAATGTTAACTATTAAAAGGGTCCTCAGTTCTACCAAGTTAGGGATGGCTTCAGACGAGGCAGGCAGCCCACCAGTGGAGGGCGGGACCCCTTGACTTGCTCTTTGGCCTCTCAGCACTTCTCAAATACCTGTGAAGGTTGAGAAATACACGTTTAGTAATTAATCAGAATACAAAGGACTGACTAATGTGTGGTTTACAGGTCGGGAAACAAGCATGGGACAGCACAGAGTTCATCACAATAGAACTCAGATCTGACTCCATCATTTAATAGCCTTCACCTTTGTTAGTTGAAAAATAAACAGGTGTTCAGACTCCCGCTGGGGTGCTGTTTGCATTTATGGAGAGAGGGCAAACAACGGACAGGCCTTCTTTCCCTTGCTGACATTTGCCTTAATAGAGCTATACTACTGTGGGTCCTCTGAAAATCAAGGGGTTTAGTTTTTTTTTAGGAAATGTAAGTTTGCACATCTCAAAGTGAATAATTAACTTTAAAATAAATGACTAGACATTTTTAAGTTCCCAGAAAGCAACTTGCAAACTCTGCCCATTGTACTCCTTTCATTGTAAATGGCAGGTAGGAGCTGTGCATTTAATTTCGCCGAGTACAGATGTTCAACGACCTTGCCTGAATTTCTTCTGTTGAGAGAGAGGAAACAGAATTTCCTAATATCCCACTGAATACCCCTTTTCTTATTATAACCTCTCTCTTACTTCCAGAATAATGTTGCCAAGTAAGCCCGGGTATAAAATGACCCTGCCAGGGTCTCTGTGCATGAAGAGCTTCGGGACAAAGCCAGGTACAATCACAGGACACTCACTCACCCCACGTGCTGACCGACCACATTCCCTCCTGGAGTACGGAGTGGCACACACCATTTGTCAAGTTGACCTCAGCAGGGTTTCTCCCACCCTTTAACCTTTTTCTTCTTCTCTGTCTTCTTTCTATTCATGTTCCCTCTCTTCCTTCATTCAGTTCTTGTCTTCATTCCCTATGCCCTGTTCTGAGCAATTCCTGTATTATTTCTCCATCTTGTTTCCTATGGAGCGCACTCACCAACATTGTGTCTAAAATTTCATGTTTATTTTAATACCCTTTTGTGTGCTCAAAATAGACATATCTACAGATGTGTCACAGAAGAAAAAAGTTATCATTTACCAAGCTACAGCAGGCTTAGTCAGAGTGCCATTTTCCCATGAAATCTTACTGACTGTTCTTTAAAAAAATGCTTCATGGCATTTTTGAGAAGTAACATTTTTGGGAAATGAGCTGTAATTTATTGGGAGAGATGCTTAAGTTCTCTCATGAAAAGGGTCCAAGCAAGATTTGTCTCTGTCCCTGAGTGTTTGAGAATTTAAGCATAAAAGCAGTATGTTCCTAGTGGATGGGTGGCCTCAGAATTAAAATGCTTCTGAAGATTCAGAGGGATTTATTTGGAGGATTTTTTGGCTAATGATTATTGTGACAGATGTTTATATTTTCAGTAATAGGCATAGTGGTCAGGTTATTGAAGAGGGAGCAAAAAACAAAACAAAAACGACAACCTACAAAAGTGGTGGCTTTATGAAACTCATCTATTTTCCTTATCAGGATTGCTTCATTGTTGGTAAAATTGAAATATTAGTGAGGATTTAGAATAATCCTGCTCTTTAATTCAAAGAAATTGGAGGCTGATTACTGCAGCCAGAATACTAGTAAACTTTAGGGTGTTACTAATTCAGCTAAATCTCAAATGCCCAATTTGTGTAGCCTGCTGATGATATTATTCTAGTGAAGAAGGGTTGGGGAGCTTGGGAATGACTAAGAAAATTGGCTTTGTTTACAACCTAATGATAACACTTGAAGATAATGAAAAACAGTAGCAATGTCCAAAGTCAAGATGGGTCGTTCAGCACTGAACATTTACTCAGCTCCCTCCCCAGATTCACATCATTAAATGCTCAGCTACTTGGCAAAGAAATAAATGACTAATTAGTGCTGTCAAGGCTAACATTTTGGTCTAGCAGTTAGATTGGCAGGTTCTAGCCTTGATCTTGAGCCCTGCAGGATGCAAATACAGCAATGCTGCCTGGTGTGCTCTTCTTGAAGGGGTCCCAGATTGTCTCTCTCCAGGAGCACTGGTAGGAGAGGGCCACAAACAAGATCCATGTGGTGTCCCCACATCTCTGGCATCAACAATCCAAGCTGCATGTCCTTGCTATTCTTTATTACCATCCACACTGTACCTAGAGTGTGTTTTCTTAGCCTATGTTTAATGACATTGGCCATCCGAAGAAATGTTGTGAAGGAGAGGAGGATTTATTTACTTCAATCTGTTTTTTGATTTGTATAATGTCTCTAGCATTTATTTTCCCATAGGGATGCTGGCTTTCTAGGGAGGGGAGATCCTTTATTATCAGGGTAATTGAAAGAAACTGAAAAATGCACGTGATTTGTACCTGTAAAGAAGGGAATAAAGAACAGAAAGTGTGGGGTTTCGTAATGGTGATAGAGTAAGTGGAAGCTACATTGACATGCTTCCAGGAACAAACTGGAATTACAACTAAAACACAGAAAAACCATCTTCAAAAATCAACTGAAGATTAGCTGGAGAAAACTCTGATAACCAGGGATAGAAAGTGGAGATCGCATATAGAGGCTGTTAGGAAGCGCAGAGTGCAAAAGGCCTGTTCGAACTCCCACAGGCAGCAGCTGAGGTTATGGAGGTATATTTCAGCTGTGTGGGATTCCCACTGAGAACTCCAGGGTCTAAACCCCAAGCTGTGCTCCCCAGCTCAGAGCACCAGAATGGAGAAAGGTTCCCACAGAACATCTGGCAGTGAAAAGCAGCAGGGTTGCTGCTTGCAAGAGAGAAAAAGCTCGAAATTCAGGCCCCCTCTTAAAGGGTCAATGTAAAAAAAATTTGTGCAGCCCACCTGGGGTTCCAGCAGAGGGAGGGCAGAGTGGACTGGAGCTATGTGAGCAGAAGCCAAGGTTGAAGACTCTGGGGTTATAGGTCAGAAGGCAGACACCCTAGTTTCCTGTGCTGAGTCATTCCCTCATACTGCAGAGGACATCTTTCTCCTGCTGACTTTTACCATCAAGGCAATTGTCCCATCCAATTGGAAAACTACCTCCCCACCATCTGGAGTTTCTGAGGCTCATTAAGAGACCAAGAATAACAATTAGCCTGTAGGCAGAAGCAATTGCTCCACCCTGTTGGAAAACCTCCCACCCCAGGCTGTGGTTAATAGCCCGAGGCTAATCAAGAATGAATAACTATTTGACATCAGGTAGAGGCAGATCTTTGAAGGCTTTGAGTCTTTGCTTGATCTAATGCTGGGCTTAGGGTTAGGAAAAGCAGACCTTGGTGTACATCTTGGCCCTTTCCAAATGTACCCACCCCAGCAGAGGGAGCCACAAGTAGTGGATTGCTGATAGCTCCAAACAGGGTACTCAGGCAAGTCAGAAACAGTGTCTGACACTGTCCTGCACTAGAAATTGGGAGTTGTAGCAGATCTCCCTCACATAAAGACACAAACCCAGGCAGGCAGCCAAAATGGAGAAGACAAAAAATAAAATAGCCTCAAATGAAAGAACAGAAAATTCTCCAGAGGAAGAGATGAATGAAATGGAGTTAAGAAATTTATCAGACATATATTTCAGAATAATGATGGCAAGGATGCCCAATTGCATGAGAAAGATGGTAACCATGAAGAATGATGTAGCACTAATAAATAACACATAGTAAGGAATAGACAGCAGATTAGGGGAATCTGAGGATCGGATCAGTGAATTAGAAGACAGGGTAGAAGAAAATCACTCAATGATAGAACCGAAAAGGAAAAAACAATTAAAAAACAGGAGAACAACTTAAGGGACCTGTGGGACAACATGAAACATAACAGTATTCACATTATAGGAGTGCAAGAAAGGGAAGAATGTGAGCAAGGGATAGAGAACCCTTTTGAGGACATAATGGCAGGACACTTTCCTAACCTGGTGAAGGAAAAAGTCACACAGGTTCAGGAGGCACAGAGAGTCCCAAATAAGAAGAACCCAACAGGTCCACACCAAGACACATCATAATTAAAAGCCAAAAATTAAAGACAAAGAGAGAATATTAAAGGCAACAAGAGAAAAGCAATTTGTTACCTACAAAGGACCTCCCATAAGGCTGTCAGCTGATTTTTCATCAGAAATTCTACATGCCAGAAGGGAATGTTATGCAGTATTCAAGGTAATGGAAAAGCAAAGATCTGAAACCAAGATTACTATATCCAGCAAGGTTATCATTCAAAGTAGATGGTGAAATAAAGAGCTCCCCAGACAAAAAAGGCTAAAGGAGTTCATTATCACCAAGCTGACATTGCAAAAGATGCTAAAGGGACTGCTGTAATGAGAAGAGATAGGGAGATAAACATAAGCATAAAGAATTAAAATGAAAATAAATAAGTACCTATCAATAATAACCTTAAATGTAAGTGGATTAAATATTTCAATAAAAAGACATAGGGTAGCTGAATGGATACAAAAACATGACTGAAATATATGCTGTCTACAAGAGTCTCACCTCAGAACAAAAGACTCACACAGGATGAAAGTGAAGGGATGGGAAGAATTTTTCCATTCAAACAAAAACGAAAAATAGCTGGGCTAGCAATACTCATATCTGACAAAATAGGCTTCAAAATGAAGGCCATCAAAAAGAAAATAAAGGTCACTACATAAAACTAAAGAGATCAATCCAACAAGAAGATATAACCCTGGTAAATATATGCACCCAATATAGGAGCATCTAAATATATAAAAAAATCTTCTGGAGGACATTAAGGGACAGATCGACAACAATACAATCATAGTAGGGGACTTTAACACCCTGCTGACTTCACTGGGTAGATCTTCCAGACAAAAAAATAACAGGGAAACTGTGACTCTAAATGGCACACTGGATCAGATGGATTTAATTGACATTTATAGAACATTTCACCCCAAAGTTGTATAATATACATTCTCCTCAAGTGCACATGGGTCATTTTCAAAGATAGACCACAATGTTAGGACATAAAACAAGTCTTTACAAGTTCAAGAAGACTAAATCATATCAAGCATCTTCTCAGCTCAGAGGGGAATAAAATTAGAAATCAACAACAGTAAAAAACACTCAAAAGCACATAGAGGCTAAATAGCATGTTATTAAATAATGAATGGGTTACCAATGAGATCAAGAAAGAAATAAAAAAAATTTCATGGAAACAATTGAAAATAAACACACAACAATCAAAAATCTCTAGGACACAGCAAAAGCAGCCTTGAGACAGAAGTTCTTAGCACTACAAGCCTATCTCAAAAAAGAAAAAGAAAAATTAATAATAAACTATTTAACGATACAACTTAAAGAATTGAAAAGAGAACAATAAGAAAAGCCCAGAGTAAGTAGAAGGAAGGAAATAATAAAGATTAGAGCAGAAATAAATGACATAGAATCTAAAAAAAAAAAACCCAAAACAATAAAAAAGATCAATGAAACCAAGAGCTGGTTATTTGAAAAGATAAACCAGAACCTTTAGCCAGACTCATCAAGAAACAGAGAGAGGACTCAAATAAATAAAATCAGAAACCAAAGTGGTGAAGTAACAACTGACACCACAGAAATACAAAGGATTGTAAGAAAATACTATGAACAACTATATTCCAACAAGCTGGACAATGTAGATGAAATGAACAAAATCCTAGAAAAATGCAATTTGCCAAAACAGAATCAGGAAGAATCGGAAAACCTGAATAGGCCAATAACAACTGATAAAATTGAAGCAATAATAATAATAATAATAATAATAATAATAATAATAATAAAGGCCCTGTTCTGGATGGCTTCACAGGGGACTTTTACCAAACATTTAAAAAACTAACACCTTTCCTCTTCAAACTATTCAAAAAATCCAAGAGGAAGGAACACTTTCAACATCTTTCTATGAGGCCAGCATTATCTAATATGAAAGCCAGATAAAGACACTACAAAGAAAGAGAATAACAAGCCAACCCCCATAAGGAATATAGATGCTAAATCCTCAACAAAATATTAGTAAGTTGGATCCTGTAACATATTAAAAAGACTATACACCATGCCAAGTGGGATTTATCCAAGAATGGAAGGCTAGTGCAATATTCACAAATCAATAAATGTGATATATTACATAAACAAACTGAAAGACAAAAAACACTTGATCATATCAGTAGATGCAGAAAAAGCATTCAACAAAATCCAACACCCATTTTGATAAAAAGTCTCAGCAAAGTAGGAATCGAGGGATCATACCTCAACATAATAAAGTCCATGTATAACAAACATACAGTTAACATCATACTCAATGGATAAAAACTAAAATAATTTCTCCGAAGAACAGGAACAAGATAGGGATGTCCACTTCCACCACTCATTCAACAAAGTATGGAAGTGTAGCTATACAGTGATCAGACAAGAAGAACAATAAAAGGCAACCAAATTGGAAAGAAGGAAGTAAAACTATCATTATTTGCAGATAACATAATACTGTACATAGAAAACCCTAAAGATGCCACCAAAAAACTTCTAGATTTAATAAATGGATTCAGCAATGTAGCAGGATATAAAAGTAACACTCAGAAATTGATGGCATTTTTTATACAGCAATAATGAACTCAAAATAGAAACTAAACAAACAATCCCAATAAAAAAATTAAGATACTTAGGAATAAACCTAACCAAGGAGGTAAAAGACCTATACTCAGAAAATTATAGGTTATTGAAAAAAGAGATAGAGGAAGATATAAACAAGTGGAAGAGTATATTGTATTCAGGGATTGGTAGAATTAACATCATTAAAATGTCCATACTACCCAAAGAAATCTATAGATTCAATGCAATCTCTATTAAATTACCAATGGCATATTTCACAGATCTAGAACAAATACTCCTAAAATTTATATGGAACCAAAAAAAGACCCTGGATAGCTGCAGAAATCTTGGAAAATAAGAACAAAGTTGAAGGAATCACAATACAGATTTCAAGTTATACACAAAGCCACTGTACTCAAAACAGCCTGGTACTGGCACAAGAACAGGCATATAGATCAATTGAAGACAACAGAGAACCCAGAAATCAACCCAAGCCAATACGCTCAATTAATATTAGACAAAGGAGGCAAGACAATGGAGTAAAGACAGTCTCTTCAGTAAATGGTGTTGGGAAAATTGAACCGATACATTAAAAAAAATGAAACTAGACCACCAACTTACACCTTACACAAGAATAAAGTCAAAATGGATAAAAGACTTAAATGTAAGTTGTGAAACCATAAAAATCTTAGGAAAAACCATAGGCAGCAAAATCTAAGACATCTCTTTTAGAAATATGTTTGTGGATATAACAAGTAGGGCAAAGGAAACTAAGGAGAAAATACAAAATGGGACTATATGAAAATAAAAAAAGCTTCTGCACAGCAAAAGAAACCATCAACACAATGAAAAGGGAGCCCACTGTATGGGAGAACATATTTGGCAATGACACACCTCATAAAGGGTTAATATCCAAAATATATAAGGAACTCATACAACTTAACAAAAGGAAGACAAACATCCAACTAAAAAATGGAAAAGGAACTAAATAGATACTTCTCCAAAATGGACACACAGATGGCCAAGAGCTTATGAAAAATGTCCAAAGTCACTAATCATTAGAGATATGTAAATTAAAATGACAATGAGGTATTACCTAACACCTGTCAGAATGGCTAACATCAACAAATGACAAGTGCTGGCGAGGATGTGGAGAAAAGGGAACCTAGTACACTGCTGGTGAGACAGCATGGAGGGATCTGGAGAATATTAGGCTAAGTGAAATAAGCCAGCCAGAAAAAGGCAAGTATTACATAATCTCACTCAAATGTGGAATCTAAAGAACAAAATAAATTGATGAACAAAATAGGTCCAGAGACATAGAAGCATGGAACAGACTGCAGACTCTCATAGGAAAAGAGAGGGTCAGTGGATGGATGGAAAGAGATTAACCAAATAACTTGTATGTATATATGCATAACCCATGGACACAGAGAATAGGGTGGTGAAGGCTTGGGGTGGAGGGAGAGGACGGGCCAGAAGGGATCAATAGGAGGGAAAAAAGCAACATATATAATACTTTCAACAATAAAGATTTTAAAAAAACACACACAAAAGAACACTTTGGGGGGTCCATTTAGTCAGAACCCATTCCGGCATGTCAGTTCAGGGGTAGTCGCAGATGTAAAGGAGCTCTATTAAGGGGCTAGCCAGAGCAGCCTCAGGATTTCTGACGGTGTAAGGGGCACCAGTTTTAGGAGCAGATGTGTGTCTTCTAAGAACCAGGGCTCTCTCCTTATAATTAATTCTGAAGTCTCCACTTGGCAACTCCAAAATACCAAACGCTTATCAATGCCACTATGATTGACACTTTATTTGTGTCTCTGTGTGCTTTTTAAATGTTTCTCAAAAGAGTGGTGGTTTGTAATAAAGTTCATTTTAAAATAAGCGTTGGTCATATTTGCTGGGTAATAGAAAACTTCACCTAGATTCTGAGGATTATCATGGATGGTTGTTAAACTTATGCACAGACGACCATTAGATATTGACTGTCTAAATAGTGGCCAGTTCTGTTTTTGTGTTTTCACCTCCCAGTGCACTTTAATCAAAATTCCATCATCAGAAGAGTCCTTGTAGCATGCAATGCTAGGATGGGCATGCCAACGTGGCTCTACAAATGGAATTTCCATAGACTTTCCCCTCAAACACCATGTAAGAAAAGTAAGATATAGCACATTTTGCTTTATAAATTTATCCACTTAGTGACTTTATCTTCCAAATCAATCACTACCTCTGTCCAATAATTAAACAGCCTGGAGTTACAAAATAAATATCAGCCAGATGACATTCATTCAGTGAGAAAGTTCTGGAGGAAATAGTTGATGGAGACATGAATTAAAAGCTAGCATACTCCTCACAGTGGTTGAGACATGAAAAAAATGGGAGCCTTCAAATCTGGCATCCAGTCTCAGAGAGAACAAAAGCAGGGCTGAAGACAGATCGGATCTTGTTTGAATGACTTAAATGTCAAAGGGCAACATGATTATGTACCTGCTTAAAAATGAGAATCCGTTTCCAGAATATATTCTTTTACTAGAGGCCTGGTGCACAAAATTAATCGGGGGGGGGGTGTCCCCTCAGCCCAGCCTGCACCCTCTCTAATCCGGGACCCCTCGGGGGATGTCCAACTGCCGGTTTAGGCCCAATCCCTGGGATCGGGCCTAAACCGGCAGTCGGACAACCCTCTCACAATGCTGGACCACTGGCTCCTAATCGCTCACCTGCCTGCCTGCCTGGTCACCCCTAACTGTTCCCTCCCCACCCGCTGACCAGATTGCCCCTCACTGCTTCTGCATGCTGGCCTGATCAACCCTAACTGCCCCCTGCTGCCGGCCAGGTTTCCCCCAACTGCCCCCTCCCTGCCAGCCTGGTTGCTCCTCACTACACCCTCTCCCACTGGCCTGGTTGCCCCTAACTGCCCCCTCCCCCGCTGGCCTGGTCACCCCCAACTGCCCCCAGCCCCTTGCCAACCTGGTCACCCCACACAGCCTGCTGTTCAGTCATTTGGTCGGCCCTCACTAACTCCCCTGCCGGCCTGGTTGTAGGCAGTCATCTTGTAAGGGCATGAGGGTCAATTTGCATATTGCCTCTTTATTATATAGGAAGTGAAAAAAATGAAAGCAAGGTGCTAAAATTGTATATAATGTGCTACCTTTTGTGTATGATCAGGACAGAAAATGAGACTATATGTTTGATTTGCTTGTGTTTGCATACATAAAAATCACCCTGGAAGGATAAGCAAAAACTAATAATAGTGGAAAGATGGGGACTTTTCAGGGTATCTATAATAATAAAAGCGTAATATGCTAATTAGATCAGACATCCTTCTGGATGACCTTCTGGATGAAGCTGCATAGGCAGGGGCTGAGGCAGAAGTAGCCACCATGGTGGGTGGGAGCCAAGCCCCTTGCACAAATTTCATGCATCAGGCCTCTAGTAGCTTTATATTGCTTTGATTTTTAAATCTTGTAAATATATTCCTCATTTAAAAAATGAAAAAACAAAAACATGATGAATTGTTTTTTGGAAAACTTAAACCCAAATGAAATATTTTCTGGGAAAATGTTAAAACGTGGTATTTTAGTGTAAGCACAGCTTTGCAATGTGCTAGAAAGGTCAGAGGCCTGAGAAGCAGGGACATGGGTTAAGGTCTCCATTTTAGTTTTTCCACAATTTACTTTGACATCTTTTAACACTGCATTAGCTTAAAATGGGCTTAATGTGTGAGGCCAATCATGTTTATGATTAAACTAGAGGCCAGATGCATAAAATTCATGCAAGAGTAGGCCTTCCTTCCCCCAGCTGCCGGCACCAGATTCCCTCTGGCACCCAGGATCTGGACTTCCCTCTGGCTGCCAGCAGGCACCCGGAACCTGGGCTTCCCTCGCAGCCTCAGCTTCATCTGGAAGGTTGTCTGGAAGGAAGTCCAGAAGGACATCCAGTTTAATTAGCATATTACACTTTTATTATTATAGGTATGAAGAAGTTGCCTGAAGTATTCTGCTGAGAAAGATGTTATGGCCATGTCCAGGTTCAGTAGAAGAGATTTCTCTAATTGGTTAGTGATCTCTGCCATGGGTGAAAGATGGGAGAGTGAAAGCATGCATGCCTTTTATTTGTCCTCTCTTATTTTTCTTACTAGAGGCCTAGTGCATGACATTTGTGCACTTGGAGGGGGCGGTCCCTCAGCCTGGCCTGTGCCCTCTTGTAGTCCGGGAGCCCTTGGAGGATCCCGCCACCGCTACTGAACTTGCCAGCCATTAGCCCAGCTTCTGGCTGAGCGGCACTCCCCCTGTGGGAGCACACTGACCACCAGGGGGCAGCTCCTGCATTGAGCGTCTGTCACCTCATGGTCAGTGTGCATCATAGCAACTAGGTTGTTCTGCTTTTGGTTGATTTGCATATTAGCATTTTATTATATAAGACTAGAGGCCCGGTGTACAAAAATTTGTGCACGGGCAGGGGAGGGGCAGTGGGGGGGGGTGTCCCTCAGCCCATTTGTGCCCTCTCACAGTCTGGGACCCCTCGGGAGATAACCACCTGCTGGCTTAGGCCCGCTCCCTGGGTGGCAGATGGCAGGCCCGATCCCTCGGTGCCTGCCTGTCCTCCCCGGGTCGCGGCCACAGCAAGGCCGATTCGGGGGTTGGGGCGCCGCCCCCGGTCAGGTCGCACACAGGATGCCCTCCGTCCCGGGTCGCAGATAGCAGGCCCTAATGGCGGCAGGGCAGGCAGGATGGCACTGTCCCGCCCTGCCTGCAGTATGCAAATTAGCTGCCATCTTTGTTGGCAGTTAATTTGCATATCATGCTGATTAGCCAATGGGAGGCATAGCGAAGGTATGGTCAATTACCATGTTTGTCTATTATTAAATAGGATTTTTACTTTTGAAACATTTTCAATTACATTTTATATTTGATATTATTCTGTTTTAGCTTCAGATATACAGCACAGTGGTTAGTCATGTTGTTTACAGAGCAGTATTTGTCTTTTCTTTATGCTTTTTATGCACCGGTAAGATCAGGGGCTTATACTAGAAGACTTTTAGCCTCTTTGTAGTTCCAAAATGTTAATCATAAACCGGGCATGTTCCCAAAAGATAAAATGAAGGGGGAGGGCAGAGTACAGGCACTGGTGGTTCTGTAGTTAGAGGTGGGAAAGGCTGCCTTAAGTGGAATGTAAGAAACACTAAGTTTCAGGAAAGTTCCATCCAACTGTGGGTGAGCAGGCATCTGGGGCCAGGCTGAGACAGTCTAGCATTTAGTACTCCTTAGTCGTTTGGCTGGAAGGTGGTTAAGGCAAAGGTGTACCACTTTCTTAGAGAAGATGCTCAAGGTGATGCGTGGGTGGAATAAGACAGGCTTGACCATCCTCATTCCCACTTCCTTCTGGAACATTATAACAAGTAAAGGAGACTTGGAAGAGCCCAGGCTGCCAGTCCCCCATGGTGCTGGGGAGAGCTAGTGACTGACAGAAACGGAGAGGGCTGGTCACTCCTCAAAGTCTAGGGTGACACGACAGACTTTTGTGGCTTCTTCAGGGCCCAGCCAGTGGAAGCTTCTGGATCTTCTTGAAAAGGAGCTGGTCAGTCTACTTGCCTGTTCCTGATGAACTGCCTGACCTTACTGTCTCCTGCAGTGTGAAAGCCACCGTCCTAGGCTGAGGCCAGGGCCAGAGCAGGAAGCCAAATGTGGGCGAGGAAGGGGCTGGCTTCCCAGGACCTGCAGTAAAGCATCAGGCAGAGCCCTTGAGGCCCAAGAGGGCTTCCTGGTGTGTGGGACCTTCAGAGTCCCAGGGAGGACATACTTCAGGGCTCGTGATGCAGGGGTCTGCAGAGATGCAAAAGACACGCGGAGAGCGGACCTAGTGCCCACGTGAGATGGCAATCTTCTGCCTGCTGCCCGGACCCTCCTCTGCTCTGGAGTTGCTGGCAAAGCAGGCTGAAGCCAGCCATGCCGGCCCACGCTCCTGGCCTCTGCCTCACGGGTGGGGACCCTCACCTCTCAGCACCCCAGTCTGGTGAAAGCTTTGGGGCTGCACTGTCCAATGTGGTAGCTGTTATCGGTGAAAGTGGGGAAGGTGCTGGGGGTCCATTCCTTATGATATCTGGAGAAAAAGAATTTTCTGAGACTCGCATGATTTTTATTTGTGTGGAATTACATCCCTGTGTTTATAAAGTTCCATTTCCCTTACTCCAGTCTTGTAAGATGTGCAGCTGGGATTCAGTGGAGCTAGAAGCAAAGCCAGTGTCCAGAGTTTCCTTTCCATTTGGTAATCGGGTCCAGTTTAACATTAAGCGAGCCGCAGTCCATCAGTCCATTGTGTGGGGTCCACCGTGGGCCATGTGAGTGAATGAGGAGCACAGGGGCATGAGAGCCCCTGAGACCAGGAGCATAAGAGAGTGAACTCCTTTGTTTAGGAGATTAAATATCCTAGATTTTCTGCTTGCTGGGGCCACACCTACTCTGGCCATTGACCTGTTCCCAGGTGTGACTGAAAGGCAAGTACCTTCCCTATTTCACCCAGACTTTACTGGGCACGAGTTTATTTCCCCTTGTCCAGGTCCTTCCCCTTCAATCTGCAGGGAATGGGCCGGTGGTTCCCTGGGGAGCGTTAACCTGCAGCTTCCTGGCAAAACCGCACAAATGGCATGTCCATCTTATTTGCGTCCCCTGGATCCTTTCCAGTTATTAATAACTGGGTTAAGTTACAATGGTATAGGTAGCCACTGACCGTATGCGGCCATTTAAATTAATTAAGACTAAAAAAACCAACCAGTTCCTTAGTTGCACTAGCCACATTTCAAGTGTTTAATAGCCATTTGTGGCTAGGGCTACTGAACTGGGTAGCACAGACACCAAGTATTTCCATCATGGCAGAATGTTCTGTGGATGCTACTGCTCGGTAGTGTCTGTCTGGAAGCCACTATGGACAGACAGACCCACAACAGTACAGAATAATAAACAGTAAACCTAAAATCACATGGCAGGGGCAAGCAAGGTATGTATATTTCTTCTCATGTGAGTTGTGAATAGGCCAAATTCACTAAACAAAAGAAAAGTTCAGATTGAGTTAAAAACGACAACATGCTATATGTTGTTTAAAGAAATTCATGCACTGCCAAATGGCCATAAAGATTGAAAAGCCCTTGTAGAGGAGAGATTTTCATGTAGCATCGACTTTAATTAGCTGTTCATTATCTAATTTTATGAGGAACGTTGCCAAGTTGTGGTGTTAGAGGAGAATGCAAATTGGGCTTGGGTTCATGATAAAGGAAGTGAACAAATTTGTGGTCCAAAGGCATCACTAACTTTTTGTGTTTCTCAGTGGGAACATTTTTCTGCTAGAGGTGGGAGAAGCAGAGGCATTGAAGGATGAATCAGTTCCTTTGAAATGTCTTGTCCCAGAGGCAGGCTTCTGCCAGCTGGAAGGAACCTGTGCTGGGGTGGCTGGGAGCGCTCATCACGCCTGCCATCTCTTTAAAACTCACCAAGGGACCTGTTCTGGTGGAGCCATTAGCATGCACGGCCACCTTGGGAACATCGGGCCTTTCCATCCGCACTAGTTCCCTCCCTCTGGGGGCTGGGACAGGCAGCTGGGGCCCATCCCTCTGGATCCAACAATAACATTTCCATTTGCATTGCCAGTCATGTTCATTTCTCAGGGGAGTCCTGTATATCTGAACGTCCTTCTCTTCTTCTGATGTTTCACAAGTTCTCGGGAGATTGCAGCATAGACAAGAATGCAAATGAAAAAATTTGGAAGTACATTTGAACTATTATATAATATAAATCTAGCATAAATCAAGCTAAGAGATTTGAGTAAACCTGAGGTGCATAAGTATTTTCTTAGGATGCAAATATAGAGGAAAAACAAACACTGTTGGAAAAAATATGCTTGTGTTTTTGTTTTTTTTCTATCAGCCTTTCCCTTGTATCTAACTAATTCTGCGATGCCACCTATCAGATATTCAATATGTGGCATTAAATTAATGTCATTTAGAAAAATGAGTTATATCCACAAACCTAGAACTTAGAAATACAATCAAAGCCTTCATCTGAGTAAAATGATAAAACCCTAGCTGAAAACTGAAATGTTTTCAGTTCAATTAGAATCATAGGAGAAACTAAGATGGCGGCATAGGTAAACACCGGGAAATTGCTGCCTCCCACAACAACTTCAAAAATACAATGAAAAGACAAAATGGACATCATCCAGAACTACAGGAAGGCTGGCTGAGTGGAAATTCCATAACTAGAAGGAAAGAAAAGCACACTGAGAGCCAGAGGAGCTGCGGAAGTAAAGTGCAGAGATACGGAGGCTCTCGCACGCGGAAAGGGGCTGGTACCTGAGGACGCGGCTGTCTTTTTGAATCGGGAGGGAGTCACAAGCTCCCGACTGCTCTGAACTCCAGTTCTGGGAAGTGTCTGGGGACCCAGGACTCATACGGGGAAAAACTGGACTGTCTGGCAGCAGGCAGGACTCTGAACTTGAGGGCAGCTTTCCCTCAGAGGTGCTTGCAGCAATTACTGGGACACTGAGACACGCGGCCCCTTAGGGCAGGGCTGAGGATCCACCATAGCTGCTTGCTCTGCCCTTTGATTCGCTGAGACCCCGCCCCACCCAGGCTGCGGGCAGAGGCTTTTGCATATGAATGCCCTGGACCTTTGCAACCTGAAAATTACCTAACAAATTGCAGCTGGGTCAGACAGACCCAGAACTTCCAAGAGAAGGCCCAAGGCCCCACAGCAGCTTGCATTGCTTCACAGCTGGGCCTCATCAGGGCACCTCCAAACTCCAAAAAAGGAAGGGGAAGCTGCAGTTCTCTTCGTAGCTCCTGCCGGGTAACCTCAGGCAGAGGCTAAATTAGCACCTTCTTGGATCCAAGAGCCAGTGTACCCAGTTGTCAGAGGGGGACCATCCGGATTACAACTCCTCAGATCCATAAGGGACACACTCAGGGGGCAGACTCAGTGAGCACCAAAGCCCCACTGAAGCAAGTCTTGCCCCATAAGGGTGTCTTCAGCACAGAAGTTCTCCCACTGCAGACACAGCTGATTCTCACTGCCAGTTGGCCTGGAGGTCAATTCCTCCCAGTGATACCTACAACAATCAAGGCATAACTACAACAAGACTGTGCACAAAGCCCACAAGGGGGTGCACCAAGAGTGTCCACCTCAGGTAACTGGGGAGGCTGAGCCACTGGGCCCTACAGGACACCTAGCACACAAAACCACTCTACCAATACAATAGCATAAAAAATGCGGAGACAAAGAAACAGGTCACAAGTGACAGAAATGGAGGAAAGCAAACGACTGGATATAGAGTTAAAAACCACGTTTATAAGGGTTTTCAAGAATTTTATGGAAACCACCGATAAATTTAGTGAGACCCTGGAGGATATGAAAAAAAGACCAACTAGAAATTAAGCATACACTGACTGAAATAAAGAATAATGTACAAAGATCCAACAGCAGACAAGAGGATCCCAAGAATCAAGTCAAAGATTTGAAATACAAAGAAAAATAAATACCCAACCGAAAAAGAAAAAAGATTCCAAAAATATGAAGATAGTGTAAGGAACCTCTGGGGCAACTTCAAGCATACCAACATCAGAATTATAGGGGTACCAGAAGAAGAGAGAGGGCAAGATATTGAAAACCTATTTGAAGAAATAATGACAGAAAACTTCCCCTACCTGGTGAAAGAAATAGACTTACAAGTCCAGGAAGCGCAGAGAACCCCAAACAAAAGGAATCCAAAGAGGACCACACCAAGACACATCATAATTAAAATGCCAAGAGCAAAAGACAAAGAGAGAATCTTAAAAGCAGCAAGAGAAAGACAGTCAGTTACCTACAAGGGAGTACCCATACGACTGTCAGCTGATTTCTCAACAGAAACCATGCAGGCCAGAAGAGAGTGGCAAGAAATATTCAAAGTGATGAATAGCAAGAACCTACAACCAAGATTACTTACCCAGCAAAGCTATCATTCAGAATAGAAGGTCAGATAAAGAGCTTCACAGATAAGAAAAAGCTAAAGGAGTTCATCACCACCAAACCAGCATTATATGAAATGCTGAAAGGTATTCTTTAAGAAGAGGAAGAAGAAAAAGGAACTCTTACCATTTGCCACAGCATGGATGGAATTGGAGAGCAGATAAATACCACATGATCTCACTCATTTGTGGAATATAATGAACAACATAAACTGATGAACAAGGACTGATCCAGAGATGGAGAGGCATTGATTGGACTGTCGGGCCTTGGAGGGAAGGTAGGGGAGGGTGGGGGTAAGGGGGAAAGAGCAACCAAAAGACTTATATGCAAGCATATAGGTCTAAGCAATGGACACGGACAATGGGGGTATGAGGGCATTAGCGGGGTAGGGGGGTAGGGGGTAATGTGGGGATAAGGACCCATATGTAATATCTTAATCAATAAAAAATATATTAAAAAAAAGAATCATAGAAGCAAACAATTATTTTTTTCTTTTATTATTATTACTAGAGACCCGGTGCACAGATTTGTGCACTGGTGGGGTCCCTTGGCCTGGCCTGAAGGGGTCAGGCCGAAACTGGCTCACTGACATCCACCAAGGGGTCCCAGATTGTGAGAGGGTGGTTCTTGGGTGACGCACCCCAGAATCGGGCTCCCTCCTCTCTGGTTCCAGGTGTGTCACCCGAGAACCACACCTGCCAAGTCACCACAGCTTGGCACCTCCTGCTTTGAGCATCTTCTCCCTGGTGGTCAGTGTGTGTCATTACCGGCCAGTTGGCTGGTTTGCCGGTTGCTTAGACTTTTATATATATACTAGAGGCCCGGTGCACAAAAATTTGTACACCTGGGTTGGGGGTGTCCCTCAGCCCGGCCTGCACCCATTCACAGTCCAGGACCCCTTGGGGGATGTCCACCTATCGACTTAGGCCCACTCCCTGGGGGATCAGGCCTAAGCTTGCAGTCAGACATTCTTCTGGCAGCCAGAGAGCCCTCAGGGGATGTCTGACTAAAACCTTAGGCCCCCAGGGGATCAGGTCTAAACCGTTGGACATTCTTAGTGCTGTCATGGAGGTGGGAGAGGCTCCTGCCACCACCACTGAGCTGGCCAGCCATGAGCCAGCTTCTGGCTGAGTGGCACTCCCCATATGGAAGTGCACTGACCACCAGGGGGCAGCTCCTGCATTGAGCGTCTGCCCCCTGGTGGCCAGTGCACATCATAGCAACCGGTCATTCGGCCATTCAGTCAATGTGCATATTAGCCTTTTATTATTATTACTAGAGGCCGGGTGCACAAAAATTTGTGCACTCGGCGGGGAAGGGGGATCCCTCAGCCTGGCCTATGCCCTCTCACAGTCTGGGACCCCTCGGGAGATAACGACCTGCTGGCTTAGGCCTGCTCCCGGGTGGTAGAGGGCAGGCCCAATCCCTAGGTGCAGCCCCTGGTCGGGCTCAGAGAAGGGCCGATTGGGGAGTTGGGGTGCCACCCCCTGTCATGCACAGAGCAGGGTGGATTGGGAGGTTGCAATGCCACCCTCAGTCACACTCAGGGTAGGGCCGATTGGGGGGTTGGGGCACCACCCCCTGTCACACTCAATGCAGGGTTGATGGGGAGGTTGCGGCCCCACCGCCTGTCAAGCACAGAGCAGGGCCGATAAGGGGATTGGGGAACTCCCCCTTGTCACGCACAGAGCAGGGCCCATCAGGGGGTCGAGGAGCTCCCCCGTGTCACTCACAGAGTAGGGCCGATAGGGGAGTTGGGGCACCGCCCCCTGTCACACACAGAGCCTCAGAGCGATCAGGGGGTTTGGGCGCTGCCCCCTGTCATGCTGATCCCGGTGCTGGGAGGCCTCATGGCTCCGCTGATCCTGGTGCTGGGAGGCATATTACCCTTTTACTATATAGGACAGAGGCCTGGTGCATGGGTGGGGCTGGCTGGTTTGTCCCGATGGGTGTCCTGGATCAGGGTGGGGGCCCCCACTGGGGTGCCTGGCAAGCCTGGATGAGGGGATGATGGCTGTTTGCAGCTGGTCACACACCCTTCAGGGTGGGGGTCCCCACTGGGGTGGCTGGCCAGTCTGGGTGAGGGGCTGAGGGCTGTTTTCAGGCTCACGGGTGACTGAAGCTCCCAACTACTCCTTTTTTTCTTTTTTTTTAAATTCTGGGCCAGCTTTAGTCTGAGGCTTGGCTCCAGCTCTGAGGCCTCTGCTGCTGAAAGCAGGTATCTGGTTTGTTTGGGTTCTATAATCGAAACACTGTTTCAACTCCAGCTCTGAGATCCTGGCTGGCTGAAAGCAGGTTTCTGGGGTTTTGTTTAGCTTCTATATTTGTAACAATGTTTCAAACTGCAAGCTCAGAGGCCTGCAGTGGCAGGTGGGGAACGTTGGAGTCCTCCATCACTGAAGCAAGCAAGCCTCCTGTTCACTTCAAGCTGCCTGGCTGCTGGCCACCATCTTTGCTGGCAGTTAATTTGCATATCACCCTGATTAGGCAATGGGAAGGGTAGTGGAGGTACAGCTAATTACCATGTTTCTCTTTTATTAGATAGGATAGGATGTCCCTATTTCCCCCCTTTTGCCCCCTCTACCCAGCTCTTGCCCCCAACTTCTCTCTGGCCATCACCATACTGTTGTCTATGTCCATGGGTTGTGCATATATTTTATTTGGCTAATCCCCTCTTTAAATTCACTTCTTTAAATTTTTATTTTCAGTTAAGTGCTTATAACTGCACTATTATATATTTTCTATTATATCATTTAGAATTAAGATATTTTTTCATTGAACCCTTGTAAATTTTAGCACAATTTAATAATTTATGCTAGAAGCAATTAGGAGATTTTTCATGCAATGCTGATACATTTCAATTAATATTTTATTAATTTTTAATTTTTTAATATTTTAATTTGAAATAATCTCATACATGTAAAAAAACTATAAAATACTACAGCATATTATATGTACCCTTCACCCAATTTCTTAGGTGTTAATAAATTAAACATAACCATTATACAACTAACAAATTTTGGAATATATTTTTCTTATAATCTCTTTAATGTTACTTAATCCATTTACTTTGTTTTTGTTAATCTTCACCCAAAGATATTTTTCCATTGAATTTTAGAGAGAGTGAAGGGAAAGGGAGAGACACATTGATTGGTTGCCCTCTGCACATGCTTTGGTAAGGACTGGGGATCAAGCCAGCAACTGAGGTACATGCCCTTGACTGGAATTGAACCTGGGACCCTTCAGTCCATGGGATAATGCTCTATCCACTGAGCAAAACAGGCTGCAGCTTAATTCATTTACTTTTCATCTATATGTGTCTTTATATTTAAAGTGGGTTTTGTTTTTGATTCACCCTCATAATCTGTCTTTTAATTGGTGCATCTATGCCAATGACTTTCAGAGTGTTTATTGATAGAGTTACTACCATATCAGGTGGCTTCTGGGTCTTCTGGGTCCCGCCTGCCTTGCCACCCGGAACCCGCTGGATGGTGGCGCGCTGGCAGCTCGTGCTGTCACGCCCTGCCTGCAGTATGCAAATTAGCCGCCATCTTTGTTGGTGGTTAATTTGCATATCATGCTTATTAGCCGATGGGAGGCATAGCGAAGGTACTGTCAATTACCATGTTTGTCTATTATTAGATAGGATAGATTATTTTTTTTAATTCTTGGAGATTTGAGTGGAAGGCTGTGCTGTTGACAAGCTGAGAAACTAAAATGACTGAGGTGTTTGGTGTTAACTCTTACATTTTCTCCTCCAGCCCAGGATATATTGGACTGCAGCCTGGACTCCCCATCGGTTAAGGGATGAGAGGTCTTCATATGAAACAGGCAGACAGTGAGTAAAAACTAAGCTCCTGTTCACTTAAACAACTGAACATTTTCTTTCTGAGCTTGCCAGTATTATATGTTGAGCCAAAGAATGTGCGCTTTGAACATTATCACAGTTACTGTGTGTGTGTGACAGAGACTCTTCCTTTTTAATAGGATGGATTTGTCCCCACCTCTGCTCAGTAGCGTTTATCCTAGCCTGCATCATCCCTCTCGACCAGCAGGAGGTAATCAACAGAGAAAGCCCTCCAGCACAGGCCACAGCCTCCGCAGGCAGATGCTGGCATTGGCCTTTGAACTGGAGGTGAGGAAAGTAGCATCAGGGGAACTTTGCCATGTTACCTCTTTGTTTCAGAAAGATGCCAGCTATAGAATGCAGGACAATTTTTTATACATTTTCTTTGTTTATGTGTAGGGTTAGACAAACATTTGGACACTTGGGATTTCTCTTGTTGGTGTGTACTGTATGCATTAGCAGTGGGGACCTGCAAGAACCTAATATTAGATAGGTGTTCATTTTTCACTCTCATAATAGTCTTAATTAAAAATACTGTAGGCTTGTCATCAGGGAACAAGCACAGAGCGTCCCAAATGCTGACTGAAACTTGGTGCCATGATGGAACTTAGTAATTAAAGAAATTTGGGGCTCTTCCCCATCATTTTCTACCTTAGCTCTTAGCTGAGTCTATCACACCCTTTATTGTAGTCCCTGGCAGTCTCCTTTCTTTGCCCTTTGTCCACACTTTACAGCCCAAATAATGGAAGTGGCTGTAAAATAACATATCACCATTAGGTGTCGCTGTCTAACATGTAATGACAGTGAAAAAGCAGGATTTCAATTTAGTTAAAAAATCTCCTGCTTGATAGAGTAGGCCAAGCATGTCAAACTCAAAGGCTAACATGGGCCAAACAAATAAGGTTTAAGTTTATGTTGGCTGCAAAAAAACAAAAGCTTCAACTTTCATAGAAACGTAGGTTTATTTCAATAGAGGCATGCTGACTTCAAAGGGCTGAAATAAATGAGTAATTGTTAACATAAAATAATAGAACATTGTAATAAAAATTAATATTTTCTCTTGAACATCAACTTACCAGACACTGAATAACTGAACAAATTAATATTCTTGTTCTCTGAAAGTGAATATTTCCTGTTGTGCACACCAAACAAGTCAGTCCAAGGCTAATGACGTGGCAATCGGCTGCTAAAATACTCGCTGCTAGTATTAGTGGAGAGAAATGGTGCGCCTGTGCATAAGGCGTGTAAGGGAAATGAATACAACACGATTATAGTAATCAGTCATTAATGAACATTGTAGTTTGTTATTAATAATTATGTATAGCAGGATCTTGAAAAAAATTAAGTTACAAAATTTTTATTAAAACATTTCTTACATACCGTTATATTCGCTGGGCCCCAAGAATATTCATTGTGGGCCTCATGCGGCCTGTGGGCCTTGTGTTTGACATGTAAAAATTGATTTTTAATAGAGAGATCAGGCTTTTCTCTAGAGAGGAAGGCTCAATCTTGTAAAGATAGAAGTTCCATAAAATTAAACAGTAAAACCAAATCAATGTATCTAAAGTACTGATAGAACTTTTTGATTTTATTGGAAGAACGTATTTACAGTAAGAATATATGACCAAGATCTTAAAAAGTTCTTCATTAAGGGTTATCCACTATAATAAAAATCAAGTTTCAAATATGTATATGTACAACTGGAAGAGATTATGAATATTTGTTAACTCAAATGACATGTCTTAAGTTTTGTTATATTTTGATATAATAAAGGAGACTTTTAAAATGTTGATTAATAAAAAAAAAAAAACACATTTCTTACATACCGTTCTACTTGTTGGGCCGCAAGAATATTCATTGTGGGCCTCATGTGGCCCGTGGGCCTTGTGTTTGACACGCTTGGTGTAGGCCATTGATGCTGTAGATTTTGAAAATATTTTTTCCTTGCAAATAAGGACTTGCTTCAGATTTAAAAAAAAAAAAAAATGGAAATAGCCAGTCAGACTTTTAAAAATAAATGTCAAAGTTTTGCTGGAGAGATTGCAAAAGAGAATTATTTTAGGCTGGCATGCAGTTTTCCCTGACTTATCTCAAACCTACTTTCCCAGAAGACACCTGCTTTTGCCTTTAAGTAGCCCACTTTTCAGTCACATGGGGCTACTTGCCATTTTTGGATATCAGTGCTTTTCCACACCGCCGCACCGAAGGAGAGAGTGCTTCCTTTACCTCCCAATGCCGTCTCTTCACGCTTACAGACAGGCTCAGGTGCTAGGTCCTCTGTGAGACCTTACCGCATCCCTCAGATGGAGCACGCATTCCGACTGCTCTGTGTCTGCCATGGGCCTGGGCTCCGTGTGTAGCATTTTGTAAACACTAGCGCCAATAATGATTATTCATGTATTATCATGAAAGCTAGGACTGTAATATAATTACCACAAGCCTAGAATGGGTCTTAGAATAAATATTAATAAATGGTAATGAGCTTAGTTAAGTGAATAAATTAATCATAATGAAAACATGGATATGGAAAGATTTGATTCTAGTTGATTTTTGGAGCATTGCCAATTCACTGGGTACTGGAAACTGGCCATCCACTGATAATTAAAGAGTAATGATAGAAGGCAGTATATCAGCGTATGAGAAAATGCACTCTACACAGTGCTGTGGGGAGCCAATCAGCATGATTGATTTAATGGTCATGGTAATTGATGACACGAGAAAGTAAACAGCTCATCCGTGCCTTAGCATCTCTATTTAGAACTTTCTGCTTTTTAGCCATGCTCTTGTGAATAAACAAGACATACCGTTAGAAACACAATCTACTCTTTGTATTCAATTTAGAAAATGTTTTCCCTGCATCCACCATATTCCTGATGAAACTGAGTCTCCTAGATACATGGCTGGAGGGGCTGGGCTCATCCACATTCAGGGAAGGCCCGCAAGGGAGCTGCCTTTAGAGCTGGAAGCAGGGTGGGAACAAAGGGAAGATGCCTGCACTGCTTGGCATTCACCAGACCTGGTAAAATTTTCCTCAATCAATGGTGGGTAAGAAAAAAAGGGTTGGGGGGTGGGGGGGTAGACAACAACAAAAAGAATCTTTTTTTAAAAACCTTACCCAAGGATATGCTTATAAAAAAATATATATTTTTTTTTAGAGAGAAAGTGAGGTAGGGGGAAATGAGAGAGAGAGAGAGAGAGAGAGAGAGAGAGAGAGAGAAACATCAGTGTAAGAGAGAACATTGATTTGGTGGTGGTGCCTTCTGTATGTCCCCCTAATGGGGATCAAATGGCAACCTCTTGTATATGGGATGATGCTCCAACCACTGGCCAGGGCACAAAAAGAATATCTTAAAAATACCCCATCCTATCTAATAAAGAGAGAATATGCAAATTGACCATCATGCTGTAACAAATGGCTGTGCCCACAGTGGAGGCCAAGTTTCCGTAATGAGCGATAATGAGCAATCAGCAGGGACCTCAGGCTGTGTGGCACTGGGCTGGGGCAAGGGACCTGAGGCTGCGCCCACCTCCACCCCCCGATGGGGCTTGATGGGGGACCTCAGGTCATGCCCCCTGGCCCAGGCCAGGGGGCTTTAAGGCACACTCCCCAGCCTGGGGTGAGGGAACCTCAGGCCACACCCCCCACCCAGCAGGGCTCGACGGGGGTGGGGCCAGCCGGGTCTGGGTCTCGTGCAATTTCTAGGCACACATGGATGGGTGGGGACTTGACTCTGGTTCCCCAGACTCTGGCAGGAGGAAGATTTTCATATACATTTTACTAATTTTCTTTCATCTCTGACACTTCTATTATAGAGAAAGGGCAAATATTAAAATATTTCCTCTAATTAATTCCCTTTTAATGTGCATGAATTTCGTCCACTGGGCCACTAGTATAACATAAAAGAGGGATCCACTGTTACTCAGTACTATTTTAAAAGTATGTGTGAAATATTATCATGGTAAAAAAAGAAAATTTAGAGTGCACCTACTTTCAGTCATTAAAAGAAAAAAAGAATATCTCTAAAAGAGCGTTAGAAGGGGGAGTGATAACAACTAAAAAAAGAACTTCCACTGTAAAAGAAAACTCATAGTAATTAAAACTATTGCAGAATTAAAATCCACACTGGGGACAGTTAACACAGAATCTTTAGTATAATACAGGAATAAAACCATGAGAAAGAAAATGATAGGTTTATGGGATACAATATAAAGCTATGGATAGTTGGCACCCTTGAGAATGAGAGTATATGGATAGAGTAGAAACTATAATTTAGTGTATAATCAAAGATGTATGAAGAAAAGTTTCTAGATCTGAAAAAAAATACCTGAAACTATAGAATAAGGAAAATGTTCTAGGAAAAATGAATAAAATGAGAAGAGTTCTAGGCATATGCTGATGAAAATATGAATTTCCAGGACAAAATAATTTTTACTGGTAATCTGGAGCAGTCAGACTTAAGTGGTTGAGATAAACCTTAAAAAATACACTGAAAACCACAGCAACTGCTGTTGGATAGCTGAGAGCCTCACGGTGTCTGTTCCCTAAGCCCACACACTAGTCAGCGGTGGATTTCACCACCCGGTGGGTGAAAGGAGGAATGGAAAGACACCAAGTGAGACTTTACTGAGGTCAGAGAGGAGATGGTTTGTTCCAAGGCCTAGAGAAGTGCTGGTCTAGGGCATCCACACTTGGGCCTTCCCAGGATGGGGACCTCCCCTTTGCCAGGCAGCCCCAGGTCCATTTTACAGCAGCAGGCGCAACCTGAGAAAAAAACAAAAGCAAAAACAAGCTTTCCATTCTGTGGAAGCCTGAGTTCTAACTTTTCCCTCATTTCACCAACATGCCCCATTCTTTAAGTGTCCTACTCTCTGAAGTATAGGAATTCAACAAAATAAGTAAAGAACCCAGACAAGCAAGTTCATTGAATGATAAACAACTGGTCAAGCGGGTGACTCGATCCTAATGCCAGCCTGAGATTTGGCGACGTAGGGAGTCTAGGCATGACCACTTTACTTATTTAAAGCTAAAGGAACACATACTAGCTTCCCTATTCAAACGCAATTTAATTTTCACATATTGACTGCGTATCTTAAGAACAGCCTCCAACCTCACCCCTTCTCCCTGTCAACCCACTTGTATACTCATATGGGCTGACAGAAGCAGCGGCATCTAGGGGTTTCGGATAACACCAGTGAAGTTATATCTGGTGAAGAACTCTGAAGGATGGTGAGGAATCCCTGCTCCTTTGCCTACACTCCCAATTCCAATCTATTCGCCTCTGCTGAGCCATGTGGATGGTGAAGCAGATGGGTAGCTGGATTCACATGAGCCTTTGGGCTGTGGGATTCTTGGTGAGGGGAGTGGGTGGGATGTTTTTTGGACTGTGTATGAACTAGAGAGACCCTAGGGTGAAGCAAAGGCTCTTAGGAAGAGCTTGGTTTGCAGAGGTCTCTTCCCAGAGTGGGAGAGAGAGGATTAAAGTCATCTTTGCATAAATATCTGAGGTGTGCCAGTCTGCAACAGGCCAAGAATCAGCTGAATGAGTAGGCTGAGTCTTTCTAGGCAGGAGGCTGGGAGAGTGTCAGACATACACTCTGAGGAGTTAACAACAACAACAAAAACCCAACAATAAAGTACAGCTGCTCTAAAGGACCCAACAGCAGAAAGGTGAGTAGCCAGCACAAACAGAAGTCATGCTTGGCAATAGAGAATTGTAGAAAGAGCAGAAGAAAACTGAAGCAAAATAATCTATACTAATAAGAGGGTAGTATGCTAATTAGACTGGATAGGACATCCTTCCGGACAAAGCCACAGTGGCGGGGGCTGAGGCAGAGGCGTTTAGGGGCAATCAGGCCAGCAGAGGAGAGCAATTAGGAGTGATCAGGCCAGCAGTTGGACATCCCTCGAGGGGTCCCAGATTGGAGAGGGTGCAGACCAGGCTGAGGGACCCCCCTCCCCCTCCGTGCACAAATTTCATGCACCAGGCCTCTAGAGTAATAACAACAACAACAACAACAACAACCACCACCAGAGCAATAAGACTCTGTAATTAAAAATTATTTTCCATCTCATGAATTCAGTTGCTTATTTGAAAGAGATGGAAATCATTAGGAAAATATGGTTGAGTCTACAACATCCACTATATTCATTGTGAGAGTTCCAGAAGGAGAAAGAGGAACTAGTCAATAATGTCTGTGATTTGAAAAAAATATTTAAATATTTAAATCTGCACACTGAAAGGGCTCACCAGATTTCAGCAGGATACATGGCAAAAGACATATTGAGGCATGGCAAATATTCCTGAGCTCTGCTTAGAAAAAAAAAAGAAGAATCCAAATTTGGAATAGGTCAAAGAGTATTGGGCACTTTTTTGGTGCAGCGCTGGGCTTGACTTTCTTTTGACTGAGCTGTTTTACAAGTTTCTAGTGGCTGAGGTTAACATGAGGATTTTTGTCTGCTGGAAATGAAAATAATCCCTGTTTGGTGGAAGAAATAACCCCAAAGGATACAGTTTGTGCCTCTAAGATATTAAGCAGTCTTGTATCTAACCTACCAATTTTATCTGAACATTCTTTTATTAAATTACCTGTATGTACCTTCTTGAATCCTCTTTGAATCTCTCCCTCTTTTTTAACATTTTGCTGTAAAGTTTTAATAATTTAAATAATGAGTTAAAAATCATTTACAAAAGAGCTCATATTATATTGCACGAGAATCATGGTTTTACCTTTTTGAAAATGATTCTGTAATGAATGTCTATTGAAATGTCCAAGAGCAGTCACTTGAAGAACTGCTTTTCTTGGAGAAGTCACCTCAGTGTTGCTTAGGCCCGAGCATGTCCATCTCTCTACTCCCTTTCTCTCTCTCCCACACCTCCATCCTCTGAGACTAAATTCCAAGCAGCAATAGAAGTTTAACTTTTCTAATGCTCTGTTTCTTCCAATGTGTGTGTGTGTGTGTGTGTGTGTGTGTGTGTGTGTGTTTTCCTCTCTCTCTCTCTCTCTCTCTCTCTCTCTCTCTCTCTCCATTGGTTTTTGTGTTTTTGCTTTTTCTGGTTCCTGAGTGGTCAATAAAATCAATCCCTATTGGTGGTAGCAATGGTTGAAAGTTTGGTCTTGTGGTCTGACCATTGGTGATTTCTGTCAAATGGATGATGGAGATCTAGTTTCTGGTGGTGAGAGATGACAATTGGATTTGTTATTGTTTTCTGTTTTTATACTTGTGAGCTCAAATACCTTGAATTTGTGAGTGTGTGTGTGTGTGTGTGTGTGTGTGTGTGACCATTGGGAAGAACAATAGCTCTTGAGACCTAGACTGGTGAGTTTTGTATTTCTGGGTTTATTTTTTACTTGCAGCTGAAGTTGTACAACTGGGCTAAAGCTTTTATCTCTTGTGTGTGAATGTGAAGTATTTTTTTTTACTTCTGGAGGGTATTAATAAATTAGATTACAATGTCTATTAAATTAAAGGAACTCTGCTTTGAACAGTTTTAGAGATAAACCACTGCTTATGTAAATTAAATGTCCCCAGAATTCAGAGAAGAAAATTTAAAAAATAACAATCTTTTACTACCTTTAATGCACTAGGTTTTTGAGGAAAAATAATCCTTCTTACAGAAACTGCTAGCTTAGGAACATATAAGAATCTAAGTTTACACAAATAAGATGAATATTTGGACAAACTATACTAGTTTAATAATTTTCTTTGGTCTATCAGTGTTCAGTATAACAAGCATATGAATTTATTAACATGATTTTGGTATGTTGTCATGAAGAGGCTAGTTTAATATAAACTTCCTAAACTACTTACTTTGGCTTACTGATTAAGCAAAATAACATTACAATACATAAAGGTTAAGATTGCAAAAATGAAAGTTTATCTTCATAATCCTGATATTTTAATAGTATTTTTTGCAGTGTGTCCATTTGAACATCACTAATAAGAGCTGTAGGTAACTTAAAACCATGATTTTTTTTATTAATAAATCTTTATTGTTCAGATTATTACAGATGTTCCTCTTTTTTCCCCCCATATCTCCCCTCCACCTGGTTCCCATCCCACCCCATGCCCTTACCCCCTGCCATTGTCCTCATCCATAGGTGTAAGATTTTTGTCCAATCTCTTCCTGCCCCCCACCACACCCTCTTCCCCTGAAGAATTGTCAGTCCACTCCCTTTCTATGTCCCTGCTTCTATTATATTCACCAGTTTATTCTGACTTAATTTTTAGGTTCACTTGTTGATAGGTATTTATTTGTTGTCACTTTGTTGTTCATAATTTTTATCTTTACCTTTTTCTTCTTCTTCCTCTTCTTAAAGAATATCCTTTAGCATTTCATATATTCCTGGTTTGGTGGTGATGAACTCCTTAAGCTTTTTCTTGTCTGTGAAGCTCTTTATCTGACCTTAAATTCTACATGATAGCTTTGCTGGGTAGAGTAATCTTGGTTGTAGGTTCTTGGTATTCATCACTTTGAATATTTCTTGCCATTCCCTTCTGGCCTGCATGGTTTCTATTGAGAAATCAGCTGACAGTCATATGGGTACTCCCTTGTGGGTAACTAACTGTTTTTCTCTTGCTACTTTTAAGATTCTCTCTTTGTCTTTTGCTCTTGGCATTTTAATTATGATGTGTCTTGGTGTGGTCCTCTTTGGATTCCTCTTGTTTGGGGTTCTCTTTGCTTCCTGGACTTGTAAGTCTATTTCTTTCATCAGGTAGGGGAAGTTTTCTGTCATGATTTCTTCTAATATGTTTTCAGTATCTTGCTCTCTCTCTTCTGGCAACCCGATAATTCGGATGTTGGTACGCTTGAAGTTGTCCCAGAGGCTCCTTACACTATCTTCATATTTTTGGATTCTTTTTTCGTTTTGCTTTTCCGGATGGGTGTTTTTTGCTTTTTCATATTTCAAATATTTGACTTGATTCTTGGGATCCTCTAGTCAGCTGTTGGATCTCTATATTTTATTTTTAATTTCAGTCAGTGTATGTTTAATTTCTGACTGGTCTTTTTCCCTTTTTTTGGCAATCTCATTAAGACCCTTGAAGGTCTCACTAAGTTCCTCGGAGGTTTCTAGAAGATTCTTGAGTAACCTTATAACTGTGGTTTTGAACTCTATGGCCTCCATTAGTTTGCTTTCCTCCATTTCTTTCATTTGTGACATGTTTCTTTGTCTCCACATTTTTGGCTGACTGCGAGGACCCGTTGTGTCTATAGTGGAAGAACTGCTGTGCTGGAGACACCCTTATGGAGCAGGACTTGCTTCAGTGGGGCTTTGGTGCTCACTGAGTATGTTTCTTGAGTGTGTCCCTTATGGATGTGAGGAGTTAAAATCTGGTATCTCACCAGGGGTACCCTGGCTCCTAGATCTCCAAGTCAACCACTGTGTGGGTCCACCCAGCAGGAGCTATAGCGATATCAACAGATTTCTCCTCTTTGTTTGGATTTTGGAAGTTTTGGAGCTCACTGACCCAGCTACAGTTTGTTGGGATAGGCTGCAAAAATGCAGGTGGTTCCTTGCGCCACTGGCACAGCTTGGGTGGGGATATAAATTGAGTGGGGCGGGGTCTCAGAGAATCACCAGGGTGGAGCAAACAGCAATGGTTGTCGCCAGCGTCTCCATGACTCCTCATGTCTCCGTGACTCCAACTCCGCGTCTCTGCGTCCCTGAGTCCCGCGCCCTCACTGCAACAATGATCCCTGCAAGCAGCTCTGCAAGAAAGCCCCCCTCACTTTCCAAACCGCTGCAAGACAGTCCTGTTTCTCCCCGTAGGAGTCTGGGACCTCAGAATCTCACCTTAAACAATCTCAGTGCATTTGAGAGCTTGTATCCCCTTCCGATCTAAAAAAAACCGCACTTCCAGTTGCAGCCCGCCTCGCACGCACCTTCTTACCTCTGTTCTTGGTGCCTCTGCACCTCCTACCCAGTCTCAATGCGCTTCTTTCTTTCCTTCTAGTTGTAGAACTTCCACTCGGCCAGCTTTCCCGTGTTTCTGGATGATCCCTGTTTTGTCTTATAGTTGTAATTTCAGTGTTGTTGTGAAAGGCAGCACGCACAGGTTTATACCTTATGCCGCCATCTTGGTTCTCCTTTAAAACCATGATATTTTAAAAAAAATTCAGCAATCAAAGGATGATTAGTGAATACAGAGATAATTTATAAATACTATTGACACTGAAATATTGATTACTAAGCATAATTTTAAGTCTTATATTTTCACATCTGATTTTTAACACACTATAAAATGGTTACTTCTTTAGGATATTTGTGTTGATGAATGCTTTATTTTTGCCATTTTATGAAGGTGTAAAGGATTGTGTGTAGCTGGAGAAAGTTTTGTTATTAGCATGCATGAGTTCTGTTAGACTGATACAATCCTTAAATATGATACATTTCTCAGTTTCCTTTCTTCCAGTTTGCTCTGTGAAATATAAGTTAGTAGAGGCCAGGTGCATGAAATTTGTGCATGGGTAGAGTCCCTCAGTCTGGCTGGTGATCAGGGCCAATCGGGACCTTCTGGCTTCCAGCTGGGGCCTTCCTTCTGTGCTGGGGTCCAGCCCCAGTGGGCCAGGGGTTCCCAAAGGTGTGGATGGAGTCGGCAAAGAATGATTTACACAGAGACAGTGTTCAGATGATCAAGCATAGCTCTCTTTAGTCTCCGTGGATCTTCCTGTGCCTGGCTGAGGCCACAGATAAAGATACAGAGGCAAGCTGAGCCTTTATTTTATAGTCAGAGGTAAACAAGGTAGTGGTTACCATAGTTACACTGTTCTTGTGAGTTTCACTTGTTTTGGCAGCACTTGCTGCACTTCCCTCAGCCCATTAGCTTCCCAGATAAGATCTAGGGAGCCTTATAAGGTGAAGCCTATTTATGCTAAGAGGACTGTGCCCTCTAAGCTGGGACTTGTTTGTGACTTTGCCAACAGGTCAGTCCGAGGCTTAACCCTATAGCTGCTCCCCACACTTCTGGCTGCCAACAGGGGCCTTCCTTTGTTCTGCGCCTCCCCCTGGTGGTCAGCGCACATCATAGTGAGCAGTCAAACTCCTGGTTGGTCGAACTCTCAAGGGGACAATTTGCATATTAGCATTTTATTATATAGGATTATTTTAGTTAAAAGTTAAAATTAAATGTGGGTGCTTGAGACTATAGCAGGAGCCATAGTGAGAGGGAGATACAACTGTGTATGTATGTTGGTTTTTCAAGAAAAAATAAGAGTGATTTATTCTTAAACTGTCAATTTGTTTTAGAGTATGAGAGAACACAGTGAAGGAAAAAGTCTGAGCATGTATAGCAAGTTATAGAGGTTTGAAGAAAATAAACCTTATTTGCCTTAAATTATAGAAACTGAGTCTGAGCAGAAAACATAAAATATACTAACATTTTGGCAAAGTTTTTATTTTTATTTTGAAGGATTTATTCATAAGATAATTTAAAAAACATAAAGGAGTTTGTGAATCTTTATCTAATATACTAATGAAAACCTAGAATTTGTTTTTCTCCCTGGTAAAATGATAGATTGGAGCCTTTATTTAGGGGTAACAAAGTGCTATTCTGCCCCCTCTAGGAAATCTACTGTATAGTAGAGACTCTATATCTCATCAAAGTAAATTTTTCTGCTCTGTTTTGACTTTAATAATGTCCTTAAATATTTTTAAAAAGCAAAAATAAAGAACATAGTTTCTTCATTTGTGAAAGTGCTAAAATTCCTTACAATCATGTTACCTTGTTTGATGTTATTTTAAAATACTTTATTGACAATTAAGTAGATAACCAAGTGTCAATAAAGTATTTTAATATATTTTAAAACAAAGTATATTATTATTATACTTTATCCAAGATGCTATCTTAATCAAGTTCGCAGATCTAACTCCTTTCCAAGCTCAGACCCTAAAATTAGAAAAATAAAATCATCTGTCTTTTATACCTAAAACAATCTTTGAGTGTTACCAGAGGGCCCTGGAAAATAAAAAGACATTATTTTACTTTATAAAGAAGAATGCTAGAAATAATTAGGAATGTTTGGTATGTTATACATTTCATAATTAGCCTGACACTAATTTAAGAATTACATGGGAGTAATTGTCAAATCAAAAGACATGCTCAATCTCCCCTTAAGCTTGTATAAGTAAAAAGTAATTAATATAAATATTGCAGAAATTATATATTTTACTAGAGGCCCATTGCACAACGAGATTTGTGCCATAGGCCTTCCCTTCCCCTGGCTGCCGGCACCAGTTTTCCTCCGGCACCCAGGACCTAGGCCTTTGCTCCAGACAGAGCCTTCAGTCTTCGCGGCTCTGGATGGAGCCTTCAGTCTTTGCTGTGCCACTTCGTCCCTACATATGCAAATTAACCACCATATTTATTGGGTTAATTTGCATATTTTCCTGATTGGCTGGTGAGCATAGCGGAGGGATGGTTAATTTATATGTTTGTCTATTATTAGGTAAGATGAAAAGACCATTGATATTTGCCAGTGTTCTCATTATTCTTTTTTTAAAAAAAATATATTTTTATTGATTTTTTTACAGAGAGGAAGGGAGAAGGATAGAGAGTTAGAAACATCGATGAGAGATAAACATCAATCAGCTGCCTCCTGCATGCCCCCTACTGGGGATCAAGCCTGCAACCAAGGTACGTGCTCTCGACCGGAACTGAACCCAGGACTTTTCAGTCCATGTCTCGACACTCTATCCACTGAGCCAAATCATTCTTATTCTCAGGAAAAAGACTGATGGAACCCTTCTGAAACAGTTATATACTATACCTCATTATTTTCCTTAATTCTAATATTATTGGTCACTGTGATAAGTTGACTGAAGTCATTCAGTTTCACTATAAAATAAGTTTCAATTTCCCTTAGATGTTTGCCTGAAGGCTATTCTATAAGCTACAGAGTGGCAGCATTTTGTTAATGACTTTAAAAAAAAAAACTTTATTGTTGAAAGTATTACAATATATCTCTTTTTTTCTCCCATTGACCCTTTATGGCTCACCTGCTCCCCTTCCCCCAAGCCTTCACCACCCTATTGTCTGTGTCTATGGGTTATGCATATATGTCTACAAGTTCCTTGCTTGATGTCTTTCCACCCACCCACTCACTCCCACCTTCCTCTGAGATTCATTTAAAATCCACATATGAGTGAGATCACATGATACTTATCTTTCTCTGACTGGCTTATTTTGCTTAGCATAATACTCTCTAGGTCCCTCCATGCAATTCCAAAGAGTAAGAGATCCTCCTTTTTTACTGCTGCATAGTATTCCGTGATATAAATGTACCACAGCTTTTTTTATCCACTCATCTACTGATGGGCACGTGGGCTGTTTCTAGATCTTAACTATTGTTAACTGTGCTGCTATGAACATAGGGGTGCATACATTCTTTCTGATTTCTGTTTTGGGCTTCTTAGGATATATTTCTAGAAGTGGGATCACTGGGTCAAATGGCAATTCCATACTTAATTTTTGAGGCAACTCCATACTGTTTTCCATATTGGCTGCACCAGTCTGCATTCCCACCAGCAGTGTACTAGAGTTTCTTTTTCTCCACATCCTTGCCACCATTTGCCATTTGTTGATTTTTTTTATGATAGTAATTCAGACAGGTGTGAGATCATACCTCATAGTCATTTTAATTGGCATCTCTCTGTTGACCAGTGACTTTGAGAATTTTTTATATGTCTCTTGGCAATCTGTATGTCCCTTTGGAGAAGTGTTTATCTTGGCTCTTTGCCCATTTTTTAATTGGATTTTTTGTCTTCATTTTGTTAAATTGTATGAGTTTCTTATATGTTTTGGAAATTACCCTTTATCAGATGTATCATTGCCAAATATATTCTCCCATACAGTGAGCTCTCTTTTCATTTGGTTGATGTTTTTTTTTGCTGTGCAGAACTTTTAATTTTGATGTAGTCCCATATGTTTCTCTCTCTCTCTCTCTCTCTCTCTCTCTCTCTCTCTCTCTCTCTCACTCCCCATTTCTTTTTCTCATTACAGTAGTCCCGTTAGGATTTCTTGCAGTGCTGGTTTGGTGGTGACAAACTCCTTTAGCTTTTTTTGTTCTGGGAAGCTCTTTATTTCACCATCTATTTTATTTATTTATTTATTTATTTATTTATTTATTTATTTATTTATTTATTTTTAATTAAATCTTTATTGTTCAGATTATTACATTTGTTCCTCTTTTTTCCCCCCCATAACTCCCCTCCTCCCAGTTCCTGCCCCACCCTCCGCCCTCACTCCCCACCCACTGTTCTCATCCATAGGTGCACGATTTTTGTCCAGTCTCTTCCCGAATCTCCCACACCCCTTTCCCCCCAAGAATAGTCAGTCCATTCCCTTTCTATGTCCCTGATTCTATTACAATCACCAGTTCATTCTGTTCATCAGATTATTTATTCACTTGATTCTTAGATTCACTTGTTGATAGATGCATATTTGTTGTTCATAATTTGTATCTTTACCTTTTTCTTCCTCTTCCTCTTCTTAAAGGATACCTTTCAGCATTTCATATAATCCTGGTTTGGTGGTGATGAACTCCTTTAGCTTTTCCTTATCTGTGAAGCTCTTTATCTGACCTTCAATTCTGAATGATAGCTTTGCTGGGTAAAGTAATCTTGGTTGTAGGTTCTTGGTATTCATCACTTTGAATATTTCTTGCCATTCCCTTCTGGCCTGCAAAGTTTCTGTTGAGAAATCAGCTGACAGTCGTATGGGTATTCCCTTGTAGGTAACTGGGTTTCTTTCTCTTGCTGCTTTTAAGATTCTCTCTTTGTCTTTTGCTCTTGGCATTTTAATTATGATGTGTCTTGGTGTGGTCCTCTTTGGATTCCTTTTGTTTGGGGTTCTCCGCGCTTCTTGGACCTGTAAGTCCATTTCTTTCACCAAGTGGGGGAAGTTTTCTGTCATTATTTCTTCAAATAGGTTTTCAATATCTTTCTCTCTCTCATCTTCTGGCACCCCTATAATTCTGATGTTGGTACACTTGAAGCTGTCCCAGAGGCTCCTTACACTATCCTCGCATTTTTGGATTCTTTTTTCATTTTGCTTTTCCCGTTGGGTGTTTTTTGCTTCCTCGCATTTCAAATCATTGACTTGATTCTTGTGCTCCTCTGGTCTGCTGTCGGGAGTCTGTATAATATTCGTTATTTCAGTCCGTGTATGCTTAATTTCTAGTTGGTTCCCCAATATAACATCGAGGGTCTCATAAGTTTTCTTGTAGATCTCATTAAGTTTATCGGCGGCTTCTAAACAGTTCTTGAGAGACCTTAAAAGTGTGGTTCTGAACTCTATATCTTCCATTGACAATTTTGTCCTGTTTCTTTGTCTCCGCATTTTGTTATGCTTCCTTGGTGCACCCCCTAGTGGTCTTTGTTCGCAGTCTTATAGTTAAACCTTGATTGTTGTAGCTAATACCAGGGAGGGTTTGACCTCCAGGCCAAGTGGCTATGAGAATCAGCTGTGTCAGCAGTGAGGGAACTTCTGTCCTCTAGGGAGGTGCTAATCTAGCCTTTGCCTGAGGCTATCCGGCAAATGCCTCTGTGCAGGGCTTGGGCAGGGCGGGTCGCACAGGATCAATAGGGTGGGCCGGAGAGAGCAGTTATGGCGGCTCTCAGTCCTGTCCCCAGGGGCTCTGCCTCTCTGAGTTCCAGCACCTGCTGCAAAGCTCGGAGAGAAAGCTGCACTCGCTCTGACCGAAGCCAGACAGTCCCGCTTCTCCTGTTTGAGTCTGGGTCCCTAAAGACTCGCCTGTATCTGGAACTCAGAGTCTGCGACTCCCTCCTGATTGAAAACGCCAACCGCGCCCTCCACCGACAGCCCGCTCCGCGCACTCCGCACCTCAGAATTTGACTTCAGCACTGCGCCTCCTCTGAGTGTCCGTATGCGTTTCTCTTTCCTCCTAGTTGTAGGACTTCCACTCAGCCAGCGTTCCTGTGGTTCTGGGTGATGTCTGTTCCGTCTTTTAGTTTCACTTTTGAAGTAGTTGTTCAAAGCAGCAAACTCCGGCGTTAACCTATGCCGCCATCTTGGTTCTCCTCCAGGCCTCTCTCACCATCTATTTTGAATGAGAACCTTGCTGGATATAATAATCTTGATTTCAGATCCTTGTTTTTCATTACCTTGAATACTGCATGCTGTTCCCTTCTGGCCTGTAGGATTTCTGATGAAAAATCAGTTGACAGGTCCGTGGGAGCTCCTTTGTAGGTAACAATTTGCTTTTTTCTTGCTGCCTTTAAGATTTTATCTTTGCCTTGCCTTTAATTTTTGGCATTTTAATTATGATGTGTCTGGGCATGGGCCTGTTTGGGTTCTTCTTATTTGGGACTCTCTGTGCCTCTTGAACTTGTGAGACATTTTCCTTCACCAGATTAGAAAATTTTTCTGCCATTGTTTCTTCAAACATGTTCTCTGTCCCTTGCTTACTTTCTTCTCCTTCTGGCATTCCTATTATGCAAATATTGTTACATTTCATGCTGTCCCACAGCTCCTTTAAGCTATCTTCCTGTTTTTAATTGTTTTTTCTTTTTGGTTCTCTGACTGAGTGATTTTTTCTGCCCTGTCTTCTAATTCACTGATCTGATTCTCAGCTACCCCTAATCTGTTGAGTATTCCTTCCACCATGTTCTCTATTAGTGTCATGTCAATCTTCATAGTTACTATTTCTTTTCTCATGTTGTTGAGCATCTTTGCCATCATAACTTTGAACTCTATATTTGATAAATTTCTTACCTCCATTTTAGTTAGCTCTTCTTCAGGAGAATTCTCTGTTCTTTCATTTGAGGCTTGTTTTTTTGTCTTCCCATGTTGACTGCCTGTCTGTGTTTGTTTCTATATATTAGGGAGATCTATTATGACTCCCAATCTCTATTCAGGACAGCTTCTGACTAGCCCTGCGTACCATGTTTGGAGCTATCAGCAATTCACAGCTTGTGGCTCTCTCTGGTGGGGCTGGGTGCCTTTGTAAGGGACCAAGATATACACTAAGGCAGCGGTCGGCAAACTGCAGCCCCTTGAGTGTGGCTCTTCCACAAAATACCACGTGTGGGCACGCACATACAGTGTGATTGAAACTTCATGGGCACACTCAAGGGGCCAAAGAGCCACATGTGGCTCGCGAGCCACAGTTTCCCTACCATTGCATCAGGCAAAGACTCAAGGCCTCCCGAGACCTGCCTATGCTTGTAGTCTGATTGTTATTCAGTCTTGATTAGCCTCAGGCTATTGACCACATGGTGGAATGAGAGGTTTTCAACAGAGTGGGGCAATTGCTTCTGCCTGCAGGCTGATTGTTATTCCTAGTCTCTTAATGGACCTCAGAAACGTCACAGAGTGGGGCAAGGTGTTGTAAAATAGGGTGGGGCAACTGTGTTCCGCCCCCTTGCAAAAACCATCTTGATAGCAAAAGTTCATCAAGAACGATGTCCTCCACAGTATGTGGGCATGACTCAGCACAGGAAGATTCTGCCTCCCGAGGTCCAAATCCAAAGCCCCCAAACCTGGCTTCCACTCTCACAACTCTATTCCACTCCTCTCTCCCTCTGCCAGAGCCCAAGGTGAGTGGCTATACATAATTTTTTTGCAATGGTCCTTCAAGAGGGTGCCTGCATTTTCAGCTGTTTCTCCCTGGCAGACAGTAATCCCATTGCTTTTCACAACCAGATGTTCTCAGCTGTGGTGTTCTGGGTGGGGGAGCCCAGCTTGGGGTTTAAACCCCAGAGTTCTCAGTGGGAACTCCCCACAGTTGAAATAGCTTTCAGGAATCACAACTGTTCTCAGTGGAGCCTGGCCAGACCTTTTGTGCCTCCCCACTTCCTACAGGTTTCCATGAGGTCTTCACTTTCCATCCTTGGCAACCAGGGTTCTTTTCAGCTAATCTTCAGTTGATTATTCAGCTTGTTTTTTCTGTATTTTAGTCATAATTCCAGTCTGGTCCTGGGAGCATGTCAGTGTAGCATCCACTTACTCTGCCACCATTTTGGAATCTCTTCTTTTTCCTTCATGTTTACTATTGATTCCCAGAATCTTTTCACAGGTGGCACAATTTGTTTCATTTCTATCAGATGTTTTACTTTTGTTGAATATCAGTTTAACTTTAAGCATAATATTTTCCATTTTATCATTACTTTCAATTTAAAAAAATACTAAAAAGAAAATACTATCTAAGGTGTGCACACACAGATATCCATATATGCATCTTTTTATTTCTATTATAATTTTATCCCTCTTCTTGCAATAGTTTTTTAAACCACTTTCACTGCTGATAAGCTTATAGAATATGATAGGGATAATAATGTTCTTCAATGATCCCACATTAGCAACATATTAGGCTAATACTCCTCAGGCTAATGAATAATGTAATATACTATTCTGAAATAAATGTATAAGACTGCTACTTAAGAGCAGGCAAGGTTGACATGTTTTTGCTTCTGT